>NC_092711.1:145188587-146437922 GCF_047496885.1 Scyliorhinus torazame
GAGAGGATTTTTTTCCTTCTGATAGGGTGATGGATGCCCCTTACATTCCCTGAGAAAATTTGCAGATTAACTGCTGCCATTAGCTAGACGACAGAGAGAACAGGAACATATTTTCACACCACAGTCGGGTATGCGCCATGACCCCCTCCTCCAACTCATTTTACACCAAAGGCACCAAAATCTCCCCAATCTGCTCCTTTCCCGGATAAAAGCCTCGTCTGTACCAGAGTAGGATAAGTCAACAACACATAAACCCTCCCATAATAACAAAAAGACAAAAGAATCACGACCACAACAGATTCAAGGGGACATTCCTCAATATGACTGAGGACCCGGAGGATTAACCCCACTGCCAGACTATTACCCTCGGGATACCTTCTCTAAACTGAGGAGAAGAAAAGAAGGGCCAACAAGGGAATGGGGATCGAATGTCCTTCCCACATTTTAGACCCACCCGTGAAAACCTGCATCCACCACCACCCACCCGTTGGCAATGGCGCCACTCGGTTCTGCCATGATTAATGTTCGGATAATAGAAGAAAGACGACGGATAATAAGCACACGGCACATCTACCATAACTAAGATAAGATAATATGAGTCCCTGGGACACTCGAGGGAGGAGAAGAAGACATTCAATCGGCCCTCACAGAATAACAACTCCCTTCAACAGGATAAAAGATAACAAATTCAGACAACAAAACAGTGATTAGGAAAGAGTCTGGATTAGTTAGTCCGAGCTGCAAACCATCCCTCCAAATCCTTACCCTTCATGGATTTAATGAAGGCTGATGCAGTAGTCGGATTATCAAAAGACTTGACGGACTTGTCGGATACAATTTACAGGGTCTCAGGATAAAGCGACAGAATTCACTCCCGCAGCCTTGAGTTCCCTTCAAACTTCATCGAAGCCTCGATGCTTCGTTTGTGTGGCTGCCAAAAGAAGGAAATCCTCACTCCCTCATGGAGCCAGGTCCCACCTCACCTTAACTGTCTCCAGGACCCTCTGGTGATCTTCAAGTTGTGGAAGCGAATGATTACAGGCCTGGGATGAAAACTATCTCTCGGCCTCAAAGACAGGATCCAATACCCTTTCTAATTTGAAACACCCAGGCTTCACATCTAGCTTGAGAAAACGTGGCAGCCGGTCCTCGAAGGACCTGACGGGAGCCTCACCCTCCACACCTTCTGGCAGGCCGACAACTCGGATGTTCTTTCTCTGACCCTCGGTTCTCCAAGTCCCCCAGAACCTCCCCCACGGCACTCAGACGGTTCTCCAAGGATTTAATTCCTGCCTCCGCTGAGGAGGCATCTTGCTCAACGTTCAGAATTCTCTCCTTGGGTTCGTCGTTCCTTTTCTTGGTGTTTTACAGCTCGGCCTCATGAGCGCACAGATATTGAGTCAGCTCACTCAGCCTCTGGTCAACAACACGGAGAATGTCGCTGACATAGGTTGGTCAATGACCCCACAAAATAGACGTGCAGGCTTGATGGGCTGAATGGCTGACTGCAGCTCCTGTTTGTTATGGTCTCTGTGTCCAGGACAGGAAGCAGTGAGCATGGATCTGTCAATCAGCTTTAATCAGCACCTTCAGGAGAATTGGGAGGGTGAATATTAGATATAGCAGGGTGAGAATGGAGAATGGTGTGTGTGGGATGGAGATTTACAACTTTTGGGGAATGAGAGAGGAAAGAATGTTCGATAGAAACTACAATTGTCTGTTCTGAATTTCTATCCTGTGCTGACAGTGATGTCTTTTGTAAATTGATTTTACAGGACAGTAGAACAAGAGGAATTACAGACAGAAATCTCAAACTTTACGTCTCAATCTGACTGTGTCTCAATTCCTTGGAACTGAATATCACCGGACTTTGAATCTAGAAGGAGAAATGTTTGTCTAATCTGTCGGCTTCAAAAGATTTTAACCATCAGTGTGACTGGAAAAGCACCGATCCAGACACACCCGAGTGAGAGTTATCCAGAACACTGACTGTGGAAAGAGCTTTAACCAGTTACACAGCCTGAAAAAACATCACATCATTCACAGCAGGGAGAGATCGTACACGTGTTCTGTGTGTGGATGAGGCTTCAACTGACTGCCCGACCTGGAGAGACACGAGGAGACCCAACACATGGAGAAACCATGGAAATGTGGAGACTGTGGGAAGGGATTTAGAGCCCCATCACAGCTGGAAGCTCATAGACGCATTCACACTGGGGAGAGGCCATTCACCTGCTCTGTGTGTGAGAAGGGATTCATTCAGTTATCCGCCCTGCGGACACACCAGCGAGTTCACACTGAGGCGAAGCCATTCACCTGTTCTCAGTGTGAGAAGGGATTTACTACTTTATCGAGCGTGCGGATACATCAGCGAGTTCACACTGGGGAGAAGCCATTCACCTGCTCTGTGTGTGGGAAGGGATTCACTCTGTTATGTGCCCTGCAGACACACCAACGAGTTCACACTGGGGAGAAGCCATTCACCTGTATTCAGTGTGAGAAGGGATTCACTCAGTTATCCAGCCTACAGTCACACCAGAGAATTCACACTGGGGAGAGACCGTTCACTTGCTCTCAGTGTGAGAAGGGATTCACTACTTTATCGAGCCTGCGGAGACACCAGCGGGTTCACACTGGGGAGAGGCCGTTCACCTGTTCTCAGTGTGGGAAGGGATTCACACAATCATCCGACCTGCAGATACACCAGCGGGTGCACACTGGGGAGAGGCCATTCACCTGCTCTCAGTGTGGGTTGGGATTCACTCAGTTATCCGCCCTGCAGTCACACCAGCGAGTTCACACTGGGGAGAGGCCGTTCACCTGCTCTGTGTGTGAGAAGGGATTTGGCGATTCATCCACCCTGCGGATACATCAGCGAGTTCACACTGGGGAGAGGCCATTCACCTGCTCTCATTGTGAGAAGAGACTCACTACTTTAAAGAGCCTGCGGATACATCAGCGACTTCACACTGGAGAGAGGCCGTTCACCTGCTCTCAGTGTGAGAAGAGATTCACCACTTCATCGAGCCTGCGGATACACCAGCGAGTTCACACTGGGGAGAGGCCTTTCACCTGCTCGGAGTGTGAGAAGGGATTCACTCGGTTATCCAGCCTGCAGACACACCAGCGAGTTCACACAGGGTAGAAGCCGTTAACCTGCTCTTAGTGAGAGAAGGGCTTCAGATATCCAAACTGCAGGAACCCAAGCGAGTTCACACCTGGAAGAAGCCATTCACCTGCTCTGAGCAGGGGAAACATTCACTGATCTGTCCTAACTACCGAGACACTAGCGAGTTAATTCTGGGGAGAGACCATTCATCTGCTCTCAATGTGGGGCGGGGTTTTGTGATTCAGCACACCTGTTGTGACTCCAACAAGTTCACAATAAATTACAGATGTTGGCTCCGTTGTTATTGTTTCTGCTCTCACTGACCAGAAAAAGGTGTAATTCTGTTCTCTCTGCATCTAAAGACTATCTCCAGATCATTTGGTGAATTCAGAGTGATGACTGCTCTCAGAGAATTTAAACCTGATGTTCTTCTGTAAAAAGGATTTTTGTCTTACGGATGTTCACAGGAAAGTTTAAGGATTGCTTATAGTATTGTATTCTTTGGGGGGTATATTTGAATTGATGGGTGCTAAGATGTTCACTGTATGTTTTAAAAAGGTTAACTGAGTTCATAGAATAAACATTGTTTTGCTTTAAAAATTACTTTTAAATTTCTGCTGCACCACACCTGTAGAGTGGGCCGTGTGCTCCCCATACCACAATCTAGTAAAAGTTGTGGGTCGGGTGAACTCCATGATACACTTTGGGGTTCTCTAAACCCTGGCCCATAACACATGGTATGAGGGGCAAGTTGTCTGTGGTAGATTGGAAAATTACAATAAACATATCACTGAAAGTGGCAACGCAGGTGGATAAGGAGCTAAGAAGGCAGACGGCATGCTTGTCTTCATTGATGTGGGAATTGACTACACAAAATTGTCATGTTAATGCTGCAGCAGTACAGAACCTTAGTTAGGCCACAGGTGGAATATTGCCTACAATTCTGGTCCTCACCAGATTACCAAAAGCTTGTGGAGGCTTTGGAGAGAGTAGAGAGGAAGTTTACCAGGATGTTGCCTGGCCTGGAGGGTATTAACTATGAGGAGAGGTTGGATAAATTCGGATTGTTTTCATTGGAAAGACGGAGGTTGAGGGACGACCTGATAAAAGTTTACAAAATTATGAATGGCATGAACACAGTGGATAGTCAGAAGCTTTTTGCCAGGTTGTAAAAGTCAATTACCAGGTGAACATAGGTTTAAGGTGTGAGGGGCAAAGTTTAGAGGAGATGTGCGAGGGAAATTTTTTACACAGAGGGTGGTGAGTGCCTGGAACTCGCTGCCGGAGGAGGTGGTGGAAGCAGGTACGATAGTGACGTTTAAGAGGCACCTTGACAAATACATGAATAGGATGGGAATAGACGGATACAGACCCTGGAAGCACAAAAGGTTTTAGTTTAGTCAGACATCATGATCCGAGCAGGCTTGGTGGGCCGAAGGGCCTGTTCCTGTGCTGTACTGTCCTTTGTTCTTTGTATGACAGTAGACAATAGACAGGCAACCACTCGCATTTTATTTACATAAAATATAGATTCCTTTAAGAGGCAAAAATTAAACAGCAAAAGTGAAGCTATCGTGGCGAACAAGAAAAGTTAAAGATTCCATTAGATCAATGGAGGAGACAATATAGTAGTGAGCCTGAGGATTGGGAACTTGTGTCAGAATTCAGCAAAGGAGGATCAAGAAACTGATAAATAGCCATGTGAGAGCAAACTGAGGAGAACTGGAAAAGCTCCTGTAGGAATATGAAAAGGAAAAGATTAGCAAAGACCAATGTGGGTCCATTCCAGGCAGAGACAGGAGAGTTTATAATGGGGAATAAGGAAATGGCAGAGAAACTAAACAATGTGAGTCTGTCTTCACAGAGGAAGATATAGAAATCATCCCAAAAACACGAGAGAACCAAGGAACTATTGAGCACGAGGAACTGCAAGAGATTAGTATTAGTGCAAAAGCAGCACTGGAGAAAATAATGGGATTGACAGTTAATAAATCCCCAAAAGCTAATGCTCGACATCCCAGAGTGTTGAAAGAGGTGGCTGTAGAGATAGTGGATACATTGGTGATCATCTTTCAAAATTCTATAGATTCTGGAATGGTTCCTGCAGATTGGAAGGTGGTTAATGTAACCCCAATATTTAAGGAGAGAGAGAAAATGGGGAACCACAGACCCATTAGCCTGACATCAGTCGGAGGGAAAATGCTACAATCTATTATAAAGGATGTGATAACATGCGAATTAGGAGCAGGAGTAGGCCAATCGGCCCCTCGAGCCTGCTCAACCATTCAATAAGTTCCCGGCTGATCTGATTGTGACCTCAACTACACAGAGGCTCCTTGGAAAATAAATTTGGGAGAGCATAAGAATATTCTTTATTGGCTTCCGGTGGGGTGGGCGAGCAGGGTGGCCGCAAAAAAAAGAGCTCCCGCCCGTAGCCGCGATTCGCGGCGATTTCGGGGAAATCCATGAGACCCCACGCAGTCCCCGACTATCATCGGCCTTTGGGGCCGCCACGAGCAGCCAGCGGGGCCGGTTTAAAAGCCGGCGAAGAACCCCGTGCGGGTGTTGGGAGGCGGAGGCTGAGGCGTCGGGCCCGGCAGGTCGGAGCAGCGGAGGCGGAGCTACGAAGAGGTCAAGGCGGCAGGCCCGAGCGCCATGTAGGGAGGGTGCTCCACGTCGGATGGCTCCCACCTAGGAAGAAGAAGGTTTGAAGCCTGGTCCCAGGTGAATGTAGAGGAGAAAGAAAGAAGATTCATGGAAGTTTGTTAAAAAGTTTTTTTTTCTCAAAAAAGAAGAATGTCAGATTGATGAAGGGCAGGAGGGTGAAGGGGGAGAGAGGAGAAAGGAAAGAAGATAAAAAACAATAAGCTGCTAAAAGATGCGAAAAGCAGCGTCAAAGAAAGGAGGAAACGTGGGTTCGCCGCCGAAGGAGAAGACGAGCAAAAGAAAAGTGTTGACAGGATGGCGGAAGCCGAACTGCAAGGCGGGACCGCACTACTTATGGTGGAGAAGATGACCGAGGTGATGGTGGTGGAGTTGGAAAAACGTTTGGTGAGGCACATGGAGATCCTGAGGAAAGAGATGGTGGTCGTGGTGAGGTCATTGTTGGAGGAGGCAAATCGGCCCGATCAGGGTGGAGGTGGCAAAAGCATTGGCCGAGGTGAGAGAGCCGGGCGAGAAGATGAAGGAGGTGGAGGAGGCCGTGACACGACATAGCGACCAGGTCCCCTCGATGGGAGACGAGCTGCGGAGGGTGGTGGAGGTTAACAGAGGGCTCCGAGCAAAGCTGGAAGACTTGGAAAACCGCTCAAGGCGGCACAATTTGAGAATTGTGGGCTTGCCCGAAGGGACAGAGGGCCCAAGGCCAACGCAATACTTCGCTAAGAAGTTAGCGGAGCTGATGGGGGAGGGTGAGAACCCCACCCTGTACGAGCTAGACCGAGCTCATCGGTCATTAAGGCCGAAGCCCAAAGTGAACGAGCCACCAAGGGCAGTAATTATCTGCTTCCATAAGTTTTGCATGAAGGAGAAAGTATTAAGCTGGGCGAAGCAGAAGCGTGAGGTGCTGTGGGATGGTACTGCGGTTCGGATCTACCAGGATTGGACGGTGGAGTTGGCAAAAAGACGAGCGGCGTTTGGGCGAGTGAAGGCGGCTTTGTACAAGAAGGGGGTGCGATTTGGTGTGGTGTACCCGGCGAAGTTGAGAGTAACATATAAAGCCAAAGACTTTTATTTTGAGACAGCGGAGGCGGCTGAGGCGTTCGTGAGGGCAGAAGGCTTGGGACAGACGTGAAGAGCGGAACAGGAAGAAAGACTGTGGACTGTTTGAGCGGCTGGAAAATGTACAAATGTTACAACTTTTTTTTAACTGATTTGTATTGAAATTTGAAATTTACTTCTCTTTGCATTGTTGCAGAGTTCCAGTTAATGGTGTTCTGTGTTGCGACGGTTAAATGTTATGTTAGTGAATTGTAGGGGTTGGATTGTTGGGTTTGTTTTGCTGTTTCTTTCTCTGGGACTGGGTGGAAGGGGGCGACAGGTATTGGAGGGGGGGGGGGAGGGGGGGGAGCCACCCGCGCTAGCTAACTAGAGTCAGTTAGTGAACGGGGGTGAGGTGAGAGGAGGACTGCGGACGTTGGAGCCTGGGTAGCAGACTTCAATGGGCCTACGAGGCGAGCAAGAGGGGGTGGAGGGAGAGATGTTGGGGGATGTTTTTGTAGGGGGGGGTTCTTGGGAGGGGGGGAAGGGGTTTGATGTTAACAATGGACAGGGGCGGGTCAGGCTTATGGGGGAGGGCCCGGTGGTATGGTGATGGTGGATAAGAAAGGTGGGGGGGGTGAGAGACCCCCAGTAAGGATAATCACGTGGAACGTGAGAGGGCTAGGAGGTCTGGTCAAGAGGTCAAGGGTGCTTGAACATCTTAAAAGTTTGAAAGCCGATATAGCAATGCTGCAGGAGACTCACTTGAGGGTGAAGGACCAGGTGAGACATAAAAAGGGCTGGGTTAGCGTTTAGTGTTTCACGCCGGATTTGATGGAAGGGCTCGAGGGGTAGCGGTGCTGGTCAGCAAAAGGGTACGCTTCCAGATGGAGAAGGTGGTGGCAGATCAGGGGGGTAGACATGTGATTGTGACAGGGGCATTGGAGGGGAGATTAGTGGCTCTGTTAAGTGTATACGGTCCCAATTGGGACGATGTGGGATTCGTGAGGAAGGTGGTTGGGGTTATTCACGACTTAGACACGCATGAGCTGATTGTGGGGGGGGGGTCTGGAACCTGGTGCAGGAACCAAGGTTGGACAGATCATGGCCACGCTCGCTGGTCCCATCAGGGGGGGCGAAGGCGCTGGCTGGGCTAATGGTGGAAATGGGAGGGGTGGACCCTTGGTGGTTCCTGCACCCAAGGGAACGGGAGTATTCGTTTTTCTCAGCGGTCCATAAGGTATACTCGCGGATCTACTTTTTTGTGGTGGGGAAGGCTTTGCTGGCTGGAGTCAAGGGGTCGTAATACTCTGCAATTGCAGTGTCAGATCACGCTCCACATTGAGTGGATATGGTGCTAGAGAAGGGGGCAGCGCAGAGACCGGGGTGGAAACTGGATGTGGGGCTTTTGGGGAACCAAGTATTCTGAGAGAAAATTGAAACGGTAATTAAGGAATATGTAGGTTTCAATTGTACGGGTGAGGTGTCGAAGGCAGTCATCTGGGAGGCTCTAAAGGCAGTGGTGAGAGGTGAGGTAATTTTGTTTAAGGCTAGGGTGGATAAGGAGGAGAGGTTGGAGCGGCAGAGGGTAATAGATGAGATGTTGGAGGTAGATAGGAGGTATGCAGAGGATGGGGACCCGGCAAAGCTGGAAAAGAGGAAGGAACTACAGCCGAGCTTCAACCGACTGTCCACCAGGAAGGCGGTGCGCCAACTGAGACGAGCAAGGGGTACAGTTTATGAACATGGAGATATGTTAGCAGGTCAGCTCCGGAGGGAGGCAGCGGCAAGGGAAATTCTTCAGGTGAAGGATAGGGCAGGGAAGTTGGTGGTGGCCCCAGTGCTGATTAACAAGGTTTTTGAGGAGTTTTATGAGAGGTTGTACAAGTCAGAGCCACTCGGAGGAGACCGTGAGATGCAGGAATTTCTCGATGGGTTGGAGTACCCGAGGCTAGGGGAGGGGGACAGGGCTACATTAGAAGGAGCAATAATGGAGCAGGAGATAAAGGATGCGATTGGGAGGATGCAGTCGGGGAAGGTGGCAGGGCCGGATGGGTTTCCGGTGGAATATTATAAAAAATTTAAGGATAGGTTGGCACCCCTGATGGTGGGGATGTTTGAGGAGGCGATAGGGAAGGGGGTGTTGCCACAAACCTTGGGGCAGGCATCGATGTCCCTGTTACTAAAAAAAGATAAAGATCCGACTGAGTGTGGGTCGTATCGGCCCATATCACTTCTGAATGTGGACGTAAAAGTGTTGGCGAAGGTACTGGCGGGTAGGCTGGAGGAGTGCCTTCCGAAGGTAATAGGGGAAGATCAGACGGGGTTCGTGAAAGGGAGGCAGCTGTTTTCGAACATTAGGAGGGTTTTGAACGTTGTTATGGCACCGGCGGAAAGAAAGGAAACAGAGGTAGTTGTGGCATTGGACGCCGAGAAGGCGTTTGATCGGGTAGAATGGGGGTACCTGATGGCAGTACTGGAGCGGTTTGGGATTGGACCAAGGTTTGTGAACTGGGTAAAGCTATTATATAAGGAACCGAAGGCGAATGTCCGCACAAATAATATCAGTTCGAGATATTTCTCTCTCCACCGTGGGACGAGACAGGGATGTCCTATGTCCCCCCTGCTGTTTGCACTTGCGATTGAGCCGTTGGCCATCGCATTGAGAAGTTCGGGAGCATGGAAAAGAATAGTGCGGGGGGGGGGGGGGGGGGTGGATAGAGCATAGCGTGTCCTTATATGCCGACGACTTGCTGCTGTATGTGTCGGAGCCGAGTGCGTCGATAGGAGGAATATTGGTGCTACTGCGGGTATTTGGGTCTTTCTCGGGGTACAAGTTGAACCTGGACAAGAGTGAGTACTTTGTGGTGTCTCGGCCGGGGGTGGGGGCAGGGGTGGGGGGGCTGCCATTCCGTAGAGCAGGGACTCATTTTAGGTATCTGGGGGTGCAGGTTGCCCGGGAGTGGGGGAGGCTTTGTAGGTACAATATCACTAGTTTGGTGGGGAGAGTGAAAGCCGATCTGTTTTCAATGCCTACCGATTTTCCTGCCAAATACTTTTTTCAGGGAGATTGAGGGAAGGATTACCTCATTCATATGGGGAGGGAAGGTGGCCAGAGTGAGAAAGGTGCTGCTACAGAGGGGAAGGCAGGCAGGGGGTTTGGGTCTCCCGAACTTGTTGTACTACTACTGGGCGGCGAATGTGGAGAAAGTGCGGAGCTGGGTCAGACGGGTGGATTCTCAGTGGGTCAGAATGGAGGAGAGTTTGTGCAGGGGGTGGGGGTTGAAGGCACTTGCAACAGCGCCGCTCCCGATAGCTCCGGGGAAATATTCAGGGAGTCCGGTAATAATAGCTTCATTGAAAATCTGGAGGCAGTTTTGCCAACACTTCGGGTTGGGTTTAGGGTCAAGGGAAATGCCGATTCGGGGGAACCACAGATTTGAGCCAGGGAGGTGGGATGGAAGTTTTTGGAAATGGGAAGAGAAGGGGATTAAGACGCTAAAAGATTTGTTTCTTCGGGGTCGGTTTGCAGGATTGTGGGAGCTGGAAGTGAAGTATGGGCTAGAGCAGGGAGAAGGGTTTAGGTACATGCAGGTTTGGGATTTTGCCAGGAAGGAGATACAGAGCTTCCCAGAGGAACCGGCCTCCACATTGCTGGAGGAGGTGTTGACGACAAGGGGACTGGAGAAGGGGGCAGTGTCAGCGGTGTACGCAGCTATTCTGGAAGAGGATAAGGCACCACTGGAAGGGATCAAAGCAAAGTGGGAGGAAGAGCTGGGAGAGGTTATAGAGGAGGGGGTCTGGTGTGAGGTGCTCCGGAGAGTGAATGCCTCCACCTCATGTGCGAGGTTGGGGCTGATACAGCTGAAGGTGGTATATAGAGCGCACCTCACGAGGATGAGGATGAGCTGATTTTTTGAAGGAGTAGAGGATGTGTGTGAGCGTTGCGGGAGGGGGCCTGCGAATCACATTCATATGTTTTGGTCCTGTCCAAAGCTAGGGGAGTACTGGAAGGAGGTGTTTCGGGTAATTTCCAAGGTGGTGCGTGTGAAACTGGACCCGGGTCCCCAGGAGGCCATATTCGGGGTGTCGGACCAGCCAGGGTTGGAAATGGGTGCGGAAGCAGATATCATAGCCTTCGCCTCGTTGATCACCCGAAGCGGATCCTGCTGGGATGGAGAGCAGCCTCCCCACCCAGTGCCCTGGCGTGGCGGGGGGACCTGTTGGAATACTTGACCCTTAAGAAGGTTAAGTTCGAACTGAGGGGAAGTCGGAGGGGTTCTACAAGTCATGGGCACTATTTATTATGCACTTTCAAGAACTGGATAACATCGACATTAGTTGGGGGGGGGGGGGGGGGCGGGTGGCTGTGTAGATTAAGGGTGACTACGGGTAATCCCTGATTCCTTTTTGTCATTTGTTTATGTAAACATGTGGGCTGAGGTTTGGGGGTTGGTGGGCGGATGGGATCGTTGTTATTATGGGGATTGACATATCTTGCTGATTATTGTTTATTGTTGATGGGTGTAAATGTGGGAGAAAATGTGAAAAAGTAGAATAAATTTTTTTTAAAAATAAATAGAAAAAGGAAATAGAGGCACTGGAGAAGATGCAACAAAGATTCACAAGAATAATACCAGAACTGAGAGCATTTTTATCATAGAATTTGCATAGAAGGGGGCTATTCGGCCCATCGAGTCTACACATGCCCTTGAAAGAGCACCCTACATAAGCCCACACCTCCATCCTATCCCCATAACGCAGTAACCCCACCTAACTGTTGGACATTAAGGGCAATTTATCACGGCCAATCAACCTAACCCGCACATTTTTGGACTGTGGGAGGAAACCGGACCACCCGAAGGAAGTCCACGCAGAGACGGGGAGAACGGGCAGACTCCGCACAGACAGTGACCCAAGCCGGGAATCGAACCCAGGTCCTTGGCACTATGATGCAACAGTGCTACCCACTGTGCTACCTGCCGCCCCATTGCACATTAACCCTCAGGAAAGGCTGGGGCTGCTTTTCGCTAGAAAAAAAAAGACTCGAGGGTGATCTGATGGAAGTCCTTAAGATTATGAAGAGTTCAATAATCCAATAGGGATTTGATGAGAAACCTCTTTACCCAGCGAGTGGTGAGAATGTGGAACTCACTACCACAGCGAGTGGTTGAGGGGAACAGCATGAATACATTGAAAGGGAACCGAGATTCATAGAATCATTGAATTTACAGTGTAGAAGGAGACCATTCAGCCCATCGAGCCTGCACTGGCCCCTGGAAGCATACATGAGGTAGAAAGGAATAGAAGGATATGCTGATGGGGGAGATGAAGAGGGGTGGGTGGAGGCTCATGTGGAGCATCAATACTGACAGAGACCAATTGTGTTGTTGCGCTCCGAGGTTCAAAGAGCATCAAACTAATAAAGATTTTGACCAATGAAGGAATTTTATTTCCCTATTAAGGGGCAATTTAGTGTGGCCAATCCACCTACCCTGCACATCTTTGGGTTGTGGGGTGAGACCCACGCAGACACGGGGAGAATGTCCACACGGACAGTGACCCGGAGCCGGGATGAAACCCGGGTCCTCGGTGCCGTGAGGCAGCAGTGCTAACCCCTGCACCACCGCGCCGCTCTGACATCAGCTATTTGTGAAGGGGATATGATAATGCACGGTTTGAATAAACTGCACATACACTGTATTTCCCAAAATAATTCCATTATATTCCTCCATGTCCAGTTGTATCTGTGCCTTTTCCATGTAAGGTTTACTGAACAGTAAGGATATCTCCTCAGATCAGTGATGGCAGACTCGGCTAGTGAGTGGGCCGCATGAGTGACCCTCATTCATCTCTGTGTCGGCAAGATTGAAATCCACTAACTGTGACCTATCTATCAGATTAAATACATTTAATACACACCAAATATTTCATAACGAGTTATAGAAAATGCTTAGTTCAATTCATTTATATTTTAATTGAACTATCAACTTCAAATGTTAAAAATAAAATATTTACACTTTGGATGCAGAGGGAGTGCACGGCTCACAGTCAATGTTGTGCAATCAGAATGCTCCTCACTTCACTTCCCCTCGCTTCACATGTGTCAAGTCAAGTCGCCATAGTGCCAGTTGACCACAGGCTGCCTTCCCCTTTGACAGGGAGAGCTGAGATATGGTGATTTAACTGGAGGATCACCATACCTCAGGTGAAGGCCAAGGTTGAGAAGGCAAAGCCTTCATGAATAACCTCAGCCAGTACGGGAATTGAACACGTGCTGTTGGCCTCGCTCTGCATCATAAACAAGCTGTCCAGTGGATCACTTCAGTAATACCGGTAGAAAAAAACTATGTGGATGGGAATTGGTGGAATATGGCAACCCTGCCTGTGGGCAACAGTCAGCAAAATGTTTATTGTGGGCCGCGCTCAGAACCCAGATGGGCTGCATGTGGCCCCCAGGCCGCTGGTTTCCCACAACTGCTGTGTGTGTGGGAAGGGATTCACTCAGTCATCCCACATGCTGAGACACAAATGAGCTCACACTGGGGACAAACCGTTCATGTGCTCTGACTGTGGGAAGGGATTCAAACATTCATCCACCCTTCTGACACATTAGAGAGTTCACACAGGGGAGAGACCATTCACCTGCCCGAAGTGTGGGAAGGGATTCAGTGAGTCATTCAATTTTCTGACTCGCCAGCAGGTTCACACTGGGGAGAGGCCTTTCACCTGCACTGTGTGGGGGAAGCGATTCACTCATTCTTCTAACCTGCGAATACGCCAAGTCACTCACACCAATGAGAGTCCCTTTAAATGCTCTGCCTGTGGGAGTGGCTTCAAAAGTTCTCAAGAACTGATGTCCCACCAGCGCACTCACACTGAGGAGAGACCGTTCAGCTGCTCTGACCTTGGGAAGAGGTTTCTAGGTCATCCAACATGCTGGAACACCAGAGAGTTCACACAAGGAGAGGCCATTCACCTGCTCTGAGTGTGAGAAAGGATTTATTCAGTTATCCAAACTGCAGATGCACCAATGAATCCACATCGGACAGAGGCCATTCACTTGCTCTGATTGTGGGAATGGATTCTGTGATTCATCCACCCTGAAGCCACACCAGTAGAGAGAGGTCGTTCATCTGATCTATTTGTGGAAAAGGATTCACTCTGCTATGCATCCTGTTGAGACAGCAGAGTGTTCAGAAGTGATGACAGGGATTGGCTTCTGCTGTTATTGCTGCTGTTAATCACATCCAGGACTGAACCATCTTCATTCTGACACTTAGTGAGGTTGGACGGTTAGAGGGTTTCTTTCTGCTGGACTGGCCGGTCTCACGACTTTGCTTCCAGTGGGCTGATGCGCTTCGAGTCTGGGAGAGTACATCTCCTTTGAATTAATCCACAAAAGGTCACTTCCCACAACCGAGTGAATCCCTTCCCGCAGTCAGACAGGTGAACGGTCTCTCCCCGGTGTGAACTCATTGGAGTGTCAGCAGGCTGGATAATTGAGTGAATCCGATCCCACAAATGGAGCAGGTTAATGGCCTCTCCCTGGTATGAACTCGCTGGTGAGTCGGAAGGCTATATGAATCACGGAATCCTTTTCAGCAAGTAGAGCAGGTGAACACCACATCCCGGTGAACACTTTCTCCCCAGTGTGAATGCACTGGTCGATCATCTGGCTGAATGACTCAGTGAATCCCTGTCCACATGCAGAGCATTTGAAAGGCCTCTCCAGAGTGTGAATTTACTGCTGTGTCTGCAAGGTGGATAAATTACTGAATCCTTTCCCACATTCAGAGCAGGTGAATGGCTTCTCCCCATTGTGAGCTCTTTGATGTGGCAGCAGGTGGGATGACTGAGTGAATCCCTTCCCACACACAGAGCAGGTGAGTGGCCTCTCCCCAGTGTGACGACATTGATGAGTTTCCAGCACAGATGGGGATCTGAATCCTTTCCCACAGTGCCCACATTTTCAGGTGCAGGCGTCCTTGAGACTCTCCAGGTTTCATAATCAGTTGAAGCCTCGTCCACAGCAAAAACGTGCAGGATTTCTCTCCGCTCTGAATGGTGCGATGTTTTATCAGGCTGTGTAATTGGTTAACACCAGAGCGGCACGGTGGTGCAGTGGTTAGCACTGCTGCCTAGGGTGCGGAGGACCCGGGTTCGATGCCGGCTCCTTGTCTGTGTGGAGTTGCACATTGCCTCCATGTCTGCATGGGTCTCATCCCCCCCAACCCAAAGTTGTGCAGGTTAGGTCGATTGGTCGCACTAAATTGCCCCTTAATTGGACAGAATAATTGAGTATTCTAAATTTATAAAACAAAGTAATTGGTTGACGCTTTTTCCAGTCAGTTCCTTGGAACGCATTTATCCAGGTGTCTGTGTGTCTTGGTGCTTTAAAATCTCTTGAGACAGACAAACATTTCTACTTCTAGGTTCAAAGTCCGATGATATTCAGGTCCCAAGGAATCGAGTGACTTTGTCAGACCCAGATGCGAGATTTACTTTCAGATTTCTGTCTGTAAATCCTCACTTTCTAATGTAAAAGGAGATTATAAATATCATCACTGTCAAATAAAATAGAAATTCAGAAGACAATTCTAGTTTCAATGGAATATTTTTCCTCCCTCGTTCCCCTCAAGCTGTAAATTTCCATCCCACATACTCCCTCCATTCTCACTCTGCTGTATCTAATATTAACCCATGATTAGATATATGGGGTAGTGGGGGGGAAGTTTATTTCGGCAGTGAGTGCTGATGACTTGGAACTCACTACCTAGTGGTGCAAGTTGAGACGATAAGATTATTTGAAACTGAACGTAGAAGGGCACATGAAGGAAATAAACTTGCAGAGGTATGGTGATATCAAGGAGAAATGGGACAGCCTGAATTGTTCTGCAGAGAGTCGGCATGGACTCAAGTGACTGAATGGATTCCTTCTGTGCTGAAATAAAACTGTGAAATTATTCACAGACCTATATCAGAAGACAAGAAATAATAATAAATGGCTTAACCCCTTTAATGTGAACATTATGAAAGAGACCATTCTTTTAGCCAGACAAATAAATATGTCAAGCTGAGGGAGCAAAGGATGTCAATGTCTTTCAGAGAGAGAGACAGAGAGACCTGGGCCAAGCTTTTCAGAGTCTGCACCCTCCCTGGATTCGCTTCCTTTCCTTCAGTTGCTGCAAGTGACCAATGTCCCCCCAGAATGAGAAAGGAAATGGAAAGGGGGAAACACTGAGCTCCCAGATGAGGAGGAAGTTTTAGTCTGAAACTCATTGTCCAACCTCCGAATTGTGACGTCACAATGAAGCCCTGCCTGAATCAACCAATACCAAATCACTCAGCTCCACGGTGACGTCTGCGGGTTCCAGTGCGCAGTCCCGTCCCCATTGTTCCCCCTCCCCCGACACCTCCTCCAGACACGGATTCCAGGCAACCGGCTGACGGCTCCCGCCAGAGCGAGAAGCCTCTCGGTGATCTCCGCCCAGGTCCGGGACTGCGCATGTTCAAGGGGCGGGTTGGTGCGCATGTGCGGGGAGGCCCCGCCCCTTGACCCTCATGCAGAAATATTGACCAATGGCAAACTGGGAGGACCGGAAGGCCTCTTCACCGCCTGCCAATCAGAGTTCCTTCATTGTCTACCTGCAGACTTTGGAAATTGAGCTTGTTAACCTGCTCATTCCTGCCCAGCAAAGCTGCTGCTCCTCACTCTGAATGAGCTTGAGCTTCACACCTCCTCCCGTCTCCAACATCTGTGAGTAAAACACTTTATTTTCTCCCCCTTTCCATTTCTTTTCTCATTCTCACCTTCAATTGGTGACTTGCAGCAACTGAAGGGAAAGGAAGTGAATCCAGGGAGGGTGCAGACTCTGGAAAGCTTGGCCCAGGTCTCTCTCTCTCTCTCTCAAAGACATTGACATCCTTTGCTCCCTCAGTTTGACACATTTATTTGTCTGGCTAAAAGGATGGTATCTTTCCCAATGCTCACAGCTCTGTCACTCTGCCCCTCCGAATCCGCTCCCTGAAGACGATGTATGGGGTAGTTTTTGGCGACTAGGTATTGGGGAATGAGAGAGGAAAAAATGTTCCATAGAAACAAGAGTTGTCGGTTATGAATTTCTATCCTTCACTTTTGTAAACTCGTTTTGTAAACTCCTTTTATAGGATATTAGAAGAGGAGGAATTACAGACAGAAATCTCAAACGTAACCTCTCGATGTGACGGAGTCACTCTATTCCTTGGGACCTGAATATCATCAGCCTTTGAATCTAGAAGGAGAAATGTTTGTCTGTTCTGTCGGCTTCAAAAGATTTTAGCCATCAGTGTGACTGGAAAAGCACCGAGACACACACACCCGAGTGAGAGTGTTCCAGAGCACTGACTGTGGAAAGAGCTTTAACCGGTTACACAGCCTGAAAAAAAGATCACACCATTCACAGCGGGGAGAGACCGTACACGTGTTCTGTGCAGGAGGCGTCAACTGCTTGTCTGACCTGGAGAGACACGAGGAGACCCAAAACATGGAGAAACCGTGGAAATGTGGGAACTGTGGGAAGGAATTCAGATCCCCATCTGTACTGGAAGCTCATCGACGCATTCACACTGGGGAGAGGCCCTTTACCTGCTCTGTGTGTGGGAAGGGATTTGCTGTGTTATCCAACCTGCGGGCACACCAGCGAATTCACACCGGCGAGAAGCCATTCAGCTGCTCTCAATGTGGGAAGAGATTCAGTGATTCATCCAACCTGCGGAATCATCAGCTAATTCACACTGGGGAGCGACTGTTCACCTGCTCTCAGTGTGGGAAGAGATTCACTCAGTTATCCCAGCTGAAGAGTCACCAACGGGTTCACACTGGCGAGAAGCCATTCACCTGCTCTCTGTGTGGGAAAGGATTCACTGAGTTATCCAGCCTGAAGAAACATCAGCGAGTTCACACTGGGGAGAGGCCATTCACCTGCTCTCAGTGTGGGAAGGGATTCCGTGTTTCATCCGTACTAGTGAAACACCAGCGAGTTCACACTGGAGAGAGGCCATTCACCTGCTCTGCTTGTGGCAAGTGATTTACTGAGCTATCCATATTGAAGAAACACCAGCGAGTTCACACAGGGGAGAGGCCATACACGTGCTCTCAGTGTGGGAAGAGATTCACTCGGTCAGACACCCTGCAGTCACATGAGCGAATACACACTGGGGAGAGGCCATGCAAATGCCCTCAGTGTGGGAAGGCATTCTATGTTTCAACCAGCCTACGGTCACATCAGCGAGTTCACACTGGGGAGAGGCCGTTCACCTGCTCTCAGTGTGGGAATGGATTTATTCACTCATCCAGCCTGCGGACACAACAACGACTTCACACCGGATAAAGGCCACTCGTGCCCACAGCCTGGGAAGGAAATCTGTGATTCATCGCAGCTGCTGATTCGCCAAGTTCACAAGTGATTACAATGGTTGGATTCTGTTATTGTTTCTGCTTCAATTACATCCAGGACTGCATTTTGTTCATTCTGACAGTTGGCCAATGGGGATGGTCAGACGATTTCTTTCTGCTGGACTGCCGGTCTCACGAGGTTGCCTCCAGTGGGCTGATGCTCTTTGAGACTTGTTGCAATTGCCTGGTTCTAAATTTCACGAGGATCACAGACTGAAAGAGTGTTTGTAAGTTTGAAGATATTTAGTTCCCATTTCTGTTTGGAACCCCCAAAGCTTGCCACCTTGCCATGGAGATGGGCTGTGGTGGTTATATGTTTTTTTTCTGTTTAATTTATTTGGGTGTTCCTCACAGAAGAAAACTATGAGGGTATGAAATAAATGAAATGAAAATCGCTTATTGTCACAAGTAGGCTTCAAATGAAGTTACTGTGAAAAGCCCCTAGACGCCACATTCCGGTGCTTGTTCGGGGAGGCTGGTAGGGGAATTGAACTGTGCTGCTGGCCTGCCTTGGCCTGCTTTCAAAGCCAGCGATTTAGCCCTGTGCTAAACAGCCCCCTCGGGGGGGGCAAGTTGTTTGAGGTGGATTGGGAAACAGGGATTAGCTAATATTAAAGGAAATATGACATATTTACCAGCTGGTCAGTTAGCTCAGTTGGCTGGTTCATGATGCGGAGCGACGCCAACAGCATGGGTTCAATTCCCCTACAGAGGTTATTCATGAAGGCCCTGCCTTCTCAACATTGCCCCTCACCTGAAGTGTGGTGACCCTCAAGTAAGTAATCACCAGTAAGCTCTCTCTCTCTCAAAGGGGAGAGCAGCCCATGGTCCTTTCATTTTACAGAATACAACAAGATTCCTTTAAGGAACACAAATCAAAGTTAAAGATCCCATTAGATCAAAGGAAGCGGCTCTTGAAGTGGCCAAAACAGTAGTAAGCCTGAGGATTGGGAACTTGTTTCGAATTCAGCAAGAGAGGACCAAGAAACTGATAAAGAAAAAATAGAATATGAGAGCAAACTGGGGAGAAACATAAAAACCCACTGGAAAAGCTCCTATAGGAATGTGAAAAGGAAAAGATTAGCAAAAACCAACATGGGTCCATTCCAGGCAGAGACAGGAGAGTTTATAATGGAGAATAAGAAAATGGCAGAGAAACTAAACAATGTGTGTCTGTCTTCATGGAGGAACATACAGAAAATTGTTCAAAAACTCAAGGGAACCAAGGAACTGGTGTTCAAGAGGGACTGAAAGAGATTAGTATTAGTAACAAAGTAGTATTGGAGAAATTAATGTGGGTTGAAAGTTAATAAATCCCACAAAGTTGATGCTCTACATCCCAGAGTGCTGAAAGATGTGGCTGTAGAGATAGTGGATACATTGGTGATCATCTTTCAAAGATTCTACAGATTCTGGAATGGTTCCTGCAGGTTGGAAGGTGGTAAATGTAACCCCAATATTTAAGGAGGGAGAGAGAAAACGGGGAACCACAGACCCATTAGCCTGACATCAGTAGGAGGGAAAATGCTACAATCTATTATAAAGGATGTGATAACAGACGATTTAGGAGCAGGAGTAGGCCACTCGGCCCCTCGAGCCTGCTCCACCATTCAATAAGTTCACGGCTGCTCTGATTGTAACTTCCAATCCACATTCCCGCTACCCTCCCGATAACCTTTCACCCTCTTGCTTACCAAGAATCTATCCAGCTCTGCCTTCAAAATATTCACAGACTCTGCTTCCACTGCCCTTTGAGGAAGAGTGCTCCAAAGACTCATGACCCTCAGAGAGAAAAAAGTTCTCCTCTGCCTTAAATGGGCAAGTTATTACTTTTAAAGTGACTCCAATTTCTAGATTCTTCCACAAGAGGAAACATCCTTTCCACATCCACCCTGTCAAGGCCCCTCAGGATCTTTTACGGTTCAATCAAGTCATTAAACTCCCTCGGACACAAGCCCAGCCTGTCCAATCATTCCTCCTAAGACCAGCCTCCAATTCCAGGTATGAGTCCAGTAAACCTTCTCTGAACTGCTTCCAACACATTGACATCATTCCTTAAATGAGAGCAATACTGTACACAGTGCTCCAGATGTGGTCTCACCAATGTCCTTTGTAACTGAAGCATGACCTCCCTACTTTTGTATTCAATTCCCCTCACAATAAACAATAACATTCTATTAGCTTTCCTAATTACTTGCTGTACCTGTATACTCGCCTTTTGTGATTCATGCTCTTGGACACCCAGATCCCTCTGAATCTCAGAGCTCTGCAATCTCTCACCATTTAGATTATAAGCTTTTTTTATTCTTTCGACCAAGATGGACAATTTCACATTTTTCCCTCATTATGCTCCATTTGGCAGATTTGTTCCCACTCACTTAACCTACCTATATCACTTTAGTCTCCTTATGTCCCATTCACAATTTACTTTCCTTCCTATCTTTGTTATAATTGGAACGTAGGAGCAGGACTTGGCCATTCAGCCCGTCCAACCTGCTCCACTATTCAATACAATCATGGCTGATCATCCACTTCAATGCCTTTTCTCCCACACTATCCCCATATCCCTTTGTGTAGGGGCTGGTTTAGCACAGTGGGCTAAAACAGCTGGCTCGTAAAGCAGAATAAGGCCAGCCGCGAGGGTTCCATCCCCGTACCAGCCTCCCCGAACAGGCGCCGGAATGTGGCGACTAGGGGCTTTTCACAGTAACTTCATTTGAAGCCTACTTGTGACAATAAGCGATTTTCGGGACTTCCGGGTGCGGCGATGACCAGCTGAGTCGCACGTTTCGGCAGCTCCCTGTGAAACGGACTTTTGGGCTCTTGATAGGAGCCCCAACGGCAATTTTAACGGCTGAAAACACCGTGTGGTAAACCAGAAGGGTGTTCCCCCTGGACACGGATGGAAAAAGGAGAGGAAAGTGGCCGGATTGCAGCGGATCCTTTGGAACAACGGCAAGGAAGGCAAGCAGAAACCAAGATGGCGTCGGAAGGTGGCAGTTTCATATGGGGCCCTGAACAACAAGAGTTTTTGAAACGCTGCGTGGAGGAGATAAAAAAGGAAATGAAGAAAGAGTTGTTGGCCCCGATACTACAGGCGATCGAAGGGCTAAAGGAGGAACAAAAGACCCAGAAGCAGGAGCTCCGGGTCGTGAAGGCGAAAGCAGCCGAGAATGAGAACGATATACAGGGCCTGGTGGTGAAGACGGAGATACAGGAGGCACATCAGAAACGATGTGTGGAGAGGTTGGAGGCACTGGAAAACAACGCAAGGAGGAACAACCTGAGGATTCTTGGTCTTCCTGATGGTGTGGAGGGGGCGGACGTCGGGGCATATGTGAGCACGATGCTGCACTCGTTAATGGGAGCGGAGGCCCCGACGGGTCCGTTGGAGGTGGAGGGAGCGTACCGAGTTATGGTGCGAGGATCGAGAGCAGGAGAAACTCCCAGAGCCATAGTGGTGAGATTCCTCTATTTTAAGGATAGAGAAATGGTCCTTAGATGGGCGAAGAAAACTCGGTGCAGTAAATGGGAGAACGCGGTGATCCGCGTTTATCAAGACTGGAGTGCGGAGGTGGCGAGAAGGAGGGCGAGCTTTAATCGGGCCAAGGCGGTGCTTCATAAAAGGAAGATAAAATTTGGAATGCTGCAACCGGCAAGACTGTGGGTCACATATCAAGGGAGGCACCACTACTTTGAGACGGCGGATGAAGCGTGGACTTTTATTGTAGAAGAAAAACTGGAATGAGTGGATTATTAAAAAGAACGTTTGGACAAAGTGGTGGGGCGAATGTGGGGGGCGAAGAGGGGTTTTATGTTCTAATCCTGCGGTATGGTAACTTTTCTTTCTCCCACAGGTGGTGATGGGGGGAGGTGGGGAGGGAGAGGAGATGGGGCGTTGGCCATGGGAGGCGGGGCCGAGGGAGAAGCGCGGGCTTGGTTCCCGCGCTATGATAATTATGGCGGGAATAGAGAAGCAGGAAGGAGGGGGCGTCGCACGGTGTGAGCCGTGGTCACGGGGGGAAGCCGAGGTCAGCCAGAGTTTGCTGACTTCTGGGAGCAACATGGGGGGAGTAATTACGCTAGCGGGGGGTCTAGCGGGGGGGGTGGGAGGGGGGAATTACTGGGTTGCTGCTGCTGGGGAAAGGGGGGAGTGGGTACGGGAGAGGATGGGCGGGGGGCACCGCCTGGGGGAGATACAACTGCGTGGGAACTGGGTGAGAAGCTGGAAAAAGATAATGGCTAATCGGCAAGGGGGGGTGGGAAGCCCCCCAACTCGGCTGATCACGTGGAACGTGAGAGGGCTCAATGAGCCGATAAAGAGGGCACGAGTACTCGCACACCTTAAGAAACTTAAAGCAGATGTGGTTATGTTACAGGAAACGCACCTGAAACTGATAGACCAGGTTAGGCTGCGCAAAGGATGGGTGGGGCAGGTGTTCCATTCGGGGCTGGATGCGAAAAACAGGGGGGTGGCTATATTAGTGGGGAAGCGGGTAATGTTCGAGGCAAAGACTATAGTGGCGGATAACGGGGGCAGATACGTGATGGTGAGTGGCAAACTACAGGGAGAGATGGTGGTTTTGGTAAACGTGTATGCCCCGAACTGGGATGATGCCAACTTTATGAGGCGAATGCTAGGACGCATTCCGGACCTAGAGACGGGAAAGCTGATAATGGGGGGAGACTTTAACACGGTGTTGGAACCAGGGCTGGATAGGTCGAAGTCCAGGACTGGTAGGAGGCCGGCAGCAGCCAAGGTGCTTAAAGATTTTATGGAGCAGATGGGAGGTGTGGACCCGTGGAGATTCAGTAGACCTAGGAGGAAGGAGTTCTCGTTTTTCTCCTATGTCCATAAAGTCTATTCGCGCATAGACTTTTTTGTGCTGGGTAGGGTATTGATCCCGAAGGTGAGGGGAACGGAATATACGGCTATAGCCATTTCGGATCATGCCCCACACTGGGTGGACTTGGAGATAGGGGAGGAAACAGGAGGGCGCCCACCCTGGAGAATGGACATGGGACTAATGGCGGATGAGGGGGTGTGCCGAAGGGTGAGGGGATGTATTGAAAAGTACTTGGAACTCAATGACAATGGGGAGGTCCAGGTGGGAGTGGTCTGGGAGGCGTTGAAGGCGGTGGTTAGGGGGGAGCTGATATCAATAAGGGCACATAAAGGGAAGCAGGAGAGTAAGGAACGGGAGCGGTTGCTGCAAGAACTTTTGAGGGTGGACAGACAATATGCGGAAGCACCGGAGGAGGGATTGTACAGGGAAAGGCAAAGGCTGCATGTGGAATTTGACTTGCTGACTACAGGCACTGCAGAGGCACAATGGAGGAAGGCGCAGGGTGTACAGTATGAATATGGGGAGAAGGCGAGCAGATTGCTGGCACACCAATTGAGGAAAAGGGGAGCAGCGAGGGAAATAGGGGGAGTGAGGGACGAGGAAGGAGAGATGGAGCGGGGAGCGGAGAGAGTGAATGAAGTGTTCAAGACATTTTATAAAAAATTATATGAAGCTCAACCCCCGGATGGGAGGGAGAGAATGATGGACTTTTTGGATCGGCTGGAAATTCCCAAGGTGAAAGAGCAGGAAAGGGTGGGACTGGGAGCACAGATCAAGGTAGAAGAAGTGGTGAAAGGAATTAGGAACATGCAGACGGGAAAGGCCCCGGGACCGGACGGATTCCCAGTTGAATTCTACAGAAAATATTTGGACTTGCTCGCCCCGGTACTGCCGAGGACCTTTAACGAGGCAAAGGAAAGGGGACAACTGCCCCTGACTATGTCTGAAGCAACGATATCGCTTCTCTTAAAGAAGGAAAAGGACCCGCTACAATGCGGGTCCTACAGACCAATTTCCCTCCTAAATGTGGATGCCAAGGTCCTGGCCAAGGTAATGGCAATGAGAATAGAGGAATGTGTCCCGGGGGTGGTTCACGAGGACCAAACTGGGTTTGTGAAGGGGAGACAGCTGAACACGAATATACGGAGGCTGTTAGGGGTAATGATGATGGCCCCACCAGAGGGTGAAACGGAGATAGTAGTGGCGATGGATGCCGAGAAAGCATTTGATAGAGTGGAATGGGATTATTTGTGGGAGGTGTTGAGGAGATTTGGTTTTGGAGAGGGGTATGTTAGATGGGTGCAGCTATTGTATAGGGCCCCAGTGGCGAGTGTGGTCACGAATGGACGGGGATCGGCATATTTTCGGCTCCATAGAGGGACAAGGCAGGGATGTCCTCTGTCCCCATTACTGTTTGCACTGGCGATTGAGCCCCTGGCGATAGCGCTGAGGGGTTCCAAGAGATGGAGGGGAGTACTTAGCGGAGGAGAAGAACACCGGGTATCTTTGTATGCGGATGATTTGCTACTATATGTGGCGGATCCGGCGGAGGGGATGCCAGAAATAATGCGGATACTTGGGGAGTTTGGGGATTTTTCAGGGTATAAATTGAACATGGGAAAGAGTGAGCTGTTTGTGGTGCATCCAGGGGAGCAGAGTAGAGAAATAGAGGACCTACCGTTGAGGAAGGTAACAAGAGACTTTCGTTACCTGGGGATCCAGATAGCTAAGAATTGGGGCACATTGCACAGGCTAAATTTAACGCGGTTGGTGGAACAGATGGAGGAAGATTTCAAGAGATGGGATATGGTAGCACTGTCAATGGCAGGGAGGGTGCAGGCGGTTAAGATGGTGGTCCTCCCGAGATTCCTCTTTGTGTTTCAGTGCCTCCCGGTGGTGATCACGAAGGCTTTTTTTAAAAGGATAGAAAAGAGCATCATGGGTTTTGTTTGGGCCGGGAAGACTCCGAGAGTGAGGAAGGGATTCTTACAGCGTAGTAGGGATAGGGGGGGGCTGGCACTACCGAGCCTAAGTGAGTACTATTGGGCCGCGAATATTTCAATGGTGAGTAAGTGGATGGGAGAGGAGGAGGGAGCGGCGTGGAAGAGGTTAGAGAGGGCGTCCTGTAGGGGGACTAGCCTGCAGGCTATGGTGACAGCCCCATTGCCGTTCTCACCGAGGAACTACACCACAAGCCCGATGGTGGTAGCTACACTGAAGATTTGGGGACAGTGGAGACGACATAGGGGAAAGACCGGAGCATTGGGGGGGTCCCCGATAAGAAACAACCATAGGTTTGCCCCGGGGGGAATGGATGGGGGATATGGAATGTGGCAAACAGCAGGAATAACGCAACTGAAAGATCTATTTGTGGATGGGAAGTTCGCAAGTCTGGGAGCGCTGACCGAGAAATATGGGTTGCCCCAAGGGAATGCATTCAGGTACATGCAATTGAGGGCTTTTGCGAGGCAACAGGTGAGGGAATTCCCGCAGCTCCCGACACAAGAGGTGCAGGACAGAGTGATCTCAAAGAAATGGGTGGGGAATGGTAAGGTGTCAGATATATATAGGGAAATGAGGGACGAAGGGGAGACTATGGTGGATGAACTAAAAGGGAAATGGGAAGAAGAGCTAGGGGAGGAGATCGAGGAGGGGCTGTGGGCAGATGCCCTAAGCAGGGTAAACTCGTCGTCCTCGTGTGCCAGGCTAAGCCTGATTCAGTTTCAGGTATTACACAGGGCACATATGACTGGAACACGGCTCAGTAAATTTTTTGGGGTGGAGGATAGGTGTGCGAGGTGCTCGAGAAGCCCAGCGAATCATACCCATATGTTCTGGTCATGCCCGGCACTACAGGGGTTTTGGGTGGGGGTGACAAAGGCGCTTTCAAAAGTAGTAGGAGTCCGGGTCGAACCAAGCTGGGGGTTGGCTATATTTGGGGTTGCACAAGAGCCGGGAGTGCAGGAGGCGAGAGAGGCCGATGTTTTGGCCTTTGCGTCCCTAGTAGCCCGGCGCAGGATATTGTTAATGTGGAAAGAAGCCAAGCCCCCGGGGGTGGAGACCTGGATAAATGACATGGCGGGGTTCATAAAGCTAGAGCGGATTAAGTTCGTCCTAAGGGGGTCGGCTCAAGGGTTTACCAGGCGGTGGCAACTGTTCGTCGAATATCTTGCGGATAGATAGATGGGGGAAAAAAGAAGGCAGCAGCAGCAGCCCAGGATTTGGGGGGGGGGGGGGGGGGTGGTGTAGCTTGTGACAAGGCAGTTGCCAATTACATAGAAAATACAGCACAGAACAGGCCCTTCGGCCCACGATGTTGTGCCGAACCTTTGTCCTAGATTAATCATAGATTATCATTGAATCTACAGTGCAGAAGGAGGCCATTCGGCCCCCTGAGTCTGCACCAGCTCTTGGAAAGAGCACCCTACCCAAACTCAACACCTCCACCCAACACCAAGGGCAATTTGGACATTAAGGGCAATTTATCATTGGCCAATTCACTTAACCCGCACATCTTTGGACTGTGGGAGGAAACCGGAGCACCCGGAGGAAACCCACGCAGACACGGGGAGGACGTGCAGACTCCGCACAGACAATGACCCAAGCCGAAATCGAACCTGGGACCATGGATCTGTGAAGCAATTGTGCTATCCACAATGCTACCGTGCTGCCCTTAAGAACAAATAAATCTACACTATATAATTTTCCCGTAATCCATGTACCTATCCAACAGCTGCTTGAAGGTCACTAATGTTTCCGACTCAACTACTTCCACAGGCAGTGCATTCCATGCCCCCACTACTCTCTGGGTAAAGAACCTACCTCTGATATCCCTCCTATATCTTCCACCTTTCACCTTAAATTTATGTCCCCTTGTAAAGGTGTGTTCCACCTGGGGAAAAAGTCTCTGACTGTCTACTCTATCTATTCCCCTGATCATCTTATAAACCTCTATCAAGTCGACCCTCATCCTTCTCCGCTCTAATGAGAAAAGGCCTAGCACCCTCAACCTTTCCTCGTAAGACCTACTCTCCATTCCAGGCAACATCCTGGTAAATCTTCTTTGCACCTTTTCCAGAGCTTCCACATCCTTCCTAAAATGAGGCGACCAGAACTGTACACAGTACTCCAAATGTGGCCTTACCAAAGTTTTGTACAGCTGCATCATCACCTCACGGCTCTTAAATTCAATCCCTCTGTTAATGAACGCGAGCACACCATAGGCCTTCTTCACAGCTCTATCCACTTGAGTGGCAACTTTCAAAGATGTATGAACATAGACCCCAAGGTCTCTCTGCTCCTCCACAATGCCAAGAACTCTACCGTTAACCCTGTATTCCGCATTCATATTTGTCCTTCCAAAATGGACAACCTCACACTTTTCAGGGTTAAACTCCATCTGCCACTTCTCAGCCCAGCTCTGCATCCTATCTATGTCTCTTTGCAGCCGACAACAGCCCTCCTTACTATCCACAACTCCACCAATCTTCGTATCGTCTGCAAATTTACTGACCCACCCTTCAACTCCCTCATCCAAGTCATTAATGAAAATCACAAACAGCAGAGGACCCAGAACTGATCCCTGCGGTACACCACTGGTAACTGGGATCCAGGCTGAATATTTGCCATCCACCACCACTCTCTGACTTCTATCGGTTAGCCAGTTCGTTATCCAACTGGCCAAATTTCCCACTATCCCATGCCTCCTTACTTTGTGCAGAAGCCTACCATGGGGAACTTTATCAAATGCCTTACTAAAATCCATGTACACTACATCCACTGCTTTACCTTCATCCACATGCTTGGTCACCTCCTCAAAGAATTCAATAAGATTTGTAAGGCAAGACCTACCCCTCACAAATCCGTGCTGACTATCCCTAATCAAGCAGTGTCTTTCCAGATGCTCAGAAATCCTATCCTTCAGTACCCTTTCCATTACTTTGCCTACCACCGAAGTAAGACTAACTGGCCTGTAATTCCCAGGGTTATCCCTAGTTCCTTTTTTGAACAGGGGCACGACATTCGCCACTCTCCAATCCCCTGGTACCACCCCTGTTGACAGTGAGGACGAAAAGATAATTGCCAACGGCTCTGCAATTTCATCTCTTGCTTCCCATAGAATCCTTGGATATAACCCGTCAGGCCCGGGGGACTTGTCTATCCTCAAGTTTTTCAAAATGCCCAACACATCTTCCTTCCTAACATCCTAACAAGTATTTCCTCGAGCTTACCAATCTGTTTCACACTGTCCTCTCCAACAATATCGCCCCTCTCATTTGTAAATACAGAAGAAAAGTACTCATTCAAGACCTCGCCTATCTCTTCAGACTCAATACACAATCTCCCGCTACTGTCCTTGATCGGACCTACCCTCGCTCTAGTCATTCTCATATTTCTCACATATGTGTAAAAGGCCTTGGGGTTTTCCTTGATCCTACCCGCCAAAGATTGTTCATGCCCTCTCTTAGCTCTCCTAATCCCTTTCTTCAGTTCCCTCCTGGCTATCTTGTATCCCTCCAATGCCCTGTCTGAACCTTGTTTCCTCAGCCTTACATAAGTCACCTTTTTCCTCTTAACAAGACATTCAACCTCTCTTGTCAACCATGGTTCCCTCACTCGACCATCTCTTCCCTGCCTGACAGGGACATACATATCAAGGACACGTAGCACCTGTTCCTTGAGTTTTCATTTTTGTTATTTAATATTTATTTTTTTTTTGTTTTTTGTTTATATAAAATAGGTCATTGTTATCTGTGTTGTTATAATGTTGTGTAAAGGATGCACAATGTACTGTGTTGGTTGACCAAAAATTTTCAATAAAATATTTATGAAAAAAAAAAAGATCCTCTCTCATTCTTCTCAACTGCAATGGATACAGTCCCAACCTGTCAAACCTGAGGATAACCCCCTCATTCCAGAATCTGGGGGTCAACCTCTTATGAACTGCTTCTAATGCAACTATCTCATTTCTGAAATAAGGAGACCCAAACTGTACGCAGTGCTCTAAATATGGTCTCACCAAGGCCCTGTATAACTGCAGCAAAACATCCCGACTTTTATGTTCCAGTCCCCTTGCAATAAACAACAATATTCCATTGTGCTTCCCAATCACTGGCTGTACCTGCAAACTAATTTACTGAGATTCCTGTATCAGGACACCCAGATCCCCCTGTACCTCAGAGTTCTGAACTCTTTCTCCATTTCTATAATATGGTGTTTTATTTAATCCTTCCTGCCAAAGTGGATACGTTCACATTTTTCCACATTATGCTCCATCCTTAACATTTTTGTCCATTCACTTAACCTATTTGTTGTCCTTTGCAGACTCCTTAAGTCCACGTCACAAATTACTTTCTGACCTATCTTTGTGTCATCAGCAAATTTCGCTGTCAAGGACGTCATGGTGGTGCAGTGGTTAGCACTGCTGCCTCACAGCTCTGAGGACCCGGGTTTGATCCAGGCCGGGTCACTGTCCATGTGGAGTTTGCACATTATCCCCGTAATTGTGCGAGTCTCACCCCCACAACCTAAAGGTGTGCAGGATAGGTGAACTGGCCACACTAAATTGCCCCTTATGTGGAAAAAAAAGAGAATTGGGTACTTTAACTTTATTTTTGTATAAATTAGCCGCCATGCATTTGGTTCCATCATCCAACTCATTATTATCGATTGTAAATAGTTGTCAATAGCACTGATCCTTGTGACACTCCACTTGTCACATCTTCCCACCCCAAACATGACCCTTTATACCTACTGTCTGCTTCCTGTCAGCAACCAATCCTCTATCCATCCTGAAACGTCAACCCCTACACCAGGGTTTCTCAAAACCTTTTTGCCCGGGACCATTTTTACTAACCGACCATCCTTCGGGACCCACGCTGGCCGACCTTTTTTCTTACCTTTAATGCGGGAGGTGAGCCTGGGCTTATATTCTATACTCTAGATTTCATTGAATTTACAGCTCAGAAGAAGGCCATTCGACCTATCGAGTCTGCACCGGCCCTTGTAAAGGGTAGCGAAGAATGAGAAATGACCTCATCGAAACAGGCATTATTCTCTCAGGACTCTACAGAGCAGATGCAGGATGTAAGTTTTCCTCACACGAGTGGTTTACAGCCTGGGGATATAGTCTGCAAATTACAATGCGACTATTTTAGATATAGATGAGGAGGAATTACAACTCAAAGTATTGTGAAACTTTTTAATCTCTAAAATTCACTATCAAAGAGAGTTCTGCATGCTCAGCCCTTGAGCATGTTCAAGACCAATCCAGGAAGACTGAATTGAATTTAAAAAAAAAATCTTCTCCTGGGTCAGGAGGAGGCGGTGTTTCTCTCTGGGCTTCGCGTGCCCGTATTTCTAAAGCCTCTTGCAGCCGCCATTTTTAAAAGCTGGACGCTGCGGCTGTTGCGCCTGAATTAACGCAATCGGGAACGCCGCGATTGATGGGGTCCGTGACCCTCCCGATACCCGCCCGTGACCTACCTGCAGGTTGCGATCTCCACTTTGAAAATTCCTGCCCTATACCATGAGCTCTTATTTTGTGCAGTAACCTTTGATGTGGCACCTTGAGAAATACCTCCTGGAAATCTAGATAAACCACATCTACAGGTACCCCTTTATTGACATCCCTTGTTATTCCCTCAAAGAACCTTGATAAATTGGTCAATCATGATTGACTCCCTGAACCCCATTTTCAAACACTATGTGTCAAAAGAAAAAGAAAATCTCATCTCCCCATCTGGCTCCTTTATCCATTACCTTTGAGGGACTCACTTTCTGTTAAAGAGCCTGCCAACTCCTCTCACCCACTTTCCCTTAAGTGAATGAATTTGAAAAGACCAGAAAAAAAATCCAAATATTTTTAACAAAACAAGTTTATTAATGAAACAGAACATGGTTTAAAAAAACAATACTTGTTGATCAAAGACAACCAGAGTAAAAGAGTAACCAGAGTAAAAGGATGTTCACAATGTTCTGGACCCAAATGGTTTCTCTTTGGCGCCTCTGTTCCTGTGACTCCCCGCTTTGGCACAGGGGTACTGAACTCCGGGGGTCACGGAACCATTAGCCCTGGTCACCCGCTCCAATTCCCAGTCCATCCTCCAAGCACCTTCCTGTTTCTCTGTCAGTGTGATGCCCACGGCAGTTTCCCAACTAGGGCACATTATTCCAGCTAAGGATCACACAACAGGATTTCAAGTTTTATGCTACAAGTGTGAAGTGATGCACTTGGGCAGGTCAAACAAGGCAAGGGAATACATGATAAACGGCAGGACCCTGGGAAGCACCGAGGATCAGAGGGACTTGATGTGCATGTACACCAGCCCCTTAAGGTGGCAGAGCAGGAGGATCCAGTGGTTAAGAAGGCATATGGCATACTTGTCTTTATTAGCTGAGGCATAGAGTTTAAGAGCAGGGAGGTTATGCTTGAACAGTATAAAACATTGGTTAGGCCACAGCTAGAGTATTGTGTGCAGTTCTGGAATCCACATTATAGGAGGGATGTGATAGCACTGGAAAGGGTGCAGAGGAGATTTACCAGGATGTTTCCTGGGTTGGAGAGTTTTAGTTATGAAGAGAGATTGGATAGACTTGGATTGTTTTCCTTGGAGCAGCGGAGACTGAGGGGGACATGACTGAGATGTAAAAAATTATGAGAGACATAAATAGAGTAGACAGGAAAAAACCTTTCCCTTTCCTGGAGGGATCAGTGACCAGGGGGCACAGATTTAAGGTTAAGAGGCAGGAGGTTTAGAGGGGATGTGAGGAAAAGCTTTTTTACCCAGAGGGTGGTGGGAGTTTGGAACTCACTGCCTGAAAGGCTGGTGGAAGCAGAAACCCTCATAACATTTAAGAAGCATTTAGATCGGCACTTGCGATGCCCAGGCTATAGGCCAAGTGCTGGGAAATGGGATTGGAATAGTTAAGAGGTTGTTTTGGACTGGCGCAGACTCGATGGGCCGAAAGGCCTTTACTGTGCTGCATAACTCTATGACCCATGTGAAGTTGAAGTTACAAGCAGATCAACTGGTGTCTCTGATGGATAATCGAGTGATTCACTTCTCACATTGAGAGCAGGTGAACGGCCTCTCCCCAGTGTGAATTCGCTGATGTTTCCGCAGGATGAATAAATGTCTGCATCCATTCCCACATTGAGAGCAGGTAAACGGCCTCTCCCCAGTGTGAATCCGCCGTTGTCTCTGCAGGCTGGATAATTGAGTGAATCCCTTCTCACACTGAGAGCAGGTGAACGGTTTCCCCCCAGTGTGAACTTGCTGATGTCTCTGCAGGGTGGATGAATGTCTGAATCCCTTCCCACACTGAGAACAGGTGAATGGCTTCTCCCCAGTGTGAAGTCGCTGGTGTGTCTGTAGGTGGGATAACTCAGTGAATCCCTTCCCACACTGAGAGCAGGTGAATGGCCTCTCCCCAGTGTGAACTCGCTGGTGTGTCCACAGGTTGGACGAACAACTGAATCCCTTCCCACACTGAGAGCAGGTGAACGGCCTCTCCCCAGTGTGAACTCGCTCGTGTGACTTCAGGCTGGATAACGCACTGAATCTGTTCCCACATTGAGAGCAGGTGAATGGCTTCTCCCCAGTGTGAATTCGCTGATGTTTGTGCAGGCTGGATAAATGTTTGAATCCCTTCCCACATTGAGAGCAGGTAAACGGTCTCTCCCCAGTATGAACCCGTTGGTGTCTGTGAAGGTTGGATAACTGAGTGAATCCCTTCTTACACTGAGAGCAGGTGAATGGCTTCTCCCCAGTGTGAATGCGTCGATGAGCTTCCAGCAAACATGGGGCTCTGTATCCCTTCCCACAATCCGAACATTTCCACGGTTTCTCCATGTTTTGGATCTCCTTGTGTCTCCACAGATTGGATAATTGAAGCCTTGACCACACACAAACACGTGTAGTCTCTCCCCGCTGTGAATGGTGCAATGTAACTGGTTAAAGCTCTTTCCACAGTCAGTGCTCTGGAACACTCTCACTCGGGTGTGTATGTCTCGGTGCTTTTCCAGTCACACTGATGTTTAAAATCTTTTGAAGTCAACACTTGGGGCAAACATTTCTCCTTCTAGATTCAAAGGCTGATGATATTCAGGTCCAAAGGAATCGAGTGACTGCCAGATTGAGATGTGACGTTCGAGATTTCTGTCTAATTCGTCCTCTTCTAATATCTTGCAGAAACAATTTACAAAAGACATTACTGTCAGTACAGGATAGAAATTCAGAACAGACAATTCTAGTTTCTATGGAACATTCTTTCCTCTCTCATTCCCCAAAAGCTGTAAATCTCTGTCCCCCACAGACCTAAAACATGGAGAAACCATGGAAATGTTCGGTTGTGGGGATACAGTGACCCATCTTTGCGAGAAGCTCATCGACGCATTCACACTGGGAAGAAGCCGTTCACCTGCTCTCAGTGTGAGAAGGGCTTCACTCAGTTATCCAACCTACACAGACACCAGCAAATTCACACTGGGAGACCATTCACCTGCTCTCAGTGTGAGAAGGGATTCACTCAGTTATCCAGCCTGCTGAGACACCAGCGGATCCAATACAATCCAAATTTTCTCAGGGAATGTATAGGGCATCCATCGCACTATCAGAAGGAAAATGATTGTCTCCTTTCTCAAGGAGAAAGTCGACATAGCTTTATTCCAGGAAACTCATCTCGATTAACCTCAATTGGGGCGACACAGTGGCACGGTGGTTAGCACTGCTGCCTCACCGCTCCAGGGTCTCAGGTTCAATTCTGGCCTCGGGTGACTGGCTATGGGGAGTTTGCACATTCTCCCAGTGTCTGTCTGGGTTTTCTCTCAGTCCAAAGATGCGCAGATTAGGTGGATTGGCCATGCTAAATTGCCCCTTAGTGTTCAAAAAGGTTTGGTAGGGTTACTGGGTGACTGGGATAGGCTGGAGCATGGGCTTAAGGAGAGAGCTCTTTCAAAGGCAGATGCAGACTTGATGGGCCGAATGGCCTCCTTCTGCACTGTAGGGATTCTGTGATGAGGAACACTTTAAATTGAGGCAGGATCGGGTGGGGCAGGTTTTTTTGCCTCCTTTTCATCAAGTAACAAGGGTGTGGCAATCCTTATTAATAAAAATATCCCTTTAAAGGTTGAAATCTGCATCAAGGATAAAGGAGGTAGATATGTGATCATTAGAGGTTCAGTGCATGGAGATGTTGTTTCAATAATGAATGTTTATGGATCCCCAAATTACTCCCCGGAGTTCATTACTAAGGTTTCTGTGGATTTTGTAGTCAGCTTCGACTAACTCTTTTGTGGTTGGTGACTTCAACGGCCACTTAAATCCTCTGGTAGATAAGCTCCCGGTGACCAGAACCCCACCACACACCACACTGTAAGCTGGGGTGTTGGCCTCGGCTTGTGAGGAGGTGGGTTATGTGGATGCTTGGAGAACTTTGCACCCGAGGAGCAGAGATTTTACCTTCTTTCCAGCCCCACATCAATGTCATATTAGAATCAACAACTTTCTTGTTCCGAGGACAATCCTACACCTGGTGTCCTCCTGCAACACAGGAAACATCGTAATTGTGGATCTTCCCCCCACCCCCCTCCTCGTTGTCCCCGAGGTTCTGCTCAAGGGCTCACTCCGGTCAAGAACGTGGAGATTTGATACCTCCTGATAAGAGGTACTTCATTTACTACACATTTTAAAGGAAGAGTTTGAGTTCTTCCTTTTGTTTAACTCGGCCCCTGGTATTTCCCGCTCCATTTTGTGGGAGATGTGTAAAGTTTATGCTCGGGGCTGATAATTTCTTAAACTGCTAGTACAAGGTGCAGGATAACCAGAGGCTTGTTTGGCGAAGGCCAAGGAGGATCATATGGAGGCCCCGAGTAAGCTACCACTGAAGGAGGTTAACGCAGCAAATTGGCTTTGGACTCCCTGTTGACTCAGCAGGCCAACCTTTCCAGAGTCTGCACCCTCCCTGGATTCACTTCCTTTCCCTTCAGTTGCTGCAAGTGACCAATTGAAGGTGAGAATGAGAAAAGAAATGGAAAGGGGAAGAGAAAGTGTTTTACTCACAGATGTTGGAGACAGGAGGAGGTTTCACCTTCACTTCCGCTGTGACATCACAATGGTGCCCTGCCTGAATCAGCCAATAGCAATTACTGTATTCCGCGGAGTCGTCACCGGGTTCCAGTGCGCAGGCCCAGGAGCCCCTCCTCCTGCAGCTCCTGGAGACAAGGTTTCCAGGCAACCGGCTGACGGCTCCGGCCAGAGGGAGAAGCCGTTCGGTGATCTCTCCCTCCCCCGGTCCGGGACTGCGCATGTCTCGGGGAGAGGGGCAGCTGTGCATTTGCGAATTGAGCCCGCCTCCTGCCCTTTCACCTGAGGTATTGACCAATGGGAAGAGTTGAGCGCGGGCATTGCGTGAATGGATATTGAGCTTCACACAGAGTGAAATCTCCTCCTGTCCCCAACCTCTGTGAGTAAAACACTTTCTTGTCTCTCCTTTCCATTTCTTTTCTCATTCTCACCTTCAATTGGTCATTTGCAGCAACTGAAGGGAAAGGAAGTGAATCCAGGGAGGGTGCAGACTCTGGAAAGCTTGGCCCAGGTCTCTCTCTCTCTCTCTCAAAGACATTGACATCCTTTGCTCCCTCAGCTTGACACATTTATTCGTCTGGCTAAAAGGATGGTTTCTTTCCCAATGCTCACAATTAAAGGGTAGTTTCCCCAGGAGATGGCTGACATTTATGGGGATAGTAAATTAATATCGGACAGAGATATGTCTATTGTTATAAGGTACATATTAATTATATTGTTAATGGTTCTGTAATAAAGTATATTATTATTATTTCCAGTTGTGTAATATTGTGCTGTAGCCACGTTATAGATTTCCGGTCATCTCTTCCCTCAGAGGGTTGTTAGTTTCTGAATTACTCTTCCACAGGGACCACTGGAGGCTAGGGGGTCACTGAATATATTTAAGGATGAGTTGAATTTTTTTGTTACGTTTTTTTAACCATTTTATAAATCATGAATGAATGCAACAGAGTAACAGAAAAATTGGTGGAAAATGGGTACAGAGCAGAACGACTGATATTGCCACATAAGTACAAGCAACACATTGCAGAATTAATTTGTGGCAGTACATTTGAGCGACCAGAGTCTGGAGATGAAATGCCAGATCAATTGAACAACTGGTTAACAGGTTAACATAGTGAGTGGAGAAAGAGGGTAAGAATATATAAAAACAGAAGGATACCAATGCAGGTCACACAGCCCAAAATATTACAAAACAGATAAACAGCATAGTTGAATTAAAATAAATTACCTGGGGGTGCAGGTTGCCCGGGAGTGGGGGAGGGGCTCCGTAGCTACAACATTTCTAGTTTGATGGGGAGAGTGAAAGCTGATCTGGCAAGGTGGGATGGTCTCCCTCTGTCAATGGCGGGTCGGGTATAGGCAGCTAAAATGAATGTGTTGACGTGATTTCTGTTTATTTTCTAATGCCTGCCGATTTTGCTGCCAAAGATATTTTTCAGAGAGATTGAAGGAATGATTACCTCATTCATATGGGGAGGGAAGGCGGCCAGAGTTAGAAAGGTGCTGCTACAGAGGGGAAGGCATGCACGGGGTTTGGGCGGCAAATGTGCAGAAGGTGCGGAGCTGGGTCAGAGGGGTTGATTCCCAGTGGGTCAGAATGGAGGAGAGTTTGTGTAGGGGGTCGGGATTGAAGGTGCCAACAACAGCACCGTTCCAGATGGCCCCAGGGAAATACTCAGGGAGTCCGGTAATAATAGCTTCATGGAGAATTTGGAGGCAGTTTCGCCAACACTTCAGGTTGGGGGTAGGGTCAAGGGAAATGCCGATTCGGGGGAATCACAAATTTGAACCAGGGAAGTGGGACGTAAATTTTCGGAAATGGGAGCAGAAGGGGATTAAGACACTAAAAGATTTGTTTCTTGGGGGTCAGTTTTCAGGATTGAAGGAGCTGGGAGTGAAGTATGGGCTGCAACAGGGGGAAATGTTTAGATAGATGCAGGTTCGAGATTTTTCCAGGAAGGAGATACAGAGCTTCCCGGTGGAGCCGGCCTCCACCTTGTTGGAGGAGGTGCTGAGGATAGGGGGACCGGAGAAGGGGGTAGTGTCGGCAGTTTACGGGGCTATTTTGGAAGAGGAGAAGGCACCACTGGAAGGGATCAAAGCAAAGTGGGAGGAAGAGTTGGTAGTGGATATGGAGGAGGGGTCCTGGTGTGAGGTGCCCCGGAGAGTGAAAGCCTCCACCTTGTGCGCAAGGTTGGGGCTGACACAGCTGAAGGTGGTATATAGAGCACACCTCACGAGGGCGAGGATGAGTCGGCTCTTTGATGATGTGTGTGAACGTTGTGGGGGTAGCCCAGCATATCACGTTCATATGTTTTGGTCCTGTCCAAAGCTGGAGGATTACAGGTAGGAGGTTTTTAGGATAATCTCTAAAGTGGTGCACGTGAAACTAGACCTGGGCCCTCGGGAGGCCATATTCGGGGTGTCGGACCGGCCGGTGTTGGAAACGGGTGCGGAGGCAGATGTTGTATCCTTCGCCTCATTGATCGCCCGAAGGCGGATCCTGTTGGGCTGGAGAGCAACCTCGCCACCCTGTGCCCTGGCGTGGCAGGGGGACCTGTTGGAATTCTTGACTCTTGAGAAGGTTAAGTTTGAACTGAGGGGAAGGATAGAGTGGTTTTACAATTCATGGGCGTTATTCATTATGCACTTTCAAGAATTGTATAACATCGAACATTAGTTGGGGGGGGAGGGGGACTGTGTGTGTTAATGGTGACCATGGGTGATTCCTGATTTCCTTTGTTATTTGCTTATGTTAACATGCGGGCAGTTTGGACCCAGATTTAAGGACTGGGTAAAGCTATTATATAAGGAGCCGAGGGCCAGTGTCCGCACAAATAACATCAGCTGAGAATACTTTCCTCTCCACCGTGGGACTTGGCAGGGATGTCCTATGTCACTCATGCTGTTTGCACTCGCGATTGAGCCATTGGCCATCGCATTAAGAAGTTTGGGAGTATGGAAAGAGATAGTGCGGGGGGGAATAGAGCATAGGGTGTCTTTATATGGCTATGACTTGCTGTTATATGTGTCGGAACCAAGTGTGTCAATAGGGGGAATACTGGAGCTGCTTCGGGTGTTTGGGTCTTTCTCGAGTTACAAATCAAATCTAGACAAGAGTGAATATTTTGTGGTGTCTCATCCGGGGGTGGCGGCAGGGCTGTTATTCCGTAGGGTAGGGACTCACTTTAGATACCTGGGGGTGGAGGTTGCTTGGGATTGTGGGGGGGGGGGGGGGGGCTCCGTAGGTACAACATTTCTAATTTGGTGGGGAGAGTAAAAGCTGATCTGGAAGGTGGGATGGTCTCCCTCTGTCGCTGGCAGGTCGGGTACAGGCAGCTAAAATGAATGTGCTGCCGCGATTCCTGTTTATTTTTCAATGCCTGCCGATTTTCCTGATGACCTCATTCATATGGGGAGGGAAGGTGGCCAGAATTAAAAAGGTGCTACCACAGAGAGGAAGGCAGGCAGGGGGTTTGAGTCTTCTGAACCTGATGTATTATTACTGGGTGCTGAATGTGGAGAAGGTACGGAGCTGGGTCAGAGGGATTGACTCCCAATGGGTCAGAATGGAGGAGAGTTTGGGTAGGGGGTCGGGATTGAAGGCGCTAGCGACAGCGCCACTCCCGACGGCCCTGGAGAGATACACAGGGAGTACGGTAGTAATAGCTTTGTTGAGAATTTGGAGACAGTTTCGACAGTACTTCAGGTTGGGGGCAAGGTCAATGGAAATGCCGATTCGGGGGAACCATCGATTTGAGCCAGGGAAGTGGGATGGAAATTTTCGGAGATGGGAGGAGAAAGGAATTAGGATACTAAAAGATTTATTTCTTGGGGGTCGTTTTACGGGATCGAAGGAGCTGGGAGTGAAGTATGGGATGGAGCAGGGGGAAATATTTAGATACATGCAGGTTCGAGACTTTGCCAGCAAGGAGATTCAGAACTTCCCAGCAGAGCTGGCTTCCACATTGCTGGAGGAGGCGCTGACGACAGGGGGACTGGAGAAGGGGATAGTATTGTCGGTTTACGGGGCTATTTTGGAGGAGGACAAGGCGCCGCTAGAAGGGATCAAGGCAAAGTGGGAGGAAGAGTTGGGTGAGGGTATGGAGGAGGGGCTCTGGTGTGAGGTGTTCCGGAGGGTGAACGCCTCCACCTTGTGTGCGAGGTTGGGGTTGATACAGCTGAAGGTGGTGTATAGAGCGCACCTTAAAGGGTGAGGATGAGCCAGCTTTTTGAGGGGGTAGATGTGTGTGAACGTTGCGGGGTGGCCCCGCAAACCACGTTCATATGGTTTGGTCTTATCCAAAGCTGGAGGATTACTGGAAGGTGTTTAGGCTAATCTCTAAAGTGTTGCAAGTGAAACTGGACCGGGGCCCTCGGGAGGCCATATTCGGGTGTCGGACCAGCCGGGGTTGGAAACGGGTGCGGAGGCAGATGTTGTAGCCTTCGCCTCATTGATCGCCCGAAGGTGGATTCTGTTAGGGTGGAGATCAACCTCTCCACCCTGTACCCAGGCGTGGCAAGGGGGGGGGGGGGGGGGACCTGCTGGAATTCTTGATGCTTGCAAAGGTCAAATTTGAACTGAGGGGAAGGATGGAGGGGGTCTACAATTCATGGGCATCATTCATTGTGCACTTTCGAGAATTGGATCACATCGAACATCAGTGGGGTTGGGGGCTGGGAGGGTTGGGGGAGGGGGGCTGTGTGTGTTATTGGTGACTATGGGTGATTCCTGATTCCTTTTTGTCATTTGTTATGTGTTAACATGCGGGCTAATGTCTGGGGTTTGGTGGGAGGATGGGATCGTTGTTATTGATATGGGGATTGATATTTCATTCGTTACTGATTATTGTTTATTGTTGGGTGTAAATTTGGGAGAAAATGTGAAAAAGGAGAATAAAAAATATTTTAAAAAAGAAATCTACAAGTTGTGAATCTTTGGAATTCTCTACCCCAGAGGGCTGTGGACGCTCAGTCATTGAGTGTGTTTAAAGCAGAGGCTGACAGATTTCTAAATACCAATAACACAAAGGGATATGGGGATAGTGTGGGGAAAAAGGCATTGAAGTGGATGATCAGCCATGATCGTATTGAATGGTGGAGCAGGCTCGATGGGCTGAATGGCCAACTCCTGCTCCTATGTTCCAATGATACAAAGATAGGTAGGAAAGTAAATTGTGAAGAGGACATAAGGAGGTTAAAAAGGTACATGTTAAATGAGTGGGACAAAATCTGGCAAATTGAGAATAATGTGGGAAAATGTGTAATTGTCCATTTGTCAGGAAGAACAAAAAGGCTTATTACCTAAATGGTGAGAGATTGCAGAGCTCTGAGATTCAGAGGGATCTGGGTGTCTAAGAGCATGAATCACAAAAGGCGAGTATACAGGTACAGCAAGTAATTAGGATAGCTAATAGAATGTTATCGTTTATTGTGAGGGGAATTGAATACAAAAGTAGGGAGGTTATGCTTCAGTTATACAGGACATTGGTGAGACCACATCTGGAGCACTGTGTACAGTATTGCTCTCATTTAAGGAATGGTGTCAATGTGTTGGAAGCAGTTCAGAGAAGGTTTACTGGACTCATAACTGGAATTGGAGGCTGGTCTTATGAGGAATGATTGGACAGGCTGGGCTTGTGTCCGATGGAGTTTAGGTGACGTGATTGAACAGTAGAAGATGCTGAGGAGCCTTGACAGGGTGGATGTGGAAAGGATGTTTTCTCTTGTGGGAGAATCTAGAAATTGGAGTCACTTCAAAAGCAATAACTTGTCCATTTAAGGCAGAGGAGAACTTCTTTCTCAGGGGGTTGGGAGTCTTTGGAACTCTCTTCCTCAAAGGGCAGTGGAAGCAGAGTCTGTGAATGTTTTTAAGGCAGAGCTGGATAGATTCTTGAAAATCAAGGGGGTGAAAGTTTATCAGGGGTAGGTGGGAATAAGACCAGAGGAAATAGGAACAGGAGTAGGCCATTCGGCCTTTCCAGCCTGCAACACCTTACAATTGGATCATGGCTGAAACCAACATTTCTAACGTTCACTTTCCTGCCCTTTCCCTGTAATCCTAGGTTCCCTCACTGATCAAAAATCTATCTCAGCCTGAAATATACACAAGGACTCTGTCCCCACAACTCTCTCAGGTCCAAAGACTCTCCAAAGAATTTCATAGAACATGGAACATTACAGCGCAGTACAGGCCCTTCGGTCCTCGATGTTGCGCCGACCTGTGAAACCACTCTAAAGCCCATCTACACTATTCCCTTATCGTCCATATGTCTATCCAATGACCATTTGAATGTCCTTAGTGTTGGCGAGTCCACTACTGTTTCAGGCAGGGCATTCCATGCCCTTACTACTGAGTAAAGAACCCTCTGACATCTGTCCTATATCTATCTCCCCTCAATTTAAAGCTATGTCCCCTCGTGCTAGACATCACCATCCGAGGAAAAAGGCACTCACTGTCCACCCTATCCAATCCTCTGATCATCTTGTATGCCTCAATTAAGTCACCTCTTAACCTTCTTCTCTCTAACGAAAACAGCCTCAAGTCCCTCAGCCTTTCCTCATAAGATCTTGCCTCCATACCAGGCAACATTCTGGTAAATCTCCTCTGCACCCTTTCCAATGCTTCCACATCCTTCCTATAATGCGGCGACCAGAATTGCACGCAATACTCCAAATGCGGCCGCACCAGAGTTTTGTACAGCTGCAACATGACCTCATGGCTCCGAAACTCAATACCTCTACCAATAAAAGCTAACACACCATACGCCTTCTTAACAACCCTCTCAACCTGGGTGGCAACTTTCAAGGATCTATGTACATGGACACCAAGATCTCTCTGCTCATCCACACTGCCAAGAATCTTACCAATAGCCCAGTGCTCTGTCTTCCTGTTATTCCTTCCAAAATGAATCACCTCACACTTTTCTGCATTAAACTCCATTTGCACCTCTCAGCCCAGCACTGCAGCTTATCTATGTCCCTCTGTAACTTGTAACATCCTTCTGCACTGTCCACAACTCCACCGACTTTAGTGTCATCTGCAAATTTACTCACCCATCCTTCTACGCCCTCCTCCAGGTCATTTATAAAAATGACAAACAGCAGTGGCCCCAAAACAGATCCTTGTGGTTCACCACTAGTAACTGGACTCCAGCCTGAACATTTCCCATCAACCACCACCCTTTGTCTTCTTCCAGCGAGCCAATTTCGGATCCAAACTGCTAAATCATCCTGAATCCCATGCCTCCGTATTTTCTGCAGTAGCCTACCGTGGGAAACCTTATCAAACACTTTACTGAAATCCAGATACACCACATCAACTGCTTTACCCTCAGCCACCTGTTTGGTCACCTTCTCAAAGAACTCAATAAGGTTTGTGAGGCACGACCCACCCTTCACAAAACCGTGTTGACTATCTCTAATCAAATTATTCCTTTCCAGATGATTATACATCCTATCTCTTATAAATCTTTCTAAGATTTTGCCCACAACAGAAGTAAGGTTCACTGATCTATAGTTACCAGGGTTGTCCCTCCTCCCCTTCTTGAACAAGGGGACAAAATTTGCTATCCTCCAGTCTTCTGGCACTATTCCTGTAGACAAAGATGACTTAAAGATCAAAGCCAAAGGCTCAGCAATCTCCTCCCTAGCTCCCCAGAGAATCCTAGGACAAATCCCATCCGGCCCAGGGGACTTATCTATTTTCACACTTTCCAGAATTGCTAACACCTCCTCCTTATGAACCTCAAGCCCTTCTAGTCTAGTAGCCTGAATCTCAGATTTCTCCTCGACAACATTGTCTTTTTCCTGTGTGAATACTGACGAAAAATATTCATTTAGCACCTCTGCTATCTCCTCGGACTCCACGCACAACTTCCCACTACTGTCCTTGACTGGCCCTACTCTTACCCTAGTCATTCTTTTATTCCTGACATATCTATAGAAAGCTTTAGGGTTATCCTTGATCCTACCTGCCAAAGACTTCTCATGTTCCCTCCTGGCTCTTCTTAGCTCTCTCTTTAGGTCCTTCCGAGCAAATTTGTAACTCTCGAGCGCCCTAACTGAACCTTCATGTCTCATCTTTACATCAGCCTCCTTCTTCCTCTTGGCAAGTGTTTCGACTGCTTTAGTAAACCACGGTTCCCTTGCGCGACCACTTCCTCCCTGCCTGACAGGTACATACTTATCAAGGACACGCAGTAGCTGTTCCTTGAACAAGCTCCACATTTCCATTGTCCATCCCCTGCAGTTTTCCTCTCCATCCTAAGTCTTGCCTCATAGCATCATAATTGCCTTACACCAGATATAACTTTTGCCCTGCGGTATATACCTATCCCTTTTGATCACTAAAGTAAACGTAATCGAATTGTGGTCACTATCACCAAAGTGCTCACTTCCCTCCAAATCTAACACCTGTCCTTGTTCATTACCCAGTACCAAATCCAATATGGCCTCTCTTCTCGTTGGCCTATCTACTGTTGCTCGTTTTAGCCTTAGTTTACTTATTCTCATTCTGTCACCTTTGCTCATGAGTCGCCAGGTATCTTTCTGATACCGCCACGTGGTTCAAGTCCGAGTAATGATTAATAATCCAACACACCGCTTAGTAAGAGTTAAATCAACACTCATTTATTATATACAGCAATTAATACTTATACATTAAATCTACTGCTAAACTACTTCCTACAACTAACAGGCCAATACGTAACTTTGGAAATGGCCCACCAGGTCAGGGAAACGAATGGTCTTTTGAATGGGTTCTGAGCCTGCGGGAATCAAAAGCTGGTACAGGTCGATAGTCAGGAGTGTCTATCTGGTAGCAATCGCTGGAGTAAAACTTACGTTATCTTGCAGAAGGGTTTCGAAGGGTCGAGTTGAACTTGGCCCCTATTCTTATAGTCCCCAGGGGCTTCCCGCCTCTTGGGGCAGATCTTGTACCTGGTTCCAAGTGATTGGACTTGGTCCCAATCACTTGGTTCGACGTTCTCCAATACTGGAGCGATTCCTTGATCGAGGGGTGGATGTTTACCTTCCTTTGTGTCAGCTCCTGCTGGCGCCGAAAGGTCTGGGTCGGCTTTGTGTTGCTAATTTGTAGCAATTGTTCCTGGGGATGGCTGATTAATATGCAGATGGCTGGGTTGTTGTGATGTTGATGGCTGCAGGTATCGATTCGGTCTGGCTTCCCCAGAGGCGAATACACTGTTTTACCGGCAGCTGTCTGTTTGAGTCCTGTTGGCTGATTTTCCCATCAGCCTCTTCCGTTCGCCATTTTAAATCGGGGTTTGGCCATTCTAATCGGGAGTTAGCCATTTTAAGTGGCTACATTCTCTCCTTGTGATCCTAACGCGAAGCGTGAAGGATCACATCATTTTTTTCTTTCCATTCCCTGACCGGGGGGGGGGGGGGGGACACCTCCTACATGGCCTCTGCTCTGACCATAGCTATGCACAAAAAATTTTAACTAACAATTCTAAGGGCGCTATGTCAGACAGGGGCATGCATTACAAAATAACAAACTTGGAACCTCTAACTTATCCTTAGTACACTACACTCGCTAAACATTTCATTATCCTACCTTCCTCAGGCATACAACAAAATCACATCATTCCATATAATCTTTCCTGGCTTGGCAGTCAAGCTCAGGATCATACAATTGTTTTGCTTATGAAAAAGTTTGTACATTTCTTTATTTATAACAACAATAAACGCAAGTGAATGCACTTTATTATTGCATTCGCGGGGGTCGGGGGTCTGGTCGTAACCGAACATAGGGGATCTGATCCTATATACCGGGGTTCGAGCGCGGTAGGCTCTCCTTCTCCATTTACGTAGGCGCATAGTCTGCACTACACAGCAGAGTATCGCCAACGCCAACAGTTCTTCGATCACATAGGACAGGGAGTACCAGGTTATGAACCTGGCACACCAGGATGATGCAGTGTCGCTGGTGACTGGGCTCTGGGTACTGCGTGGCAGTGAAACATTAACGACTGGGAGGTTTGAAGTCATGGGGTTCGCGGTCACGCGCAACCAAATGTCCAAAAGTAGTGTGTTGATCACGATGAAGGAAGTCCTCATGGCTGTTCTCTTTTCCTTTTCTTTCTTCTCTTCTCTTTATTTTCTCCGATCCTGGAGCTTCTGGAGTTCTGTAGGAACAAGCATAGTACCTGTAACTATCTTTGTTTAATATATGGTATGCTAGTGTGTCTGTCCTTTGGTGTCAATTATTCCCTTATAATTGGTCACTATGTGTGACTCCCTTATTTTTTTTTCAAAACAAGTTTTAGGACACGGCACACTTCCCAATCATGAACCAGTGCTGAGTTACCATCCAAATGTTCCAGGATGTAAATAGCATATGGCGGCAACCTAAAGGTTATCTAAAACAAATAAAAAACTTTTTGAAATGAAAGATGTCAAATGAGGTGCGTATGGGCCGCGACGGGTAAGAGATGGATGGAGTCCCCGGGTAGGACGGCTACCAATGCCGTATCTCCCCTACCCGACCGTGATTGACCAGCGGGGGGGGTCCCCAGGCAGGGCGGGTCTCACGCCGTTTCTCCACTGCCTGAGCAACCGACAAGAACGGGCAAAAATGTAGTCATCGTGGTGGGGCTGCCATAGTGGTTCTATCCTTCGAACCAGAAGGGCAGTTACAATCGGGCGTCTGATACCCGAACAAATATCAGCTGAAAAGCTAGTTCCTCTGAACGAGCGTGTGGTCTCTTGACCAGTATCTGCAGATAAGCTAGTTCCGCTGAACAAGCGTGTGGGAAAAAAAATTCTCCTGTCGGACAAACAACATTGAACAAACTTACTAACAACATAAAACATTCTGCAGGTTCCATCAGAAAGGACAACACTTTTCCCAAGCGGTTCCTTTAAAACATCATCTGGACACCTCAGTTCTCGGTTGCGAACAGGGTCGCAAAGGGGTTGGCGGTTTGGGAGTCAGACCCGAGGTCGTCACCTTCTCCCGGGTGCCAAACTCTGGAGTGGATCAGGGCTGAAAGGGCTGCCTGGTGTGAGTTGGGGTCGCTCTCGTCGTTGCGGACGAGGCGGTATGTGTTGTCACGGTGCCAGTAACTGGTGTCTAGTTGGGTGGGGACAAAATTGGGGTCGTCAGTGTGGTTCGGTGGTCGGGTTTGTTCAGAAAAGTGATCCGGATGGGATCACTTGGATCGTAGTTGGAGTCACTGGGCGTGGGTCCGGTTGCATGGGGATAGTAGGGAGGAGTGCTGTGGCTCTCGCCCGAGTCCCAGTCGCTGTCTCTGCTGCTGCAGTCTGTGGGCGTTCCGGGGCGGAGTGTATATTTCGGGGGTGGAGTCGAGGTCGAGTCCGTGGCTGGGCTGGACGTGGTGGAGGTTGGTCGGGATACGTTGGCTGTGGGCGGGGTGTGGTCTGCTGCGTCAAGCATGACGTGGTGTGCGTGGTTCGACTGTGCTCCATAAGCCTTTAACTGGTTTATATGAAACCACGCAGTCTTACCATTGGGGTACTTTATTTTGTAAACGGATGGGCTTACTTTGTCCGCAATGGAATATGGACCCGAGTATTTTGGTGCCAGGAATGTGCTGGGGTTATACACAGACAGCATCACTTGCTGGCCGATATCGTACTCCGTTGCATGCACTGTCTTGTCGAAACAAGCCTTGCTCTGTTTCTTCTTGGTGCCCAATTTTACCGCGGCTGCTAGCTGAGCCGTTTTAACATTAGCAACTAATTGCTCCACGGCTTTCTCGTGTGTGAGGGCCGTTACTTCGGGGCTGGTCAGGTCTAAACCTAACAAGTATTCTGTCCCTTTCATGGGGCGTCCGGTCATGAGAGTGTGTGGGGTGTAACCTGTGGAGGTGGAAACAGTGTTACACAAAAACATCAGCGCAAAAGGGAGGACTGAGTCCCAAGTGGTGTTCTTCTGCTGGACCATTTATCTGAGGGTGGTTTTTAGGGTCCGATTCATGCGCTCCACGATACCACTCGACTGTGGGTGGTATGCAATGTGAATTTTTGGGTGATGCCAAATATCGTGAGGACGTTCTGCATGACACGTCCCGTAAAATGGGAGCCTTGGTCCGATTCAATGCTGCGGGGGAGTCCCCATCTTGTAAAGACGTGGTGGGTTAGAATCTTGACTATGGTTTTTGCAGTGTTTGTGCGGGCTGGAAATGCTTCCACCCATTTTGTAAAGGTGTCTATGACCACAAGTACATATTTATAGCCATTCCTGCAAGGGGGCAATGGACCTATAAAATCAGTCTGGAGGTTAGTCCAGGTGCCATTAACGGGTCGGGTGTGGCTGAGTTGGGCCTTTTTGGCATATCTGTCGGGGTTGTTCTGCGCGCAGATAAGACAACTTTCTATGTAATGGCTTACATCTTCCTTTAGATTTGGCCACCAACAAAGCTGTTTGAGATGGGCTGTAGTGGGATCGATTCCCTGATGTCCATGACCGTCATGGAACAAACAAATCAATTGGTTCCGGTGCTGTTCAGGAACCACATAAAGGGTGTCCTTTAACACCACACCGTCATGTGTGGTCAGTGTATTTCTGAACCCCTCGGAGGCTGGAAACTTCCCCTTTACAATATCTGTGAGATCACTGTCTTGCTTCTGGGCCTCTACTAGATCCTCGATCCTAGTCTGTGTGACCTGAACTGCACTCACTGGCGCGCCTTCGGGGGGTTTCCAAAAATACCCATGTCTGAAACCTGCCTTAGCCAGTGCGTCGGCTTTTACATTTCCAGGGGGGGGGAGGAACGAGGTGGCTGCGGATTTGATGATCACAAAAGTCCTGTTCTGGGCTTTTTCTAAAATATGACGGAGCAATGGGGCTGAGGGGAGGGGTTTTCCGTCTGCGGAAACAAATCCTCTTGCTTCCCACAGGGGCAGAAATTCCATGAGGCTGTTACAGACATAGAGGCTGTCCGAGTATATGTCTGCTGGGCTGGGGAAGGAATCTGGAATCTATATATGCAATGGCCGCAAGCTTTGCTGCCTGCGCGCCTAAGTATCCGGGTAGTTTCAACGATATTTCCTCGAGGGCGCGTCCTCGACATAGATCCCGCAACCTGTTATGCGCTGCCCATCCAAGACTGTGGAAGATCCATCCACATAAATCTTAATGGGTTCACACGTGTCTGGGTGAGGGGGGCTCTGAGATGAATTTCCTATTTTTCTGGGGGGTGTTTTAGCTATAAAGGGGCCTGTGTTGTGGTGTGTAGATATAATTTCACATTCATGGGGGTTCCGGGGTACTGTAAATTGTCGGCTAAGTATGTGTGTGTCTTAGTCCTTTTTACTGTGATGTCCCGTCCTTGCAAGAGAAGGGTCCATCTAGCTGCTCGTATTTGGCTTACTGTACCGTCCTTGAGTCGTCCGTCCAGTAAAAGTTGGGTGGGGGTGTGTTTGGTCAGAATTGTGATGGGGTTCAGTCCGGTAATATATGGGAAATACTGGACTGCCCAGAAAACTGCGAGCAGGTGCCTCTCACAGATGAAAATCCCTGCTCCACAGCATCTAAAAGTGGGGAGGCGTAAGCTACGGGTCTTAACTGGTCGTGCCGTTCCTGTAGGAGCACGGCCGAAAGGGTGCGGTCTGTGGTCGCTACCTCTATGGCGTAAGGGGAAAGCGGGTCTGGAACTTGTAGTGCGGGGGCGGCTATGAGTGCCTGTTTTAAAGAGTCCACAGCATCTGTATGCTGCGGAAGCCATTCCCAGGGGGCTCCTTTCTTTCGGAGGTCTGAGAGGGGTGCTGCCTTTCTGGCGACACCGTCAATGTGGTTTCAGCAGTAGCCAACCAGTCCTAAAAACGACCAGAGGGCTGAAACGTTCTGGGGAAGGAGCAATGTAGCGATCAAGTCAATCCTTTTATGCTTGATCTCGCGTTTACCGTGCGTGATAATTGTTCCCAAATATACCACTTTTTCTTTCAAAATCTGGGCCTTTTTGGGGTTGACTTTACAACCAATTGAATGTAACAATTCCAGGAGTTCGGACAGAAGCACAATGTGCTCTTCCTTGGTGTCTGTCTGCAGTAGTAGATTGTATACATACTGTACCAGACATTCGGGATGAGAAAGTTTTGCTAATCCATTTGTCAGCTGTCGGTGGAAAATGGAGGGGGAGTTGTGGAAGCCTTGTGGCAGGCATGTCCACGTGTACTGCTGTGCTTTAAAGGTGAAGGCAAATTTGTATTGGCACGCCTTTGCCAATGGAATGGACCAGAATCCATTACTGATGTCCAAAACCGTGACGTAGCGGGAATTGAGACCCTGCTTGAGCATGGTCTCGGGACTTGTTGCTACGGTGGGGGCTGCTGCAGGTGTGACTTTGTTGAGCTCCCGATGATCAATGGTCAGTCGCCATGATCCATCGGACTTTCTCACTGGCCAGATCAGGGCATTATTAGTGGAGGCTACTGATCTAAGTACACCCTGCTCTAATAAGCTCTCGATAACCTTTAAGATTTCTCCCTCTGTTTCTAGGGGAAATCCGTACTGTTTTTGGGGTCTAGGGTCAGGTCCTGTTACTTGTACGGAGCCAGTCATCCGTCCACAGTCGTGCTTGTGGGTCGCGAATGCTGCCCTGTTCTTTTGCAGGACTGCCCTAACCTGCTTGTCCGTGCTAAGCGTGGTCGGGTTGAACCAGAATTCGCCTACGTTGCTAATTCTGTTGATGTATTCCCCTATGTTGAGCGTTGCGGGGGCTCTTGCGGATTTCGCCATCTTCCAGACACACTGGTTGACTGGATCGAATGAAAGGTGGTGGGAATTCATGAAATCAATTCCCAGAATGTGTTCTGCTGTGTGGGGCAGGTCAACTAAAACTACGGGGTGTTTGGTGGTGATGGTTCCGATTTGAATGGGTACAGGGGCTGTGATGTGTTCCTGCTGTGAGTGGCCTGTAAAGCCGCTGAGGGTGATAGTGGCTGTAGTGGGCCACGTGTCTTTTTGAAATAGGGTGGAGGAATTTATGGTGGTGCGGGACCCTCCTGTGTCCCAAAGAAATTCGATAGGCTGTCCCCGAATCTTTGCTGCAACTACGGGTCGCCCTGACCTATCCCAAAGGGTATCGCAGACCCAACTGGGGGAGCCCGTACACCGTCCCGGTCAAGTCCGTCTGATCCGAACGGGCGCTAACGCTATGGATGGGCTCTTGGCTTTTTCTTAATCAGAGTGCCTGTCTGCTGGGCTCTCTGTGGCTTTTTAGGGGCATTGCACTCTTTCGCGAAATGTCCCAACTGTCCGCAATTGCAACACTCTTGTGACTTGGGTGGGGGGCTGTTCTTTCCCTCATTTACCCATGTGGGGTTCTGGTGTGTTATTTTCACTGCCTGTATCTCTGCGGCGGCTTGCTTTTCCTCGGTGTTTTTAACGGTGGGTTTGCTCTGAACAGATTGCTCCCAAACGCGGAACAATCTTTTCACCACCCATTTCTCATTATGGGCCTCCTCCGAGGGATCATAACTAGTACAGGATTTCTGTCCTGCATCTGTGGCATGGGAGATAAGGGTGCGGGTCCATTTGGCCATGTTGTCTGGGGACAAATGGGCACGGTCTACGTCTCCAAAAACAGCTGCAAAGTGAATCCACAGGCGTCCAGCGAACGCTGTGGGGTGCTCAGATTTCTTCTGCCTACATTTATTGAGGCCATCTACGGGGTCACCCTGGTTATACCCGATCGCATCCAGGATCGCGGTATGCATTTCTGCAAGGGTGCCTCCTCCTACATTCTGTGGGTCGGGAAGGGCTGCTGCTACCGACGGATCTAAACTTAGAACCATGAGCTTTACATGCTCTCTCTCATCCAAGACGTACATGTGCGCCTGGCGTCTAACTGTGGCAAAGAAATGGTGGGAGTCTGAGCTGGGGAGGAACGGTGTGATCTTCTCGCATGCGTCCCGTAATTGGGTCACTGTTAAGGGGGTGGAATACAGATATTCCGCATCGTCCGGTGTGGCTGTGCAGAGGGTGGTTACAGGGTTCATTGGAGCCGGAACTATCTGCTGTGTGGGGGGTTGGGGTGCTTTTCTCCTTTGGGGCTTTCCCTGCGCACATGTTCCCTGAACATATCTCTGTGCTGTTTCGTGTAACTCTTCCCAATCAGGGCCGTCTTCCTGGTCTAACTTTTCCCCAAAGGTGTCCTGAAAACCTTTTTGCACAGAAAGCAGTGATTGCAGCTCTGCAAGCTGCTTCCAGCATTTTGCGTGATCTACAGTGCTCTGTCTTTGTTCTGTGGTGGCAGCGTGGAGTGCTCTTAATGCTGCCTTGAGATCACTACACTATTTCTGTAGCGTCTCTTCCTGTTTTTCTGTCTCTTCTCTTACCAGGATTGCACGTTGCGTGTCCTGATAGGCCTTTTCATATTGTGACTGGAAACTGCTTAAATGCGCCAGACAAGACTGGTGACCCCGTTTGGTGTCAGCCACCTCTTCATCCTTTGCTGCCAATTTCCTCCTTAATTCTAAATTCTCTTTTTCAACTTCGCATACATCGACTTTACTCATCCGCTGTATGCCCTCAACTTCTTTGCGGAGCGCCTTGACGACCTCCTCTGTGCCTCGCAATTGTGCCAAACAGGACACGATTGCCATCGGCTTGCGAGCTTTTCCCAAGGTATCTCGCTCAGGTTCTCCCACCAAGTATGCCCTATACTTCCGGGACCCGATTCCTCATTATCGCAGAAATCATTCCACAGGGGCCATCCTTTGCCCTTGAGATATTTCCGGATTTCCTCCTCCCAAATGGGACACTGTCCCACTCTACTGCTGCTGGTCGCAAATTCCTCAGGGTTCATGAGGCGCTGCATTGCCTGCATGGTCATCTTTCCTATCTGACTGCTTCGTTTAAATTTGGAACAGGGGGCTAAGGCGGTGTTGTGGATGCGGGTACGGCTTTCGCTAATTTCCGAAAATACAGACTTCCGACAGTTTTGACGCAACAAAAATCTATCAGTTTTACCTTATAGCCCTGTTAGTTACGCATGCATACACACACTTCCGAATTATGACTATGAATCAGAACCGCTTGAACACTTGTGGTTCTCTGTTTCCAATTGGTTTCTAATTCAAATTTCTTGGGTTCTCCTGGAGTGGTTTTCCACTTCTAGATCGGGTCCCGTCAGGATGTCGCCAAAATGTTGCTCATTTTAGCCTTAGTTTACTTATTCCTATTCAGTCACCTTTGCTCATGAGTCGGCAGGTATCTTTCTGATACCGCCACGTGGTTCAAGTCAGAGTAATGATTAATAATCCAACACACCGCTTAGTAAGAGTTAAATCAACGCTCATTTATTATATACAGCAATTAATACTTATACATTAAATCTACTGCTAAACTACTTCCTACAACTAACAGGCCAATACGTAACTTTGGAAATGGCCCACCAGGTCAGGGAAACGAATGGTCTTTTGAATGGGTTCTGAGCCTGCGGGAATCAAAAGCTGGTACAGGTCGATAGTCAGGAGTGTCTATCTGGTAGCGATCGCTGGAGTAAAACTTACGTTGTCTTGCAGAAGGGTTTCGAAGGGTCAAGTTGAACTTGGCCCCTATTCTCATAGTCCCCAGGGGCTTCCCACCTCTTGGGGTGGATCTTGTACCTGGTTCCAAGTGATTGGACTTGGTCCCAATCACTTGGTTCAATGTCTCCAATACTGGAGCGATTCCTTGATCGAGGGGTGGTCGTTTACCTCTCTTTGTGTCAGCTCCTGCTGGCGCCGAAAGGTCTGGGTCGGCTTTGTGTTGCTAATCTGTAGCAATTGTTCCCGGGGATGGCTGATTAATATGCAGATGGCTGGGGTGTTGTGATGTTGATGGCTGCAGGTATCGATTCGGCCTGGCTTCCCCAGAGGCGAATACACTGTTTTACCTGCAGCTGTCTGTTTGAGTCATGTTGGCTGATTTTCCCATCAGTCTCTTCCGTTCGCCATTTTAAATCGGGGTTTGGCCATTCTAATCGGGAGTTAGCCATTTTAAGTGGCTACATTAAATACTGTGTCAGGAAACCCTCCTGCACACATTGGACAAAAACAAACGCATCTAAAGTACTCAAACTATAGCGTTTCCAGTCAATATTTGGAAAGTTAAACCCCCATAACAACTACCCTGTTGCTTTCGCTCCTATCCAGAATCATCTTTGCAATCCTTTCCTCTACATCTCTGGAACATTTCGGAGGCCTATAGAAAACCCCTAACAGGGTGACCTCTCCTTTCCTGTTTCTAACCTCAGCCCATACTACCTCAGTACACGAGTCCTCATCAAACGTCCTTTTTGCCACGGTAATACTGTCCTTGACTAACAATGACACCCCTCCCCCTCTATTACCACCTTCCCTGAGCTTACTGAAATATCTAAACCCCGGCACCTGCAACAACCATTCCTGGCCCTGCTCTATCCATGTCTCCGAAATGGCCACAACATCGAAGTCCCAGGTACCAACCCATGCCGCAAGTTTACCCACCTTATTCCAGATGCTCCTGGCATTGAAGAAGACACACTTTAAGCCACCTTCCTGCCTGCCGGTACACTCCTGCAACTTTGAAACCTTACTCATGACCTCACTACTCTCAACCTTCTGTATACTAGAGCTACAATTCAGGTTCCCAAGCCCCTGCTGAACTAGTTTAAACCCTCCCAAAGAGCATTAGCAAATTTACCCCCCAGGATATTGGTACCTCTCTGGTCCAGGTGTAGACCATCCCGTTTATAGAGGTCCCACCGATCCCAGAATGAGCCCCAATTATCCAGAAATCTGAAACCCTCCCTCCTGCCCCATCCCTGTAGCCATGTGTTCAACTCCTCTCTCTCCCTATTCCTCGTCTAGCTAGCATGTGGCACGGGTAACGACCCAGAGATAATAACTCTGTTTGTCCTAGATCTAAGTTTCCACCCTAGCTCCTCGAATTCCTGCCTTACATCCCTATCCCTTTTCCTACCTATGCCATTGGTACCTATGTGGACCACGACTTGGGGCTGCTCCCCCTCCCCCTTAAGAAACCCGAAAACTCATCTCAGTCTTAAATTGACATCTCTTTATTCTGAGACGGTGCCCTCTGGTCATCGACACTCCAACGAGGGGAAACATCCTCTCAGCATTTACCCTGTGAAGCTCCTTCAGAATCCTGTATGTTTCAATGAGATCACCTCTCATTCTTCTAAATTCCAATGAGTAGAGTCCCAACCTGTTTAACCTTTGCCCCGAAGACAATCCCTCCATACCTGGGACCATCCTCGTGAACCTTCTCTAAACAGCCTCCAATGAAATAATATATTTCCTTAAATAAGGGGATCAAAACTGCTCTCAGTTCTCCAGATGTGGTCTCACCAGCACCTTGTACAGCTGCAGCAAGACTTCCCGACTCTTATACTCCAACCCCCTTGGAATCAGGGCCAACATTCCATTAGCCTTCCTGATTAGCTGCTGCACCTGTCTGCTAGCTTTGTGCGTTTCGTGCACAAGTTCCCCAAGTCCCTTTGTGTTGCAGCTTTCTGCAGTTTTTCTCCATTTAAATAATACTGTTCTTTTGTTCTCCCTTCCAAAATGAACTTCACATTTTCCCACATTATGCTCCATGTGGCAACCTTTTGTCCACTTGCTTAACCTCTCAATATCTATTTGCAAACTGTTTGTATCCCCCTCGCAACTTGCCTTTCCACCTATTTTGTTGTCTGCAAATTTGGGCACAGTACGTTCGCTTCCTTCCTCCAAGTCATTAATACAAATTGTACACAGTTGTGGTCCCAACACTGCCCCGTGGAACCCCACTGGTTACAGGCCACCAATCTGAAAAATAACCCCTTATCCCCACTCGCTGTTTCCTGCTCATTAGCCAATTCTCTATCCATGTCAATATACTACCTCCAACTCCATGGGTTCTTATCTCATGACTTAACGTTTTGGGAGGTACCTTGTCAAAGGCCTCCTGGAAGTTTAAATACAACACATCTACTGGTCCCCCTCTATCCACTCTGGTTGAGACTTCCTCGAAACACTGATAAATTAGTCAGACACGGTTTCCCTTCCACAAAGCCATGCTGACTCTGCTTGATTAGATAATGACTTTCTCAATGTGCTCCTATTACTTCCTAATAATTGATTCCAACATTTTTTTCAACAATAAATGTTAGTCTAATTGTCCTATAGTGTCTCATTTTTTGCCTCCCTCCCTCCCATTTTGAATCGGGGGTTTGTCACATTGGCAGTTTTCCAATCCTCTGGTACTTCCCCAGAATCCAAGGATTTTTGGAAAATTACAATCAATGCATCCACTCTCTCTGCAGCCATTTCTTTTAGGATCCTAGGATGCAGCCATCCAGGGGACTTATCTTATCCCCATTAGTTTGTCCAATACAACTTCTCCAGTGATGGTATTTAATTGCTTCCTCCGTATTCTTTAGTATTAATGGGATATTCAAAATATCTGTTTGACTCCTCTGCCATTTCCTTGTACCCCATAACTGACACAGTGGCATGGAGGCACAGTGGTTAGTACTGTTGCTTCACAGCTCCAGGGACCTGGGTTCAATTCCCGGCTTTGGTCACTGTCTGTGCGGAGTCTGCACATTCTCCCCAAAACTGTGTGGGTTTCCTCCGGGTGCTCTGGTTTCCTCCCACAAGACGTGCTTGTTAGGTGAATTGGACATTCTGAATTCTCCCTCTGTGTACCCGAACAGGTGCCGGAGTGTGGCGACTCGGGGATTTTCACAGCAACTTCATTGCAGTGTTAATGTAAGCCTACTTGTGACAATAATAAAGATGATTATAATCAAGAATATTATTATGCTCTCCCAAGTTGTATTTTCTAAGGAGCCTCTGTGGAGTTGAGGTTTCAATCAGATCAGCCGGGAACTTATTGAATGGTGGAGCAGGCTCGAGGGGCCGAGTGGCCTACTCCTGCTCCTAATTCGTATGTTATCACATCCTTTAGAATAGATTGTAGCATTTTCCCTCCTACTGATGTCAGGCTAATGGGTCTGTGGTTCCCTGTTTTCTCTCTCCCTCCTTAAATAGTGGGGTTACATTTACCACCTTCCAATCTGCAGGAACCATTCCAGAATCTATAGAATTTTAAAAGATGACCACCAATGTATCCACTATCTCTACAGCCACCTCTTTCAACACTCTGGGATGGAGAGCAGCAGCTTTTGGGGATTTATTAACTTTCAACCACATTAATTTCTCCAGTACTACTTTTTCACTAATACTAATCTCTTGTAGTTCCTCGTGCTCACTGGTCCCTTGGTTCTCTCGTGTTTTTGGGACAATTTCTGTATCTTCCTCCATGTAGACAGACACACATTGTTTAGTTTCTCTGCCATTTCCTTATTCCCCATTATAAACTCTCCTGTCTCTGCCTGGAATGGACCCACATTGGTCTTTGCTAATCTTTTTCTTTTCACATTCCTACAGAAGCTTTTCCAGTTCTCTCCAGTTTGCTCTCATATTCTATTTTCTCTTTATCAGTTTTTTGGTCCTCCTTTGCTGAATTCTAAAACAAAGAACAAAGAAATGTACAGCACAGGAACAGGCCCTTCGGCCCTCCAAGCCCGTGCCGACCATACTGCCCGACTAAACTACAATCTTCTACACTTCCTGGGTCCGTATCCTTCTATCCCCAACCTATTCATATATTTGTCAAGATGCCCCTTAAATGTCCCTATCGTCCCTGCTTCCACTACCTCCTCCGGTAGTGAGTTCCAGGCACCCACTACCCTCTGCGTAAAAAACTTGCCTCGTACAAGTTCCCAATCCTCAGGCTCACGACTATTTTGGCCACTTTGAGTCTCCTCCATTGATCTAATGGAATCTTTAACTTTTCTTGTTAGCCACGATAGCTTCACTTTTGCGGTTGAATTTTTGCTTCTTAAAGGAATCTATATTTTATGTAAATAAAATCTGAGTGGTTGCCTGTCTATTGTCTATCGTCATACATAGAACAACAAAGAACAAAGGACAGTACAGCACAGGAACAGGCCCTTCGACCCACCAAGCCTGCTCGGATCAGGATGTCTGACTAAACTAAAACCTTCTGTACTTCCAGGGTCTGTATCCGTCTATTCCCATCCTATTCATTTATTCGTCAAGTTGCCTCTTAAACGTCACTATCGTACCTGCTTCCGCCACCTCCTCCAGCAGCGAGTTCCAGGCACTCACCACCCTCTGTGTAAAAAAACTTCCCTCGCACATCTCCTCTAAACTTTGCCCCTTGCACTTTAAACCCATGTCACCTGGTAATTGACTTTTACAACCTGGCAATAAGCTTCTGTCTATGCCACTCATAATTTTGTAAACTTTTATCAGCCTCAACTTCAACCTCAACCTCCGTCGCTCTCGTGAAAACAATCCGAGTTTATCCAACCTCTCCTGACAGCTGATACACTGCAGGCCAGGCAACATCCTGGTAAACCTCTGCTGTACTCTCTGCAAAGCCGCCACATCCTTTTGGTAACATGCTGACCAGAATTGTCGGCAATATTCCACGTGTGGCCTAACTAAGGTTCTGTACAGCTGCAGCATGACTTGCCAATTTTTATACTCAATGCCCCGACCAATAAAGCCAAGCATGCCGTCTGCCTTCTTAGCTCCTTATCCACCTGCGTTGCCACTTGGTGATATGTTTATTGTAATTTCCCCATCGACCACAGACAACTTGCCCCTCATACCATGACAGTTTCCTTCTGTGAAAAACACCCAGATAAATTAGGCAAAAGAACCCTGTAACCACCATAGCCCATCTTCATGGCAACATGGCTGCTTTGGGAACTAAATATCTTCCAACGTGCAAACACCTTTTCATTCGGTGCTCCTCGTCAAACTTGGAACCAGGTAATCGCAACGAGGCTCAAAAATGGTCAGCCCACCGGAGGCAGAGGTGTTAGACCGGCCAGTCCAGCAGAAAGAAACCCTCCAATCATCACCATTCACCAGATGTCAGAATGAACAAAATGCAGTCCTGGATGTCAGTGAGAGCAGAAACAATAACGGAGCCAACATCTGTAATTTATTGTGAACTTGTTGGAGTCACAAAGGTGTGATGGATCACAAAGCCCCTCCCCACATTGAGAGCAGATGAATGGTCTCTCCCCAGAATTAACTCGCTAGTGTCTCCGTAGTTGGGACGGATCATTGAATGTCTCCCCCGCTCAGAGCTGGTGAATGGCCTCTTCCAGGTGTGAACTCGCTCGTGTTCCTGGAGGGTGTATGGATATCTGAATCCCTTCTCTCACTAAGAGCAGGTTAACGCTTCTCCACAGTGTGAACTCGCTGGTGTCTCTGCAGGTTGGATAACCGAGTGAATCCCTTCTCACACTGAGAGCAGGTGAACGGCCTCTCCCCAGTGTGAACTCGCTGATGTCTCCGCAGGTCGGATAACTGAGTGAAGCCCTTCCCACACTGAGAGCAGGTGAACGGCCTCTCCCCAGTGTGAACTCGCTGGTGTGTCCGCAGGTTGGATAACTGAGCGAATTCCTTCTCACACTGAGAGCAGCTGAATGGCCTCTCCCCAGTGTGAACTCGCTGGTGTATCCGCAGGTCGGATGATTGAGTGAAGCCCTTCCCACACAGAGCAGGTGAACGGCCTCTCCCCAGTGTGAACCCACTGGTGAATCCGCAATTTCGATAACTCAGTGAAGCCTTTCTCACACTGAGAGCAGGTGAACGGCCTCTCCCCAGTGTGAACTCGCTGGTGTCTCTGCAGGCTGGATATCTGAGTGAAGCCCTTCTCACACTGAGAGCAGCTGAATGGCCTCTCCCCAGTGTGAACTCGCTGGTGTCTCTGCAGGTGGGATAACTGAATGAAGCCCTTCTCACACCGAGAGCAGGTGAATGGCCTCTCCCCAGTGTGAACTCGCTGGTGTGTCCGCAGGGCGCATAACACAGTGAATCCCATCCCACACACAGAGCAGGTGAACAACCTCTCCCCAGTGTGAACTCGCTGGTGTCTCTGCAGGTGGGATAACTGAATGTAGCCCTTCTCACACCGAGAGCAGGTGAACGGCTTCTCCCCAGTGTGAACCCACTGGTGTCTCTGCAGGCTGGATATCTGAGTGAAGCCCTTCTCACACTGAGAGCAGCTGAATGGCCTCTCCCCAGTGTGAACTCGCTGGTGTGTCCGCAGTGCGCATAACATAGTGAATCCCTTCTCACACACAGGGCAGGTGAACGGCCTCTCCCCAGTGTGACTGCGCCGATGAGCTTCCAGCTCAGATGGAACCCTGAATCCCTTCCCACAGTCCCCACATTTCCACGGTTTCTCCATGTTTTAGGTCTCCTCGTGTCTCTCCAGTTTGGGCAATCAGTTGAAGCCTCGTCCACACACAGAACACGTATACAGTCGCTCCCCGCTGTAAATGGTGTTATGTATTTTCAGGCTGTGTAACTGGTGAAAGCTCTTTCGACAGTCAGTGCTCTGGAACACTCTCACTCGGGTGTGTGTGTGTCTCGGTGCTTTTCCAGTCACACTGATGGTTAAAATCTTTTGAAGCCGACAGAAAAGACAAACATCTAGATTCTAGATCCAAAGTCCGGTGATATTCAGTTCCAAGGAATTGAGAGACTCAGTCAGATCGAGACGTGAAGTTTGAGATTTCTGTCCGTAATTCCCCCTCTTCTAATATCCTGTAAAAACAATTGACAAAAGACATCAGTCAGTACAGGATAGGAATTCAGAACAGACAATTCTAGTTCCTAGAGAACATTCTTTCCTCGTTCATTCCCCAAAAGCTGTAAATCTCCATCCCACACACTCCCTCCATTCTCACTCTGCTGTATCTAATATTCATCCTCCCAATTCTCCTGAAGGTGCTGATTCAGGCTGATTGATAGATCCATGCTCACGGCTTCCTGTCCTAGGCACAGAGATCATAACAAATAAGAGCTGCAGTTGGCCATTCGGCCCATCGAACCTGCTCATCTATTCTGTACGATCATTGGCCGATCTATGTCAGCGACATTATCCATGTTATTGACCAGAGGCTGAGTGTGCTGACTCAATATCTGTGAGCTCATGAGGCTGAGCTGCAAAACACCATGAAGAGGCTCGATGATCCGGAGGAGAGAATCCTGAATGTTGAGCAAGATACCTCCTCGGCGGAGCCAAGAATTCAGCGGAGGCAAGAATTCAATCCTTGGAAAACCGGCTGAGTGGTGTGGTGGACTCCTGGAGAACTTAGGGTCAGAGAAAGAACATCCGAGTCGTTGGCCTGCCAGAAGGGGTGGAGGGTGAGGCTCCCGCTAGGTTCTTAGAGGACCTGCTGCCACGTTTTCTCAAGCTGGATGTGAAGCCTGGGTGTTTTAAATTAGAAAGGGCATCGGATCCTGTCTTTGAGACTGAGGGAGTTTTCATCCCAGGCCTGTGATCATTCACTTCCACAACTTAATAGATCACCAGAGGGTCCTGGAGACGGGCAAGGTTAGGTGTGACCTTGTAGAAGTCTATAACATAATGAGGAGCAGAGATAAGTTTATATAGTCAACATCTTTTCTCCAAGGTAGAGGAGCCTAGAGGGCATAGGAGAAGAGAGATACAAAAGAGACTAGAGGAGAAGTTTCTTCACAGAGGGTGGTGAGCATCTGGAATGGCTGCCAGAGGCAGTGGTAGAGGCGGGTACAATTTTGTTCTTTAACAAGCAGTTAGATGTTACATGGGCAGGGTGGGTATAGAGGGATATGGGCCAAATGCTGGCAAGTGGGACTAGCTTAGTGATAGAAACTGGGCAGCATGGACAAGCTGTAAACATCTATGACTCTACCTGGAACAAAAATAAACCTCGCCTGAAGTCTGTTAACCTCCAATCACCAGGAGCTAAGGGAGGGTATGGTCTCCTGAAAATCAGGCTTCATCAATTGGCCTCTCGTCTTAGGTTCATAAGGGATTGGGGTAGGATGGACTCAACATTCATCTGGCTCAATACAGAAGCAGACCAGTCAGGTCTCCCTCGATCCAAAACTGGCATAGGCTGATTATGGAATGCATCTCCATGCAATTTTTAATGTCTGTAATTCATTCCGAGTCTGATGCGTTGGGTCAAGTGTGGGACTCCTATCTCAAATACATAGGCTCCAATTTGACTGACTTGCTCCTCCTGGGCTTTCCATGAGTGAATTAAATTTAACTTAAGCCGGGAGTAGGGCACAGTGGTTAATGCTGCTACCTCAGTGCCAGGGACCCAGGTTCAATTCCAGCCTTGGGTGGCTGTCTGTGTGGAGTTTGCACATTCTCCTTGTGTCTTTGTGGGTTTCCTCCGGTTGCTCCACTTTCCTCCCATTGTCCAAAGTTGTGCAGCGAAAGTGAATTGGTCACACTAATTTGCCCCTTAGTGTCCAAGATGTGTAGGTTAGGTGGGTTGACCATGATCAATGCACCGGGTTACGAGGATAGGATGGGGAGTGGGCCTCAGTGAAATGCTCTTTCTGAGGCTCAGTGCAGATGTGAAGGGGCGAATGGCCTTCTGCACTACAGGAGTTCTATGTCATCTATGTTCTGTTGTTCATTTTAATTTGATTATGCTGTTAGTCCGTTTGTGATATTTTTGGGTTTACAAACTGAATTGTTATATAATCTTACCCTCTTTCCCCACTCACTACTTTAACCTGTTAACTGGTTCTTCAATTGATCTGGCATTTCATCTTGAGTCCCTGGTCCCTCAAATATCCTGTTCCAAATTAATTCTGCAATGTGTTGCTTGGATTTATGTTGGCAATATCTCTTGTTCCATTCTGTGCCAATTTGCCACCATTTTTTCCTGTTACTCTGTTGCATTCATTCTTTAAAAATGATGTAAAACATAACAATTTATTAAAAATCTGTCCAACTCATCTGTGAATATATTCAGTGACCCCCACACCCCACTGGTCCCTGTGGAAGAGAAATCCAGAGATGAATAACCCTCCAAGGGAAGAGATGACTGGATTGTACTTTATCACAGAACCATAAATAATATATCTAATGTGTACCATATAACAGCACGAGACATGTCTCTGTCTGGTATTAATTTACTATCTCTTTGAATGTCAGCCAGCTCCTGGATAAACCAGCCCTTTAATTGTGAACATTAGGAAAGAGACCATCCTTTTAGCCAGACAAATAAATGTGTTAAGCTGAGCAAAGGATGTCAATGTCTTTATGAGAGAGAGTGAGAGACCTGGGCCAAGCTTTGCAGAGTCTGCACCCTCCCTGGATTCACTTCCTTTCCCTTCAGTTGCTGCAAGTGACCAATTGAAGGTGATAATGAGAAAAGAAATGGAAAGGGGGAGAAAAGTAAGTGTTTTACTCACAGATGTTGGAGACAGGAGGAGGTTTTAAGTCTGTGTGAAGCCCCAGGTTTCCTCAGTGTCCAGCTTCCGTGTTCAGACAACGGGGGAGCTGATTGGATGGGGAAGAGAGTCCTTGCGGTTTATCAACTCTTCCCATTGGTCAACAACCTTCCCCCTCCTCGACACAAGGTTTCCAAGCAACCGGCTGACTGCTCCGGCCAGAACAAGAAGCCTTTCGGTGATTTCCCCCACGGCCCGGACCGGAACTTGAGCATGTCCGAGGGAGAGGAGAGAATGCGCATGTGCGAGGGAAGGCTCACCCCTGACTTTTCTGCTGAGGCGTTGACCAATGGGACGAGTTGGATGACCGGAAGGACTCTGGTCCTCCAGCCAATCAGCGCGGGCTTTGTGGAAATGGCAATTGAGCTTCACACAGACTGAAACAAAGTACAGCACTTGAACAGGCCCTTCGGCCCTCCAAGCCGGTTCCAACCATGCTGCCCGACTAAACTACAATCTTCGACACTTCCTGGGTCCGTATACCTCCATTCCCATCCTATTCATGTATTTGTAAAGATGCCCCTTAAATGTCACTATCGTCCCTGCTTCCACCACCTCCTCCGGTAGCGAGTTCCAGGTACCCACTACCTTCTGTGTAAAAAACTTGCCTCGTACATCTACTCTAATCCTTGCCCCTCGCACCTTAAACCTATGCCCCCTAGTAATTGACCCCTCTACCCTGGGGAAAATCCTCTGACTACCCACTCTGTCTATGCACCTCATAATTTTGTAGACCTCCATCAGGTCGCCCCTCAACCTCCGTCGTTCCAGTGAGAACAAACCGAGTTTATTCAACCGCTCCTCATAGATAATGCCCTCCATACCAGGTAAATCTCTTCTGCACCCTCTCTAAAGCCTCCACATCCTTCTGGTAGTGTGGCGACAGGAATTGAACACTATACTCCAAATGTGGCCAAACTAAGGTTCTATACAGCTGCAACATGACTTGCCAATTCTTATACTCAATGCCCCGGCCAATGAAGGCAAGCATGCCGTATGCCTTCTTGACTACCTTCTCCACCTGTGTTGCCCCTTTCAGTGACCTGTGGACCTGTACGCCGAGATCTTTTCATCAAATTTACAGTGCAGAAGGAGGCCATTCAGCCCAGCGAGTCTGCACCGGCTCTTGGAAAGAGCACCCCACCCAAGGTCAACACCTCCACCCTATCCCCATAACCCAGTAACCCCACCCAACACTAAGGGCAATTTTGGACACTAAGGGCAATTCATCATGGCCAATCCACCTAACCTGCACATCTTTGGACTGTGGGAGGAAACCGGAGCACCCGGATGAAACCCACGCACACACAGGGAGGATGTGCAGACTCCGCACAGACAGTGACCCAAGCCGGAATCGAACCTGGGACCCTGGAGCTGTGAAGCAAATGTGCTATCCACAATGCTACCGTGCTGCCCTGGGACCTCTCTGACTTTCAATACTCTTGAGGGTTCTACCATTCACTGTATATTCCCTACCTGCATTAGACCTTCCAAAATGCATTACCTCACATTTGTCCGGATTAAACTCCATCTGCCATCTCTCCACCCAAGTCTCCAAACAATCTAAATCCTGCTGTATCCTCTGACAGTCCTCATCGCTATCCGCAATTCCACCAACCTTTGTGTCTTCTGCAAACTTACTAATCAGACCAGTTACATTTTCCTCCAAATCATTTATATATACTACAAACAGCAAAGGTCCCAGCACTGATCCCTGTGGAACACCACTAGTCACAGCCCTCCAATTAGAAAAACATCCTTCCATTGCTACTCTCTGCCTTCTATGACCTAGCCAGTTCTGTATCCACCTTGCCAGCTCACCCCTGATCCCGTGTGACTTCACCTTTTGTACTAGTCTACCATGAGGGACCTTGTCAAAGGCCTTACTGACGTCCATATAGACAACATCCACTGTCCTACCTGCATCAATCATCTTTGTGGCCTCCTTAAAAAACTCTTTATCAAGTTAGTGAGACACAACCTCCCTTTCACAAAACCATGCTGCCTCTCACTAATACGTCCATTTGCTTCCAAATGGGAATAGATCCTGTCTCGAAGAATTCTCTCCAGTAATTTCCCTACCACTGATGCAAGGCTCACCGGCCTGTAGTTCCCTGGATTATCCTTGCTACCCTTCTTAAACAGAGGAACAGCATTGGCTATTCTCCGGGACATCACCTGAAGACAGTGAAGATCCAAAGATTTCAGTCAAGGCGTCAGCAATTTCCTCTCTAGCCTCCTTCAGTATTCTGGGGTAGATCCCATCAGGCCCTGGGGACTTATCTACCTTAACATTTTTTAAGACGCCCAACACCTCGTCTTTTTGGATCTCAATGTGACCCAGGCTATCTACACACCCTTCTCCAGACTCAACATCTACCAATTCCTTCTCTTTGGTGAATACTGATGCAAAGTATTCATTTAGTACCTCGCTCATTTCCTCTGGCTCCACACATAGATTCCCTTGCCTATCCTTCAGTGGGCCAACCCTTTCCCTGGCTACCCTCTTGCTTTTTTTGTACTTGTAAAAAGCCTTGGGATTTTCCTTAACACTATTTGCCAATGACTTTTCGTGACCCCTTCTAGCCCTCCTGACTCCTTGCTTAAGTTCCTTCCTACTTTCCTTATATTCCACACAGGCTTTGTCTATTCCTAGCCTTTTAGCCCTGACAAATGCCTCCTTTTTTCTTTTTGACGAGGCCTACTATATCTCGTTATCCAAGGTTCCCGAAAATTGGCGTATTTATCCTTCTTCCTCACAGGAACATGCCGGTCCTGAATTCCTTTCAACTGACACTTGAAAGCCTCCAACATCCGCCCCCAATCTAGGTTCTTCATTTCCCGCCTAATGTTGTTATAATTAGCCTTCCCCCAATTTAGCACATTCACCCTAGGACCACTCTCATCCTTGTCCACGAGCACTTTAAAACTTACTGAATTGTGGTCGCTGTTCCCGAAATGCTCCCCTACTGAAACTCATTCGGGCGCATTCCCCAATACCAGGTCCAGTACAGCCCCTTCCCTAGTTGGACTGTCTACATATTGTTTTAAGAAGCCCTCCTGGATGCTCCTTACAAACTCTGCCCCGTCTAAGCCCCTGGCACTAAGTGAGTCCCAGTCAATATTGGGGAAGTTGAAGTCTCCCATCACAACAACCCTGTTGTTTTTACTCTTTTCCAAAATCTGTCTACCTATCTGCTCCTCTATCTCCCGCTGGCTGTTGGGAGGCCTGTAGTAAACCCCCAACATTGTGACTGCACCCTTCTTATTCCTGATCTCTACCCATATAGCCTCACTGCCCTCTGAGGTGTCCTCCCATAGTACAGCTGTGATATTCTCCCTAACCAGTAGCGCAACTCCGCCACCCCTTTTAAATCCCCCTCTATCCCGCCTGAAACATCTAAATCCTGGAACGTTTAGCTGCCAATCCTGCCCTTCCCTCAACGAGGTCTCTGTAATGGCAACAACATCATAGTTCCAAGTACTAATCCAAGCTCTAAGTTCATCTGCCTTACCCGTAATACTTCTTGCATTAAAACATATGCACTTCAGGCCACCAGACCCGCTGTGTTCAGCAACTTCACCCTGTCTGCTCTGCCTCAGAGCCATACTATCCCTATTCCCTAGTTCTCCCTCAATGCTCTCACCTTCCAACCTATTGCTCCCGTGCCCACCCCCCTGCCATACTAGTTTAAACCCTCCCGTGTGACACTAGCAAACCTCGCGGCCAGGATATTTATGCCTCTCCAGTTTAGATGCAACCCGTCCTTATAGAGGTCACACCTGCCGCAGAAGAGCTCCCAGTGGTCCAGATAATAGAAACCCTCCCTCCTACACCAGCTGTTTAGCCACGTGTTTAGCTGCTCTATCGTCCTATTTCTAGCTCACTGGCACGTGGTACAGGGAGTGATCCCGAGATTTCAACCCTAGAGGTCCTGTCTTAACTTTCTGCCTAGCTCCCTGAACTCCTGCTGCAGGACCTCATGCCTCTTCCTGCCTATGTCGTTAGTATCAATATGTACAACGACATCTGCCTGTTTGCCCTCCCCCTTCAGGATGCCCTCTACCCGTTCAGAGGCATCCTGGACCCTGGCACCAGGGAGGCAACATACCATCCTGGAGTCTCTTTCCCGTCCACAGAAGCGCCTATCTGTGCCCCTGACTATAGAGTCCCCTATGACTATTGCTCTTCTGCGCTTTGACCCTCCCTCCTGAACATCAGAGCCAGCTGTGGTGCCACTGCTCTGGCTGCTGCTGTTTTCCCCTGATAGGCTATCCCCCCGACAGTATCCAAAGGGGTATACCTGTTCGAGAGGGGGACAACCACAAGGGATTCCTGCAGTGACTGCCTGCCCTTTCTGGTGGTCACCCATTTCTCTGCCTGCACCTTGGGTGTGACCACATTTATATAACTGCTATCTATGACGCTTTCCGCCACCTGCATGCTCCTAAATGCATCCAACTGCTGCTCCAACCGAACCATGCGGTCTGTGAGGAGCTCCATTTGGGTGCACTTTCTGCAGATGAAGCCATCTGGGACGCTGGAACCCTCCCGGACCTGCCACATCTCACAGTCAGAGCACTGCACCCCTCTAATTGACATTGCATCAATTAATTAGTAAATTAAATTTAAAAGTTTTTTTAAAAAGTTACTGTTCACTATATGTTTCCTAGCACTAGATTTCTACTATAAATGTGAAAGCTCAATACAGTACTCTCCGATCTCTGGCTTAGATACCCCTCTAAATTATAATTAAGTAATTATGTTTAATTAGTTTACCAATGGTTAATTTATTTAATTTAGTGTAGATTCCCAACCAGCCAATCAGGTCACAGCTTTTCTGTGATGTCACTTCAGCCCCCCCCCCCACCCCCCACCACATTAAGAGGCTCACATTGGCTTTCTGAGGCCTCCGTAAGCTTCAGGGAAGAGAATAAATGCTCCATATCCAGCAACACTTCACCAGTCTTCAGAGACTTTATAATCCTGCATAGAATTCCCCAAATTCCTGTTCATCTCCTCTGTCCTCACAACCCTTTTCTCTCCCCAAGCCGCACAGAGGGAATTGTTCCAATGTCGGCCTTTTTCTTTGTCAAACAGGTCAAGTATTTGTTCGGTTTATTCCCAAACTCGTACAACGTCTGCCTCGCAAACCTTTCTCGACCTGCTGCATCAATAGGGAGTCCAAAGCCACTCTTGCCGCATTCACCTCCTTCAGCAATAGCTTATTCAAGATCTCCTCATAATTCTGCTCGGCCTTCGTGAAACAAACACCCAGACGTTGCTGGTTCTTCAGCATCCGAGCATAAACTTTACATGTTTCCCATAAAATGGAGGGGGAATACCAGGGGTCGAGTTAATCCAAAGGAAGAACTCCAACTTGTTCTTAAAATGCTTAGTAAATGAAGTATCTCATCAGAAAGGCAGCAAACCTCCACATTCTCGACCTGGGGATGAACCCTCGAGTAGAATTCCAGAGAAACAGGGGGATGGTCCACAATCGATGGTCACGACGGTGCAAGAGGACACCAGGTGTAGGATCGTCCTTGACATAAAAATGTTGTTGATTCTAGAATGACATTGATTAGGGCTGGAAAGAAGGTAAAATCTCCGCCCCTCTGGTGCAAAGTTCTCCAAACATCCACATAACCCACCTCCTCACAAGTAAAGGCCAATGCCTGGCTTGCGGGGTGGGGGTGGAAGGGGGTCGGGGGGTCCTGGTAACCGGGAGCTTATCTACCAGCGGATTTAAGGGACAGTTGAAGTCACCAACCACAAAAGAGTTAGTTGAAGCTAACTCTGCAAAATCCACAAAGTCCTCAGTAATGAACTCCGGGGAGTAATTTGGGGATCCATAAACATTCCTTATTGAAGCAACATCTCCATGCACCGAACCTCTAATGATCACCTATCTATCTCCTTTGTCCTTGGTGCAGGTTTCAACCTTCAAAGGGGTATTTTGATTAATAAGGATTGCCACATCCCTGCTACTTGATGAAAAGAAGATGCAAAAACCTGCCCCACCCAATCCCGCCTCAATTTAAAGTGTTCCTTATCATCCAGATGAGTTTCCTGTAGTAAAGCTATGTCGACTTTCTCCTTAAGAAAGGAGAGGATAACCATAGATTTGAGCCAGGGAAATGGGATTGGAAATTTTAGGAGATGGGATTGGAAAGGAATTAGGACACTAAAAGATTTATTTCTTGGGGGTCGTTTTGCGGGATTGAAGGAGCTGGGAGCAAAGTATGGGCTGGAGCAAGGGGAAATATTTAGATATATGCAGGTTCGAGACTTTGCCAGAAAGGAGATACAGAGCTTCCCAGCAGAGCCAGATTCCACATTGCTGGAGGAGGTGCTGACGACAGGGGGACTGGGGAAGGGGTAGTATTGGTGGTTTACGGGGCTATTTTGGAGGAGGAGAAGGCGCCGTGTGTATTGATGTTTTCCCTATGTATTGTTCTCATGTATGGAATGATCTGTCTGAACTGTACACAGAACAATACTTTTCACTGTATCTCGATACACGTGACAATAAACAAATCCAATCCTCACCATTGAGGTGATAGTATTTCTAATCAGTAAGGCTACTCCACCCACTCTGCCGTATTCTCCGTCCCTCCTGTAAACTTTATAACCGGGGTATTTGCCCAGTCCAGACCATCCTGCTACTTGTTTTTGGAACTGTATTGAGTTCCCCTGAGGCCTTCCCCTCCCCCTCCATTTGTTGGTTTAAAGTCTTTGTGACCTCCCTATTTATCCTTTCCGTGAGGACCCTGTCCCAGATCGGTTCAGGTGGACTGTCCCAACTGTACAGATCCCTCCTGTCCCAATACTGATGCCAGTGCCCCATGAAATGGAACCCCTCTTTCCCACACCACTTCTTTAGCCACATGTGTACTTCCCTAATTTTTTCATCCCTGTGCCAAATTTGCACGTGGCTCGTGTGATAATCCAGAGATTATATCCTTTGAGAACCTGTTCTTTAATTTTGTTCCTAGTTCCTGATTTTCCCCAAACAGATCCTCTTTCCAAGTCTTGCTGATGTTGTTTGTCCCAACGTGGACCACAGCAACTGGATCCTCCCCTTCCCTCTCCAATATCCTTTCAAGCCAGTTAGAGATGCCCCTCACCCTAGCACCGGGCAGGCAACATACCATGTGGGACTCTTGGTCCTGCTTCCAAAGGACGCTAGCAGTTCACCTAATTATAGAATCCCCGACAACTACCACTTCCTCCCCCAGCTTGAATGGCCTCCTGTACCAGGGTGCAGTGGTCAGCTAGCTCAACGTTCTACAGTCACTGCTCCGATACCCTGCCCCTCCGAGTCTGCTCCCTGGAAACTCGGCTCCATCCCTCCGAGTCCGCTCCCTGGAGACTAGGTATGGGGAATAGGTGTTGGAGACGAGGTATTGGGGAATGAGAGGAAGGAATGTTCCACAGTAACTAGAATTCTCTGATCTGAATTTCTATCCTGTATTGAGTGCTGACTTTTGTAAACTCCTTTTACAGATATTACAAGAGGAGGAATTACAGTCAGAAATCTCAATTGTCACGTCTCGGTCTTACAGAGTCACTCGATACCTTGGGATCTGAGTAACATCGGCCTTTGAATCTAGAAGGAGAAATGTTTGCCCGATCTGTCGGCATCAAAAGATTTTAAACATCACTGTGACTGGAAAAGCACCGAGACACACACACCCGAGTGAGAGTGTTCCAGGGGACTGACTGTGGAAAGAGTCCAAGTCTCTGTCCTCGAGGAGCTCCCGCCGGTGGCCACTGTCTATGCCGCTTTCGGGGGTTTACCGTGTTTTTTTGCACCCCTCCCCCTCCCCCCCGATTTGCGGCGACCTTTGGGGCTGTCCCGGGCATCCAGCCGGGCCGGTTTGAGAACCGGCGACGAACCCCATGCGAGTGTCTGGCGGCCGGAGCTGAGGTGTCGGGCCCGGGACGCACTCATTTGGAGCAACGGGGGTGGAGCCAAACTGAGGATGAGGCGGCAGGCCCGAAGCCAGGGCGCAATGTAGTGGAGATGTTCCACACCGGGTGGCTCCCGCCTAGAGTGTGTTTTTTAAGAAGTCGGAAATCCGGTCCCGGGGGACGTTTTGAGGAATATTTTTAAAAACTTTTTTTTGAAGAAATTTTATTTTTTTAGATTGAAGAAAGAAAAAGAAAAATAATAAGTCGTTAAAAGTTGCAAAAAGGGCTCTCCGTCCGGGCCTGGGCGGGAATGGCACCTCCTCGGGGCTGGCGGTGACTCACCCAGCGGCCTGTCCTCTCTCTCCGGGTGTGGGGATGTCGGAGCCCCCCCCGGGTGTGGGGATGTCGGAGCCTCCCCTGGGTGTGGGGATGTCGGAGCCCCCCCCCCCCCGGGTGTGGGGATGTCGGAGCCCCCCCCGGGTGTGGGGATGTCGGAGCCCCCCCCCGGGGGTGGGGATGTCGGAGCCCCCCCCTCCGCTGTACCACGAGCGGCAGCACCTGGAGCTCTGCGCCCTCCACGCCCTCAACAACCTCCTGCAGCAGCTGCTCTTCACCCAGCAGCAGCTGGACGGGCTGAGCGGCCAGCTGGCTCCCGACTCTCTGGTGAATCCCCATCGCAGTTTGTTAGGAACCGGGAACTATGATGTCAACGTCCTCATGGCCGCCTTGCTAACTCAAGGTCTCGCTGCGATTTGGTGGGATAAACGCAAGTCGCTCAGCAGCTTGGTGCTGAGCCGGGTTCATGGCTTCATCCTCAACATTCCCTCCAACATGACACTGGGCTTTGTCTCGCTCCCCATCCAGCGCAAGCACTGGGTGGCAGTCTGGCAATCAACGGGGCCTACTACAATCTGGACTCCAAACTAAAGGCCCCGGTTCCAATCGGGAATGAGGAGGAACTGAGGAAGTTCCTGCAGGACCAGATCGCCCAGGATCCCTGTGAGCTGCTGCTGGTGGTGCCGAGGGAGGTGGAGGAGGATGGAAGCTGGCTGCTCGCTCCCTGAACGCGAGACGCGGGAGATCGGACAGCGGGAGTGGTGAGGGGGGAAAGTCTCACCGCCGATGGCAGGCTGACTCAGACCTCCAGCTGTGATGGATTAAGCCAGCGTGCTGGGGAGGTGGGAAAAATAATTGGAAACTCTAAATTTATTTTTTTTTAAACTTGAAATGTTTAAAGAGATAATATCAGCAGGACTTATTGAATCATTGCCTCTATCATTTCCTATATTGCTCCATCGTATCATAGTTTAAATTCATTGATCAGACTGAAACAAACAGGAATGGGGTTTTAATACATAATATTATGCAATGTTGCTTGATGGTACGGTTAGAACTCAGCTCAATTCCTCGAGGTCGCGCTCTCATTGGGAATATCACATCATTAAATAAAAGAATTACAATGTTAGGGGTGAAAATATTCACACAATGACCTGAGTATAAGTAAAAAAAGCAGTTTATGTCAGAATTCTGGGTGGGAAGGTCTCAGACTCCACAGCCTGTGACAGCACCTTCTCTCACTTGAGCTAAAGCTCACACGGGTTAATATACAGATTCAAGGGGCGGAATTAGTTGTTTTCTCATTTACATACAATCAATCAACTATATTCACGTCACACTTTTTACATGCAGTCAATCAATTTTCCTGGCATACCCAATTATCACATATATGGTTAAAGTGGGTGTTGTCTTACCCGCCCCTAACTTCATACAGAAGTCATTCAAAACTAACAATGATGTGCCCTGTCTACAGCCTTAGACCTTGAGCTTAACAAGGATACATTGCAAATCTTGTTCTGTGAAGCTGTTATCAGCGGCTGTTGGGACACTCTCTATACATACCCACACTTGGGTCTCATGAAACAGTTTACAGGGAATGTGGCTTGTTCAGCTATTTTATATCACAAAATAGCTAACAGTCATTTTGTGTCTTTTCTGATGTTAACAGCAATGTGTATAGACTATCTATTTCTAAGCCAATGAGTACCTTTTGTTCCATCAGAACTATTCAAAAGTAATATGGGAGCACAGATGTAGTTACAGGGCCACCTATAATTTATATCATAGCCAAGTATCACAAAATGGCCTCCAACACTTCCCCCTTTTGGTCATGGAAGATGTTTACAGAACTCCAACCATATTCGGGTGTCCGACCAGCCAATGTTGGAAACGGGTGCGGAGGCAGATGTTGTATCCTTCACCTCGTTGATCGCCCGAAGGCAAATCCTGATGGGTTGAAGAGCAACCTCTCCACCCTATGCCCTGGCGTGGCGGGGGGACCTGTTGGAATACTTGACTCTTGAGAAGGTTAAGTTTGAACTGAGGGGAAGGATGGAGGGGTTCTACAATTCATGAGCATTATTCATTATGCACTTTCAAGAACGGGATAACATCGAACATTAGTTGGGGTGGTGGGTGGGAGGGTTGGGGGAGGGGGGCTGTGTTTGTTAATGGCGACTATGGGTGATTCCTGATTCCTTTTTGTCATTTGTTTATGTGAACATGCAAGCTAATGTTTGGGGTTTGGTGGGAGGATGGGATCATTGTTATTGATATGGGGATTGACATATTTGTTACTGATTATTGTTGGGTGTAAATTTGGGAGAAAATGTGAGAAAAGAGGAGAATAAAAAAATATTTTTTTAAAAACTCACTTTCAACATTTTTTATCACCCAAATGTACTGGGGAGTTAAAATTGGATTGCTGCCAAACTCGTCTTATCTTTGTTTTGGAACAGACTGACCTAAACATGGGTTACTTACTTTCGAACCTATCTCTTAAATCCAAGCGGTTGGAATTTTATTTAAATCAGAGTTTCACATTAGATGAAGTTTTGTTTCCTATCCAAACTAATTATAAATATTTTTTTAGAACTAAACACAATAAAAAAACTCTTATTAGCATCTCAAATGGAACAGTAAATTCAAATGTTACATTTTTAACTATAACTGTTGCTAACTCGCCAGAACAAGGGAGGGGAGAATATATGACTGTAATGTTTAGGGCAGCCTCCCCCTTGGTAATCGCAGGAGGAGCTGTACTTGTCCTTATCTACTTGCTCTGAAAGGCCTTGGTTTAAAGTTTGCAAAAATGCTTTTTCACAGACGGAGTTTTCCTTTGAGACACAAGCCTGTATTTCATTTCCAGCTGTCCACTGAATGGTTTCATTTTATCGTTCAGTTTCCTGTGTCTTCAGGCAGGTAAAGTGACACCATTGCTATTCCTCAGCAAATTTGTGTTCCTTCAGGATTAGTCTTACCCTGTGGGTTTACTAAATGTCTCTCCTTTTCCTTCAATTCTCAGTATCTATTGGTTCTGGCCACAGGGAGATGAGGCTCAGTATCCTCGGCCCAAGGGCGGTTGGTGATTGTGTTTTATCCACTGGGGCGACCCCACCCTATCTGCCCAACTGTGTTGCTGCAAACTGCAGCCACCGGCTGGACTGGATTGTCTCATTCTTTTGTCTAATTATTCACTAAATATAGGCTGCTCAGAATTATTACCCCTTTTGTTCTCTATCCTTCTTCTGACCCATCCACCAGCTTTCCTGTTCCCCAGCCGTAAGGTGTGGGTCCCAACCATCTTTCTGCATTAACTGAGATTGATGTTCCGCTATGAACCCTGTGATGGAGCTCACGGCTCCTCAATCAGAACCCGGAACATTCTCTTTCTTTTTGTATTCGGCAATATTTATTTATTTATTTTCTGATGCGATGGAGAAAGAAATCTAACAAATAGACAAAGGGAAAGAAAAAGCAGTGTACTATGCGGCTTCAACTAGACACTCGAGTGAGCATTGGCCCACTTGCATGGCTTCAACAACCTGTGCAGCTTCAACCAGACGCTCGAGTGAACGTTGGCCCATCTCCGCGGCTTCAAATCCGTCAGTCACGTTAGCGTGGCTTCAACCAAAATGGTCCGCCTGCGTTCATTCCCTGGTGATAGACACTTGAATGAGCGTCAGTCACGCCTGTGCAGCTTCGTCGACGTTGGTCACAGCCAGACATAGTGTTAGAGGTAGGAGGGCCAGGCACATCGAGGATCACCGAGGGTACTGGGCGCGGGGGTGGGGGGGCACCACGCCACCAGGAGTGGGATAACGTACAGCACAATAAATACCTCTTTGCACAAACATTATGACATTATGATGCCTCTGTCTCTTTGTTCCACAATGCAGGCTGACCCCTGGTCCCTTTGCCCATCTCTCCAGGCATCCCACCTCCCCCGCCCCCACCACCTGACGTGGCACCCACCCACCCTCTGGCCGTGGACATGCCCCTGAGACTCTGTCCCATCCCCTGGGTGTGCGGATACTGCGTGTAGGCTCTTCTCCCCCGCAGTGTCCAGGCATCAAGGTTTGATTGCAATGCTAGGCAATGACTCCCACATGCTACAAGGCCTGCCCACCCACGGGAATCCTCTTGGCATCTGTGAAGGGCTCGCTTTAAGGGCTCACAATTGCCAATTCCCTATCAGCAATAGCCTTCAGCCACATAGCTAGAGGCCTCAGCAGTCAGTGGGGGTTATGGGTGGCGGTTGGGGCAGATGGGCAGGGACAAGGGTTGCCCCCGGAACTGGAACACATGATCCAGGGGTTGGCATGGTGGTGCAATACTGGGGCAGCATGCCCAGTGCCCCCGGGCTCTTTGCCTGTGAGCAAAGATGGCGACTCACCTCCTCGGCTCACCACAAGAATTCTTCTGCCTGGTTCAAGCTTTTCAAAAGAAATACTAATCGCCGCCAGTGTGAGCGCTTGCTGGGGAGGCCGCTGAATGACGGGAGGCCATTGGATCTGGGGTAGCTCTCGTTAATTGTATGGAAATGGGGCTGAAGAGGTGATAATTGGTTTCTCACCTCGCTACGGCGAGATCCTGATTTCACCAAGGGGAACGGGCCGGTTGCATCGCAAACTGTTTGGCGCCTGGCGCGGATCTCGTTTTTGGCATTTCCCGCTATTCAGCGGCCTCGTTACTCTTGCTCGAGAGCGCAACGAGGCCGGAGAATCGCGCCCATAGTCGATAGTGTCAGTCGTGGCTCAGTGGACAGCTCTCTCACCTCTGAGTCAGAAGGGTGTGGGATCAAATCCCAGTCCAGAGACCTGAGGACAAAAATCACATCCAACATTCCTGGTCCCAGCAATGAGGGAGTGCTGCACTGTCAGAACAGCCTTCTTTCAAATAAGATGTTAAACTGAGGCCCTGTCTGCCCCTCTCAGGTGGGTGTAAAAGATCCCACAGCCACTATATTGAAGAAGAGCAGGTGAGTTATCCCCAGTGTCCTGGTCAATATTTATCCCTCAATCAACATCACTAAAAACACATCATCTGCTCATTGTCATTTGCTGTTTGTGGGATTTTTGGACACTAAGGGGCAATTTAGCGTGGCCAATCCATCTAACCTTTGCACAACTTTGGACTGTGGGAGGAAACCAGAGCACCCAGAGGAAACTCAAGCAGACACAGGGAGAACATACAAACTCCACACATCTCTCATTACTTTAGACATGAATATAACAGAACTGTTTCTTACTATCCCCTTTATCTGATTCTATACAATCCCTTATTCATGGTTTCAAATGTTGAGGCTAATCAGAGTTTGAAGGTCTCTCTTGCCAGTACATTTATCCTCATTGCACATTCTTTACATACTGAGAAAGTGAGCATTACAGTTTTACAGCAATTAAAACTGTCTTTTAACATAACAATTGATTCATTAACTGTAACTCAATTAAAGCTCACTACTTATTCAATCATCTATTTCTGACAGATTGCTAACTAATACAGTAATCTTCAATTGATACATTTGGTTAATACAAGATACAGTAGTTCAAAAAGACAGTTTTGTAGAATACAATAGCTTACTTTCTTACTAATTTTGATCGGATGGAAAAATGAATCTTATTCTTGAGCCAGATTTTGGCAGTATATGATGACCAGTAGCTTTTCAAAATTTTGGAATTAGTAGTTTAAACAATTTCCACTACTTCAGCAGTTTCTGGAAACATTTTGGTTTATACAGTATTCATTTTTAATAAGAAGTCCACTCACGTGCTCGAGTTTAACACCGCTTCCTTGACCTTGTTACTTATAACAGTGAAGATGGATGAAGATGATTTTTAAATTAAATTTTGTTACTAAGGCATACCTATCGTTCCCCACATGACAACAATGACGACACTTCAAAAGCACTTCACTGGATGTAAAATGTGTGAGGAGATCCTGTGGTCATGAAAGGTGCTATAGAAATGTAATTTCATTTTAGAAATAGTCCCCAGACTTGGACATATCATACTCGGCCCACTCACCATGATCATGAATAAAGATTGAGTCTTAGTTTTGTGTAACAGCCATGCCTTTAACTCCATTTCAAATACCTTGTGAAAAACCAAACACAGGATATTATGAAATTATTTAATTTAAAACAGAACGAGTTATTCTGATTTGAGATTCACAGTCTGACAATTGTGCAGGAAGTAAATTCAACTATAGCTTTCAAAATGGAACTGGACAGACTCTGGAAAGAAGTATAAACTTTCAGGGTACTGGGATTAATTAGATAGTTCATTCAAAGAGACAGAATGGGAACGATGGGCAGAATGGCCTTCTTCGCTCTCTGAAACCCGTTTGCATTAAAAGAAATTGGTAAACATCTGGAGCCCATTCCCTGCGATGGGGGTAGAAGCAGAGATGATGGAATGTTTCCAAAAGGAAATTGGATGGGGACCTGAGGGAAATAAAACGACAGGGATAGAACAAGGAGATGGTTAGATCTATAGAGAGCCAGCATGGACTCAATGGGCCCATTGGCCCCATTTTCAACCCTAATTCCTGTATAATCTAAAAAGAGAGAATTCAGATGCTCCAATCTCTCCAGCTCACTGAAGTCCCTCATCCCTGGTACCATTCTTGTAAATCTCCTCTGCACCCTCTCTTTTCCTCTTCACATTCCTACAGGAGCTTTTCCAGTCAGTTTTTATATTTCTCACCACTTTGCTCTCATATTCTATTTTCTCTCTATCAGTTTCTTGATCCTCCTTTGCTGAATTCTAAAACAAGTTCCCAATCCTCAGACTTACTACTATTTAACTGTATCACTTTTCCTGTTGGATTTCTGTTCCCGAAAGGAATCTATAGTTGGTGTATATATGAGAAATGAGAGGCGCCAAAGTTCCCGGGGAGGGGGGGGGGGAGAAATAGAGGGGGAGAGATAGAGAGAGAGGGCCTCGTGCGAGGAGCAATGTTGAGAAGGTGGACCCTTCATGGATAACCTCAGCTAGTATGACAGTTGAACTGCTTTTGGAGTCACTCTGCATCATGAATCAGCCAACTGAGCCCCCAAGTAGATATATAATTCCTTAACTATTAGCCATTGCCTGTCTCTCTATCATTCCATTTAATGTGGTTTCCCAGTCCACCTCAGACAACTGGCCCCTCATACCCTGATGTGTTTCTCACAGAAGAAAATGAAACAAAAACATGTAACCACCAGGGCCCATCTTCATGGCAATGTGGTATGATTTGGGAGGATCCAAACATAAATGCAAACTAAATATCGGCTCAATTCCAAACACCCCTTCACTCTGATCCTTGTGAAATTTGCAACAAGGCACAAAGAGCGTCAGCCCACTGGAGGCAAAGCCATGAGACTGCCAAGTCCAGCAGAAAGAAATTCGATGGCCATCCCCATTGACCACCTGTCAGAATGAACACAATGCCGTCCTGGATGTAATTGAAGCAGAAACAATAACAGCAGAATCCATCACTGTAATCACTTGTGAACTTGTTGGTGTCTCAGCAGGTGTGATGAATCATGGGTTTCCTTCCCTCACCGAGGGGTGAACGGCCTCTCCCCAGTGTGAACTCGCTGGTGTTTCTTCAGGCTGGATAAGTCCGTAAATCCCTTCCCATGCTGAGAGCAGGTGAACGGCCTCTCCCCAGTGTGAACTCGCTGGTGCATCTGCAGGTGGGATGAATCTCTGAATCCCTTCCCACACTGGGAGCAGGTGAACGGTTTCTCCCTGGTGTGCACTCGTTGATGTGTCCGTAAGGTAGATGAATCACTGAATTCCTTCCCACACACCGTGCATATGAATGACCTCCCTCCAGTGTGAACTTGCTGGTGTCTCCGCAGGCTGGATAACTGAGTGAACCCCTTCCCACACTGAGAACAGGTGAACGGCCTTCCCCCCCCCCCAGTGTGAACTCACTGATGTGACGGCAGGTTAGATAACTGAATGAGACTTCCGGGTGCGGCGATGACCAGCTGAGTCGCACGTTTCGGCAGCTCCCTGTGAAACGGACTTTTGGGCTCTTGATAGGAGCCCCAACGGCAATTTTAACGGCTGAAAACACCGTGCGGTAAACCAGAAGGGTGTTCCCCCTGGATACGGATGGAAAAAGGAGAGGAAAGTGGCCGGATTGCAGCGGATCCTTTGGAGCAGCGGCAAGGAAGGCAAGCAGAAACCAAGATGGCGTCGGAAGGTGGCAGTTTCATATGGGGCCCTGAACAACAAGAGTTTTTGAAACGCTGCGTGGAGGAGATAAAAAAGGAAATGAAGAAAGAGTTGTTGGCCCCGATATTACAAGCGATTGAAGGGCTGAAAGAGGAACAAAAGACCCAGGAGCAGGAGCTTCGGGTCGTGAAGGCGAAAGCAGCAGAGAATGAAAACGATATACAGGGCCTGGTGGTGAAGTCGGAGATACAGGAGGCACACCAGAAACGATCTGTGGAGAGGTTGGAGGCACTGGAAAATAACGCAAGGAGGAACAACTTGAGGATTCTTGGCCTTCCTGAAGGTGTGGAGGGGGCGGACGTCGGGGCATATGTGAGCACGATGCTGCACTCGTTAATGGGAGTGGAGGCCCCGACGGGTCCGTTGGAGGTGGAGGGAGCATACCGAGTTATGGTGCGAGGATCGAGAGCAGGAGAAGCTCCCAGAGCCATAGTGGTGAGATTTCTCCGTTTTAAGGATAGAGAAATGGTCCTTAGATGGGCGAAGAAAACTCGGTGTAGTAAATGGGAGAACGCGGTGATCCGCGTCTATCAAGATTGGAGTGCGGAGGTGGCGAGAAGGAGGGCGAGCTTTAATCGGGCCAAAGCGGTACTTCACAAAAAAAAGATAAAGTTTGGAATGCTGCAACCGGCAAGACTGTGGGTCACATATCAAGGGAGGCACCACTACTTTGAGACGGCGGATGAAGCGTGGACTTTTATTGTAGAAGAAAAATTGGAATGATTGGACTACGAAAATGAACGTTTGGACAAAGTGGTGGGACGAGTGGGGGGGGGGGGCGAAAAGGGATTGTATGATTAATCCTGCGGTATGGTAACTTTTCTTTCTCCCACAGGTGGTGATGGGGGGAGGTGGGGAGGGAGAGGAGATGGGGCGTTGGCCATGGGAGGCGGGGCCGAGGGAGAGGCGCGGGCTTGGTTCCCGCGCTATGATAATTATGGCGGGAATAGAGAAGCAGGAAGGAGGGGGTGCCGCACGGGGCGAGCCGTGATCACGGGGGGAAGCCGAGGTCAGCCAGAGTTTGCTGACTTCTGGGAGCAACATGGGGGGAGTAATTACGCTAGCGGGGGGGGGGGGGGGGGGGGGAGGGGGGAATTACTGGGTTGCTGCTGCTGGGGAAAGGGGGGAGTGGGTACGGGAAAGGATGGGCGGGGGGGCACCGTCTGGGAGAAATACAGCTGCGTGGGAACTGGGTGAGAAGCTGGAAAAAGATGATGGCTAACCGGCAAGGGGGGGGGGGTGGGAAGCCCCCCAACTCGGCTGATCACGTGGAATGTGAGGGGGCTTAACGGGCCGATAAAGAGGGCACGAGTACTCGCACACCTTAAGAAACTTAAAGCAGATGTGGTCATGTTACAGGAAACGCACCTGAAACTGATAGATCAGGTTAGGTTGCGCAAAGGATGGGTAGGGCAGGTGTTCCATTCGGGGCTGGATGCGAAAAACAGGGGGGTGGCTATATTAGTGGGGAAGCGGGTAATGTTCGAGGCAAAGACTATAGTGGCGGATAACGGGGGCAGATACGTGATGGTGAGTGGCAAATTACAGGGAGAGATGGTGGTGTTGGTAAACGTGTATGCCCCGAATTGGGACGATGCCAATTTTATGAGGCGAATGCTAGGACGCATCCCAGACCTAGAGACCGGAAAGCTGATAATGGGGGGAGACTTTAACACGGTGTTGGAACCAAGGCTGGATAGGTCGAAGTCCAGGACTGGTAGGAGGCCGGCAGCAGCCAAGGTGCTTAAGGATTTTATGGAGCAGATGGGAGGGGTGGACCCGTGGCGATTCAGTAGACCTAGGAGTAAGGAGTTCTCGTTTTTCTCCTATGTCCATAAAGTCTATTCACGCATAGACTTTTTTGTGTTGGGTAGGGCATTGATCCCGAGGGTGAGGGGAACGGAATATACGGCTATAGCCATTTCGGATCATGCCCCACACTGGGTAGACTTGGAGATAGGGGAAGAAACAAGAGGGTGTCCACCCTGGAGAATGGACATGGGACTAATGGCGGATGAGGGGGTGTGCTTAAGGGTGAGGGGATGCATTGAAAAGTACTTGGAACTCAATGACAATGGGGAGGTTCAGGTGGGAGTGGTCTGGGAGGCGTTGAAGGCGGTGGTTAGGGGGGAGCTGATATCAATAAGGACACATAAAGGGAAGCAGGAGAGTAAGGAACGGGAGCGGTTGTTGCAAGAACTTTTGAGGGTGGACAGACAGTATGCGGAAGCACCGGAGGAGGGACTGTATAGGGAAAGGCAAAGGCTGCATGTGGAATTTGACTTGCTGACCACAGGCACTGCAGAGGCACAATGGAGGAAGGCGCAGGGTGTACAGTATGAATATGGAGAGAAGGCGAGCAGATTGCTGGCACACCAATTGAGGAAAAGGGGAGCAGCGAGGGAAATAGGGGGGGGTGAGAGACGAAGATGGAGAGACGGAGCGGGGAGCGGAGAGAGTGAATGAAGTGTTTAAGACATTTTATAAAAAATTGTATGAAGCTCAACCCCCGGATGGGAGGGAGAGAATGATGGAGTTTTTGGATCGGCTGGAAATTCCCAAGGTGGAAGAGCAGGAAAGGATGGGATTGGGAGCACAGATCACGGTAGAAGAAGTGGTGAAAGGAATTAGGAACATGCAGACGGGAAAGGCCCCGGGACCGGACGGATTCCCAGTTGAATTTTACAGAAAATATTTGGACTTGCTCGCCCCGCTACTGACGAGGACCTTCAACGAGGCAAAGGAAAGGGGACAACTGCCCCCGACTATGTCAGAAGCAACGATATCGCTTCTTTTAAAGAAGGAAAAGGATCCGCTACAATGCGGGTCCTACAGACCAATCTCCCTCCTCAATGTAGATGCCAAGGTCTTGGCCAAGGTAATGGCAATGAGAATAGAGGAATGTGTCCCGGGGGTGGTTCATGAGGACCAAACTGGGTTTGTGAAGGGGAGACAGCTGAACACGAACATACGGAGGTTGTTAGGGGTAATGATGATGGCCCCACCAGAGGGTGAAACGGAGATAGTAGTGGCGATGGATGCTGAGAAAGCATTTGATAGAGTGGAGTGGGATTATCTGTGGGAGGTGTTGAGGAGATTTGGGTTCGGAGAGGGGTATGTTAGATGGGTGCAGCTGTTGTATAGGGCCCCAGTGGCGAGTGTGGTCACGAATGGACGGGGATCGGCATATTTTCGGCTCCACAGAGGGACAAGGCAGGGATGTCCTCTGTCCCCATTACTGTTTGCACTGGCGATTGAGCCCCTGGCGATAGCGCTGAGAGGTTCCAAGGGATGGAGGGGAATACTTAGGGGAGGAGAAGAACACCGGGTATCTTTATATGCGGATGATCTGCTACTATATGTGGCGGATCCAGCGGAGGGGATGCCAGATATAATGCGGATACTTGGGGAGTTTGGGGATTTTTCAGGGTATAAATTGAACATGGGGAAGAGTGAGCTGTTTGTGGTGCATCCAGGGGAGCAGAGTAGAGAAATAGAAGACCTACCGTTGAGGAAGGTAACAAGAGACTTTCGTTACCTGGGGATCCAGATAGCTAAGAATTGGGGCACATTGCACAGGCTAAATTTGACGCGGTTGGTGGAACAGATGGAGGAAGATTTCAAGAGATGGGATATGGTAGCATTGTCAATGGCAGGGAGGGTGCAGGCGGTTAAGATGGTGGTCCTCCCGAGATTCCTCTTTGTGTTTTAGTGTCTCCCGGTGGTGATCATGAAGGCTTTTTTCAAAAGGATAGAAAAGAGTATCATGGGTTTTGTTTGGGCCGGGAAGACTCCGAGAGTGAGGAAGGGATTCTTACAGCGTAGTAGGGATAGGGGGGGGCTGGCACTACCGAGCGTAAGTGAGTATTATTGGGCCGCTAATATTTCAATGGTGAGTAAGTGGATGGGAGAGGAGGAAGGAGCGGCGTGGAAGAGATTAGAGAGGGCGTCCTGTAGGGGGACCAGCCTGCAGGCTATGGTGACAGCCCCATTGCCGTTCTCACCAAGGAACTATACCACGAGTCCGGTGGTGGTAGCTACACTGAAGATTTGGGGACAGTGGAGACGACATAGGGGAAAGACCGGAGCACTGGGGGGGTCCCCGATAAGAAACAACCATAGGTTTGCCCCGGGGGGAATGGATGGGGGATATGGAATGTGGCAAAGAGCAGGTATAACGCAATTGAAAGATCTATTTGTGGATGGGAAGTTTGCGAGTCTGGGAGCGCTGACCGAGAAATATGGGTTGCCCCAAGGGAATGCATTCAGGTACCTGCAATTGAGGGCTTTTGCGAGGCAACAGGTGAGGGAATTCCCGCAGCTCCCGACACAAGAGGTGCAGGACAGAGTCATCTCAAAGAAATGGGTGGGGGACGGTAAGGTGCCGGATATATATAAGGAAATGAGAGACGAAGGGGAGACTATGATGGACGAACTAAAAGGGAAATGGGAAGAAGAGCTAGGGGAGGAGATTGAGGAGGGGATGTGGGCAGATGCCCTAAACAGGGTAAACTCGTCGTCCTCGTGCGCCAGGCTAAGCCTGATTCAGTTTAAGGTATTACACAGGGCACATATGACTGGAACACGGCTCAGTAAATTTTTTGGGGTGGAGGATAGGTGTGCGAGGTGCTCGAGAAGCCCAGCGAATCATACCCATATGTTTTGGTGATGCCCGGAACTACAGGGGTTTTGGATGGGGGTGACAAAGGTGCTTTCGAAAGTAGTAGGAGTCCGGGTCGAACCAAGCTGGGGGTTGGCTATATTTGGGGTTGCACAAGAGCCGGGAGTGCAGGAGGCGAAAGAGGCCGATGTTTTGGCCTTTGCGTCCCTAGTAGCCCGGCGCAGAATATTGCTAATGTGGAAAGAAGCCAAGCCCCCGGGGGTGGAGACCTGGATAAATGATATGGCGGGGTTCATAAAGTTAGAGCGGATTAAGTTCGTCCTAAGGGGGTCGGCTCAAGGGTTTACTAGGCGGTGGCAACCGTTCGTCGAATATCTTGCGGAAAGATAGATAGGGGAGAACAAAGAAGGCAGCAGCAGCGGCCCAGGACTTGGGGGGTGGGGGGGGGGGGGGGGGGGTGGGGGGGGTGGGGGGGGGGGGGTGGGGGGGGGGGGTGGCCTGAGACAAGGCAGTTGCCAATTAGGGCTAGTTTTTATTTTTTGTTATTTAATATTTATTTATTTGTTGTTGTTTTTGTTTAAATTTAAAAAGGTCATTATTATCTGTATTGTTACAATGTTGTGTAAAGGATGCACAATGTACTGTGTTGGTTGACCAAAAATTTTCAATAAAATATTATTTAAAAAAAAAAGATAACTGAATGAACCTCTTCTCACACTGAGAGCAGGTGAACGGCTTCTCCCCAGAGTGAACTCGCTTGTGTTCCTTCAGGCTGGATAACTCCGTGAATCCTTTCACACTGAGAGCAGGTAAATTGCCTCTCCCCAGTGTGACTGCGTCGATGAATCTCCAGGTGAGATGGGATTGTGTATCCATTCCCACAATCCCCACATTTCCATGGTTTCTCCATGTTTTGGGTTTCCTCATGTCTTTCCAGGTCAGACAGACAATTAGTTGAAGCCTTGACCACACACAAACTGGTGAAGGGCTGGTTTAGCTCAGTGGCTAGACAGCTGGTTTGTGATGCAGAACAAGGCCAGCAGCGCGGGTTCAATTCCCGTACCAGCTTACCCGAACAGGCGCCGGAATGTGGCGACAAGGGGCTTTTCACAGTAACTTCATACTTGTGACAATAAAAGATTATTATTAACATGTGTATGGTCTCTCCCCGCTGTGAATGGTGTGATGTCTTTTTCAGGCAGTGTAACTGGTTAAAGCTCTTTCCACAGTCAATGCTCTGGAACACACTCACTCGGGTGTGTGTGTCTTGGTGCTTTTCCAGTCACACTGATGATTAAAATCTTTTGAAGCTGACAGATTGGGCAAGCATTACTCCTTCGAGATTCAAAGGCCGATGATACTCAGATCCCAAGGAATGACTCTGTAAGACCGAGACGTGACAATTAAGATCTCGGTCTGTAATTCCTCCTCTTGTAATATCTGTAAAAGGAGTTTACAAAAGTCAACACTCAGTACAGGATAGAAATTCAGAACAGATAATTCTAGTTTCTATGGAATATTCCTTCCTCTCATTCCCCAATACCTCGTCTCCAATACCTATTCCCCATACCTAGTCTCCAGGGAGCAGACTCGGAGGGACGGAGTTTCGGAGCTGTGAGTACAGAAACCTTATCTCGGGCATTCGCAGCCGAGTCTCCAGGGAGTGGACTTGGAGGGGCAGGGTATCAGAGCAGTGACTGTAAGAAGGATGAGCTAGCTGACCACTGCACCCTGGTACAGGAGGCCATTCAAGCGGGGGGGGAGGAAGTGGTAGTTGTCGGGGATTCTATAATTAGGGGAACTGATAACATCCTTTGGAAGCAGGACCGAGAGTCCCACATGGTATGTTGCCTGCCCGGTGCCAGGGTGAGGGGCATCTCTAACCGGCTTGGAAGGACATTGGAGAGGGAGGGGGAGGATCCAGTTGTTGGGGTTCACGTTGGGACAAACAACATTAGCAAGACTCGGAAAGAGGACCTGTTTGGGGAAAATCAGGAACTAGGAGCAAAATTAAAGAACAGGTCCTCAAAGGTTATAGGGCGGGATTCTCCCGTACCCGGCGGGGCGGAGGATCCCGGCTGGACGGAGTGGCGTGAACCACTCCAGCATCGGGCCGCCCCAAAGGTGCGGAATCCTCCGGGTCCGTGCATGCGTGGGAACATCAGTGGCTGCTGACATCATCCCCGCGCATGCGCAGGGGGTCACCTATGCGTCGGCCATGGCGGAGGCTGACATGGCCGCCGCGTAGGAAAAGAGTGCCCCCATGGCACAGGCTCACCCGCGGATTGGTGGGCCCCGATCGCGGACCAGCCCACCGTGGGGGCACCCCCGGGGCCAGATCGCCCCGTGCACCCCGAGCCCGCATAGAACCAGCGGGACTTCGGCCCATTGCGGGCCGGAGAATCGCGGGAGGGGGGGGGGGCGCCCTCCCGATTTCCGCCCCGCCGAATCTCCGGTGACGGAGAATTCGGCGGCTGTCGGGGGCGGGATTCATGCCGCCCCCCAGCGAATCTCCGACCCGGCGGTGGGGTCGGCGAATCCCGCCCACAATCTCTGGATTATTACCCGAGCCATGTGTAATTTAGCATAGGGATGAGAAAATTAGGGAAGTAAACATGTGGCTAAAGTGGTGCGGGAAAGAGGGCTTCCATTTCATGGGGCACTGGCATCAGTATTGGGACAGGAGGGATCTGTACAGTTGGGACAGTCCACCTGAACCGATCTGGGACAGGGTCCTCACGGAAAGGATAAATAGGGAGGTCAGAAGGACTTTAAACTAATAAATGGTGGGGGAGAGGAAGGCCTCAGGGGAACTCAAAACAGTTCCAAAGGCAAGTAGCCGGGTGGTCTGGACTGGCTACCAAATATACCGGTTATAAAGTTTACAGGAGGGACAGAGAATATGGCAGAGGGGGTGGAGTAGCCTTACTGATTAGAAATACTATCACCTCAATGGTGAGGATTGGATTTGTTAATTGTCATGTGTAGCGAGATACAGTGAAAAGTATTGATCTGCGTACAGTTCAGACAGATCATTCCATACATGAGAACACACAGGGCAAACATCAATACACAATGAAAATACATAGACACAGGCATCCGGTGAAGCATACAGGAGTGTAGCACTACTCAGTGGAGGAGATGTGTGAAGAGATCAGGTCCGTAAGAGGGTCATTTGGGAGTCTGGTAACAGACGCTGTTTTTGAATCTGTTAGTGCGCGTTCTCAGACTTTTGTATCTCTTGCCCGATGGAAGACGTTGGAAGAGTGAGTAAGCCGGGTGGAAGGGGTCTTTGATTATACTGCCCGCTTTCTCTTTTTTAAAAATATATTTTATTCAACTTTTTCGGCCATACAAAACAGTACAAAGGTTTTTCCTCTTTTTACAACACCAAAACAATATAAATAACCGTGACCGTATTTTAACAAATAAATAAATAATATATAAACTAAATGGCAACTGCCATAACAAAAATAATAGCTCTCCCAAATAATAAAATCAGCAATTCAATATACATAACCAAGTACCAATACCTTTACAGAAACACCCCTGAGGACCCACCTGAGCCCTCCCCCCCTCCCCCCCTCCCCCCCGGGCTGCTGCTGTTACCTTCCCATTTCCTTTATCGTTCTGCGAGGTAGTTAATGAACGGTTGCCACCGCCTGGTGAACCCCTGAGCCAAACCCCTTAGTGCAAACTTTATCCGTTCCAGTTTTATAAACCCTGCCATGTCGTTTATCCAGGTCTCCACGCCCGGAGGCTTGGCTTACTTCCACATAAGCAGTATCCTTCGCCGGGCTACTAGGGACGCAAAGGCCAAAACATCAGCCTCTCTCGCCTCCTGCACTCCCGGCTCTTCTGCAACCCCGAATATAGCCAGCCCCCAGCCTGGCTCGACCCGGACCCCCACCACCTTTGAAAGCACCTTCGCCACCCCCACCCAGAACCCCTGCAGTGCCGGGCATGACTAAAACTTGTGGGTGTGGTTTGCTGGGCTTCTCGAGCATCTCCCACACCTATCCTCTACCCCGAAAAATTTACTGAGCCTTGCTCCGGTCAGATGTGCCCTGTGCAAAACCTTAAATTGTATCAGGCTAAGCCTGGCGCACGAGGACGACGAGTTTACCCTACGTAGGTCATCTGCCCACAGCCCCTCTTCAATCTCTTCCCCAGCTCTTCCTCCCATTTTCGCTTCAGCTCATCCACCATGTTCTCCCCCTCGTCTCTCATTTCCCTGTATATATCTGACACCCTACCATCCCCCACCCATGTGCCCGAGATCACTCTATCCTGAATCTCCTGCGTCGGGAGCTGCGGGAATTCCCTCACCTGTTGCCTCGCAAAAGCCCTCAGTTGCATGTATCGAAATTCATTCCCTTGGGGCAACCCATATTTTTCCGTCAGCGCTCCCAGACTCGCAACCGTCCCGTCCAAGAACAGTTCCCTCAGTTGCACAATCCCAACTCTCTGCCATGCTCCAAATCCCCCATCTATTCTCCCCGGGACAAACCTATGATTATTTCTTATCGGGGACCGCACTGAGGCTACCATCATTCCCCTATGCTGTCTCCACTGCCCCCAAATTTTCAGTGTTGCCACCACCACTGGACTTGTGGTGTATTTCTTCGGGGAGAACGGCAGCGGTGCCGTCACCAGTGCTTGTAGGCTGGTTCCTTTGCAGGACGCCATCTCCAATCTCTTCCACGCCGCTCCCTCCCCTTGTCCCATCCACTTACACACCATTGAAATATTGGCGGCCCAATAGTACTCGCTTCAGCTCGGTAGTGCCAGTCCCCCCCTCTCCCTGCTACGCTGCAAGAACCCCCTCCTCACTCTCGGGGTCTTCCCAGCCCACACAAAACTCATAACGCTTTTCTCGATCTTCTTGAAAAAAGCCTTCGTGACCATCACCGGGAGGCACTGAAACACAAAAAGGAATCTCGGGAGGACTACCATTTTGACCGCCTGCACCCTCCCCACCAGTGACAGGGGCACCATGTCCCATCTCTTAAAATCCTCCTCGATCTGTTCCCCCAATCATGTTAAATTAAGCCTATGTAAGGTTCCCCAACTCCTGGCTATCTGGATCCCCAAGTACCGGAAATCCCTTGTTACCCTCCTCAGCGGTAAATGCTCTATTCCCCTGCTCTGCAACAACTCACTCTTCCCCATGTTCAATTTGTACCCCGAGAATTCCCCAAACTCCCCGAGCGCCTGCATTATCTCAGGCATCCCCTCCACCGGGACCGCAACATACAGCAGTAAATCATCTGCATACAATGATACCCGGTGTTCTTCTCCTCCCCTGAGTACTCCCCTCCACTTCCTGGAGCCCCTCATTGCTATGGCCAGGGGCTCAATTACCAATGCAAACAGTAACAGAGACAGGGGACACCCCTGCCTCGTCCCTCTATAAAGACGGAAGTAGTCAGACCTCTGCCTGTTCATGATCACACTTGCCACCGGGGCCCTGTATAGCAGCTGTACCCATCCAATGAACCCTTCACCAAAACCAAATCTACTCAACACTTCCCACAAGTAGTCCCACTCTACCCTGTCAAATGCTTTCTCGGCATCCATCGCCACCACTATCTCCGCCTCCCCCTCTGGTGGGGGCATCATCATCACGCCTCGTAGCCTCCGTATGTTCGTGTTCAGCTGTCTCCCCTTAACGAACCCAGTTTGATCCTCATGGACCACCCCCGGGACACAATCCTCTATCCTCGTCGCCATTACCTTGGCCAGGATCTTAGCATCTACATTCAAAAGGGAAATGGGCCTGTAGGACCCACACTGCAGCGGGTCTTTATCCTTCTTCAAAAGTAACGATATTGTCGCCTCCGACATAGTCGGGGGCAACTTCCCCCTTTCCCTGGCCTCATTAAAGGTTCTCGTCAAAAGCGGGGCCAGTAGGTCTATATATTTCCTATAAAATTCCACCGGAAACCCATCCGGTCCCGGGGCTTTCCCCGCCTGCATGCTCCCAATCCCCTTTACCACCTCCTCCACATCAATCTGTGCTCCCAGTCCCGCCCTCTCCTGCTCCTCCACCTTCGGGAATTCCAGCTGATCCAGGAAATACATCATTCCCTCCTTCCCTTCCGGGGGCTGAGCCTTATACAACCTCTCATAGAATGTCTTAAACACCCCATTCACTCTCTCCGCTCCCCGTTCCATCTCTCCCTCCTCATCCCTCACCCCACCTATCTCCCTTGCCGCTCCCCTCTTCCTCAATTGTTGGGCCAGTAACCAACTCGCCTTCTCTCCATACTCATACTGCACTCCCTGTGCCCTCCTCCACTGTGCCTCTGCCTTACCCGTGGTCAGCAGGTCAAATTTCACATGTAACCTTTGTCTTTCCCTGTACAGTCCCTCCTCTGGTGCCTCTGCATATTGCCTGTCCGCCCTCAGAAGTTCTCTCAGCAATCGCTCCCTTTCTTTACTCTCTTGCTTCCCTTTATGTGCCCTTATGGATATCAGTTCCCCTCTGACCACCGCCTTCAACGCCTCCCAGACCACTCCCACCTGAACCTCTCCATTGTCATTAAGCTCCAAGTACCTTTCGATACACCCCCTCACCCTTAGACATATCCCCTCATCTGCCAACAGGCCCATATCCATTCTCCAGAATGGGTGCTGTTCCTTTTCCTCTCCTACCTCCAGATCTACCCAGTGTGGAGAATGGTCCGAGATGGCTATGGCCGTGTACTCCGTCCCTGTCACCTTCGGAATCAGTGCCCTTCCCAGGACAAAAAAGTCTATCCGTGAATATACCTTGTGAACATGGGAGAAGAATGAGAACTCCTTACTCCTCGGTCTGATAAATCTCCAAGGGTCTACTCCTCCCATCTGCTCCATGAAGTCCTTCAGCACCTTGGCCGCTGCTGGCCTCCTCCCGGTCCTGGACCTCGACCGGTCCAGCCCTGGATCAAGCACTGTATTGAAATCTCCCCCCATTACCAACTTTCCCGCCTCCAGGTCCGGGATACGCCCCAACATACGCCTCATGAAGTTTGCATCATCCCAGTTCGGGGCGTATACGTTCACCAGAACCACCGCCTCCCCTTGCAGTCTGCCACTCACCATCACATATCTACCCCCACTATCCGCCACTATGGTCTTTGCCTCAAACAGTACCCGTTTCCCCACTAAAATAGCCACCCCCCTATTCTTCGCATCCAAACCCGAATGAAACACCTGTCCCACCCATCCTTTGCGTAGTCTGACCTGATCTGTCAATTTCAGGTGCGTCTCCTGCAACGTAACCACATCTGCCTTTAATTTCTTTAGGTGTGCGAGTACCCGCGCCCTTTAATCGGCCCATTCAGCCCTCTCACGTTCCACGTGATCAACCGGGTTGGGGGGCTCTTTACCCCCCACCTTGTCGACTAGCCATCCCCTTTTTTACCCCAGCTCCTCACCCGGTTCCCACGTACCCGTATATCCCACCGACGGTGCCCTCCCGCCTCGACCACCCCGCCCCATAACAGCACCCCCTTCCCCTTAGCAGCAGCAACCCAGTTAGCTCCCTCTCCCCCCCCCCCCTCTCCGCTAGATCCCCCTCTAGCGTAATTACACCCCCCATGTTGCTCCCAGAAGTCAGCGAACTCTGGCTGACCTCGGCTTCCCCGTTTGCCCTCGGCCTCTCACTGTGCGAGGCCCCCACCTTCCTGCGTCCCTGTTCCCGCCATAATTACCATAGCGCGGGAACGAGGCCCGCGTTTCCCACTCAGCCCCGCTTTCCTACCCACCGGCGCCCACAGTTCCTCATACTCTCCCCCCCCCCCCAAACGAGGGGAAGAGAGAAAATTTACAGGATTAAAGAGTTAACAATTCCTCGTCCCACATAGTCACCCCACCACTTTGTCCCAGAAGCTCTTTCTCTCGCCAGACTATTCCAGCTTCTCGTCCACTATGAATGTCCACGCCTCTTCTGCCGTCTCAAAGTAGTGGTGCTTCCCTTGGTATGTGACCCACAGTCTCGCCGGTTGCAGCATTCCAAATTTCACCTTCTTTTTGTGAAGCACCGCCTTAGCCCGATTGAAACTTGCCCTCCTCTTCGCCACCTCCGCACTCCAATCCTGGTATACGCGGATCACCGCGTTCTCCCACCTGCAGCTCCGTGTTTTCTTCGCCCATCTTAGGACCATCTCTCTGTCATTATAGCGGTGAAACCTCACCACTATGGCTCGAGGTATTTCTCCTGCCCTTGGTCTTCGCGTCATAACTCGATAAGCTCCCTCCACCTCCAAAGGGCCCGTCGGGGCCTCCGATCCCATTAGCGAGTGAAGCATCGTGCTCACATATGCCCCGACGTCCGCCCCCTCTGCGCCCTCGGGAAGACCCAAGAATTCTTAGATTCTTCCTCATCGAATTATTCTCCAGGGCTTCCAACCTCTCCACACACCTCTTGTGCTGCGCCTCGTGCGTCTCTGTCTTCACCACCAGGCCCTGAATTTCATCTTCATTTTCAGCATCCTTTGCCTTCACGACCCGAAGCTCCAGCTCCTGGGTCCTCTGCGCCTCCTTTAGCCCTTCAATCGCCTGTAGCATCGGGGCCAACACCTCCTTCTTCAGCTCTTCCACACAGCGTCGCAGGAACTCTTGTTGCTCCGGGCCCCATATCGAACGGCCACCTTCCGACGCCATCTTGCTTCGAGCTTCCCTTCCTTGCCGCTGCTCCGAAGGATCCACTGCAATCCTGCCGCTATCCTCTCCTTTTTCCATCAATATCCGGGGGGATTCCCTTCTATTTCACCGCACAGTGATTTTGGCCGTTTAAAATTGCCGTTGGGGCTCTTATCAAGAGCCCAAAAGTCCGTTCCAACGGGAGCTGCCGAAACGTGTGACTTAGCTGGTCATCGCCGCACCCGGAAGTCCTTGCTGCCCGCTTTCTCAAAGCAGCGGGAGGTATAGACAGAATCAATGGATGGGAGGCGGGTTTGTGTGATGGACTGAGCTGCGTTCACGACTCTCTGTAGTTTCTTACGATCTTGGGCCGAGCAGTTGCCATACCAGGTTGTGATGCAGCCAGATAGGATACTTTCTATGGTGCAGCTGTAAAAGTTGGTAAGAGTCAATGTGGACATGCCGAATTTCCTTAGTTTCCTGAGAAAGTATAGGCACTGTTGTGCTTCCTTGGTCGTAGTGCCGACGTGGGTGGACCAGGACAGATTGTTTGTGATGTGCACACTAGGAATTTGAAGCTGTAGTCAATGAATAAGAGTCTGATGTAGGAGTCCTTGTTGTCGAGATGCTCCAGGGATGAGTGTAGGGCATGGGAGATGGTGTCTGCTGTGGAGGATATGAGAGGAATGCATCCAGCGGAGAAAACACACGCAGAGACGGGGAGAACATGCAGATTCTGCACAGACAGTGACCCAAGCCGGGAATCGAACCTGGGACCCTGGAGCTGTGAAGCAACAGTGCTAACCATTGTGCTACTGTTCCGCCTGCGTGGGTTTCCTCCAGGTGTTCCGGTTCCTCCCACAATTCCTGAAAGATGTGCTGTTAGGTAATTTGGACATTCTGAATTCTCCCTCAGTGTACCCGAACAGGCGCCAGAATGTGGCGACGATGGGATTTTCTCAGTAACTTCATTGCAGCGTTAATGTAAGCCTACTTGTGACAATAAATATTATTATTATGAAAAAGAAGCCAACGGTGACCGAAAACCCTCCCGCAGCAGCTTCATTTCATCCCAAAGTAAAAGTAACTAAACAAGAGCATTCGAAAAAGAAACCACCAGAAATGGTCACAGAACCCAAGGAAATTCTATGATCTATTAATCTATTATCTGTGAACCCAATTTTGTAACTGATTCAGAATCCTCGGAATTCTGTCGCGACTCTGGTGGAGAGATTAGAATCATAGAATTTACAGTGCAGAAGGAGGCCATTCGGCCCATCGAGTCTGCACCGGCTCTTGGAAAGAGCACCCTACCCAAGGTCCACACTTCCACCCTATCCCCATAACCCAGTAACACCACCCAACACTAAGGGCAATTTTGGACACTAAGGGCAATTTAGCATGGCCAATCCACCTAACCTGCACATCTTTGGACTGTGGGAGGAAACCGGAGCATCCGGAGAAAACCCACGTCCACACGGGGAGAATGTGCAGACTCCGCACAGACAGTGAGCCAGTGGGGAATCGAACCTGCTACCGTGCTGCCCAAGTCAGGAGAGGAGACACTCCAAAAGAAAAAAAACAGTTGTGAAGGACTCACGGCGTACGGTTAGCCCCTTTAAAGTCAAAACCGTCTAAGACCGAGTCAGTAAGAACAGTCTCTTCGGACGGGGAACAAAGAGTTACCCGAGGCAAGAATGTGCAATGGAGGCCCATGAAGCAGCTGATCCGGAAAAGATTGATAGAAGGTCTAAAGAATGACCTAATCCCAAGAAAGGAGGAATGGGAACATGGGAAGGGCTTGAGCGAATATGACATATTTACAATCTCCACCCATTGGACGGAGTCCAGGTTTTGTCAGCAATGAACCCGAGACTGGACAGCGGCCAGCTTTCCAGAGATGTTAAAGAAGCACGAGGGACCGACGAACAACAGTTAGAAGAGGGGTGGACTGTAGTTAAGCAGTGGCTGTTAAAATACAACCCACCAAAACCTGACTGGACAAAGGTCACCGCTTGTAATCAGAAGAAGACAGAGGAAGTAACAGAATCTGAAGAAACGTTTAGGAAAGTATGGAAGGAGCACTCAGGAATGGAAATGCCGGAAGGGCAGGAGACTTCGGACACAAGTATTTTTGGCTGTTGAAGGCTGCCTTTGTTGCTGGTTTGCGAACAGATTTGTCTAATACATTAAAACTGGTGCTTCCTGAGTGGGAACGAGTATCAATGACATACGTGATATTAATAGGTCGATGTATTTAAATTGACCGGGATATGGGAACTAAGATTCACGCTCCCCAGACTGGGTTACAGCCTAAATATTTACCATTTCAGTCAACAACAAATGCCCTATCTAATTCAAATACTCCATGGGAGCCGAAACCACCACGGGGAAAATGCCAGAATTGTGGAAAGAACGGGCATCGGGCCAAGTCATGCCGGATGAAATGATAGGGACTCAGCAGTCAATATTGATGAGAAGATACAGGGTAACATATGGGACTATGGCTGGTGAAATTTTGATTTGCAATAAAAGGAAGGAGGCCCGGTTGAAAATACTACCAGCCTTCATTTGACACCTTGTCTGAGACACAGGTTTGATCCTACTATATTTCCTATGTGCCTAAAGTGCCTGGCAGTTGAGGGTGACGATATACATTCTCCATGGAACTGCATCAAGATTCAATCCTATTGGTCAAATGTAGTCAGGGAACTGGAGAGAATTTTTGATAGAGCCTGACCCTGTATTCCTGATCCTGGGTCTCCCAGATGGGGAAATCACCGATTCTAATAAAAAAAGGCGATTATAATATCCCGATGTTTGTCACTGGTAAAAATATCCTCACTCCTGGATTAGCAACAACTTCCCCTCCATCCAAAACTGGCATGGGCTGATTATGGAATGCGTTCCCACGGAATGTTTAACATCTGTACTCCATTCTAAGTCTTATGTTTTTTATAAAGTATGGGACCTCCAACCGCAAAGGCATCAGCTCCAATTTGCCTGACTTGCTTCTCCTGGACTTTCCATGAGTGAATTCAATTTGACTGATTCATTTGAACATGACCATGTTGTTAGTATGTTTTGCAATACTCTGAGTGTGCAACTGGCATTGTTATCCTTACCCTCTTTCTTCACTCACTGGGTGCGATCCAGTAGCCATGCTGTGCTGGCAAACAGCTCCCTGCGTCGCAGCATGGCCGATGAAACCGGGGAGACCCCGCTCCTGGAATCTACCCGGTTTGCTACGCCTCGCGAGATTCAACGCGATCTCGCGAGACGTTGTGCTGTCAATATCACCCATTGTGGGTGGGATTACATTTTGGCAAATCTGCATATTAGAGCGAGGCAGTTAGCCCCACTCTAATGTGCATGTTCCCCAGGTACCTGAGGCTTTGGGATTCATTCCCTTCACCTCAGGGAACTTGGGCGAGTGCCATTCAGCACTGATCCCCGCAAACAGGGGCGAAACAGAATGGCACTCACGGGGGTCTCCCAGAGGATCGGAGGCCTACCAATTGCATGCCCTTTGAGCAGGGTGGTGCCTGGGCACTGCTGGTGCCACCTGGGCACCCTGGCAGTGTCAGCCTGGCCCTTGGCAGTGCCACTTGGGTGCTGGCCTGGCACTGCCAGGCTGGCATTATGTGCATGTGATCGGGCAGGGTGTGCCCAGCGTGTGTCTTGAGAGAGGTTCGGGTGGCTGGCGACCCTTCCATAGTGCGATTGGGCTGGAGGGGTTGGGGTCGGGAGGTCAGGGATCGTTTCTGGAGCCTTGGAGATCGAGACATCATTTTAAAATGGCCTCACCATCTCTCGCTAAACTGGGAAGTTCCGGCCAGCGAAGCTCCTCACAGTAGAAAACGGGCTAAGTGCAGCCTTGGCTGTGCGTCCCCATTCCGGTCCTCTATACAATGCGTGTCACGTTGAATAGCCATGTGTTTCTCAGCACTGAGAGTGGCATGAAACACGCAGCTAAACGTGCTCGCTAGGGGACTTTGTTTCCTCTTCGGAAAATCGCGCCCACGATGTTGACTTGTTATCTGGTTGTTCTATTGCAAAATGTTGTTGTATTGTTGCTGGCACTATCTCTTGTTCTGCTCTGTACCCATTTTCCACCAATTTTACTATTACTCTGTTGTGGTTATGCTTAAAAAAATGTAAAAAAAATATATTATAATAAACAGATTGAAAACAATCTGTCCAATTTATCCGTAAAAAACATTCAATGACCCTCTCAGCCTCCACTGGTCACTATGGATGAGAATTCCAGAGACTAACGACCTTCTGAGGGCAGAGATGACTAGGAATATATAACATAGCTACAGAACAATATTACAAGACAAGAAATGATAATAAACCAAAGAGAAAATGCTGGAATATCTCAACAGGTCTGGCAGCATCTGTAGGGAGTGAAAAGAGCTAATGTTGAGTCCAGATGACCCTTTGTCAAAGCTAAAAGACAGAGAAAGTGGGAAATATTTATATTGTGGAGTGAGAATGAAAGATGAGTCATAGCCACAGAAAGCAAGGGAAACAGGGTGCTAATAGCCACAGAAAGCAAGCGGAGTGCTAATGGCAGTCCCCAGAGAGAACAAAAGGTGTGAAAGGCCAAACTGCAGAGAAATTAACATCAGAGGGTAAACTGTGAAGTTGTAGATGTGGGGGAGGGGAAGGGGGAAGCAAAGGGGAGAAAGGGTAAGGAAACGTGGAGAAGATGGGGGGGTAAATATATATAAAGAAAGGCAAGAGAGAAATAAATGGTAAAAGACAGTTTAAATGAAATGGGATGAAAACAAATGGGTCGAGGTGGGGTAGAGCTGATCATCTGAAGTTGTTGAATTCGATGTTGAGACCGGAAGGAATTAGCGTGCCTAACCGGAAGATGAGATGTTGTTCCTCCAGTTTGCATTGAGCTTCACTGCAACACTGCAGAAGAAAAGGATAGACATGCGGGTATGGAAGCAGGGTCTTGTGTTAGGCAAGCGTAGCTAGGACCCATGCGGGTACCCATTGTTACACATTTCATTTGGAGAAAATGGGATGATAATAAATGTACTTTATTGCAGAACCATCAATAATATATCTGCTCTGTGCCATATAACAACACTGGACATTTCTCGTCTGATATTAATTTACTGCCCCCTTAACTGTCAGCCATCTCCTGGGGAAAATAACCCTTCAATTGTGAACATTAGGGAAGAGACCATCCTTTTAGCCAGACAAATAAATGTGTCAAGCTGAGGAAGCAAAGGATGTCAATGTCTTTGAGAGAGAGAGAGACCTGGGCCAAGCTTTGCAGAGTCTGCACCCTCCCTGGATTCACTTCCTTTCCCTTCAGTTGCTGCAAGTGACCAATTGAAGGCGAGAATGAGAAAAGAAATGGAAAGGGGGAGAAAAGAAAGTGTTTTACTGACAGATGTTGGAGACAGGAGGAAGTTTCAGTCTGTGTGAAGCTCAATCATTCACACAAAGCCCACGCGCTGATTGGCTGGAGGACGAGAGTCCATCCGGTCCCACAACTCTTTCCAATGATCAAAACCTCAGAAGGAAGGTCAGGAGGCGGGCTCTCCCCTGCCCCTACGCAACTTCCCCCTCTTCCTTGGGACATGCGCAGTCCCGGGCCAGGGGGAGCTCACCGAGTTGCTTCTCGATCTGGCTGCATCCATCAGCCGATTTTTTGGAAACCTTTGTCTCGAGGAGGTACAGGGGAAAACTGGTGGGGGTGGGGCTCCCGTGTCCGCGTGCCGAGCCTGCGCACTGAGACCCGAAAACGGCAGTTGAACAGAGTGATTCTTATTGGCTGATTCAGGACGGGTTCTCGTGACGTCACAAAGCGGGCATTGGAAGTGAAACTTCTTTCTGTCTTTAACATCTGTGAGTGAAACACTTTCCTTTCTCCCCCTTTCCATTTCTTTTCTCATTCTCACCTTCAATTGGTCACTTGCAGCAACTGAAGGGAAAGGAAGTGAATCCAGGGAGGGTGCAGACTCTGCAAAGCTTGGCCCAGGTCTCTCTCTCTCTCTCTTAAAGACATTGACACCCTTTGCTCCCTCAGCTTGACACATTTATTTGTCTGGCTAAAAGGATGGTCTCTTTCCCAATGCTCACAATTGAAGGCTGGTTTCCCCTGGAGATGGCTCACATTTAAGGGACAGTAAATTAATATCAGACAGAGATATGTCTAGTTTTTAAAAATGGTACAGATTAGATATATTATCTATGGTCTGTAATAAAGTACATTTATTATTAACTCCAGTTGTGTAATATTGTACTGTAGCTACGTTATATATTTCCAGTCATCTCTTCCCTCAGTGGGTTGTTAGTTTCTGGATTTCTCTTCCACGGGAACCAGTGGAGTTTGAGAGGCAATGAATATATTCATGGATGAGTTGGACAGATTTTTAATATTTCTTTTGTTATTTTTAAAAACTTTTTTAAAAAATGAATGCAACAGACTAACAGAAAAATTGGTGGAAAGTGGGTACAGTGTAGAACAACTGATATTGCTGCATAAATACAAGCAACATATTGCAGAATTAATTTGTAGCAGGATATTTTAGGGACCAGAGCCGCTATATGAAATGCCAGATCAATTGAACAACCAGTTAACAGAGTGAGTGGGGAAAGAGGGTAAGATTATATAAAAACAGAAGGATACCAATGCACACCCCAAAACAGACTAACAGCATAGTCAAATTAAAATAACATAGATGACACAGAATCTCTATAGTGCAGAAGGAGGCTATTCGCTTCTTCAAGTCTGCACTGACCCTCAGAAAGTGCACTCACCGAGGCAGACTCCCCACCCGATTCCCATAATCCGGTGCATTGATCATCGTCAACCCACCTAACCTAACACCTTTGGACACTAAGGGGCAATTTAGCATGACCAATCCACTTAACCTGCACATCTTTGGACTTTGGGAGGAAACTGGAGCACCCAGAGGCAACCCACACAGTCACAGGGCGAATGTCCATGTCCACACAGATAGGCATTCAAGGAATCAAACCTGGTTCCCTGGCTCTGTGCTAACCACTGTGCCTCACTGTGCCCTACTCTGGGCTCAGTTGAATTGAATTCACTGATGGAAATCCCTGGAGGAGCAAGTCTGTCAAATTGGAGCACATGTATTTGAGACAGGGGTCTCATTATTTAACAAATGCATCAGACTTAGAATGAAGTACAGACATTACAATTGCAATGGGATACATTCTGTAATCAATCTGTGCCAGTTTTGGATAGAGGGAGAACTGATTGGCCTGCTTCCATATCGAGCCTGATGGATGTTGGGGCTATCCTAACCAAATTCCGTGTGAAACTAAGATGAGAGGCCAATTGATAAAGCCTGATATTCAGGAGACCCCCCCCCCCCTTTTTTAGCTCCTGGTGATTGGAGCTTAACTAAGTTGAGGTGAGGTTTATTTATATTCCAGATAAATGTACTAATCATTCCATTAATTTCCCTAACAACTCTGGTTGACAGCAGCATAGGCAGCATCTGCAGAGGGTACAGCAGTCTGGGCAACACATTCATTTTAATGAAGGTGATCCTCCCTCACCATGAAATCGGAAGAGCCGACCACCGGGCAAGGTCCCACCTAATACTCACCATCAGCTGAGGAAAGTTGGCCCCATGTAGCTGTCTGAAAAAGGGGGGTCATTGATATTCCCAGATATTTAAATCCCAAGGGGGGAGCATCTGATTGGGAACTTAGCAAGAGGAGGGGGCTTACCCTTCAACACCCCCCCCCCCCCCCTCCCCTCACCAGCATGGCCTCTGACTCAGTAAAATTCATCTTATAACCAGAGAAGGCACTAAATCTGTCCACAATCGGGTACAGCTGGTTAAGATGAACATTTTGCTGTGGTTTTTATTTTTATCTCGGTGCCTAATGGTCTTTTTTGCCGAAATTGTTCTTTATGGAGGTGGATTGGTTGGTTTAATCGTTTGTGTGGGCAGATAAGGTGGCAAGGATTCGGAAGACGGTGATTCAGAGAGGGCGACAGTCAGGAGGCTTGGCCCTGCTGAACCTGTTGTACTATTATTGGGTGGCGAATGCAGAGTACGTGTGGGGTTGGAGCAGGGAAACGGAGGCTTTGTAGGCTTACATTAAAGGGTAGGTGGGGTTAATGGGTTACAGAGATAGGGTGGAGACGTGGGCTTATGTAGGGTGCTCTTTCAAAGAGCTGGTGCAGACTCGATGGGCTGAATGGCCTCCTTCTGCACTGTACGGATTCTATGTTCTATAATTTCAAGGAACTGCTAGGTGGGAGGTGAAGAATTTGGTTAGGGAGTTGGGGTGGGTTTAGGGGTTTTGTGTTGGTTTTACTTTGTAATGTTATGTGTTGCAAATGTTAAAATCTGAATGAAAATACTTTAAAAAATATCTATCAACTACTCCAATAATGTCCGGGACTGAAACACTGGGGTTCAACACAAACAGCAACCCGTCATCTGCACACAGAGTGATCTTGTGCTGCCTCACCCCACCCCCCAGTCCCGATATCAGAGACTCTGATCTGATAGCCTCTGGCAATGGCTCAGTGGACAAGGGGGACAGAGGGCAGCCCTGTCTAGTCCCTCTCTGAAGCTGAAAATTCGATGCCCATAAACCATTGGTGAGCACCGCCGCTGCTGGTCTGTGATGTAACAATTGAATCAAGTCAATCTAATCCTCACCCAACCCGAAGCCTCACACCGGATACACCAGATAATTCCACTCAACTCAAGCAAAAGCTTTCTATGCATTGAAGGAGATCACCAGCCCATCCAATGCATATTTCTGAACAGCCTGAATCAAATTCAGCAACCTTCCAACATTGTTACTGGAAAATCTTCCCCGTATAAACCCAGTCTGGTCCTCCCGCACGATTGTCGGAAGGATGTCCTCCAGCCTTATCGCCAAAACATAAGATCGCAGTTTCAAGTCAACATTCAAAAGAGAGGGAACTTGTGACGGGGATGTGCTGAGCAGTCACACATCAGGTGGCTCTCCTCCATACAACAGAAAAATAGGCACTGTCTGCCGAATTTAGCCGCAAAATCAGACTTAAACATCCCCTCACCCTCAACAATAGTGCGGACAACAAAATGCCAGGAAGCAACAGCTCGAAAGGCTGCAGGGTCACAGAAACTGCGGCAGGAGACAGGAGCGGCGAGCAAGCGGGTCGGCGGCCCCAATCGTGTTCGTGTGTGTGTGTGTGTGTTCTCCACCTGGAGAAGATCACGTGCACCGTCCGAGGGTCGGAGGATGATTCCCACAAAGTGTGGAGGCCATGCACCAACTTGTTCCAGGACTTGCTTGAAGCCAGCGGCCAGTGGAACACTGGGGAGGGAGATGGGCGTACGGGATCACAGGGAGCAGGCAGGAAAGGGATGTGGGGAGGGGCTACTGGGAAAAGGAGGGAGAGGCCAGAAACCAACTGACACAGAGACCAGAGAGCCGAGAATCGTGTATAATAAGCATTGCCACAAGTCTGTTACTGGATGGAAAAGAGGTGAAAAAAACTGCCCCACCCAATCCCGCCTCAATTTAACGTGTTCCCCATAATCCAGATGGATTTCCAGTAATAAAACAATATCGACTTTCTCCGAATGAAATGAGAGGATCTCTTTCCTTCTGATAGGGTGATGGATGCCCCGTACATTCCCTGAGAAAATTTGAAGATTAACTGCCGCCATTAGTTAGGCGACAGAGAGACAGGAACAGATTTTCACACCACAATCGGGCGTGCGCCATTACCCCCTCCTCCAACTCTCTTTACACCAGAGGCACCAAACTCTCCTCAAACTGCTCCTTTCACAGATAAAAGCCCCGTCTGTACCAGAGTAGGATAAAGTCAACAACACGTAAACCCTCCCATAATAACAAAAATACAAAAGAATCACCACCACAATAGATCCGAGGGGACATTCCTCAATAAGACTGAGGACCCGGAGGATTAACCCCACGGCCAGACTGTCGTTACCCTCAGGATACCTTCTCCAAAATGAGGAGAAGAAAAGTAACTTTTATAAATTGTTTTGACAGGATATTAGAAGAGGAGGAATTACAGACAGAAATCTCAAACGTCACGTCTCAATCTGACTGAGTCTCTCAATTCCTTGGAACTGAGTATCACCGGACTTTGAATCGAGAAGGAGAAATGTTTGTCTTTCTGTCGGCTTCAAAACATCAGTGTGACTGGAAAAGCCCCGAGACACACACACCCGAGTGAGAGTGTTCCAGAGCACTGACTGTGGAAAGAGCTTTAACCAGTTACACAGCCTTAAAATACATCACACCATTCACAGCGGGAGAATCGTTACACATGTTCTGTGTGTGGACGAGGCTTCAACTGATCGACAAACCTGGAGAGACACAAGGAGACCCCCACCCTAGAGAAACGGTGGAAATGTGTCGATTGTGGGAAGGGATTCAGGGCCCCATCTCAGCTGGAAGCTCATCGGCGCAGTCACACTGGGAAGAGGCCGTTCGCCTGCTCTGTGTGTGAGAAGGGATTCATTCGGTTATTTGCCCTGCAGAAACACCAGCGAGTTCACACTGGGGAGAGGCCGTTCACCTGCTCTCAATGTGAGAAGGGATTTGGAGATTCATCCACCCTGCGGATACATCAGCGAATTCACACTGGGGACAGGCCGTTCACCTGCTTTCAGTGTGAAAAGGGATTCACTACTTCATCGAGCCTGCAGATTCACCAGCGACTTCACACTGGGGAGAGGCCGTTCATCTGCTCTCAGTGTGAGAAGGGATTTACTCGGTTATCCAGCCTGCTGACACACCAGCGAGTTCACACTGGGGAGAGGCCGTTCATCTGCTCTCAGTGTGAGAAGGGATTCACTCAATCATCGGACCTGCGGAGACATCAGCGAGTTCACACTGGGGACAGGCCGTTCACCTGCCATCAATGTGAGAAGGGATTCACTACTTCATCGAGCCTGCAGATTCACCAGCGACTTCACACTGGGGAGAGGCCGTTCATCTGCTCTCAGTGTGACAAGGGATTCACTCAATCATCGGACCTGCTGACACACCAGCGAGTTCACACTGAGGAGAGGCCGTTCACCTGCCATCAATGTGAAAAGGGATTTACTCGGTTATCCAGCCTGCTGACACACCAGCGAGTTCACACTGGGGAGAGGCAGTTCACCTGCTCTCAGTGTGAGAAGGGATTCACTCAATCATCCGACCTGCTGACACACCAGCGAGTTCACACTGAGGAGAGGCCGTTCACCTGCCACCAATGTGAAAAGGGATTTACTCGGTTATCCAGCCTGCTGACACACCAGCAAGTTCACACTGGGGAGAGGCAGTTCACCTGCTCTCAGTGTGAGAAGGGATTCACTCAATCATCCGACCTGCAGAGACACCAGCGAGTTCACACTGGGGAGAGGCCATTCACCTGCTCTCAGTGTGAGAAGGGATTCACTCAATCATCCGACCTGGAGAGACACCAGCGAGTTCACACTGGGGAGAGGCCATTCACCTGCTCTCGGTGTGAGAAGGGATTCACTCAGTTATCCCACCTGCAGAGACACCAGCGAGTTCACACAGGGGAGAAGGCTTTAACCTGCTCTTAGTGAGAGAAGGGATTCAGTTATCCATACATCCTGCAGGAACACTAGCGAGTCCACACCTGGAAGAAGCCATTCACCTGCTGAGCAGGGGAGACATTCAATGATCCATCCCAACTACGGAGACACTAGAGAGTTAATTCTGGGGAGAGACCATTCATCTGCTCTCAATGTGGGGAGGGGGTTTGTGATTCATCACACCTGTTGTGACTCCAACAAGTTCACAATAAATTACAGATGTTGGCTCCGTTATTGTTTCTGCTCTCACTGACATCCAGGACTGCATTTTGTTCATTCTGACATCTGGTGAATGGTGATGATTGGAGGGTTTCTTTCTGCTGGACTGGCCGGTCTAACACCTCTGCCTCCGGTGGGCTGACCATTTTTGAGCCTCGTTGCGATTACCTGGTTCCAAGTTTGACGAGGAGCACAGAATGAAAAGGTGTTTGCACGTTGGAAGATATTTAGTTCCCAAAGCAGCCATGTTGCCATGAAGATGGGCTATGGTGGTTACAGGGTTCTTTTTCCTAATTTATCTGGGTGTTTCCCGCAGAACGAAACTGTCATGGTATGAGGGGCAAGTTGTGGTAGATTGGGAAATTACAATAAACATATCACTGAAAGTGGCAACGCAGGTGGATAAGGAGCTAAGAAGGCAGGCGGCATGCTTGTCTTCATTGGTCGGGGCATTGAGTATAAAAATTGGCAAGTCATGCTGCAGCTGTACAGAACCTTAGTTAGGCCACACGTGGATATTGCCAACAATTCTGGTCATCACATTACCAAAAGGATGTGGAGGCTTTGGAGAGAGTACAGAGGAGGTTTACCAGGATGTTGTCTGGCCTGGAGGGTATTAGCTATGAGGAGAGGTTGGATAAATTCTGATTGTTTTCACTCGAGCGACGGAGGTTGAGGGAAGACCTGATAAAAGTATACAAAATTCTGAGTGGTGTGGATAGTCAGAAGCTTTTTGCCAGGTTGGAAAAGTCAATTACCAGGTGACATAGGTTTAAGGTGCGAGGGGCAAAGTTCAGAGGAGATGTGCGAGGGAAGGTTTTTTTACACAGAGGGTGGTGAGTGCCTGGAACTCGCTGCCGGAGGAGGTGGTGGAAGCAGGTACGATAATGACGTTTAAGAGGCATCTTGACGAATCCATGAATAGGATGGGAAGAGACGGATACAGACCCTGGAAGCACAGAAGGTTTTAGTTTAGACAGGCATCATGATCCAAGCAGGCTTGGTGGGCCGAAGGGCCTGTTCCTGTACTGTCCTTTGTTCTTTGTTGTTCTATGTATGAAGACAGACAATAGACAGACAGGCAACCACTAGCATTTTATTTACATAAAATATAGATTCCTTGAAGAAGCAAAAATTAAACAGCAAAAGTGAAGCTATCGTGGCTAACAAGAAAAGTTAAAGATTCCATTAGATCAATGGAGGAGACAATAGGAGCCTGAGGATTGGGAACTTGGTTTAGAATTCAGCAAAGGAGGACCAAGAAACTGATAAAGAGAAAATAGAATATGAGAGCAAACTGGGGAGAAACATAAAAACCGACTGGAAAAGCTCCTATATGAATGTGAAAAGGAAAAGATTCGCAAAGACCAATGTGGGTCCATTCCAGGCATAGACAGGAGAGTTTATAATGGGGAATAAGGAAATGGCAGAGAAACTAAGCAATGTGTGTCTGTCTTCACAGAGGAAGATACAGAAATTGTCCCAAAAACACGAGAGAACCAAGGGACTAGTGAGCACGAGGAACTGAAAGAGATTAGTATTCGTGAAAAAGCAGCACTGGAGAAATTAATGTGGTTGAAAGTTAATAAATCCCCAAAATCTGCTGCTCTACATCCCAGAGTGTTGAAAGAGGCGGCTGTAGAGATAGTGGATACATTGGTGATCATCTTTCAAAATTCTATGGATTCTGGAATGTGGTAAAATGTAACCCCAATATTTAAGGAGAGAGAGAGAAAACGGGGAACCACAGACCCATTAGCCTGACATCAGTCGGAGGGAAAATGCTACAATCTATTATAAAGGATGTGATAACATACAAATTAGGAGCAGGAGTAGGCCACTCGGCCCCTCGAGCCTGCTCCACCATTCAGTAAGTTCACGGCTGATCTGATTGACACCTCAACTCCACAGAGGCTCCTTAGAAAATAAACCTGAGGAGATAGTAATATTCTTTATTATTATAATCTTTATTATTGTTACAAGTAAGCTTACAATATCGCTGCAATGAAGTTACTGTGAAAATCCGCTAGTCGCCACACTCCGGCCTGTTCGGGTACACAGGGAGAATTCAGAATGCCCAATTCACCTTACAAAGTCTTTTGGGACTTGTGGGAGGGAACCGGAGCACCCGGAGGAAACGCACGCAGTTTTGGGGAGAACGGGCAGACTCCGCACAGACAGTGACCCAAGCCGGGAATTGAACCCAGCTCCCTGGAGCTGTGAAGCAACCTTGCTAACCACTGTGCCTCCATGCTGCGGTGTCAGTTATGGAGAACAAGGAAATAGCAGAGGAATTAAACAGATATTTTGCACCAAGATACTTCGAATATCCCTTTAATACTAAAGAATACGGAGGAAGTAATTAAATACCATCACTGGAGAAGTTGTCTTGGACAAACTAATGGGGATAAGATAAGTCCCCTGGATGGCTGCATCCTAGGATCCGAAAAGAAATGTCTGCAGAGATAGTGGATGCATTGATTGTAATTTTCCAAAAATCCTTGGATTCTGGAGAGGTACCAGAGGATTGGAAAACTGCCAATGTGACAACCCCCGATTCGGAATGGGAGGGAGGCAAAAAATGAGACAATATTGGACGATTAGCCTAACATTTATTGTTGAAAAAAATGTTGGAATAAATTATTAGGAAGTAATAACAGCACATTCAGAAAATCTGAAGATATTAAGGCTGAGATAGATTCTTGTTTATAAATGTAAATTTAGGGTTCCCAATTCATTTTTTCCAATTAAGGGGCAATTTAGCGTGGCCAATCCACCTACCCTGCACATCTTTTGGGTTGTGGGGGCGAAACCCACGCAGACACAGGGAGAATGTGCAAACCCCACACGTACAGTGACCCAGAGCCGGGATCGAACCTGGGACCTCGGCGCCGTGAGGCAGCAATGCTAAACACTGTGCCACCCTGCTTCCCGGATGAGAGAGATTCTTGATCTGTCAGTGAACCGAGGATTACGGGTAAAAGACAGGAAAGTGAACGTGAGGAATGTTGGTTTCAGCCATGATTCTATTGAAAGGTGGAGCAGGCTGGAAGGGCCGAATGGCCTACTCCTATTCCTTATGGTCTTCGTGTGGTCTTATTCCCACCTACCCCTGATAAACTTTCACCCCCTTGCTTTTCAAGAATCTATCCAGCTTTGCCTTAAAAATATTCAAAGACTCTGCTTCCACTGCTCTTTGAGGAAGAGAGGTCCAAAGACTCCCAACCCTCTGAGAAAAAAGCTGTCCTCTGCCTTAAATGGGCAAGTTATTACTTTTAAATTGACTCCAATTTCTAGATTCTCCCACAAGAGGAAACATCCTTTCCACATCCACCCTGTCAAGGCCCCTCAGGATCTTATACGGTTCAATCACGACACCTAAACTCCATCGGACACTAGCCCAGCCTGTCCAATCATTCCTCATAAGACCAGCCTCCAATTCCAGGTATGAGTCCAGTAAACCTTCTCTGAACTGCTTCCAACACATTTACATCATTTCTTAAATGAGAGCAATACTGTACACAGTGCTCCAGATGTATTCTCACCAATGTCCTGTATAACTGAAGCATAACCTCCCTACTTTTGTATTCAATTCCCCTCACAATAAACAATAACATTCTATTAGCTTTCCTAATTACTTGCTGTACCTGTATACTCGCCTTTTGTGATTCATGCTCTTGGACACCCAGATCCCTCTGAATCTCAGAGCTCTGCAACCTCTCACCATTTAGATAATAAGCTTTATTATTCTTCAGGCCAACATGGACAATTACACATTTTCCCACATTATTCATCTTATTCCACTCATTTAACATATACCTTTTTAACCTCCTTATGTCCTCTTCACAATTTGCTTTCCTACCTATCTTTGTATCATTGGAACATAGGAGCAGGAGTTGTCCATTCAGCCCGTCGAGCCAGCTCCACCATTCAATACATAGGTGCAGGAGTTGGCAATTCAGCCCGTCGAGCCTGTTTCACCATTCAATACGATCATGGCTGATCATCCACTTCAATGCCTTTCCCCCCACACTATCCCCATATCCCTTTGTGTTATTGGTATTTAGAAATCTGTCAGTCTCTGCTTGATAAACACTCAATGACTGAGCATCCACAGCCCTCTGGGGTAGAAAATTCCAAAGATTCACAACTTGTAATGAAATGAAAAATGAAAATCGCTTATTGTACAAGTAGGCTTCAAATGAAGTTACTGTGAAAAGCCCCTAGTCGCCACATTCCGGCACCTGTTCGGGGAGGCTGGTACGGTAATTAAACCATGCTGCTGGCCTGCCTTGGTCTGCTTTCAAAGCCAGCGATTTAGCCTTGTGCTAAACCAGTACATCTCTGCAGATCAAACCATTGCCCTGTTCTATCCCTGTATCACTGTCAGTTTATTTCCCTTAAAAGCCCATCCAATTTTCTTTGGGAAACATTCCATCATCTCTGCTTCTACCCGCATCGTAGGAAGTGGCTTCCAGGTATTTCCCACTTTCTTCAAATGTAAACGAGTTTCAGTGAGCACAGAAAGAGGCCATCCTGCCCATCATTCCCATGCTAGCTCTTTGAGTGAACTATCTAATTAGTCCCATCGCTCTGCAAGTTTCTTTTCCTACAGAATCTGTCCAGTTTCCTTTTGAAAGTTGCTGTTGAATTTACTTCCTGCACCATTGTGCAAGGGGCTGTTTAGCACAAGGCTAAATCGCTGGCTTTGAAAGCAGACCAATGCAGGCCAGCCAGCACGGTTCAATTCCCGTACCAGCCTCCCCGAACAGGCGCCGGAATGTGGCGACTAGGGGCTTTTCACAGTAACTTCATTGAAGCCTACTTGTGACAATAAGCGATTTTCATTTCATTGTCAGGCAGTGACTCCCAACAACTCGTTCTGTTTTAAATCTAATAATTTCACGATACACTGGGCGGGATTCTCCACCCCTACGCCGAAGTGGATCGGCCCCGGTCCCGACCGATTCAGGCCCTGGCAATGGGCTAGTATCGGGGCCACGTCATCTACCCGCGCCAGGCCTTGTCGCCCGCGTAAAAGCGGCGCCGCATAACGGACGTCATCCGCGCATGCGCGGGTTGGCCGGCGCCAACCCGCGCATGCATGGTTGCCGTCCTGTCCAAATCCGCCCCGCAAGAAGATGGGGGACGGATCTTGCGGGGCAGCGGAAGGAAGGAGGTCCTCCTTCAGAGAGGACGGCCCGACGATCGGTGGGCACCGATCGCGGGCCACCCCTCATTCAAGGTGAAGCCCGGTGCAGGATCCCCCCTCGCCCCCCCCCCCCACAGGCCGCCCCCTCCCCCCCCCCAGCGTTCACGCACCGCCCACGACTGTAGCGACCAGGTGTGGACGGCGCCGGGGGGAACCCGCCGTTTTGGCCTGGCCGCTCGGCCCATCCGGGCCTCAGAATAGTGGGGGTGCCGGAGAATCGCCATTTTGGGTATCTCCGGCGATTCTCCGGCCTGTGGCCCGCGAACCTCGACCGGCCCGTTCCCGCCGCTTGGGAGAATCGCGGGAGGGCGTCAGACCGGCGTCCCCGGAAATTTCGGCGGCCCAGGCGATTCTCCCAACCGGCGTGGGAGTGGAGAATCGCGCCCACTGTGTTTGGATTTTCACAGAGGATTTGAAATGGAGAGAAAGACATGGATGTTGCACAAAATCAAGACTCAGTCTTTATGAATGATCTTAGTGAGTGGGCAGAGTGTGAAATACCCAGGTTTGCGGTGCCAAGGTGCACACGTTCCAGGGGCTGGGCCGGGAGGCCACCCTGCCCTAACCACTCAGGGGCCTTCAATGGCCTGGGAACCCCTCAGGTACCGTGACACCTGGCCCATGTCTGTGTGGGCCAATACTAATTGGCGTCCATTTGACCGACTGGCTTAAATCAAGGGAGGCCTTTAGATAGGGGGACCTTCCCGTTAATGGGATGGAGATTGGCCTTAATTGTATCCAGATCTCGCCAATGGGAATAGGCCGGTTAGATCGGAAACCGATTGGTGCTTGGTGCGGTGCCCGATTTCCGACTTTCCTGCGATCTAACTGCCGCACTTGGATTTGCGCCTTGCGCATCGTGGCTGTTAGATCGTGCCCTGATTTTCATTTGCTGTAAAAATGTAAAAGCTTAATTGCTGTGCATAAAGAAAGTGCAATGAGGATAAATGTACTGGCAAGAGAGACCTTTAAGTTCTGATTAGCCTCAACATTTGAAACTATGAATAAGGGATTGTATAGAATCAGATAAAGGGATAGTATGAAACAGTTCTATTGTATTCCTGTCTGAGATAATGAGAGAAGGTGGTGTCAGTAATTGGGGATCCAATTAATGAATCTAGTGACCAAATTGACAAATTGTTATGTTACAACAGGCACAACTCTGACGTGAGATAATGGTCACTTTGGGGATAAAAGTAGAGGTTTCAAACTTCTTCCTTGCTGGCCAAGTACTGCAGACTCCCGAGGCCGAGTTCCAAGGAAATTACTGTGAAAGAAGGAGCCAGACTCCCGAGGCTGAATTCCACAAGAATTACTGTCAAAGAAGGAGTCAGAGAGGGTTACACTTCGACAGACTGATCACCCGCATGAAGTTGTAAAAGTCAATGTCTTGAGGTTATTCAGTAAATTTACTATCCAGAAAAATCTGCCTTTGTCTTAATTGGTTAAAATCTTGTCTGAACCAGTGAATTTATTAAATGCTAAGTTGGGGGTGGCTGAAATCAATTAAATTCCAGATAACAAGATGAGATAACAGAAATCTTCAATTTAAAAACTTGCCTTTCTATAGCACCTTTCACAACCAGAGGACGTCCGAAAGTACTTTACAGCCAATGAAATATTTCTGAAGTGTAGTCAATGTTTTAATGTAGAAAATTCAGCAGCCAATTTACACACAGCAAGTTCCCACACACAGCAATGTGATAATGAGCAGATGATGTATTTTTAGTGATGTTGATTGAGGGATAAATATTGACCGGGTCACCGGGGATAACTCCCCTGCTCTTCTTCAAAATAGTGACTGTGGGAACTTTTCCATCCACCCGAGAGGTGCAAACAGGGCCTCAGTTGCATCTTAAGGGCTGGTTTATTGGTACCCTCACCAGAATTTATTGGTGAGGGTCTTCCCAGAAGTCCACGAGTCGACTTCCTGTTCCCACCTTAACCACTAGAATTTTTTAAAAAAAATTTAAAGGAGAAACTTACCTCCCAGAAATCACTTCCGCACTGCCCCCGCTGAAATGGACTAGCCTGCTCCGCTCCTGCTGAAATCGACTTGGCCTGCAAAGTAAGTAAGTTGTTAATCAGTACTTACCTCACCACAGGCAGCGACCTTTTAAACGGTCCCCTCTGCCTCGCAGCTCCCGCGCTTTTTCAAATTCCCGCGCTGATTCTAAGGTCCCAGCTCTCACTCCCGAACTAAACAGCTGACCTGCAAGGTAAGTAAGTTAATCTGTACTTACCTCACCACAGGCAGCGACCTTTTAAACGGTCCCCTCTGCCTCGCAGCTCCCGCGCTTTTTCAAATTCCCGCGCTGATTCTAAGGTCCCAGCTCTCACTCCCGAACTCAACAGCTGACCTGCAAGGTAAGTAAGTTAATCTGTCATTTTCCTGTAATAAAGCTATGTCGACTTTCTCCTTAAGAAAGGAGAGGATCTTTTTCCTTCTGATGGGGTGATGGATGCCCTGTACATTCCCTGAGAAAATTTGCAGATTAACTGCCGCCATTAGTTAGGCGACAGAGAGACAGGAACAGATTTTCACACCACAATCAGGCGTGCGCCATTACCCCCTCCTCCAACTCACTTTACACCAGAGGCAACAAAGTCTCCCCAAACTGCTCCTTTCCCAGATAAAAGCCCCGTCTGTACCAGAGTAGGATAAAGTCAACAACACATAAACCCTCCCATAATAACACAAATACAAAAGAATCACCACCACAATAGACCCAAGGGGACATTCCTCAATAAGACTGAGGACCCGGAGGATTAACCCCACGGCCAGACTGTCGTTACCCTCAGGATACCTTCTCCAAAATGAGGAGAAGAAAAGTAACTTTTATAAATTGTTTTTACAGGATATGAGAAGAGGAGGAATTACAGACAGAAATCTCAAACGTCACGTCTCAATCTGACTGAGTCTCTCAATTCCTTGGAACTGAATATCACCGGACTTTGTATCTAGAAGGAGAAATGCCTTTTCTGTCGGCTTCAAAACATCATTCTGACTGGAAAAGCACCGAGAGAGACACACCTGAGTTAGAGTGTTCCAGAGCACTGACTGTGGAAAGAGCTTTAACCAGTTACACAGCCTGAAAAAACATCACACCATTCACAGTGGGAGAGACGTTTCACGTGTTCTGTGTGTGGACGAGGCTTAAACTGATCGACAAACCTAGAGAGACACGAGGAGAACCAAAACATGGAGAAACGGTGGAAATGTGGGGACTGTGGGATGGGATTCCGGGTTCCATCTGCACTTGAAGCTCATCAGCGCAGTCACACTGGGGAGAGGCCGTTCACCTGCTCTCAGTGTGAGAAGGGATTCAATCAGTTATCCGCCCTGCGGACACACCAGCAAGTTCACACTGGCGAGAGGCCGTTCACCTGCTCTCAGTGTGGGAAGGGATTTGGTGATTTATCCACCCTGCGGATACATCAGCGAGTTCACACTGGGGAGAGGCCGTTCACCTGCTCTCAGTGTGGGAAGGGATTTGGTGATTTATCCACCCTGCGGATACATCAGCGAGTTCACACTGGGGAGAGGCCGTTCACTTGCTCTCAGTGTGAAAAGGGATTCACTCAGTTATCCAACCTGCAGATACATCAGCGAGTTCATAGTGGGGAGAGGCCGTTCACCTGCTCTCAGTGTGAGAAGGGATTCACTACTTCATCGAACCTGCTGGCACACCAGCGAGTTCACACTGGGGAGAGACCGTTCACCTGCTCTCAGTGTGAGAAGGGATTCACTCAATCATCCCACCTGCAGACACACCAGCGAGTTCACACTGGGGAGAAGGCGTTAAGCTGCTCTGAGTGAGAGAAGGGATTCAGATATCCATACACCCTGCGGGAACACTAGCGCGTTCACACCTGGAAGAAGCCATTCACCTGCTCTGAGCAGGGGAGACATTCAATGATCCGTCGCAACGATGGAGACAGTAGCGAGTTAATTCTGGGGAGAGACCATTCATCTGCTCTCAATGTGGGAGAGGTTTTGTGATTCATCGCACCTGTTGTTACTCCAACAAGTTCACAAATTACAGATGTTTGCTCCGTTGTATTGTTTCTGCTCTCACTGACATCCAGGACTGCATTTTGTTCATTCTGACATCTGGTGAATGGTGATGATTGGAGGGTTTCTTTCTGCTGGACCGGCCGGTCTAACACCTCTGCCTCCGGTGGGCTGACCATTTTTGAGCCTCGTTGCGATTACCTGGTTTCAAGTTTGACGAGGAGCACAGAATGAAAAGGTGTTTGCACGTTGGAAGATATTTAGTTCCTAAAGCAGCCATGTTGCCATGAAGATGGGCTCTGGTGGTTACATGGTTCTTTTGCCTAATTTATCTGGGTGTTTCTCGCAGAAGGAAACTGTCATGGTATGAGGGGCAAGTTGTCTGTGGTAGATTGGGAAATTACAATAAACATATCACTGAAAGTGGCAACGCAGGTGGATAAGGAGCTAAGAAGGCAGACGGCATGCTTGTCTTCATTGGTCTGGGCATGGAGTATAAAAATTGGCAAGTCATGCTGCAGCTTTACAGAACCTTAGTTAGGCCACACGTGGAATATTGCCTACAAATCTGGTCACCACGTTACCAAAAGGATGTGGAGGCTTTGGAGAGAGTACAGAGAAGGTTTACCAGGATGTTGCCTGGTCTGGAGGGTATTAGCTATGAGGAGAGGCTGGATAAATTCAGATTGTTTTCTCTCAAGCGACAGAGGTTGAGGGACGACCTGATAAATGTTCACAAAATTATGAGCGGCATGGAGAGAGTAGATAGTCAGAAGCTTTTTGCCAGGTTGGAAAAGTCAATTACCAGGTGACCTAGTTTAAGGTGCAAGGGGCAAAGTTTAGAGGAGATGTGCGAGGGACGTTTTTTACACCGAGGGTAGTGAGTGCCTGGAACTCGCTGCCGGAGGAGGTGGTGGAAACAGGTACGATAGTGACGTTTAAGAGGCATCTTGACGAATAGAATGGGAATAGATGGATACAGACCCTGAAACCTCAACTCCACAGAAGCCCTTTAGAAAATAAATGTTGGGAGATGGTAATAATATTCTTTATTGTAATAAAAAGTTTTAGTTTAGACAGGCATTATGATCCAAGCAGGCTTGGTGGGCCGAAGGGCCTGTTCCTGTGCTGTACTGTCCTTTGTTCATTGTTGTTCTTTGTATGACGATAGACAATAGACAGGCAACCACTCACATTTTATTTACATAAAATATAGATTCCTTTGAGAAGCAAAAATGAAGCTATCGTGGCTAACAAGAAAAGTTAATGATTCCATTAGATCAATGGAGGAGACAATATGAGCCTGAGGATTGGGAACTTGTTTTAGAATTCAGCAAAGGAGGACCAAGAAACTGATAAAGCAATAATAGAATATGAGAGCAAATTGGGGAGAACTGGAAAAGCTCCTATAGGAATGTGAAAAGGAAAAGATTAGCAAAGACCAATGTGGGTCCATTCCAGGCATAGACAGGAGAGTTTATAATGGGGAATAAGGAAATGGCAGAGAAACTAAACAATGTGTGTCTGGCTTCATGGAGGAAGATACAGAAATTGTCCTAAAAACACCAGAGAACCAAGGGACTAGTGAGCACGAGGAACTGAAGGAGATTAGTATTAGTGAAAAAGTAGCACTGGAGAAATTAACGTGGTTGAAAGTGAATAAATCCCCAAAAGCTGATGCTCTACATCCCAGAGTGTTGAAAGAGGCGGCTGTAGAGATAGTGGATACATTGGTGATCATCTTTCAAAATTCTATAGATTCTGGAATGGTTCCTGCAGATTGGAAGGTGGTAAATGTAACCCCACTATTAAAGGAGGGAGAGAGAAAACGGGGAACCACAGACCCATTAGCCTGACATCAGTAGGAGGGAAAATGCTACAATCTATTATGAAAGATGTGACAAACACAAATTAGGAACAGGAGTAGGCCACTCGGCCCCTCGAGCCTGCCCCACCATGCAATAAGTTCCCGGCTGATCTGATTGAAACCTCAACTCCACAGAGGCCCCTTGGAAAAGAAATGTTGGGAGATTGTAATAATATTCTTTATTATGATAATCTTATTATTATTGTCACAAGTAGGCTTACATTAACACTGCAATGAAGTTACTGTGAAAATCCCCTTGTTGCCACACACCGGCGCCTGTTCGGTACACTGAGGGAGAATTCGGAATGTCCAATTCACCTAACAGCACATCTTTCAGGATTTGTGGGAAGAAACCAGAGCACCCGGAGAAAACCCACGCAGACACAACGAGAATGTGCAGACTACTCACAGACAATGACCCAAGCCGTGAATCAAACCTCGGTCCCTGGTCATGTCAGCAATGGTGCTAACCACTGTGCTGCTGTGCCACTTGTAGATGCTACACACTGTTGCCTCTGTGTATCAATGGTGGAGATGGTGAATGGGGTGCTGATCATGTGCCTACTTTGTCTTGTATAAAACAAACTCAGATTTGAATAAGACTGTCTGATAATCAAGCACTTTAAAGAATTGATTAAAACCTAATACATTTATATAATCCAGTCCATTTGAAAAAACAATTTGCTCTTGAAAGATATATTGGTACAAATTACATGAGATCTTTGTAGTTGACTCCTCACACGGACACGTGGCTGACAAGAGGCACTGATTGGACAATAGCTGGAAACAACGAGCTGAAATGTTTTTCTGGGAGTGAAACTGTTTCTCTTTAACCCGGAATCGACTATGTGAGAGTTAAAGGCAATACCAGGCTAAATTACATTGAATATACAACATAGAAACAGCCCAACCAATCCATGCCAGTGTTTAGACTTCACTTGATCCCCCTCTCATGCTTTCCCATCTGACTCGATCAGTGTATCCGTTTGCTCATTTCTCCCTTGTGTTCATCCAGCTTCCTCATAAATATATCGATGTTATTCACCTCCACCAATCCCTGTGGTAGCGAGTTCCACATTCCCACCACTCTCTGGGGAAGAGGTTTCTCCTGAATTCCTGATGAGATTATCTCACATTGATAGCCTCTAGTTTTGCTCGTAGCCTTACAAGTGAAAACATTCTCCATGTGTATCAAAATCTTTCATAATTTACAGCCCTCCATTAGTCCCTCAGCCTTGTATTTTGAAGAGAGCAGTGATCTGGCCTATTCATCATCTCCTGATAGGTTTAACCTCTCACAGTAAAAATCTGAAGACAAAAATGCTTTGTTGGCACTTGAGCTCAGCGCAGTGAGAGCAGGGATAGCGTTACAAGGGAGCCTGAGGAAAGCAGATTCACTGAGAATGGGTGGGCTGGGCTGGTCTGATCTGTGTGAATAAGCTGGTTAATCAGACTGTTCATGATCGGGGACTTGGTGTTCTGGGCAGTTGAGGAGCTCAAGTGACAGCCTTCAAGAGCAGATTAATCTGCATTTATACAGCACATTTAATGTAATTAAATAGCCCAAGGTGTTTCACAGGGATATTGTAAATCCAGGTTTCACAAATGATTTGATAACATTGTCCAAGCTCATGATCATGTGACAGAAAATACTGCTCTCTGTCTCTGCCTCCACACACTCCCTCCCTGTTGATTGTAACACTAATTCATCCCACTATCCTCCTGCTTTTCCCCAATTCTCCTCCCCTGAAGGTGCTGACTCTCGGGTTCAGTTTCTCTCTCAGCTATTGCCCTCCCCAATATGTCACCCAGGTGTCTGAAGTTAACAAACTGTTTTCTAAGGGGGACGTCGCAATCGAACCCAGTGACATGTACTTTGACTGGAATGGGGTCACTGCCCCCAACCCCCACTTTTATCCCAGTCCCAGGGGTTTGGAGACTGGGCTCCGGATGGGTACTGGCAGCAGAATCTCCCATAGTCCCCCGCGCCGGGGAAACCGCTCTATCCACCGGGGTACGTGTGGGGGGGGGGAGGGGGGGACAGGAACTGCGCATGTCCAAAGGAGGGGAAAATATGCACATGCGCAGTGACGGTTATTCCCATTGACGTCAAAAGGGCATCCATGACCACGTGACATCGTTGCTTATTTCTTTCAGCCAGCAACCAATGGGAAGACTTGGGGGACCGGAAGGATTCTGGTCCTCCAGCCAATCAAACCGCGGATGTTGTGTTAATGAAGTTTGAGCTTCACACAGACTGAAGCTTCCTCATGTCTCCAACATCTGTGAGTAAAATACTTTCTTTTCTCCCCCTTTTCATTTCTTTTCTCATTCTGACCTTCCATTGGTCACTGCAGCAACTGAAGGGAAAGGAAGTGAATCCAGGGAGGGTGCAGACTCTGGAAATCTTGGCCCAGGTCTCTCTCTCTTAAAGACATTTAAGTGTCTCTTAAAGACACTTTGCAAAGATTGCAGGGAAAATGGACAATACTGAGAAAACAAGCAGGTTCAGGGTTTGTCTGTTGATTGGAGCCGCAGCTCCCAGACAAGACCGAAACTGTAGGCCCACTTAAAGACATTGACATCCTTTGCTCCCTCAGCTTGACACATTTATTTGTCTGGCTAAAAGGATTCATAGAATTTACAGTGCAGAAGGAGGCCAATTGGCCCATTGAGTCTGCACCGGCCCTTGTGTAGCCATCTGGGATGGCCACTTCCCGATTACAAAATGGACACTTTGCAAAGATTGCAGGGAAAATGGACAATACTGAGAAAACAAGCAGGTTCAGGGTTTGTCTGTTGATTGGAGCCGCAGCTCCCAGACAAGACCGAAACTGTAGGCCCATTAGCATACTAATGGCCCATCTCCGGGAACAAAAGAGGAACATTTGAGTAACCGATACTAAGGCAGACACCCCGGCACTAGAGGAGACCAGAATAAAGCAGACCAACGGCCACCTAGGACACGCCCAGCCATCAGGGCACCCACTCTTTTATTGGACGAGATCAATATGAATGATCAAGAAACGGCCCAATTGATTGGGGCCAAGTTCAAGGCCCAGCCAAAAGAGCGCGAAGCCCCTTTAGGTATAAGAAGGAGCCCCCAAGAGAGAATCGTTCTCTTGGCTCCGGCTCTCACCGAGGAGAGACCTGCCCAACAGCTGCACCAGAACAAGTAAGTCCAAGGTCAACGCACGCTACCAGTCAGACGACCTTAGCTGTTCTCCTTCACCACTTCAACCCAGCAGCCTCAGAACCGAACAACGGCCATTGTTCCTCTGACTGAGTGGGCGCCCGAAGCTAAGTATAGGCTTTAGCAGTAGTGATAGTTTAGTCTGTAGTATTTGTGCATGAGTATATTTAACTGTGTGTGTAAATGAATAAGCATTTGACTTTGAACTAACTAACTGGTGTATCGAGCCTTTGATCAGTATTCGGTTTGAACCTTGTGGCGGTATCGAAAGATACCTGGCGACTCTAGAGCAAAATGTAATTAGAATTAAGAAAGGTGACCATATTGACCGCCATATTCAGAGCCAAATAAAGAGAGAAACATTTTCGCAACACTTGGAAAGACCACCCCACTTAAGCCCACCCCATCCCCGTAACCCAGTAACCTCACCTAAACTTTTTGGACACTAAGGGCAATTTAACATGGCCAATCCACCTAACTTGCACATCTTTGCACTGTCGGAGGAAACCAGAGCACCCGGAGGAAACCCACGCAGACACGGGGAGAACGTGCTGACTCCGCACAGACAGTGAACCAAGCCGGGAATCGAACCTGGGATCCTAGAGCTGTGAAGCAACTGGCCTGACCACTGTGCTACCTTGCTGCCCCTGATGGTCCCTTTCCTGGTGTTCACAATTAAAGGGCTGGTTTCCCCAGGAGATGGCTGACATTTAAGGGGACAGTAAATTAATGTTGGATTGAAATATGTGTAGTGTTGTTATATTGTACAGATTGATATATTATTGGTTCTGTAATAAAGCACATTTATTATTATTTCTAGTTGTGTAATATAGTACTGTAGAGCTACATTATATATTTCCAGAAGAGAAAATGCTGGAAAATCTCAGCCAGTCTGGCAGCATCTGTAAGGAGAGAAAAGAGCGACTATTTTCCAGTCCAGGTGACCCTTTGTCAAAGGTAAAAAGGATAGAAAGTGGGAGATATTTATACTGTCGGGCGAGGGAAAGAAAGATGAGTCGGAACCACAGAAACAAAGGAAAAAGAGTGCTAATGGGCAGCACAGTAGCACAGTTGTTAGCACTGTGGTTTCACAGCGCCAGGGTCCCAGGTTCAATTCCTGGCTTGGGTCGGTGTGCGGAGTCTGCACGTTCTCCCTGTGTCTGTGTGGATTGTCTCCGGGTGCTCCGGTTCCTTCCCAAAATTCCCAAAAGATGTGCTATTAGGTAATTTGGACATTCTGAATTCTCCCTCTGTGTACCCGAACACGTGCTGGAATGTGGCGACTAGTGGTTTTTCACAGCAACTTAATTGCAGTGTTAATGTAATTCTACTTGTGACAATAAAGGTTATTAATAAAATCAAGATGATAATGGCAGTCCCCAGAGAGAATAAAAGGTGTGAAAGACCAAACAGCAGAGAAACTAAAGTCAGAGGGTAAGCTGTGACAGATGTAGATGTGGGGGGCATGGTTGGGAGAGAGGTAAAATGAGAAGAAGGGGTGAAGGGGGAAGCAAAGAGGACAAAAGGTAAAGAAAGGGGGGATAAGATAGAGGGAAAGAGTGAGGGGCATATATATATATATGAAGAAAGACAAGAAATAAATAAAAGGTAATAGACAGTTCAAATGAAACAGAAAGAAAACAAAGGGGTTAAGGTGGGGTAGAGCTCATCATCTGAAGTTGTTGAATTTGATGTTGAGACCGAAAGGCTGTAGCGTTCCTAACCGGAAGATGATATCCTGTTCCTCCAGTTTGTGTTGAGTGTCACTGCAACATTGCAACAAGCCAAGTGTAGGCATGGGAGCAGGGTCTTGTGTTAAAATGGCAAGCAGGGACAGCACGGTGGCACAGTGGTTAATCACTGCTGCCTTACGGCGCCGAGGTCCCAGATTCGAGCCCGGCTCTGGGTCACTGTCCACGTGGAGTATGCACATTTTCTCCATGTCTGCTTGGCGTTTGCCCCTACAACCCAAAGATGTGCAGTGTAGGAGGATTGGCACGATAAAATTGTCCTTTAATTGGAAAAAATGAATTGGGTACTCCAAATTTATATAAATAAATAAATAAATAAAATGGCAAGCAACGGGAAGGTCAGGGTCCTGAATGTGCACAGACCGAAGGTGCTCAGCAAAGCGACCACTACATCTAGAAGGACAAGAGCAGCAGATACCTGGGAACCCCACCACCTGGAGGTTCCCCTCCAAGTCACTCACCAGACCGACTTGGAAATATATCGCCGTTTCTTCACTGTCGCTGGGGCAACATCCTGGAACTCCCTCCCTAACAGCACAGTGGGTGTGCAAGGAGGCCACTCACCACCACAATCTGAAGGGCAACTAGGGATGGGCGACAAATACTGGCCTAACCAGTGACACCCAAATCCCGTAAATTAATTTATTTTAAAAAAAAATTCAGAGTACCCAATTCCTTTTCCCCCAAATAAGTGGCAATTTAGCATGGCCAATTCACCGACCCTGCACATCATTTAAGGTTGTGGAGGTGAGACCCACGCAGACACGGGAGAATGTGCAGACTCCACATGGACAGTGACATGGGGCTGGGATCGTCAATGAATTTAAAGACAATGTAGTGAAGCTTTGGAAATCTCTACCCCAGAGGATTGTGGAGCCTCAGTCATCAAGTATTTTCAAGACAGAGATTGACAGGTTTCTCAATATTGAACATATCAAGGGATATGGGGGATAGTGTGGGGAAATGGTGCTGAGGTAGATCGGCCAATGATCCCATTGAATGGTTGAGCAGGCTCGATAGGCTTTAAGGTCGACTGCAGCTCCTGTTTGTTATGATCTCCGTGTCTAGGACAGGAAGCAGAGAGCACGGATCTGTCAATCAGCCTGAATCAGCACCATCAGGAGAATTGGGAGGGTGAATATTACATACAGCAGAGTGAGAATGGAGGGAGAGTGTGTGGATGGAGATTTACAGCTTTTGGGGGAACAAGAGAGAAAAGAATGTTCCAGAGAAACTAGAATTGTCTGTTCTGAATTTCTATCCTGTACTGACAGTGATGTCTTTTGTAAACTCCTTTTACAGGCTGTTAAAAGGATAGGATTTACAGACAGAAATCTCAAACATCACGTCTAGATCTGACAGTCACTCGATTCATCAGCCATTATCTAGAAGGAGTCATGTCTACCCAACTTGTTGGCTTCAAAAGATTTTAAACACCAGTGTGACTGGAAAAGCCCCGAGACACACACCCGAGTGAGAGTGTTCCAGAGCACTGACTGTGGAAAGAGCTTTAACCAGTTACACAGCCTGAAAAAACATCACACCATTCACAGCGGGGAGAGACCGTACACGTGTTCTGTGTGTGGTCAAAGCTTCAACTGATAGTCCAACCTGGAGAGACTCGAGGAGACCCAAAATATGGAGAAACAGTGGAAATGTGGGGACTGTGGGAAGGTATGCAGAACCCCATCTGCGCTGGAGATTCATCGACGCATTCACACTGGGGAGAGACCATTCACCTGCTCTCACTGTGAGAAGGGATTCACTCAGTTATCTCATCTGAATTTACATCAGCGAATTCACACTGGGGAGAGGCCGTTCACCTGCACTCAGTGTGGGAAAGGATTCACTCAGTTAATCAACCTGCGGATACATCAGCGAGTTCACACTGGGGAGAGACCATTCACCTGCTCTCCATGTGGGAAGGGATTCACTCACTTATGCAACCTGCGGAGACACAAGTTTGTTCATGCTGGGGAGAAGCCGTTCACCTGCTCTGTGTGTGGGAAGGAATTCACTCAGTTGTCCAGCCTGCAGACACACCAGAGAGTTCACACTGGGGAGAGGCCGTTCACCTGCTCTCAGTGTGGGAAGGGTTTCTGTGTTTCCTCGTCCCTGCTGAGACACCAACAAGTTTCACAATTGATTACCGTGATGGATTCTGCTCTTATTGTTCCTGCTTCAATTACATCCAGGGCTGCCTTTCGTTCTCTCTTCTCTTTCTCTCTCAGGGAATCTGAGACAGGAAAATTGATGCAACTGTGGCGTACAAGAAATATTAAAAATCCATTAGATCAAAGGAAGAGGCTCATAAAGTGGCCAAAATAAGTGTAAATTTAGGTTTGAGAATTTGTTTTAGCAAAAAAGGATCAATAAACTGATCAAAAAGAAATAGAATGAGAGCAAACTGGCGAGAAACATAAAAACCGACTGGAAAAGCTCCAATAGGAATGTGAAAAGGAAAAGATTAGCAAAGACCAATGTGGGTACATTCCAGGCAGAGACAGGAGAGTTTATAATGGGGAATAAGGAAATGGCAGAGAAACTAAACAATGTGTGTCTGTCTTCACGGAGGAAGATACAGAAACTGTCCTAAAAACATGAGAGAACCAAGGGACCAGTGAGCACGAGGGAATGAAAGAGATTAGTATTAGTGAAAAAGCAATACTGGAGAAATTAATGTGGTTGAAAGTTAATAAATCCCCAAAAGCTGATGTTCTACATCTCAGAGTGTTGAAAGAGGTGACTAGAGATAGTGGATACATTGGTGATCATCTTTCACAATTCTATAGATTCTGGAATGGTTCCTGCAGATTGGAAGGTGGTAAATGTAACCCCACAATGTAAGGAGGGAGAGAGAAAACGGGGAACCACAGACCCATTAGTCTGATATCAGTAGGAGGGAAAATGCTACAATCTATTATAAAGGATGTAATAACATACAAATTAGGAGCAGGAGTAGGCCACTCGGCCCCTCGAGACTGCTCCACCATTCAGTAAGTTCCCAGCTCATCTGATTGTAACCTCAAAACCACATTCCCGCTGACCCACCGATAACCTTTCACCTTCTTGGCAAGATTCTATCCAGCTCTGCCTTAAAAATATTCACAGACTCTGTTTCCACTGCCCTTTGAGGAAGAGAGTTCCAAAGACTCGCAACCCTCGGGAAAGAAAATGTTCTCCTCTGCCTTAAATGGGCAAGTTATTACTTTTAGGGTGACTCCAATTTCTAGATTCTCCCACAAGATGAAACATTCTTTCCACATCCACCCTGACAAGGCCCCTCAGGATCTTATACGGTTCAATTAAACTCCATCGGACACAAGCCCAGCCTGTCCAATCATTCCTCATAAGACCAGACTCCAATTCCAGGTATGAGTCCAGTAAACCTTCTCTGAACTGCTTCCAACACATTTACATCATTCCTTAAATGAGAGCAATACTGTACACAGTGCTCCAGATGTGGTCTCACCAGTGTCCTGTATAACTGAAGCATAACCTCCCTACTTTTGTATTCAATTCCCCTCACAATAAACAATAACAGTCTATTAGCTTTCCTAATTACTTGCTGCACCTGTATACTCGCCTTTTGTGATTTATGCTCTTGGACACCCAGATCCCTCTGAGTCTCAGAGCTCTGCAATCTCTCACCATTTAGATAATAAGATTTTTTATTCTTCTGGCCAACATGGACAAAACATTTTCCCACGTTATTCTCCATTTGGCAGATTTTATTCCACTCGTTTAACATATACCTTTTTAACCTCCTTATGTCCCCTTCACAATTTACTTTCCTACCTATCTTTATATCATTGGAACATAGGAGGAGGAGTTGGCCATTCAGCCCATCGAGCCTGCTCCAATATTCAGTACGATCATGGCTGATCATCCACTTCAATGCCTTTCCCCCCACACTATCCCCATATCCATTTGTGTTATTGGTATTTAGAAATCTGTCAGTCTCTGCTTTAAACACACTCAATGACTGAGCTCCCACAGCCCTCTGGGGTAGAGAATTCCAAAGATTCACAACCCTCTGAGTATGTCACCTCCGAGACCGGTCCTAAGTGGCTTCCTCCTTATTTTGAAATTGGGTCCCCTGGTTCCAGACTCCCCAACTAGGGGAAGCATCTCACCTGCACCTACCCTGTCTATTCCTGTCTATTTCTTTATGGGTTTTGTAAGTTTCAATGAAATCCCCTCTCATTCTTCAAAATTCTGGAGAAAAGAGGCCCAGGTTCCCCAGTCTCTCTTCATAGGACAGTCCGATCTTGCTCAGAACAAGTCTGGTGAATCTTCATTACCCTCCCTCTGTGGCAATAATACCTTTCCTAAGGTCAGGGGAGTACAACTGCACACAGTACTCCAGCTGTGGTCTAACCAAGGTTCTATATTATTGAAGCAAGTCTTCACTCCTCCCGTACTCAAATCCTCTTGTGATAAAGGCCAACATCCCATTAACCTTCCTAATAACTTGCTGCACCTGCAGGTTATCCTTCGGTGACTTATTGACAGGACGCCCGGGTCCATTCACACCCAGGTCCCTTTACCACTATTCCCACCCATGTTAACAGCACACGAAGCTCAGGTCACACAGAGGGAGACCATTCGGCCGATCGTGCTAATGCCAGATCTGTGAAAGAGCCAATTAATTAATCTCATTGTCAAGAAATGTTCTTTTCTTTTCAAGGACTAGCCCAATTCCCTTTTGAAAGAAATAGTTGAATCTGTTTCTTGCGCCCTTTTCTGAGCACTCCTGATCACAACAACTTGCCTGTGATCAGGATATTGTGTGTTTGGATTTTCATTGAGAATTTCGAAGAGAATCAAAATTTTACTCAAAGTTAAAGCTCAATCGGGGCAGCACGGTGGCGCAGTGGTTAGCACTGGGACTACGGCGCTGAGGACCCGGGTTCGAATCCCAGCCCTGGGTCACTGTCCGTGTGGAGTTTGCACATTCTACCCATGTCTACCCAAAGATGTGTGGAGTCGGCTACGCTAAATTGCCCCTTAATCGGAAAACAACATTTAAATCTTCATCAATCATTTTGATGAGGGCACCAAGTTTGAGGAAAATATTTTTTTAAAATCCTTTTGTATAGTATCACAGCCCCTCCAAAAGATTTAGATTTTAGATTTAGATATATTGTTAGGTGTACTGAGGTACAGTGAAAAGTACTGTTCTGCGTACAGTCCAGGCAGATTGTTCCATACAAGAAAAGCATAGGACATACAATTAATACACAATGTAAATACATAAACATCGGGTGAAGCATAATGAGTGTAGTGCTAAATGTAGTCATTGTTGTAATGTACAAAACTGTAGGTAGGACTGGGAAATCCATTTAATTTTATAATTCCATCACTTTTGCACCATATTCATGGTTATAAGTAACAAGGTCAAGGAAGCCATTTTAAACTATAACATCTAGCTTCTTACACAGATTATGTAACATTTCTTTGTTAATCACTTATTGATTTCATATTAGAAGCCAGTCACCAAACAGTTGATTATTCAATATAATTTATAATTCACGAAACAATGTAATCGATAATATTGCAATGGCTGAATTGTTCTTTTATAAATTAAGATTGTACAAACCCAAATGTTTCTAAACTGCAGAGCTAGCAGAAATCGTTTATCATATTTTGATAAATAGCGGGCTATCATATTCTACCCAAGTCTGGCTCAAGAATAAGCTTATTATTCAACCTGATCAAGATAAGTAAAAAAAGAAAGATATTGCCTTCCACAAACTGTCTTTTTAAACCAGTGTATCTTGTATTAACCAAGTGTATGAATTAGATTACTGTATTAATTAGCTACCAGCCAGTAGCAATAATACCTCGGGAGCCTTCATCGAATTGCAACTAATGAAGCCATCATGAATCAGTGGTTATAGTGAAAGACAAAGTTTTATTTGCTGTAATAATGTCAAAGCTTAACTGCTGTGTATGTAAAGAATATGAAATAAAGACAAATGTTCTGGTGAGAGAGGCCTTTAAGATCAGATTAGCCTCAACATTTGAAACTGTATGAATAAGGGATTGTATAGAATCAGATAAAGGGATAGTATGTAACAGTTCTGTTCTATTCCTGTCTAAGTTAATGAGAGAATGTGGTGTCAGTAATTGGGGATCCAATTAAATTAATCTAGTGACCAAATTGACGAATGATCATGTTACAACAGGCCCAACTCTGACGTGAGTTAATGGTCACTTTGGGGATAAAAGTAGAGGTTCTGAAGGTCTTCCTTGCTGGCCAAGTACCGAAGATTCCCGAGGTCGAATTCCAAGGAAATTACTATAAAAGAAGGAGCCAGACTCCCGAGGCTGAATTCCACAAGAATTACTGTCAGAGAAGGAGCCAGAGAGGGTTACGCTTCTACAGACTGATCACCCACACGAAGTTGTAAAAGTCAATGTCTTAAAGCTGTTCAGTAAATATTTTTCATTCAATAAACTTTTAAAATTTACTATCCAGAGGATTCTGAATGTGCCTCAATTGGTTAAAGTCTTGTCTGAACCAAAGTGAATTTATTAAATGGTAAGTTGGGGGTGGCTGACATCAATTAAATTCCAGATAACAAGATCAGATAACAGAAATCTTCAGTTTGCATTTCTATTGTGCCTTTCACACCCACAGGACGTCCCAAAGTGGTTTACAGCCAAAGAAGTGCTTTTGAAGTGCAGTCACTGTTGTAATGTAGGAAACACAGCAGCCAATTTACACACAGCAAGATCCCACACACAGCAATGTGATAATGAGCAGATGATCTGTTTTTAGTGATGTTGACTGAGGGATAAATATTGACCGGGACACCGGGGCTAACTCCCCTGCTCTTCTTCAAAATAGTGGCTGTGGGAACTTTTACACCCACCTGAGAGGGGTGGACAGGGCCTCAGTTTAACATCTTATTTGAAAGAAAGCTGTTGTGACAGGGCAGCACTCCCTCAATGCTGGGACGAGGAATGTTGGAACTGGCTTTTGTCCACAGGACCCTAACTGGGAATTAAACGTCTGACTCAGAGGTGATAGTGCTGCCCACTGAGCCAAGGCAGACACTAGTTAGAAAGAAAAAGTTATACTTTAAAACCCTCCACCCGTACTCACTCTTCCATCGGACAGCAGATACAAAAGTTTGAGAGCACGCAAGAACAGTTCAAAACCAGCTTCTTCCCCGCTGTTACCAGACTCCTAAACTACCCACTTGTGGACTGATCTGATTAACACTGCACCCCTGTATGCTTCACCCGATGCTGGTGTTTATGTAGTTACATTGTGTACCTTGTTGCCCTATTATGTATTTTCTTTTCTTTTATTTTCATGTACTTAATGATCTGTTGAGCTGCTCACAGAAAAATACTTTTCACTGTACCTCGGTACACGTGACAATAAACAAATCCAATCCAATCCTTTACCTCCAGTGCCTAAATCTAATACCTAAAGACCCAGTATAAATAATAAATGAATTTGACTGACAATTGTTGAGGTGTTTTAGAGCCACACGTTTTGACTTTCCACTGGCTCCTCTGGAACCTTTCTGTCTATATCTCGTGTCAATGACAGTCAGGCGATGGAGCTGAGGCTCAATTTAGCTGAGAATAATGGGGCCTGTGTCCCCAGTTGGGAAACTGTCACAGTGTGTCGCAGTAATAGGGAGGCAGGAAGGCGCTGAAGGACTGACTGGGAAATGGGCCTCCAACCAGTTGTTACATCGGTCACTATACCGATCCGAGACCAGACCCCAACAGTGGCTGAGATACTGGACCAAAACCCCAATATTTCAGTTTATTTGTGTGACTGTGCGGAATGAATGATTCGCTCCAGGAGTGATTGCATGAAGGAATAGGGCTTGGTTATTTTTAAAATAAAACTTTATTGTGGCTACAATATTAAACATTTTAACTTCACACCCAAAACAACAGCTGACAATTACCCATTTAAACATTACTACTCAATCTCCCCTTAAACAACAGGAAAAGAAAGATACAGCTCTCAATCTGTCTCACTGTGGGAGAATTATGGACCCAGATTTCAACCCCTCTCTCCAATTCTTTCACCAAAAACTGCTCTTTAAAGATTTTAAAAATGTCTTTCTGCCTTCCTCGGTTGCACCCAGCAATGACCTCATCTCCCCAAGCTGGAAAACAAATGATCCCTGACGGCTGCCCCAGAGGGCTGTGGAAGCTCAGTCATTGAGTGTGTTTAAAGCAGAGACTGACAGATTTCTAAATCCCAATAACACAAAGGGATATGGGGATAGTGTGGGGGAAAAAGGCATTGAAGTGGATGGTCAGCCATGATCGTATTGAATGGTGGAGCAGGCTCGATGGGCTGAATGGCCAACTCCTGCCATTCCAATGGTACAAAGATAGGTAGGAAAGTAAATTGTGAAGGGGACATAAGGAGACTAAAGTGATTTAGATAGGTTAAATGAGTGGGAAAAAATCTGCCAAACGGTGTATAATAAGAGAAAAATGTGAAATTGTCCATCTTGGTAGAAAGAATTTAAAAAGCTTATGATCGAAATGGTGAGAGATTGCAGAGCTCTGAGATTCAGAGGGATTTGGGTGTCCAAGAGCATGAATTACAAAAGGTGAGTATACAGGCACAGCAAGTAATTAGGAAAGCTAATAGACTGTTATTGTTTATTGTGAGGGGAATTGAATACAAAAGTAGGGAGGTTATGCTTCAGTTATACAGGACATTGGTGAGACCACATCTGGAGCACTTGTGTGCAGTATTGCTCTCATTTAAGGAATGATGTAAATGTGTTGGAAGCAGTTCAGAGAAGGTTTACTGGACTCATACCTGGAATTGGAGGCTGGTCCTATGAGGAATGATTGGACAGGCTGGGCTTGTGTCCGATGGAGTTTAGGTGACTTGATTGAACCATATAAGATCCTGAGGGGCCTTGACAGGGTGGATGTGGAAAGGATATTTCCCCTTGTGGGAGAATCTTGGGGTCACTTTAAAAGTAATAACTTGTCCATTTACTCTCTTGGCTACATCGAGGGCATCTTGAAACCCATCGTACAAGGTACGCCCAGCTTCTGTCGTGACACGACGGACTTCCTACAGAAACTCACCAACCATGGACCAGTTGAACCAGGAACATTCCTCGTCACAATGGACGTCTCGGTACTCTACACCAGCATCACCCATGACGACGGCATTGCTGCAACAGCCTCAGTACTCAACACCGACAACTGCCAATCTCCAGACGCAATTCTGCAACTCATCCGCTTCATTCTGGATCACAACGTCTTCACCTTCGACAATAAGTTCTTCATCCAGACGCACGGAACAGCCATGGGGACCAAATTCGCACCCCAATACGCCAACACCTTCATGCACAAGTTTGAACAGGACCTACTCACTGCACAGGACCTCAACCGACGTTATACCCCAGATACATTGATGACATTTTTTTCCTTTGGACCCACGGCGAAGAATCACTGAAACGACTACACGATGACATTAATAAGTTCCATCCAACCATCAGACTCACCATGGACTACTCTCCAAAATCAGTTGCATTCTTGGACACACTCGTCTCCATCAAGGACGGTCACCTCAGCACTTTGCTTTACCTCACGATGCTCCACTTCTCCAGCTTCCACCCTAAACACATTAAAGAAGCCATCCCCTATGGACAAGCTCTCCGTATACACAGGATCTGCTCAGACAAGGAGGAGCGTAACAGACATCTACAGACGTTGAAAGATGCCCTCGTATGAACGGAATATGGCACTCGACTCATCGATCAACAGTTCCAACGCGCCACAGCGAAAAACCGCGCCGACCTCCTCAGAAGACAAACATGGGACACAACCGACAGAATACCCTTTGTCGTCCAGTACTTCCCCGGAGTGGAGAAACTACGTCATCTTCTTCACAGCCTTCAACACGTCATTGATGACGATGAACATCTTGCCAAGGTCATCCCCACACCACCACTACTTGCCTTCAAACAACCGCGCAACCTCAAACAAACCATTGTTTGCAGCAAACTACCCAGTTTTCAGAACAGTGACCACGACACCACACAACCCTGCCATGGCAATCTCTGCAAGACGTGCCAGATCATCGACAAGGATACCACTATTACACGTGAGAACACCACCCACCAGGTACGCGGTACATACTCGTGCGACTCGGCCAACGTTGTCTACCTCATACGCTGTAGGAAAGGATGTCCCAAAGCGCGGTACATTGGCGAGACCATGCAGACTCTGCGACAACGAATGAACGGACATCGTGCAACAATCACCAGGCAGGAATGTTCCCTTCCAGTCGGGGAACACTTCAGCAGTCAAGGGCATTCAGCCTCTGATCTCCGGGTAAGTGTTCTCCAAGGCGGCCTTCAGGACGCGCGACAACGCAGAATCGCCGAGCAGAAACTTATAGCCAAGTTCCGCACACATGAGTGCGGCCTCAACAGGGACCTGGGATTCATGTCGCATTACATTCATCCCCCACCATCTGGCCTGCGAAATCCTACCAACTGTCCTGGCTTGATACAATTCACACCTCTTTAACCTGGGGTTACCCCCATCTCTGGATCTGTAAAGATTTAATCACCTGCTAATAGTCGCATTCCAAGCATTGTTTGGCATCTTTGAATTTGTCTATATATATGTTTCTGGAACATACCTCTTCATTCACCTGAGGAAGGAGCAGCGCTCCGAAAGCTAGTGACATCAAAACAAACCTGTTGGACTTTAACCTGGTGTTGTAAGACTTCGTACTGTGCTCACCCCAGTCCAACACCGGCATCTCCACATCATTGTCCATTTAAGGCAGAGGAGAACTTTTTTCTCGGAGAGTCGTGAGTCTTTGGAACTCTCTTCCTCAAAAGGCAGTGGAAGCAGAGTCTTTGAATATTTTTATGGCAGAGCTGGACAGATTCTTGATAAGCAAGGGGATGAAAGGTTATCGGGGGGTTTCAGGAATGTGGAGTTGAGGTTTCAATCAGATCAGCCATGAACTTATTGATTGGTGGAGCAGGCTCGAGGGGCCAAGTGGCCTACTCCTGCTCCTAATTCGTATGTTATCACATCCTTTATAATAGATTGTAGCATTTTCCCTCTGACTGATGTCAGGCTAATGGGTCTGTGGTTTCCTTTTTCTCTCTCTCCTTAAATAGTGGGGATACATTTCCCACCTTCCAACCTGCAGGAACCATTCCAGAATCTATTGAATTTTGAAAGACGATCACCAATGTATCCATTATCCCGAAAGCCACATCTTTGGTGTTGAAAGAGGACCGGATCTCCGTGTTATTGACCAGAGGCTGAGTGAGCTGACTCAATATCTGTCAGCTCATGAGGCCGAGCTGCAAACACCATGAAGGGACTCGATGATCCAGAGCAGAGACACCTGAACGTTGAGCAAGATGCCTCCTCAGCAAGCTAAGAATTGAATCCTTGGAAAACCGGCCGAGTGATGTCGGGGACTCCTGGAGGACTTGGAGAACCGAGGATCAGAGAAAGAACATCTAGTTGTCGGCCAGCCAGAAGGTGTGGAGGGTGAGGCTCCCGTGAGGTTCTTCGAGGACCGGCTGCCACGTTTTCTCCAGCTGAATGTGAAGACTGGGTGTTTCAAATTAGAATGGGCATCGGATCCTGTCTTTGAGGGCGAGGGATATTTTTCATCCCAGGACTGTAGTCATTCACTTCCACAACTTGAAAAATCGGCAGAAGGTCCTGGAGACGGGGACGGTGAGGTGGGACCTGGCTCCATGAGGGAGTGAGGATTTCCTTCTTCCAGGACTTTCCGGCAGCCACACAAACGAAGCATCGAGGCTTTGATGAAGTTTGAAGGGAACTCAAGGCTGTGGGAGTGAATTATGTCGCTTTATCCTGTGACCCTGAAAATTATATCCGACAACTCCGGCAAGTCTTTCAATAATCCAACTACTGCCTTGGCCTGCGTTCAATCCATGAAGGACAAGGATTGGAGCGATGATTTGCAGCTCAGACTAACTCAGGCTCTAATCCGAACTCTTTCCCTGTCATGGTGTTGTTGTCTGAATTTATTATCTTTTATCCTATTGAAGGGAGTTGTTATTCTGTGAGCGCCGATTAAATGTCTTCTCCTCGAGTGTTACAGTAACTCGTATTATCTTATCTAGGGCCGTGTCTTTCTACTATTATCCGAGCGTTAATCATGGCAGAACCGAGTGGCGCCATTGCCGAAGGGTGGGTGGTGGTGGATGCAGGTCTTCATGGGTGGGTCTAAAATGCGGGAGGGACCTTCGATCCCCATTCCCTTGTTGGCCCTTCTTTTCTTCTCCTCATTTTGGAGAAGATATCCTGAGGGTAATAACAGTCTGGCCGTGGGGTTAATCCTCCGGGTCCTCAGTCTTATTGAGGAATGTCCCCTTGGATCTATTGTGGTGGTGATTCTTTTGTATTTTTGTTATTATGGGAGGGTTTATGTTTTGTTGACTTTATCCTACTCTGGTACAGACAGGGCTATTATCCGTGAAAGGAGCAGTTTGGGGAAACTTTGGTGCTTCTGGTGTAAAGTGAATTGGAGGAAGGGGGTAATGGTGCACACCCGATTGTGATGTGAAAATCTGTTCCTGTCTCTCTGTCGCCTAACTAATGGTGGCAGTTAATCTGCAAATTTTCCCAGGGAATGTACGGGGCATCCATCACCCTATCAGAAGGAAAAATATCCTCTCCCTTCTTAAGGAGAAAGTCGACATAACCTTAGTGCAGAAAACTCATCTGGATGATGAGGAACAGTTCTGGTCAGCCTATTATAGGAAGGATATTGTTAAACTAGAAAGAGTGCAGAAGAGATTTACGAAGATGCTGCCAGGACTTGATGTTCTGAGTTATAAGGAGAAGCTGGATAGGCTGGGACTTTTTTTACCTGGAGCGTAGGAGGGTTAGGTGTGATATTATAGAAGTCTATAAAATAATGAGCACAGAGAAGGTATATAGTCGACATCTTTTCCCTAAGGTAGAGGAGTCTAGAACTAGAGGGCATAGGTTTACGGTGAGAGCAGAGAGATACAAAAGAAACCAGTGGGGAAGTTTCTTCACACAGAGGGTGGTGAGCATCTGGAACGGCTGCCAGAGGCAGTGGGAGAGGCGGGTACAATTTTGTCCTTTAAAAAGCAGTTAGACAGTTACATGGGCAGGGTGGGTATAGAGGGATATGGGCCAAATGCTGGCAAGTGGGGCTAGCTTAGTGATAGAAACTGGCCGGCATGGACAAGCTGGGCCGAAGGGCCTGTTTCCAAGCTGTAAACATCTATGACTCTACCTGGAACAAAAAGAAACCTTGCCTCAAGTTTGTTAAGCTCCAATCACCAGGAGCGAAGGGAGGAGATGGTCTCCCGAAAATCAGGCTTCATCAATTGGCCTCTCGTCTTAGGTTCATAAGGGACTGGGTTAGGATGGGCCCAACATTCATCTGACTCAATACAGAAGCAGACCAGTCAGGTCTCCCTCTATCCAAAACTGGCATAGGCTGATTATGGAATGCATCTCCATGCAATTTTTAATGTCTATAATTCATTCCGAGTCTGATGCATTGGGTAAAGTATGGGACTCCTATCTCAAATACATACGCTCCAATTTGACTGACTTGCCATGAGTGAATTCAATTTAACTTAGGCCGGGAGTAGGGCACAGTGGTTAATGCTGCTACCTCAGCGCCAGGGACCCAGGTTCAATTCCAGCCTTGGGTGGCTGTCTGTGTGGAGTTTGCACATTCTCCTTGTGTCTTTGTGGGTTTCCTCCGGTTGCTCCAGTTTCCTCCCACTTTCCAAAGATGTGCAGCTAAAGTGGATTGGTCACGCTAAATTGCCCCTTTGTGTCCAAGATGTTTAGGTTAGGTGGCTTGACCATGATCAATGCACCGGGTTACGAGGATAGGATGGGAAGTGGGCTTCAGTGAAGTGTTCTTTCTGAGGCTCACTGCAGACTTGAGGGGTGAATGGCCTTCTGCACTATAGGAGTTCCATGTCATCTATGTTGTGTTATTCATTTTAATTTGTATATGCTGTTAGTCTGTTTGTAATATTTTACAAACTGAATTGTTATCCTCTGTTTTTATATAATCTTACTCTCTTTCCACACTCACTATTTTAACCTGTTAACTGGTTGTTCAATTGATCTGGCATTTCATCTCGAGGCTCTGGTCCTTCAAATACCCTGTTCCAAATTAATTCTGCAATGTGTTGCTTGTATTTATGTTGGCAATGTCTCTTGTTCCGTTCTGTGCCCATTTTGCAGCATTTTTTCTGTTACTCTGTTGCATTCATCGTTTAAAAAATTATTTAAAAATAACAACTTATTAAAAATCTGTCCAACTCATCCGTGAATATATTCAATGAGCCCCACACCCCACTGGTCCCTGTTGAAAAGAAATCCAGAGACTAACAACCCTCTGAGGGAAGAGATGACTGGAAATATATAACATAACTACAGTACAATATTACAGGGCTAGAAATAATAATAAATGTACTTTATTACAGAACCATAAATAATATATCTAATCTGTACCATATAACACGAGACATGTCTCTGTCTGGTATTAATTTACTGTCTCCTTAAATGTCAGCCATTGCCTGGAGAAACCAGCCGTTCAATTGTGAACCTTAGGAAAGAGACCATCCTTTTAGCCAGACGAATAAATGTGTCAAGTTAAGGGAGCAAAGGATGTAAATGTCTTTAAGAGAGAGAGAGAGACCTGGGCCAAGCTTTCCAGAGTCTGCACCCTCCCTGGATTCACTTCCTTTCCCTTCAGTTGCTGCAAGTGACCAATTGAAGGTCAGAATGAGAAAAGAAATGGAAAGGGGGAGAAAATAAAGTGTTTTACTCGCAGATATTGGAGACAGGAGTCGATTTCCGTCAGTGCAAATTTCAATCTTCATTCACATAAACACGCGCTGTGATTGGCTGGTGGACCAGAGTACTTCCGGTCCTCCAATTCGATCCATTGGTCAACACCTCAGCCTGAAGGTCAGGGGGTGGGCTCTACCCCGCACATGCGCAGTCTCCCCACTTCCTTGGACATGCGCAATCTTGGATCGAGGGGGGAGATCACCGAGCGGCTTCTCGCTCTGGCTGGAGCTGGTTGCCTGGAAACCTTGTCTGGGGCAGGTGTGGAGGGAGAACAATTGGTGGGGGTGGGGCTCTCGTGTCCGCGCGCCGGGCCTTCCCGTGTCCGCGCGCCGGGCCTTCCCGTGTCCGCGCGCTGGGCCCGCGCGCTGGGCCCGCGCACTGGAACCCGGAGATATGTTTGGGGCCTTTCCGCGGATGTGGAAGAATGGGGCGGGGGAGTGCGCACGCGCGGGCTCGCCTGCTGGCGGCTTCGTTTTATTGATTGTTTAGAGCTTTTTGTCTTTGGTGCAGCTGATGTGTTTTTGCATCGTGACTATTGTGTTTTGTGTGTTTACCCTGTCCTCTGCCTTGGTCTCTTGGGCAATGGAACCGCCTTTTGGGGCTGAACTGTGCCCCTCCGGGGAGGGGAGGGGTCTCTCTCGGTGTCGGTGTGTCCTTTCCTGATGGTCGGTGCTGCTCATTCTCTCACACACACTCTCACAGACCGGCACGTGCAGCATTCACTCAGATACTCCTTCACACACGCCTGCTCTTGCTGACATGCATGTACTGCTTCCACACCCATACTTTCCCACACGCACGTTGGGTCCGTTCCCACCGATGGGGGTCTACCGCTGGGAGGGGGGTCGATGGCGGCTTTGTTTTCTTGCTGATTGTTCTGTATTCAGCTTTGTCCTGTTGCATTGTCGAATTGTTAACAAACCAAAAGCTCCAAAACTTCCTCCTCCAAAACATCTGGGAGGAAATCAATGTTTCCCCCTTTTCTTATTCTCACCTTCAGTTGGTCACTTGCAGCAACTGAAGGAAAATGAAGTGAATCCAGGGAGGGTGCAGACTCTGCAAAGCTTGGCCCAGGTCTCTCTCTCTTAAAGACATTGCAATGAAATGAAAATCGCTTATTGTCACAAGTAGGCTTCAAATGAAGTTACTGTGAAAAGCCCCTAGTCGCCACATTCCGACGCCTGTTCGGGGAGGCAGTTACAGGAATTGAACCGTGCTGCTGGCCTGCCTTGGTCTGCTTTCAAAGCCAGCGATTTAGCCCTGTGCTAAACAGCCCCTTTGCTCCCATTGACATCCTTTGCTCCCTCAGCTTGACACATTTATTTGTCTGACTAAAATGTCTCTTTCCCAATGTTCACAATTAAAGGTCTGGTTTCCCCAGGAGATGGCTGACATTTAAGGGGACAGCAAATTAATATAGGCCAGAGATATGTTTAGTGTTATATGGTACATAATAGATATACTATTTATGGTTCTGCAATAAAATACATTTCTTATTATTTCTAGTTGTATAATATAGTACTGTAGCTATGTTATATATTTCCAGTCATGGAGTCATTACAGCACAGAAGAAATCCATTCAGTAACTCGAGTCCATATCGACTGTACAACAAACCAGTCAGTTCCATCCCCCCGCTATTTCCCCGTTCCCCTGCAAGTTAATTTCCTTCAAATACTGGTCCAATTTTATTTTTAAATCAATATTCGTCTCCACTTCCACCTCCATCGTAGGCAGAAAATTCTTAACCACTCGCTACCAAAATTAAATCCTTCCTCAGGGTGGCACGGTAGCACAGTGGTTAGCACTGTTGCTTCACAGTGCTAGGGACCTGGGTTCAATTCTTGGCTTGGGTCACTGTGGAGTCTGCACTTTCTTCCAGTGTCGACCTGGGTTTCCTCTGGTTGTCTCGGTTTCCTCCCATAATTCCCAAAAGACACTTGTTTTGTGAATTGGACATTCTGAATTCTCCCTCAATGTACCCGAACTGGCGCCGGAGTGTGGCGACTAGGGGATTTTCACAGTAACTCCATTGCAGTGTTAATGTAAACCAATTTGTGACACTAATAAAGATTATTATTAGATGCCCCCCCCCCCCCTTTTATCTAATCAAAAGACGCTTGGATGAAGATTTTCACTTCTTCAACAGTGAGCCTGGATCCCTCATGAATCAGCCCCTCAGGAGAATTGGGAGGATGAATATTAGACACAGCAGAGTGAGAATGGAGGGAGAGTGTGTGGTATGGAGAATTACAACATTTGGGGAACGAGTGAGGAAAGAATGTTCCAGAGAAACTAGAATTGTCTGTTCTGAATTTCTGTCCTGGATTGACAGTGATGTCTTTTGTTAACATCTTTTATAGGATATCAGAAGGTTAGAATCTACAGACTGAAATCTCAAACCAAACGTCACATCAAGATCTGGTGGACTCGCTCCATTCGCTGGGACTAGAATATCATAAGCTGTTAAATCTAGAAAAGAAAATGTTTCTCTGTTCTGACGGCTTCAAAAGATTTTAAACATCAGTGTGACTGGAAAAGCACCGAGACACACACACCCGAGTGAGAGTGTTCCAGAGCACTGACTGGAAAGAGCTTTAACCAGTTACACAGCCTGAAAAAACATCATACCATTCACAGCGGGGAGAGAACATACACGAGTTATGTGTGTGGACGAGGCTTCAACTGATCGTCAAACCTGGAGAAACACGAGGACACCCAAAACATGAAGAAACCCTGGAAATGTGGGGACTGTGGGAACGGATTCAGGACTCCATCTGCACTGGAAGCTCATCGACGCAGTCACACTGGGGAGAGGCCATTCACCTGCCCTCAGTGTGGGAAGGGATTCGCTCTGTTATCCTGCCTGCGGACACACCAGCGAGTTCACACCGGGGAGAGGCCGTTCACCTGCTCTCAGTGTGGGAAGGGGTTCACTCAGTTACCCAATCTGCAGACACACCAGCGAGTTCACACTGGGGAGAAGCCATTCACCTGCACTCAGTGTGGGAAGAGATTCTCTCACTTACCCAATCTGCAGAGACACCAGCAACTTCACACTGGGGAGAGGCCGTTCGCCTGCACTGAGTGTGGGAAGGAATTCATTCAGTTACTCAGTCTGAAGACACACCAGCGACTTCACACTGGGGAGAGGCCGTTCGCCTGCACTGTGTGTGGGAAGGGATTCACTCAGTTACCCAATCTGCAGAGACATCAGCGAGTTCACACTGGGGAGAAGCCGTTCACCTGCACTGAGTGTGGAAAGCGATTCACTCAGTCACCCGATCTGCGGGCACACCAGCGAGTTCACACTGGGGAGAGACCATTCACCTGCTCTCAATGTGGGAAGAGATTCACTCAGTCATCTAACCTGCTGATTCATCAGCGACGTCACACCGGTGAGAAGCCGTTCAGATGCTCTGTGTGTGGGAAGAATTTCATTCAGTCATCCAGCCTGCTGGTACACCAGCGCATTCACACTGGGGAGAGGCCATTCACCTGCTCTGTGTGTGGGAAGAATTTCATTCAGTCATCCCGCCTGCTGCAACACCAGCGCATTCACACTGGGGAGAGGCCATTCACCTGCACTGTGTGTGGGAAGGGATTCACTCGATTATCAATCCTGCAGACGCACCAACGAGTTCACACTGGGGAGAGACCGTTCACCTGCACTGTGTGTGGGAAGGGATTCTCTCGGTTATCCCACCAGCAGTCACACCAAAGAGTTCACAGATGATTACACGGGGTCAGATTCAGCTGTCGATGTTGATGTTAATCACATCCAGGATCAACCATGTTCATTCATATAATTTACAGTGCTGAAGGAGGCCATTCGGCCCATCGAGTCTGCACCGACCCTTGGAAAGGGCACCCCACTTAAACCCACACCTCCACCCTATCCCCATAACCCCACCTCACCTTTTTGGACACTAGGGGCAATTTATCAACCTGCACATCTTTGGACTGTGGGAAAAAACCGGTGCATCCGGAGAAACTCGCACAGATACAGGGAGAACGTGCAGACTCCGCACAGACAGTGACCTAAGCCTGGCTATCATACCTGGGACCCTGGAGCTGTGAAGCAACAGTGCTAATCACGGTGTTACCATGTCGCCCATTCTGACATCCTTCACTCCCTCTTTACACATTTATTTGTCTGGCTAAAAGGATGGTCTCTTTCCTAATGTTCATAATTAAAGGGCTGGTTTCCCAGGAGTTAGCGGTCATTTAAGGGAACTATAACTAATATAGGACAGAAACGTGTCAATTGCTATTTTAATAGAATTTACATTGCAGAAGGAGGCCATTCGGCCCATCGAGTCTGCACTGGCCCTTGGAAAGAGCACCCTACCTACTACCCACACCCTCATCCTATCCCAGTAACCCCATCCAACCTTTTTTGGACACTAAGGGCAATTTAGCATAGCCAATCCACCTGACCTGCACATCGTTGGACTGTGGGAGGAAACCGGAGCACCCGGAGGAAATCTACGCAGTCACGGCAAGTGCAAACTCGGTACAATCAGTGACCCAAGCCGGGAATCGAACCTGGGTCCCTGGAGCTATGAAGCAACTACTATAGTGCCCCCCCCCCCCCCACCCGATTAGATGTTTTATGATGTGCATTACAAACGATCTGAACTTTCAAAATACAATAATGTTTTCTTGCTCAAAGCAAAACAGCTTGCGCAGACTTAGAGTTAGAGTAGAAATATGAAAATACGAAATAAAGATAGTAGACAGCTGGGCAAATAGTATAGAGTGATTCTAGAATGGAAAATGTCTGCCAGGCCCCCTACCTTGAAGGAAAATGTTATAAATCTGAGTCCATCTGTTCCTACCCCTGTAACATGCTGATTGGTTTGGGTGAGTTCCCAATATATTTGATTGGATGATTAGTTGTAAATCATCAATATGTAACATAGGTCTGACTGTGTTGCATCTTTGGGTGTTTTCTGTGTGTGGGAATGTAACACTTATCAGGTATTTGCTGACTGCTATACTATTCATATTTTGAACAATGGTAGATTCATGTTAACTATGGTGCTCATTTTGACCTTCAGTAGAAATGTTGCGTTTGCTTCTAGTTAGACTGCAAATATTTCAAATGAATTCTGTATGCTTTGCAGATTTCTCTGTAAGCTATGTGTTTTTTTTAAATTGTAATGAAACTGATTAAACTCTGTGGTTTAGTAGAGAAACCATTTAAAATGGTTTTTAAACTGGGTTGTATTTAAAACAAAATGGCTAAATCAGTGATCCTTTTACCTATCAGAAATAGCTGGTTTCCTTCAGTCCTCCCTTTGATAGATCGAAAGATTAAGTGAGATGTGTCATAATAAAACAAAAGGAAGGAGAAATACGATAGGATAGGAAAAGCGCAAAGAGGAACTCATTCATATTGTCTTTGATGGTTTCCTTGTTTGAAAACAGCCTTCAACAATAGAGCGGGCAAGCTTTGCATTTCAAGCATTGCAGCAAAAATTCTTTAAAAATTATTATTATTCAATAACAATTAATCAATTAATTGAATTTGATTCTGCTGATTCAGTAATCTTTTAGCAATGCATTAGTAATTAAGTCAAATAATTGATAGGTTAGTAACGGTTCAAGAATGATATTTTAGTTCCATTTCATTAACTGGTGGTGCAGTGGGATTAATGTGAATCATTCTGATTGGTGGGGCCCTGCATTTCATGAATAGTTGGCTAACGCATTTGATCAACAGGAATGTTACGTAGATGATGAATCCTGCTACACAAAAGAAAAATATTCCCTGTACTATGGACATTCCTGTGGCTCCCAACCACCCGCATGTTTCTCCCAGATAGAGATATCTGAGGGTGTGTCAAGCTTTCTGACTTCTTCTTGAATGTGTGCTGCCAGATCTTTAACTTCTTTTGAATTATCTGGAATGAAAGTTCAACACTCCGCACCAATCAGGGCGCAGGTGCCACCTTTTTCGGCTAACACATAGTCAAGTGCCATTTGATTTTGTAATGCCACGGTTCGAATGGCTCGCATTTTGTCAGATTTTATTTGGGCCTCTCACATGAAGGCCAGGGTTATTTGGGAACCCGGGACGCACAGACTGTTGAGTGTTAGCGGTCGCGGAATTTGCCGTGACACCGTGACAAGCCAGGACCGCCACCCTACGGGAGTGCATGATAGGTAAAAGCCTCTGAGCACAGTTGCCTAGTACACCGGATACGCGATTGATAGATACGACACGGTTAACACATCATGGAAAAGAGAGGCACAAGGCAAAATACTCTGATACAAAAAAACAATGATCAGAGATGGGTGAGATCCCGACGCAGCCCCCGTAGAACAAAGAAACTGGTGGGATAAACAAAAGCGAGATCCGGCAAAAAAAATAAGGCAGGAGTCATCTTAGTTCACCAGTTAGAAGAGCAAATGACAGAAATGAAGTGCGTCCCCGTGCAGCGTTACACTAATAATGTAAACAACAGATATAAAGCCTTCACACCGTTAGAAAAACAGGCTAAATTAAAGGAATTGAGCTCTCACTCTCCCACATTCACACCAAATCATTTTAAGCATAGAAATAAAGCGAGAAAAGATAGCGGCAGTACAGATTGTACAAACCGGCAAAAGAATCACAGGAAATTGTTACAATTATGGCTAAGGACTGTAGGGTAAAGAAAGGGAACTGTAAACATTGCGGGAAATCAGGACACCACAGTCACAGTTGCTGGCATAAGACAGAATTCGGGAAATCTAACTCAATTAGCCCAAAAGATCATGCAGCATTCCTGGAATGGCTCAAGGAGACGGGAAAGAAACAGGCTCCCTGGGGATGGACATTTTAAATTAACTAAAGTTTAGACATGTCAAAAGGGAAAAAAAATAAAATAAAATGATGTTAAATCCAAAAGGTCAGACCTCGTGGTCATTGAGGAATGAGGAGGGAAGGTACAATGTCCCTTTTGCTCATCCAGAAGCATTGTAACCCAATTAATAAAATGTGGAAGCCGGGTGGATTTCAATAAGACAGACTGTGGCATAGTAAAAAAAAAAAAAGGGGGGGCTGAAAAGCTGAATAAGCTTTTTGTTCAGAAATATCTGAGAATGACAAATCACCTCCCAAAACAAAAAAAGGGGAGTAATGTAAATACAAGATTATGGTTAGAAACTTAACAAATGGGCTCTTGTCGAGAAGAACTTCAGATCGTTTCAAATTTGCAAGATGGGATTTCCGTTTGAGATTAAGCCATTCAAGCCGTCCAGATAAATTCAGCAGTAATTCAATTCATTTGAGTTTTTAAAAAACTTGTAAGATTTCTTTCAAACACTGGTTAAATAGCGAACATTGAAAATTGAAATCAGTTTACAGAACAAGAAAGAAATTTGAGTGAAATGAAAGGACAGAATAAATAAAGTTTTAGATCACGTAAAAGACGCAAATGGCATCGTTCCAAGTTCTCCGCCCCCTTAGGTTCCGTCCAAAATTTAACAGCAAGCTGTTGATCTGTAAAAACATATATGTCTCTAAGAATAGCTAATGCCTATAAAATCAATTAGTGGAAATTGACTTAAATGGAATAACATAGATAAAGTTTTATGATGAAGGAGAATGGAGGATCTTGTTCAGTATTTTAATTAAGTGATTGTGAAATTGCTGTCTCTTCAAGAATCTGTAGCCATGAGAAAGGGCTAACAGTTAACTATGATATTTGCGAGCTGTGATAATGTGTGTGTTTGGTTTATGAATGTTCATATATCTCTGCTAAGATTTATCTTCTGAGAAGTAACCTTGAGTTTATAATTTGGAACTTTAGAATAGGAACCATAAGGATTTTTACCGAACTAATTTTGGTTAAAGCACTGAAGTGCTAGGTTTCCTTTGTGAGTGTGGTGGTATTTGTGAGTCATCTGACATTGTGATTTAAAGATCATAGTTTGAGTGTAATTAACAAATTTTTCTTTTCAAAAGTTAGCATTGACATTTTAAGGGTAATTTTGATACACAAAGAATTTTAATCAGGATATAAAATCACGTGTGTAAGAATAAGAAAATATTAGTTTTATGGTGTTCATTGGAAGTTAGGATAGTTGAAATACATTTGACCAATCCGGTGTTGGATTAGTCCAGCGTTATAACTTCCCTGACACAACGCAGATGTATTAATTCTGAGATTGCAGAATTAAGTGTAAAGGACAGATGGGTTAACAAAATATGTCCATGTTCATGTTTCTTGTTTAAACAAAAGAAGGGTGGTGACAAAATGACGTCTGGCAGAGAACTCTTACTCCACCCCTTTTCAAACCAGCAGAGAATTGACCCGTGCTTTTTAATGCCTGGATTTGGTATGTCACTCTTGCGGGGACCATGAATTGGATTCAATTTGAATTGGTTTTTGGAGCAGGCGAGGAGCTGGATTCAGGGTTTGCCCCTGTCCACACTCTGAGCTCTGGCTTTGTAACTCTGATAAAGCAATTTAAAAAAACAGCTGAAGATGTATTTTTAATTGGAACTTACAAATTTTAAGTTTTGAATTGTCAGATATATTCAGATTAGCTAACCCACTCTGTCCCAAGCAGAATGGATCTTTTGTGTTTTACTTTACAAGTAACTGCAAGTGGAACACGATTTGCAGTAGCTTCAGGAATTTGAGATAGTTGGGTTATAGCAAACTGGCTAACTAAACAGACACGAGCATGTCAGGGTCGGGTTCAAGCCCAACAGAAACAGGCGCGCAACCACGAGGAAAATAGATATGAAAAGATTGTAAAATATGAGAACTACTAACCCCTGGATAACAGACGTGTTCGGCCCATACAGGAACAAGCTTAATACGGACAACACCTAACACCTGGTGACGACCAGGACACTTTTCCTTTAAATTTTCAGATTAAACATCCAAAAAAGGCTGGAACGACAGCGGAGGTTGTGGGGACTCGTGATGACTCTTGAGATCTCAGAACAACTACGAGCAGATAAGAGCGCAGGAAATCATTGATTTCACAACGGAGACAGGATGAACGTAGCTATATGAACTATGGTGCTTTCTATAATTTTATTGAAGGAACATTGATCCCAGCAGCCAGAGACTGGAACAATGGTAGAACTTATTTTAATGCGTGGCTGCAGGTACATTCGGGGAAAGACAGCCGATGCGTATACAAATTGTCACTGTACTTCTCGCAGGTTCAGGTATTGTTTATAATATGAAATAAATATGCATTGTGTTTTAAGTAAGGTTGTTTTGAAGCAGGCTGCCAATGATACGGGTGCCACTAGATTTTGAGGGCATGACAACCTACACAGGGTAAGAAGAGGCATAATCAATGATGCAGTGACTTGACTTAACACAGAAACTTCTATGGAAAAGTCACTAGACATACAAGGGATAAATGCAAAGGTGGAACAAGTTAAAGGAATAAGGAAAGGAATATTAGAGAAACCAGAGAAAGGTCTACCCAGCTTGAGAGAAGATGGCCTGGATATACAATTGAATAGGACAACAGTGTTTGGGACACACACTAAGACAATCAACAATAATTAATAAACTCATCGACCGAGAAACAGAGACAGCTGGAAGGCTCTGACAGGGGCAGCTTGAATAGACAGCCCTCAACTGGCTAAGCTAGCCAAATGACAAGGGACGCTGGAAAACTCTACTCTGAAGAGAGTAACCAGAGTATACTCAGCGATCCTCGACTGCAAAATGGACGAGATAACGGGGCTAGAGATGGTCCTGATGATCCCTATCATCACACCGGACTCAGGGCCATTCCCTCTCAACCAACTGGAGAACACTGGAATCGTACGGGCTAACACCTCCCTCAGGTACTATTCACCGAGACCTCTGCTATACGCAGGAATAATATATGGGATCTCCCTCACGGGGTGTAAACAGAAAGCGGACATTAAAGTGTGCCCCGACCCGGTAGGACAGGGAGAGTTGGACGAATGTGGGTTAATCAGAACTCATGGTTGTGCCTTAGAGATTACACCTGTCCCCATGCATTTTAAGTTTACGGAGGAAAAGGAAAATACTGCGTCTCCACCACCATAACCTATCGCTATAACTTTTGTTCTCCTTAGGTCCACCTAGCTACGGCCTAGCAAGGATTATTTGAGTTAGGATTATAAAGAGCCAGAGATGGTCCCACACCTTGCAGAAACTCTGAGGGAACGAAGACTCAAGATCAGCCAATCAGTTAAGCTTTACTACCAGTTAATGAAAAAAATCCATGCTTTGAAAAAAAAATACACGAGGAACTACTTCAGAGTGAAAGTTGGTGGCAGAGAGTGTGGGAGTGTAAGATGAGCTAACTTGCAAACTAGTATGAATAACATCATTTAATTACAGACAGCAGAGTTAGTCAGGGAGGCAGGCATGATTGATATCAAGGTATTAAACGTGACATACATGGGTTCATTTGAGGGGTGATCTTTGAATCACAGGCACGGTGTACGTATGGAACATCAGGGAGGTTACATGCCCCAAAGGCAGAATTAAAACACATCCTGCTGCCCTCATCGAATCATTGTGATCATCTGGGATTCAGTAAACTTCTTCCAGGACCAAAAGGAGGAATTGTTGGGGGACATTTTCTGATACTGGACTATGATATAAATTATAGTTGGCTCTGTAACTACATTTTTGCTCCGATATTACTTTTGAATAGTTCTGCTGAGACAAAAGGTACTCATTGGCTTAGATGCCTGTTCAGAAGAGGCAATTTGTAGGAATAGACCTTGGGCGCGATTCTCCGAAATGGAGGCAGAGTGTTTGCGGCGTCGTGAATGCCGTCGAGGTTCCCGATCCAGGGCCCGATAATGGGCTAGGAGCGGAGCCGCGTCATTTACACGCGCCAGGCCTTGGCGCCGCGTAAAGGCGGCGCCGCATACATGACGCAGCCGGTGCCGCATAACTGGCGTCACCCGCGCATGCGTGGTGCCGTCCTCGCTGAGTCCGCCCTGCAAGAAGATGTCAGACGGATCTTGCGGGGCTGCGGAAGAAAGGAGGTCCTCCTACAGAGAGTCTGGCCCGACGATCGCGGGCCAGACCCCATTTGAGGCCCGCGCCCCCCCCCCGGGTGCAGGATACCCCTCGCCCCCCCGCAGGCCGCCCCCCCCCCAACGTTCCCGCGCTGTTCCCGCCGGCAGCGACCAGGGGCGTCATTCTCTGACCCATCGCCGGGTTGGAGAATCGCCGGGTGCTGCCGTGAATCCCGCCCCCGCCGGTTGCCGAAGTCTCCGGTACCGGATATTCGGCGGGGGCGGGAATCGGGCCGCGCCGCTTGGCGGGCCCCCCCGCTGGATTCTCCGGCCCGGATGGGCCGAAGTCCCGCCAATAAATTGCCTGTCCCGCCGGTGTGGATTAAACCACCTTTTGAACGGCGGGACAAGGCGGCGTGGGCGGGCTCCGGGGTCCTGGGGAGGGTGCGGGGCGATCTGGCCCCGGGGGGTGCCCCCACGGTGGCCTGGCCTGCGATCGGGGCCCACCGATACGCGGGCGGGCCTGTGCCGTGGGGGCACTCTTTCCCTTCTGCCTCAGCCACGGTCACCACCATGGCGGAGGTGGAAGAGACTCCCTCCACTGCGCATGCGTGGGAAACTGTCAGCGGCCGCTGATGCTCCCGCGCATGCGCCGCCCCGAGATGTCATTTCCGCGCCAGCTGGCGGGGCAACAATGCCCATTTCCGCCAGCTGGCAGGGCGGAAATTCTTCCGGTGTCAGCCTAGCCCCTCAATGTTGGGGCTCGGCCCCCAAAGATGCAAAGCATTCCGCACCTTTGGGGCGGCGCGATGCCCGTCTGATTGGCGCCGTTTTGGGCGCCAGTCGGCGGACATCGCCCCGCTTCGGGAGAATTTCGCCCCAGGTGTGGACGGCGCCGGGGGTAACCCGCCATTTTGGGCATGCCGCTCGGCCCTTCCGGGCCTGAGAATAGCAGGGGTGCTGGAGAGTCACCATTTTGGGTGTCACGGGCGATTCTCCGGTCTGCGCCGCGTGGAACTCGACGGGGCCATTCTCGCCGCTTGGGAGAATCGCGGGAGGGCGTCAGACCGGCGTCGCGGGAAATGTGGCGACCCAGGCGGTTCTCCCAACCGGCGCGGGAGCGGAGAATCGCGCCCAGTGTATACACAATGTTTACTAATATCAGAAGGGACACAAAATGGCTGTTAGCTAAGATAGCAATACTAAAGACACAAAATGTCTGAACTAGCCACATTCCTGAACAATGGGTTGCAAGCTGTGTAGGCTACCTCATGGGAACTAGACATGGGTATTTCTAGGGAGTATGTTAACAGCCACTGATAACAACTTCACACAATAGCTCAAGGTCTCCAGCTGCAGACAGATATCTTTATGTTGAGTCTTGAGTGACTTTTGCATGAAGTTAGGGGCGGGTAAGACAACACCCACTTTAACCATATATGTGATAACTGGGATGCCAAGAAAATTGATTGACTGCATGTAATGAATTGTGACGTGAATAGAGTTGATTGATATGTTAATGAGATTGCAACTAATTCCACCCCTTGAATCTGTATATTAACCCAATGCGAACCTTAGCTCAAGTGAGAAAGAGTGCTGCCAAGCTGGGGAGCTTTCAGATCTTTCTCCCAGAGCTCTGATATAATAAACTGCTTCTTTACTCATTCATAAAGGCCTGCGTGTGAATATTTTCACCTCTAACAACTGGGAACTCACTTCAACATATACATATAAGCATATTTACTGATTAGAGTTAACAGAAGAATCTAAGGAAGAGTTTATTTAGATATTGAGTGGCCGTGACCTGGAATTTGTTTTATACAAGGGTGATGGCAGTGGAGTGGATTTACGACTTTAATATGAAATTGGTATTTTAAGTAAATAAACTTGCAGTGGATTGGGGATATCAAGGGGAAATGGAACTGACTGGATTGTCTACAGAGTCAGCATGGACTCCAGTTGCTGAATGCACTCGTTCTGTGTCATCATGACTGGAACTATATAACACAGCCACAGTATATATTACACTGGAAATAATAATAAACATACTTTATTACAGAGTCATAAACAATATACCTAATTTATGCCATATAACAACACTTGACATCATATATTAATTTACTGTCCTCTTAAATATCAGCCCTCGTTTGGGGAAACCAGCCGTTTAATTGTGAACATTGGGAAATAAACCAAAGGATGTCAATGTCTTTAAGAGAGAGAGACCTGTTGATGGGTCGCGCCCTCAGGACCACTGTGCCATCCATTCTTGTTCCTACACCCGACCATGCTCCAGTACTGCAAAGGATGTGACAGCAGCGTGCTCAGCAGAAGGTGGCACATGACACTCGGGCAACTGATCTTCCTGCCTTGGCGCCTGGAGACAACGTCCGCATCCACCTACCAGAGGGTGACTGGTCAGCAAGTGCCGAAGTTCTCCACCGCGTGGCTCCCCGCTCGTTCCTGGTTCACATGCCTGATGGCTCCATTCGCCTGCTTCCGTGTTCGCTACGTGATCATACACCGGTGCCACGCCCTCCTGTTGTTCCTGATGTCGACTTCGTGGAGCTTCCTGCCACCATGCCCATTCCTCTGTCACCTGTGGCGAGGCCCATTCCTCAGCCGGTGGATCCTGACCCACCCTTGAGGCGGTCAACCCGAATTCGTCGCCCACCTACGAGGCTGGACTTATGAGCCTGTTTGAACATTGAACTCACTGACGTATTATGCCACAATGTTAATATGTTTCTCTTTTTGTCGTTACAGGTGTTCGTTTTTGATGTTTGATGATTACGCTTGTTTTGTTTATGGTACAACCTCGTTGCTATGTTGCACCTGACACCTTCCTATGTATATAGTTTAGCCTCATGTACATGTTGTAGATATTGCACTCACACATTCAGCTGCACTCAGTACACATCTATATTTATTACCACATAGGCACATATTCTTGTAAAAAAGGAGGGATGTCATGATATTCAGATAAACATCATGGTGCAAACACATACACACTGGTGGACAGATCAACGGACCAATCAACACACACGCAACATCACAGCCAATCACAAGCAAGAGTACGCACTATAAAACGGGGAACACCACAGTTCCCGCTCATTCCAGCAGGAGACAGCTCAGGGCACAGAGCTCACAGCAAGCGACTCAGACATACACCATGTGCTGAGTGCCTCTTTAAGATAGTGTTAGGGTTGGGTCCACAGGTTAAAGGGTAAAGAACGAACCACAGTCATAAGTTTACAGATGTTGTTATTGATAGTAATAAAACAAAGTTGTACCATCTGCAACCGTGTTGGTTCGTCTGTATAGCGGAACACCCAACACAACACTGTCTCCAGCCTATGGTGAGTAAAACACTTTCTTTTGTCCCCCTTTCCATTTATTTTCTCATTCTGACCTTCAATTGGTCACTTGCAGCAACTGAAGGGAAAGGAAGTGAATCCAGGGAGGGTGTAGACTCTGGAAAGCTTGGCCCAGGTCTGTCTCTCTCTTAAAGACACGACAACTATAAACCATCCATGAGTCCTGCCCCTGACCAGCCTGTAATATAACAGGGGCCAGTTTAGCTCAAGTTGTTTGGACAGCTGGTTCATGATGCAGAGGGAGGCTTCAATTCCCGGCTGAGGTTATTCATGAAGGCACCAGCTTCTCAACCTTGTATCGTGCCTGAGTTGTGTTGATCCTCAGGTTAAATCACCACCAGTCAGATATACCTCTCAATGGGGAAAGCAGCCTATGGTCATCTGGGACCTTGGCGACTTTACCTTTAATCTAACAATTGAATCCACTCGATATAATCCTCACCCATTCCGAAGCCTCGAATCGGATGCACCAGATAATTCGACTTGATCGAAAGCTTTCTCTGCATCGAAGGAGATCACCAGCCCACCCACTGTGTATTTCTGAAAAGCCTGAATCACATTCAGCAACCGTCCAACATTGTTACTGGAAAACCCAGGCTCCCCCCGCCCCCGCACAATTGTTGGAAGGATGCCTTCTCGCCAAAACTTTAGATCGTAATTTGAAGTCAAGATTCAAAACAGATATTGGCCAACAAGAGGCACACTCCTCTGGATCCTTCAGAATCAAAGAGATAGTAGCCTCCCAAAGAGTCGATGACAGCATCGACTGAGTCAAAAGAGTGACAATACATACCCATCAATGGGTCCAACAACAAATCCTCAAGCCCCCTATAAAACTCACACCCACAGCCATCCGCTCCTGGTGCTTTACCCAACTGAGCTCCTTCATGGCCTTTGAGACCTCTTCCCTAGAAAGGGGAGCATTAAGAGGCTCACACTGGCTTTCTGAGGCCTCCATAAGCTTCAGGGAAGTGAATAAATGCTCCATATCCAGCAACACTTCACCAGACTTCAGAGACTTTATAATCCTGCATAGAATTCCCCAGATCCCTGTTTATCTCCTCTGTCCTCACAACCCTTCCCCCCCCCCCCCCCCCAAGCTGCCCAGAGGGAATTGTTCCAATGTCGGCCTTTTTTTTTGTCAAACAGGTCATGTATTTGCTCGGTTTATTCCCAAACTCGTACAACGTCTGCCTCGCAAACCTTTCTCGACCTGCTGCATCAATCATTAACCTCCTTCAGCAATAGCTTATTCGAGATCTCCTTGTAATTCTGCTCGGCCTTCGTGAAACAAACCCCCAGACATTGCTGGTTCTTCAGCATCCGAGCATAAACTTTACATGTCTCCCATAAAATGGAGGGGGGAATACCAGGGGTTGGGTTCACCCAAAGGAAGAACTCAAACTCGTTCTTACAATGCTTAGTAAATGAAGTATCTCTTATCAGAGAGGCAGCAAACCTCCACATTCTCGACCTGGGGGTGAACCCTCGAGTAGAATTCCAGAGTAACAGGGGGATGGTCCACAATCGATGGTCACGACGGTGCAAGAGGACACCAGGTGTAGGATCGTCCTTGACATAAAAATGTTGTTGATTCTAGTATGGCATTGATTAGGGCTGGAAAGAAGGTAAAATCTCCTCCCCTCAGGTGCAAAGTTCTCCAAACATCCACATAACCCACCTCCTCACAAGTAAAGGCCAATGCCCTGGCTTGGGGGGGGGGGGGGGGGGGGGTCTTGGTAACCGGGAGCTTATCTACCAGCGGATTTAAGGGACAGTTAAAGTCACCAACCACAAAAGAGTTAGTTGAAGCTAACTGCAAAATCCACAAAGGCCTTAGTAATGAACTCCGGGGAGTAATTAGGGGATCCATAAACATTCATTATTGAAACAATATCGCCATGCACCGAACCTCTAATGATCGCATATCTACCTCCTTTGTCCTTGGTGCAGGTTTCAACCTTAAAAGGGATATTTTTATTAATAAGGATTGCCACATCCCTGCTACTGGATGAAAAGAAGATGAAAAAAACCTGCCCCTCCCAATCCCGCCTCAATTTAAAGTGTTCCTCATCATCCAGATGAGTTTCCTGTAATAAAGCTATGTCGACTTTCTCCTTAAGAAAGGAGAGGATAACCATAGATTTGAGCCAGCGAAGTGGGATTGGAAATTTTCGGAGATGGGATTGGAAAGGAATTAGGACACTAAAAGATTTATTTCTTGGGGGTCGTTTTGCGGGATTGAAGGAGCTGGGAGCGAAGTATGGGCTGGAGCAAGGGGAAATATTTAGATATATGCAGATTTGAGACTTTGCCAGAAAGGAGATACAGAGCTTCCCAGTAGAGCCAGCTTCCACATTGCTGGAGGAGGTGCTGACGACAGGGGGACTGGGGAAGGGGTAGTATTGGCGGTTTACGGGGCTATTTTGGAGGAGGAGAAGGCGCCTTGTGTATTGATGTTTGCCCTATGTATTGTTCTCATGTATGGAATGATCTGTATGAACTGTACGCAGAACAATACTTTTCACTGTATCTCGGTACACGTGACAATTAACAACTCCAATCCTCACCATTGAGGTGATAGTATTTCTAATCAGTAAGGCGACTCCACCCCCTCTGCCATATTCTCCGTCCCTCCTGTAAACTTTATAACCGGTATATTTGGTACCCAGTCCAGACCGTCCTGCTACTTGTTTTTGGAACTGTATTGAGTTCCCCTGAGGCCTTCCCCTCCCCCTCCATTTATTAGTTTAAAGTCCTTCTGACCTCCCTATTTATCCTTTCCACGAGGACACTGGTCCTAGATCGGTTCAGGTGGGGACTGTCCCAACGGTACAGATCCCTCCTGTCCCAATACTGGTGGCAGTGCCCCTGGAACCCCTCTTTCCCGCACCACTCCTTTAGCTACGTGTTTACTTCCGTAATTTTCTCATCCCTGTGCCAAATTTGCACGTGACTCGTGTAATAATCCAGAGATTACATCCTTTGAGGACCTGTTCTTTAATTTTGTTCCTCGTTCCTGATATTCCCAAACAGGTCCTATTTCCGAGTCTTGCCGATGTTGTTTGTCCCAATGTGGACCACAGCAACTGGATCCTCCCCCTCCCTCTCCAATATCCTTTCAAGCCGGTTAGAGATGCCCCTCACCCTGGCACCGGGCAGGCAACATACCATGTGGGACTCTCGGTCCTGCTTCCAAAGGACGTTATCACTTCCCTTAATTATAGAATCACCGACAACTACCACTTCCTCCCCCCACTTGGATGGCCTCCTGTACCAGGGTGCAGTGGTCAGCTAGCTCATCCTTCCTACAGTCACTGCTCCGATACCCTGCCCCTCTGTGTCCGCTCCCTGGAGACTCGGCTGTGAATCCCCGAGATAAGGATTTTGTCCTCACAGCTCCGACACTCCGTCCCTCCGAGTCCGCTCCCTGGAGACTAGGTATGGGGAATAGGTATTGGAGACGAGGTATTGGGGAATGAGAGGAAGGAATATTCCATAGAAACTAGAATTCTCTGATCTGAATTTCTATCCTGTACTGAGTGTTGACTTTTGTAAACTCCTTTTACAGGTATTACAAGAGGAGGAATTACAGACAGAAATCTCAATGATCACGTCTCAGTCTTACAGAGTCACTCGATACCTTGGGACCTGAGTATTATCGGCCTTTGAACCTCGAAGGAGAAATGTTTGCCCGATCTGTCGGCATCAAAAGATTTTATACATCAGTGTGACTGGAAAAGCACCGAGACACACACACCCGAGTGAGTGTGTTCCAGGGGACTGACTGTGGAAAGAGTCCAAGTCTCTGTCCTAGAGGAGCTCCCGCCGGTGGCCATTGTCTACGCCGCTTTCAGGGGTTTCTACGTTTTTGTGGTCTCCCCCCACCGATTTTCGGCGGCCTTTGGAGCTGTCCCGGGCGTCCAGCCGGGCCGGTTTGAGAACCGGCGACGAACCCCACGCGAGTGTCTGGCGGCCGGAGCTGAGGTGTCGGGCCCGGGACGCATGCATTTGGAGCAACGGGGGTGGAGCTAAACTGAGGATGAGGCGGCAGGCCCGAAGCCAGGACGCAATGTAGTGGAGATGTTCCACACCGGGTGGCTCCCACCTAGAGTGTGTTTTTAAGTCGTCGGAAGTCCGGCCCCAGGGGACGTTTTGAGGAATATTTTAAAAAACTATTTTTGAAGAATTTTTTTGTTTTTAGATTGAAGAAAGAAAAATAATAAGTCGTTAAAAGATGCAAAAAGGGCTCTCTGTCCGGGCCTGGGTGGGAATGGCGCATCCTCGGGGTTGGCAGTGACTCACCCGGCGGCCTGTCCTCACTCTCCGGGTGTGGGGATGCCGGAGCCCCCCCCGGGTGTGGGGATGACGGAGCCCCCCCCCCGGGTGTGGGGATGTCGGAGCCCCCCCCCCGGGTGTGGGGATGTCGGAGCCCCCCCGGGTGTGGGGATGTCGGAGCCCCCTCCGGGTGTGGGGATGTCGGAGCCCCCCCCGGGTGTGGGGATGTCGGAGCCCCCCCGGGTGTGGGGATGTCGGAGCCCCCCCCGGGTGTGGGGATGTCGGAGCCCCCTCCGGGTGTGGGGATGTCGGAGCCCCCCCGGGTGTGGGGATGTCGGAGCCCCCCCCAGGTGTGGGGATGTCAGAGCCCCCCCCCGGGTGTGGGGATGTCGGAGCCCCCCCCCCGGGTGTGGGGATGTCGGAGCCCCCCCGGGTGTGGGGATGTCGGAGCCCCCCCGGGTGTGGGGATGTCGGAGCCCCCCCCCTCCGCTGTACCACGAGCGGCAGCGCCTAGAGCACTGCGCCCTCCACGCCCTCAACAACCTCCTGCAGCAGCCGCTCTTCACCCAGCAGCAGCTGGACGGGCTGAGCGGCCAGCTGGCTCCCGACTCTCTGGTGAATCCACATCGCAGTTTGTTAGGAACCGGGAACTATGATGTCAACGTCCTCATGGCCGCCTTGCTAACTCAAGGCCTCGCTGCGATTTGGTGGGATAAACGCAAGTCGCTCAGCAGCTTGGTGCTGAGCCGGGTCCATGGCTTCATCCTCAACATTCCCTCCAACATGACGCTGGGCTTTGTCTCGCTCCCCATCCAGCGCAAGCACTGGGTGGCAGTCAGGCTAATCAACGGGGCCTACTACAACCTGGACTCCAAACTAAAGGCCCCGGTTCCAATCGGGAATGAGGAGGAACTGAGGAAGTTCCTGCAGGACCAGATTGCCCAGGATCCCTGTGAGCTGCTGCTGGTGGTGCCGAGGGAGGTGGAGGAGGACGGAAGCTGGCTGCTCGCTCCCTGAACGCGAGACACGTGAGATCGGACAGCGGGAGCGGTGAGGGGGGGGAATGTCTCGCCGCCGATAGCGGGCTGACTCAGACCTCCAGCTGTGACGGATGAAGCCAGCGCGCTGGGGAGGTGGAAAAAATAATTGGAAACTCTAAATGTATTTAAAAAAGAACTTGAAATGTTTAAAGAGACAATATCAGCAGGACTGTTATTGAATCATTGCCTCTATCATTTCCTATATTGCTCCATCGTCACATAGTTTAAGTTCATTGACCAGACTGAAACAAACAGGAATGGGGTTTTAATACATAATATTATGCAATGTTGCTTGATGGTACAGTTAGAACTCAGCTCAATTCCTCGAGGTCGCGCTCTCATTGGGAATATCACATCATGAAATAAAAGAATTACAATGTTAGGGGTGAAAATATTCACACAATGACCTGAGTATAAGTAAAAAAAGCAGTTTATTATGTCAGAATTTTGGGAGGGAAGGTCTCAGACTCCACAGCCTGTGACAGCACCTTCTCTCACTTGAGCTAAAGCTCACATGGGATAATATACAGATTCAAGGGGCAGAATTAGTTGTTTTCTCATTTACAGACAATCAATCAACTATATTCGCGTCACACTTTTTACATGCAGTCAATCAATTTTCCTGCCATACCCAATTATCACATATATGGTTAAAGTGGGTGTTGTCTTACCCGCCCCTAACTTCATACAGAAGTCATTCAAAACTAACAATGATGTGCCCTGTCTACAGCCTTAGACCTTGAGCTTATCAAGGATACATTGCAAGTCTTGTTCTGTGAAGCTGTTATCATCGGCTGTTGGGACACTCTCTATACATACCCACGCTTGGGTCTCATGAGACAGTTTACAGGGAATGTGGCTTGTTCAGCCATTTTATATCACAAAATAGCTAACAGCCATTTTGTGTCTTTTCTGATGTTAACAGCATTGTGTATACACTATCTATTTCTACAAATTACCTCTTCTAAACAGGCATCTAAGCCAATGAGTACCTTTTGTTTCATCAGAACTATTTAAAAGTAATACGGGAGCACAGATGTAGTTACAGGGCCACCTATAATTTATATCATAGTCCAGTATCACAAAGTGCCCTCCAACACTTCCCCCTTTTGGTCATGGAAGATGTTTACAGAACTCCAACCATATTCGGGTGTCCGACCAGCCAGGGTTGGAAACGGGTGCGGAGGCAGATGTTGTAGCCTTCGCCTCGTTGATCGCCCGAAGACGGATCCTGATAGGTTGAAGAGCAACCTCTCCACCCTGTGCCCTGGCGAGGCGGGGGGACCTGTTGGAATACTTGACTCTTGAGAAGGTTAAGTTTGAACTGAGGGGAAGGATGGAGGGGTTCTACAATTCATGAGCATTATTCATTATGCATTTTCAAGAACTGGATAAGATCGAACATTAGTTGGGGCGGGTGGGTGGGAGGGTTGGGGGAGGGGGGCTGTGTGTGTTAATGGCGACTATGGGTGATTCCTGATTCCTTTTTGTCATTTGTTTATGTGAACATGCGAGCTAATGTTTGGGGTTTGGTGGGAGGATGGGATCGTTGTTATTGATATGGGGATTGACATATTTGTTACTGATTATTGTTGGGTGTAAATTTGGGAGAAAATGTGAGAAAAGAGGAGAATAAAAAAATATTTTTTTTAAAACTGACTCTCAACATTTTTTTATCACCCAAATGTACTGGGGAGTTAAAATTGGATTGCTGCCAAACTCGTCTTATCTTTGTTTTGGAACAGACTGACCTAAACATGGGTTACTTACTTTCAAACCTGTCTCTTAAATCCAAGCGGTTGGAATTTTATTTAAATCAGTTTCACATTGGATGAAGTTTAGTTTCCTATCCAAACTAATTGTAAACATAGAACTAAACACAATAAAAAACCTCTTATTAGCATCTCAAATGGAACAGTAAATTCATTTGTTACATTTTTAACTAAAACTGTTGCTAACTCGCCAGAACAAGGGAGGGGAGAATATATGACTGTAATGTTTAGGGCAGCCTCCCCCTTGGTAATCGCAGAAGGAGCTGTACTTGTCCTTATCTACTTGCTCTGAAAGGACTTGGTTTAAAGTTTGCAAAAATGCTTTTTCACAGACGGAGTTTTTCTTTGAGACACAAGCCTGTATTTCATTTCCAGCTGTCCAGCTGAATGGTTTCATTTTATCGCTCAGTTTCCTGTGTCTTCAGGCAGGTAAAGTGACACCATTGCTATTCCTCAGCAAATTTGTGTTCCTTCAGGATTAGTCTTACCCTGTGTTTTTACTAAATGTCTCTCCTTTTCCTTCAATTCCCAATATCTATTGGTTCTGGCCACAGTGAGATGAGGCTCAGTGTCCTCGGCCCAAGGGCGGTTGGTGATTGTGTTTTATCCACTGGGGCGGCCCCACCCTATCTGCCCAACTGTGTTGCTGCAAACTGCAGCCACCGGCTGGACTGGATTGTCTCATTCCTTTGTCTAATTCTTCACTAAATATAGGCTGCTCAGAATTATTACCCCTTTTGTTCTCTAACCTTCTTCTGACCCATCCGCCAGCTTTCCTGTCCCCCAGCCGTAAGGTGTGGGTCCCAACCATCTTTCTGCATTAACTGAGATTGATGTTCCGCTGTGAACCCTGTGATGGAGCTCACGGCTCCTCAATCAGAACCGGGAGCATTCTTTCTTTTTGAATTTGGCAATATTTATTTATTTATTTTCTGATGCGATGGAGAAAGAAATCTAACAAATAGACAAAGGGAAAGAAAATGCAGTGAACTATGCGGCTTCAACTAGACACTCGAGTGAGCATTGGCCCACTTGCATGGCTTCAACAACCTGTGCAGCTTCAACCAGACGCCCGAGTGAGCGATGGCCCATCTCCGCGGCTTCAAATCCGTCAGTCACGTTAGCGTGGCTTCAACCAGAATGGTCCGCCTGCGTTCATTCCCTGGTGCGCGGTTTCAGATAGACACGTGAATGAGTGTCAGTCACGCCTGTGCAGCTTCGTCGACATTGGTCACAGCCAGACACAGTGTTAGAGCTAGGAGGGCCAGGCATGTCGAGGATCCCCGAGCACTGGGCGCGGGGATGGGGGGGGCACCACGCCACCAGGAGTGGGATAATGTACAGCACAATAAATACCTCTTTGCACAAACATTATGACATTATGATGCCTCTGTCACTTTCTTCTGCAATGCGGGCTGACCCCCGGTCCCTTTGCCCATCTCTCCAGGCATCCACCCCCCCCCCCCCCCCCGTTCCCCCCCCATCACCTGACGTGGCACCCACCCACCCTCTGGCCGTGGACGTCCCTGAGGCTCTGTCCCATCCCCTGGGTGTGCGGATGCTGCGTGTATGCTCTTGTCTCCTGCAGTGTTCAGGCGCAGTGTCCAGGCATCAAGGTTTGATTGCAATGCTAGGCAATGACTCCCACATGCTACAAGGCCTGCCCACCCACGGGAATCCTCTTGGCATCTGTGAAGGGCTCACTTTAAGGGCTCACAATTGCCAATTCCCTATCAGCAATAGCCTTCAGCCACATAGCCAGAGGCCTCAGCAGTCAGTGGGGGTTAAGGGTGGCGGTTGGGGCAGATGGGCAGGGACAAGGGTTGCCCCCGGAACTGGAACACATGATCCAGGGGTTGGCATGGTGGTGCCCGAGTGGTTGCCACCCCCAGAGTCTCTCCCCCCCCCCCAAATACTGGGGCAGCATGCCTAGTGCCCCCGGGCTCTTTGCCTGTGAGCAAAGATGGCGACTCACCTCCTCGGCTCACCACAGGAATTCTTCTGCCTGGTTCAAGCTTTTCAAAAGAAATACTAATCACCGCCAGTGTGAGCGCTTGCTGGGGAGGCCGCTGAATGACGGGAGGCCATTGGATCTGGGGTAGCTCTCGTCAATTGTATGGAAATGGGTCTGAAGAGGTGATAATTGGTTTCTCACCTCGCTACGGTGATATCCTGATTTCACCAAGGGAAACGGGCCGGTTGCATCGCAAACTGTTTGGCGCCTGGCGCGGATCTCGTTTTTGGCATTTCCCGCTATTCAGCGGCCTCGTTACTCTTGCTCGAGAGCGCAACGAGGCCGGAGAATCGGGCCCATAGTCGATAGTGTCAGTCGTGGCTCAGTGGGCAGCTCTCTCACCTCTGAATCAGAAGGTTGTGGGATCAAATCCCAGTCCAGAGACCTGAGGACAAAAATCACATCCAACATTCCTGGCCCCAGCACTGAGGGAGTGCTGCACTGTCAGAACAGCCTTCTTTCAAATCAGATGTGAAACTGAGGCTCTGTCTGCCCCTCTCAGGTGGGTGTAAAAGTTCCCACAGCCACTATTTTGAAGAAGAGCAGGGGAGTTATCCCCAGTGTCCTGGTCAATATTTATCCCTCATTCAACATCACTAAAAACAGATCATCTGCTCATTATCACATTGCTGTGTGTGGGATCTTTGGACACTAAGGGGCAATTTAGCATGGCCCATCCATCTAACCTTTGCACAACTTTGGACTGTGGGAGGAAACTGGAGCACCCGGAGGAAACTCATGCAGACACAGGGAGAACATACAAACTCCACACATCTCTCATTACTTTAGACATGAATACAACAGAACTGTTTCTTACTATCCCCTTATCTGATTCTATACAATCCCTTATTCATGGTTTCAAATGTTGAGGCTAATCAGAGTTTGAAGGTCTCTCTTGCCAGTACATTTATCCTCATTGCACATTCTTTACAGACACAGAAAGTAAGCATTACAGTTTTACAGCAATTAAAACTGTCTTTTAACATAACAATTGATTCATTAACTGTAACTCAATTAAGTCTCATTACTTATTCAATCATCTGACAGGTAGCTAATTAATACAGTAATCTTCAATTAATACATTTGGTTAATACAGGATACAGTAGTTCAAAGACAGTTTTGTAGAATACAATAGCTTTCTTTCTTACTAATTTTGATCGGATGGAACAATGAATCTTATTCTGGAGCCATATATTGGCAGTATATGATGACCAGTAGCTTTTCAAAATTTTGGAACGATTTTGTAGTTTAAACAATTTTGACTCCTTCAGCAGTTTCTGGAAACATTTTGGTTTATACAGTATTCATTTTTAATTAGAAGTCCACTCATGTGCTAGAGTTTAACATAATAAGAACATAAGAACTAGGTGCAGGAGTAGGCCATCTGGCCCCTCGAGCCTGCTCCACCATTCAATGAGATCATGACTGATCTTTTGTGGACTCAGCTCCACTTTCCGGCCCGAACACCATAACCCTTAATCCCTTTATTCTTCAAAAAACTATCTATCTTTATCTTAAAAACATTTAATGAAGGAGCCTCTACTGCTTCACTGGGCAAGGTATTCCATAGATTCACAACCCTTTGGGTGAAGAAGTTCCTCCTAAACTCAGTCCTAAATCTACTTCCCCTTATTTTGAGGCTATGCCTCCTAGTTCTGCTCTCACCCACCAGTGGAAACAACCTGCCCGCATCTATCCTATCTATTCCCTTCATAATCTTATGTGTTTCTATAAGATCCCCCCCTCATCCTTCTAAATTCCAACGAGTACTGTCCCTGTCTACTCAACCTCTCCTCGTAATCCAACCCCTTCAGCTCTGGGATGAACCTAGTGAATCTCCTCTGCACACCCTCCAGTGCCAGTACGTCCTTTCTCAAGAAAGGAGACCAAAACGGAACACAATACTCCAGGTGTGGCCTCACTAACACCTTATACAATTGCAGCAGAACCTCCCTAGTCTTAAATTCCATCCCTCTAGCAATGAAGGACAAAATTCCATTTGCCTTCTTAATCACCTGTTGCACCAGTAAACCAACGTTTTGCGACTCGTGCACTAGCACACCCAGGTCTCTCTGCACAGCAGCATGTTTTAATATTTTATCATTTAAATAATAATCCCTTTTGCTGTTATTCCTACCAAAATGGATAACCTCACATTTGTCAACATTGTATTCCATCTGCCAGATCCTAGCCCATTCACTTAGCCTATCCAAATCCCTCTGCAGACTTCCAGTATCCTCTGCACATTTTGCTTGGCTTTTGACCTTGTTACTTATAACAGTGAAGATGGATGAAGATGATTTTTTAATTAAATTTTGTTACTAAGGCATACCTATCGTTCCCCACATGACAGCAGTGACGACAATTCAAAAGCACTTCACTGGATGTAAAATGTGTTAGGAGATCCTGTGGTCATGAAAGGTGCTATAGAAATGTAATTTCATTTGAGAAATAGTCCCCAGACTTGGACATATCATACTCGGCCCACTCACCATGATCATGAATAAAGATTGAGTCTTAGTTTTATGTAACAACCATGCCTTTAACTCCATTTCAAATACCTTGTGAAAAACCAAACACAGGATATTGTGAAATTATTTAATTTAAAACAGAACGAGTTATTCTGATTTGAGAGTCACAGTCTGACAATTGTGCAGGAAGTAAATTCAACTATAGCTTTCAAAATGGAACTGCACAAAATCTGGAAAGAAATATAAACTTTCCGGGTACTGGGATTAATTAGATAGTTAATTCAAAGAGACAGAATGGGAATGATGGGCAGAATGGCCTTCTTCGCTCTCTGAAACCAATTTGCATTTAAAGAAATTGGTAAACATCTGGAGCCCATTCCCTACGATGGGGGTAGAAGCAGAGATGATGGAATGTTTCCAAAAGGAAATTGGATGGGGACCTGAGGGAAATAAAACGACAGGGATAGAACAAGGCGATGGTTAGATCTACAGAGAGCCAGCATGGACTCAATGGGCCCATTGGCCCCATTCCCAACCCTAATTCCTGTTTGATCTGAAAAGAGAAAATTCAGATGCTCCAGTCTCTCCAACTCACTGGAGTCCCTCATCCCTGTTCCCATTCTTGTAAATCTCCTCTGCACCCTCTCTTTCCTCTTCACATTCCTATAGCAGCTTTTCCAGTCAGTTTTTATGTTTCTCACCAGTTTGCTCTCATATTCTATTTCCTCTTTATCAGTTTCTTGATCCTCCTTTGCTGAATTCTAAAACAAGTTCCCAATCCTCAGGCTTACTACTACTTAATTTTCCTTGTTAGCAACGGTTGTATCACTTTTCCTGTTGGATTTCTGTTCCCGAAAGGAATCTATAGTTGGTGTATATATGAGAAATGAGAGGCGCCAAAGTTCCCGGGTGGGGGGCGGGCGGCGGCGGGCGGGGGAAGAGAAATAGAGGGGGAGAGATAGAGAGCGAGGGCCTCGTGCGAGGAGCAATGTTGAGAAGGTGGACCCTTCATGGATAACCTCAGCTAGTACGACAGTTGAACTGCTTTTGGAGTCACTGCATCATGAATCAGCCATCCAGCCAACTGAGCTAACTGACCCCCCTAGTAGATATATAATTCCTTAAATATTAGCCATTGCCTGTCTCTCTATCATACCATTTTCTGTGGTTTCCCAGTCCACCTCAGACAACTTGCCCCTCATACCCTGATGGTGTTTCTCACAGAAGAAAATTAAACAAAAACATGTAACCACAAGGGCCCATCTTCATGGCAATGTGGTATGATTTGGGAGGATCCAAACATAAATGCAAACTAAATATCGGCTCAATTCCAAACACCCCTTCACTCTGATCCTTGTGAAATTTGAAACAAGGAATTTGCAACAAGGCTCAAAGAGCGTCAGGTGAACGGTTTCTCCCTGGTGTGCACTCGCTGATGTGTCCGTAAGGTAGATGAATCACTGAATCCCTTCCCACACACCGTGCATATGAATGGCCTCCCTCCAGTGTGAACTTGCTGGTGTCTCCGCAGGCTGGATAACTGAGTGAACCCCTTCCCACACTGAGAGCAGGTGAACGGCTTCTCCCCAGAGTGAACTCGCTGGTGTTTCTTCAGGCTGGATAACTCCGTGAATCCCTTCACACTGAGAGCAGGTAAATGGCCTCTCCCCAGTGTGACTGCGTCAATGAATCTCCAGCTGAGATGGGATTGTGTATCCATTCCCACAATCCCCACATTTCCACGGTTTCTCCATGTTTTGGGTTTCCTCGTGTCTTTCCAGGTCAGAAAGACAATTAGTTGAAGCCTTGACCACACACAAACTGGTGAAGGGCTGGTTTAGCTCAGTGGCTAGACAGCTGGTTTGTGATGCAGAACAAGGCCAGCGGGTTCAATTCCCGTACCAGCTTGCCCAAACAGGCGCTGGAATGTGGCGACGAGGGGCTTTTCACAGTAACTTCATACTTGTGACAATAAAAGATTATTATTAACATGTGTATGGTTTCTCCCCGCTGTGAATGGTGTGATGTTTTTTTCAGGCAGTGTAACTGGTTAAAGCTCTTTCCACAGTCAATGCTCTGGAACACACTCACACGGGTGTGTGTGTCTTGGTGCTTTTCCAGTCACACTGATGATTAAAATCTTTTGAAGCTGACAGATTGGGCAAGCATTACTCCTTCGAAATTCAAAGGCCGATGATACTCAGATCCCAAGGAGTGACTCTGTAAGACCGAGACGTGACAATTGAGATTTCTGTATGTAATTCCTCCTCTTGTAATATCTGTAAAAGGAGTTTACAAAAGTCAACACTCAGTACAGGATAGAAATTCAGAACAGATAATTCTAGTTTCTATGGAACATTCCTTTCTCTCATTCCCCAATACCTCGTCTCCTCGGGATTCACGGCCTAGTCTCCAGGGAGTGGACTCAAAGGAATGGAGTGTCGGAGCTGTGAGGACAAAAACCTTACCTTGGGGATTCACAGCCGATTCTCCAGGGAGCGGACTCGGAGGGGCAGGGTATCGGAGCAGTGACTGTAGGAAGGATGAGCTGGCTGACCACTGCACCCTGGTACAGGAAGCCATTTAAGCGGGGGGGAGGAAGTGGTAGTTGTCGGGGATTCTATAATTAGGGGAACTGATAACATCCTTTGGAAGCAGGACCGAGAGTCCCACATGGTATGTTGCCTGCCCGGTGCCAGGGTGAAGGGCATTTCCAACCGGCTTGAAAGGATATTGGAGAGGGAGGGGGAGGATCCAGTTGTTGGGGTCCACGTTGGGACAAACAACATTAGCAAGACTCGGAAAGAGGACCTGTTTGGGGAAAATCAGGAACTAGGAACAAAATTAAAGAACAGGGGCGTCATTCTCCGACCCCCCAGCGGGTCGGAGAATGGCCGTTGGCCGCCGTGAATCCCGCCCCTGCCAGTTGCCGAAGTCTCCGGTACCGGAGATTGGGCGGGGGCGGGAATCGGGCCGCGCCGGTTGGTGGGCCCCCCCGCTCAATTCTCCGGCCTGGATGGGCCGAAGTCCCGCCGAGAAATTGCCTGTCCCGCCGGCGTAAATTAAAGTAGGTATTTACCGTCGGGACAAGACGGCGTGGGCGGGCTCCGGGGTCCTGGGGGGGGGGGGGGCGATCTGACCCCGGGGGGTGCCCCCATGGTGGCCTGGCCCGCGATCGGGGCCCACCGATCCGCGGGCGGGCCTGTGCCGTGGGGGCACTCTTTCCCTTCCGTCTCCGCCACGGTCCCCACCATGGCGGAGGCGGAAGAGACTCTCCCCACTGCGCATGCGAGGGAAATTGTCAGCGGCCGCTGACACTCTCGCGCATGCGCCGCCCGGGGATGTCATTTCCGTGCCAACTGGCGGGGCACCAAATGCCGTTTCCGCCAGCTGGCGGGGCGGAAATCCCTCCGCCGCCGGCCTAGCCCCTCACTGTCGGGGCTCGGCCCCCAAAGATGCGGAGCATTCCGCACCTTTGGGGCGGCGCGATGCCCGTCTGATTGGCGCCGTTTTGGGCGCCAGTCGGCGGACATCGCGCCGTTGGGGGAGAATTTCGCCCCAGGTCCTCAAAGGTTCTAGGGCGGGATTCTCCCGTACCCGGTGGGGCGGAGGGTCCCGGCGGGACGGAGTGGCGTGAACCACTCCAGCGTCGGGCCGCCCCAAAGGTGCGGAATCCTCCGGGTCCGTGCATGCGCGGGAGCATTAGTGGCTGCTGACATCATCCCCGCGCATGCGCGGGGGGGGGGGTCACCTATGCGTCGACCATGGCAGAGGCTGACATGGCAGCCGCGTAGGAAAAGAGTGCCCCCACGGCACAGGCTCACCCGCGGATTGGTGGGCCCCGATCGCGGATCAGCCCACCGTGGGGGCACCCCCGGGGCCAGATCGCCCCGTGCACCCCCCCAGGACCCCGAGCCCGCATACAACCAGCAGGACTTCGGCCCATCGCGGGCTGGAGAATCGCGCGGGGGGGTGGGGGTGGGGGGGCGCCCTCCCGATTTCTGCCCCGCCGAATCTCCGGTGCCGGAGAATTCGGCGGCCGTCAGGGGCAGGATTCATGCCGCCCCCCAGCGAATCTCCGACCCGGCGGGGGGGGTCGGCGAATCCCGCCCATAATCTCTGGATTATTACCCGAGCCATGTGTAATTTGACACAGGGATGAGAAAATTACGGAAGTAAACACGTGGCTAAAGGAGTGGTGCGGGAAAGAGGGCTTCCATTTCATGGGGCACTGCTACCAGTATTGGGACAGGAGGGATCTGTACCTTTGGGACAGTCTCCACCTGAACCGATCTGGGACCAGTGTCCTCGTGGAAAGGATAAATAGGGAGGTCACAAGGATTTTAAACTAACAAATGGTGGGGGAAGGGAATGCCTCAGGGGAACTCAAAACAGTTCCAAAGGCAAGTAGCTGGATGGTCTGGACTGGCTACCAAATATACCGGTTATAAAGTTTACAGGAGGGACAGAGAATATGGCAGAGGGGGTGGAGTAGCCTTACTGATTAGAAATACTATCACCTCAATGGTGAGGATTTGGATTTGTTGATTGTCACGTGTATCGAGATACAGTGAAAAGTATTGTTCTGTGTACAGTTCTGACAGATCATTCCATACATGAGAATACACAGGGCAAACATCAATACACAATGTAAATACATAGACACAGGCATCGGGTGAAGCATACAGGAGTGTAGCACTACTCAGTGGAGGGGATGTGTGAAGAGATCAGGTCAGTCCATAAGAGGGTCATTTGGGAGTCTGGTAACAGACGCTGTTTTTGAATCTGTTAGTGCGCGTTCTCTTTTGTATCTCTTGCCCGATAGAAGACGTTGGAAGAGTGAGTAAGCCGGGTGCTAGGGGTCTTTGATTATGCTGCCCGCTTTCTCAAAGCAGCGGGAGGTGTAGACAGAATCAATGGATGGGATGCGGGATTGTGTGATGGACTGAGCTGCGTTCACGACTCTCTGTAGTTTCTTATGATCTTGGGCCGAGCAGTTGCCATACCAGGTTGTGATGCAGCCAGATAGGATACTTTCTATGGTGCATCTGTAAAAGTTGGTAAGAGTCAATGTGGACATGCTGAATTTCCTTAGTTTCCTGAGAAAGTATAGGCGCTGTTGTGCTTTCTTGTTCGTAGTGCCGATGTGGGTGGACTAGGACAGATTGTTGGTGATGTGCACACTAGGAATTTAAAGCTGTAGTTAATGAATAAGAGTCTGATGTAGGAGTCCTTGTTGTCGAGATGCTCCAGGGATGAGTGTAGGGCATGGGAGATTGTGTCTGCTGTGGAGGATATAATGAGAGGAATGCATCCAGCATAGAAAACACACGCAGACACGGGGAGAACATGCAGATTCTGCATAGTGACCCAAGCCGGGAATCGAACCTCGGACCCTGGAGCTGTGAAGCAACAGTGCTAACCACTGTGCTACCATTCCGCCTGCGTGGGTTTCCTCCAGGTGTTCCGGTTCCTCCCACAATTCCTGAAAGATGTGCTGTTAGGTAATTTGGACATTCTGAATTCTCCCTCTGTGTACCCGAACAGGCGCCAGAATGTGGCGACGAGGGGATTTTCTCAGTAACTTCATCGCAGCGTTAATGTAAGCCTACTTGTGACAATAAATATTATTATTATGAAAAAGAAGCCAACGGTGACCGAAAACCCTCCCGCAGCAGCTTCATTTCATCCCAAAGTAAAAGTAACTAAACAAGAGCATTCGAAAAAGAAACCACCAGAAATGGTCACAGAACCCGAGGAAATTCTATGATCTATTATCTATGAACCTAATAATTTTGTAACTGATTCAGAATCCTCGGAATTCTGTCACGACTCTGGTGGAGAGATTAGAATCATCGAATTTACAGTGCAGAAGGAGGCCATTCGGCCCATCGAGTCTGCACCGGCTCTTGGAAAGAGCACCCTACCCAAGGTCCACACTTCCACCCTATCCCCATAACCCAGTAACCCCACCCAACACTAAGGGCAATTTTGGACACTAAGGGCAATTTAGCATGGCCAATCCACCTAACCTGCACACCTTTGGACTGTGGGAGGAAACCGGAGCACCCAGAGAAAACCCACGTACACACGGGGAGAATGTGCAGACTCCGCACAGACAGTGAGCCAGTGGGGAACCGAACCTGCTACCGTGCTGCCCAAGTCAGGAGGGGAGACACTCCAAAAGAAAAAAAACAGTTGCGAAGGACTCACGGCGTACGGTTAGCCCCTTTAAAGTCAAAACGGTCTAAGACCGAGTCAGTAAGAACAGTTTCTTCGGACGGGGAACAAAGAGTTACCTGAGGCAAGAATGTCCAATGGAAGCCCATGAAGCAGCTGATCCGGAAAATATTGATAGATGGTCTAAAGAATGACCTAATCCCAAGAAAGGAGGAATGGGAACATGGGAAGGGCTTGAGCGAATACGACATATTTACAATCTCCACCCATTGGACGGAGTCCAGGTTTTGTCAGCAATAAACCCGAGACTGGACAGCGGCCAGCTTTCCAGGGATGTTAAAGAAGCATGAGGGACCGACGAACAACAGTTAGAAGAGGGGTGGACTGTAGTTAAGCAGTGGCTGTTAAAATACAACCCACCGGGCAAGGGGGCCTCCACGCTGGCCGGTTTAAGCCGGCCAGTGAACGGGAGTGAGGTGGGAGGAGGGGCTGCGGCCATCGGAGCCTGACAGAACGGGATCCGAGTGGTCTAGCCGGGGTGGAAAGTTGGGGGGAGGGAACCGAGGTTGGGGGAGGGAATCGAGGTTGGGAGGAGGAGTTTTACAAGAGGCATTGGACGGGAGGAGCTGGAGATTGGGGGGGGGGGGGGGTACAACTTTGGGGTATCATGTACGGTACTCTCTTAGAGGCTGGATGCCGTTGGTTGGGGGGGGGGGGGGGTGGGTGGAGAGCCGTGTAGATTAAGGGTGACTACGGGTAATCCCTGATTCCTTTTTATCATTTGTTTATGTAAACATGCGGGTTAAGGTTTGGGGGTTGGTGGGCGGATGGGATTGTTGTTATTATGGGGATTGACATATCTTGTTGATTATTGTTTATTGTTGATGGGTGTAAATGTGGGAGAAAACGTGAAAAAGGAGGAGAATATAAAAAATAAAAATACAACCCACCAAAAACTGACTGGACAAAGGTCACCGCTTGTATTCAGAAGAAGACAGAGGAAGTAACAGAATCTGAAGAAACGTTTAGGAAAGTATGGAAGGAGCACTCAGGAATGGAAATGCCGGAAGGGCAGGAGACTTCGGACACAAGTATTTTTGGCTGTTGAAGGCTGCCTTTGTTGCTGGTTTGCGAACAGATTTGTCTAATACATTAAAACTGGTGCTTCCTGAGTGGGAACGAGTATCAATGACATACGTGATATTAATAGGTCGATGTATTTAAATTGACCGGGATATCGGAACTAAGATTCACGCTCTCCAGACTGGGTTACAGCCTAAATATTTACCATTTCAGTCAACAACAAATGCCCTATCTAATTCAAATGCTCCATGGGAGCCGAAACCACCATGGGGAAAATGCCAGAATTGTGGAAAGGACGGGCATCGGGCCAAGTCATGCCGGAAGAAATGATACGGACTCAGCAGTCAATATTGATGAGAAGATACAGGGTAACATATGGGACTATGGCTGGTGAAATTTTGATTTGCAATAAAAGGAAGGAGGCCCGGTTGAAAATACTACCAGCCTTCATTTGACACCTAGTCTTAGACACAGGTTTGATCCTACTATATTCCCTATGTGCCTAAAGTGCCTGGCAGTCGAGGGTGATGATATACATTCTCCATGGAACTGCATCAAGATTCAATCCTATTGGTCAAATGTAGTCAGGGAACTGGAGAGAATTTTTGATAGAGCCTGACCCTGTATTCCTGATCCTGTGTCTCCCAAATGGGGAAATCACCGATTCTAATGAAAAAAGGCGATTATAATATCCCGATGTTTGTCACTGGTAAAAATATCCTCGCTCCTGGATTAGCAGCAACTTCCCCTCCATCCAAAACTGGCATGGGCTGATTATGGAATGCGTTCCCACGGAATTTTTAACATCTGTTCTCCATTCTAAGTCTTATGTTTTTTATAAAGTATGGGACCTCCGACCTCAAAGGCATCAGCTCCAATTCGCCTGACTTGCTTCTCCTGGACTTTCCATGAGTGAATTCAATTTGACTGATTCATTTGAACATGATCATGTTGTTAGTATGTTTTGCAATACTCTGAGTGTGCAACTGGCATTGTTATCCTTACCCTCTTTCTTCACTCACTGGGTGCGATCCAGTGGCCATGCTGCACTGGCAAAGCAGCTCGCCGCGTCGCAGCATGGCCGATGAAACTGGGGAGACCCCGCTCCTGGAATCTACTCGGTTTGTTACGCCTCGCGAGATTCAACGCGATCTCGCGAGACGTTGTGCTGTAAATATCACCCATTGTGGGTGGGACTACATTTTGGCAAATCTGCATATTAGAGCGAGGCAGTTAGCCCCACTCTAATGTGCATGTTCCCCAGGTACCTGAGGCTTTGGGATTCATTCCCTTCACCTCAGGGAACTTGGGCGAGCGCCATTCAGCACTGATCCCCGCAAACAGGGGCGAAACAGAATGGCACTCACGGGGGTCTCCCAGAGGATCGGAGGCCTACAAATTGCATGCCCTTTGAGCAGGGTGGTGCCCTGGCACTGCTGGTGCCACCTGGGCACCCTGGCAGTGTCAGCCTGGCCCTTGGCAGTGCCACTTGGGTGCTGGCCTGGCACTGCCAGGCTGGCATTTTTTGCATATGCATGTGATCGGGCAGGGTGTGCACAGTGTGTGTCTTGAGAGAGGTTCGGGTGGCTGGCGACCCTTCCATAGTGCGATCGGGCTGGAGGGGGTGGGGTCGGGAGGTCAGGGCTCGCTTCTGGAGCCTTGGAGATTGAGACATCATTTAAAAATGGCCTCACCATCTCTCGCTAAACTGGGGAGTTCCAGCCAGCGAAGCTCCTCACAGTAGAAAACGGGCTAAGTGCAGCCTTGGCTGTGCGTCCCCATTCCGGTCCGCTATACAATGCGTGTCACGTTGAATAGCCATGTGTTTCTCAGCGCTGAGAGTGGCATGAAACACGCAGCTAAACGTGCTCGCTAGGGGACTTTGTTTCCTCTTCGGAAAATCGCGCCCACGATGTTAACTTGTTATCTGGTTGTTCTATTGCAAAATGTTGTTGTATTGTTGCTGGCAATAGCTCTTGTTCTGCTCTGTACCCATTTCCCACCAATTTTACTGTTACTCTGTTGTGGTTATGCTTAAAAAAATGTTTTTAAAAAATATAATAATAAACAGATTTAAAACAATCTGTCCAATTTATCCGTAAAAAACATTCAATGACCCTCCCTGCCTCCACTGGTCACTATGGATAAGAATTCCAGAGACTAACGACCTTCTGAGGGAAGAGATGACTGGGAATATATAACATAGCTACAGAACAATATTACAAGACAAGAAATGATAATAAACCAAAGAGAAAATGCTGGAAAATCTCAGCAGGTCTGGCAGCATCTGTAGGGAGTGAAAAGAGCTAACGTTGAGTCCAGATGACCCTTTGTCAAAGCTAAAAGACAGAGAAAGTGGGAAATATTTATATTGTGGAGTGAGAATGAAAGATGAGTCATAGCCACAGAAACCAAGGGAAACGGGGTGCTAATAGCCACAGAAAGCAAAGGGAAAGAGTGCTAATGGCAGTCCCCAGAGAACAAAAGGTGTGAAAGGCCAAACTGCAGAGAAATTAACATCAGAGGGTAAACTGTGAAGATGTAGATGTGGGGGGAGGGGAAGGGGGAAGCAAAGGGGAGATAAGGTAAGGAAACGTGGAGAAGATGGGGGGGGGGGTAAATATATATAAAGAAAGGCAAGAGAGAAATAAATGGTAAAAGGCAGTTAAAATGAAATGGGAGGAAAACAAATGGGTCGAGGTGGGGTAGAGCTGATCATCTGAAGTTGTTGAATTCGATGTTGAGACCGGAAGGAATTAGCGTGCCTAACCGGAAGATGAGATGTTGTTCCTCCAGTTTGCATTGAGCTTCACTGCAACACTGCAGAAGACAAGGATAGACATGCGGGTATGGAAGCAGGGTCTTGTGTTAGGCAAGCGTAGCTAGGACCCATGCGGGCACCCATTGTTGCACATTTCATTTAGAGAAAATGGGATGATAATAAATGTACTTTATTGCAGAACCATCAATAATATATCTGATCTGTGCCATATAACTACACTGGACATGTCTCGTTATTTCTGATATTAATTTACTGCCCCCTTAACTGTCAGCCATCTCCTGGGGAAAAGAACCCTTCAATTGTGAGCATTCAGAAAGAGACCATCCTTTTAGCCAGACAAATAAATGTGTCAAGCTGAGGGAGCAAAGGATGTCAATGTCTTTGAGAGAGAGAGAGAGACCTGGGCCAAGCTTTGCAGAGTCTGCACCCTCCCTGGATTCACTTCCTTTCCCTTCAGTTGCTGCAAGTGACCAATTGAAGGTGAGAATGAGAAAAGAAATGGAAAGGGCGAGAAAAGAAAGTGTTTTACTGACAGATATTGGAGACAGGAGGAGGTTTCAGTCTGTGTGAAGCTCAATCCTCATTCACACAAAGCCCGCGCGCTGATTGGCTGGAGGACGAGAGTCCTTCCGGTCCCACAACTCTTTCCAATGATCAAAACCTCAGAAGGAAGGTCAGGAGGCGGGTTCTCCTCTGCACCTGTGCAACTTCCCCTCTTCCTTGGAACATGCGCAGTCCCGGGCCAGGGGGAGCTCACCGAGTTGCTTCTCTATCTGGGTGGAGCCGTCAGCCGGTTTCTTGGAAACCTTTGTCTCGAGGAGGTACAGGGTGAAAACTGGTGGGGGTGGGGCTCCCGTGTCCGCGTGCCGAGCCTGCGCACTGAGACCCCAAAACGTCAGTTGAACAGAGTGATTCTTATTGGCTGATTCAGATCGGGTTCTCGTGACGTCACAAAGCGGACGGCTGGAGGTGAAACTTTCTCTTGTCTCCAACATTTCGGAGTAAAACACCTTCTTTTCTTCCCCTTTTCATTTCTCATTCTGACCTTCAGTTGGTCACTTGCAGCAACTGAAGGGAAAGGAAGTGAATCCAGGGAGGGTGCAGACTCTGCAAAGCTTGGCCCAGGTCTCTCTCTCTCTCAAAGACATTGACATCTTTTGCTCCCTCAGCTTGACACATTTATTTGTCTGGCTAAAAGGATGGTCTCTTTCCCAATGTTCACAATTAAAGGGCTGGTTTCCCCTGGAGATGACCGACATTTAAGGGACAGTAAATTAATATCAGACAGAGATATGTCTAGTATTTTTAAATGGTACAGATTAGATATATTACTTATGGTCTGTAATAAAGTACATTTATTATTAACTCCAGTAGTGTAATATTGTACTGTAGCTACGTTTTATATTTCCAGTCATCTCTTCCTCAGAGGGTTGTTAGTCTCTGGCTTTCTCTTCCACAGGGACCAGTGGAGTCTGGGAGTCACTGAATATGTTCAAGGATGAGTTGGATGGATTTTTAATATTTATTTTGTTCTGTTTTTAAAAACTTTTTAAAATAATGAATGCTACAGACTAACAGAAATATTGATGGAAAATGGGTATAGTGTAGAACAACTGATATTGCCGCATAAATACAAGCAACACATTGAGAATTAATTTGTCGCAGGATATTTTTGGGACTAGAGCTGCTATGTGAAATGCCAGATCAATTGAACAACCAGTTAACAGGTTAACATAGTGAGTGGGGAAAGAGGGTAAGATTATATAAAAACAGAAGGGTAACAATGCACACCCCAAAATATTACAAAACAGACTAACAGCATAGTCGAATTAAAATAACATAGATGACGCAGAATCTCTGTCGTGCAGAAGGAGGCCATTCGCTTCATCAAGTCTGCACTGACCCTCAGAAAAAGCACTCACCGAGGCAGACTCCCCACCCTATTCCCATAATCCGGTGCATTGATCATCGTCAACCCACCTAACCGAACATCTTTGGACACTAAGGGGCAATTGAGCATGACCAATCCACTTAACCTGCACATCTCTGGACTGTGGGAGGAAACCAGAGCACCCGGAGGAAACCCACGCAGGCCCAGGGAGAAAGCGCATCTCCACAGAGACAGCCACTCAAAGAATCAAACCTGCGACCCTGGCTCTATGCAGCAGCAGTGCTAACCACTGTGCCCTACTCTGGGCTCAGTTGAATTGGATTCATTGATGGAAATCCCTGGAGGAGCAAGTCAGCCAGATTGGAGCACATGTATTTGAGATAGGGGTCTCATAATTGAACAAATGCATCAGACTTAGAATGAAGTACAGACATTAAAAATTCTAATGGGATACATTCCGTAATCAGTCTATGCCAGTTTTGGATAGAGGGAGAACAGACTGGCCTGCTTCCATATCGAGCCTGATGGATGTTGGGTCTATCCTAACCAAATTCCGTGTGAACCTAAGATGTGAGGCCAATTGATAAAGCCTGATATTCGGGAGACACAAAGATCCCTGAGCTCCTGGTGATTGGAGCTTAACAAACTTGAGGTGAGGTTTATTTTTGTACTAATCATTCCATTAATTTCCTTAATGACTCTGGTCGACAGCAGTATAGGCAGCATTTGCAGAGGGTACAACAGTCTGGGCAACACATTCATTTTAATGAAGGTGATCCTCACCATGAAATCGGAAGAGCTGACCACCGGGCAAGGTCCCACCTAATAGTCACCATCAGCTGTGGAAAGTTGGCCCCATATAGCTGTCTGAAAGAGGGGGACATTGACATTCCCAGATATTTAAATCCCAAGGGGAGTACCTGATTGGAAACTTAGCAAGAGGAGGGGGCTTACCCTTCAACACACCCCCTCCCCCTCACTGGCCTCTGACTCAGTAAAAGTCATCTTATAACCAGAGAAGGCACTAAATCTGTCCACAATCGGGTGCAGCTGGTTAAGATGAACATTTTGCTGTGGTTTTTATTTTTATCTCCGTGCCTAATGGTCTTTTTGCCAAAATTGTTCTTTATGGGGGTGGATAGGTTGGTTTAATTGTTTGTGTGGGCAGATAAGGTGGCAAGTATTAGGAAGACGGTGATTCAGAGAGGGCGACAGTCAGGGGGCTTGGCCCTGCTGAACCTGTTATACTATTATTGGGCGGCGAACGCAGAGTAGGTGTGGGGTTGGAGCAGGGAAACGGAGGCTTTGTAGGCTTCCATTAAAGGGTAGGTGGAGTTAACGGGTTACAGAGATAGGATGGAGACATGGGCATATGTAGGGTGCTCTTTCGAAGAGCCGGTGCAGACTCGATGGGCTGAATGACCTCCTTCTGCACTGTAGGGATTCTATGTTCTATAGTAGGGTGCTGGGGGGGGGTGGGGGGGGGGGGGGGGGGGAGATGGAAGGGGGGAATACGGTCTGATCATGTGAGGGGGAACTTCACAACTGTTCACAGGATCCATTGACTGACAGATCAATCCCAGAACAGGGAAAATCACAGGCATGGCGAGGGAACTGGGAACGTTCATGGAGCAGATGGGGGCAGTGGATCCCTGGCGGTTCATGGAGCAGACGGTGCAGTGGACCCCTGGCGGTTCATGGAGCAGACGGTGCAGTGGATCCCTGGCGATTCATGGAGCAGACGGGGGCAGTGGATCCCTGGCGGTTCATGGAGCAGACGGGGCAGTGGATCTTTGGCGATTCTTACACCCGGATGAGAAGGAATTCTCGTTCTTCTCACCAGTACACAAGGTCTACACTCACATCGGCTTCTTTGTTGTGGGGAAATCGGTGCCTCCAGAAATAGCCAGAGCGGAATAATCCATGATTGTAATCTCAGACCACACTCCACATTACATGGATGTGAGGTTGGAGACGGGCCAAGCCCAATGCCCCACATGGAAGTTGGACACGACCCTCTTGGCCAACAAGGTCTTCTGCCAGAAAACATCACCGGCCATCGGCAAGTACATCACTAACAACCAGAACGGGGAAGTCTCACCTTCCACGTTCTGGGAGGCATTGAAGGCTGTGATTAGGGGAGAAATAATCACCAAAAGGCTCGTAGAGACAGGGAAGAGAGAGCGGTTAGGTAGCAACTGATCAACTCCATTCTGGAGGTTGACAGACGATACTCCGAGGCCCTGACCATAGAGCTTCTCCTGTAGAGGAAGAAGCTGCAAAACAACTTTCACCTGCTCCCCATGAGCAAGGCAGTGCACCAACTCCGCCAGACACTGGGGACCTTTTATGAGCACAGAGAGGGCTGAGAAAGAAGGCAGCCACGAGGGAAATAGCCCAGGTAAAGGATAACAGAGGCAGACGGTATAATAATCTTTATTATTGTCACATGTAGGCTTACATTAACACTGCAATGAAGTTATTGTGAAAATCCCCCAGTCGCCACACTCCGGCGCCTGTTCGGGTACACTGAGGGTGAATTCGGAATTTCCAAATTACTTAACATTATGCCTTTCGGGACCTGTGGGAGGAAACCAGAGCTCCCGGAGGAAACCCGCGCAGGCATGGGGAGAACGTGCAGACTCCACACAGACAGTGACCCAAGCCGGGAATCGAACCTGGGACCCTGGCGCTGTGAAGCAAAAATGCTGACCACTGTGCTACCGTGCCGCCCAACCATAGCCGTCCTGTAGCCCAACCAAAAAAGGTCAACCACGCATTCGAGGCCTTCTACCGGGGACTGTACGCCTCCGAGGACCCCCTCCCCGCTCCCCGGAGAGAGTTTGGAATCTTCTTGGGCTACAAACTCAACCTGGGCAAAAACAAAGATTTCCCGGTGAGGCAGAGAGGGGGAGGGGCAGAGCTGGAGGGCCTCCCAGTTAAAATAGCCCAAAACAAATCCCGCTACCTGGAGATCCAGGTTCCCCACGAGTGGACACGGATCCACAAGTGGAAGCTGACCAGTCTGGCGGAGGAAGTCAAAAACGACCCACAGAGATGGGATGGATTCCTGCTTTCCCTGGCGGGGAGGATGCAGGTGATCAAGATGAACGTACTGCCCAGGTTCCTTTTCCTGTTCCGATCCTTACCGATCTACATCCCCAAGGCCTTTTTCCATTCAATAGATAAGGTGATTATGGCGTTTGTGCGGAGGGGCAAGAATTCAAAACTCCCTAAAACAGTACTACAATGGAGAAGAAACATGGGAGGCCTCCCCCTCCCGAACTTGCAATACTATCACTGGGCAGCCACGGCCGAAAGAGTGAGGAGATGGGCAAAGGACCCAGACACGGAATGGTTGATGATGGACGAGTCCTCATGTACAGGACTGATCCTCCTGGCCCTCGCCACGGCAACACTCCCAACCCCTCCAGCACCAGTCCTGTGGTGGTAGTGACCCTGAGAACCTGGAACCAGATGTGGCAGCATTTCAGTCTGACCGATGTGTCCATCATGGCCCCCATCTGCGGCATCCATAGGTTTGCACCAGCCATTCTCGACACCACCTTCAAGAGGTGGAGACAGGATGGGGGAACACTGATGGTTAGGGACTTTTACACGGGAAATAGACTAGCGACCTTAGAGGAGCTGACTGAGAGACTGGACCTACCAAACAGGGATGAGCTCCAGGTCAAAAACTTTCTCCACAAGGAGACACCGGCATACCCAGGAACCCTGAGAAGCACAATGCAAGAGGAGTTACTGGACGCAGACAGTCTGGGGAAGGGAAACTGTGGGGACCTGTACGGACAACTCTTCACCAGGATGCGCTCCTTACTGGACGAAACCCAGGACAAATGGGCGGAAGAGCGAGGGACGGAAATAGGGTGGGGACTCTGGAGCGAAGCACTGAATGGGACCCACTCCACCTTCTCCTACACAAGGCTAAGCTTCATGCAGCTGAATGTTGTGCACAGAGCACACCTGACAAGAACCCGAATGAGCAGGTTCTTCTCGGAGATGGAGGACAAATGAGAATGGTGCCAGCGAGGCCCGGCAAACCATGCCCACATGTTCTGGGTATGTCCCAGACTTGTCGAATTCTGCACAGCCTATTTAGAGGCAATGTCCATGGTTATGAGGGTGGAGTCGTGCCCACAAATGGCAGTCTTCGGGGTATCGGACCAGCCAGAACTATTCATGGGGAAGAGGGTGGACGCCCTTGCCTTTGCTTCTCTAATTGGCCGCTGGAGAATCCTGCTCGGCTGGCGATCAGCAGCACCACCCACAGCTGCAGACTGGCTGGCAGACCTATCGGAATTTCTCCACCTGGAGAAGATCAAGTTCACCGTCCGAGGGTCAGAGGATGGTTCCCACAAAGTGTGGAGGCCATTCACCAACTTGTTCCAGGATCTGTTTGAAGCCAGCGGCCAATGGAACACTGGGGAGGGAGGAGGGCGTACGGGGGCCAACGGGATCACAGGGAGCAGGCAGGAAAAGGGATGTGGGGGGGTGAGGCTACTGGGAAAAGGAGGGAGAACCAGAAACCAACTGACACAGAGACCAGAGAGCCTAGAACAAAAACACAAGAAGAGGAACCCCCAAGGGAAGGTTTAAAACAGGACAGGGAGTGCGCGGGGTGGAAGGGGGGAGCCCCATCAATGGGGGGGAAGGGAGGGCACCGTCCACTTGTAAATAACAGATAACTCCCATTGTACAGTGAAGGGCCCAGGAAAGGACCCAGAAACGACGAGTGAAGGGGGCGGAGGGGAGGGACGGGAGATGGGGGGACCGGCACAAAGGAAATTGTCATGCCCATTGTAATCGGCAGAGTTACCCTGAGTGCTTGGATAGCATATAATAAGCATTGCCACAAGTCTGTTACTGGATGAAAAAGAGGTGAAAAAAACTGCCCCACCCAATCCCACCTCAATTTATAGTGTTCCTCATAATCCAGATGAGTTTCCTGTAATAAAGCTATGTCGACTTTCTCGTTAAGAAAGGAGAGGATCTTTTTCCTTCTGATAGGGTGATGGGTGCCCCGTACATTCCCTGAGAAAATTTGCCAATTAACTGCCGCCATTAGTTAGGCGACAGAGAGAACAGGAACAGATTTTCACACCACAATCGGGCGTGCGCCATTACCCCCTCCTCCAACTCACTTTACCAAAGTCTCCCCAAACTGCTCCTTTCACAGATAAAAGCCCCGTCTGTACCAGAGTAGGATAAAGTCAACAACACATAAACCCTCCCATAATAACAAAAATACAAAAGAATCACCACCACAATAGATCCAAGGGGACATTCCTCAATAAGACTGAGGACCCGGAGGATTAACCCCACGGCCAAACTGTCGTTACCCTCAGGATACCTTCTCCAAAATGAGGGGAAGAAAAGTAACTTTTGTAAATTGTTTTTACAGGATATTAGAAGAGGAGGAATTACAGACAGAAATCTCAAACGTCACGTCTCGATCTGACTGAGTCTCTGAATTCCTTGGAACTGAATATCACTGGACTTTGAATCTAGAAGGAGAAATGTTTGTCTTTTCTGTCGGCTTCAAAACATCAGTGTGACTGGAAAAGCCCCGAGACACACACACCCGAGTGAGAGTGTTCCAGAGCACTGACAGTGGAAAGAGCTTTAACCAGTTACACAGCCTGAAAAAACATCACACCATTCACAGCGGACAGAGACTGTACACGTGTTCTGTGTGAGGACGAGGCTTCATCTGATCGACAAACCTGGAGAGACACGAGGAGACCCCCACCCTGGAGAAACGGTGGAAATGTGGGGACTGTGGGAAGGGATTCAGGGTTCCATCTGCACTGGAAGCTCATCGGCGCAGTCACACTGGGGAGAGGCCGTTCATCTGCTCTGTGTGTGGGAAGGGATTCATTCAGTTATCCGCCCTGCGGACACACCAGCAAGTTCACACTGGGGAGCGGCCGTTCACCTGCTCTCAGTGTGAGAAGGGATTCACTACTTCATCGAACCTGCTGGCACACCAGCGAGTTCACTCTGGGGAGAGGCCGTTCACTTGCTCTCAGTGTGAAAAGGGATTCACTCAGTTATCCAACCTGCGTATACATCAGCGAGTTCACACTGGGGAGAGGCCGTTCACCTGCTCTCAGTGTGAGAGGGGATTCACTACTTCATCGAACCTGCTGGCACACCAGCGAGTTCACACTGGGGAGCGGCCGTTCACCTGCTCTCAGTGTGAGAAGGGATTCACTCAATCATCCCACCTGCAGACACACCTTCGGGTTCACACTGGGGAGAAGGCATTAACCTGCTCTTAGTGAGAGAAGGGTTTCAGATATCCAACACCCTGCGGGAACACTAGCGAGTTCACACCTGGAAGAAGCCATTCACCTGCTCTGAGCAGGGGAGACATTCAATGATCCGTCCCAACGATGGAGACAGTAGCGAGTTAATTCTGGGGAGAGACCATTCATCTGCTCTCAATGTGGGGAGGGGTTTTGTGATTCATCACACCTGTTGTGACTCCAACAGGTTCACAATAAATTACAGATGTTGACGCCGTTGTTATTGTTTCTGCTCTCACTGACATCCAGGACTGCATTTTGTTCATTCTGACATCTGGTGAATGGTGATGATTGGAGGGTTTCTTTCTGCTGGACTGGCCGGTCTAACACCTCTGCCTCCGGTGGGCTGACCATTTTTGAGCCTCGTTGCGATTACCTGGTTCCAAGTTTGGCGAGGAGCACAGAATGAAAAGGTGTTTGCACGTTGGAAGATATTTAGTTCCCAAAGTAGCCATGTTGCCATGAAGATGGGCTATGGTGGTTACAGGGTTCTTTTGCCTAATTTATCTCGGTGTTTCCCACAGAAGAAAACTGTCACGGTATGAGGGGCAAGTTGTCTGTGGTAGATTGGGAAATTACAATAAACATATCACTGAAAGTGGCAACGCAGGTGGATAAGGAGCTAAGAAGGCAGACGGCATGCTTGTCTTCATTGGTCGGGGCATTGAGTATAAAAATTGGCAAGTCATGCTGCAGCTGTACAGAACCTTAGTTAGGCCACACGTGGAATATTGCCAACAATTCTGGTCACCACATTACCAAAAGGATGTGGAGGCTTTGGAGAGAGTACAGAGGAGGTTTACCAGGATGTTGCCTGGCCTGGAAGGTATTATCTGTCAGGAGAGGTTGGATAAATTCGGATTGTTTTCACTTGAGCGACGGAGGTTGAGGGACGACCTGATAAAAATTTACAAAATTCTGAGTGGCATGGACAGAGTGGATAGTCAGAAGCTTTTTCCCAGTTTGGAAAAGTCAATTACCAGGTGACATAGATTTAAGGTGCCAGGGGAAAAGTTTAGAGGAGATGTGCGAGGGAAGTTTTTTACACAGAGGGTGGTGAGTGCCAGGAACTCGCTGCCGGAGGAGGTGGTGGAAGCAGGTACGATAGTGATGTTTAAGAGGCATCTTGACGCATACATGAATCAGATGGGAATAGATGGATACAGACCCTGGAAGCACAGAAGGTTTTAGTTTAGACAGACATCATGATCAGAGCAGGCTTGGTGGGCCGAAGGGCCTGTTCCTGTGCTGTACTGTCCTTTGTTCTTTGTATGATGATAGACAATAGACAGGCAACCACTCGCATTTTATTTACATAAACTATAGATTCCTTTCAGAAGCAAAAGTGAAGCTATCGTGGCTAACAAGAAAAGTTAAAGATTCCATTAGATCAGTGGAGGAGACAAGAGAGTAGTGAGCCTGAGGATTGGGAACTTGTTTTCGAATTCAGCAAAGGAGGACCAAGAATCTGGTAAAGAGAAAATAGAATATGAGAGCAAACTGGGGAGTACTGGAAAAGTTCCTATCGGAAAAGGAAAAGATTAGCAAAGACCAATGTGGGTCCATTCCAGGCAGAGACAGGAGAGTTTATAATGGAGAATAAGGAAATGGCAGAGAAACTAAACAATGTGTGTCTGTCTTCACGGAGGAAGATACAGAAATTGTCCCCAAAACACGAGAGAACCAAGGGACTAGTGAACACGAGGAACTGAAAGAGATTAGTATTAGTGAAAAAGCAGCACTGGAGAAAATAATGGGATTGAAAGTTAATAAATCCCCAAAAGCTTCTCTCCATCCCAGAGTGTTGAAAGAGGTGGCTGTAGAGACAGTGGATACATTGGTCGTCATCTTTCAAAATTCTATAGATTCTGGAATGGTTCCTGCAGATTGGAAGGTGGTAAATGTATCCCACTATTTAAGGAGAGAGAGAAAACGGGGAACCACAGACCCATTAGCCTGACATCAGTAGGAGGGAAAATGCTACAATCTATTATAAAGGATGTGATAACATATGAATTAGGAACAGGAGTAGGCCACTCGGCCCCTCGAGCCTGCTCCACCATTCAATACGTTCCCGGCTGATCTGATTGAAACCTCAACTCCACAGAGGCTCCTGAGAAAATAAGTCTTGGGAGATCGTAATAATATTCTTTATTATAATCAACTTTATTATTGTCACAAGTAGGCTTACATTAAGACTGCAATGACCTGCAAGGTAAGCAAGTTAATCTGTACTCACCTCACCACAGACAGCGACCTTTTAAATGGTCCCCTCTGCCTCGCAGCCCCCGCGCTTTTTCAAAATTCCCGCACTGATTCTAAGGTCCCAGCTCTCACACCCGAACTCAACAGCTGACCTGCAAGGTAAGCAAGTTAATCTGTACTCACCTCACCACAGACAGCGACCTTTTAAATGGTCCCCTCTGCCTCGCAGCCCCCGCGCTTTTTCAAAATTCCCGCGCTGATTCTAAGGTCCTGGCTCTCACTCCCGAACTCAACAGCTGACCTGCAAAGTAAGCAAGTTAATCTGTACTCGTAAGCAAGTTAATCTGTAAAAGGTCGCTGTCTGTGGTGAGGTGAGTACAGATTAACTTGCTTACCTTGCAGGTCAGCTGTTGAGTTCGGGAGTGAGAGCCAGGACCTTAGAATCAGCGCGGGAATTTTGAAAAAGCGCGGGGGCTGCGAGGCAGAGGGGACCATTTAAAAGGTCGCTGTCTGTGGTGAGGTGAGTACAGATTAACTTGCTTACCTTGCGGGTCAGCTGTTGAGTTCGGGAGTGAGAGCCAGGAACTTAGAATCAGCGCGGGAATTTTGAAAAAGCGCGGGGGCTGCAAGGCAGAGGGGACCATTTAAAAGGTCACTGTCTGTGAGTACAGATTAACAACTTACTTACCTTGCAGGCCAAGTCGATTTCAGCAGGAGCGGAGCAGGCTAGTCCATTTCAGCGGGGGCAGTGCGGAAGTGATTTCTGGGAGGTAAGTTTCTCCTTTAAATTTTTTTTTTTTAATTCTAGTGTTTAAGGTGGGAACAGGAAGTCGACCCGCGGACTTCTGGGAAGACCCTCACCAATAAATTCTGGTGGAGAGGAAACCCGAGACACTACACGTGTAGTGTCTCCCACCCGCATTCCTCCTCTAACCTAATAATAAAACCCATTGGTGTGAGGTAAGTACCATATTTTATTATTGTTATTAATATTTTTTTTAATATAAAAAATTTAATTTAGTTGTTAGCCAGATCTTGGTAGAAAGTTAGAGGGATGGCAGGGAAGGGAGTGCAATGTTCCTCCTGCAGGATGTTTGAGGTGAGGGATGCCGTTAGTGTCCCTGCTGATTTTACCTGCAGGAAGTGCTGCCATCTCCAGCTCCTCCAAGACCGAGTTAGGGAACTGGAGCTGGAGTTGGAAGAACTTCGGATCATTCGGGAGGCAGAGGGGGTCATAGATAGCAGCTTCAGGGAATTAGTTACACCAAAGATTGGAGATAGATGGGTAACTGTAAGAGGGACTGGGAAAAAACAGTCAGTGCAGGGATCCCCTGCGGTCGTTCCCCTGAGAAACAAGTATACCGCTTTGGATACTTGTGGGGGGGACGACTTACCAGGGGTAAGCCATGGGGTACGGGCCTCTGGCACGGAGTCTGTCCCTTTTGCTCAGAAGGGAAGGGGGGAGAGGAGCAGAGCATTAGTAATTGGGGACTCTATAGTCAGGGGCACAGATAGGAGATTTTGTGGGAGCGTGAGAGACTCACGTTTGGTATGTTGCCTCCCAGGTGCAAGGGTACGTGATGTCTCGGATCGTGTTTTCCGGGTCCTTAAGGGGGAGGGGGAGCAGCCCCAAGTCGTGGTCCACATTGGCACTAACGACATAGGTAGGAAAGGGGATAAGGATGTCAGGCAGGCTTTCATGGAGCTAGGATGGAAGCTCAGAACTAGAACAAACAGAGTTGTTATCTCTGGGTTGTTGCCACGTGATAGTGAGATGAGGAATAGGGAGAGAGAGCAATTAAACACGTGGCTACAGGGATGGTGCAGGCGGGAGGGATTCGGATTTCTGGATAACTGGGGCTCTTTCTGGGGAAGGTGGGACCTCTACAGACAGGATGGTCTACATCTGAACCTGCGGGGCACAAATATCCTGGGGGGGAGATTTGTTAGTGCTCTTTGGGGGGGGTTTAAACTAATGCAGCAGGGGCATGGGAACCTGGATTGTAGTTTTAGGGTAAGGGAGAATGAGAGTATAGAGGTCAGGAGCTCAGATTTGACGTCGCAGGAGGGGGCCAGTGTTCAGGTAGGTGGTTTGAAGTGTGTCTACTTCAATGCCAGGAGTATACGAAACAAGGTAGGGGAACTGGCAGCATGGGTTGGTACCTGGGACTTCGATGTTGTGGCCATTTCGGAGACATGGATAGAGCAGGGACAGGAATGGATGTTGCAGGTTCCGGGGTTTAGGTGTTTTAGTAAGCTCAGAGAAGGAGGCAAAAGAGGGGGAGGTGTGGCGCTGCTAGTCAAGAGCAGTATTACGGTGGCGGAGAGGAGGCGAGATGGGGACTCATCTTCCGAGGTAGTATGGGCTGAGGTTAAAAACAGGAAAGGAGAGGTCACCCTGTTGGGAGTTTTCTATAGGCCTCCAAATAGTTCTAGGGATGTAGAGGAAAGGATGGCGAGGATGATCCTGGATAAGAGCGAAAGTAATAGGGTAGTTATTATGGGAGACTTTAACTTTCCAAATATTGACTGGAAAAGATATAGTTCGAGTACATTAGATGGGTCGTTTTTTGTACAGTGTGTGCAGGAGGGTTTCCTGACACAGTTTGTTGACAGGCCAACAAGAGGCGAGGCCACATTGGATTTGGTTTTGGGGAATGAACCAGGCCAGGTGTTGGATTTGGAGGTAGGTGAGCACTTTGGGGACAGTGACCACAATTCGGTGACGTTTACGTTAAGGATGGAAAGGGATAAGTATACACCGCAGGGCAAGAGTTATAGCTGGGGGAAGGGAAATTATGATGCCATTAGACGTGACTTGGGGGGGGATAAGGTGGAGAAGTAGGCTGCAAGTGTTGGACACACTGGATAAGTGGAGCTTGTTCAAGGATGGTGACTGAACAGGTAGACGAGGGTAGAGCAGTTGATGTGGTGTATATGGATTTCAGCAAAGCGTTTGATAAGGTTCCCCACGGTAGGCTATTGCAGAAAATACGGAGGCTGGGGATTGAGGTGATTTAGAGATGTGGATCAGAAATTGGCTAGCTGAAAGAAGACAGAGGGTGGTGGTTGATGGGAAATGTTCAGAATGGAGTTCAGTTACAAGTGGAGTACCACAAGGATCTGTTCTGGGGCCGTTGCTGTTTGTCATTTTTATCAATGACCTAGAGGAAGGCGCAGAAGGGTGGGTGAGTAAATTTGCAGACGATACTAAAGTCGGTGGTGTTGTCGATAGTGTGGAAGGAAGTAGCAGGTTACAGAGGGATATAGATAAGCTGCAGTGCTGGGCTGAGAGGTGGCAAATGGAGTTTAATGTAGAGAAGTGTGAGGTGATTCACTTTGGAAGGAAAAACAGGAATGTGGAATATTTGGCTAATGGAAAAGTTCTTGAAAGTGTGGATGAGCAGAGGGATCTAGGTGTCCATGTACATAGATCCCTGAAAGTTGCCACCCAGGTTGATAGGGTGGTGAAGAAGGCCTATGGAGTGTTGGCCTTTATTGGTAGAGGGATTGAGTTCCGGAGTCAGGAGGTCATGTTGCAGCTGTACAGAACTCTGGTACGGCAGCATTTGGAGTATTGCGTACAGTTCTGGTCACCGCATTATAGGAAGGACGTGGAGGCTTTGGAACGGGTGCAGAGGAGATTTACCAGGATGTTGCCTGGTATGGAGGGAAAATCTTATGAGGAAAGGCTGATGGACTTGACGTTGTTTTCGTTAGAGAGAAGCAGGTTAAGAGGAGACTTAATAGAGGCATACAAAATGATCAGAGGGTTAGATAGGGTGGACAGTGAGAGCCTTCTCCCGCGGATGGAAATGGCTAGCACGAGGGGACATAGCCTTAAACTGAGGGGTAATAGATATACGACAGAGGTCATGGGTAGGTTCTTTACGCAACGAGTAGTGAGGCCGTGGAATGCCCTAACTGCTACAGTAGTGAACTCGCCAACATTGAGGGCATTTAAAAGTTTATTGGATAAACATATGGATGATAATGGCATCGTGTAGGTTAGATGGCTTTTGTTTCGGTGCAACATCGTGGGCCGAAGGGCCTGTACTGCACTGTATTGTTCTATGTTCTATGTAAGTTACTGTGAAAATCCGCTAGTCGCCACACTCAGGCACCTGTTCAGGTAACGGAGGGAGAATTCAGAATGTCCAATTCACCTAACAAGCACGTCGTTTGGGACTTGTGGGAGGAAACCGGAGCACCCAGAGGAAACCAACGCAGTTTTGGCGAGAACGTGCAGACTCCACACAGACAGTGACCCAAGCCGGGAATTGAACCCAGATCCCTGGAGCTGTGAAGCAACAGTACTAACCACTGTGCTTCCATGCCGCTGTGTCAGTTATGGGGAACAAGGAAATGGCCGAGGAGTTAAACAGATATTTTGCATCAGTCTTTACGGTGGAAGATACTTCGAATATCCCATTAATACTAAAGAATATGGAGGAAGCAATTAAATACCATCACTGGAGAAGTTGTTTGGACAAACTAATGGGGATAAGATAAGTCCCCTGGATGGCTGCATCCTAGGATCCTAAAAGAAATGTCGACAGAGATAGTGGGTGCATTGATTGTAATTTTCCAAAAATCCTTGGATTCTGTAGAAGTACCAGAGGATTGGAAAACTGCCAATGTGACAACCCCCCTAATCAGAATGGAAGGGAGGAAAACAATGAGACACTATAGGACAATTAGCCGAACATTTATTATTGAAAAAAATGTTGGAATCAATTATTAGGAAGTAATAGCAGCACATTGAGAAAATCATAATCTAATCAAGCAGAGTCAGCATGGCTTTGTAAAAGGGAAACCGTGTCTGACTAATTTTTCAGAGTGTTTCGAGGAAGTCTCAACCAGAGTGGATAGAGGGGGACCAGTAGATGTGTTGTATTTAAACGTCCAGAAGGCCTTTGACAAGGTATCTCAAAACGTTAAGGCATGCGATAAGAACCCATGGTGTTGGCATGGATAGAGAATTGGCTAATGAGCAGGAAACAGAGAGTGGGGATAAGGGGTTCTTTTTCAGGTTGGTGACCTGTAACCAGTGGGGTTCCACAGGGATCAGTCCTGGGACCGCAACTGTGTACAATTTATATTAATGATTTGGAGGAAGGAAGCGAACGTACTGTGCCCAAATTTGAAGACAAAAATAGGTGGAAAGGCAAGTTGCGAGGGTGATACAAACAGTTTGCAAAGAGATATTGAGACGTTAAGCAAGTGGACAAAAAGTTGCCACATGGAGCATAATTTTGGAAAATGTGAAGTTCATTTTGGAAGGGAGAACAAAAGAACAGTATTATTTAAATGGAGAAAAACTGCAGAAAGCTGCAACACAAAGGGACTTGGGAGAACTTGTGCATGAAACACAGAAAGCTAGCAGACAGGTGCAGCAGGTAATCTGGAAGGCTAATGGAATGTTGGCCCTGATTCCAAGGGGGCTGGAGTATAAGAGTCAGGAAGTCTTGCTGCAGCTGTACAAGGTACTGGTGACACCACATCTGGAGAACTGAGACCAGTTTTGGTCCCCTTAATTAAGGAAATATATTATTTTATTGGAGGCTGTTCAGAGAAGGTTCACTGTGATGATCCCCATTCTGGAGGGGTTGTCTGAGGAGCAAAGGTTAAACAGGTTGGGACTCTACTCATTGGAATTTAGAAGATTGAGAGGTGATCTCATTGAAACATCCAGGATTCTTAAGGGGTTTGACAGGGTAAATGCGGAGAGGATGTTTCCCTCATGGGAGAATCTAGGACCAGAGGGCTTAGCCTCAGAATAAAGAGATGTCAATTTAAAACTGAGATGAGGAGGAATTTCTTCTGAGAGTCTTTGCAACTGGGAGTTATTGGGACAGAGTCCTTGTGTATATTTAAGGCTGAGATAGATTCTTTTCTTCCTTTTTTAAATATAAATTTAGAGTGCCCAATTCATTTTTTTTTTCAATTAAGGGGCAATTTAGCTTGGCCAATCCACCTATCCTACACATGTTTGGGTTGTGGGGGCGAAACCCACACAAACATGGGGAGAATGTGCAAACTCCATATGGACAGTAACCCAGAGCCGGGATCGAACCTGGGACCTTGGCACCTTGAGGCAACAGTGCTAGCCACTGCGCCACCATGCTTCCCGGCTGAGATAGATTCTTGATCTGTGAGGGAACCAAGGATTATGGGTAAAGGGCAGGAAAGTGAACGTGAGGAATGTTGGTTTCAGCCATGATCCTATTGAAAGGTGGAGCAGGCTGGAAGGGCCGAATGGCCTACTCCTATTCCTTATGGTCTTCGTGTGGTCTTATTCCCACCTACCCCTGATAAACTTTCACCCCCTTGCTTTTCAAGAATCTATCCAGCTCTGACTTAAAAATATTCAAAGACTCTGCTTCCACTGCCCTTTGAGGAAGAGAGTTCCAAAGACTCCCAACCCTCTGAGTGAAAAAAGTTCTCCTCTGCCCATTTAAGTGACTCCAATTTCTAGATTCTCCCACAAGAGGAAACACCCTGTCCACATCCACCCTGTCAAGGCCCCTCAGGATCTTATACTGTTCAATCAAGTCACCTAAACTCCATCGGACACAAGCCCAGCCTGTCCAATCATTCCTCATAAGACCAGCCTCCAATTCCAGGTATGAGTCCAGTAAACCTTCTCTGAACTGCTTCCAACACATTTACATCATTTGTTAAATGAGAGCAATACTGTACACAGTGCTCCAGATGTGGTCTCACCAATGTCCTGTATAACTGAAGCATAACCTCCCTACTTTTGTATTCAATTCCCCTCACAATAAACAATAACATTCTATTAGCTTTCCTAATTACTTGCTGTACCTGTATACTCTCCTTTTGTGATTCATGCTCTTGGACACCCAGATCCCTCTGAATCTCAGAGCTCTGCAATCTCTCACTGATTAGATAATAAGCTTTTTTATTCTTCTGGCCAACATGGACAATTACACATTTTCCCACGTTCTCCATTTGGCAGATCTTATTCCACTCATTTAACATGTACCTTTTTAATCTCCTTATGTCCTCTTCACAATTTGCTTTCCTACCTATCTTTGTACCATTGGAACGTAGGAGCAGGAGTTGTCCATTCAGCCCATCGAGCCTGCTCCACCATTCAATACGATCATGGCTGATCATCCACTTCAATGCTTTTCCCCCACACTATCCCCATATCCCTTTGTGTTATTGGTATTTAGAAATCTGTCAGCCTCTGCTTTAAACACACTCAATGACTGAGCTCCCACAGCCCTCTGGGTATAGAATTACAAAGATTTACAACTTGTTGATCACTGTAGATCAAACCATTGCCCCGTTCTATCCCCCTTTCCGTGTCAGTTTATTTCCCTCAAAAGCCCATCCAATTTCCCTTTGGAAACATTCCATCATCTCTGCTTCTACCCGCATCGTAGGAAGTGTGTTCACGGTATTTCCCACTTTCTTCAAATGCAAACGAGTCTCAGTGAGCACAGAAAGAGGCCATCCCACCCATCGTTCCCATGCTAGCTCATTGAGTGAGGTATCTAATTAGTCCCATTGCCCGGCAAGTTTCTTTTCCTCCAGAATCTGTCCAGTTCCCATTGAAATTTGCTGTTGAATTTACTTCCTGCACCATTGTCAGGCAGTGAATCCCAACAACTCGTTCTGTTTTAAATCTAATAATTTACGATATGTGTTTGGATTTTCACAGGGGATTTGAAATGGAGAGAAAGACATGGTTGTTGCACAAAATCAAGACTCAGTCTTTATGAGTGATCTTCATGAATGGGCAGAGTGTGAAATTCCCAGGTTTGCGGTGCCAGACTGGCAGTGCCAAGTGCACACATCCCAGGGGCTGGGCCGGGAGGGACACCCTGCCCTAACCCTCACCACTCATGGGCCTCCAATGGCCAGGGAACCCCTCGGGAACCGTGACGCCTGGCTCTTGTCTGTGTGGGCCAATACTAATTGGCTTTCATGTGACTGACTGGGGAGTCGCTTATATCAAGGCCTTTACATAGGGTGTCCTTCCCGTTAATGGGATGGAGATTGGTCTTAACTGTATTCTGATCTCTCCAATGGGAATAGGCCGGTTAGATCTGAAACCGATTGGCGCTTAGTGCGGTGCCTGATTTCAGACTCTCCTGCGATCTAAGTGGCGCACTTGGATTTGCGCCTTGCGCATCGTGACCATTAGATCGTACCCTGATTTTCATTTGCTGTAAAAGCTTAATTGCTGTGTATGTAAAGAATGTGCAATGAGGATAAATGTACTGGCAAGAGAGACCTTCAAGTTCTGATTAGCCTCAACATTTGAAACTGTATGAATAAGGGATTGTATAGAATCAGATAAAGGGATAGTATGAAACAGTTCTAATGTATTCTTGTCTAAGATAATGAGAGAAGGTGGTGTCAGTAATTGGGAATCCAATTAAATTAATTCAGTGACCAAATTGACCAATTGCCGTGTTACAACAGGCCCAACTCTGACGTGCGGTAATGGTCACTTTGGGGATAAAAGTAGAGGTTCCGAAAGTCTTCCTTGCTGACCAAGTACTGAAGACTCCCGAGGCTGAGTTCTAAGGAAATTACTGTCAAAGAAGGAGCCAGAGAGGGTTATGCGTCTACAGACTGATCACCCACATGAAGTTGTAAAAGTTGATGTCTTAAAGTTGTTCAGTAAATATTTTCATTTAATAAACTTATTTTAAAATTTACTATCCGGAGAATTCTGATTTTATCTTAATTGGTTAAAGTCTTGTCTGAACCAAAGTGAATTTATTAAATGGTAAGTTGGGTGTGGCTGAAATCAATTAAGTTCCAGATAAGATCAGAAAACATAAACCTTCAATTTAAAAACTTACATTTCTATAGCGCCTTTCACAACCACAGGATGTCCCAAAGTGCTTTACAGCCAATGAAGTACTTTTGAAGTGTAGTCACTGTTGTAATGTAGGAAACACAGCAGCCAATTTACACACAGCAAGATCCCACACACAGCAATGTGATAATGAGCAGATGATCTGGTTTTAGTGATGTTGATTGAGGGATAAATATTGACCAGGACACCGGGGATAACTCCCCTGCTCTTCTTCAAAATAGTGGCTGTGGGAACTTTTACATTCACCTGAGAGGGGCAGATCAGTTTAACATCTTATTTGAAAGAAGGCTGTTCTGACAGTGCAGCACTTCCTCCGTGCTGGGACAAGGAATGTTGGAAAAGGTTTTTGTCCACAGGTCCCTTACTGGGTTTTAGCCTTCTGATCCAGAGGTGATAGTGCTGCCCCCTGAGCCATGGCGGACACTAGTTAGAAAAGAAAAGTTATACTTTAAAACCCTCCACCCTTTGCCTCCGACCCCTCAATCTAATAATTAAAACCCCCAGTATAAATAACATGGATTTAACTGACAAATGTTGAAGTATTGATTTCGAGCCACAAGTTTTAACTATCCACTTTCTCCTCGGGCACCTTTCCGTCTCTCTATTGATCATATCAATGACAGCTGGGTGACAGAGCTGAGGGCTGAAATTAGCTGAAAATAACAGGGCCTGCATCCCAGTTGGAAAACTGCCATGGGCGTTGCACTAATTGAGAGTCAGGTAGGTGCTGGAGGACTGACTGGGAAATGGAAGTCAAATCAATTGTTACAACTTCCGGGTGCGGCGATGACCAGCTAAGTCGCACGTTTCGGCACCTCCCGTTTTAACGGACTTTTGGGCTCTTGTCGGGAGCCCCAACGGCAATTTTCGAAGGCTAAACCCACTGTGAGGCGACATAGAAGGGAGTCCCCCCGGATGTGAATGGACAGAAGAGATAATAGTGGCCAGATTGCGGAGGATCCTCTGGAGCAGCGGCAAAGAAGGGAAATGAGAAGCAAGATGGCGGTGGAGGGAGGCCAGATTGTATGGGGCCTGGAACAGCAGGAGTTCCTCCGGCGATATGTGGAGGAGCTCAAGAAGGAGGTCCTGGCGCCGATGCTGCAGGCGATTGAGGGGTTAAAGGAGGCGCAGAAGACCCAAGAGATGGAGATCCGTGGAGTGAAGGCAAAAGCTGCCGAAAATGAGGACGAGATACAGGGCTTGGTGGTGAAGACAGAGACGCACGAGACACTGCATAAAAGGTGTATGGAGAGACTGGAAGCCCTGGAAAATAGCTCGAGGAGGAAGAACTTAAGAATTTTGGGTCTTCCCGAAGGGGCAGAGAGAGCCGACGTTGGGGCGTATGTGAGCACGATGCTCCATACCTTAATGGGAGCTGAGGCCCCAACGGGCCCCCTGGAAGTGGAGGGAGCGTATCGAGTCCTCGTGAGAAGACCAAAGGCAGGAGAAATACCTCGAGCAATAGTGGTGAGGTTCCACCGCTACAAGGACAGGGAGATGGTCCTGAGATGGGCGAAAAAGACACGGAGCAGCAGGTGGGAGAACGCGGTGATCCGCGTGTATCAGGATTGGAGTGCGGAGGTGGCGAGAAGGGGGGCGAGTTTCAATCGGGCCAAGGCGGTGCTCCACAAGAGGAAAGTGAAGTTCGAAATGTTGCAGCCGGCAAGACTGTGGGTTACATACCAGGGTAAACACCACTACTTCGAGATGGCAGAAGAGGCATGGACATTTATTGAAGAGGAGAAGTTGGACTAGATTGGAGAAAGAGTGTTTGAAATGAAGTAGTGAGGTGGTGGTAAGGGACTGTGAATCAGATGGGGGACAACTTTCTTTCCCCTCGAAGGGGGGGACACACAAAGAAATGTGGGCGCCGGTGGGGAAGGGGAAGGAGCGAGGGAGCTGCGCCATCAGGGGTGGGGCCGAGAGGGAAGCGCAGGCTTTGTTCCCACGCTATGGAAATTGTGGCGGGATAAGGGCGCCTCACATAATGGGAGGCTAAGGATAAACGGGGGAAGCCGAGGTCAGCCAGAGTTTGCTGACTTCCGGAAGCAATATGGGGGAGCAACTAAGCTAGAGAGTGATCTAGGGAGGGGGTGGGGGGGAGGGAGGGGGGTTTAACTGGGTTGCTGCTGCTAAGGGGAAGGGGGAGCTGTTACGGGATGGGATGGTCGGGACGGGAGGGCGCCGTCGGGGGGGATAAGCGGTTGCGTGGGAACCGGGTGAGGAGCTGGTCTAAAAAAGGGGATGGCTAGTCGACGGCGGGGAGGGGGGTAAAGAGCCCCCCAACCCGGTTGATCACTTGGAACGTGAGAGGGTTGAACGGGCCGATTAAGAGGGCAAGGGTACTTGCGCACCTAAAGAAGCTAAAGGCAGACGTGGTCATGCTTCAGGAGACGCACCTGAAACTGGCGGATCAGGTCAGATTAAGAAAAGGATGGGTGGGACAGGTATTCCACTCGGGCTTGGATGCGAAAAATAGAGGGGTGGCAATACTGGTGGGGAAACGGGTATTGTTTGAGGCGAAGACCATAGTGGCGGACAGTGGGGGTAGGTACGTGATGGTGAGTGGCAGATTGCAAGGTGAGGCGGTGGTGCTGGTGAATGTATATGCCCCGAACTGGGAAGACGTGAACTTTATGAAGCGTATGTTGGGGCGCATCCCGGATCTGGAGATGGGAAAGTTGGTAATGGGGGGGGGACTTCATCACGGTGCTGGACCCAGGGCTGGACTGGTCCAGATCTAGGACCGGGAGGAGGCCGGCAGTGGCCAAGGTGCTTAAGGGCTTTATGGAGCAGATGGGAGGAGTGGATCCCTGGAGATTTACTAAGCCAAGGAGTTAATAGTTTTCCTTCTTCTCCCATGTCCACAAAGTGTACTCCCGGATAGACTTCTTTGTCCTGGGAAGGGCGCTGATCCCGAAGGTGGCAGGAACGGAGTATTCGGCTATAGCCATTTCAGATCATGCCCCACATTGGGTAGATCTGGAAGTAGGAGAGGAAAAGGAACAGCGCCCATCTGGAGATTAGATATGGGACTGTTGGCGGACGATGGGGTATGTGTAAGGGTGAGGGGATGTATTGAAAGGTACCTAGAGATTAATGATGACGGCGAGGTCCAGGTGGGAGTGGTCTGGGAGGCGCTGAAGGCGGTGGTTAGAGGGGAGCTGATCGCCATAAGGGCCCATAAGGGGAAACAAGAGGGTAAAGAAAGGGAGAGATTGTTGAGGGAGATTTTGAGGGTGGATAGGCAATATGCGGAGGCTCCAGATGAAGGGCTATACGGGGAAAGATGGAGATTGCACACGGACTTTGACTTGTTGACCACCGGTAAGGGGGAGGCACAATGGAGGAAGGCACAGGGAGTGCAGTATGAATATGGAGAGAAGGCGAGCCGGCTGCTGGCCCAACAACTTAGGAAGAGGGGGGTGGCGAGAGAGATCGGAGGGGTTAGAGACGAGGACGGAAAGATGGAACGGGGAGCGGAGAGGGTGAACGGTGTGTTTAAGGTATTTTACGAGAGGCTATATAAGGCTCAACCCCCGGAAGGGAATGATGCGTTTCCTAGACCAGCTGGAGTTCCCGAAGGTTGAGGAACAGGAGATGACAGGACTGGGAGCGCAGATTGAGTTGGAGGAGGTGGTAAAAGGAATTGGGAACATGCAGGCAGGGAAGGCCCCAGGACCGGATGGGTTCCCGGTGGAGTTCTATAGGAAATATGTGGACCTGCTGGCCCCACTTCTGACGAGAACCTTTAATGAGGCTAGGGAAAGGGGGACACTACCCCCGACGATGTCGGAGGCGACGATATCGCTGATCCTGAAAAGAGACAAAGACCCGCTGCAGTGCGGGTCATACAGGCCTATCTCCCTCTTGACGTAGATGCCAAGCTTTTGGCCAAGGTGATGGCGACGAGGATAGAGGACTGTGTCCCTGGGGTGGTGCATGATGATCAAACGGGGTTTGTTAAAGGGAGGCAATTGAATGCTAATATACGGAGGCTGCTGGGGGTGGTGATGATGCCCCCACCGGAGGGGGAGGCGGAGATAGTGGTGGCGATGGATGCAGAGAAAGCATTTGATAGAGTGGAGTGGGACTACCTGTGGGAAGTACTGAGGAGATTTGGATTTGGAGAGGGGTTCATTAGATGGGTTCAGCTCCTGTACAGGGCCTCGGTGGCAAGTGTGATTACAAATAGGCAACAATCTGAACACTTCCAACTATATAGGGGTACAAGACAGGGATGTCCCCTGTCCCTGTTACTGTTTGCGTTGGCAATTGAGCCACTGGCCATAGCGCTGAGGGGCTCTAGGAAGTGGAGGGGGGTACTTAGAGGAGGAGAAGAGCATTGGGTGTCATTATACGCGGATGATTTGTTGTTGTATGTCGCGGACCCAGTGGAGGGGATGCCTGAGATAATGCAGACACTCAGGGAGTTTGGAGGATTTTCAGGATATAAATTGAATATGGGAAAGAGTGAACTGTTTGTGATGCACCCCGGGGAACAGGGCAGGGGAATGGACGATTTCCCGTTGAGGAGGGTAACAAGGGATTGCCGGTATTTAGGGATCCAGGTGGCCAGGAACTGGGGAACCTTGCATAAGCTTAACTTGGCACGACTGGTAGAGCAGCTGGAAGAGGACTTTAGGAGGTGGGACATGGCGCCCCTGTCATTGGCGGGCAGGGTGCAGGCGGTTAAAATGGTGGTCCTTCCGAGGTTTCTTTTTGTGTTCCAGTGCCTCCCTGTACTGATTACAAAGGCCTTTTTTAAGAAGGTGGACAAGAGTATTATGAGCTTTGTGTGGGCTGGAAAGACCCCAAGAGTAAGGAGGAGGTTCCTGCAGCACAGTAGGGACAGAGGGGGACTGGCACTGCCGAGTCTAAGTGATTATTATTGGGCCGCCAACGTGTCAATGATATGTAAGTGGATGAGGGAAGGGGAAGCAGCGGCGTGGAAAAGACTGGAGATGGCGTCCTGTAGGGAAACTAGTCTAAAAGCACTGGCGACGGCGCCGTTACCGTTCTCCCCGGAAAAATACACCACAAACCCAGTAGTGGTGGCAACTCTGAAAATTTGGGGGCAGTGGAGACGACATAAGGGAGTGACGGGTGCCTCAGTGTGGTCCCCGATAAGGAACAACCATAGGTTCGTCCCGGGAAGGATAGATGGGGGATTTAAATCTTGGCAGCGAGCAGGAATTGCGAAATTGAAGGACTTGTTCTTAGACGGGACGTTCGCGAGTCTGGGAGCACTGACAGAAAAATATGGGTTGCCACCTGGGAATGCATTTCGCTATATGCAAGTGAGGGCATTTATGAGGCAACAGGTGAGGGAATTTCCGCAGCTCCTGGCGCAAGAGATCCAGGACAGAGTGATTTTGGGGGCATGGGTGGGTGATGGTAAGGTGTCAGATATAAAAAGGGAAATGAAAGTCGAGGGGGAGACGATGGTAGAGGAGCTGAAGGGAAAATGGGAGGAGGAGCTGGGGGAAGAGATTGAGGAGGGGCTGTGGGCAGATGCCCTAAGTAGAGTAAACTCTTCGTCCTCGTGTGCCAGGCTCAGCCTGATACAATTCAAGGTTCTACACAGGGCGCATATGACTGGAGCAAGGCTGAGTAGATTTTTTGGAGTGGAGGATAGGTGCGGGAGATGAGCGGGAAGCCCGGCGAACCACACCCACATGTTTTGGTCATGTCCGGTATTACATGAATTCTGGGTGGGTGTGGCAAAAGTGATTTCAAAGGTGGTGGGGGTCTGGGTCGAACCAGGCTGGGGGTTGGCTATATTTGGGGTTGCAGATGAGCCGGGAGTGCAGGAGGCGAGAGAGGCCGATGTTTTGGCCTATGCGCCCCTAGTAGCTCGGCGAAGGATTCTACTTATGTGGAAAGAGGCTAAGCCCCCGGGGGTGGAGGCCTGGATCAATGACATGGCAGGGTTCACAAAATTGGAGCGGATAAAGTACGCACTAAGAGGTCCACCAGGCGGTGGCAACCGTTCCTCGACTATCTCGCAGAGCGATAAGGGAAAATAGGAAAGGTAGCAGCAGCAGCCGGGGGGGGGGGGGGGGGGGCTCATTTGGGTCCTCAGGGGTTTTATGTGTGTGTTTATGTATTAGTTATTTATATTAGATGTTACAAAGTTACTATTTTAGTTACTATTTCTGTTGTTTCTTATTTTGTTGTTGGCAGTTGCTGTTAGTTAGCATTTTTTTTTTTTAAACAATCAATGTATATATTATTACAAAGTTGTAAAATGGGAAAATTTTGTTTGATCGAAAAACTTCAATAAAATATATTTATTTAAAAAATTTTTTTTTAAATCAATTGTTACATCGGTCACTATTCCGATCCCAGACCAGACCCCAACAGTGTCTAGGATACTGGACCAAACCCCCAATATTTCAGTTTATTTGTCAGACTGTGCGGAAAGAATGTTTCCAGGAGTGATCACATGAAGAAATAGAGCTTGGTTATTTTTAAAATAAAGTTTTATTATGGCAACAATATTAAACATTTTAACATCACACCCAAAAACAACAGCTTACAATTACCTACTTAAACACTACTACTCAATCTCCCATTAAATAACAGGAAAAGAAAGATACAGCTCTCAACCTATCTTACTGTGGGAGAATTGTGGACCTAGAATTCAACTCCTCTCCAAATCTTTCTCCAAAAACTGCTTTCTAAAGATTTTTAAAATGTCTTTCTGCCTTCCTCGGTTCCACCCAGCAATGACCCCATCTCCCCAAGCTGGAAAACAAATCACCTCTGTCGACTCCAAAGTACAGAAATTCCACAAGTACTTACCCAGTCAAACCACAGTCCAATAGCCCAGACTGAAAAACACATTATTTTGTCAATTTCACCTGGCTACTAAAAACACCCACGGCCTGCAAAACAGGATCCTTCTTTAAAATAAAAACAGGACCACTGCAGTGAATCACACTTTAACCCGATGCTTTTAACCCTTAAATTGCCCAATACATTTATGATCAAAATTTTCCTAAAATCTTCCAATTGTCACACCGCCCCTTTAAAAAAATGAACCAGCTATGTATGCAGATGGCTTTATTTTTCTAAAAACGTTTTAACTTTAAACATTTCTTATGATTACATGCAACTTATACTCTATAATAACATTTTACATTTTTCAACAGGCTAACCTACACATGAGTATAGTCCATTTTAGTCTTCTCACATGTCACAGTCATTAGCATAAATGTAACCGCTACTTCGAGCGAGAGAGATTTCAAAGATCAGGGTGGCCTCCCAAGATTACACAAGAAAAGCTTCATCAACAATTCAGTGATAAATGCGCAGAATGGTGGCACAGTGGTCAGCACTGCTGCCTCACGGCGCCGAGGTCCCAGGTTCGATCCTGGCCCTGGGTTACTGTCCATGTGGAGTTTGCACATTCTCCCCGTGTCTGCATGGGTCTCACCCCCCAACCCAAAGATGTGCAAGATAGGTGGATTGGCCATGCTAAATTGCCCCTTAATTAGAAATAAATAATTGGATACTCTAAATTTTAAAAACACAATTCAGTGATATGTAGTTGCCTGGCTCTGACAGCAGAATTCTTCACTTGATGGTCAGACAGGTTGCTATCGATGCTGCAGCATTCATCATCTGTTCTTCACATTTATCAGCTGCTTTGTATTCTGTGTCTGTTGAGGATAGCCAAAAATAATGGGTAAGTGCTGGTGCATTTGGACAGTGCAAAACAACAGTCAGTGCATGCAAATGTTTGCTGAACATTCTGGCTACATTTGTACAAGCTCTTCAGCCTCCACCACAGACGATGCTCTCTATAAAACTGTGAGATAGCTCCAGTCCTGACCAGATACTAGTATAATCACCTCTTGTGTCACTACCAGTGTGGCATGGTAGCACAGTGGTTAGCACTGTTGCATCACAGCACCAGGGACCCAGGTTCGATTCCCGGCTTGGGTCACTACCTGCGGATCTGCACATTCTCCCCATTGAACCAACTTGCTTGAACTAAAATTATCCGCTTCATCCACCACCTGCTCTTGTTTTTACCAACCATCTGATCAAACATGTTTTCTGACAACTGAACCTCAGCCTCCCTATTGGCACTCCTCAAATTATCTTCCTCCTGTCTTAACCAGTGGTTTTGTGATCTGATTACCACACAATTAGGAAACACTCCTGGATCTATTTCTTGCAACATCTCAGTTCCACTTTCCACTGGCTTTTCAACCATAGTAGGTTGCACTCCCACCTGTGATCCAGGTATATTATTATCTAGGATAAATCTTATCCTAAAAAGGTAATTTTTCTTTTACTCCTACACTTCACCACTTTTCACTGAACTCTCTCACCATCCCTTACATAGTGGCACACTACTGCTCTCACCACTAAATAATAATAATCGTTTATTGTCACAAGTAGGCTTCAATTAAGTTACTGTGAAAAGCCCCTAGTTGCCACATTCCGGCGCTTGTTCGGGGAGGCCGGTACAGGAATTGAACGCGCGCTGCTGGCATTGTTCTGCATTACAAGCCAGCTATTTAGCCCACTGTGCTAAACCAACCCCATATTCCACAAATTACCACATTTTCTGCCAAAACCCCTCCCAAACCAATTCTCACCATTAAAGATTGACTTGCTCAAATATATTCAGAACTACCTGGAAATCAACGACACAGGTGAGGTTTCGGCGGTGGTGCCTGGGAGGCAATGAAGGCGGTGGTTAGAGGGTAGCTGATCTCGATATGGGCCCACAGAAAGAGAGCAAGAGACGGATGGACTGATCAAGGAGATATTGCAGGTCGACAGGAGGTATGCGGAGAACTCAGAGGCAGGGCTTCTAAGGGAGCAACGGAGGCTACAGGCGGAGTTCGGCTTGTTAACTCCAGGGAAGGTGATGGAGCAGCTGAGGAATGTGAGGGGGCGATATATGTACATGGTGAGAAGGCCAGCAGAATGCTTGCACAGCAGCTTAGAAAGAGGGAGGCAGCCAGGAAGAGAGGGAAAGTAAATGATGGGGACGGGAAACTAGTTGGAGACTCAGCAGGGGTGAATAAGGCGTTCAAGGAGTATTACAGCAAGTTGTATGGGTCGGAACCCCCAGCTGGGTCGGAGGGGATGAGGCACTTTTTAGGGGGGGCTGAAGTTCCCGAAGGTGGACGGGGGGTTTGGAGAAGGGCTGGGGACCCCGATCGGGTTGGAGTAAATAGCCGAGGGACTGAAGGCCATGCAGTGGGGTAAAGCCCTGGGTCCGGACGGGTACCCAGTGGAGTTCTATAAAAAGTTCTCTGAGATATTGGGGTCACTGTTGATGAGGACATACAATGAGGCAAGGGAACCTGGGATGCTTCCCCCGACAATGTCACAGGCCACTATCTCATTGATCCTGAAGCGGGACAAGGACCCTGAGCTATGCGGAACCTATATGCCGATATCCTGACTAAATGTGGACGCCAAACTGCTGGCCAAAACCTTGTCCTCTAGGATTGAAGACTGCATTCCGGACGTGATTGTGGAGGACCAGACAGGATTTGTTTAGGGTAGGCAGTTGGCGGCCAACATAAGAAGGTTGTTAAATGTGATTATGATGCCCCCAGAAGGTAGGGACGTGAAGGTAGTGGTCGCAATGGATGCAGAGAAGGCATTTGATTGGGTGGAATGGGAATATCTGCGGGAGGTACTGGGGTGGTTTGGATTAGGACGGGGCTTTATTGACTGGGTCAGGCAGTTGTACCAGGCTCCTGTTGTGAGCGTACGGACGAACAGGTCAACATCGGACTATGTCAGGCTGCATCGAGGACGAGACAGGGATGCCCCCTCTCCCCACTCCTGTTAGCGTTGGCCATAGAGCCGCTGGCAATTGCGCTGAGAGCCTCAAGGGGCTGGTCCGGGGGGGGAGTGGAACACAGAGTCTCGCTATATGCAGACAACCTGCTCCTAAATATTTTGGACCCACTAGAGGTGATGGAAGAAATTATGAGGATTCTGGGGGTATTTGGCCAGTTATTATGAACTGAATATGGGGAAAAATAAGATGTTTGTGATCCATGCAAAGGACAGGAGAGGTGATGGGGGAACTGCCGATTAGGGTGGTAGGGGGAAGCTTTCGATACCTAGGCATTCAGGTGGCACGGGAATGGGAACGGCTACACAAGTTAAATTTGGCCTGATTAGTAGATCAAATGAAGGACGATTTCCGAAGGTGGGACGCGCTTCCGTTGTCACTAGCTGGAAGGGTGCAGACTATGAAAATGACGGTCCTCCCAAGGTTCCTGTTTGTGTTTCAGTGTCTCCCTATCTTTATTCCACGGTCCTTCTATAAACGGGTCAATAAGGTGATCACTGGCTTTGTGTGGGTGGGTAAAACCCCGACAGTAAAAAAGGGGATGCTTGAGCGGAGCCAGGGGAAGGGCGGGCCGGCGCTGCTGAACTTTAGTAATTATTATTGGGCGGCGAATATAGCCATGATCAGGAAGTGGGTGGTGGGGGGAGGGTCAGTATGGGAGCATGTGGAGGCGGCATCATGCAACGGCACCAGTTTGGGGGCATTGATAACGGCGCCTCTGCCATTCCCTCCAGCACAGTACTCCACTAGCCCATGGTGGTGGCAGCCCTGATGGTCTTGGGGCAATTGAGGAGGCATGTGGGAGTGGAGGGAGCATTGGTGTGGTCTCCAATCTGTAATAATCACCGGTTTGCCCTGGGAAGGTTAGATGGAGGGTTCCGGAGATGGCAGAGTGCAGGGATTGAGAGGATGGGAGATATGTTTATGGAGGGGAGCTTTTCTAGCCTGAGAAAGCTGGAGGAGAAATTTGGATTGGTGAGGGGAAATGAGTTTAGGTACCTCCAGGTACGGGACTTCGTGCGCAGGCAGGTCTCAACCTTCCCGTTCCTACAACCAAGGGGGATACAGGACAGGGTAGTTTCCAGAATGTGTATGGGAGAAGGGAGGGTTTCGGACATTAATAGAGAACTTATGGGGTCAGAGGAGACGCAGACTGAGGAGCTGAAACACAAATGGGAAGAGGAATTAGGAGGAGAGATAGAGGATGGTCTCTGGGTGGACGGGTTGAGTAGAGTCAATGCGTCCACAACATGTGCCAGGCTCAGCCTGATACAATTTAAGGTCATTCACCGGGCCCACATGACAGTGGCCTGTATGAGTAGGCTCTTTGTAGTAAAAGATAAGTGCGCAAGGTGTGCAGGAGGTTCAGCGAACCATGTCCATATGTTCTGGGCATGCCCGATGCTTAGGGGATTCTGGCAGGGGTTTGCGGATGTCATGTCCAAGGTGTTAAAAACAAGGGTGGCACCGAGTCCAGAGGTGGCGATTTTTGGAATGTCGGAAGACCCGGGAATCCAGAGGAGAAAGAGGCAAACGTTCTAGCCTTTGCTTCCCTGGTAGCCCAGAGACGGATACTATTAGCCTGGAGGGGCCCAAAGCCCCCGAAGACGGTGACCTGGCTAACTGACATGGCTAGCTTTCTCTGTTTGGAGAAAATCAAGTTTGCCTTGAGAGGGTCAATGTTAGGGTTCGCCCGGAGGTGGCAGCCATTCGTCGACTTCTTTGGGGAAAATTAACCATCAGCAGAAGGGGGGCGGGGGGGGGGGATTGGGGGTTCGCTTAGTTTAGATTAGGAGGTTAGTAAAGGTGGTCCCTGTAAGGGTGGAAGACGGCTTTTGCACTATGTTTATATTTACATGTACATTGTTTATTTTGTTGTCGTTGTAATACCATAAATACCTCAATAAAATGCTTATTAAAAAAAAGATTGACTTGTTCCTGTATCCCTCAAGATCTGAATCTCTTCACCTACTCCACCTTGTACACAAAAGTAAACCTCACCCTCACAAATATCCTTAAAAAGTTCTGTTACCTGCTTATCCACCAACCTCTCAATAGGCTCTACACTCTGTTGCACCTTTCCACTGGGACAATGTTTTTTCCTCCCACTTTAATAAAACCCACTGGCTTATCCTGCTTGATCGAGTCTGTTTTCCCTCTACTTTTCTTCAGCCACAAACTGTGACTTTACATGTCCAACATGTGCCAAACTCATAACAATCTTAAGGGATACAGGGGCTATGCAAACTATCTTACTGGAGAAGGATTTGTTTCTTCTTTCAGAGACTCAATGAAAGCTGAGGAATTAGTGAATGGGAAAAGTGGAGATTGTATTCCAGTCCCATTGTATAAAGTACAATTGGAGTGTGATCTAGTGTCAGGTCCAGTAGTTGTTGGGCTGGCTGAGAAATTCCCAGTGGACGGAATAGATTTACTTTTGAGGAATGATTTGGCAGGAGTGACGGTTGTAGATTCATCCATGATAACAGAGGGTCTGAGAGAATTACTGCAGTTATCACATGAAATCCCAACAGTAGGGCATATGAGAATTAAGAAACTCATTGGGCATTAAATTACTCAAAGAAAAATGTTGAAAGATGTTAATCACAGATCAAATAGTGAACCAGATTCTCAGAATTCTAAGACTGAAGGTGACCATAGGAAAGAGGAGTTTGAATTTAATAGTAGTGACAGTGATGAAGAGACAGACGAGAGTACCAAATTCAATTTTGCTTCTGATTATGAAGTGATGATGAACAGCTATTACCAAATAGACCTGTCACTAACTGATCTTGTGCCAATGACGAGTAATTCTCCCAGAGCTCGGAATGAAGGCAGAAAATTGGAGGAAGAAAGTGAATTGGACTTTTCTAAAAGTGATTTGTTAAAGTCCCTTGTAGTAAATCCATTGCCATCCCCTTCAGGGGAAATATTTCCCACAGCATGCCTCCTTTGAAGCAAAGTATACTTGATAGCACAGCATCAGTTAGTCAGGACGAGGACAGTAAGGACCGTGAAGTGGCACTAAGCTGGTTCACCCACATCCTTTTAAAGATCCACAGTGCCTCTTAAAGGGAGCAAATGGCAAAGGAGATTAAATAATCAGTCATCAATATCTTTTAAAACTAAGAGGAAGATGAATGGAGACCTATGTCGTGATTCTGTCACCACATCTGGTAACAAAAACCAGAAAATGCATGGGTCCAACAATGTGTTATCCTCTGATTCTGAAGGTCTGTATTGCTAAATCGGGATAAGAGTTGTGATTACGAAAACTCCAAAGAGGAGGTAGAAGCTGTAAAACAAAGAATGGTTCTTATTTCTGAAAGTAACCATGCGCAAGAAAAGAGAGGATGTAAAGCTGGAGGGGTTGGAGAGTGTTTATGGATTACAAATGAACCAAATATTTCCCTCAGCATTGACAACAGTGCTTTTTGTTTGACTGTAGCAAATCTTTGAAATATGGATAAACATCCATTGGACAATCAGAAAAGACTGATTACATTACACGTGCTTTCAGAACACAGCTCCTTCATCAGGTGATGAAGGAGCTGTGCTCCGAAAGCTAATGATTCGAAACAAACCTGTTGGAGTTTAACCTAGTGTTGTAAGACTTCTTACTGAGCCCACTCCAGTCGAATGTTGGCATTTCCACATCTTTACATTGCACGACACCCAGAAAGGGGCAGATATAACAAAGATGCTGAAAGGGTATGAATAGAATTGAATGGAAACACCAAGCGGCATTCGGTTAACAAATCATGAAGTAAACATCAGAAATTCTGAACTAATAAAGCAACATCCTCCTCAGTTAGAAACTGAAATAAAAAGCACGTTTGATATGTAATGGAAACAATTAAAAATGCAATGATCCACAGAACGCCAAGTAGAGTTTGACAGATTGACATCCATGTTGGTGGGCGAACCATTGCTGGCCATCCCAGACATTTCCAGACCATTTAAAATGGCCACAAATGCCAGTGACCTGGGAGTAGGGGCAGTGCTACTACAGGACAACAATGAAGGAATAAAGAGGCTAGGGAGGTATTTTTAGAAACAAATTCAGTCTGTGCCAAAGAAAGTATTCCATCATTGAGCCTTGGCCTTGCGACGAGCCCTTTAGCACTTCGTAGTACATGTCCAACATGACAATCAGCAAAGCATTGTTACACAGACCATAATCTATTTGCATTTGTAGAGACGTTTAAAACCTGGAACGCAAGATTATTCCATTGGAGTTTATTATTACAACAGTTCAATGTTACAATTGTACATATTCCTGGAAAGGATAATGTGATTGCAGATGCTTGTCATGGGTTTAAGGGCTGACTAGTTACCAATATAAAGACTGGGTAGGTAACTTGTATAATGGGGATGGATTGAACGTTTGTGATTTATGTCTTGCATATCTCATAATGAAACGTCCATTTGATTGATTTGGCCGGTTGCCAATGAATTGGCCCAAAGATCTGTGATCTGTCCAGTAACAGGTGGTGATTGGATATTATTCCACTAGAACGCTTTTCCGAGTCCCAAGATATCAGTTTGGTATCAGTTTTGACTCTGGCAGCACGCTGATACATCTAACTATCTCCAAAAAGGTCCAGCTAACTCTCCCCAGAAGGCCAATGTGAGGGCTGGTTCTCTCTCCAGAGAGCCTGGTGGGTGCTGTATTTCTGAGACTACAGGGACCGAAAGACAAACTACAAACTGAAAGCAAAGTTTGACGTGAACTAAGGTGTCTCTCCAGAAAAGGTTTGACTCCTGCATTTTTAATGTAGAGAGTACCTGAATGAATGAATCTCCAAAGAAGATCATTACAGACTGCAAACCAAAGACTTTAATCTGCAAGCTTGTTGTGAAGAAAGACTCTTTCCTCCAATTTTGAATTTTTTTGCCCCTTTCCACCCCTTTGCGGTTGTCTGTCTTGTGTGTGTGTGTGTGTGTGTGTGTATGAGAGAGAGAGGGTGGGGCAGGTTGATGTGGGTATTAGGTATTAACTTGTAGTTAACCAGTTGCATTTACTGCATATTTCATGGTAGTTCTCGTTATAAATAAAAAGTAATAATGTTTACATTTTCTAAGTAATCTGCTGTAACCTCCTTAATAATGGATTCTCGCACTTTCCCTGTCACACATGTTAGGCTAACTGGCCTATAGTTTCCTGCTTTCTGCCTCCCTCCTTTCTGGAATAGAGGTGTTACATTCTCTATTTTCCAATCCACTGGGACCTTTCCAGAATCTAAGGAATTTTGTGGGATTATAACCAATACATCTACTCTCTTTGCCACCACTTTTTTTAAAGCCCAAGAATGCAGGTCACCCAGTCCTGGGGACTTGTCAGCCTTTAGGTTCAATAGTTTTCCTGGCATCTTTTCTCTGGTGATTGTTCTGTGTTCCTCCCTCCCTATTACCTCTCGATTTTCAATTATCTTTGTGAATTGTTCTCGGTCTGGTACCGTGACGATTGACACAAAATACCTGTTTCAAGCCTCCATCATTTCTTTGTTTTCCATGATCAATTTCCCAGGCTCACTCTCCAGAGGACCAACCTGGATTTAGTCACTCTTTGACCCCTTCAAATACTTGCAGAAACCTTTAATATCTACTTTTGTAGTCCGAGAATGTTTACCCTCATACTCTAATTTCTGCCTGTTTCTTATCTTTTACTCATTCTTTGCTGATTCTAAAATCTGCCCAACTTTTGAATGAACACTAACCTTTGTAGATTTTGATGGTGTTTCTTTCAATTTAATACATTCCTTGACTTCCTTATTTAACCATGGATGATGCATTCTTCTCAAACAGCCTTTCTTTCTCTCTGGCATAAATGTTTGCTGAGAGTTATTCAAAGTCACCCACTTCCATACTGATGTCCCAATTTTCAACCTAGTTTCCCAAGTTCACTTTCGCCAGCTCTCCCTTCATACCCTTCAGAGTTCTCTTTATTTAGTTTTTAACTTAGACCAGCACTTTTAAAAAAAATTTAGAGTACCCCATTCTTTTTTTTCCAATTAAAAGGCAATTTAACGTGGCCAATCCACCTACACTGCACACCTTTGGGTTGTGGGGGTGAGACCCACACAGACATGGGGAGAATGTGTAAACACCACATGGACAGTGATCCGGGGCCGGGATCGAACTCAGGTCCTCAGCGCCATGAGGCAGCTATGCTAACCACTGCTCCACTGTGCCGCCCTTAGACCAGCACTTCTCACCTTCAAACTGAAAGTGGAATTTTATTATATTATGATCAATGTGACTTAGAGGCTCCATCACGATGAGATTATTGACTAATCCTGTCTTGTTGCACATTACCAGATCGAGGATAGTCTGCTCCCTGGTTGGCTCTAAAATGTATGGCTCCAAGAAATTGTTCCAAAAAGACTCTGAACCCATTTTTAAGGATATTTTTGCGAATCTGATTCTCCCAATCGACATTAAAATTATCGGGGACCTTGATGATTGTTCCTCCGTTGGTGTGTGTCCTTGTGTCTCTTCAGGTTCAATGCTCAGTTGAAGTTTCAACCACAAACAGAACACCAGGAAAGGTTTCTCCTCAATGTGAATGTTGTGATAATATTTCAGGCTTTGCACAGTCAGTGCAGTGGAACTCTCACTTGGGTGAGTCCTTGTGCCTTTCCAGTGAAAGTAATAGTTAAATTATTTGAAAGCTGACAGATCATAATTTCTCCTTCTAGATTTAATGGTTCATGATATTCAGATCCTGATGAATTAAGTGAATCTGTCAGATGACAACGAGGTGCCTGGCTTGCAATTTCTGTCTTCAAATCCACCCATCTGATGAATGAGTTTGCAAACGTCATCACTGTCAGTACAGGATAGAAATTAAGAAATAATCCTCCCACCAGAATTACTCCTGCTGCTTATCCACAATTCTCCTCCCCTGAAGGTGCTGACTCTCGGGTTCAGTTTCACATTCACTTATTGCCCTCCCCAATATGTCACACATGTATCTAAATCTTTACACCTAGAGTTAACAAACTGTTTTGCTAAGGGGGGCTCGCAATCAAATCCAGTGACTACCCACGTGTACGTTGTATCAGTGTGGGGTCACTGCCCTCCCACCGCTACTTGTCACCCAGGAGTTTGGAGACTGGGCTTTGGATGAGTAATGACGGCCGCATCTCCCACAATCCCCAGCGTTGATGAAACCGCTCTATCCACCGCGCCCGCGACCCAGGCCTATGCATGTTCAAGAGAGGGAAGCTGCGCATGTGGTGCAGAGTCGAGCCCACCCCCCTGAACGTCCTGTTACGATATTAACCAATAGCAAAAGTTGGTGGACCGGAAGGACTCTGATCCTCCAGCTAATCAGAAGGCGGACTTTGAGTGAATGAAGATTGAGCTCCCCACAGACTGAAACCTCCTCCTGTCCCCAACATCTGTGAGTAAAACACTTTATTTTCTCCCCCTTTCCATTTCTTTTCTCATTCTCACCTTCAATTGGCGACTCGGAGCAACTGAAGGGAAAGAAAGTGAATCCAGGGAGGGAGCAGATTCTGGAAAGGTTGACCCAGCTCTCTCTCTCTCTCTTAAAGACATTTGCTCCCTCAGTTTGACACATTTATTTAGGGCAGCACGGTAGCATTGTGGATAACACAATTGCTTCACAGCTCCAGGGTCCCAGGTTCGATTCTGGCTTGGGTCACTGTCTGTGCGGAGTCTGCACATCCTCCCCGTGTGTGCGTGGGTTTCCTCCGGGTGCTCCGGTTTCCTCCCACAGTCCAAAGATGTGCAGGTTAGGTGGATTGGCCATGATAAATTGCCCTTAGTGTCCAAAATTGACCTTAGTGTTGGGTGGGGTTACTGGGTTATGGAGATAGGGTGGAGGTGTTGACCTTGGGTAGGGTGCTCTTTCCAAGAGCCGGTGCAGACTCGCCTGGCCGAATGGCCTCCTTCTGCACTGTAAATTCTATGATACAAATTCTATGATGATTACGACACTTGGATTCCATTCAGTAGCCCAATCCATGCCGACTTTGTAGAGAAATCCAATCAGTCACATTCCCCCCTCGATATCCCCGTTACTCTGCAAGTTTATTTCCTCACTTTTATTTTGAAATGATGATCGTCTGTGCTTCCTCCACCCTCATAGGCAGCGAGTTGCAGATCTCTCACATCTCACTGTTGAAATAACTATCTCCCTCACAGCCCCATCAGTCTCCAGTCCTGTAATCAAGTCCTGTATATTACACACATTTTTAGTGCGGTATTATTGAGTATTTACTGGGAAAAGCAGAGCGAGAATGGAGGGAGAATGTGTGCGATGGAGATTCACAGCTTTTGGGGAACAAGAGAGGAAAGAATGTTCCATAGCAACTAGAATTGTCTGTTCTGAATTTCTATCCTGCACTGACAGTGATGTATTTTGTAAATTGTTTTTACAGTATATTAGAAGAGGACGAATTCCAGTCAGATATCTCAGACATCACAACACGATCTGACAGAGTCACTCGACTCTTTGGGGCTGAATATTATCAGACTTTGAATCCAGAAGAAGAAAAGTTTGTCTCATCTGTTGGCTTCAAATGATTTTCAGCAACTTTGCAATCTGAAAAGTACCAAGACACACATACCTGAGTGAGAGTGTCCCAGTGCAGATATTGAATGAGCTTTAACCAGCTACACAGCCCAAAGAAACATCGCTCCATTCAGAGAGGGGAAAGTCCATACACGTGTTCGCTGTGAAGACAAGGTTTCAACTGATCATCGGACCTGGAGAGAGACACATACTGCATGGAGCAACCATGGAAATGTGGGGACTGTGGCAAGAGATTCAAATACCCGTCACAACTGGAGGCTCATTACCGCAGTCACACTGGGGAGAGACCGTTCATCTGCCCTGAGTGTGGAAGCGGTTTGAGTCATTTATCCACGTTGCAATCCCACCAGCGAATTCACACCGGGGAGAGGCCGTTCACTTGCCTTGAGCGTGGGAAAGGATTCAGTAATTCATCAGACCTGTATAAACACCAGCGGGTTCACACTGGGGAGAGACCATTCACCTGCTCCGAGTGTGGGAAGGGATTTAGTAATTCATCAGACCTGTATAAACACCAGCGGGTTCACACTGGGGAGATACCATTCACTTGCTCTCAGTGTGTAAAGAGATTCAGTAATTCATCAGACCTGTATAAACACCAGCGGGTTCACACTGGGGAGAGACCATTCACTTGCTCTCAGTGTGTAAAGAGATTCAGTAATTCATCAGACCTGTATAAACACCAGTGGGTTCACACTGGGGAGAGACCATTCACTTGCTCTCAGTGTGTAAAGAGATTCAGTAATTCATCAGACCTGTATAAACATGAGCGAATTCACACTGGGGAAAGGCCATTCACTTGCTCGGGATGTGGGAAGGGATTCAGTGATTCATCTAAACTGCTGCGACACAAGCGAGTTCACACTGGAGATAGGCCGTTCACCTGCTCCGTGTGTGGTAAGGGATTCGGTGCTTTACCGACTCTACTGACACACCAGCGAGTACACACTGGGGAGAGGCCTTTCACCTGTTCTGAGTGTGAGAAGGCTTTCACTCATTCATGCAGCCTGCAGGAACACAGGCGAGTTCACACTGGGGAGAGGCTGTTCTCCTGTTCTGAGTGTGGGAAAGGATTCACTCGGTCTGCACACGTGCTGAGACACCAGTGTGTTCACACCGGGGAGAGACCATTCACCTGCTCTGAGTGTGGAAAGGGATTCACTCCGTTACCGCATCTGCAGACACATCAGCGTGTTCAGGGAGGTGGGATGGAAGTTTTCGGAAATGGGAAGAGAAGGGGATCAAGACGCTAAAAGATTTGTTTCTTAGAGGTCGGTTTGCAGGATTGAGGGAGCTGGAAGCTAAGTATGGGCTGGAGCAGGGAGAAATGTTTAGATACATGCAGGTTCGAGATTTTGCCAGGAAGGAGATACAGAGCTTCCCGGAGGAACCGGCCTCCACATTGCTGGAGGAGGTGCTGACGATCAGGGTACTGGAGAAGGGGGTAATGTCAGCGGTGTACGGAGATATTTTGGAAGAGGCTAAGGCACCACTGGAAGGGATCAAAGCAAAGTGGGAGGAAGAGTTGGGAGAGGTTATAGAGGGGTTCTGGTGTGACGTGCTCCGGAGAGTAAATGCCTCTACCTCATGTGCGAGGTTGGGGCTGATACAGCTGAAGGTGGTATACAGAGCACACCTCACGAGGGTGAGGGTGAGCCGATTTTTTGAAGGAGTAGAGGATGTGTGTGAGCGTTGCGGGAGGGGGTGGGGGGGAAGGGGGGGGGGCACGAATCACGTTCATATGTTTTGTTCCTGTCCAAAGCTAGAGGAGTACTGGAAGGAGGTTTTTAGGGTAATTTCTAAAGTGGTGCACGTGAAACTGGATCCGGATCTCCGGGAGGCCATATTCGGGGTGTCAAATCAGCCAGGGTTGGAAACGGGGGCAGAAGAAGATATTGTAGCCTTCGTCTCGTTGATCGCCTGAAGGCGGATCCTGCTGGGAGCAGCTTCTCCACCCTGTGCCCTGGCGTGGCGGGGGGGACCTGTTGGAATACTTGACCCGTGAGAAGGTTAAGTTTGAACTGAGGGGAAGGATGGAGGGGTTCTACAAGTCATGGGCATTATTCATTAAGCACTTTCAAGAACTGGATAACATCGAACATTAGTTGGGGGGAATGGGGGTGGGGGGGGGGGGTGGGGGGAGGGGGGCTGCTTGTATTAAGGGTGACTATGGGTAATCCCAGATTCCTTTTTGTCATTTGTTTATGTAAACATGCGGGCTGATGTTTGGGGGTTGGTGGGGGGATGGGATTGTTGTTATTGTTATGGGGATTAACATATTTGTTGCTGATTATTGTTTATTGTTGGTGGGTGTAAATTTGGCAGAAAATGTGAAAAAGGAGAATAAAAATATTAAACAAAAAACAAACTCCTCTGCCATTTCCTTGTTCCCCATAACTGAAACAGCGGCGTGGAGGCACATGGTGGTTAGCACTGTTGCTTCACAGCTCCAGGGACCCGGGTTCAATTCCCGGCTTGGGTCACTGTCTGTGCGGAGTCTCCACGTTCTCCCCAAAACTGCGTGGCTTTCCTCCCACAAGTCCCAAAAGATGTGCTTGTTAGGTGAATTGGACCTTCTGAATTCTCCCTCTGTGTACCTGAACAGGTGCCGGCGTGAGGCGACTAGCGGATTTTCATTGCAGTGTTAATGTAAGCCTATTTGTAACAATAATAAAGATTATAATAATAAAGAATATTATTACTATCTCCTCAGATGTATTTTCTAAGGGGTCTCGGTGGAGTTGAGGTTACAATCAGATCAGCCGGAACTTATTGAATGGTGGAGCAGGCACGAGGGGCCGAGTGGCCTACTCCTGCTCCTAATTCCTCTGTTATCACATCCTTTATAATAGATTGTAGCATTTTTCCTCCGACTGATGTCAGGCTAATGGGTCTGTGGTTCCCCGTTTTCTCTCTCTCCTTAAATATTGGGGTTACATTTACCACCTTCCAAACTGCAGGAACCATTCCAGAATCTATATAATAGTGAAAGGTGATCACCAATGTATCCACTATCTCTACAGCCACCTCTTTCAACACTCTGGGATGTAGAGCAGCAGCTTTTGGGGATTTATTAACTTCCAACCACATTAATTTCTCCAGTGCTACTTTTTCACTAATACTAATCTCTTTCATTCCCTTGTGCTCACTGGTCCCTTGGTTTTCTGTGTGTTTTAGGACAATTTCTGTATCTTCCTCCGTGAAGACAAACACATTGTTTAGTTTCTCTGCCATTTCCTTATCCCCCATTATAAACTCTCCTGTCTCTGTCTGGACTGGGCCCACATTGGTCTTTGCTAATCTTTTCCTTTTCACATTCCTATAGGAGCTTTTCCAGTCAGTTTTTATGTTTCTCCCCAGTTGCTCTCATATTCTATTTTCTCTTTATCAGTTTCTTGGTCCTTTGCTGAATTCTAAAACAAGTTCCCAATCCTCAGGCTCACTAATATTTTAGCCACTTTGAGTCTCCTCCATTGATCTAATCGAATCTTTAACTTTTCTTGTTAGCCACGATAGCTTCATTTTGCTGTTTAATTTTTGCTTCTTAAAGGAATCTATATTTTATGTAAATAAAATGCTAGTGGTTGCCTGTCTATTGTCTGTCGTCATACAAAGAACAACAAAGAACAAAGGACAGTACAGCACAGGAACAGGCCCTTCGGCCACCAAGCCTGCTTGGATCATGATGTCTAACTAAACTAAAACCTTCAGTGCTTCCAGTGTCTGTATCCGTCTATTCCCATCCTATTCATGTATTCGTCAAGATGCCTCTTGAACGTCACTATCGTACCCGCTTCCACCATCTCCTCCAGCAGCGAGTTCCAGGCACTCACCACCCTGTGTAAAAAAACCTCCCTCACACATCTCCTCTAAACTTTGCCCCTCGGACCTTAAACCTGTCACCTGGTAATTGACTTTTCCAACCTGGGAAAAAGCTTCTGACAATCAACTCTGTCCATGCCAGTCAATTTTGTAAACTTTTATCGGACCGTCCCTCAACTCTGTCGCTCTAGTGAAAACAATCCGAGTTTATCCAACCACTCCTCATAGCTAATACCCTCCAGGCCAGGCAAAATCCTGGTAAACATCCTCTGTACTCTCTCCAAAGCCTCCACATCCTTTTGGTAATGTGGTGACCAGAATTGTCAGCAATATTCCACGTGTGGCCTAACTAAGGTTCTGTACAGCTGCAGCATGACTTGCCAATTTTTATACTCAATGTCCCGACCAATGAAGACAACCATGCCGTCTGCCTTCTTAGCTCCTTATCCACCTGCGTTGCCACTTTCAGTGATACGCTGATTGTAATTTCCCAATCTACCACAGACAGCTTGCCCCTCAGACCATGACAGTTTCCTTCTGCGAGAAACACCCAGATAAATTAGACAAAAGAACCCTGTAACCACCATAGCCCATCTTCATGGCAACATGGCTGCTTTGGGAACTAAATATCTTCCAACGTGCAAACACCTTTTCATTCTGTGCTCCTCGTCAAACTTGGAACCAGGTAATCCCAACTAGCCTCAAAAATGGTCGGCCCACCGGAGGCAGAGGTGTTAGACCGGCCAGTCCAGCAGAAAGAAACCCTCCAATCATCACCATTCACCAGATGTCAGAATGAACAAAATGCAGTCCTGGATGTCAGTGAGAGCAGAAACAATAACAATGGAGCAAACATCTGTAATTTATTGTGAACTTGTTGGAGTCACAACAGGTGTGATGAATCACAAAACCCCCTCCCCACATTGAGCGCAGATGAATGGTCTCTCCCCAGAATTAACTCGCTAGTGTCTCCGGATATGGGACGGATCATTGAATGTCTCCCCTGCTCAGAGCAGGTGATTGGCCTCTTACAGGGGTGAACTCGCTAGTCTTCCTGCAGGGCGTATGGATATCTGAATCCCTTCTCTCACTAAGAGCAGGTTAACGCCTTCTCCCGAGTGTGAACTCGCAGGTGTCTCTGCAGGTTGGATAACCGAGTGAATCCCTTCTCACACTGAGAGCAGGTGAACGGCCTCTCCCCAGTGTGAACCCGCTGGTGTGCCAGCAGGCTCGATGAAGTAGTGAATCCCTTCTCACACTGAGAGCAAGTGAACGGCTTCTCCCCAGTGTGAACTCGCTGGTGTGTCCGCAGGTGGGATAACTGAGTAAATCCCTTCTCACACTGAGAGCAGGTGAACGGCCTCTCTCCAGTGTGAACCTGCTGGTGTTTCCGCAGGCTCGATGAGGTAGTGAATCCCTTCTCACATTGAGAGCAGGTGAACGGCCTCTCCCCAGTGTGGACTCGCTGATGTATCTGCAGGTCAGATGATTGAGTGAATCCCTTCTCACACTGAAAGCAGGTGAATGGCTTCTCCCCAGTGTGAACTCGCTGGTGTGTCCGCAGGTGGGATAACTGAGTAAATCCCTTCTCACACTGAGAGCAGGTGAACGGCCTCTCCCCAGTGTGAACCTGCTGGTGTTTCCGCAGGCTCGATGAGGCAGTGAATCCCATCTCACACTGAGAGCAGGTGAACGGTCTCTCCCCAGTGTGACGTCGCTGATGTCGCCGCAGGTCGGATAACCGAGTGAATCCCTTTTCACACTGAGAGCAGGTGAATGTCCTCTCCGCAGTGTGAACCCGCTGATGTGTCCGCAGGCTGAATAACTGAGTGAATCCCATCTCACACTGAGGGCAGGTTAACGCCTTCTCCCCTGTGTGAACTCGCTGGTGTCTCTGCAGGTGGGATGATTGAGTGAATCCCTTCTCACACTGAGTGCAGGTGAACGGCCTCTCCCCAGTGTGAACTCGCTGGTGTGCCAGCAGTCTCGATGAAGTAGTGAATCCCTTCTCACACTGAGAGCAGGTGAACGGCCTCTCCCCAGTGTGAACTCGCTGATGTTTCTGCAGGTCGGATGATTGAGTGAATCCCTTCTCACACTGAGAGCAGGTGAACGGTCTCTCCCCAGTGTGAACTCGCTGATGTCTCCGCAGGTGGGATAACTGAGTGAATCCCTTCTCACACTGAGAGCAGGTGAACGGCCTCTCCCCAGTGTGAACTCGCTGATGTATCCGCAGGTCGGATAACTGAGTGAATCCCTTTTCACACTGAGAGCAAGTGAACGGCCTCTCCCCAGTGTGAACTCGCTGGTGTGTCAACAGGGTGGATAACTGAATGAATCCCTTCTCACACACAGAGCAGGTGAACGGCCTCTCCCCAGTGTGAATACGCCGATGAGCGGCCAGCGCAGATGGAAACCTGAATCCTTTCCCACAGTCCCCACATTTCCACGGTATCTTCATATTTTGGGTCTCCTCGTGTCTCTCCAGGTTTGCCGATCATTTGAAGCCTCGTACACACATAGAACACGTGTAACGTCCCTCCTGCTGTGAATGGTGTGATGTTTTTTCAGGCTGTGTAACTGGTTAAAGCTCTTTCCACAGTCAGTGCTCTGGAACACTCTCACTCAGGTGTGTGTGTCTCGGGGCTTTTCCAGTCTCACTGATGTTTTGAAGCCGACAGAAAAGACAAACATTTCTCCTTCTAGATTCAAAGTCCGGTGATACTCAGTTCCAAGGAATTGAGAGACTCAGTCAGATCGAGACGTGACGTTTGAGATTTCTGTCTGTAATTCCTCCTCTTCTAATATCCTGTCAAAACAATTTACAGAAGTTACTTTTCTTTTCCTAATTTTGGAGAAGGTATCCTGAGGGTAACGACAGTCTGGCCATGGGGTTAATCCTCCGGGTCCTCAGTCTGATTGAGGAATGTCCCCTTGGATCTATTGTGGTGGTGATTCTTTTGTATTTTTGTTATTATGGGAGGGTTTATGTGTTGTTGACTTTATCCTACTCTGGTAGAGACAGGGCTTTTATCTGTGAAAGGAGCAGTTTGGGGAGACTTTGGTAAAGTGACTTGGAGGAGGGGGTAATGGCACACGCCCGATTGTGGTGTGAAAATCTGTTCCTGTTCTCTCTGTCACCTAACTAATGGCGGCAGTTAATCTGCAAATTTTCTCATTTAATGTACGGGGCATCCTTCACCCTATCAGAAGGAAAAAGATCCTCTCCTTTCTTAAGGAGAAAGTCAACATAGGTTTAGTACAGGAAACACATCTGGATTATGAGGAACACTTTAAATTGAGGCGGGATTGGATGGGGCAGATTTTTTTCACCTCTTTTTCATCGAGTCGCAGACTTGTGGCAATGCTTATTATACACTATCCAAGCAGTCAGGGTAACTCTGCCGATTACAATGTGCATGTCAATTTCCTTTGTGCCGGTCCCCCCATCTCCCGTCCCTCCCCTCCGCCCCCTTCACTCGTCGTTTCTGGGTCCTTTCCTGGGCCCTTCACTGTACAATGGGAGTTATCTGTTATTTACAAGTGGACGGTGCCCTCCCTTCCCCCCCATTGATGGGCCTCCCCCCTTCCGCCCCACGCACTCCCTGTCCTGTTTTAAACCTTCCCTTGGGGGTTCCTCTTCTCGTATTTTTGTTCTAGACTCTTTGGTCTCTGTGTCAGTTGGTTTTGGGTTCTCCCTCCTTGTCCCAGTAGCCCCCCCCCCTTTCCTGTCTGCTCCCTGTGATCCCGTATGCCCAGCTCCCTCCCCAGTGTTCCATTGGCCGCTGGCTTCAAACAGGTCCTGGAACAAGTTGGTGAATGGCCTCCACACTTTGTGGGAACCATCCTCTGACTCTTGGACGGTGAACTTGATTTTCTCCAGGTGGAGAAATTCCGATAGGTCTGCCAGCCAGTCTGCAGCTGTGGGTGGTGCTGCTAATCGCCAGCCGAGCAGGATTCTCCAGCGGCCAATTAGAGAAGCAAAGGCAAGGGCGTCCACCCTCTTCCCCATGAATAGTTCTGGCTGGTCCGATTCCCCGAAGACTGCCATTTGTGGGCACGGCTCCACCCTCATAACCATGGACATTGCGTCTAAATAGGCTGTCCATAATTCGACAAGTCTGGGGCATACCCAGAACATGTGGGCACGGTTTACCAGGCCCCGCTGGCACCATTCACATTTGTCCTCCATCTCCGGGAAGAACCTGCTCATTCGGGTTCTTGTCAGGTATGTTCTGTACACAACATTCAGCTGCATGAAGCTTCGCCTTGCGTAGGAGAAGGTGGAGTTGGTCCCGTTCAGTGCTTCGCTCCAGAGTCCCCACCCTATTTCCATCCCTCGCACTTTCTCCCATTTTTCCTGGGTTTCGTCAAGTAAGGAGCGCATCCTTATTAAGAGTTGTCGGTACAGGTCCTCAGGGTTTCCTTTCCCCAGACTGTCTGCGTCCAGTAACTCCTCTTGCATTGTGCTTCTCAGGGTTTCTGGGTGTGCTGGTGTCTCCTTGCGGAGAAAGTTTTTGACCTGGAGCTCATCCCTGTTTGGTCGGACCAGTCTCTCTGTCAGCTCCTCTAAGGTCGCTAGTCTATTTCCTGTGTCATAGTCCCTAACCATCAGTGTTCCCCCGTCCTTTCTCTACCTCTTGAAGGTGGCGTTGAGAATGGCTGGTGCAAACCTATGGTTGCCGCAGATGGGGGCCATGAAGGACACATCGGTCAGACTGAAATGCTGCCACATCTGGTTCCAGGTTCTCAGGGTAGCTGCCACCACTGGACCGGTGCTGGCGGGGATGGGAGTGTTGCCATGGCGAGGGCCCGGAGGATCATTCCTGTACATGAGGACTCATCCATCCTTACCCATTCCATGTCTGGGTCCTTTACCCATCTCCTCACTCTTTCGGCCGTGGCTGCCCAGTGATAGTATTGCAAGTTCGGGAGGGCCAGGCCTCCCATGTTTCTTCTCCATTGTAGTACTGTTTTAGGGATTTTTGAATTCTTGCCCCTCCGCACAAACGGTGTTAGGTTAGGTGGGTTGACCATGATCAATGCACCAGATTATGCGAATAGGATGGGGAGTCTGCCGCTGTGAGTGCTTTTTCTGAGGGTCAGTGCAGACTTGAAGAAGCGAATGGCCTCCTTCTGCACTATAGAGATTCTATGGCATCTATGTTATTTTAATTCGACTATGCTGTTAGTCTGTTTTGTAATATTTTGGGGTATGCGCCCTGCATTGTTATTCTTCTGTTTTTATATCATCTTACCCTCTTTCCCCACTCACTATGTTAACCTGTTAACTGATCTGGCATTTCATCTAGAGGCTCTGGTCACTCAAATATCCTGCTATGAATTAATTCTGCAATGTGTTGCTTGTATTTATGCGGCAGTATCAGTTGTTCTACACTGTACCCATTTTCCATCAATATTTCTGTTATTCTGTTGCATTCATTATTTTTTAAATGGTAAAAAAACATAACAAAAGAAATATTAAAAATCTGTCCAACTCAACCTTGAATATATTCAGTGATCCACAGACTCCACTGATCCCTGTGGAAGAGAATTCCATAGACTAATAGCTTTTTGAGGGAAGAGATGACTGGAAATATATAAATAGCAACAGTACAATATTACACAACCAGAAATAATAGTAAATGTATTTTATTACAGACTATAAATAATATATCTAATTTAAAAAGACTAGACATATCTCTAGCCAATATTAATTTACTGTCCCATTAAATGTCAGCCATCTCCTGGAAAAACCAGCCCTTTAATTGTGATAAAAGAAAATTACTGCAGGTGCTGGCTTCTGAAACGAAAGAGAAAATGATGGAAAATCTCAGCAGGTCTGGCAGCATCTGTAGGGAGAGAAAAGAGCTGACGTTTCGAGTTCCATGACTCTTTGTCAAAGTTTTGTCAAAGAGTCATTGGATTTGAAACGTCAGCTTTTTTCTCCCTACAGATGCTGCCAAACCTGCTGAGATTTGCAACCAATTTCTCTTCCTTTAATTGTGAACATCAGGAAAGAGACCATCCTTTTATTTATTAATTATTTTTTCAATGCATTTTATTCAAACTTGTATCAAAGTAGGTTACAGCAAATAAACACCCCGGGAAACATTCTTCCCAACAATCTATATGGTTTGTACAGATTTTTCTCCTTTTCCATTCCCCCCACCACCCCCCACACGACGAACAGCTCCTCAAACATGGTCACAAACATCCCCCACCTTTTCTCAAACTCCCCTGCTGCACCCTTAACTCAGACTTTCTCTTCTCTAACAGCAGGAAGTCGTGCAGGTCACCCAACCGCGCTGCTACCTCCGGTGGCGAGAGACCATCCTTTTAGCCAGACAAATAAATGTGTCAAGCTGAGGGAACAAAGGATGCCAATGTCTTTGAGAGAGAGAGAGAGAGACCTGGGCCAAGCTTTGCAGAGTCTGCACCCTCCCTGGATTCACTTCCTTTCCCTTCAGTTGCCGCAAGTCACCAATTGAAGGTCAGAATGAGAAATGGAAAGGGGGAGAAAAGAAAGTGTTTTACTCACAGATGTTGGAGTTTTTTTCCTTCACTTCAGCTGTGACATCACAATGGCGCCCTGCCTGAATCAACCAATAGGAATTACTCTATTCCGCGCTGTCGTCACCGGGTTCCAGTGCGCAGGCCCGGCGCTCCCCGCCCCCACCGACCTTTGTTTCGCCCGCCCCTTGAACAAGGGGGAAAATAAACCGACAACAGAACCTCCTCGAGACAAGGTTTCCAGGCAACCGGCTGACTTGTCACTCGCATTTGACGGCTGCGTTGGGCGGTTGTGTGCGAGCTTGGTGTCCGCCCCCGGGCCGATTCGAAAGGCAGGCCGCCTCTGGGAGCTTCCTGGATGGGGTGAAACAGCAACTCGGCGCCCATTGCTCCTGGTCCCCGAGGGAAGGGGAGAAGACCGATTTCGGAGTATTGCGACCAGTCGTGTTTCAAGTCAGCGGTTGCTGTCGGCGGTTTTGAATTTGCCCAATGGAGGACGAAGGAATGGAGGAAGAATGGCAGCTGGATAGGCTGCTGGAAGCGGCGGGTCGGAACCGGGAGTGGATACCCGATGGGCGGCCCGCGGCCTGCAGCCCGGGGTGGGTTGCTGCCGTTCCTGGGGTCTCCGGGGGTTCGGCCCCCCTGGACGCCCTGTGGGCGGTTGGGACTGACTCTGGGACTTTCTTCCCCGTTGTCGACTGTTGCCAACATTGGAGCGACTCTGGCCGCTGCCATTGGAGGACTTTGAGGACATGTTGTTCCTTGTGAAATTTCGGCTGGAGGGCCGGGGTCATGATGTGGAACGTGCAAAATTATTGGACTCTTTTTTTATAGAGTTTTCTATGTGTGCTAAGGGATTTTGTTTTCATGTTTTCTTTGCTTTCGTTTTATTTAGCAGCCTATGACATTCAACTCATTTCGGGTCTCCCTGAAATGGTATTTAGAAATTGTGGTGGAACGCTAGTTGGTCCGAAACTGCTCTCCCTCCGAATGGTCCCGTGCCTTTGGGCGGGGTCCAGGAGGGGGGAACCCTCTCTCCTCCGCCGTGCCCGGGTCTGGCTCTCCGGTGGTCTGTGCTCTTAGCGAGGAGGGGCCTTTCCCCCAGGGTGTCGGCTGCAGGGCGGGGTGAACGGGGGTGGGTGAGCAGGGATTAGTGTTCGGTGATTGATTCTATCCTGTTAAATCTTTTCTGGGGTGAATTAAGGCCTGGTGCCTGGTGATTGGGTTTGATATGACACTGTTAAAATGTATCGAGGCCCTGTGGGTCATATTTGTAACTGGAGCGGCCGTATTGTATCGGGGCCTTGTGCCTCGCGACTGCTTGTCTTATGTGTTTAGAGGTCGTCACCTTGAAATGTGCCTGTGTCCTGTGTTGTACTTTTGGGCTTTGTTTTTTGTCTTTTCTTTTCTGTTTCTTTTGGAGTGGTCGTATGGTTCCGAGGCCTTGTGCCTCGCGACTGCTTGTTTATATGTTTAGAGGTCGTTGCCTCGATGTACTTGTGTTTTGTGGTTTTCTGTTCTTTCTTCCTTTTGGAACGGTCGTTGGGTTTCGAGGCCTTGTGCCTCACGACTGTTCGTGTTATGTGACTGTCTGATTGTTACTTGAACTATGCGTAGGGCCTGTGCTTTGCGGCTGGTTGTGCTAAGTGACTGGTTAATTGGTATCTGGAAACGTATTTCGGCCCTGCGCCTTGCAGCTGTTTGTGTTCAATGACTGTTACAATGTTACTGTGAAATGTAATTGGGCCTTGTGCCTTGCAGCTGTTTCGTGTTCAGTGACTGTTTAATTGTCAATTTGAAGTGTAATGAGGCCTGGCGCCTTGTAAATTGGTTTCTGTAATAATTGTGACGACAATAAAAGAGTTACTCACAGATGTTGGAGACAGGAGGAAGGTTCAGTCTGTGTGCAGCTCAAGCTCATTCAGGGTTGGAGGAACAACAGTTTTGCTCGGCAGAAACCGCCATGTCCAGCTTCCGCATTGAGACAATGGAGAGCTCTGATTGGCAGAGGAGCAGAGTCCTTCCGGTCGTCCAATCTTCCTATTGGTCAACACCTGAGCAGGAATGTCAGCGGAAGTGAGCTCCTCTACACATGCGCAGCTTCCCCTTCCCTTAGACATGCGCAGTCCCGTATCAGGGGTGGGGGAGGGCTTTCACCGACGGCCGGAACTGTCAGCCGGTTGCCTGAAAAACTTGTCTCGAGGATATGTGGGGGAAGGAGAACAATGGGTGGGGGCCGGGCTCCCGCATCTGCGCGCTGGGCAGTGACGTCACCGCGGAGCGGGCTTATTCCTATTGGTTGATTAAGAGGACGAGCTCCTTTGTGATGTCACAATGTTGAGGTTGGACAATGAGTTTCAGACTAAAACATTCTCCTCTGGGCAACATCTGGGAGAAAATCAATGTCTCCCCTTTTCATAAGGTCATAAGATATAGGAGCAGAATTAGGCCATTTGGCCCATGGAGAAGAATCCTTCAACCCGATTAAAAATCTGTCTAACTCCTCCCTAAATTTACTCACTGTCCCAGCTTCACCGCACTCTGGGGTAGTGAATTCCACAGATTCACAGCCCTTTGGGAGAAGCAGCTTCTCCTCAACACTGTTTTGAATTTGCTGCCTTTTTTTTCAATAATCTTTTTTGTCACAAGTAGGCTTACATTAACACTGCAACGAAGTTACTCTGAAAAGCCCCTACGCTACACATTTTGGCGCCTGTTCGGGCACACAGAGGGAGAATTCTGAATGTCCAAATTATCTAACCGCATGTCTTTCGGGGCTTGTGGGATAAACTGAAGCATCCAGTGGAATCATAGAATTTACAGTTCAGAAGGAGGGCATTCAGCCCATCGAGTCTGCACCAGCCCCTGGAAAGAGCACCCCACCCCAGCCCACGTCTCCACCCCATCCCCGTAACCCGGTGAACCCACCTAACCTTTTTGGATACTAAGGGCAATTTATCATAAGAACATAAGAACATAAGTAGGCCATCTGGCCCCTCGAGCCTGCTCCGCCATTCAATGAGATCATGGCTGATCTTTTGTGGACTCAGCTCCACTTTCCGGCCCGAACACCATAACCTTTAATCCCTTTATTCTTCAAAAAACTATCTATCTTTATCTTAAAAACATTTAATGAAGGAGCCTCTACTGCTTCACTGGGCAAGGAATTCCATAAATTCACAACCCTTTGGGTGAAGATGTTCCTCCTAAACTCAGTCCTAAATCTACTTCCCCTTATTTTGAGGCTATGCCCCCTAGTTCTGCTTTCACCCGCCAGTGGAAACAACCTGCCCCCATCTATCCTATCTATTCCCTTCATAATCTTATGTTTCTATAATATCCCCCCTCATCCTTCTAAATTCCAACGAGTACAGTCCCAGTCTACTCAACCTCTCCTCGTAATCCAACCCCTTCAGCTCTGGGCTTAACCTAGTGAATCTCCTCTGCACACCCTCCAGTGCCAGTACGTCCTTTCTCAAGTAAGGAGACCAAAACTGAACACACTACTCCAGGTGTCGCCTCACTAACACCTTATACAATTGCAGCATAACCTCCCTAGTCTTAAACTCCATCCCTCTAGCAATGAAGGACAAAATTCCATTTGCCTTCTTAATCACCTGTTGCACCTGAAAACCAACTTTCTGCGACTCATGCACTAGCACACCCAGATCTCTCTGCACAGCAGCATGTTTTAATTTTTTATCATTTAAATAATAATCCCTTTTGCCGTTATTCTTACCAAAATGGATAACCTCACATTTGTCAACATTGTATTCCATCTGCCAGACCCTAGCCCATTCACTTAGCCTGTCCAAATCCCTCTGCAGACTTCCAGTATCCTCTGCACTTTTTGCTTTACCACTTATCTTAGTGTCGTCTGCAAACTTGGACACATTGCCCTTGGTCCCCAACTCCAAATCTATGTAAATTGTGAACAGTTGTGGGCCCAACACTGATCCCTGAGGGACACCACTAGCTACTGATTGCCAACCAGAGAAACACCCATTAATCCCCACTCTTTGCTTTCTATTAATTAACCAATCCTCTATCCATGCTCCTACTTTCCCCTTAATGCCATGCATCTTTATCTTATGCAACAACCTTTTGTGTGGCACCTTGTCAAAGGCTTTCTGGAAATCCAGATATACCACATCCATTGGCTCCCCGTTATCTACCGCACTGTTAATGTCCTCATGGCCAATCCACCTTTTATCATGGCCAATCCACCTAACCTCCACATATTTGGACTGTGGGAGGAAACCGGAGCTCCCGCATAAAACCTCCGAAGACACGGGCAGAACATGCAGACTCCACACAGCCAGTGACCAAAGCCGGAATCGAACCTGGAACCCTCGAGATGTGAAGCAACTGTGCTAAACACTGTGCTACCATGCTGCCCATCTTATCCTGTGACGTGGAGATGCCGGCGTTGGACTGGGGTGAGCACAATAAGAAGTCTGATAACACCAGGTTAAAGTCCAACAGGTTTGTTTCAAACACTAGCTTTCGGAGCACTGCTCCTTCCTCAGTCTTATCCTAAGACTATTACCTCTCGTACTAGAATGCCTGAAAGACGTGCTATTAATGAATTGAACATTCTGGGTTCTTCTTCTGTGTACCCTAACAGGTGCCGGAATATGGCGATGAGGGGAGATTCACAGTAACTTCATTGCCGTGTTTTAAAAAAAATTTAAAGTACCCAATTCATTTTTCCAATTAAGGGGCAATTTAGCATAGCCAATCCACCTAGGCTGCGCATCTTTGGGTTGTGGGGGTGAAACCCACTCAAACACGGTGAGACTGTGCGAACTCCGCATGGACAATGACCAGGTCTGGGATCGAACCTGGGACCTCGGCGCCATGAGGCGGCAATGCTAATCATTGTGCCACCGTGCTACCCCATTGCAGTGTTAATGTAAGCCTACTTGTGACAAAAATAAATATTATTATTAAGAGGGATAGCCGCTCCAAGGCAGCCTTCAGGACGCGCGACAATGCAGAATCGCTGAGCAGAAACCTATAGCCAAGTTCTGCACACATGAGTACGGCCTCAACCGGGACCTTGGATTCATGTTGCATTACATTCACCACCGCCCCCCCCCCCCCTCCCCTCCCCCCACCCTCACCATCTGGCCTGGGCTTGCAAAATCCTACCAACTGTCCAGTCACTCTGTCTGGACCTGTAAAGACTTAATTACCTGCAGACTGGCATTCAAAAGTATCGTCTTGCATCATTGACTTTATCTATATATATGTTTCTGGAACCCACCTCTTCATTTGCCTGAGGAAAGAGCTGCGCTCCGAAAGCTAGTGATTCAAAACAAACCTGTTGGATTTTAACCTGGTGCTATAAGACTTCTTACTGTGCTCACCCCAGACCAATGCCGGCATTACCACATTAAAGGGCAAAGTGGCAGCACAGTGGCGCAGTGGTTAGTGCTTCTGCCTCACGACGCCGAGGTCCGAGGTTCGATCCCGGCTCTGGGTCACTGTCCGTGTGGAGTTTGCGCATTCTCCCCGTGTTTGCGTGGGTTCCACCCCAATAACCCAAAGATGTGCACGGGTAAATTGGGTACTCTAAAATTTTAAAAAGTAAAAGGACAAAGTCTATTGATAGTTTAAGAGATACATTCCTAATAAAAATAGTGTTTAGGCATTGTTGTTTCTAGTTTTTTGCAGTAGAATTCATAAAACTTGAAGTCTTTGCCTTATGACTCTTTCATTTGTTCACTGGGTTTCGAATTTATCTTTTAAAGTTACTGATCTTTTCAGAAATCTTACACAGTTGATTTAGAGCTACAAGTTTCAACTCCCCATTAAGCCTCAGGCAACATCTGCCTCTCTATTGCTCATGTCAATGACAGCCCAGCAACAGAGCTGTGCGCTGGAGATGCCGTCACTCCTTGTAGGAGCTGGAATCAGTAGAAAGAAGAACCATAGTTTCTGGTTGAGCTTTGTGTTAGCTGTCTGACCATGATGACCATATATAAATAGCTAACCAAGTAATATGTTGTGATGAGGGTTTAGAAACAGACCCTGGGTAGACAGGTTCATTGAAGCTGTGGGCTTGTCAGCTGGGCAGTGAAACCAGGCATCCAACAGCCACAGAGACCTCTAATATTGGACACTGGGTTTAACCCTGTCCTGTATTAAACAGACCTATCTGATACTGAGGATGATATAGTTAATCTGACCCTGAATTCATTCAATTCCAAAAGTGAATAACATTGTTTCAAATACAGTGATTACTCTGTTAATCTGTGAATAAAGTGGTGTCAGTTCATGCAGATCTCTGTCGGAACACAATTTCATTACTTATTTTTGTTACTAACTAGGGTGCCTCTCTCTCTCTCTCTCTTTTCTCTCCTCTCTCTCCTGTCTCTCTCGGTCTCTCGTGCTCCCTCTCTCTCTGGTGCCTCTCTCTCCCTCTGCTGCCTCTCTCTCCCTCTGCTGCCTCTCTCTCCCTCTGCTGCCTCTCTCTCCCTCTGTCACTCTCGGCTGCCTCTCACTCTCTGTTATCAGTGCTTAGGAAGGCAGGTGGGATAGTTTCCTTTGGTAACTGAGGGCCAAGAATATAAGAACAGGGAGATTGTGCTGGAACTGGATCAAACACCAGTTAGACCACAGCCGGAGCACTGTGGACAGTTCTGATCACCACATTACAGGAAGGATGTGATCACACGAGAGAGGCTGCAGAGGAGATTTATGATGATGTTACCCAGGATGGAGAATTTTAACGATGAGGAAAGATTGGAGAGGCTGGGGTTGTTCTCATTGGAACAGAGGAGGCTGAGGGGAGATTGAATTGAGTTGTGTGTAATTCTGAGGGGGTCAGATAGAGTGAATATTTCCCTCAGCAGAGCCCAACCCCTGCAGTCAAACAAGGAGTCGCTGGTGTGTCAGGAAGTGGGATGAGTGAGTGACTCTCTATCCGCACAGAGAACACGGAAACAGCAGCTCCCCAGTTTGAACTCGCTGGTGTGTCAACAGGCTGGAGGATTGGCTGAATTCCATCCCACTCCTGGAACATTTTTCAATGTCCTCTCCCCAGTGCCAGCAGGCTGCCTGACTGAGAGAAGCTCTGTCCACAGACAGAGCAGATGAATGGCCTGTCGTTAATATGTTGATGCTGGTGTCATATTGATATTGTTCATTCCGGGGACTTCCGGTGACAACATGTCGGTGGATGTCACACGTTAGGTGGCTCCTGCGAGAGTCTCGGATTTTTGGACGTTTATGCCTGGTTTTGGGGTAGTTTTTACATAGGTTGTTGTGGGACGTCATAAGGAGGTTGAGGAATGTCGAAGTCCCAGAGGAAAGGTGCTGGAAAGAAGGGGGCGAGCGAAGGTCCGCCAGCGAGTGCTGCTGTGAGTCCTGCAGGAAGGAAGGTGGCGGGGCTGGGTCGTCGGGTGGGACCGCTCCCCTCACCGGGGAAACTCTGACCGAGGTGATGTCAGAGCTTCAGACATAAGTAGATATTACCCCTCTGAACTGAATTGGCCACATTCCTCGCGGAGGTCTGTTCTATTCTCTGAGCCTCACCCATTTGATCCTCGGTCGTCGCTGAAACGGAATCTTCGAGGCTTGGTTCTTATTCTCCTTCTGACCCGTGTCCCAGACAGGCCAAATTTACTCTACTTCGAACTGTTGAATGACATTTTTCTTCTAACCCTAATTCCATTCTTCAGACATTGTGGTTAAAGGTGTCAACTCAGGTTCTGCTCGGCATTTCACAATCTTTTCCATCAGTGCATTGCAGATTCTAAATAGGTCACCGGTCAAAAGTTAACACGTCTCATTTCAAGTTGACCAAAACCTTCCCATCATGCCTGCAATCAGTCATTTTAGCACAAACAGGGTCTTATCGCTACAGTGGAGCTTGAAAGGCTGTTTGAAGTGTTTGGAGGTTCTTCGGAGGGAGATGCCTGCTTCACATTAGAGTGGGTGATGGAGACGTTTGCCCTGGTAAAGGCGGCAGAGATGAAGACTTCGGTCGAAGTGTGGGAGCAAGGACAGTAGTTGAAGGGGGGGAGGAGACACTGTCACTACACAGTGACCAGTTCGCCTCGATGGGTGAGGAGCTGTGGAGAGTAACAGGAGTCAACAAAGGCTCAGAGCTAAGGTAGGAGACCTGGAGAACTGGTCAAGGAGGGAAAATTTGAAAATCGTGGGCTGCCTTGAGGAGTGGAGGGCCTGAGGCCGACCGAGTACTTTGCAAAGATTTTTGCTGTGTTGATGGAGGAGGAGGAACAACATTCTCGCTCTGAGTTGGACAAGCCACATCGGTCACTCAGGCCGAAGTCTGGAGTGAATGAGCCACCAAGGACGGTTATAGTCTGCTTCCACGGCTACCACGTAAATGAGAAGGTTTTGAGCTAGGCACCCTTCATGCCACCCAGGTGCCAGCCTGGTACTTCTGGGGTGCCCAGGTAGCACTGTCAGGCTGGCAGGGGTACTGCCAGGGTACCACATGGGCAGTGCCATGGTGTCAGGCTGGCATTTTGCTTGCACTGGGTTTGAAGCCCGGGGTGCACTGCCCATGTGAGGTGGGGTGGGGAGGCCCAAGGACTCTCTTATAGGTGAGTTGGGACATTGGAGAGTCCGGGGGTCGAGTCAGGGGGTCAAGGCGGCTTCACTTAGCATTATTCCTGCATTGAGCAGCTTTCCTTTTGGAGATCCTCAGTGCAGGAATAATGCTAAGTGCAGCCTTGGGTGGCATTCCCCACCAGGGCAGTAATAAAAGAGCAGAATGCCATTAGTTAGCGGATGTGAAGTGGGAAGGTGTTGGTAGATGCAGATACCAAGAACTGATGGAGGAGTTGGTGAGAAGGCGGGCGTCCTTTGGACAGGTCATAGAGTCATAGAATTTCCAGTGCAGAAGGAGGCCATTCGGCCCATCGAGTCTGCACCGGCTCTTGGAAAGAGCACCCTATCCAAGCCCACACCTCCACCCTATCCCCATAACCCAGTAACCCCACTCAACCAACCCTAAGGGCAATTTTTTGGACACTATGGGCAACTTAGCATGGCCAATCCACCTAACCTGCACATCTTTGGACTGTGGGAGGAAACCGGAGCACCCGGAGGAAACCCACGCCATAAGGTGAAGGGGGCATTGTATGGCAGCAGAGTGAGATTTGGTGTGGTCTACCCAGCAAAGCTGAGAGTCACTCATAACTCAAAGGACTTTTATTTGGAGGCGGCAGAGGCGTTCGTTCAGGCTGAAGGACTGAGACTGAGATGAGAGTTGGGATTTGGGCTTGGTTGGTGGGGACGGGGATTGCATTCTATTATTGAGGGTTTTCTATTTGATTGGGGTTTTGTTTCTGTCTCTTAAATGGGGGGGGGGGAGTTTATCTACGAGTGTTGTGTTTTTTTCCTTATGGTGTGGTTCTGTATTGTTTCTTGGTTTCAGGGACGTGGGGCTCAGTTACTGAGGAGGGGGTGGAGAGGATGGGGGACTCTAGCAGGGGTCACCACACGAGGAAACGTAGGTTGCTTAGTGAACGGGAGTGTGGTGGGGGAGGGGTCACGGTCATTGGAACCTGGTCAAACAGGTTTCAATGGCCCTGGGAGGTATGAATGGTGGGGGGAGGGGCTCGATACTGGGTGAGGTGTTTGCAAGAGGAAGTGGATGGGGCAATTCTGGCAGGAACAGGAGGTGATCCCGTTTAAGGTCAAGGTGGTTGGAAGGAGAGTGAGGAACGCCAAATACTGCTAGAAGAGATTTTGGGATGGATGGGTGATGAGCGGGGAACGCGGACCCAGGGTTCCTGGTAAAGAGGAAAGAGTTGGAGGCGTGGTTGGACCTATTGTCCACAGGCAAAGATGTGCATCAGTTGAGAAGAGCAAGGGGGACTGTCTATGCGTATGGGGAGAAGGCAGGGTGTATATTGGCAGGTCAGCTCCGTAGGGAGGCCACAACAAGGGAGATAGTTCGGGTGCGGGACAGGATGGAGGAGCTGGTGGTGGCTCCAGAACAGATTAATAAGGTGTTTGAGGAGTTCTATAGGGACTTGTATAAATCAGAACCACCAGAGGAGGAGCGGGAGATGAGGGAGTTTCTGGGTGGGTTAGAGTGCCCGAGGTTGGGGAGGTGGAGAGGGCAGGGTTGGAGGAGGGGGTGGAGGAGGTGAAGGTGGCGATTGGGAGGATGCAGGCAGGGAAGGCAGCGGGGCCAGATGGGTTCCCAGTCGATGCTGGTGAGAAAGGGGGAGGGTCATGTAGAACAAAAGGGAAAGTCAGGGATTGGTTAGAGTGTGGGTGAGATTAAATGTCAAAAATGTCCTGGAACAAAAGGCAAAGGGAGAGGTAATGGTTGTGGTAAAGAAACAAAGTATTGGTCCAGAGGAATGGCAGAATAAAGGACAGCTCTGGCTGGAAGCAAAATAACATGAAAACAAGATGCAGACTGGCACTCGGCAAAAAAAAAATCAAAATGGAGGAGAGAGTTCAGGGTGTGAAGTTGTTGAACTCAATGTTGAGTCCAGAAGGCTGTAAAGTGCCTCATGGGAAGATGAGGGGCTGTTGGTCCAGCTTGTGTTGGGCTTCTCCGGAACATTGCAGCAGGCCGAGGACTGAAATGTGAGCATGGTTCCGAGTACAGAAGCTGGGACATGTTGCTGTATTTATACAGGGCCTTGATGAGGCCACACCGAGAATATTGTGTGCAGTTTTGGTCACTTTTTCTGAGGAAGGATGTTCTTGCTCTCGAGGGAGTGCAGCGAAGGTTTCCCAGACTGATTCCAGGGATGGCGGGACTGTCACAAGAGGAGAGATTGATGAGGTTGGGATTGTTCTCACTGGAGTTCAGAAGAATGAGGGGGGGATCTCATAGAGACGTATAAAATTCTAACCGGACTAGACAGGACTAGGGTAGATGCAGTGAGGATGTTCCCGATGGTGGGTGTGGCCAGAACCAGCGGTCACAGTCTGAGGATCCATTTCGGACAGAGATGAGGAGACATTTCTTCACCCAAAGAGTGGTGAGCCTGTGGAATTCATTACCACAAAAAGTAGTTGATGCTAAAACATTGAATATATTCAAGAGGCGGCTAGATATAGCACTTGGGGCGTATGGGTTTGAAGGCTATGGGGACAAAGCAGAATTAGGCTCTTGAGTTGGATAATCAGCCAAGATCGTAATGAATGGTGGAGCAGGCTCGAAGGGCCAAAAGGTCTCCTCCTGCTACCATCTTCGATGTATGAGAGCAAGGTGGTGAATTCTAATGGCAGCAAGCAGAAGGTCAGGATCATGCTTGTGGACTGAGCGGAGGTGTTCCACAAAGAGGGCAGGGAACAGGCTACAGATGAATTAAAGACAAACCGTTTGGGTTCATAACATTGTGAACATCTTTTTACTCTGGTTGTCTTTGATCCTCAAATCATTTTCTGTTTTTTAACCATGTTCTGTTTCATTAATAAACTATTATCAGTAAAAATATTTGATTTTTCTCGACTTTGCATTAGGTTGATGTACTTTAGGGAAAGTGGGTGAGAGGGGTTGACAGGCTCTTTAACGGAAAGTGAGTCCCTCTGAGGTAATTGGCAAAGGAGCCAGAGGGGAGATGAGATTTTATTTTATTTGACACAGCGAGTTGCTCTGATCTGCCTGAAAGCAGATTCAATAGTATCTTTCCAAAGAGTAAAATCTTGAATGGGAAGAATTTGCAGGGCTGTGGGGAAAGGGCAGAGCAGTTGGATGAATGGGAGAGTCCTTTCAAAGAGATAGCAGGGGCACGATGGGCTGAATGGTCTCCTCCTGCAGCCTGTGAATCTGAGCCTCCTGTTTTTGTGCAGGTTAAAAGGGACAGATTTCATTACAGCCTCTTCCCTGTATATGTATTTAAAGAGACGGGTTTCTCTTTAGCTCCGAGTGACCGATATAATTGGTTGGAGGCCCATTTCCCAGTCAGTCCTCCAGCACCTTCCTGTCTATTAGTGCGACGCCCATGGCAGTTTCCCAACTGGTGCGCAAGCCCTGTTATTCTCAGCTAAATTCAGCCTCCGCTCCGTCTCCTGGCTGTCATTGACAAGAGCAATAGACACAGAAAGGTGCCCGTGGCTCAAATGGGAAGTCAATACTTGTGGCTCTAAACCCAGACTTCAACATTTGCCAATCAAATCCATGTTATTTAGACTGGGGTTTCTATTATTACCGTGCCACCCCTTTTCATGTCACATTGATGTACTTTAGGGAAAGTGGGTGAGAGGGGAGACAAAGGGTGGGAGTTTTAAAAGATAACTTTCCCTTTCTAACTTTGTATTGTCTATAGTGTCAGCCGTGGCTCAGTGGGCAGCTCTCTCACCTCTGAGTCAGAAGATTGTGGGTTCAAATCCCAGTCCAGGTACTTGAGGACAAAAATCACATCCAACATTCCTCGTCCCAGCACAGAGGGAGGCTGAAAGAACAGCCTTCTTTCAAATAAGATGTTAAACTGAGGCCCTGTCTGCCTCTCTCAGGTGGGTGTAATAGTTTCCACAGCCACTATTTTGAAGAAGAGCAGAGGAGTTACCCCAGTGTCCTGGTCAATATTTATCCCTCAGTCAACATCACTAAAAACAGATAATCTGCTCATTATCACATTGGTGTGTGTGGGATCTTGCTGTGTGTAAATTGGCTGCTGTGTTTCCTACATTACAACAATGACAACACTTCAAAGACACTTCATTGGCTGGAAAGCACTTTGCGATGTCCTGTGGTTGTGAAAGGTGCTATAGAAAGGCAAGCTTTTAAATTGAAGGTTTATGCTTTCTGATCTTGTTATCTGGTACTTTATTGATTTCAGCCAACCCCAACCTACCATTTAATACATTCACTTTGGTTCTGACAAGGCAATTAAGGCAAAGACAGAATTCGCTTTATATTAAATTTAAAAAGTTTATTCAAAGAAACTTTAAGACATTGACTTTTACAACTTCATGTGGGTGATCAGTCTGTAGAAGTGTAACCCTCTCTGGCTCCTTCTTTGACAGTAATTCTTGCGGAATTCAGCCTCGGGAGTCTGGCTCCTTCTTTGACAGTAATTTCCTTGGAACCCGGCCTTGGGAGTCTTCAGTACTTGGCCAGCAAGGAAGACCTTCAGAACCTCTACTTTTATCCCCAAAGTGACCATTACTTCCCGTCAGGGTTGGGCCTGTTGTAACATGACCATTGGTCAATTTGGTCACTGGATTAATTTAATTGGATCCCCAATTACTAACACCACCTTCTCTCATTATCTTAGACAGGAATACAATAGAACTGTTTCATACTATCCCTTTATCTGATTCTATACAATCCCTTATTCATACAGTTTCAAATGTTGAGGCTAATCAGAGCTTGAAGGTCTCTCTTGCCAGTATATTTATCCTCATTGCACATATTTTACATACACAGCAATTAAGCTTTTACATTTTTTACAGGAAATAAAACTCTCTTACTATAACTTACTGATTCATTATTGATTATTTAATTGTCACTCAATTAATGCTCATTACTTAATCAGTCATCGGTTACTGACTGGTAGCTAATTAATACAGTAATCTTTAATTAATACATTTGGTTAATACAATATCCACTGGTTGAAATGAAAATCACTTATTGTTACAAGTAGGCTTCAAATGAAGTTACTGTGAAAAGCCCCTAGTCGCCACATTCCAGCACCTGCTCAGGGAGGCTGGTACGGGAATTGAACCGTGCTGCTGGTCTGCTTTCAAAGCCAGCGATTTAGCCCTGTGCTAAACCAGCCCCGTTGAAAAAGACTGTTTTATGGAAGACAATCACTTTCTTTCTTACTAACTTTGATTGGATTGAACAATGAGTCTTAGACTTGAGCCAAACTTTGGCAGGATGATACCCTGTAGCTTTACAAAATTCTGGAACAATTTGTTACTTTAAATAATTTCGCCTCATTCAGCAGTTTCGAGAAACAGTTTGGTTTATACAGAATGAATTTTTAAAATAAAGGTCCAGTCACGTTTACGAGTTTAACTTGGCTTCCTTAACTTTGTTACTTACAACAGTGAAGTTGGACGAGTGATTGATTTTTAAAACAAAATATTATTAATGAGGCATACCCAGAATTTCCGACGTTACAACAGTGACTAAACTTCAAAAGTACTTCAAAGGCTGTAAAAAGCTTTAGGGGATTGTGTGGTCATGAAAGGGGTTATAGAAATAGACATAGAATCCCTTGAGTGCAGAAGGAGGCCATTCAGCCCATCGAGTCGGCACTGACTCTTCCAAAGAGCACTCTACCCATATCCACTCACCCGTAACAAAAGAGAAAATGCTGGACAATCTCAGCAGGTCTGGCAGCATCTGTGGGGAGAGAAAAGAGCTAACGTTTCGAGTTCAATGACTCTTTGTCAAAGTTAACAATCAGAGAATGTGGGGAATATTTATACGGTGGAGTGAGAATGAAAGATGAGTCATAGCCACAGAAACCCAGGGAAACGGGGTAATATTCCCCACATTCTCTGACTGTTAGCTTTGACAAAGAATCACTGGACTCGAAAAATTAGCTCTTTTCTCTCCCTACAGATGCTGCCAGACCTGCTGAGATTGTCCAGCATTTTCTCTTTCGTTTCAGATCCCAGTATCCACAGTAATTAGCTTTTATCCACTCACCCGTAACCCCATAACCTAACCTGCACATCCCTGGACAGTGAGGGGCAATTTATCAGGGCCAATCCCCCTAACCCATACATCAGGACTGTGGGAGGAAACCAGAGCACTCAGTGGAAACCCACAGACATGGGAGAACGTACAAACCCCACACACAGTGACCTTGGCCAGAATTGAACATGGGTCCCTGGTGCTGTGAGGCAACAATGCTAACTACTGTGCCATTGTGACGCTCAAATAAATGTAATTGATTTTTAGAACTAGTCCCCAAACTTGGATATATCACACTTGGTCCACTCACAAAGATCACTCATAAAGACTGAGGCTTGATTTTATGTAACAACCATGTCTTTCACTTCATTTCAAATACCCTGTGAAAATCCAAACACAGTATCTCATGAAAGTATTTGATTTAAAACAGAATGACTTGTTGTGATTTGGGATTCACTGCCTGACAATGGTGCAGGAAGTAAATTCTACTGTAACTTTCAAAAGGGAACTGGACAGATTCTGCAGGAAAATAAACTTGCAGGGTGATGGGACCAATTAGACTGTTCATTCAAAGAGCTAGCATGGGAATGCTGGGCTTAATGGCCTCCTTCTTTGCCCTTTGATTCTCGTTTACATTTGAAGAAAATCTTAGACTTGAACCAGAGTTTGGCAGTATTTGGGAAATATCTGAAATCCACTTCCTACGAAGGGGGTAGAAGCGGAGATGATGAAATGTTTCCAATAGGAAATTGTATGGGCTTTTGAGGGAAATAAACCGACAGGGATACGGGAATAGAACAGGGCAATCATTTGATCAATAGAAATCTCCAAGTTATGAATCTTTGGAATTCTCTACCCCAGAGGGCTGTGGGAGATCAGTCACTGAGTGTGTTTAAAGCAGAGACTGACAGATTTCTAAATACCAATAACACAAAGGGATATGGGGATAGTGTGGGGAAAAAGGCACTGAAGTGGATGATCAGCCATGACCGTATTGAATGGTGGAGCAGGCTCGACGGGCTGAATGGCCAACTCCTGCTCTTATGTTCCAATGATACAAAGATAGGTAGGAAAGTAAATTGTGAAAAGGACATAAGGAGGTTACAAAAGGATATAGATAGTTTACTTGAGTGGGAAAAGATGTGTAAAATCTAGTATTATGTGGGAAAATGTGACAGTGTCCATTTTTGGCAGGAAGAATAAAAAAGCTTATTATCTAAATGGTGAGAGATTGCAGAGCTCTGAGATTCAGAGGGATCTGGGTGTCCAAGAGCATGAATCACAAAAGGCGAGTATACAGGTACAGCAAGTAATTAGGAAAGCTAATAAAATGTTATTGTTTATTGTGAGGGGAATTGAATACAAAAGTAGGGAGGTTATGCTTCAGTTATACAGGACATCAGTGAGACCACATCTGGAGCACTGTGTACAGTATTGCTCTCATTTAAGGAATGATGTCAATGTGTTGGAAGCAGTTCAGAGAAGGTTTACTGGACTCATACCTGGAACTGGAGGCTGGGCTTACGAGGAATGATTGGCTTGTGACTGATGAAGTTCAGGTGACTTGATTGGACCGTACAAGATCCTGAAGGGCCTTGACAGGGTGGATGTGGAAAGGATGTTTCCTCTGGTGAGAGAATGTAGAAATTGAAGTCACTTTAAAAGTAATAACTTGCCCACTTAAGGCAGAGGAGAACCTTTTCTCTCCGAGGGTCGCGAGTCTTTGGAACTCTCTTCCTCAAAGGGCAATGGAAACAGAGTCTGTGAATATTTTCAAGGTAGAGCTGGATAGATTCTTGCCAAGAAGGTGAAAGGTTATCGGTGGGTCAGCGGGAATGTGGTTTTGAGGTTTCAATCAGATCAGCCAGGAACTTATTGAATGGTGGAGCAGGCTCGAGGGGCCGAGTGGCCTACTCCTGCTCCTAATTCGTATGTTATCACATCCTTTATAATAGATTGTAGCATCTTCCCTCCTACTGATGTCAGGCTAATGGGTCTGTGGTTCCCCGTTTTCTCTCTCCCCTCCTTAAATAGTGGGGTTATATTTACCACCTTCCAATCTGCAGGAACCATTCCAGAATCTATAGAATTTTGAAAGATGACCACCAATGTATCCACTATCTCTACAGCCGCCTCTTTCAACACTCTGGGATGTAGAGCATCAGCTTTGTGGATTTATTAACTTTCAACCACATTATTTTCTCCAGTACTGCTTTTTCACTAATACTAATCTCTTTCAGTTCCTCGTGCTCACTAGTCCCTTGGTTCCCTTGCGTTTTTAGAACAATTTCTGTATCTTCCTCCATGAAGACAAACACACATCGTTTAGTTTCTCTGCCATTTCCTTATTCCCCATTATAAACTCTCCTGTCTCTGCCTGGAATGGACCCACATTGGTCTTTGCTAATCTTTTCCTTTTCACATTCATATAGGAGCTTTTCCAGTCGGTTTTTATGTTTCTCGCCAGTTTACCCTCATATTCTATTTTCTCTCGATCAGTTTATTGATCCTCCTTTGCTGAATTCTAAAACAAGTTCCCAATCCTTAAGCTTACACTTATTTTGTCCACTTTATGAGCCTCTTCCTTTGATTTAATGGATTTTGAATATTTCCTGTTCACCACAGTTGCATCAATTTTCCTGTCTCAGATTCCGAGAGAAAGAGAAGAGAGAACGAAATGCAGTCCTGGATGTAATTGAAGCAGAAACAATAACAGCAGAATCCATCACTGTAATCAATTGTGAACTTGTTGGTGTCTCAGCAGGGACGAGGAAACACAGAATCCCTTCCCACAATGAGAGCAGGTGAACGGCCTCTCCCCAGTGTGAACAAACTGGTGTCGCCGCAGGTTGGATAAGTCAGTGAATCCCTTCTCACACTGAGAGCAAGTGAACGACTTCTCCCCAGTGTGAACTCTCTGGTGTGTCTGCAGGTTGGATAACTGAGTGAATCCCTTCCCACATACAGAGCAGGTGAACGGCTTCTCTCCAGCATGAACAAACTTGTGTCTCTGCAGGTTGGATAAGTGAGTGAATCCCTTCCCACACTGAGAGCAGGTGAATGGCCTCTCCCCAGTGTGAACTCGCTGATGTATCCGCAGGTTGATTAATTGAGTGAATCCCTTCCCACACTGAGAGCAGGTGAACGGCCTCTCCCCAGTGTGAATTCGCTGATGTAAATTCAGGCGAGATAACTGAGTGAATCCCTTCTCACACTGAGAGCAGATGAATGGCCTCTCCCCAGTGTGAATGCGTCGATGAATCTCCAGCTCTGATGGGGCTCTGTATCCCTTCCCACAGTCCCCACATTTCCACCGTTTCTCCATATTTTGGGTCTCCTCGAGTCTCTCCAGGTTGGACTATCAGTTGAAGCTTTGACCACACACAGAACACGTGTACGGTCTCGCCCCGCTGTGAATGGTGTGATGTTTTTTTCAGGCCATATGACTGGTTAAAGCTCTTTCCACAGTCAGTGCGTGTGACTCGGTGCTTTTCCAGTCACAATGATGTTTAAATGTTTTTGAAGCCAACAGGTTGGGCAAACATTACTCCTTCTAGATAATGGCCAATGAATCGAGTGACTGTCAGATCTAGACGTAATGTTTGAGATTTCAGTCTGTAAATCCTATCCTTTTAACATCCTGTGAAAGGAGTTTACAAAAGACATCACTGTCAGTACTGGGTAGAAATTCAGAACAGACAATTGTAGTTTCTCTGGAACATTCTTTCCACTCTCATTCACAAAAGCTGTAAATCTCCATCCCACACACTCTCCCTCCATTCTCACTCTGCTGTGCCTAATATTCACCCTCCCAATTCTCCTGAAGGTGCTGATTCAGGCTGATTGACAGACCCATGCTCACTGCTTCCTGTCCAGGACACAGAGATCATAACAAACAGGAGATGCAGTCAGCCATTTGGCCATTCGAACCTGCTCAACCATTCAATGGATCATTGGCCAATCTACCTCAGCACCATTTTCCAACACTATCCCCCATATCCCTCAATATGTTCAATATTGAGAAACATGTCAATCTCGGTCTTGAAAATACTTCTCGACTGAGGCTCCACAGTCCTCTGGGGTAGAGAATTCCAAAGCTTCACTACATTGTCTTTAAATTCATTGAAAATCCCGGCCCCGTGTCACTGTCCGTGTGGAGTCTGCACACTCTCCCCGTGTCTACATGGGTCTCACCCCCACAATGTAAAACGATGTGCAGGGTCGGTGAATTGGCCATGCTGAATTGCCACTTATTTGGGAAAAAAAGAACTGGGTACTCTGAATTTTTTTTTAAAATAAATGAATTTATGGGATTTGGGCGTCGCTGGTTAGGCCAGTATTTGTTGCCCATCCCTAGTTGCCCTTCAGAAAGTGGTGGTGAGTTGCCTCCTTGCACACCCACTGTGCTGTTAGGGAGGAAGTTCCAGGATGTTGCCCCAGCGACAGTGAAGGAACGGCGATATATTCCCAAGTCGGTCTGGTGAGTGACTTGGAAGGGAACCTCCAGGTTGTGGGGTTCCCAGGTATCTGCTGCTCTTGTCCTTCTAGATAATAGTGGTCGCTTTGCTGAGCACCTTGGGTCTGTGCACATTCAGGACCCTGACCTTCCCGTTGTTTGCCATTTTATTTATTTATATAAATTTGGAGTACCCAATTCATTTTTTCCAATTCAGGGACAATTTTACGGTGCCAATCCTCCTACACTGCACATCTTTGGGTTGTAGGGGCAAACGCCAAGCAGACACGGAGAAAATGTGCATACTCCACGTGGACAGTGACCCAGAGCTGGGATTGAACCTGGGATCTCGGTGCCGTGAGACAGCAGTGATTAACCACTGTGCCATCGTGCTATCCCTGTTCGCCATTTTAACACAAGACCCTGCTCCCATGCCTGCCCTTGGCTTGTTGCAATGTTCCAGTGACGCTCAACACAAACTGGAGGAACAGCATATCATCTTCCGGTTAGGAACGCTACAGCCTTTCGGTCTCAACATCAAATTCAACAACTTCACCCCCACCTCAACCCATTTGTTTTCTTTCCATTTCATTTGAACTGTCTATTACCTTTTATTTCTTTCTTGTCTTTCTTCATATAAATATTTGCCCCTCACTCTTTCCCCCTATCTTATCCCCCATTTCTTTACCTTTTGTCCTCTTTGCTTCCCCCTTCACCCCTTCTTCTCATTTTACCGCTCTCCCAACCATGTCCCCCCTTACCCCCACATCTACATCTGTCACAGCTTACCCTCTGATTTTAGTTTCTCTGCTGATTGGTCTTTCACACTTTTATTCTCTCTGGGGCTGTCATTACAATCTTTATTTTATTAATAATCTTTATTGTCACAAATAGAATTACATTAACACTGCAATTCAGTTACTGTGAAAAGCCCCTAGTCGCCACATTCCGGCATGTGTTCGGGTACACAGAGGGAGAATTCAGAATGTCCAAATTACCTAACAGCACATCTTTTGGGAATTTTGGGAAGGAACCGGAGCACCCGGAGAAAACCCACACAGACACGGGGAGAACGTGCAGACTCCGCACAGTGATCCAAGCCGGGAATTGAACCTGGGACCCTGGCGCTGGGAAACCACAGTGCTAACCACTGTGCTACCCTTTAGCACTCTTTTTCCATTTTTTCTGTGGTCCTGACTCATCTGTCTTTCCCTCGCCCGACAGTATAAATATCTCCCACTTTCTATCCTTTTTACCTTTGACAAAGGGTTACCTGGACTGGAAAATATTCGCTCTTTTCTCTCCTTACAGATGCTGCCAGACTGGCTGAGATTTTCCAGCATTTTCTCTTCTGGAAATATATAACGTAGCTCTACAGTACTATATTACACAACTAGAAATAATAATAAATGTGCTTTATTACAGAACCAATAATATATCTAATCTGTACGATATAACAACACTACACATATTTCAATCCAACATTAATTTACTGTCCCCTTAAATGTCAGCCATCTCCTGGGGAAATAGCCCGTTAATTGTGAACACTAGGAAAGAGACCATCAGGGGAAGCAAGGTAGCACAGTGGTGAGGCGAGTTGCTTCACAGCTCCAGGGTACCAGGTTCGATTCCTGTCTGTGCAGAGTCAGCACGTTCTCCCCGTGTCTGCGTGGGTTTCCTCCGGGTGTTCCGGTTTCCTCCTACAGTGCAAAGATGTGCAAGTTAGGTGGATTGGCCCTTAGTGTGCAAAATGTTTAGGTGAGGTTACTGGGTTTCGGGGATGGGGTGGGCTAAAGTGGGATGGTCTTTCCAAGGGTCGGTGCAGACTCAATGGGACAATTGGCCTCCTTCTGCACTGGAAATTCTATGAATCCTTTTAGCTAGACAAATAAATGTGTCAAGCTGAGGGAGCAAAGGATGTCAATGTCTTTGAGAGAGAGAGAGACCTGGGCCAAGCTTTCCAGAGTCTGCACCCTCCCTGGATTCACTGCCTTTCCCTTCAGTTGCTGCAAGTGACCAATTGAAGGTCCGAATGAGAAAAGAAATGGAAAGGGGGAGGGGGGGGGGAAGAAAGTGTTTTACTCACAAATGTTGCGCACAGCAGGACTTTTCAGTCTGAATGAAGCTGGAACGTCATTAACACAACGCCCGCACTCTGATTGGTTGGAGGACCAGAGTCCTTCCGGTCCCCCAAACTTCCCATTGGTTTCTGGCCAACTGAAAACATAAGCAACGGATGTCACGTGATCATTGATGCCCTTTTGACCGCAATTGGAATAACCGTCACTACGCATGTGCAGCATCTCCTCTCCTTTGGACATGCGCAGCTCCTGTCTGTCCTCTTCCCCCCCCCCACTGAATAGAGCGGTTTCCCCGGCGCGGGGGACTATGGGAGATTCAGTCGCCAGTACCCATCCAGAGCCCAATCTCCAAACCCCTGGGACTGGGATGAAAGTGGGAGTGGAGGGCAGGGACCCCATTCCGGACACAAAGTACATGTAACTGGGTTCGAATCTGACGTCCCCCTTAGAAAACAGTTTGTTAACTTCAGACATCTGGGTGACATATTGGGGAGGGCAATAGGTGAGAGTGAAATTGAACCCGAGAGTCAGCACCTTCAGGGGAGGAGAATTGGGGGGAAAGCAGGAGGAGGATAGTGGGATGAATTAGTGTTACAGTCAATAGGGAGGGAGTGTGTGGAGGCAGAGTCAGAGAGAAGCAGTATTTTCTGTCACATGATCATGAGCTTGGACAATTTTAACAAATCATCTGTGAAACCTGGATTTACAATGTCCCTGTGAATCACCTTGGGAAATTTAATTACATTAAATGTGCTGTATAAATGCAAATTAATCTGGTTATTGAAGATTGACACTTGAGCTCCTCCACTACCCAGACCACAAAGTCACCGATCATGGACAGTCTGATTAACCAGCTTATTCACACAGATCAGACCAGCCCACCCATTCTCAGTGCATCTGCTTTTCTCAGGCTCCTTGCAACTCCATCTCTGCTCTCACTGCGCTGAGCTCAAGTGCGAACAAAGCATTTTTGTCTTCAGATTTTTAGCGTGAGAGGTTAAACCTATCAGGAGACGATGAATAGGCCGGGTCACTGTTCTCATCAAAACACAAGGCTTAGGGGCTAATGGAGGGCTGTAAATTATGAAAGATTTTGATACACAGGGAGAATGTTTTCACTTGTAAGGGTAAGAGAAAAACTAGAGGCTATCAATGTGAGATAATCTAATCAGGAATTCAAGAGAAATTTCTTCCCCAGAGTGGTGGGAATGTGGAACTCGCTACCACAGGGATTGGTGGAGGTGAATAACATAGATATATTTATGGGGAAGCTGGATGAACACATGAAGGAGAAATGAACAGACGGATACACTGATCGAGTCAGATGGGAAAGCATGAGAGGAGGCTCAGGTGAAGTCTAAACACTGGCATGGATTGGTTGGGCTGTTTCTATGTTGTATATTCAATGTAATTTAGCCTGGTATTGCCTTTAACTCTCACATAGTCGATTCCGGGTGAAAGAGAAACAGTTTCATTCCCAGAAAAACATTTCAGCTCTTGTCCAATTAATGCCTCTTGTCAGCCAGGTGTCCGTGTAAGGAGTCAAGGTATTCAATGCAACTACAAAGATCTCATGTAATTTGTACCAATATATCTTTGAAAAGACAATCTTTTTTTCAAATGGACTGGATTATTTAAATTTATTAGGTTTTAATCAATTCTTTAAAGTGATTGATTATCAGACAGTCTTATTCAAATCGGAGAGTTTGTTTTATACAAGACAAAGTAGGCACATGATCAGCACCCCATTCACCATCTCCACCATTTAAAAAAATATATATATATTAATTAAACTTTTTTACCAGCACAATTTTTGCCCCTTACAAACAACAACCCCCCCCCCCCCCCCCCCCCCCCCCCCGGGTAACAAAATAACACGAAATCGCACTGAGCAAGAAATATACATGGCAAAATGGTATATTTACATAGCTTTATACAGTGGCTCTCTCCCGCACGTGCCAGTTTCCCCCACCCTTCACGTTATCTCCTGCTCATCCATCCCCCCAAGCAATCCCCCATCGCCCCCCCCCCCCAGGTTGCTGCTGCTGCTGACCGATCTTCCTCTAACGCTCCGCGAGATAGTCTAGGAACGGTTGCCACCGCCTGTAGAACCCCTGCGCAGACCCTCTCAATGCAAACTTAATCCTCTCCAGCTTTATGAACCCAGCCATGTCGTTTATCCAGGCCTCCACGCTAGGGGGCTTCGCCTCCTTCCACATTAGCAAGATCCTTCGCCGGGCTACTAGGGACGCAAAGGCCAGAATGGCGGCCTCTTTCGCCTCCTGCACTCCCGGCTCGTCCACTACTCCAAATATTGCTAGCCCCCAGCTTGGCTTGACCCGGACTTTCACCACCCGAGATATTGCTCCCGCCACTCCTCTCCAGAACCCCTCCAGCGCCGGGCATGACCAAAACATATAGACATGGTTCGCCGGACTCCCTGAACACCTTCCACATCTGTCCTCTACCCCAAAGAACCTACTCAACCTCGCCCCCGTCAAGTGCGCTCTGTGAACCACCTTAAATTGTATCAGGCTGAGCCTGGCACATGAGGAGGAGGAATTAACCCGACCCAGGGCATCAGCCCACAAACCTTCCTCGATCTCCTCCCCCAGCTCCTCCTCCCATTTACCCTTCAACTCTTCTGGTAGCGCTTCCCCCTCTTCTTTCATCTCTTGGTGTATTGCCGAAACCTTGCCCTCCCCGGCCCATACACCAGAGATCACCCTGGACCATCTCCACCATTGATACCCAGTGGCAGCAGTGTGTAGCATCTACAAGTGGCACAGTAGCACAGTGGTTAGCACCGTTGCTCACATCACCAGGAACCGACTTTGATTCAGGGCTTGGGTCATTGTCTGTGAGTAGCCTGCACATTCTCGTTGTGTCTGCGTGGGTTTCCTCCGGTTTCCTCCCACAAGTCCTGAAAGATGTGCTGTTAGGTGAATTGGACATTCTGAATTCTCCCAGTGTAACTGAACAGGCGCCGGTGTGTGGCAACAAGGGGATTTTCACAGTAACTTCATTGCAGTGTTATTGTAAGCCTACTTGTGACAATAATAATAAGATTATTATAATAAAGAATATTATTAACATTCCCCAACATTTATTTTCTAAGGGGGCTCTGTGGAGTTGAGGTTTGAATCAGATCAGCCGTGAACTTATTGAATGGTGGAGCAGGCTCGAGGGGCCAAGTGGCCTACTCCTGCTCCTAATTCGTATGTTATCACATCCTTTATAATAGATTGTAGCATTTTCACAACTACTGATGTCAGGCTGATGGGTCTGTGGTTCCCCATTTTCTCTCTCCCTCCTTAAATATTGGGGTTACATTTACCACCTTCCAATCTGCAGGAACCATTCCAGAATTTATAGAATTTTGAAAGATGATCACCAATGTATCCACTATCTCTACAGCCGCCTCTTTCAACACTCTGGGATGTAGAGCAGCAGCTTTTGGGGATTTATTAACTTTCAACCACGCTAATTTCTCCAGTACTACTTTTTCACTAAGACTAATCTCTTTCAGTTCCTCGTGCTCACTGGTCCCTTGGTTCTCTAGTGTTTTTGGGACAATTTCTGTATCTTCCTCCGTGAAGACAGTCACACATTGTTTAGTTTCTCTGCCATTTCCTTATTCCCCATTATAAACTCTCCTGTCTCTGCCTGGAATGGACCCACATTGGTCTTTGCGAATCTTTTCCTGTTCACATTCCTATCGGAACTTTTCCAGTCGGTTTTCATGTTTTTCCCCAGTTTGCTCTCATATTCTATTTTCTCTTTATCAGTTTCTTGGTCCTCCTTTGCTGAATTCTAAAACAAGTCCCCAATCCTCAGGCTCACTACTATTTTGGCCACTTTATGAGCCTCTTCCTTTGATCTAATGGAATCTTTAACTTTTCTTGTTCGCCACGGTTGCATCACTTTTCCTGTCTCAGATTCCCTGAGAGAGAAAGAGAAGAGAGAAAGAAATGCAGTCCTGGATGTAATTGAAGCAGAAACAATAACAGCAGAATCCATCACTGTAAACAATTGTGAACTTGTTGATGTCTCAGCAGGGACGAGGAAACACAGAATCCCTTCCCACACTGAGAGCAGGTGAACGGCCTCTCCCCATTGTGAATTCGCTGGTGTGTCTGCAGGCAATTTGACTGAGTGAATCCTTTCCCACAATGAGAGCATGTAAATGGCTTCTCCCCAGTGTGAATTCGTTGGTGTGACTGCAGGTTCTCTAACCAAGTGAATCCCTTTCCACACTGAGAGCAGGTGAATAGCCTCACCCCAGTGTGAACTCGCTGGTGTCTCCTCAGGTCGGATAACTCACTGAATCCCTTCCCACACTGAAAGCAGATGAATGGCCTCTCCCCGGTGTGAACTCGCTGGTGTTTTTTCAGGCTGGATAACTGAGTGAATCCCTTCTCACACTGAGAGCAGGTGTACGGCCTCTCCCCAGTGTGACTGCGTCGGTGAACTTCCAGCTCTGATGGGGATCTGTATCCCTTCCCACAGTCCCCACATTTCCACCGTTTCTCCATGTTTTGGGTCTCCTTCTGTCTCTCCAGGTTGGACTATCTGTTGAGGCCTCGTCGACACACAGAACACGTGTACGGTCTCTCCCCGCTGCGAATGGTGCAATGTTTTTTCAGGCTGTGTAACTAGTTAAGGCTTTTTCCACAGTCAGTGCTCTGGAACACTCTCACTCGGGTGTGTGTGTCTCGGTGCTTTTCCAGTCACACTGATGGTTAAAATCTTTTGAAGCCATCAGGGCAAACATTTCTCCTTCTGGATTTAATGGCCGATGAACCGAGTGAGTCTGTCAGATCTAGACGTGATGTTTGAGATTTCTGTCTGTAAATTCTGTCCTTTTAACATCCTGTAAAAGGAGTTTACAAAAGACATCACAATCAGTACAGGATAGAAATTCAGAACAGATTATTTTAATTTCTCTGGAACATTCTTTCCTCTCTTGTTCCCCAAAAGCTGTAAATCTCCATCCCACACACACTCCCTCCATTCACTGTATCTAATATTCACCCTCCCAATTCTCCTGAAGGTGCTGATTCAGGCTGATTGACAGACCCATGCTCACTGCTTCCTGTCCAGGACACAGAGATCATAACAAATAGGAGCTACAGTCGGCCATTCAGTCCATCGAGCCTACTCGACCATTCAATGAGATAATTGGCTGATCTACCTCAGCACCATTTTCCCAAACTATTCCCCAGTTCCCTCGATCTCTTCAATATCGAGAAACCGATCAGTGTATGTCTTGAAAATACTTGATGACTGAGGCTCCACGGTCTCTGGGGGAGAGAATTCCAAAGTTTCACCACATCCTCGAGTGAAGAAATCCCTCCTCATCTCAGCTTTCTCTCCATTTTCCTGCCTTTTCCCCATAACCCTCGACCACCTCGCAGGTTTCGATGGGGGAGCGGTGATGGTGAGCGTGCCTTTTGTTTCTCTTTGTTTGAGGCTGAGAGGATGGGGGAGGGGTGGACTGTAAGGGCGGAGGGAAGTCAGCGGCCTTGGCCGGGGGCCACCATGCTGAATGGGCCGGTTAAACGGTCACATGTTTTTGCGCATTGGAGGAGCCTGAAGGCGGACGTGGTGTTCTTGCAGGAGACAATCCTGAAGTTGGGGGATCAGACGAGGCTGAGGAAGGGGATGGTGGGGCAGGGGCTCCACTCGGGGTTCGACATGAAGACGAGGGGTTGGCGCTGTTGGTTAATAAGAGATTGTTTTTTGGGGTGGGGGAGCATGTGACGGTCAGTGGGTAGTTGGAGGGATGCCGGTATTCCTGATTTATGTCCAGAATTGGGACGAGGTGGACTTTTATGAGGCAGGTGTTAGGGAAGATCCCGGACCTGGACAATGCACCGGATGATTATGGAGGGTGATGTCGATACGATCCTGGATCCGAGTTTGGATCGGTCGAGTTTTAAGTCGGGTGGAGGAGGGTCATGAAGTACATCAGGGGGCAGAACCACAGAGGTTTGGGAAGCCAAGGGCGAAGGAGTTTTCGTATTTCTCCCGTACGCACCGGGTGTATTCCCGGATCGACAGTTTGTTATGGACAAGGTGCTGAGGGCCGGGGTGGCCGACTCGGAGGTTGTGGTTTCCGGCCACGCGCCGCACTGGGTGGATGTGCGGGAGGTGCAGGGGAAGGGGGGGGGGGCAATGGCCGCAGTGGAGGTTAGATGTGGGGCTGTTGGCGAATGAGGGAGTGTGTGAGCGAGTGAGGGCTGCCACACTGGGCTATGTGCAGTTGAACGACACGCGGGAGGTCACAGCCACCACGCTGTGGGAGGCACTTAAGGCAGTAGTTAGGGGGAGTTTATTTCGATCGATGTGCATAGAGGGTGGAGCGTGAAATGAAATGAAAAATGAAAATCGCTTATTGTCACAAGTAGGCTTCAAATGAAGTTACTTTGAAAAGCCCCTAGTCGCCATATTCCGGCGCCTGTTTGGAGAGACTGGTAAGGGAAGAGGGCGAGGCTGGTAGGGGATACTCTGAGGGTGGATCACAGGGACTCGGTGGCCCCGGAGGAGAGGTTTTTAAAGAAGAGGCAGAGGCTCCAGATGGAGTTTGGGTTGGTGTCCACGGGGCAGTTGCGGAGGGCCAGAGGGGCAGTGTATGAGTGGGGAAAAGGCGAGCAGGCTGCTGGCCCATCAGCTGAGGAAGCAGGCAGCGGCGAGGGAGATTGGTACAGTGAGGAACGAGAGGGGCAAGGTGGTAACGGATCTGGAGGGGATGAATGGGGCATTTGAGGCCTTCTATAGGGGGCTGTATGAGACGGAGCCCCCAACCAGGGAGGAGGGGTCGAGACAGTCCCTGGATGGGTTGGAGTTCCCTAAGGTGGAGGGGGGAAGAGGGTGCAGCGGCTGGGGGAGGTTTGTGTGTATGTGTATGGGGCGGGGAGACCCCATGGGTGAAGCAGGTGTTCCTGGAGACGGGATGGGAGGGGGCAGGGCGTTGCTGAAGGGGTTCTGGCAGGGGTTCTGGGATGTTATGGGTGTGGGGGTGGCCCCGGGTCCGGAGGTGGCGATATTCGGTGTGTCGGAGGATGCGGGAGTCCAGGTGGGGAGAGGCCGATGTTTTGGCCTCCGCCTCCCTGATAGCCCGGAGATGGATTTTGTTGTGCTGGCGGGACTCGGAGCAGCCGGAAGCGGGAATGTGGGTGAGCGACCTGGCAGAATTCCTGCAGCTGGAGAAGGTCACGTTCGCTTTGTGGGGGTCGGCAGAGGGGCTCACCCGGAGGTGGAAACCTTTCATCGATCATTCGGTGCTCACAAATGGTTTAAGGGTGTTGAATTTTGAGCTTGAGAGAGGGACTAGACAGGGCTGCCTCTGCCCCCCTTGCTGTTTGCGTTGGCCATTGAGCCCTTGCCGGAGGATATTAGATCAGATCATTGGATATCAGGACTGGAGGGTGGGGTGAGGCAGCACAAGATCACTCTGTGTGCAGATGACGGGCTGCTGTTTGTGTCGACCTCCAGTGTTTCAGTCCGGCCATTATTGGAGTAGTGGATAGATTTTTTTAAAAGTATTTTTATTCAGGTTTTAGCATTTTAACGTTTACAGCAGATAACATTACAAAATAAAATCAACACACAACCCCCAAACCCACCCAACCCCCAACTCCCGAACCAACCGCCCCACCTCACTCCCTCCCCACCTCACTCCCTCCCCCCAAGCAGTTGACGGGCAACTCATTCATTTTAATGAAGGTGATCCTCCCTCGCCATGAAATCCAAAGATACGACCACTGGGCAAGGTCCCACCTAATAGTCACCATCAGCTGTGGAAAGTTGGCCCCACACAGCTGTCTGAAAGAGTGGGGGTCATTGACATTCCCAAATATTTAAATCCCAAGGGGGACCATCTGAAGTGGAAGTTAGCAAACCCCTCAACCCCTCCCCACCGGCATTCAGTGACTCCCAGACTCCACTGGTCCCTTTGGAAGAGAAATCCAGAGAATCACAACCCTCTGAGGGAAGAGATGACTGTAAATATATAACGTAGCTACAGCACAATATTACACTATTGAAATAATAATAAATATACTTCATTATAGAACCATAAATAATATATCTAATCTGTACCATTTAACAACACTGGTCATATCTCTGTCCGATATTAATTTACTGTCCCCTTAAATATCAGCCAAATCCTGGGGAAAGCAGCCCTTAAATTCTGAACTTCAGGAAATAGACCATTCTTTTAGCCAGACGAATAAATGTGTCAAGCTGAGGGAGCAAAGGATGTCAATGTCTTTAAGACAGTAAGAAGTCTTACAACTCCAGGTTCAAGTCCAACAGGTTTCTTTCGATATCACTAGCTTTCGGAGCGCTAGTGAGAACAAACCTGTTGGACTTTAACCTGGTGTTGCAAGGCTTCTTACTGTACTCACCTCAGTCCAACGCCAGCATCTCCACACAATGTCTTTAAGAGAGAGAGACCTGGGCCAAGCTTTGCAGAGTCTGCACCCTCCCTGGATTCACTTCCTTTCCCTTCAGTTGCTGCAAGTGACCAATTGAAGGTCAGAATGAGAAAAGAAATTGTTTCACTCACAGATGTTGGAGACAGGAGGAGGTTTTACCTTCACTTCCGCTGTGACATCACAATGGAGCCCTCCCTGAATCAGCCAATAGGAATTACTCTATTCCGCGGTGTCGTCACTGGGTTCCAGTGCGCGGACGCGGGAGCCCCGCCCGTTCAACCCCTCCCCCTCCCCCTCCCCCTCCCTCTCCCTCTCCCTCTCCCTCCACACCTCCTCGAGACAAGTTTCCAGACAACCGGCTGACGGCTCCGACCAGAGCTGGAAGCCGCTCGGTGATCTCCCCCCTGCCTGAGACTGCGCATGTCTAAAGGAGAGTGGATGCTGCGCATGTGCAGGGGAGTTCACCTCCTGACCTTCCTGCTGAGGCATTGACCAATGGGAAGAGTTGCACGACCGGAAGGACTCTGGTCCTCCAGCCAATCAGAGCGCGGGGTTTGTGTGACTGAGCTTCACTCCGGCGGAAACTTCCTCCTGGGCCTTCAGCAAACAAACCTCCAGACGCCGCTGGTTCTCCAGCATTCTGCACCTTTCATCAACAGTGACAGGAATGATCACCCCCGCCCCCGGCATGAGCTTTACACCTCTGGCGGGGGAAATACCAGGGGCCGAATTAACGGAAGAACTCAAACTCTTCCTGAAAATGTGCAGTGAATGAAGTACCTCTGATCAGGGAGGCATCAAACCTCCACCTTCTCGTCCTGGGGGTGAGCCCTCGAGCAGAACCTCCAGAAAACCGGGGGGGGGGGGGGATGGGCAGTATTTATGATGTTCCCTGTGGTGCAAGTGGACACCAGGTCGTTCACGGCACGAAGAAGTCGGCGATTCTAGTCTGACATTGCTGTGGGACTGGAAAGAAGGTAAAATCTCCGCCCCTCGGGTGCAAAGTTACCCAAATATCCACATGGGCAGCACGGTAGCACAAGTGGATAGCACTGTGGCTTCACAGCGCCAGGGTCCCAGGTTCGATTCCCGGCTTGGGTCACTGTCTGTGCGGAGTCTGCACGTCCTCCCCGTGTCTGCGTGGGTTTCCTCCGGGTGCTCCGGTTTCCTCCCACAGTCCAAAGACGTGCAGGTTAGGTAGATTGGCCATGCTAAATTGCCCTTTAGTGACCAAAAAGGTTAGGAGGGGCTATTGGGTTACGGGGATAGGGTGGAAGTGAGGGCTTAAGTGGGTCGGTGCAGACTCGATGGGCCGAATGGCCTCCTTCTGCACTGTATGTTCTATGTTCTATAACCCACCTCCTCACAAGCCGAGACTAACGCCCGAGCTTGTAGCTGGGGTGGGGGGTGGGGGGTGGTGGGGGGTGGGGGGGGGGGGTAACCAGGTAACCGGGAGCTTATCCACCAGAGGATATATGTGGCCGTTGAAGTGACCAACCACGGAAGAGTTAGTCGAAGCTAACAGCAAAATCCACAAAAGCTTTCGCAATGAACTCCGGGGAGTCGTTCGGGCATCCAAAGACATTCATTATTGAAACAACATCTTCATGCACCAAACCTCTAATGATCACATATCCATCTCCTTTGTCCTTGGTACAGGTTTCAACCTTAAAAGGGGATATTTTTATTAATAAGGATTGACACACCCATGCTACTTGATGACAAAGAGGCAAAGAAAATCCTTCCCAACCGATCCAGCCTCAATTTAAAGTGTTCCTCATCATAGAATCCCGACAGTGCAGAAGGATGCCATTCAGCCCATTGATTCCGTACCTGCCTTTGAAAGAGGACCCTACCTAGGCCCATGACTCCACCGTGTCACTGTCACCCAGTAACCCTACCTAACCTATTTGAACACTAAGGGGCCAATCCACCTAACTTGCACATCTTTGCCCTGTGGGAGGGAACCGGAGAAGCCAGAGAAAACCCACGCAGACATGAGGAGAAGGTGCAAACTCCACCCAGGCAGTCACTCGAGGCCCGAATTTAACTTGTGTCCCTGGTGCTGTGAGGCAGCTGTGCTAACCACTGTGCCACCTTGCCGCACCAAATGAGTTTAAGCTTGATGAGATTCCTGCAATAAAGCTATGTCGACTTTCACCTTAAGAAAGGAGAGGATTTTTTTCCTTCTGATAGGGTGATGGATGCCCCGTACATTCCCTGAGAAAATTTGCAGATTAACTGCTGCCATTAGTTAGGCGACAGAGAGACAGGAACAGATTTTCACGCCACAATCGGGCGTGCGCCATTACCCCCTCCTCCAACTCTCTTTACACCAGAGGCACCAAAGTCTCCCCAAACTGCTCCTTTCACAGACAAAAGCCCCATCTGTACCAGAGTAGGATAAAGTCAACAACACATAAACCCTCCCATAATAACAAAAATACAAAAGAATCACGACCACAACAGATTCAAGGGGACAATCCTCAATATGACTGAGGACTCGGAGGATTAACCCCACGGCCAGACTGTTGTTACCCTCGGGATACCTTCTCCAAACTGAGGAGAAGAAAAGAAGGGCCAACAAGGGAATGGGGATCGAATGTCCTTCCCACATTTTAGACCCACCCGTGAAGATCTGCATCCACCACCACCCACCCGTTGGCAATGGCGCCACTCGGTTCTGCCATGATTAACGTTCGGATAATAGAAGAAAGACGACGGATAATAAGCACACGGCACATCTACCATAACTGAGATAAGATAATCCGAGTCCCTGTAACACTCGAGGAGAAGAAGACATTCAATCGGCCCTCACAGAATAACAACTCCCTTCAACAGGATAAAAGATAACAAATTCAGACAACAACACCATGATAGGGAAAGAGTCCGGATTAGTTAGTCCGAGCTGCAAACCATCCCTACAAATCCTTGCCCTTCATAGATTTAATGAAGGCCGATGCAGTAGTCGGATTATCAAAAGCCTTGACGGACTTGTCGGATACAATTTACAGGGTCACAGGATAAAGCGACAGAATTCACTCCCGCAGCCTTGAGTTCCCTTCAAACTTTATCGAAGCCTCGATGCTTCGTTTGCGTCGCTGCCGAAAAGTCCTGGAAGAATGAAATCCTCAGTCCCTCATGGAGCCAGGTCCCACCTCACCTTACCTGTCTCCAGGGCCCTCTGGTGATCTTCAAGTTGTGGAAGCGAATGATTACAGGCCTGGGATGAAAACTATTCCTCGGCCTCAAAGACAGGATCCGATGCCCTTTCTAATTTGAAACACCCAGGCTTCACATCCAGCTTGAGAAAACGTGGCAGCCGGTCCTCGAAGAACCTAATGGGAGCCTTACCCTCCACACCTTCTGGCAGGCCGACGACTTGGATGTCCTTTCTCTGACCCTCGGTTCTCCAAGTCCCCCAGGACCTCCCCCACGGCACTCAGATGGTTCTCTAAGGATTTAATTCCTGCCTCCGCCGAGGAGGCATCTTGCTCAACGTTCAGAATTCTCTCCTTGGGTTCGTCGTTCCTTTTCTTGGTGTTTTACAGCTCGGCCTCGTGAGCTCACAGATATTGAGTCAGCACACTCAGCCTCTGGTCAGTAACACGGAGAATGTTGCTGAAATAGGTTGGTCAATGACCCCACAAAATAGACGAGCAGACTTGATGGGCTGAATGGCTGACTGCAGCTCCTATTTGTTATGGTCTCTGTGTCCAGGACAGGAAGCAGTGAGCATGGATCTGTCAATCAGCCTGAATCAGCACCTTCAGGAGAATTGGGAGGGTGAATATTAGATATAGTAGGGTGAGAATGGAGGGAGAGTGTGTGGGACGGAGATTTACAGCTTTTGGGGAATGAGAGAGGAAAGAATGTTCTCTCGAATTGTCTATTCTGAATTTCTATCCTGTGCTGACAGTGATGACTATTGTAAATTGTTTTTACAGGATATTAGAACAAGAGGAATTACAGACAGAAATCTCAAACTTTACGTCTCAATCTGACTGGGTCTCAATTTCTTGGAACTGAATATCACCAGACTTTGAATCTAGAAGGAGAAATGTTTGTCTGTTCTGTCGGCTTCAAAAGATTTTAACCATCAGTGTGACTGGAAAAGCACCGAGACACACACACCCGAGTGAGAGTGTTCCAGAGCACTGACTGTGGAAAGAGCTTTAACCAGTTACACAGCCTGAAAAAACATCACACCATTCACAGCGGGGAGAGATCGTACACGTGTTCTGTGTGTGGACGAGGCTTCAACTGATTGTCCGACCTGTAGAAACACGAGGAAACCCAACACATGGAGAAACCGTGGAAATGTGGAGACTGTGGGAAGGGATTTAGAGCCCCATCACAGCTGGAAGCTCATAGACGCATTCACACTGGGGAGAGGCCATTCACCTGCTCTGTGTGTGAGAAGGGATTCATTCAGTTATCCGCCCTGCGGACACACCAGCGAGTTCACACTGAGGCGAAGCCATTCACCTGTTCTCAGTGTGAGAAGGGATTCACTACTTTATCGAGCGTGCGGATACATCAGCGAGTTCACACTGGGGAGAAGCCATTCACCTGCTCTGTGTGTGGGAAGGGATTCACTCTGTTATGTGCCCTGCAGACACACCAGCGAGTTCACACTGGGGAGAAGCCATTCACCTGCATTCAGTGTGAGAAGGGATTCACTCAGTTATCCAGCCTGCAGTCACACCAGAGAATTCACACTGGGGAGAGACCGTTCACTTGCTCTCAGTGTGAGAAGGGATTCACTACTTTATCGAGCCTGCGAAGACACCAGCGGGTTCACACTGGGGAGAGGCCATTCACCTGTTCTCAGTGTGGGAAGCGATTCACACAATCATCCGACCTGCAGATACACCAGCGGGTGCACACTGGGGAGAGGCCATTCACCTGCTCTCAGTGTGGGTTGGGATTCACTCAGTTATCCGCTCTGCAGTCCCACCAGCGAGTTCACACTGGGGAGAGGCCGTTCATCTGCTTTCAGTGTGAGAAGGGATTTGGTGATTCATCCACCCTGCGGATACATCAGCGAGTTCACACTGGGGAGAGGACATTCACCTGCTCTCATTGTGAGAAGAGACTCACTACTTTAAAGAGCCTGCAGATACATCAGCGACTTCACACTGGAGAGAGGCCATTCACCTGCTCTCAGTGTGAGAAGAGATTCACCACTTCATCGAGCCTGCGGATACACCAGCGAGTTCACACAGGGGAGAGGCCTTTCACCTGCTCGGAGTGTGAGAAGGGATTCACTCGGTTATCCAGCCTGCAGACACACCAGCGAGTTCACACAGGGTAGAAGCCGTTAACCTGCTCTTAGTGAGAGAAGGGCTTCAGATATCCAAACACTGCAGGAACCCTGGCGAGTTCACACCTGGAAGAAGCCATTCACCTGCTCTGAGCAGGGGAAACATTCACTGATCTGTCCTAACTACCGAGACACTAGCGAGTTAATTCTGGGGAGAGACCATTCATCTGCTCTCAATGTGGGGAGGGGTTTTGTGATTCAGCACACCTGTTGTGACTCCAACAAGTTCACAATAAATTACAGATGTTGGCTCCGTTGTTTTTGTTTCTGCTCTCACTGACCAGAAAAAGGTGTAATTCTGTTCTCTCTGCATCTAAAGACTATCTCCAGATCATTTGGTGAATTCAGAGTGATGACTACTCTCAGAGAATTTAAACCTGATGTTCTTCTGTAAAAAGGATTTTTGTCTTACGGATGTTCACAGGAAAGTTTAAGGATTACTTATAGTATTGTATTCTTTGGGGGGTATATTTGAATTGATGGGTGCTAAGATGTTCACTGTATGTTTTCAAAAGGTTAACTGAGTTCATAGAATAAACATTGTTTTGCTTTAAAAATTACTTTTAAATTTCTGCTGCACCACACCTGTAGAGTGGGCCGTGTGCTCCCATACCACAATCTAGTAAAAGTTGTGGGTCGGGTGAACTCCATGATACACTTTGGGGTTCTCTAAACCCTGGCCCATAACACATGGTATGAGGGGCAAGTTGTCTGTGGTAGATTGGGAAATTACAATAAACATATCACTGAAAGTGGCAACGCAGGTGGATAAGGTAGCTAAGAAGGCAGACGGCATGATTGTCTTCATTGATGTGGGAATTGACTACACAAAATTGTCACGTTAATGCTGCAGCAGTACAGAACCTTAGTTAGGCCACAGGTGGAATATTGCCTACAATTCTGGTCCTCACCAGATTACCAAAAGGTTGTGGAGGCTTTGGAGAGAGTACAGAGGAAGTTTACCAGGATGTTGCCTGGCCTGGAGGGTATTAACTATGAGGAGAGGTTGGATAAATTCGGATTGTTTTCACTGGAAAGACGGAGGTTGAGGGACGACCTGATAAAAGTTTACAAAATTATGAATGGCATGGACAGAGTGGATAGTCAGAAGCTTTTTGCCAGGTTGTAAAAGTCAATTACCAGGTGAACATAGGTTTAAGGTGTGAGGGGCAAAGTTTAGAGGAGATGTGCGAGGGAAATTTTTTACACAGAGGGTGGTGAGTGCCTGGAACTCGCTGCCGGAGGAGGTGGTGGAAGCAGGTACGATAGTGACGTTTAAGAGGCATCTTGACAAATACATGAATAGGATGGGAATAGACGGATACAGACCCTGGAAGCACAAAAGGTTTTAGTTTAGTCAGACATCATGATCCGAGCAGGCTTGGTGGGCCGAAGGGCCTGTTCCTGTGCTGTACTGTCCTTTGTTCTTTGTATGACAGTAGACAATAGACAGGCAACCACTCGCATTTTATTTACATAAAATATAGATTCCTTTAAGAGGCAAAAATTAAACAGCAAAAGTGAAGCTATCGTGGCGAACAAGAAAAGTTAAAGATTCCATGAGATCAATGGAGGAGACAATATAGTAGTGAGCCTGAGGATTGGGAACTTGTGTCAGAATTCAGCAAAGGAGGATCAAGAAACTGATAAATAGCCATGTGAGAGCAAACTGAGGAGAACTGGAAAAGCTCCTGTAGGAATATGAAAAGGAAAAGATTAGCAAAGACCAATGTGGGTCCATTCCAGGCAGAGACAGGAGAGTTTATAATGGGGAATAAGGAAATGGCAGAGAAACTAAACAATGTGAGTCTGTCTTCACAGAGGAAGATATAGAAATCATCCCAAAAACACGAGAGAACCAAGGAACTATTGAGCACGAGGAACTGCAAGAGATTAGTATTAGTGAAAAAGCAGCACTGGAGAAAATAATGGGATTGACAGTTAATAAATCCCCAAAAGCTGCTGCTCTCCATCCCAGAGTGTTGAAAGAGGCGGCTGGAGAGACAGTGGATACATTGGTGATCATCTTTCAAAATTCTATAGATTCTGGAATGGTTCCTGCAGATTGGAAGGTGGTTAATGTAACCCCAATATTTAAGGAGAGAGAGAGAAAATGGGGAACCACAGACCCATGAGCCTGACATCAGTAGGAGGGAAAATGCTACAATCTATTATAAAGGATGTGATAACATGCGAATTAGGAGCAGGAGTAGGCCACTCGGCCCCTCGAGCCTGCTCAACCATTCAATAAGTTCCCGGCTGATCTGATTGTGACCTCAACTACACAGAGGCTCCTTGGAAAATAAATTTGGGAGAGCATAAGAATATTCTTTATTGGCTTCCGGTGGGGTGGGCGAGCAGGGTGGCCGCAAAAAAAAGAGCTCCCGCCCGTAGCCGCGATTCGCGGCGATTTCGGGGAAATCCATGAGACCCCACGCAGTCCCCGACTATCGTCGGCCTTTGGGGCCGCCACGAGCAGCCAGCGGGGCCGGTTTAAAAGCCGGCGAAGAACCCCGTGCGGGTGTCGGGCGGGGGGGCTGAGGCGTCGGGCCCGGCAGGTCGGAGCAGCGGGGGCGGAGCTACGAAGAGGTCAAGGCGGCAGGCCCGAGCGCCATGTAGGGAGGGTGCTCCACGTCGGATGGCTCCCACCTAGGAAGAAGAAGGTTTGAAGCCTGGTCCCAGGTGAATGTAGAGGAGAAAGAAAGAAGATTCATGGAAGTTTGTTGAAAAGTTTTTTTTTCTCAAAAAAGAAGAATGTCAGATTGATGAAGGGCAGGAGGGTGAAGGGGGAGAGAGGAGAAAGGAAAGAAGATAAAAAACAATAAGCCGCTAAAAGATGCGAAAAGCAGCGTCAAAGAAAGGAGGAAACGCGGGTTCGCCGCCGAAGGAGAAGACGAGCAAAAGCAAAAGTGCTGACAGGATGGCGGAAGCCGAACTGCAAGGCGGGACCGCACTACTTACGGTGGAGAAGATGACCGAGGTGATGGTGGTGGAGTTGGAAAAACGTTTGGTAAGGCACATGGAGATCCTGAGGAAAGAGATGGTGGTCGTGGTGAGGTCATTGTTGGAGGAGGCAATCGGCCCGATCAGGGTGGAGGTGGCAAAGGTATCGGCCGAGGTGAGAGAGCAGGGCGAGAAGATGGAGGTGGAGGAGGCCGTGACACGACACAGCGACCAGGTCACCTCGATGGGTGATGAGCTGCGGAGGGTGGTGGAGGTTAACAGAGGGCTCCGAGCAAAGCTGGAAGACTTGGAAAACCGCTCAAGGCGGCACAATTTGAGAATTGTGGGCTTGCCCGAAGGGACAGAGGGCCCAAGGCAAACGCAATACTTCGCTAAGAAGTTGGTGGAGCTGATGGGGGAGGGTGAGAACCCCACCCTGTACGAGGTAGACTGAGCTCATCGGTCATTAAGGCCGAAGCCCAAAGTGAACGAGCCACCAAGGGCAGTAATTATCTGCTTCCATAAGTTTTGCATGAAGGAGAAAGTATTAAGCTGGGCGAAGCAGAAGCGTGAGGTGCTGTGGGATGGTACTGCGGTTCGGATCTACCAGGATTGGACGGTGGAGTTGGCAAAAAGACGAGCGGCGTTTGGGCGAGTGAAGGCGGCTTTGTACAAGAAGGGGATGCGATTTGGTGTGGTGTACCCGGCGAAGTTTAGAGTAACATATAAAGCCAAAGACTTTTATTTTGAGACAGCGGAGGCGGCTGAGGCGTTCGTGAGGGCAGAAGGCTTGGGACAGACGTGAAGAGCGGAACTGGAAGAGAGACTGTGGACTGTGTTTGAGCGGCTGGAAAATGTACAAATGTTACAACTTTTTTTTTACTGATTTGTATTGAAATTTGAAATTTACTTCTCTTTGCATTGTTGCAGAGTTCCAGTTAATGGTGTTCTGTGTTGCGACGGTTAAATGTTATGTTAGTGAATTGTAGGGGTTGGATTGTTGGGTTTGTTTTGGTGTTTCTTTCTCTGGGACTGGGCGGAAGGGGGCGAGAGGTATTGGCGGGGGGGGAGCCACCCGCGCTAGCTAACTAGAGTCAGTTAGTGAACGGGGGTGAGGTGAGAGGAGGACTGCGGACGTTGGAGCCTGGGTAGCAGGCTTCAATGGGCCTACGAGGCGAGCAAGAGGGGGTGGAGGGAGGGATGTTGGGGGATGTTTTTGTAGGGGGGGGGGTTCTTGGGAGGGGGGGGAAGGGGTTCAATGTTAACAATGGACAGGGGCGGGTCAGGCTTATGGGGCAAGGCCCGGTGGTATGGTGATGGTGGATAAGAAAGGTGGGAGGGGTGGGGGGTGAGAGACCCCCAGTAAGGATAATCACGTGGAACGTGAGAGGGCTAGGAGGTCCGGTCAAGGGTGCTTGCACATCTTAAAAGTTTGAAAGCCGATGTAGCAATGCTGCAGGAGACTCACTTGAGGGTGAAGGACCAGGTGAGACATAAAAAGGGCTGGGTTAGCGTTTAGTGTTTCGCTCCGGATTTGATGGAAGGGCTCGAGGGGTAGCGGTGCTGGTCAGCAAAAGGGTACGCTTCCAGATGGAGAAGGTGGTGGCAGATCAGGGGGGTAGATATGTGATTGTGACAGGGGCATTGGAGGGGAGATTAGTGGCGCTGTTAAGTGTGGGATTCGTGAGGAAGGTGGTTGGGGTTATTCCCGACTTAGACACGCATGAGCTGATTGTGGGGGGGGGGGGTCTGGAACCTGGTGCAGGAACCAAGGTTGGACAGATCATGGCCGCGCTCGCTGGTTCCATCAGGGGGGGCGAAGGCGCTGGCTGGGCTAATGGTGGAAATGGGAGGGGTGGACCCTTGGAGGTTCCTGCACCCAAGGGAACGGGAGTATTCATTTTTCTCAGCGGTCCATAAGGTATACTCGCGGATCGACTTTTTTGTGGTGGGGAAGGCTTTGCTGGCTGGAGTCAAGGGGTCGGAATACTCTGCAATTGCAGTGTCAGATCACGCTCCACATTGAGTGGATATGGTGCTAGAGAAGGGGGCAGCGCAGAGACCGGGGTGGAAACTGGATGTGGGGCTTTTGGGGAACCAAGTATTCTGTGAGAAAATTGAAAAGGTAATTAAGGAATATGTAGGTTTCAATTGTACGGGTGAGGTGTCGAAGGCAGTCATCTGGGAGGCTCTAAAGGCGGTGGTGAGAGGTGAGGTAATTTTGTTTAAGGCTAGGGTGGATAAGGAGGAGAGGTTGGAGCGGCAGAGGGTAATAGATGAGATGTTGGAGGTAGCTAGTAGGTATGCAGAGGATGGGGACCCGGCAAAGCTGGAAAAGAGGAAGGAACTACAGGCGAGCTTCGACCGACTGTCCACCAGGAAGGCGGTGCGCCAACTGAGACGAGCAAGGGGTGCAGTTTATGAACATGGAGATATGTTAGCAGGTCAGCTCCGGAGGGAGGCAGCGGCAAGGGAAATTCTTCAGGTGAAGGATAGGGCAGGGAAGTTGGTGGTGGCCCCAGTGCTGATTAACAAGGTTTTTGAGGAGTTTTATGAGAGGTTGTACAAGTCAGAGCCACTCGGAGGAGACCGTGAGATGCAGGAATTTCTCGATGGGTTGGAGTACCCGAGGCTAGGGGAGGGGGACAGGGCTACATTAGAAGGAGCAATAGTGGAGCAGGAGATAAAGGATGCGATTGGGAGGATGCAGTCGGGGAATGTGGCAGGGCCGGATGGATTTCCGGTGGAATATTATAAAAAATTTAAGGATAGGTTGGCACCCCTGATGGTGGGGATGTTTGAGGAGGCGAAAGGGAAGGGGGTGTTGCCACAAACCTTGGGGCAGGCATCGATGTCCCATTTACTAAAAAAAGATAAGGATCCGACGGAGTGTGGGTCGTATCGGCCCATATCACTTCTGAATGTGGACGTAAAAGTGTTGGCGAAGGTACTGGCGGGTAGGCTGGAGGAGTGCCTTCCGAAGGTAATAGGGGAGGATCAGACGGGGTTCGTGAAAGGGAGGCAGCTGTTTTCGAACATTAGGAGGGTTTTGAACGTTGTTATGGCACCGGCGGAAAGAAAGGAAACAGAGGTAGTTGTGGCATTGGATGCCGAGAAGGCGTTTGATCGGGTAGAATGGGGGTACCTGATGGCAGTGCTGGAGCGGTTTGTGATTGGACCAAGGTTTGTGAACTGGGTAAAGCTATTATATAAGGATTCGAAGGCGAGTGTCCGCACAAATAATATCAGTTCGAGATATTTCTCTCTCCATCGTGGGACTAGACAGGGATGTCCTATGTCCCCCCTGCTGTTTGCACTTGCGATTGAGCCGCTGGCCATCGCATTGAGAAGTTCGGGAGCATGGAAAGGAATAGTGTGGGGGGGGGATAGAGCATAGGGTGTCCTTATATGCCGACGACTTGCTGCTGTATGTGTCGGAGCCGAGTGCGTCGATAGGAGGAATATTGATGCTACTGCGGGTATTTGGGTCTTTCTCGGGGTACAAGTTGAACCTGGACAAGAGTGAGTACTTTGTGGTGTCTCGGCCGGGGGTGGGGGCAGGGGTGGGGGGGGCTGCCATTCCGCAGAGCAGGGACTCATTTTAGGTATCTGGGGGTGCAGGTTGCCCGGGAGTGGGGGAGGCTTCGCAGGTACAACATCACTAGTTTGGTGGGGAGAGTGAAAGCCGATCTGGCAAGGTGGGATGGCCTTCCGCTGTCACTGGCAGGTCGGGTACAGGCGATTAAAATGAATGTGTTGCCGCGATTCCTGTTTATTTTTCAATGCCTACCGATTTTCCTGCCAAATACTTTTTTCAGGGAGATTGAGGGAAGGATTACCTCATTCATATGGGGAGGGAAGGTGGCCAGAGTGAGAAAGGTGCTGCTACAGAGGGGAAGGCAGGCAGGGGGTTTGGGTCTCCCGAACTTGTTGTACTACTACTGGGCGGCGAATGTGGAGAAAGTGCGGAGCTGGGTCAGAGGGGTGGATTCTCAGTGGGTCAGAATGGAGGAGAGTTTGTGCAGGGGGTGGGGGTTGAAGGCACTTGCAACAGCGCCGCTCCCAATAGCTCCGGGGAAATATTCAGGGAGTCCGGTAATAATAGCTTCATTGAAAATCTGGAGGCAGTTTCGCCAACACTTCGGGTTGGGTTTAGGGTCAAGGGAAATGCCGATTCGGGGGAACCACAGATTTGAGCCAGGGAGGTGGGATGGAAGTTTTTGGAAATGGGAAGAGAAGGGGATTAAGACGCTAAAAGATTTGTTTCTTCGGGGTCGGTTTGCAGGATTGAGGGAGCTGGAAGCGAAGTATGGGCTAGAGCAGGGAGAAGGGTTTAGGTACATGCAGGTTCGGGATTTTGCCAGGAAGGAGATACAGAGCTTCCCAGAGGAACCGGCCTCCACATTGCTGGAGGAGGTGTTGACGACAAGGGGACTGGAGAAGGGGGCAGTGTCAGCGGTGTACGCAGCTATTCTGGAAGAGGATAAGGCACCACTGGAAGGGATCAAAGCAAAGTGGGAGGAAGAGCTGGGAGAGGTTATAGAGGAGGGGGCCTGGTGTGAGGTGCTCCGGAGAGTGAATGCCTCCACCTCATGTGCGAGGTTGGGGCTGATACAGCTGAAGGTGGTATATAGAGCGCACCTCACGAGGACGAGGATGAGCTGATTTTTTGAAGGAGTAGAGGATGTGTGTGAGCGTTGCGGGGGGGGGGGGGGGGGGGCTGCGAATCACATTCATATGTTTTGGTCCTGTCCAAAGCTAGGGGAGTACTGGAAGGAGGTGTTTAGGGTAATTTCCAAGGTGGTGCGTGTGAAACTGGACCCGGGTCCCCAGGAGGCCATATTCGGGGTGTCGGACCAGCCAGGGTTGGAAACAGGAGCGGAGGCAGATATCATAGCCTTCGCCTCGTTGATCGCCCAAAAGCGGATCCTGCTGGGATGGAGAGCAGCCTCTCCATCCAGTGCCCTGGCGTGGCGGGGGGACCTGTTGGAATACTTGACCCTTGAGAAGGTTAAGTTTGAACTGAGGGGAAGTCGGAGGGGTTCTACAAGTCATGGGCACTATTTATTATGCACTTTCAAGAACTGGATAACATCGACATTAGTTGGGGGGGTGCTGTGTAGATTAAGGGTGACTATGGGTAATCCCTGATTCCTTTTTGTCATTTGTTTATGTAAACATGTGGGCTGAGGTTTGGGGGTTGGTGGGCGGATGGGATCGTTGTTATTATGGGGATTGACATATCTTGCTGATTATTGTTTATTGTTGATGGGTGTAAATGTGGGAGAAAATGTGAAAAAGTAGAATAATTAAAAAAAAAAAATAAATAGAAAAAGGAAATAGAGGCACTGGAGAAGATGCAACAAAGATTCACAAGAATAATACCAGAACTGAGAGCATTTTTATCATAGAATTTGCATAGAAGGAGGCTATTCGGCCCATCGAGTCTACACATGCCCTTGAAAGGGCACCCTACATAAGCCCACACCTCCATCCTATCCCCATAACGCAGTAACCCCACCTAACTGTTGGACATTAAGGGCAATTTATCACGGCCAATCAACCTAACCCGCACATCTTTGGACTGTGGGAGGAAACCGGACCACCCAAAGGAAGTCCACGCAGAGACGGGGAGAACGGGCAGACTCCGCACAGACAGTGACCCAAGCCGGGAATCGAACCCAGGTCCTTGGCACTATGATGCAACAGTGCTACCCACTGTGCTACCTGCCGCCCCATTGCACATTAACCCTCAGGAAAGGCTGGGGCTGCTTTTCGCTAGAAAAAAAAAGACTAGAGGGTGATCTGATGGAAGTCCTTAAGATTACGAAGAGTTCAATAATCCAATAGGGATTTGATGAGAAACCTCTTTACCCAGCAAGTGGTGAGAATGTGGAACTCACTACCACAGCGAGTGGTTGAGGGGAACAGCATGAATACATTGAAAGGGAACCGAGATTCATAGAATCATTGAATTTACAGTGTAGAAGGAGACCATTCAGCCCATCGAGCCTGCACTGGCCCCTGGAAGCGTACATGAGGTAGAAAGGAATAGAAGGATATGCTGATGGGGGAGATGAAGAGGGGTGGGTGGAGGCTCATGTGGAGCATTAATACTGACAGAGACCAATTGTGTTGTTGCGCTCCGAGGTTCAAAGAGCATCAAACTAATAAAGACTTTTATCAATGAAGGAATTTTATTTCCCTATTAAGGGGCAATTTAGTATGGCCAATCCACCTACCCTGCACATCTTTGGGTTGTGGGGTGAGACCCACGCAGACACCCGTGGGGGAGAATGTCCACACGGACAGTGACCCAGAGCCGGGTTCAAACCCGGGTCCTCGGTGCCAAGAAGCAGCAGTGCTAACCACCGCGCCGCCATGCTGCCCTGACATCAGCTATTTGTGAAGGGGATATGATAATGCACGGTTTGAATAAACTGCACATACACTGTATTTCCCAAAATAAACCCATTATCTTCCTCCATGTCTAGTTGTATCTGTGCCTTTTCCATGTCAGGATATCTCCTCAGATCAGTGATGGCAGACTCGGCTAGTGAGTGGGCCGCATGAGTGACCCTCATTCATCTCTGTGTCGGCAAGATTGAAATCCACTAACTATGACCTATCTATCAGATTAAATACATTTAATACACACCAAATATTTCATAACGAGTTATAGAAAATGCTTAGTTCAATTCATTTATATTTTAATTGAACTATCAACTTCAAATGTTGAAAATGAAATATTTACACTTTGGATGCAGAGGGAGTGCACGGCTCACAGTCAATGTTGTGCAATCAGAATGCTCCTCACTTCACTTCCCCTCGCTTTACATGTGTCAAGTCAAGTCGCCATAGTGCCAGTTGACCATAGGCTGCCTTCCCCTTTGACAGGGAGAGCTGAGATATGGTGATTTAACTGGAGGATCACCATACCTCAGGTGAGGGCCAAGGTTGAGAAGGCAAAGCCTTCATGAATAACCTCAGCCAGTACGGGAATTGAACACGTGCTGTTGGCCTCGCGCTGCATCATAAACAAGCTGTCCAATGTATCACTTCAGTAACACCGGTAGAAAAAAACTATGTGGATGGGAATCGGTGGAATATGGCAACCCTGCCTGTGGGCAATAGTCAGCAAAATGTCTTGTGGGCCGCGCTCAGAACCCAGATGGGCTGCATGTGGCCCCCAGGCCGCTGGTTTCCCACAACTGCTCTGTGTGTGGGAAGGGATTCACTCAGTCATCCCACATGCTGAGACACAAATGAGCTCACACTGGGGACAAACCGTTCATGTGCTCTGACTGTGGGAAGGGATTCAAACATTCATCCACCCTTCTGACACATTAGAGAGTTCACACAGAAAAGAGACTGTTCACCTGCCCGAAGTGTGGGAAGGGATTCAGTGAGTTATTCAATTTTCTGACTCGCCAGCGGGTTCATACCGGGGAGAGGCCTTTCACCTGCACTGTGTGGGGGAAGCGATTCACTCGTTCTTCTAACCTGCGAATACACCAAGTCACTCACACCAATGAGAGTCCCTTTAAATGCTCTGCCTGTGGGAGTGGCTTCAAAAGTTCTCAAGAACTGATGTCCCACCAGCGCACTCACACTGAGGAGAGACCGTTCAGCTGCTCTGAGTGTGAGAAAGGATTTATTCAGTTATCCAAACTGCAGATGCACCAATGAATCCACATCGGGCAGAGGCCATTCACTTGCTCTGATTGTGGGAATGGATTCTGTGATTCATCCACCCGGAAGACATGCCAGCAGAGAGAGGTTGTTCATCTGATCTATTTGTGGAAAAGGATTCACTCTGCTATGCATCCTGTTGAGACAGCAGAGTGTTCAGAAGTGATGGCAGGGATTGGCTTCTGCTGTTATTGCTGCTGTTAATCACATCCAGGGCTGAACCATGTTCATTCTGACACTTGGTGAGGTTGGACGGTTAGAGGGTTTCTTTCTGCTGGACTGGCCGGTCTCACGACCTTGCTTCCAGTGGGCTGATGCGCTTTGAGTCTGGGAGAGTACATGTCCTTTGAATTGATCCACAAAAGGTCGCTTCCCACAACCGAGTGAATCCCTTCCCGCAGTCAGACAGGTGAACGGTCTCTCCCCGGTGTGAACTCATTGGAGTGTCAGCAGGCTGGATAATTGAGTGAATCCGATCCCACAAATGGAGCAGGTGAATGGCCTCTCCCTGGTATGAACTCGCTGATGAGTCGGAAGGCTATATGAATCACGGAACCCTTTTCAGCAAGTAGAGCAGGTGAACACTTTCTCCCCAGTGTGAACGCACTGGTCGATCATCGGGCTGAATGACTCAGTGAATCCCTGTCCACATGCAGAGCATTTGAAAGGCCTCTCCCGAGTGTGAATTTACTGCTGTGTCTGCAAGGTGGATAAATTATTGAATCCTTTCCCACATTCAGAGCAGGTGAATGGCTTCTCCCCAGTATGAGCTCTTTGATGTGGCAGCAGGTGGGATGACTGAGTGAATCCCTTCCCACACACAGAGCAGGTGAGTGGCCTCTCCCCAGTGTGACGACATTGATGAGTTTCCAGCACAGATGGGGATCTGAATCCTTTCCCACAGTGCCCACATTTTCAGGTGCAGGCGTCCTTGAGACTCTCCAGGTTTCATAATCAGTTGAAGCCTCGTCCACAGCAAAAACGTGCAGGATTTCTCTCCATTCTGAATGGTGCGATGTTTTATCAGGCTGTGTAATTGGATAACTGCAGGGCGGCACGGTGGTGCAGTGGTTAGCACTGCTGCCTAGGGTGCTGAGGACCCGGGTTCGATGCCGGCCCCTTGTCTGTGTGGAGTTGCACATTGTCCCCATGTCTGCGTGGGTCTCATCCCCACAACCCAAAGATGTGCAGGTTAGGTCAATTGGTCGCACTAAATTGCCCCTTAATTGGACAAAATAATTGAGTATTCTAAATTTATAAAACAAAGTAATTGGTTGACGCTTTTTCCAGTCAGTTCCATGGAACACAATTACCGTGTCTGTGTGTCTTGGTGCTTTAAAATCTCGAGACAGACAAACATTTCTACATCTAGATTCAAAGTCTGATGATATTCAGGTCCCAAGGAATCGAGTGACTTTGTCAAACCCAGATGTGACATTTACTTTCAGATTTCTGTCTGTAAATCCTCACTTTCTAATATACTGTAAAAGATTATAAATATCATCACTGTCAAATAAAATAGAAATCCAGAAGACAATTCTAGTTTCAATGGAATATTTTTCCTCCCTCGTTCCCCTAAAGCTGTAAATTTCCATCCCACATACTCCCTCCATTCTCACTCTGCTGTATCTAATATTCACCCATGATAAGACATATGGGACAGTGGGGGAGAACTTTATTTCGGCAGTGAGTGCTGATGACTTGGAACTCACTACCTAGTGGTGCAAGTTGAGACAATAAGATTATTTGAAACTGAATGTAGAAGGGCACGTGAAGGAAATAAACTTGCAGAGGTATGGTGATATCGAGGGGAAATGGGACAGCCTGAATTGTTCTGCAGAGTCGGCATGGACTCAAGTGACTGAATGGACTCCTTCTGTGCTGTAATAAAATAGAGAACATATTCACAGAAGACAAGAAATAATAATAAATGGCTTAACCCCTTTAATGTGAACATTATGAAAGAGACCATTCTTTTAGCCAGACAAATAAATGTGTCAAGCTGAGGGAACAAAGGATGTCAATGTCTTTCAGAGAGAGAGAGACCTGGGCCAACCTTTTCAGAGTCTGGACCCTCCCTGGATTCGCTTCCTTTCCTACAGTTGCTGCAAGTGACCAATGTCTCCCCAGAATGAGAAAGGAAATGGAAAGGAGGAAACACTGAGCTCCCAGATAAGGAGGAAGTTTTAGTCTGAAACTCAATGTCCAATCTCTGAATTGTGGCGTCACAATGGAGCCCTGCCTGAATCAACCAATAACACATCACTCTGCTCCACGGTGACGTCTGCGGGTTCCAGTGCGCTGTCCCGCCCCCATTATTTCCCCTCCCCCTTGTCTCCTCCAGACAAGGTTTCCAGGCAACCGGCTGACGGCTCCCGCCAGAGCGAGAAGCCGCTCGGTGATTTCCGCCCAGGTCCGGGACTGCGCATGTTCAAGGGGCGGGTTGGTGCGCATGTGCGGGGAGGCCCCGCCCCTTGACCCTCATGCAGAGATATTGACAAATGGCAAACTGGGAGGACCGGACGGACTCATCTCCGCCAGTCAATCAGAGTTCCTTCATTGTCTACCTGCAGACTTTGGAAATTGAGCTTGTTAACCTGCTCATTCCTGCTCAGCAAAGCTGCTGCTCCTCACTCTGAATGAGCTTGAGCTTCACACCTCCCGTCTCCAACATCTGTGAGTAAAACACTTTCTTTTCTCCCCCTTTCCATTTCTTTTTTCATGCTGGCCTTCAATTGGTCACTTGCAGCAACTGAAGGGTAAGGAAGTGAATCCAGGGAGGGCACAGACTCTGGAAAGGTTGGCCCAGGTCCCTCTCTCTCTCTTCAAGACATTGACATCCTTTGCTCCCTCAGCTTGACACATTTATTTGTCTGGCTAAAAGGATGGTATCTTTCCCAATGCTCACAGCTCTGTCACTCTGCCCCTCAATATCCGCTCCCTGAAGACGACGTATGGGGTAGTTTTTGGCGACTAGGTATTGGGGAATGAGAGAGGAAAAAATGTTCCATAGAAACGAGAGTTGTCGGTTCTGAATTTCTATCCTACACTTTTGTAAACTCATTTTGTAAACTCCTTTTATAGGATATTAGAAGAGGAGGAATTACAGACAGAAATCTGAAACGTAACCTCTCGATGTGACGGAGTCACTCTATTCCTTGGGACCTGAATATCATCGGCCTTTGAATCTAGAAGGAGAAATGTTTGTCTGTTCTGTTGGCTTCAAAATATTTTAACCATCAGTGTGACTGGAAAAGCACCGAGACACACACACCCGAGTGAGAGTGTTCCAGAGCACTGACTGTGGAAAGCACTTTAACCAGTTACACAGCCTGAAAAAAAAAATCACACCATTCACAGCGGGGAGAGACCGTACACGTGTTCTGTGCAGGAGGCGTCAACTGATTGTCTGACCTGGAGACCCAAAACATGGAGAAGCCGTGGAAATGTGGGAACTGTGGGAAGGGATTCAGATCCCCATCTGTGCTGGAAGCTCATCGACATAGTCACACTGGAGAGAGGCCGTTTACCTGCTCTGTGTGTGGGAAGGGATTTGCTGTGTTATCCAACCTGCGGGCACACCAGCGAATTCACACCGGCGAGAAGCCATTCAGCTGCTCCCAATGTGGGAAGAGATTCAGTGATTCATCCAACCTGCGGAATCATCAGCTAATTCACACTGGGGAGCGACTGTTCACCTGCTCTCAGTGTGGGAAGAGATTCACTCAGTTATCCCAGCTGAAGAGCCACCAACGGGTTCACACTGGCGAGAAGCCATTCACCTGCTCTCTGTGTGGGAAGGGATTCACTGAGTTATCCAGCCTGAAGAAACATCAGCGAGTTCACACTGGGGAGAGGCCGTTCACCTGCTCTCAGTGTGGGAAGGGATTCCGTGTTTCATCCGTACTAATGAAACACCAGCGAGTTCACACTGGAGAGAGGCCATTCACCTGCTCTGCTTGTGGGAAGGGATTTACTGAGCTATCCATATTGAAGAAACACCAGCGAGTTCACACAGGGGAGAGGCCATACACCTGCTCTCAGTGTGGGAAGAGATTCACTCGGTCAGACACCCTGCAGTCACGTGAGCGAATACACACTGGGGAGAGGCCATGCAAATGCCCTCAGTGTGGGAAGGCATTCTATGTTTCAACCAGCCTACGGTCACATCAGCGAGTTCACACTGGGGAGAGGCCATTCACCTGCTCTTAGTGTGGGAAAGGATTTATTCACTCATCCAGCCTGCGGACACAACAACGACTTCACACCGGATAAAGGCCACTCGTGCCCACAGCCTGGGAAGGAAATCTGTGATTCATCGCAGCTCCTGATTCGCCAAGTTCACAAGTGATTACAGTGGTTGGATTCTGTTATTGTTTCTGCTTAAATTACATCCAGGACTGCATTTTGTTCATTCTGACAGTTGGCCAATGGGGATGGTCAGACGATTTCTTTCTGCTGGACTGCCGGTCTCACAAGGTTGCCTCCAGACGGCTGATGCTCTTTGAGACTTGTTGCAATTGCCTGGTTCTAAATTTCACGAGGATCACAGACTGAAAGACTGTTTGTAAGTTTGAAGATATTTAGTTCCCATTTCTGTTTGGAACCCCCAAAGCTTGCCACCTTGCCATGGAGATGGGCTGTGGTGGTTATATGTTTTTTTCTGTTTAATTTATTTGGGTGTTCCTCACAGTTTTCTTCTGAGAGGGTATGAAATAAATGAAATGAAAATCGCTTATTGTCACAAGTAGGCTTCAAATTAAGTTACTGTGAAAAGCCCCTAGTCGCCACATTCCGGTGCCTGTTCGGGGAGGCTGGTAGGGGAATTGAACTGTGCTGCTGGCCTGCCTAGGCCTGCTTTCAAAGCCAGCGATTTAGCCCTGTGCTAAACAGCCCTCTCAGAGGGGCAAGTTGTTTGAGGTGGATTGGGAAACAGGGATTAGCTAATATTAAAGGAAATATTACATATTTACCAGCTGGTCAGTTAGCTCAGTTGGCTGGTTCATGATGCGGAGCGACGCCAACAGCATGGGTTCAATTCCCGTACAGAGGTTATCCATGAAGGCCCTGCCTTCTCAACATTGCCCCTCACCTGAAGTGTGGTGACCCTCAAGTAAGTCATCACCAGTAAGCTCTCTCTCTCTCTCTCTCAAAGGGGAGAGCAGCCCATGGTCCTTTGGTGACTTTCATTTTACAGAATACAACAAGATTCCTTTAAGGAACACAAATCAAAGTTAAAGATCCCATTAGATCAAAGGAAGCGGCTCTTGAAGTGGCCAAAACAGTAGTAAGCCTGAGGATTGGGAACTTGTTTCGAATTCAGCAAAGGAGGACCAAGAAACTGATAAAGAAAAAATAGAATATGAGAGCAAACTGGGGAGAAACATAAAAACCCACTGGAAAAGCTTCTATAGGAATGTGAAAAGGAAAAGATTAGCAAAGACCAACATGGGTCCATTCCAGGCAGAGACAGGAGAGTTTATAATGGAGAATAAGGAAATGGCAGAGAAACTAAACAATGTGTGTCTGTCTTCATGGAGGAAGATACAGAAAATTGTTCAAAAACTGAAGGGAACCAAGGAACTGGTGTTCAAGAGGGACTGAAAGAGATTAGTATTAGTAACAAAGTAGTATTGGAGAAATTAATGTGGTTTGAAAGTGAATAAATCCCACAAAGTTGATGCTCTACATCCCAGAGTGCTGAAAGAGGCGGCTGTAGAGATAGTGGATACATTGGTGATCATCTTTCAAAGATTTTCAGATTCTGGAATGGTTCCTGCAGGTTGGAAGGTGGTAAATGTAACCCCACTATTTAAGGAGGGAGAGAGAAAACAGGGAACCACAGACGCATTAGCTTGACATCAGTAGGAGGGAAAATGCTACAATCTATTATAAAGGATGTGATGACTTCCGGGTGCGGCGATGACCAGCTAAGTCGCACGTTTCGGCAGCTCCCAGTGGAACGGACCTTTGGGCTCTTAATAGGAGCCCCAACGGCAATTTTAATGGCTAAAAACGCTGTGCGGTAAACCAGAAGGGAATCCCCCCTGGACACGGATGGAAAAAGGAGAGGAAAGTGGCCGGATTGCGGTGGATCCTCTAGAGCAGCGGCCAGGAAGGCAAGCACAAAGCAAGATGGCGTCGGAAGGTGGCAGTTTAATATGGGGCCCTGACCAACAAGAGTTCCTGCGGCGCTGCGTGGAAGAACTTAAAAAGGAGGTGAAGAAGGAGCTGTTGGCCCCGATATTACAGGCGATTGAAGGGCTAAAGGAGGAGCAAAAGACCAGGAGCAGGAGCTTCGGGTCGTGAAGGCAAAGGCAGCCGAGAATGAGGACGAAATACAGGGCCTGGTGGTGAAGACAGAGATGCACGAGGCACAACACAAAAGGTGTGTGGAAAGGCTGGAGGTGCTGGAGAATAATGCGAGGAGGAAGAATTTAAGGATTCTTGGTCTTCCCGAAGGTGCAGAAGGGGCGGACGTCGGGGCATATGTGAGCACGATGCTTCACTCGTTAATGGGATCGGAGGCCCCGACGGGCTCGTTGGAGGTGGAGGGAGCTTATCGAGTTATGGCGCGAAGACCGAGGGCTGGAGAAATTCCTCGAGCCATAGTGGTGAGATTTCTCCGATATAAGGACAGAGAGATGGTCCTCAGATGGGCAAAGAAAACCCGGAGCAGTAGGTGGGAGAACGCGGTGATCCGTGTATATCAAGATTGGAGTGCGGAGGTGGCGAGAAGGAGGGCAAGCTTTAATCGGGCCAAGGTGGTGCTGCACAAAAGGAAGGTTAAATTTGGAATGCTGCAGCCGGCAAGACTGTGGGTCACACATCAAGGGAAACACCACTACTTTGAAACGGCAGAAGAGGCGAGGACATTTATTGTCGAGGAGAAACTGGAATAAGTGGGCTAGAAAAAGAACGTTTGGGACAAAGTGATGGGGTGATTACATGGGGTGAAGGGGGGGAAGAGATGATTTCCCAAGTTGTTAATCCTGCGACCCTGTAACTTTTCTCTCTCCCCCATGTCGTAGGGGAGGGGGGGAGGGAGGATGAGGAGCTGGGGGCGCCGGCTATTGGGGGCGGGGCCAAATGGGAAGTGCGGGCTTTGTTCCCGCGCTATGATAATCATGGCGGGAACAGGGAAGCAGGAAGGAGGGGGCCTCGCACAGTGGGGGCCGAGGTCACGGGGGGAAGCCGAGGTCGGCCAGAGTTTGCTGACTTCTGGGAGCAACATGGGGGGTGCAATTACGCTAGAAAGGGATCTAGCGGGGAGGGGGGGGGGTTAACTGGGTTGCTGCTGCTGGGGAGAAGGGGGAGCTGGTATGGGGTGGGGTGGTCGGGGCGGGAGGGCGCCGTTGGGGGGAGATACGGCTACGTGGGAACCGGGTGAGGAGCTGGATTGAAAAAGGAGATGGCTAGTCAACAAGGGGGGTTGGTAAAGAGCCCCCCAACCCGGCTGATCACGTGGAATGTGAGAGGGCTGAACGGGCTGATTAGAGGGCACGGGTACTCGCACACCTAAAAAAAACTTAAGGCAGATGTGGTTATGCTGCAGGAGACGCATCTGAAACTGATAGACCAGGTCAGACTTCCCAAAGGATGGGTGGGGCAGGTGTTTCATTCGGGGCTAGACGCAAAAAACAGGGGGGTGGCTATATTAGTGGGGAAGCGGGTAATGTTTGAGGCAAAGACCATAGTGGCGGATAGTGGGGGCAGATACATGATAGTGAGTGGCAGATTGCAAGGGGAGGCGGTGGTTTTAGTGAACGTATATGCCCCGAACTGGGATGATGCCAATTTTATGAGGCGTATGTTGGGACGCATCCCGGACCTAGAGGCGGGAAAGTTGGTAATGGGTGGAGATTGGACCCAGGGCTGGACAGATCGAGGTCCAGGACCGGAAGGAGGCTGGCTGCAGCTAGGGTGCTCAAGGACTTTATGGAGCAGATGGGAGGAGTAGACCCCTGGAGATTTAGTAGACCTAGGAGTAAGGAGTTTTCGTTTTTCTCCTATGTCCACAAAGTCTATTCACGGATAGACTTTTTTGTTTTGGGAAGGGCACTGATCCCGAAGGTGATGGGGATGGAGTACACGGCTATAGCTATTTCAGACCACGCTCCACATTGGGTGGACCTGGAGATAGGGGAGGAAAAAGAACAGCACCCACCCTGGAGAATGGACATGGGATTATTGGCAGATGAGGGGGTGTGTTTAAGGGTGAGGGGGTGTATTGAAAGGTACTTGGAACTTAATGATAATGGGGAGGTACAGGTGGAAGTGGTCTGGGAGGCGTTGAAGTATGTGGTTAGAGGGGAGCTGATATCTATCAGGGCACATAAAGGAAAGCAGGAGGGTAGGGAAAGGGAGCAGTTGTTGAAAGAACTTTTGAGGGTGGACAGACAATATGCGGAGGCACCGGAGGAGGGACTGTACAGGGAAAGGCAAAGGCTACATGTAGAATTTGACTTGTTGACTACGGGTAATGCAGAGGCACAATGGAGAGAGGCACAATGGAGGAAGGCACAGGGTGTACAGTACGAATATGGGGAGAAGGCGAGCAGGTTGCTGGCCCACCAACTGAGGAAAAGGGGAGCAGCGAGGGAGATAGGGGGGGTGAGAGATGAGGAGGGAGAGATGGAGTGGGGAGCGGAGAGTGAATGGAGTGTTCAAGGCATTTTATGAAAGATTATATGAAGCTCAGCCCCCGGAAGGGAAGGAGAGAATGATGTGCTTTCTGGATCAGCTGGAATTTCCTAAGGTGGAAGAGCAGGAGAGGGCGGGACTGGGAGCACAGATTGAGACGGAGGAAGTAGTGAAAGGGATTGGAAGCATGCAGGCGGGCAAGGCCCCGGGACCAGACGGATTCCCAGTGGAATTTTATAGGAAATATATGGACTTGCTGGCCCCGCTACTGATGAGAACCTTTAATGAGGCTAGGGAAAGGGGGCAGCTGCCCCCGACTATGTCAGAGGCAACGATATCGCTCCTCCTAAAGAAGGAAAAAGACCCGCTGCAATGCAGGTCCTATAGGCCCATTTCCCTCCTGAACGTAGACGCTAAGATTCTGGCCAAGGTGATGGCAACGAGGATAGAGGATTGTGTCCCGGGGGTGGTCCATGAGGACCAAACTGGGTTTGTGAAGGGGAGACAGCTGAATACAAATATACGGAGGCTGCTAGGGGTAATGATGATGCCCCCACCAGAGGGGGAAGCGGAGATAGTGGTGGCGATGGATGATGAGAAAACATTTGATAGAGTGGAGTGGGATTATTTGTGGGAGGTGCTGAGGAGATTTGGCTTTGGAGATGGGTATATCAGATGGGTACAGTTGCTGTATAGGGCCCCGATGGCGAGCGTGGTCACGAATGGACGGGGGTCTGATTATTTTTGGCTCCATGGAGGGTCGAGGCAGGGGTGTCCTCTGTCCCCGTTATTGTTTGCACTGGCGATTGAGCCCCTGGCCATAGCATTGAGGGGTTCCAGGAAGTGGAGGGGAGTACTCAGGGGAGGAGAAGAACACCGGGTATCTCTGTATGCGGATGATTTATTGTTGTATGTGGCGGACCCGGCGGAGGGGATGCCAGAGATAATGCGGATACTTGGGGAGTTTGGGGATATTTCAGGTATAAATTGAACATGGGGAAAAGTGAGTTGTTCGTGGTGCATCCAGGGGAGCAGAGCAGAGAAATAGAGGATTTACCATTGAGGAAGGTAACAAGGGACTTCCGGTACTTGGGGATCCAGATAGCCAAGAATTGGGGTACATTACACAGGCTTAATTTAACGCGGTTGGTGGAACAGATGGAGGAGGACTTTAAGAGATGGGACATGGTGTCCCTGTCACTGGCAGGTAGGGTGCAGGCGGTTAAAATGGTGGTCCTCCCAAGATTCCTTTTTGTGTTTCAGTGCCTCCCGGAGGTGGTCACGAAGGCTTTTTTCAAGAGAATCGAGAAGAGTATTATGAGTTTTGTGTGGGCCGGGAAGACCCCGAGAGTGAGGAGGGGATTTTTGCAGCGTAGTAGGGACAGTGCGGGGTTGGCACTACCGAGTCTAAACGACTATTATTGGGCCGCCAATGTTTCAATGGTGTGTAAGTGGATGGGAGAAGGGGAGGGAGCGGCGTGGAAGAGATTGGAGAGGGCGTCCTGCAGGGGGACTAGCCTACAAGTAATGGTGACGGCACCGCTGCCGTTCTCACCGAAGAAATACACCACAAGCCCGGTGGTGGTGGCTACATTGAATATTTGGGGGCAGTGGAGACGGCATAGGGGAAAGACGGGAGCCTCGGTGCGGTCCCCGATAAGAAATAACCATAGGTTTGTTCCGGGGAGAATGGATGGGGGATTTGGAGCATGGCAAAGAGCTGGGGTAGTACAATTGAGAGATCTGTTCGTAGATGGGACGTTTGCGAGTCTGGGTGCGCTGACGGAAAAATATGGGTTGCCCCAAGGGAATGCATTTCGGTATATGCAACTGAGGGCTTTCGCGAGGCAACAGGTGAGGGAATTTCCGCAGCTCCCGACGCAGGATAGAGTGATCTCAGAGACATGGGTGGGGGATGGCAAGGTGTCGGACATATATAGGGAAATGAGGGACGAGGGGGAGATCATGGTAGATGAGCTGAAAGGGAAATGGGAAGAAGAGCTGGGGGAGGAGATTGTGGAGGGGCTGTGGGCTGACGCCCTACGTAGGGTAAACTCATCGTCCTCGTGTGCCAGGCTAAGCCTGATACAATTCAAGGTTCTACACAGGGCGCATATGATTGGAGCACGGCTCAGTAGAATTTTTGGGGTAGAGGATAGGTGTGGGAGATGCTCGAGAAGCCCAGCGAATCACACCCACATGTTCTGGTCATGCCCGGCACTACAGGGGTTCTGGGTGGGGGTGGCAAAGGTGCTTTCGAAGGTGGTGGGGGTCCGGGTCGAACCAAGCTGGGGGTTGGCTATATTCGGGGTTGCAGAAGAGCCGGGAGTGCAGGAGGCGAGAGAGGCTGATGTTTTGGCCTTTGCGTCCCTAGTAACTTCATTTGAAGCCTACTTGTGCCAATAAGCGATTTTCGTTTCATTTCATGTTATTGGTATTTAGAAATCTGTCAGCCTCTGCTTTAAACACAGATCGGAATAGTGACCGATTGTAATAATTGGTTGGTGGTCCATTTTCCAGTCAGTCCTCCAGCACCTAACTAAATTGCCCCTTAATTGGAAAAAATGAATTGGGCACTCTAAATTCACATTTTAAAAAACAAACAAAAAGAAAAAAGAATCTATCTCAGCCTTAAATATACACAAGGACTCTGTCCCCACAACTCTCTCAGTTCCAAAGACTCTCAGAAGAAATTCCTCCTCATCTCAGTCTAAAATTGACATCTCTTTATTCTGAGGCTATGCCCTCTGGTCCTAGATTCTCCCGTGAGGGGAAACATCCTCTCAGCATTTACCCTGTGAAGCTCCTTCAGAATCCTGTATGTTTCAATGAGATCACCTCTCATTCTTCTAAATTCCAATGAGTAGAGTCCCAACCTGTTTAACCTTTGCCCCAAAGACAATCCCCCCATAATGGGGATCATCCTAGTGAACCTTCACTGAACCTCCTCCAATAAAATATCTTTCCTTAAATAAGGGGACCAAAACTGCTCACAGTTCTCCAGATGTGGTGTCACCAGCACCTTGTACAGCTGCAGCAAGATTTCCCGACTCTTATACTCCAACCCCCTTGGAATCAGGGCCAACATTCCATTAGCCTTCCTGATTACCTGCTGCACCTGTCTGCTAGCTTTCTGTGTTTCGTGCACAAGTTCCCCCAAGTCTCTTTGTGTTGCAGCTTTCTGCAGATTTTCTCCATTTAAATAATACTGTTCTTTTGTTCTCCCTTCCAGAATGAACTTCACAATTTCCCACATTATGCTCCATGTGGCAACCTTTTGTCCACTTGCTTAACCTCTCAATATCTCTTTGCAAACTGTTTGTATCCCCCTCGCAACTTGCCTTTCCATCTATTTATGTGTCATCTGCAAATTTGGGCACAGTACGTTCACTTCCTTCCTCCAAGTCATTCATATAAATTGTACACAGTTGCGGTCCCAGGACTGACCCCTGTGGAACCCCACTGGTTACAGGTCACCAACCTGAAAAAGAACCCCTTATCCCCACTCGCTGTTTTCTGCTCATTAGCCAATATCCTACCTCCAACTCCATGGGTTCTCATCTCATGACAACGTTTTGTGAGGTACCTTGTCAAAGGCCTTCTGGAAGTTTAAATACAACACAAGAGCTGGGGCAGCATGGTAGCATTGTGGATCGCACAATTGCTTCACAGCTCAGGGTCCCAGGTTCGATTCCGGGTTGTGGGGATAGGGTGGAGGTGTGGACCTTGGGTAGGGTGCTCTTTCGAAGAGCCGGTGCAGACTCGATGGGCCGAATGGCCTCCTTCTGCACTGTAAATTCTATGAAATTATATCTACTGGTCCCCCTCTATCCACTCTGGTTGAAAACTCCTCGAAACACTCTGATAAATTATCAGACACGGTTTCCCTTTCACAAAGCCATGCTGACTCTGCTTGATTAGATTATGATTTTCTCAATGTGCTGCTATTACTTCCTAATAATTGATTCCAACATTTTTTTCAATAGTCCTACAGTGTCTCGTTTTTGCCTCCTCCCACTTTGATTTGGGGGGTCGTCACATTGGCAGTTTTCCAATCCTCTGGTACTTCTCCAGAATCCAAGGATTTTTGGAAAATTACAATCAATGCATCCACTATCTCTTTCAGTCCCTCGTGATCACTAGTCCTTTGGTTCTCTCGTGTTTTTGAGACAATTTCTGTGTCTTCCTCCATGAAGACAGACACACATTGTTTAGTTTCTCTGCCATTTCCTTATTCTCCATTATAAACTCTCCTGTCTCTGCCTGGAATGGACCCACATTGGTCTTTGCTAATCTTTTCCTTTTCACATTCCGATAGGAGCTTTTCCAGTTGGTTTTTATGTTTCTCCCCAGTTTGCTCTCATATTCTATTTTCTCTTTATCAGTTTCTTGGTCCTCCTTTGCTGAATTCGAAAACAAGTTCCCGATCCTCAGACTAACTACTATTTGGGCCACTTTGAGTCTCCTCCATTGATCTAATGGAATCTTTAACTTTTCTTGTTAGCCACGATAGCTTCGTTTTGCTGTTTAATTTTTGCTTCTTAAAGGAATCTATATTTTACGTAAATAAAATGTGAGTGGTTGTCTGTCGTCATACAAAGAACAACAAAGAACAAAAGGACAGTACAGCGCAGGATCAGGCCCTTCGACCCACCAAGCCTTCTCAGATCATGATAGCGGTCTAAACTAAAACCTTCTTGGACTTCCGGTGACGGCGGGCAGGAGGCAGCCGCACAATGGAGGGCTCCCATTTGGGAACAGCATTTTCGGGGCTTTAAGCCCGGTCCCAGGGTCCACGGAGGCGGCAAAAGCAGGGAGAAGGCACAGAGGCAGCAGTGAAGGCACAGTGAAGAACAATGTCGAGGGGGAGCAAAAAACCGGCCGTAAAGAAAACAGCTGAAGGTCTGTCGGGGAGTGGAAAGGTCACCGCGGGGTCACCAAGGAAAATGGAGGCTGGAGCACCAGGGGAGGCCGAATTGCTTACGGCTGAAGAAATAACTACGGTGATGGTTGCGGAATTCGAAAGGCAGTTTACAAAATACATGAAGGCAGTTTACAAAATACATGGAGACAATGAGGAAGGAGATGAGAGAGGTTTTGAGTGTGCTGGTGGAGGAGGCGATTTCCCCGGTGACGACGGCGGTGGCAAGCGCAGTGGCGGAGGTGCGGGAGTAAGGGGAGGCGCTGAAGGAAGTGGAGGAGACATTATTGCAGCACGGTGATCAACTTACCTCGATGGGGAAGGAGATGCGGAAGGTGATAGACATTAACAAGGATCTGCGAGGAAAAATGGAAGACCTGGAAAACAGATCCAGGCGACAGAATTTGAGGATTGTGGGGCTGCCCGAAGGAGTTGAAGGACCGATGCCAATTGAGTATTTTGCCGCGATGCTGGCGAAACTATTGGGGGAGGGGGAGGATCCCTCCCGATATGAACTGGATCGGGCTCATCAGTCGTGGAGGCCTATACCAAAGGCGAGTGAGCCGCCAAGGGTAGTGACTCTGTGCTTCCGTAGGTACAGTGTGAAGGAGAAGGTCCTGTGCTGGGCCAAGCAGAAGCGGGTGGTGCAGAGGGCTGGAGCTGGTATACGTGTATACCAGGACTTTACAGTGGAGCTGGCGAGGAGGTGGGCTGCCTTCAATCGGGTGAAGAGGGCACTGTACATTGGCAAGGTGCAGTGTGGCATTGTATATCCAGCGAAGCTGAGGGTGACTTACAAGCTCAAGGACTTTTATTTTGGAACGGCGGAAGCAGCGGAGGAGTTTGCGAAGGCAGAAGGACTGTGGCAGAACTGAGAAATTGAGAAATGGCCATGTGCCGATGTAACCTCAGGACTGTATTTTCTTCTTTTTTGTTTCACTGCGTGCGTGTGTATGGGCTAAAGGAGCCAATGTTGTATATATTTGGACAAGAGAAGAAATGGGACTTTCAGTCGTAATGAGGGTTCTTTGGGGTGTAGGTGGATATGCGGGGTTTATGTGCTAAAATGGGATTTCTGGGCTTTCCTAGGGCCGGGCAAGGGGAAAGGGACCCGGGCGGGGGCCTCCACACTGGCCGGTTTAAGCTGGCCAGTGAATGGGAGTGAGGTGGGGGGAGGGGCTGCGGCCATCGGAGCCTGGCAGAACAGGGTCCGAGTGGTCTCGCCGCGGTGGAAAGTTGGGGGGGAAGGAACCGAGGTAGGGGGAGGAGTTTTACAAGAGGCAGTGGACGGGAGGAGTTGGAGACTGGGGGGGTGTTTACAACTCTTGGGTATCATGTACGGTACTCTTTCAGAGGTTGGATGGCGTTGAGTGTAGGGGGGTGTGGGGAGGGGGAGTGGGAGTGGACTCTATAGGTTAATGGTGATCCTGGGCGGTCCCGGACTCCTTTTTCTTTTCCTCCTTTGTTTTTTGTTGCCACCGTGGGAGGGTTTGTTTTATTGGATGCATATATTGACAGGTGGGCTGTTGTTTGGGGTGGTGGGAGGAAGGGATCGTTGGTATTGTTAAGGGGATTGATTTTATATTTGTTACCGTTTACTGTTTGTGGGTGGGGTGTAAACTTTGAAGGAAAATGTGAAAATGGAGAATAAAAACATTTTTAAAAATAAATAAATAAACTAAAACCTTCTGTGCTTCCAGGGTCTGTATCCGTCTATTCCCATCCGAATCATGTATTTGTCAAGATGCCTCTTAAACGTCACTATCGTACCTGCTTCCACCACCTCCTCTGGCAGCGAGTTCCAGGCACTCACCACCCTCTGTGTAAAAAAACTTCCCTCGCACATCTCCTCTAAACTTTGCCCCTCGCACCTTAAACATATGTCACCTGGTAATTGACTATTCCAACCTGGGAAAAAGCTTCTGACTATCCACTCTTTTATCAGGTCGTCCCTCAACTCCGTCGCTCTCGTGAATACAATCCAAGTTTATCCAACCGCTCCTGACAGCTAATACCCTCCAGGCCAGGAAACATCCTGGTAAATCTCCTCTGTACTCTCTCCAAAGCCTCCACATCCTTTTGGTAAGGTGGTGACCAGAATTGGAGGCAATATTCCACGTGTGGCCTAACTAAGGTTCTGTACAGCTGCAGCATGACTTGCCAATTTTTATACTCAATGCCCCGACCAATGAAGACAAGCATGCCGTCTGCCTTCTTAGCTCCTTATTGAAGGAATCTTTAATTATAGGATCTTAACCTGTCGAACTACGCCAAGTTTGGGGGAAGCTTAGTTGATGAATCAAATCCTGGCGCAATACGACAAGTTGTAAGATTTGTAATATTTGTAGACTGTGTTAAGTTGTTCGATTCCTTGTATTATTCGACTGTGTAAAGTTGAAGGAATTATATCATCTCTGCTATTCGGTTATCAGTAGCACTTTGCGAATACTGGAACTCAGCAGAAATTTGCAGTATAAACTCCTCAGGTGCCAAAAAGAATTGTTTTATTTGTAGTCGCTTGATTACAATTTGAAAGTCATTTAAAAGGCAATTCGTAGACAATTCGAAGCTTTCAGAGAATTACAGACATTATCTTTCTTTGCTTAGGCAGACAGCTCGAAAGTAACTTTTTAAAGGTCAAAGTCTGGCAATGAAACATGAAGAGAGAGAGAAAGCTAATCTTCAGCTAAACTCAAACTCAAAGTCAAAAGTGGACTAACATCACTGACACAGACTGTTAAACTGACAACCCCCAAAAGACATAAACTAAAATGGAGACTAGAATCAAAGGCAAAAACTGACTAAACTAACAGAAAGACAACACAGCACAACACACCTTCAAAGACAATAAAAACCACAGACAACACACGAAAAACTAAACACGAAAACAAAACTTACAAAGACAATACTCACAAAGACAACAAAACCCCAACCTAACCTACAAAGACAATACTCACAAAGACAACAAAACCCCAACCTAACCTAAAATGGCCGGGAGAAACTTTTCAGTTATACACTTTCATATCTGTCTTAAGTCATCTAATTACACCCCAATATAATCCTAATTGGTTTGGGTTAGACTCAAACACATTTGATTTGATGGCAAGCCGTCCATCTTCAATGTGCAACATCAGCTTTTCTGACCTAGCTGTTATCTGCATTGTGAACAATGGTGCCTTCATGTTGCTGTGTATTCAATCCCTTGGCCTTGACAATTAGCACAAGACAGTGTCAAATTATCTTGCAACTGTGCTTTTTTTTAAATGTCACACTGTCTTTGAAAATATGCATTTGCCAGAACAATGGACTTCAGTATAAGTGAATTATGCTGTATAAATGGGTATTAAAAGTGGGGCTCAACATTTATGCTTAAACAGCTATCTTTTACCTATACTAGTTGTATTTGAAATACTTGGCTTCTACACTTATCCACCTGCATTGCCACTTTCAGTGATGTTTATTGTAATTTCCCAATCTACCACAGACAACTTGCCCCTCATACCATGACAGTTTCCTTCTGCGAGAAACACCCGGATAAATTAGGCAAAAGAACCCTGTAACCACCATAGCCCATCTTAATGGCAACATGGCTACTTTGGGGACTAAATATCTTCCAACGTGCAAACACCTTTTCATTCTGTGCCCCTCATCAAACTTGGAACCAGGTAATCGCAACTAGCCTCAAAAATGGTCAGCCCACCGGAGGCAGAGGTGTTAGACCGGCCAGTCCAGCAGAAAGAAACCCTCCAATCATCACCATTCACCAGATGTCAGAATGAACAAAATGTGGTCCTGGATGTCAGTGAGAGCAGAAACAATAACAACGGAGCCAACATCTGTAATTTATTGTGAACTTGTTGGAGTCACGACAGGTGTGATGAATCACCAAACCCCTCCCCACATTGAGAGATGAATGGTGTCGCCCCAGAATTAACTCACTAGTGTCTCCGTAGTTGGGACGGTTCATTAAATGTCTCCCCTGCTCAGAGCAGGTGAATGGCCTCTTCCAGGTGTGAACTCACTAGTGTTCCTGCAGGGTGTTTGGATATCTGAATCCCTTCTCTCACTAAGAGCAGGTTAATACCTTCCCCCCTGTGTGAACTCGCAGGTGTGTTTGCAGGTGGGATAACCGAGTGAATCCCTTCCCACACTGAGAGCAGCTGAACGGCCTCTCCCCAGTGTGAACTCGCTGGTGTGTCAGCAGGCTCGATGAAGTAGTGAATCCCTTCTCACACTGAGAGCAGGTGAACGGCCTCTCCCCAGTGTGAACTCGCTGGTGTGTCAGCAGGCTGGATGATTGAGTGAATCCCTTCTCACACTGAGAGCAGGAGAACGGCTTCTCCCCAGTGTGAACTCGCTGGTGTTTCTGCAGGTCGGATGATTGAGTGAATCCCTTCTCACACTGAGAGCAGATGAACGGCCTCTCCCCAGTGTGAATCCGCTGATGTATCCGCAGGATGCATAATTGAGTGAATCCCTTCTCACACACAGAGCAGGTGAACGGCTTCTCCCCAGTGTGAACTCGCTGGTGTATCCGCAGGTTGGATGAATCACCGAATCCCTTCCCACACACCGAGCAGATGAACGGCCTCTCCCCAGTGTGAACTCGCTGGTGTGATTGCAGGGCGGATAACTGACTGAATCCCTTCTCACACTGAGAGCAGGTGAACGGCCTCTCCCCAGTGTGAATTCGCCGATGTATCCGCAGGTCGGATGATTGAGTGAATCCCTTCTCACATTGAGAGCAGGTGAACGGCTTCTCCCCAGTGTGAACTCGATGATGTATCCGCAGGTTAGATGAATGACCGAATCCCTTCCCACACACAGAGCAGGTGAACGGCCTCTCCCCAGTGTGAACTCGCTGGTGTGACTGCAGGTTAGCTAACTGAGTGAATCCCTTCTCACATTGAGAGCAGATGAACGGCTTCTCCCCAGTGTGAACTCGCTGATGTATCCGCAGGTTGGATGAATCACCGAATCCCTTCCCACACACACAGCAGGTGAAGGGCCTCTCCCCGGTGTGAATGTGCCGATGAGCTTCCAGTGCAGATGGAGCCCTGAATCCCTTCCCACAGTCCCCACATTTCCACCGTTTCTCCAGGGTGGGGGTGTCCTCGTGTCTCTCCAGGTTTGTCGATCAGTTGAAGCCTCGTCCACACACAGAACACGTGTACGGTCTTTCCCCAATGTGAATGGTGTGATTTTTTTTTTCAATCTGTGCAACTGGTTCAAATTCTTTCCACAGTCAGTGCTCTGGAACACTCTCACCCGGGTGTGTGGGGCTCGGGGCTTTTCCAGTCACACTGATGTTTTGAAGCCGACAGAAAAGACAAACATTTCTCCTTCTAGATTCAAAGTCCGGTGATATTCAGTTCCAAGGAATTGGGAGACTCAGTCAGATTGAGACGTGATGTTTGAGATTTCTGTCTGTAATTCCTCCTCTTCTAATATCCTGTAAAAACAATTTACAAAAGTTACTTTTCTTCTTCTCATTTTGGAGAAGGTATCCTGAGGGTAACGACAGTCTGGCCGTGGGGTTAATCCTCCGGGTCCTCAGTCTTATTGAGGAATGTCCCCTTGGATCTATTGTGGTGGTGATTCTTTTGTATTTTTGTTATTACGGGAGGGTTTATGTGTTGTTGACTTTATCCTACTCTGGTACCGATGGGGCTTTTATCTGTGAAAGGAGCAGTTTGGGGAGACTTTGGTGCCTCTGGTGTAAAGTGGGTTGGAGGAGGGGGTAATGGCGCACGCACGATTGTGGTGTGAAAATCTGTTCCTGTCTCTCTGTCGCCTAACTAATGGCGGCAGTTAATCTGCAAATTTTCTCAGGGAATGTACGGGGCATCCATCACCCTATCAGAAGGAAAAAAGATCCTCTGCTTTCTTAAGGTGAAAGTCAACATAGGTTTAGTACAGGAAACTCATCTGGATTATGAGAAACACTTTAAATTGACGCGGGATTGGTTGGGGCAGATTTTTTCACCTCCTTTCCATTGAGTCGCAGGGTTGTGGCAATGCTCATTATACACTATCCAAGCAGTCAGGGTAACTCTGCCGATTACAATGTGCATGTCAATTTCCTTTGTGCCGGTCCCCCCATCTCCCGTCCCTACCCTCCGCCCCCTTCACTCGTCGTTTCTGGGTCCTTTCCTGGGCCCTTCACTGTACAATGGGAGTTATCTGTTATTTACAAGTGGACGGTGCCCTCCCTTCCCCCCCCATTTTGTTGATGGGCCTCCCCCCTTCCGCCCCACGCACTCCCCGTCCTGTTTTAAACCATCCCTTGGGGGTTCCTCTTATGTTTTTGTTCTCTGCTCTCTGTGTCAGTTGATTTCTGGCCTCTCCCTCCTTTTCCCAGTAGCCCCCCCCTCTTTTCCTGCCTGCTCCCTGTGATCCCGTTGGCTCCTGTACGCCCAGCTCCCTCCCCAGTGTTCCATTGGCTGCTGGCTTCAAACAGGTCCTGGAACAAGTTGGTGAATGGCCTCCACACTTTGTGGGAACACGGTAGCATGGTAGCATTGTGGATAGCACAATTGCTTCACAGCTCCAGGGTCCCAGGTTCGATTCCGGCTTGGGTCACTGTCTGTGAGGAGTCTGCACATCCTCCCCTTGTGTGCGTGGGTTTCCTCCGGGTGCTCCGGTTTCCTCCCACAGTCCAAAGATGTACGGGTTAGGTGGATTGGTCATGATAAATTGCCCTTAGTGTCCAAAATTGCCCTTAGTGTTGGGTGGGGGTGCTGAACCTGGGTAGGGTGCTCTTTCCAAGAGCCGGTGCAGACTCGATGGGCCAAATGGCCTCCTTCTGCACTGTAAATTCTATGATAATCTATGAACCATCCTCTGACCCTTGGACGGTGAACTTGATCTTCTCCAGGTGGAGAAATTCCGATAGGTCTGCCAGCCAGTCTGCAGCAGTGGGTGGTGCTGCTAATCGCCAGCCGAGCAGGATTCTCCAGCGGCCGATTAGAGAAGCAAAGGCAAGGGCGTCCACCCTCTTCCCCATGAATAGTTCTGGCTGGTCTGATACCCCGAAGACTGCCATTTGTGGGCACGGCTCCACCCTCATAACCATGGACATTGCCTCTAAATAGGCTGTCCAGAATTCAACAAGTCTGGGGCATACCCAGAACATGTGGGCATGGTTTGCCAGGACCCGCTGGCACCATTCACATTTGTCCTCCATCTCTGGGAAGAACCTGCTCATTTGGGTTCTTGTCAGGTATGTGCTGTGCACAACATTCAGCTGCATGAAGCTTAGCCTTGCGTAGGAGAAGGCGGAGTTGGTCCCGTTCAGTAGTTCGCTCCAGAGTCCCCACCCTATTTCCGTCCCTCGCTCTTCCTCCCATTTTTCCTGGGTTTTGTTAAGTAAGGAGCGCTTCCTTATTAAGAGTTGTCTGTACAGATCCCCAGTTTCCAGACTGTCTGCGTCCAGTAACTCCTCTTGCATTGTGTTTCTCAGGTTCCTGGATATGCTGGTGTCTCCTTGCGGAGAAAGTCTTTGACCTGGAGCTCATCCCTGTTTGGTAGGTCCAGTCTCTCCGTCAGCTCCTCTAAGGTCGCTAGTCTATTTCCCGTGTAAAAGTCCCTGACCATCAGTGTGCCCCCGTCCTGTCTCCACCTCTTGAAGGTGGTGTTGAGAATGGTTGGTACAAACCGATGGTTGCTGCAGATGGGGGCCATGATGGACACATCGGTCAGACTGAAATGCTGCCACATCTGGTTCCAGGTTCTCAGGGTAGCTACCACCACTGGACTGGTGCTGGCAGGGATGGGAGTGTTGCTGTGGCGAGGGCCCGGAGGTCATTCCTGTACATGAGGACTTGTCCATCATCAACCATTCCATGTCTGGGTCCTTTACCCATCTCCTCACTCTTTTGGCTGTGGCTGCCCAGTGATAGTATTGTAAGTTCGGGAGGGCCAGGCCTCCCATGTTTCTTCTCCATTGTAGGACTATTTTAGGGATTTTTGAATTCTTGCCACTCCGCACAAATGATGCTAGGTTAGGTGGGTTGACCATGATCAATGCACCGGATTATGGGAATAGGATGAGGAGTCTGCCTCTGTGAGTGCTTTTTCTGAGGGTCAGTGCAGACTTGAAGAAGCGAATGGCCTCCTTCTGCATTATAGAGATTCTGTGTCATCTATGTTATTTTAATTTGACTATGCTGTTAGTCTGTTTTGTAATATTTTGGGGTATGCGCCCTGCATTGTTATTCTTCTGTTTTCATATAACCTTACCCTCTTTCCCCACTCACTCTGTTAACCTAATAACTGATCTGGCATTTCATCTAGAGACTCTGGTCGCTCAAATATCCGGCTATGAATTAATTCTGCAATGTGTTGCTTGTACATATGCTGGCAGTATCAGTTGTTCTACACTGTACCCATTTTCCATCAATATTTCTGTTATTCTGTTGCATTCATTATTTAAAAAATGGTAAAAAAACATGGCAAAAGAAATATTAAAAATCTGTCCAACTCATCCTTGAATATATTCAGTGACCCACATACTCCACTGATCCCTGTTGAAGAGAATTCCATAGACTAATAGCTTTTTGAGGGAAGAGATGACTGGAAATATAAATAGTGACAGTACAATATTACACAACCAGAAATAATAGTAAATGTACTTTATTACAGACCATAAATAATATATCTAATTTAAAAATACTAGACATATCCCTAGCCGATATTAATTTACTGTCCCATTAAATGTCAGCCATCTCCTGGAGAAACCAGCCCTTTAATTGTGATAAAAGAAAATTACTGCGGGTGCTGGAATCGGAAACGAATGAGAAAATGTTGGAAAATCTCAGCAGGTCTGGCAGCATCTGTAGGGTGAGAAAAGAGCTGACGTTTCGAGTCCGATGACTCTTTGTCAAAGTTTTGTCAAAGAGTCATCAGACTTGAAACGTCAGCTTTTTTCTCCCTACAGATGCTGCCAGACCTGCTGAGATTTTCCAGCATTTTCTCTTCCTTTAATTGTGAACATCAGGAAAGAGACCATCCTTTTATTTATTTATTTATTTTTAAAAACGCATTTTATTCAAACTTGTAACAAAGTAGACACCCCGGGAAACATTCTTGCCAACAATCAACTATATGGTTTGTACAGATTTTTCTCCTTTTCCATTCCCCCCACCACCCCCCACACGATGAACAGCTCCTCAAACATGGTCACAAACATCCCCCACCTTTTCTCAAACTCCCCTGCTGCACCCTTAACTCATACTTTCTCTTCTCTAGCCGCAGGAAGTCGTGCAGGTCACCCAACCGCGCTGCTACCCCCGGTGGCGAGAGACCATCCTTTTAGCCAGACAAATAAGTGTGTCAAGCTGAGGGAGCAAAGAATGTCAATGTCTTAGAGAGAGAGAGAGAGACCTGGGCCAAGCTTTCCAGAGTCTGCACCCTCCCTGGATTCACTTCCTTTCCCTTCAGTTGCTGCAAGTCACCAATTGAAGGTCCGAATGAGAAAAGAAATGAAAAGGGGGAGAAAAGAAAGTGTTTTACTCACAGATGTTCGAGACGGGAGGAAGTTTGCGCCCTTGTGAAGTTCAATGGAGCAGTCACACACAGCCCGAGCTGATTAGCTGGAGGACCAACTCTTGCCATTGGTCAATACCTCAGGTAAAAGGTCAGGAGGCGGGCTACCCTTTGCACATGCGCAGCCTCCCCTCTCCCTTGGACATGCGCAGTCGTGGGCAGATCACCGATTGGCTTCTCGCTCTGGCCGTCAGCCGGTTGCCTGGAAACCTTGTCTCGAGGCGGTTCTGATGACGGGTTCTTTTCTCCCTTGTTCAAGGGGCGGGCGATACAACGGGAAAGGAGATTGGGCTTCACACAGACTGAAACCTCCTCCTGTCTCCAACATCTGTGAGTAAAACACTTTTTCTCCCCCTTTCCATTTCGTTTCTCATTCTGACCTTCAATTGGTGACTTGCGGCAACTGAAGGGAAAGGAAGTGAATCCAGGGAGGGTGCAGATTCTGCAAAGCTTGGCCCAGGTCTCTCTCTCTTAAAGACATTGACATCCTTTGCTCCCTCAGCTTGACACATTTATTTGTCGAGATCTTCTCAGAAGCCCAAATACGACATTCATGAACCCTGCCGCTGCCCAGCTTGTAATATAATTAGGAGCCACTTTAGCTCAGCTGGTTAGTGATGCAGAGCGAGGTCAGACTGGTCCTCCCTCATGATTGTCAGATGGAGGGCAGCACGGTGGTGCAGTGGTTAGCACTGCTGCCTCACGGCGCCGAGGTCCCACGTTTCATCGCGGCTCTGGGTCACTGTCCGTGTGGAGTTTGCACATTCTCCCTGTGTTTGTGTTTCACCCCCACAACCCAAAGATATGCAGGGGAGGTGGATTGGCCAAGCTAAATTGTCCCTAAATTAGAAAAAATGAATTGGGTACTCTAAATTTAAAAAATAAATTGATTGTCGGAAGGATGCCCTCCAGCTTTCTCATCAAAACTTTAGATAGCAGTTTCAAGTCAACATTCAAAGGATAGATTGGCTGATAAGAGACACACTCCCTAGATCCTTGTTCGCTTCAGAATCAAACAGACATAAGCCTCACAAAGAGTCGATGGCAGCATACTTGAGTCAAAGTGATAATACAAACCCACAAATAGTTCCAACAGTAAACCTCAAATCTCCTGTAAACCCCACACCCACAGCCATGTGGTCCCAGCGCTTTACCTGGCTGAAGCTCCTTCATGGTCTTTGACATCACTTCCCTAGAAAGAGTAGCATTAAGAGCCTCACGCTGGCTTTCTGAAGCCGCCGGGAGATTCAAGGAAGAGAAATAATGCTCCACACCGCCAACACATCATCAGACTGCTCAGACTTGTATAACCCTGCATAGAATTCCCGAAATTCCTGTTTATTTCCTCCGTCTTCGTGACCCTTTTCCCTTTGCCAAGCCGCACAGAGAAAATCGCTCCAAAGTCAGCCTTTGTATTTGCTCAGGTTACTCCCAAACTCGTACAACTTATGCCTCGCAAACTTTCAACTTTTCTCAACCTGCTGAGTAAATAGGGAGTCTTGCTGTGTTAGCCTCCTTCAGCAATAGCTTACTCGGGCCTCCTTATAATTCTCCTCGGCATTCGCCAAACAAACCTCCAGACGGCGCTGGTTCTCCAACACCTGCACCTCTTATTTGCAGTGTAAGAAATATTCATTCCCCCCCGCCATGAGCTTTACACGTCTGGAGGGGGATATTCCAGGGGCTGAGTTAACGGAAGAACTCAAACTCTTCCGTAGAATGTGTAGTAAATGAAGTCCTCTTATCAGGAAGGCATCAAACCTCCACTTTCTCGACCTGGGGGTGAGCCCTCGAGCAGAAGCTCCAGAAAAATGGGGGGGGGGGGGGGGGGTTTGAGGTGGATTGGTCCAAAATTATAATGTTTCCTGTGTTGCAGGAGGACACCAGGTGTAGGATCGTCTTCGGCACAAAAAAGTTGTTGATTCTAGTATGACATTGATGTGGGGCTGGAAAGAACGTAAAATCTCCGCCCCTCGGGTGCAAAGTTCTCCAAACATCCACATAACCCACCTCCTCACAAGCCAAGGCTACGCTCTAGCTTGAAGCGTGGGGGGTTCTTGGTAACCGGGAGCTTATTTACCAGAGGATATAAGTGGCAGTTGAAGTCGCCAACCACAAAAATGTTAGTTGAAGCTAACTCTGCGAAATCCACTAAAGCCTTCGTAATTAACTCAGGGAGTAATTCGGGGATCCATAAACATTCATTATTGAAACAACATCGCCATGCACCGAGCCTCTAATGATCACATATCGACCTCCTTTGTCCTTGGTGCAGGTTTCAACCTTAAAAGGGATATTTTTATTAATAAAGATTGCCACACCCCTGCTACTTGATGAAAAAGAGGCAAAAAAAACCTGCCTCACCAAATCCTGCCTCAATTTAAAGTATTCCTCATTATAGAATCCCTACATTGCAGAAGGAGGCCATTCGGCCCATCATGTCTGCACCTGCCTTTGAAAGAGCACTTCCTTAAGCCCATGCACGAGCCTATCCTAGTCACCCAGTAACCCTACCAAACCTTTTTGAAATGAAATGAAAATCGCTTATTGTCACAAGTAGGCTTCAAATGAAGTTACTGTGAAAAGCCCCCAGTCGTCACATTCCGGCGCCTGTTCGGGGAGGCTGGTACGGGAATTGAACCGTGCTGCTGGCATGCCTTGGTCTGCTTTCAAAGCCAGCGATTTAGCCCTATGCTAAACAGCCCCTTTTGAACACTAAGGGGCAATTTAGCATGGCCAATCCACCTAATCTGCACATTTTTGGACTGTGGGAGGAAACCGGAGATCCCAGAGGAAACCCACACAGACATTGGGAGAATGTGCAAACTCCACACAGCCAGTCACCCGAGGCCAGAATTGAACCTGGGACCCTTGAGATGTGAGGCAGCAGTTCTAACCACCATGCCACTGTGTCGTCCCAATTGAGTTTAATCTAGATGAGTTTCCTGGAATAAAGCTATGTCGACTTTCTCCTTGAGAAAGGAGACAATCATTTTCCTTCTGATAGAGTGATGGATGCCCTATACATTCCCTGCAAAAATATGGATTGGATTGGATCCGCTGGTGTCTCAGCAGGCTGGATAATTGAGTGAATCCCTTCACACACTGAGAGCAGATGAACGGCTTCTTCCCAGTGTGAATGCGTCAATGACCTTCCAGCAAACATGGGGCACTGTATCCCTTCCCACAATCCGAACATTTCCACGGTTTCTCCATGTTTTGGGTCTGTGGGGGACAAAGATTTACAGCTTTTGGGGAATGAGAGAGGAAAGAATGTTCCATAGAAACTAGAATTGTCTGTTCTGAATTTCTATCCTGTACTGACAGTGATGTCTTTTGTAAATTGTTTCTGCAGGCTATTAGAAGAGGACGAATTACAGACAGAAATCTCGAACGTCTCGTCTCAATCTGGCAGAGTCACTCGATTCCTTTGGACCTGAATATCATCAGCCTTTGAATCTAGAAGGAGAAATGTTTGCCTCTTGTGTTGACTTCAAAAGATTTTAAACATCAGTGTGACTGGAAAAGCACCGAGACACACACACCCGAGTGAGAGTGTTCCAGAACACTGACTGTGGAAAGAGCTTTAACCAGTTACACAGCCTGAAAAAGCATCACACCATTCACAGCGGGGAGAGACTACATGTGTTTGTGTGTGGTCAAGGCTTCAATTATCCAATCTGTGGAGACAGAAGGAGATCCAAAACATGGAGAAACCGTGGAAATGTTCGGATTGTGGGAAGGGATACAGAGCCCCATGTTTGCTGGAAGCTCATCGACGCATTCACACTGGGGAGAAGCCGTTCACCTGCTCTCAGTGTGAGAAGGGATTCACTCTGTTATCCAACCTACACAGACACCAGCGAGTTCATACTGAGGCAAGGCCATTCACCTGCTCTCAGTGTGGGAAGGGATTCACTCAATTATTCAGCCTGCAGAGACACCAGCGGGTTCATACTGGGGAGAGACCGTTCACCTGCTCTCAATGTGGGAAGGGATTCAAACATTTATACAGCCTGCACACACATCAGCGATTTCACAATGGGGAGAAGCCATTCACCTGCTCTCAATGTGGGAACAGATTCAGTGCGTTATCCAGCCTGACGTCACACGAGCGAGTTCACACTGGGGAGAGGCCTTTCACCTGCTTTCAGTGTGGGAAGGGATTCAGTCGTTCGTCCAACCTGTGGACACACCGGCGAGTTCACACTGGGGAGAGGCCGTTCACCTGCTCTCAGTGTGGGAAGGGATTCACTGAATTATCCCACCTACAGGCACACCAGCGACTTCACACTGGGGAGAAGCCATTCACCTGCTCTCAGTGTGGGAAGGGATTCAGACATTCATCCACCCTGCAGAGACATCAGCAATTTCACAATGGGGCAAAGCCGTTCACCTGCTGTCAGTGTGAGAAGGGATTCACTCAATTATCCAGCCTACAGAGACACCAACGGATTCACACTGGGGAGAGGCTGTTTACCTGCTCTCAGTGTGGGAAAGGATTCAGACATTTATTCATCCTGCGGAAACATCAGCGAGTTCACACTGGGGAGAAGCCGTTCACCTGCTCTCAATGTGAGAAGTGAATCACTCATTTATCCATCAGAGACACAAGCTGATCTGATTGTAACCTCAACTTCACATCGGTCATAGAGTCATACAGCACATAAAGGCCTTTCGGCCCATCGAGTCTGCGCCAGTCCAAAACAACCACTTAACTATTCTAATCCCATTTTCCAGCACTTGGCCTATAGCCTGGGCATCGCAAGTGCCGATCTAAATGCTTCTTAAATGTTATGAGGGTTTCTGCTTCCACCAGCCTTTCAGGCAGCGAGTTCCAAACTCCCACCACCCTCTGGGTAAAAAAGCTTTTCCTCACATTCCCTCTAAACCTCCTGCCTCTTACCTTAAATCTGTGCCCCCTGGTCACTGATCCCTCCACCAAAGGGAAAGGTTTTTTCCTGTCTGCTCTATTTATGTCCCTCATAATTTTTTACGTCTCAATCATGTTCCCCTCAGTCTCCGCTGCTCCAAGGAAAACAATCCAAGTCTATCCAATCTCTCTTCATAACTAAAACTCTCCAACCCAGGAAACATCCTGGTAAATCTCCTCTGCACCCTTTCCAGTGCTATCCCAACCCTCCTATAATGTGGATTCCAGAACTGCACACAATACTCTAGCTGTGGCCTAACCAATGTTTTATACAGTTCAAGCATAACCTCCCTGCTCTTAAACTCTATGCCTCAGCTAATAAAGACACGTATGCCATATGCCTTCTTAACCACTGGATCCTCCTTCTCTGCCACCTTAAGGGACTGGTGTACATGCACACCAAGTCCCTCTGATCCTCGGTCCTTCCTAGGGTCTGTTTATCATGTATTCCCTTGCCTTGTTTGACCTGCCCAAGTGCATCACTTCACACTTATCCAGATTGAATTCCATTTACCACTGATCAGCCCATCTGACCAACCCGTCTATATCCCCCCTGTATTGAAAGGCTATCCTCCACACTATTTACCACTCCACCAATTTTCATGTCATCCGCAATCTTACTGATCAACCCTCCTACATTCATGTCCAAGTCATTTATATAAACCACAGACAGCAAGGGCCCCAACACTGATCTCTGTGGGACCCCACTGGACACAGGCTTCCAGTCAGTAAAATACCCCTCAACTATCACCCTCTGCTTCCTGCCACTCAGCCAATTCTGGATCCAAATTTTCTTGGATTTCTTGGGCTCTTACCTTCACTATCAGTCTCCCATGTGGGACCTTATCAAAAGCCTTGCTGAAGTCCAAATAGACTCCGTCAAATGCATTTCCCTCATCTACACAGCTGGTCACCTCCAGGTTTAGTGCCCAGAACTGCTCACAGTCTCCAAGTGGGGTCTAACTAGAGTTTTGTAAAGCTGCAGCATACCGTCTGCGTCCTTATACTCCAGTCCTCTAAATATAAAGGCCAGCATTTCATTAGTCTTCTCGTTGACTTTCTGCACTTGTTTATGACATTTAAAAAGATCTATGCTCGATTATAAAATTCTCCTGTCTCTACCTATAAAAGATCCATGTTTATCTTCACCAAATGTTTCCTTTTTATGTACCGACAGAGGCTTTTACAGTCCATTTTTATGGGTTTATTTGGGTTTACATTGATATTCTATTCTCCCTTTCTTTATGAGTGTCTTCGCCCTCCTTTGCACAATTGTAAAATCCTCCCAATCCTCAGCTTTATTATTTCTGGTAACTTTATTGACCTTTTCTTCCATATCCTATACTGTCTTTAACTTCCTCTGTTAGCGGGCATAACGGTGGCACAGTGGTTAGCACTGCTGCCTCACGGCACCGAGGTCCCTGGTTTGATCCCGTCCCGGGTCACTGTCTATGTGGATTTTGCACATTATCCCTGTGTTTGCGTGGGTTTCGCCCCCACAACCCAAAGATGAGCAGGGTAGGTGGATTGGCCATGATAAATTGCCCCTTAATTAGAAAAAATGAATTGGTTACTCTAAATCTTTTAATGCTTTTTAAAATTTCCTCTGTTAGCCACGGTTGATTGACTTTTTGGGGTTCTTGTGCCTTGAAGGAATGTAAACTGTGTAATAATTCTATAAAGTCTCTCCATTTCCTGTGTACTGTCACACCTTTAATGTATTTTCCCCAATCCACCTCAGCCAATTTGTCCCTCACACCGTCATCATTTCCTTTGTTCAAATTTAACACCCTGGCTTCAGATTGAAATACCTCACCTTCAAACTTAATGTAAAATTCTGTCATAGTGTGGTCATTCATCCCTAAAAGTTCTTTCACAGCAAGATTATTATGGGCGGCACGGTAGCACTATGGGTAGCACTGTTGCTCCACAGCGCCAGGGTCCCAGGTTCGATTCCCGGCTTGGGCCACTGTCTGTGTGGAGTCTGCACGTTCTCCCCGTGTCTGTGTGGGTTTACTCCAGATGCTCCGGTTTCCTCCCACAATTCCCGAAAGACGTGCTGTTAGGTAACTTGGACATTCTGAATTCTCCCTCTGTGTACCCGAACAGGCGACGGAATGTGGCGACTAGGGCTTTTCACAGTAACTTCATTGCAGTGTTAATGTGAGCCTACTTGTGACAATAAAGATTATTATTAATTAACCCTTTGTCGCTACTTAATACTGGATCTAAGACAGCTGGTTCTCTAGTCGGTTCCTCAATTTACTGTTCTAGAAAACCGTCCCCACACACTCCAGAAACATGTCCTCCACAGCATCAGTGCTCATTAAGTTCTCACAGTCTATATGCAGATTGAAGTCACCCATGATAACTGTTTTAACCATAGCTTCTCTAATCTCCTGTTTAATCCCATGCCCCATCACTACCACTACTGTTTGGTGGTCTATAAACAACTCTTATCAATGTTTGCTGCCCCATGCTGTTTCTTAGCTCCACCCAAACAGATTCCTGACTGAGATCCTCCCTTACTAATGTACTGATGCCATCCCTTATTATCAGTGCGACATCACCCCCTCTTCCTTTCTGTCTGCATCATCAGCAAACTTAATGACAATACCGTTGGTCCCGTCATCCGAGTCATTGATATAAATTATAAAAAGTTGAGGCTCCAGCACTGATCCCGGTGACACACCGCTCATTACATCTTGCCAACCAGAAAATGACTGATTTATGCCTACTCTCGGTTTTCTGGTATCTCGCCAATCATTCACCGTGAAAGATTGTTCTGGGGTTAAAGGCTGCCAGACAGAGAAAAGAATGGAACCCTGGGGAATGAATCATCACTTTGGACTGGTTCTGAAACGATTAAGTTTCGACTTCCGGGGTAGATTAAATATAATTGTGAAGTGCGGTTTTTGATTGTGTAAAGGGCAATGTTCTATTTTATACTTTAATGTGTAGGTTTCCGACAAAAGTAATGTTTAGTCAATGCTGTTTCTAATAATAATGAGTTGGATGATGGAATCGAATGCATGGCGGCTAATTAAAAAAAAAATAAAGTTAAAGTACCCAATTCTCTTTTTTTTTTCCACTTAAGGGGCAGTTTAGTGTGGCCAGTTCACCGACCCTGCACATTTTTGGGTTCTGTGGGTGAGACTCACGCAATTACGGGAATAATGTGCAAACTCCACAAGGACAGTGACCCGGCCTGGATCAAACCCGGGTCCTCAGAGCTGTGAGGCAGCAGTGCTAACCACTGCACCACCGTGACATCCTTGACAGCAAAATTTGCTGATGACACAAAGATAGGCCAGAAAGTAATTTGTGACGTGGACTTAAGGAGTCTGCAAAGGACAACAAATAGGTTAAGTGAATGGACAAAAATGTTACGGATGGAGCATAACGTGGAAAAATGTGAACTTGTCCACTTTGGCAGGAAGGATTAAATAAAACAGCAGATATAAATGGAGAAAGATTTCAGAACTCTGAGGTACAGAGGGATCTGGGTGTCCTGATACAGGAATCTCAGTAAATTAGTTTGCAGGTACAGCCAGCGATTGGGAAGCACAATGGAATATTGTTGTTTATTGCAAGGGGACTGGAATATAAAAGTCGGGATGTTTTGCTGCAGTTGTACAGGGCCTTGGAGAGACCATATTTAGAGCACTGTGTACAGTTTGGGTCTCCTTATTTCAGAAATGAGATAGTTGCATTAGAAGCAGTTCAGAGGAGGTTGACTCCCCGGATTCTGGAATGAGGGGGTTATCCTCTGAGGAAAGGTTTGACAGGTTGGGACTGTATCCATTGAGTTGAGAAGAATGAGAGATGATCTTATTGAAACACGAGGTCCTGAGTGGAATTGACAGAGAGAATGCTGGGAGGATGTTTCTCCTTGTGGCAGAGACTAGAACTCGGGGAGACTGTTTAAAAACCGGGGCTGTGATTCTGTTTTCTGGTGCAGTGCGCCCCACTGGCTGTGGGATTCTCCGTCTCACCAGCCGGTCAATGGGGTTTCCCATTGTGGGCAGCCCCACGCCGCCAGGAAATCCCCAGCATGGGTGCGCTGCTGGCAAGGCGGAGAATCCAGCCCAAGGGGTTTCCCATTTAAGATGCTGATGAGGATATTTGTTCTCCTGAGGGCCCTGGGTCTGTGATCTCTCTTCCCCAGAGAGTGGAGGGGCAGGGGCAGCGAATATGTTTTAAGGCTGAGTTTGATAAATTCTTGATTGACGAGGGAGTGAAAGGGTGGAGGAAGGAAAGTGGAGTTGGGACCACAATCAGATCAGCCCTGATCTTATTGAATGGTGGAGCAGGCTTGAGGGGCCGAATGGCCTGCTCCTGCTCCTAATTTGTATGTATAGACCCTTAACACCCGCTTCCCCAAACTCTGAAATGATTCACAGTGATAACCCTTATTGGTGACCGTGGTTAGATGTTATTCAGTAGAAATAAGAGCTGACACATGCTAATGTCTGAGCAGTAGTATCAAAGTGCAGCAGCATTACCATTATGCTCTGGGTAGAAGCACCATCTCCAGGTAAATGCTCCCTGTTCTGCCCCAGATGCCATGGTCCCAGTCAGTGGAATATGTAAAACCTCAACAAATCTCTGTGCTCGGGGAATCCCTTCTTATACTTTATTACATCACAAAGTCTATGGAGACTGATTTAACCCAATCATTGCTGAGCTAACATTTGAACGGACCAATTACAAAGCCTGTCATTGAACCATCTGTACCCGCCCAAACCACGTCAAACTCTCAAACAATTGTCTTCCCCACGCTCCGTCCCCGGTACGGGGAGTCAGCATTCCCATGCCAAGCAGTGAAAACATGGTGACCTTGACACCCAGGTGTTGTCTAGGATTCCAGGCACTCTTGTTTTCTCTGTCCTCTGGGAGCTGTTTATCTCCCTGTTCCCACACAGCAAGTTGTCTGTTCTCAGCTCTGCTCGATTTCTGCTGCAGTTTGGTCCCTTTTACACAGTTCAGATCAATAAAACATTTGGTCAGTGAAGACCCAAACCACAATTTCCCATCCTGTCACCTGTCAACCATCCTTACCCAGAGCGTAATCACAACAGGAATAAAAACAGGAGAAGTGTAACAATCAAATTCAAAATAAATCCACAGCCAGTCATTGAATTTAATTTAATGTTCAGTAATTAGCAAGAAAACCTGAAGTTGGGGTTCCCCCAGGATTTTTACAGCCCACACCTCGAGCGGGAGGGAAACTCCGGCCCCTCACTCAATTTCACTTTGTGGAGCTGGGGGAGAGAATGGAGCAGTGGGACTGACTGGTTGGCTCTACAGAAATTTGGCATTGACTCGATGGGCCAAATGGCCTCCTTCTCTGTCCTTATGGCTCTTATCTAAAGAGAAAATTTCAGCCTCTATAGTCTCTCCAACTCACTGAAGTCCTTCATCCCTGGTGCCATTCTCGTCAATCTCCCCTGCAATCTCTCTGAGAACTTCACATCTTTCCTGCGATGTGGGGCCCATATATAGGGTTCCATTCTGGAGGGAGAGAATTGAAAAGCAGGGTTATGTTGTTTAGAACCAGGGTTAGATTACACTGGGAGCACTGACAACATTTATGATTTCCATTCAGAAAAAGGAAATAGAGGCACTGGATAAGGTGTAACAAAGATTCACAAGAATAATACCAGAACTGAGAACATTTCACCCTCAGGAAAAGCTGGGGCTTTTCCCTAGAATAGAGAAGACTGAAGGGTGACCTGATGGTAGTTTGAAGTTTGCAAAGCAACAGGGGAACATTGGACTTCGGAGCAGGAGTAGGCCATTCGGCCCCTCAAGCCTGCTGCACCATTCAATAAGATCGTGGCTGATCTGACTGTGGTCTTGGCTCCACCTTCCTGTCTGCTCCCACCCCCATAAACCTGGACTCACTTGTCTGTCAACAATCTGTGGAACTCAGCCCTGAGTAGATTCAGTGAGCCAATGATCCACTGCTGTCTGGGAAGAGAATTCCACTCTCATCACCCTCTTGAGGCACAAAATAAAAATCATCATCTCTGTCTTTAACGGGAAACCTCTTATTCTTAAAATCTGCCTCTGAGTTCCCTTGTCCCCCACAAGAGGAAACATCTTCTGGGTATCCACCTTGTCCAGTCCCCTCAGAATATTCCATGTTTCAATAAGATCACCTCCCATTCTTCCAAACTCCAGTGGGATTGGGCCCAACCTGTTCAACCTCTTCATCCAATCAGCCCCTCATCCCAGGAATGGGTCAAGTGAACCTTCTCTGAACTGATTCTAAAGCAATTATATATTTATTCCCAAATACGGAGACTGAATCTGTACACAGTATTCCAGATGTGGTCTCACCAAGGCCCTGTACAGCTGCAGTGAAACTTCCCTCTTTTATAATCCTTTCCCTTTGCAATAAATGTCCATATTCCATTTCCCTTCCCAATCACCTGCTGTGCCTGCACACTAAGCTTTTGTGATTCCTGTACCAGGACACCCAGATCCCTCTGTACCTCAGAGTTCTGCAATCTCGCTCCATTTGAATAATATACAGCTTTTCCATTCCTCCTACCAAAACAAACAAGGTCACATTTACTCCCGTTATTCTCCATCTGCCAGATTTCTGCCCACTCACTGAACCTGGCCCCATCCATTTGCAGAATCTCCACTTCCTGTTGACATCTTTCCTCTCTACCCTGGTGTCATTGCTCAATTTAACTTTCATATATTTGATCTCTTCATCTAACTCATTGATGTAGATTGTAAATATTTGAGGAACCAGCACTGATCCCGGTGTCACTCCACCAGTTACAGCTTGACAATCAGAAAGGGATCTATTTATCCCTACTCTCTGCTTCCTGTTAGCTAACAAATCCTTTATCCGTGTAAATATGTTACCACGCCTCCCCCCCCCCCCGCTCCATGTCATCTTATCTTGTGCAGTAACCTTTGATGTGACACCTTATCAAATGCTTTCTGGAATTTGAAGTCCGCCACATCTACCGGTTCCCCTTTATCCACCTTGAATGTTATTGCATGAAAAAACTCTAACAGATTAGTTATACACAATTTCCCTCTCACAAAGCCATGTTGGCTCTGCCTGAGCACATTATGATTTTCTAAGTATCCTACTGTAACCTCCTTAATAATGGATTCTCAGACTTTCCCTATCACAAAGTCAAACAATTATAGGCCAGTTAGTCTTATGTAGTGGTGGGCAAATTACTAGAATCAATCCTGAGAGATAGGATTGACTGTCACATAGAAAGGCATGGACTAGTCAAGGATAGTCAGCATGGATTAGTTAAAGGAATGTCCTGCCTCACAAATTTGATTGAATTCTTTGAGCAAGTGACAAACAAGAAAGGTAGATGAAGGTAGTGCAGTGGATGCGGTGTGCATGGATTTTAGCAAGGCGTTTGACAAAGTCCCAATTGGCAGATTGGTCAAGAAAGTGAAAGCCCATGGGATATAGAGCAATGTGGCAAACTGGATAAAAAGTTGGCTTAGTAACAAGAAACAAACGGTAATGGTCAATGGCTTCCCTTGCAATTAGAAAGTTGTTTCAAGTGGTGTACCACACGGTTCGGTTTTAGGACTCTTACTGTTTGTGTTATAGATTAACGATTTGGACGTGAACATGCACGATTGGGAAATGTGCAGTCGACACAAAGATTGGCCGAGTGGTGGACTGTGTCGAGGATGGATACAATCTCCAGAATGATATAGATGAATTGGTGGAGTGGGTGATAAAGTGGCAGATGGAATTTAACACAGAGATGTGTGAGGTCATGCATTTAGAGAGGTCAAACAGTTGTAGGGAGTACACAATAAAAGTGAATATACGAAGAGGGGTGGATGAAGTGAGAGATCTTGGTGTACAAGTACACATATTGTTGGGCCTAGAAAAGTGTAGCTACGGGGTGAGATTGGCTAGTTTGGGGTTATTTTCTTTGGAACAACGAAGGCTGATGGATGACTTAATTGAGGCGGGAGAGACAGAGTGGACAGGTTAAAATTGTTTCCCATGGTGGAGAATTCTAGAACCAGGGGACATAGATTCAAGATAAGAAGCAGAAAGTGTCGAGGGGACATGAGGAAGAACTTTTTTTATGCAGAGGGTAGTTAGTAGGAATCTGGAATTCGCTGCGCGAGTTAGTGGAGGAGGCAGAGACCCTAAACTGTTAGTACCTGGCCCTGCACCTTAAGTGCTCTGAGCTGCAGGGCTATGGACCGAGTGCAGGAAGGTGGGATTAGAAAGGGCACCTGGGCGTCCTCGGGCTGGCACGGACAAGATGGGTTGAATGGCCTTCTGTGCTGTAACATTTCTATGAGGGGTTATTGGGTTAGGGGGATAAGGAGAAAGTGAGGCCTTAAGTAGGTCTGTGCAGACTCGATGGGCCGAATGGCCTCCTTCTGCACTGTATGTTCTCTGATTCTATGACACACATGTTAGGCTAACTGACCTATGGTTTCCTGCTTTCTCCTCCCTTCTTTCCTGAACAAAAGTGTTACATTCTCTATTTTCCAATCACTGGGACCCTTCCAGAATCTGAGGAATTTTGGGAGATTACAACCAATGCATCTACTCTCTGTGCCACCACTATTTTTAAAACCCTAGGATACAAGTCATCTGGCCCTGGGGCTTGTCAGCCTTTGGGTCCAATAGTTTCCTTGGAACTTTTCTCAGTGATTGTTCGATGTTCATCCTTCTCTATCGCCTCTTGGTTTTCAATTACCTTTCTGAATTTTTTTAAGGCTTCTACCATGAAGATAGACACAAAATACCTGTTTAAAGCCACCTCCATTTTGTTGTTTTCCACTATCAATTCCCCAGACTCACTCTCGAGAGGACAAATGCCAGCTTTAGTTACTCTTTTCCTCTTCAAATTGTTCCGATCAGGATGGGAAGAGTGTGAGTAGTATCTCGCCCCACAACCAGGTTGTACCATTCACCTAAAGCTTCAATTTACTCACCAAAATGGCCAACGGTTCAACTTCTCTTCCAATCTCCCCAAAAAGGTCTTTACCAAGGCTTCTTTCAATAGACTACTGTTTATTATTAAAGTACTTTTAACAAGTTACAAGCATTGATAAATGCACGGTTGTAATTAAGAAGTAAAACTATCAATGTCTTCCTGAAGAATTCCTCTAGTACACACATAGACAAACAAACAACAAACAGATAAAGTCTCGCTTCAGAGGGTGTTACAAAACAAAGGATAAAGTTTGCAGGGTCTCCAGGTTGTTGACCTGGAGTTTCCCGTGTAAAGCTGGTCCAGGTGGATAAATCTGGGATTTATCACCAACTGGTCCCAGCTTTGCAGGTTTAAATGCAGACCAGTCACACTGAGAGTTCTCTGACTGCAGGGTGAGAGCCACACACAATTTTAGACAAGGCAGAAAGACAGAGAGAGCCAGCAAACATAGCCTTCCTTCCTCAGCTTGTTCCCCAATGAGACTGCCTTCACAACCAGCAGGTTGACGACTGGTCTTTTTTTCCTCTCTCATGTGATTTCCAGCGAGAGTCCTTTCCAGCCCCCCCCCCCCCCCCCCCCCCCATCAATTAAAGCGATTGAAGTTCAAAACCTTCATCCAGATCTTTACAGAATAATACAGTGCAGAAGAGGCTCTTCAGCCCATCAGAGTCTGCACCGATGCATGAAAGACACCTGACCTGCCTCCCCAATCCCATTTGCCAGCACCTGGTCCTTGAATGTTAGAACATGCCAAGTATTCATCCAGATACTTTTTAAAGGCTGTGAGGCAACCCGCCTCTCCTACCCTCCCTGGCAGTGAATTCCAAACTGTCAGCACCCTCTGGGTAAAAATGTTTTTCCTCAAATCCCCCTAAGCCTCTTGCCCCTCACCTTGAACTTCTGTCCCCTCGTAGCTGACCTTTGAACTAAAGGGAACAGCTGCTGTCCACCCTGAATCCACCCTGTCCATGCCACTCATAATTTTGTACACCTTGATCAGGTCATAGAATCCCTACAGTGCAGAAGGAGGCCATTCAGTCCATCGTGTCTGCACCGGCCCTCTGAAAGAGCACCTTATCTCGGCCCAATTCCCCACCTCGAGGCAATTTAGCATGGCCAATCCATCTAACCTGCACATCTTCGGACTGTGGGAGAAAACTGGAGCACACGAGGGAAACCCATGCAGACACAGGGAGAACATGCAAACTCCACACAGACAGTCGAACCCAGGTCTCTGGCGCTGTGTGGCAACGGTGCTAACCACTGTGCAATCATGCTGCCCTTCAGTCTTTTCTGCTCCAACGAAAACAACCCAAGCCTATCCAACCTCTGTTCACAACTTAAAATGTTCCATCCCAGGCAACATCCTGGTGAATCTCCTCTGCACCCCTCCAGTACATAAGAACTAGGAGTAGGCCATCTGGCCCCTCAAGCCTGATCCACCATTCAATGAGATCATGGCTGATCTTTTGTGGACTCAGCTCCACTTTCCGGTACAACCACATTCTTCCTATAATGTGGTGACCAGAATTGTACACAGTACTCCAGCTGTGGTCTCACCAAACTTCTACACGACTCCAACATGACCTCCCTGCTTTTGTAATCTATGCCCCAATTAATAAAAGCGAGTGTCCCATATGCCTCTTTTCACCACCCTATTAACCTGCCCTTCTGCCTTCAGAAATCTATGGACAGCACGCCAATGTTCCCTTGTTCCTCGGAACTTCCCACTGTCAGGCCATTCAGTGAATACTTCCCAGTCAAATTTCAACTTCCAAAGTGTATCACCTCACACTTCAGGGTTCAATTCCATCTCCTTTTTTCTGCCCACTTGACCATCCCGTCTGGATCTTCCTGCAACCCAAGACACTCAACCTCACTGTTAACCAACCGGCCAATCTTTGTGTCATCTGCAAACCTACTGATCGTACCCCCCACATCGTCATCTATGTTGTTTATATAAATGATGAACAATAGGGGACCCGGCACAGATCCCTGTGGTACACCACTGGACACTGCCTTCCAGTCACTAAAGCAGCCGTCTGTCATCACCCTTGGTCTCCTACAGCCAAGTCAATTTTGAATCCACCGTATCAAGTTACCCTGTATCCCATGTGCATTTGTCTTCGTAATATGTTTCCCATGTGGGACCTTATCAAAGGCTTTGTAGAAATCCATATAAAATGAAATGAAAATCGCTTATTGTCACAAGTAGGCTTCAATGAAGTTACTGTGAAAAGCCCCTAGTCGCCACATTTCGGTGCCTGTTCGGGGAGGCTGTTACGGGAATTGAACCATGCTGCTGGCCTGCCTTGGTCTGCTTTCAAATCCAGCGATTTAGCCCTGTGCTAAACAGCCCCTTAAACAACATCAACTGCACTACCCTCATCTACACACTTGGCCACATGCTCAAAAAATTCAATCAAAATTGTTAGGCATGACCTCCCTCTGACAAAGTCATACTGACTAATCCTGATCAATCGTTGCCTCTCCAAGTGGAAATAGATTCTCTCATTCAGAATTTTTGCCAACAGTTTCTCTGCCACTGACGTGAGACTCGCTGCTCTGTAGTTCCCTGGCTTATCTCTACAACCTTTCTTAAATAGTGGGACCATATTAGCTATTCTCCAGTCCTCTGTGGCCAGAGAGCAGTTAAAAATTTGGGGCAGAGTCCCTGCAATCTCCTCCCTTCCCTCCCACAGCATCCAGGGACATACATCATCTGCATATGGAGATTTGTCCACTTTTAAGCCTGCCAACACCTCCAATACCTTGTCATTCCCTATTTGCTCAAGAACCTCACAGTCTCTCTCCCCGAGTTCCACATCTACCTCCTCATTCTCTTGGGTGAAGACAGATGTGAAGAATTCGTTCAACATCCTGCCAATGTCCTCTGGCTCCACCCACAGATTCCCCCTGGTCCCGAATGGGCCCGACTCTTTCCCCGGTTATTGATATACTTGGAGAACATCTTGGGATTTTCCCTACTTTTACCAGCCAGAACTTTCTCATATCCCTTCTTTGCTCTCCTAATTGCTTTCTTAAACTCCATCCTGCACTTTCTATACTCCACTAATACCTTTGTTGATGGCTCCCCTTGTACTTGCTAAAAGACTCTCTTTTCCTTCTCATCTTATCCTGAATGTCTCTGGCCATCCATGGTTCTCTGTGCTTGTTATTCCTTCCTATTACCCTCGAGGGAACATGTTGGGCCTATACCCTCCCCATTTCCTTTTTGAATGACCCCAGTGCTCTTCTGTAGATTTTCCCACAAGTAACTCTTGCCCTTCCATGGTCTTATTTTACTAAAATCCGCTCTCTCCCAATACACAACCTTTTTTTGCAACTTGTCCATTTTATTTTGTACCATGTTGTGGTCGCTATCACTAAAATGCTCCCCCACCAACACATCAACCACCTGCTGGCTTCATTCCCCAGAATTAGGTCCAGCTCTGCACCATCCCTTGTTGGACCCTCTACATATTGAGCTAAAAGGTTCTCCTGCATACATTTTCAGAACTCTACTCCATCTGCTTGTTAGGTGAATTGGACATTCTGAATTCTCTCTCCATGTACCTGAACAGGCGCCAGAAGGTGGCGACTCGGGAATTTTCACAGTAACGTCATTGCAGTGTTAATGTAAGCCTACTTGTGACATTAATAAAGATTATTATCTAAACTCTTTAACATGATGACTTGATGACTATTCCAATTAATGTTGGGAAAGTTGAAATCACCTTAGATAATTACCCTATTATTATTATTACACACCGCCATGAATTGCGCACATATTTGCTCCTCAATTTCCCGCTGACTATCTGGGGGTCTACAATAAACACCCAGCAATGTGACTGTCCTTTTCCTCAAGTACTATGGACTGGACTGTTTGTTGGCAGTTCCAAGCTGAAGTTCTGAATTCCCAACTGTAAAATCATGCCACATCTGATTCGATCTATTTATATATTCGAGCTAGTTTACCCTCAGACTCTATTTCCTTCCTACCTCTTTATTATATTTTTGTTCATTTTTTGCTGCTTCTTAAAATCGGTCCCACCTTTGACCGAACACAAACCTTTTCAGATTTGTGCAGCACTTTCAGTTTAATCCTTTACTTCCTTCTTTAATAATAATCTCTATTAGTGTCACATGTAGGCTTACATTAACACTGCAATGAAGTTACGGTGAAAAGCCCCTAGTCGCCACATTCCGGCACCTGTTCAGGTCACGGAGGGAGAATTCAGAATGTCCAATTCACCTAACAAGCACATCTTTCGGGACTTGTGGGAGGAAACCGGAGCACCCAGAGGAAACCCACGCAGATACGGGGAGAGTGTGCACACATTGATGATGCATCCTTCCCAAAGAGACAAATGTATTTATATTAGATCTGCCTGTAGGGGTAGGAAAAACATTATTTACTTTGCATGATAAAATAAATGTCCTTCCATCAGCTTTTGTGGATTATTTCAGTGGAAATGTGCTCTCCCAGGCTCAATGATCATCAGCCCACTGGAAGCAAAGTCATGGCCAATCCAGCAGAAAGAAACCCTCCCACTGCACCATGTGTCAGAATCAACATGGTTCAGTCCTGGGTGTGATTAACAGCAGCAATAACAGCAGAATCCAACCCCTGTCATCACTTGTGAACTCGCTGGTGTCTCAGCAGGTCTGATGACTGACTGAATCCTTTCCCACACACTGAGCAGGTGAAGGGCCTCTCTCCAGTGTGAACTCGCTGGTGTACTCGCAGTGTGGATAACTGAGTAAATCCCTTCCCACAGTCAGAGCAGGTGAACAGCCTCTCCCCAGTGTGAACTCTCTGGTGTGTCTGCAGGCTGGATAACCGAGTGAATTCCTTCCCACACTGAGAGCAGGTGAATTGCTTCTCCCCAGTGTGAACTCGCTGGTGTCTCTGCAGGCTGGATAACCGAGAGAATGTCTGCCCACAGTCAGAGCAGGTGAATGGCCTCTCCCCAGTGTGTACTTGCTGGTGTGTCTGCAGGGTGGATAACTGAGTGAATCCCCGCCCACACACACAGCAGGTGAACAGCCTCTCCCCAGTGTGAACTCGCTGATGTTTCCGCAGGGCGGATGAATCATTGAATCGTTTCCCACATTGAGAGCAACTAAATGGCTTTTCCCCAGTGTGAATTCGCTGGTGTGTTTGCAGGTGGGATAGTCGAGAGAATTCCTTTCCACAGTCAGAGCAGGTGAATGGCCTCTCCCCGGTGTGAAGTCGGTGGTGTGTCTGCAGATTGAATAAGTGAGTGAATCCCTTCCCACACTGAGAGCAGGTGAATGGCCTCTCCCCAGTGTGAACTCGCTGATGTCTCCGCATGCTGGATAAGTGAGTGAATCTCTTCCCACACTGAGAGCAGGTGAACGGTGTCTCCCCTGTGTGAACTCGCTGGTGTGACTTCAGGCTGGATAACCGAGTGAATCTTTTCCCACACTCAGAGCAGGTAAATGGCGTCACCCCAGTGTGAACTCGATGGTGTGAGTTCAGGCTGGATAACTGAGTGAATCTCTTCCCAAACTGAGAACAGGTAAATGGTTTCTCCCCAGTGTTACACCGCTGATGTCTCTGCAGGTTGGATAACTGAATGAATCCCTTCCCACACTGAGAGCAGGTGAACGGCCTATCCCCACTGTGAATGCGTCGATGAGCTTCGAGCTTTGATGGGGCCCTGAATCCCTTCCCACAGTCCCCACATTTCCACGGTTTCTCCATGTTTTGGGTCTCCTCGTGTCTCTCCGGGTCGGACAATCAGTTTAAACAGAACACGTGTACGGTCTCTCCCCGCTGTGAATGGTATGATGTTTTTTCAGGCTGTGTAACTGGTTAAAGCTCTTTCCACAGTCAGTGCTCTGGAACACTCTCACTCGGGTGTGTGTGTCTCGGTGCTTTTCCAGTCACACTGATGGTTAAATCTTTGGAAGCTGACAAATCAGGGAAACATTTCTCTTTCCAGATTCAAAGGCCGATGATATTCAGGTCCTAATGAACCGAGTGACTCGGTCAGATCTTGATGTGATGTTTGGTTTGAGATTTCTTTCTGTAAATCCTCACTGTTGAATATCCTGGACAAGGAGTTTACAAAAGACATCACTGTCAGTGCAGGATAGAAATTCAAAACAGACAATTCTAGTTTCTCTGGAACATTCTTTCCTCTCATTCCCCACAAGCTGTAAATCTCCATCCCACACACTCCCTCCATTCTCACTCTGCTGTATCTAATATTCACCCTCCCAATTCTCCTGAAGGTGCTGATTCAGGCTGACTGACAGATCCATGCTCACTGCTTCCTGTCAGATCTCCGGTGGCTGTATGTTGGAGAAGGTCACACACTACGTCGCACCATCAGGATGATTGGTTTTTTTCGTCCTTTTTGCCCAATTCCCGGGGAATTTATGTGAACAAACTTGGGTCAAGCTGAAGGTTCAGTGAACACGTCGACAAAATCATGCTGAAAATTTAAAAAAGTCTGATGGGAAGGAAGTTACGAGAGGAAACCCTTCGACGGATTTGGTGAGTGCGTGTGGCTCACCAGGAGGGAGGTTGGTGGAATTGACTCCAGTGGGTGCAGCCGTTCCTATCACGGTGGATATGCTGGTGGGGGCACTGGCGTCGGAGTTTGAGAAGCAGGTTGGGAAGTACTTTGAGAAACAAGGGCAAGCTCTGCCAGCATCTCTAATGGAAAGAATCCTTTTACTTGCGGGATCGCAGGAGGGTAACACGTCTGGAATCTATGGGCGGATCCTTTCAGAAGAAGTAAGCTCAGTGGATGGAGTGAAAGTGAAGTGGGAGGAGGATGTGGGGCCTGTAGGAGATGATGGGGTGTGGAGTGAAGTCCTTGACAGGGTGAACTCCACGTCATCGTGTGCGAGACTGGGCTTGGTCCAGCTCAAGGTAGTGTTTAGGGGACACCTAACCAAGGAGAGGATGAGCAGTTTTTTCCTGGATGTGGACAATAGGTGTGAGCGGTGTTCCAGAGGTCCGGCCGGCCAACCACACACACATGTCCTGGTCCTGTCCCAAACTAGTGAGCTTTCAGGTCTCCTTCTTTCGTACCATGTCGGCGATTATCAATATCGAACTGGAGCCCTGGCCTTTGGTTGCCATATTTGGGGTGTCGGACTCGCTGGGGCTGCAGACGGGGGAGCGGAGGCCGATGTCCTTGCCTTCCCTTCGTTGATCACCCAGAGGTGAGTCCTGCTCAGTGGAGGTCTCCAACCCCACCAATTGCCCCAGCATGGTGTGGGGATCTAATGAAATTTTTATACTGAAAAGATTAAATACACCGTGAGGGAATCAGTCCAGAGTTTTACTCAAGGTAGTGGCCTTCTATTACTTACTTCAAGGAGTTGGTCACTATCAGTTGCTGTGGCGGGAGGGGGGGGGGGAAGAGATTGGGAGGTGGGGGGGTGGAGTTGTCTTGTGTCGGATTGTGTTTTGTTTCTTTTTTTCTTGGTGGATGTTTTGGGGTTTTATAAAAATTTGCATGTTCTGTAAGAATTTGTAAAACTGAAAAACTTTATTTTTAAAGCAAAGATGATGAATAATTTCTGACTGAAATTGGATGGGCAATGCAGGGTCACAGAATGGGACCCACTCGACACTGACAGAATTGCTCAACAGAGTGGGCATCGACTTGAAACGTCCAATGGACTCCTCGTCTTCTGTTATAAATCTGACTGGAAATATATAACGTAGCTACAGGACTATATTACAAAACCAGAATAATCAATGTACTTTATTCCAGAACAACCAATAATATATCTAATCTGTGCAATAAAACAACACCAGACATCTCTCTGTCCTCATAGAATCAGAGTTTTACAGCAGAACAAGAAGCCCTCCAGCCCATCATTTCAGCATCAGCTATCTAGTACCTATCTATTCTCATCCCATTTCCCACCACTTGGTCCACAGCCTTGTATGCTTTGGCCGATCAAATGCTCCCTGCTCTTATATTCTATACCTCAGCCAATAGAAGCATGAATCCCATAACCCGATTGATTGAATGGCCTAATTCTGCTCCTCTGACCTATACTCTTATATCCCCTCGTGACCACCTTATCTACCTGTCCTGCTGTCTTCAGGGACCTATGGACATGCACACCAAGGTCCCTCTGGTCCTCTGTACTTCCTAGGGTCCGACCATTCATTGTATATTCTCTTGCCTTGTTAATCCTCCCAAAATTCATGACCTCACACTTTTCAGAGTTAAATTCCATTTGCCACTGTTCTGTCCATCTAACCAGTCCGTCCACATCATCCTGTAATCTAAGGCTTTCCTCCTCACTATTTCCCACACCACCAATTTCTGTGTCATCTGCAAACGTACTTACTTCCTACGTTCACACCCGATCATTAATGTACACTACAAACAACAAGGGACCCAGTACTGATCCCATCGGAATATCACTGGACACAGACTTCCAGTGACAAAGACAATCTTCGACCATCACCCTCTGCCTCCTGCCACAAAGCCAATTTTGGATTCAATTTGACAAATTGCCCTGTATCCCCAGGGCTTTTATCTTCCTGACTAGTCTTCTGTGTCAGGCTTTATCAAAAGGCTCACAGAAGTCCACTTAAACTACATTAACTGTACAGCCTTCATCACCTAGTCACCTCCTCAAAAAATTCAGATCAAATTTGAAAGACCCGATCTCCCCCTGACAAAACCATATTGACTATCCTTGATCAATTCTGCCCCAGAGTTTTTTTTCCAATAGTTAACGACCACTGATGTCAGACCAAAATCCAAATCGAAACAAAATCCTACCAACTCTCCTGGCCTGAGACAATTCACACCTCTTTAACCTGTGATTCTCCCTCTCCCCAGTTGTTCCGTCTGGACCTGCAGACTTAATTACCTGCAAAAACTTGTATTCAAAGCATCGTATTGCAGCTTAGACTTTGTCTATATATATGTTTCTGGAACCCACCTCTTCGTTCACCTGAGGAAGGAGCAGTGCTCCGAAAGCTAGTGATTTGAAACAAACCTGTTGGACTTTAACCTGGTATTGTAAGACTTCTTACTGTGCTCACCCCAGTCCAACGCCGGCATCTCCACACACTGAAGTTAGACTCACTGGTCTGTAATTTCCTGGTATTTTCTTACTTCTTTTGAATAATGGTACTACATTATCTGTCCTCCTGTCCTCTAGCTCCGCTCCTGTGACCAGAGAAGATTTGAAATTGTCAGATCCTCTTCAATCTCCTCCCTTGCCTCCCATGGAGGCCTGGGGATTTAAATAAGTCAACAATTGAAGGTCAGGGGTGACACGGTGACAATGGATCGCATGGCTGCCTCACAGCGCTGAGGTCCCAGGTTCGATCCTGGCCTCAGGTCACTATACTTGTGGGGTTTGCACATTCTCTCCATGTCTGCGTGGGTCTCACCCCCACAGCCCAAAGATATGCAGGGTAGGTGAATTGGCCATGCCAAATTGCCCCTTAATTGGAATAAAGAAATAATTGGATACTTTAAATTTATTTTTTTTAAAAAGCAATTGAAGGTCAGAATTTGAAAAGAAATGGACAGGGGAAGAAAAGAAAGTGTTTTACTCCCAGATGTTGGAGACAGGAGGAAGTTTCAGTCTGTGTGAAGATCGATATTCACTCAGACAGAGGAGCAGCAGCTTTGCTGGGCAAACCAGTGGAGGAAGCTCCGTGCAGCCATTGACACAAAGACCGGACACTGATCTGCTGCAGGCCCAGCGTATTTCCGGTCCTCCCCAGGTTTCCATTGTTCCTGTAGCCAATAGAGGGTGGATTCGGGCCTCACGTGGGAGTGGGCGGGGCTTTCACCGCCGGACGCACTGAGCTCATTTCCAATCTGCAGCATTTTGTTTGTCCCAAACTGACTGCGAACGCCCCTCCATTCCTGTGACGTCACAATGCAATCCTGTACGAATCACTCTGAATAGAAATCACTCTGAAGCTCAAAATGTCACTTCCGTCCTTTAGACGTCACAGTGGATCACTTGTCCAATAGGAATAACTGTGAGGCTCAAAATGTCACTTCCGCATTGTGACGTCACGGGGAGCCTTGCCGCAATCAGCCAATAGGAATCAGTCTGCTCCATAGAATGAGGACCGGAACAGGAAGAAGCACACGGGAAGTTAAAACAAGCATTGACTTCTGCCCCCGGCCTCGGTCCACCAGACCTGAGAAAGCCGACCTACATACATTGCAGGAACGAAGGTGAGTTCCATGCCGCAGTAGTGACCGAAGTCCACGGGGACAGGCGAAGACCAGTGGCATATTACTCAACAAGACGGGCTTGGCTCGCTGCGTGGCAGTTCTGGACTGCGCAGCATGGGCGGTCAGAGTCAGCGAACCTACAGTAATGAACGGAGATATTATCTTGCACACCAGGCATACCATTGTAGAAATGTTGAACAACAGTAAGCTCAGATCAGTCTCAAACCTACAACAGGCCCACTGGGAAACAGTGTTCATTCCTAATGATGTGGAGATGACGGTGTTGGACTGGGGTGGGCACAGTAAGAAGTCTTACAACCCCTGGTTAAAGTCCAACTAGCTTTCGGAGCTCAGCTCCTTCCTCAGGTGAAAGTTCACCTTCAGCTGAGGAAAATTCAGCTCCGTCACCTGAGGAAGGAGCTGTGCTCCGAAAGCTGGTGATTTGAAACAAATCTTTTGGACTTCAACCTGATGTTGTAAGACTACTTACTTAATTCCTAATGATAGATCAGTGGTCATCATAAAGGACACCTGGGAAAACCCTGCAGAAGGAATCATATACACAGGAGAGTTCTATGTATACTCTGAGATAGATGAAGAGGTAAGTGGTATGATAGTAGAAGAAGACCCTCTAGAAACCCCAGAACTCACCTGGATGCAGATGGAATGAGAAAATATGTCAACGGTCCCCACGAACCGGATGGGCATTAGTAGATGACAAATTAAGAAAAGTCCTCTTTGGAAGGCTGGAAGAAGCACTGTCAGCAGAGGTGGCTGAATTGATGGCTTTCACTCGGGCCCTGATCATGGCCAAGGAAAGACGGTGAACATATACACAGATAGTAGGTATGCCTTCAGGGTCGTGCACAACTATATGATGGCATGGGAAAGGAGAGGCTTTGTCACTTCTGGAGGAGATAGGATAAAACAACAACAATGTATAGAAGCCTTATTGGAAGCCACAAAGTTACCGTGACAGGTAGCAGTGATAAACATTAAGGCCCACCAGAAGGCAGAGACACCCCAACAAAAAAGTAATGAAGCAAGAGACAAGGCGGCCCAAATTGCCCTGGAACACGACATTCCCGTCATAAGTGCCCAGGTAGAAGATGTCAGTGTTGAATAATTACACAAAGACATATCAAGGGAAGAAAAGGAGGAATGGGATAAAAAAAAGGGGGGAAGCCAGATAAGAAAGGGATCTTGAGGAAGAATGGAAGGGTAATTGCCCCTGCCTGCCTCAGGCAGACCCTCCTTGAATTACACCATAGTATGGACCAGGCAGGAAGAGAGGCCATGATACACTTATCGGAAAGGAATGGTGGTGGCCAGGAATGGGGAGAGATATAGCTAAGCACTGTCAGAGATGCATCCCATGTGCGCAGTACAACCCGGGGTGCCCCGTAAAGATCTGGGTGGCACATCAGCCGAGACCAAAGGGACCCTGGGAGAATCTCCAAATTGACTTTACCGGATCACAACCCCCGAGCCAGGGAGAACGATACTGCCTAGTAATAATTAACCAATTTACCAGATGGGTGGAGGCATTCCAAACCCGCGACTGCACAGCCACAACCGTGGCACGAATATTAGACAAGGATGCGATTCCTCGCTGGGGGATACCTTTGCAACTAGATTCGGACCAAGGAACACACTTTACTGGAACAGTAATGAAGAAAACATGTGAGTCGATGGGGATCGAACAAAAATTCCACATCCCTGACCATCCCCAAAGCTCAGGAATGGTAGAGCAGATGAATAGGACCCTAAAAACTGCCCTGACAAAGGCTCTAGGGGAGAATCGGCAGCAATGGGTAGATGTGCTGCTCATTGTCCTAATGAAGTTAAGAGCGAGCCCAAACCGAACAACTGGATTATCATCCTATGAGGTGACGACGGGATGAGCTATGCAACTGTGCAGGGGATAATAACGGGGAGAAGAAATAGTCCGATAAGGGACAGGACGCGTAGATACATATTAGAGCTCAGTAATCAGTTAAAGGAAATGCGGCAGCCAGTGTGGACTGGGCAGGAGACAAAGGAGAAAAATCTGGACTTATTTTGGACCGCATTCCCTGATGTCCCTACAGCAGAGACAAAGGTGATGGTAAAGCCTGGGTTCGCCCCCGATGGACAGGACCGTATCAAGTCCTGATCAGTGGGGATACCTGTGTATGTGTGAACATAAAGGGTATGGGACGATGGAAACATTGGGCACAATTAAAAGTATACCGAGAGTAAAAATATGTATTTATGTTCAAATCAGGTAACTCCACACAACCAAAATTCTGAAAAACTGCAGAAGACCCATGATGTTTGCTGTAAGAATGATAATATGTTTGATGGTAGTATCCGGGAGTAGACTCCCAACGCAGAATTAACGGGACTTGCATGTAAATACCTACTTGTACATGTCATGTTTATATGCGAAAGGCATAGATGTCTCTAGCTGTTGGGTGTGTGCCCATGTGCCAATCCATGCAAAAGGGGGAATACCCCTGAGATCAGTGCCCTTTAATATAACGGAGGTGGCAGCGTGAATAATTAAGCAGAACGAGACGCGGGGGAAATCGATGGACGATATCGCGGGGATAGATATATACGCCATACATCTAGAACAATGGAAGAAGGCAGGGTACCATCTCAGGGGTGTTCACCGGGTTTTACCAACCCCGGTATAATTTCACCCAAGCTCCACCATGGTTCGCAATCACTGATATGAGGTGGACTAATGAGGTGTTGTGTCTGCAAAGAACCCCAACGGGATGGCCCGGGGTGATTAGCGTGGGACACAGCACATGCCGATGGACATATGACATCTCCAAGGGATATGCATAGCTGAAAGAGTTGCCCAATAACACATACCCAGGGGCAAGAGAGTGGATCTGGGTAGTGACAATGGGAACTAATCCGATGCAATACACAGCATATAACGGTACATTATAATGTCCACTTTATTTGTGGACACAAAGCTTACCCATGGCTCCCAGTAAGTGGACAGGATCCTGCTACTTAGGATATGTTGTTCCCTATGTACACCACATACGGACCCTGAGAGAGAACCCAGGCCTTACAGAAAAGAGACCGAGACACAGCGATACTTTGGAATTTTACCCCCCCCCCACCACCACCACCACCACCACCACCACCACCATAGGAGTGGCCTTTGCCATAAAAGAACTACGAAAGGTTGTTAACATTCTGGAAGAAGTGGCAAACGATACTACCGAGGCACTGATCGAGATAAGCACCGAAATGGTAGCAATAAGGACAGTGACCCTGCAAAACCGAATGGCCCTAAATTACCTCCTGCTTAGTGAGGGTGGGACTTGTACCAGAATTGGCTCCAAATGTTGTACCTATATTCCTGACAGTTCGGAGAACATCACTAACCTTGCGGATCGTATCCACCAGGAGGTTAAAAAGTTACACGAATCACCGGGGAATGGATGGTTAGATTGGTTACTGGGAGGATCCTTGTGATCATACCTGACACATGGGCGAGCCATAATCCTTGTAATATGTTGTTTAATTATTGGATGTTTTAATACTTGCTGTAAAGTCATGGTGGCTCAGATGATGCCTGTTGCTAGCGCAGTGACAGACGATGAGACTGGAACATTGAACCCTTTGATATGTGCACCTGGCAACAACAAAGATGACAGAAATATCGAGCAATGTGCGGAGGACTTCATGTGAAGGGTAGTTGATGAGCTACAGGTAAGGTGTAGATACGGAACATCTGTGAAGCCGCATGCCCCAAAGGCCGTATAATACACACCCTGTCACCTTCGAATGTATGAACACTGAATTCTGCTGAACACAAACTTTGATGAAAACAAGTGTCCCCTGACCAGGTGCATCCTGTGTATGTAACTGACCCATTGCTCCACAACCACAGGAGCGAGTGACCAAACTCAAAATAGCAACCAAAAGAGGAAGAGGCCCTCTTTGTGCATCACTACCTGAGACACCATGACCAATATGTAATCACAAATGTAAAGAGCTGATTGGAACAATGTAACCTGTTGTTGAAAACTCACCACTATTCTTCGAAGTCCCCCTATACCAAAAAGGGCCGACATTCTAAATAGTGAACAGGGATTCGGTGGGTGCTATTCAGGTCAAACTATATATATATTTTTTGAAATAAATATTTTATTGAAAATTTTTGGTCAACCAACACAGTACATTGTGCATCCTTTACACAACATTATAACAATACAGATAATAATGACCTTTTTTATATCAACAAAAAACAACAAATAAATAAATATTAAATAACAAAAATGAAAACTAGCCCTAATTGGCAACTGCCTTGTCACAGGCTATACCCCCCCCCCCCCACCCCATCCCCCCCCCCATCCCCCCCCCCCCCCCCCAAGTCCTGGGCTGCTGCTGCTGCCTTTTTTCCCCCATCTATCTTTCCGCAAGATATTCGACGAACGGTTGCCACCGCCTGGTGAACCCTTGAGCCGACCCCCTGAGGACGAACTTAATCCGCTCTAGCTTTATGAACCCCGCCATATCATTTATCCAGGTCTCCACCCCCGGGGGCTTGGCTTCTTTCCACATTAGCAATATCCTGCGCCGGGCTACTAGGGACGCAAAGGCCAAAACATCGGCCTCTCTCGCCTCCTGCACTCCCGGCTCTTGTGCAACCCCAAATATAGCCAACCCCCAGCTTGGTTCGACCCGGACTCCTACTACTTTTGAAAGCGCCTTTGTCACCCCCACCCAAAACCCCTGTAGTGCCGGGCATGACCAAAACATATGGGTATGATTCGCTGGGCTTCTCGAGCACCTCGCACACCTATCCTCCACCCCAAAAAATTTACTGAGCCGTGTTCCAGTCATATGTGCCCTGTGTAATACCTTAAACTGAATCAGGCTTAGCCTGGCGCACGAGGACGACGAGTTTACCCTGTTTAGGGCATCTGCCCACAGCCCCTCCTCGATCTCCTCCCCTAGCTCTTCTTCCCATTTCCCTTTTAGTTCGTCCACCATAGTCTCCCCTTCGTCCCTCATTTCCCTATATATATCCGACACCTTACCATCCCCCACCCATTTCTTTGAGATGACTCTGTCCTGCACCTCTTGTGTCGGGAGCTGCGGGAATTCCCTCACCTGTTGCCTCGCAAAAGCCCTCAATTGCATGTACCTGAATGCATTCCCTTGGGGCAACCCATATTTCTCGGTCAGCGCTCCCAGACTTGCGAACTTCCCGTCCACAAATAGATCTTTCAGTTGCGTTATTCCTGCTCTTTGCCACATTCCATATCCCCCATCCATTCCCCCCGGGGCAAACCTATGGTTGTTTCTTATCGGGGACCCCCCCAATGCTCCGGTCTTTCCCCTATGTCATCTCCACTGTCCCCAAATCTTCAGTGTAGCTACCACCACCGGGCTCGTGGTGTAGTTCCTCGGTGAGAACGGCAATGGGGCTGTCACCATAGCCTGCAGGCTAGTCCCCCGACAGGACGCCCTCTCTAATCTCTTCCACGCCGCTCCCTCCTCCTCTCCCATCCACTTACTCACCATTGAAATATTAGCGGCCCAATAATACTCACTTAGGCTCGGTAATGCCAGCCCCCCCCTATCCCTACTACGCTGTAAGAATCCCTTCCTCACTCTCGGAGTCTTCCCGGCCCAAACAAAACCCATGATGCTCTTTTCTATCCTTTTAAAAAAAGCCTTCGTGATCACCACCGGGAGGCACTGAAACACAAAGAGGAATCTCGGGAGGACCACCATCTTAACCGCCTGCACCCTCCCTGCCATTGACAGTGCTACCATATCCCATCTCTTGAAATCTTCCTCCATCTGTTCCACCAACCGCGTTAAATTTAGCCTGTGCAATGTGCCCCAATTCTTAGCTATCTGGATCCCCAGGTAACGAAAGTCTCTTGTTACCTTCCTCAACGGTAGGTCTTCTATTTCTCTACTCTGCTCCCCTGGATGCACCACAAACAGCTCACTCTTCCCCATGTTCAATTTATACCCTGAAAAATCCCCAAACTCCCCAAGTATCCGCATTATTTCTGGCATCCCCTCCGCCGGATCCGCCACATATAGTAGCAGATCATCCGCATATAAAGATACCCGGTGTTCTTCTCCTCCCCTAAGTATTCCCCTCCATCTCTTGGAACCTCTCAGCGCTATCGCCAGGGGCTCAATCGCCAGTGCAAACAGTAATGGGGACAGAGGACATCCCTGCCTTGTCCCTCTATGGAGCCGAAAATATGCCGATCCCCGTCCATTCGTGACCACACTCGCCACTGGGGCCCTATACAACAGCTGCACCCATCTAACATACCCCTCTCCAAAACCAAATCTCCTCAACACCTCCCACAGATAATCCCATTCCACTCTATCAAATGCTTTCTCGGCATCCATCGCCACTACTATCTCCGTTTCACCCTCTGGTGGGGCCATCATCATTACCCCTAACAGCCTCGGTATATTCGTGTTCAGCTGTCTCCCCTTCACAAACCCAGTTTGGTCCTCGTGAACCACCCCCGGGACACATTCCTCTATTCTCATTGCCATTACCTTGGCCAGGACCTTGGCATCCACATTTAGGAGGGAAATTGGTCTGTTGGACCCGCATTGTAGCGGATCCTTTTCCTTCTTTAAGAGAAGCGATATCGTTGCTTCAGACATAGTCGGGGGCAGTTGTCCCCTTTCCTTTGCCTCGTTAAAGGTCCTCGTCAGTACCGGGGCGAGCAAGTCCAAATACTTTCTGTAAAATTCAACTGGGAATCCGTCCGGTCCCGGGGCCTTTCCCGTCTGCATGTTCCTAATTCCTTTCACCACTTCTTCTACCGTAATCTGTGCTCCCAGTTCCACCCTTTCCTGCTCTTCCACCTTGGGAATTTCCAGCCGATCCAAAAAATCCATCATTCTCTCCTTCCCATCCGGGGGTTGAGCTTCATACAATTTTTTATAAAATGTCTTGAACACTTCATTCACTCTCTCCGCCCCCCGCTCCATCTCTCCTTCCTCATCCCTCACTCCCCCTATTTCCCTCGCTGCTCCCCTTTTCCTCAATTGGTGTGCCAGCAATCTGCTCGCCTTCTCCCCATATTCATACTGTACACCCTGCGCCTTCCTCCATTGTGCCTCTGCAGTGCCTGTAGTCAGCAAGTCAAATTCCACATGCAGCCTTTGCCTTTCCCTGTACAGTCCCTCCTCCGGTGCTTCCGCATATTGTCTGTCCACCCTCAAAAGTTCTTGCAGCAACCGCTCCCGTTCCTTATTCTCCTGCTTCCCTTTATGTGCCCTTATTGATATCAGCTCCCCCCTAACCACCGCCTTCAACGCCTCCCAGACCACTCCCACCTGAACCTCCCCATTGTCATTGAGTTCCAAGTACTTTTCAATACATCCCCTCACCCTTAGGCACACCCCCTCATCCGCCATTAGTCCCATGTCCATTCTCCAGGGTGGGCGCCCTCCTGTTTCCTCCCCTATCTCCAAGTCTACCCAGTATGGGGCATGATCCGAAGTGGCTATAGCCGTATATTCCGTTCCCCTCACCTTCGGGATCAATGCCCTACCCAACACAAAAAAGTCTATGCGCGAATAGACTTTATGGACATAGGAGAAAAACGAGAACTCCTTACTCCTAGGTCTACTGAATCTCCACGGGTCCACACCTCCCATCTGCTCCATAAAATCCTTAAGCACCTTGGCTGCTGCCGGCCTCCTACCAGTCCTGGACTTCGACCTATCCAGCCTTGGTTCCAACACCGTGTTAAAGTCTCCCCCCATTATCAGCTTTCCCGTCTCTAGGTCCGGGATGCGTCCTAGCATTCGCCTCATAAAGTTGGCATCATCCCAGTTCGGGGCATACACGTTTACCAAAACCACCATCTCTCCCTGTAATTTGCCACTCACCATCACGTATCTGCCCCCGTTATCCACCACTATAGTCTTTGCCTCGAACATTACCCGCTTCCCCACTAATATAGCCACCCCCCTGTTTTTCGCATCCAGCCCCGAATGGAACACCTGCCCCACCCATCCTTTACGCAGCCTAACCTGGTCTATCAGTTTCAGGTGCGTTTCCTGTAACATAACCACATCTGCTTTAAGTTTCTTAAGGTGTGCGAGTACTCGTGCCCTCTTTATCGGCCCGTTGAGCCCTCTCACGTTCCACGTGATCAGCCGAGTTGGGGGGCTTCCCACCCCCCCCCCCCCCCCCTTGCCGGTTAGCCATCATCTTTTTCCAGCTTCTCACCCAGTTCCCACGCAGCTGTATCACCCCCAGGCGGTGCCCCCCCGCCCATCCTCTCCCGTACCCACTCCCCCCTTTCCCCAGCAGCAGCAACCCAGTAATTCCCCCCTCCCACCCCCCCCGTTAGACCCCCCGCTAGCGTAATTACTCCCCCCATGTTGCTCCCAGAAGTCAGCAAACTCTGGCTGACCTCGGCTTCCCCCCGTGACCACGGCTCGCACTGTGCGACGCCCCCTCCTTCCTGCTTCTCTATTCCCGCCATAATTATCATAGCGCGGGAACCAAGCCCGCGCCTCTCCCTCGGCCCCGCCTCCCATGGCCAACGCCCCATCTCCTCTCCCTCCCCACCTCCCCCCATCACCACCTGTGGGAGAAAGAAAAGTTACCATACCACAGGATTAGAACATAAAACCCCTCTTCGCCCCCCCCATTCGCCCCACCACTTTGTCCAAACGTTCTTTTTCATACTCCACTCATTCCAGTTTTTCTTCTACAATAAAAGTCCACGCTTCATCCGCCGTCTCAAAGTAGTGGTGCCTCCCTTGATATGTGACCCACAGTCTTGCCGGTTGCAGCATTCCAAATTTTATCTTCCTTTTGTGAAGTACCGCCTTGGCCCGATTAAAGCTCGCCGTCCTTCTCGCCACCTCCGCACTCCAGTCTTGATAAACGCGGATCACCGCGTTCTCCCATTTACTGCACCGAGTTTTCTTCGCCCATCTAAGGACCATTTCTCTATCCTTAAAACGGAGGAATCTCACCACTATGGCTCTGGGAGTTTCTCCTGCTCTCGATCCTCGCACCATAACTCGGTACGCTCCCTCCACCTCCAACGGACCCGTCGGGGCCTCCGCACCCATTAACGAATGCAGCATCGTGCTCACATATGCCCCGACGTCAGCCCCCTCCACACCTTCAGGAAGGCCAAGAATCCTCAGGTTGTTCCTCCTTGCGTTGTTTTCCAGTGCCTCCAACCTCTCCACACATCGTTTCTGGTGTGCCTCCTGTATCTCCGACTTCACCACCAGGCCCTGTATATCGTTCTCATTCTCGGCTGCTTTCGCCTTCACGACCCGAAGCTCCTGCTCCTGGGTCTTTTGTTCCTCCTTTAGCCCTTCGATCGCCTGTAGTATTGGGGCCAACAACTCTTTCTTCATTTCCTTTTTTATCTCCTCCACGCAGCATTTCAAGAACTCTTGTTGTTCAGGGCCCCATATGAAACTGCCACCTTCCGACGCCATCTTGGTTTTTGCTTGCCTTCCTTGCTGTTGTTCCAAAGGATCCGCTGCAATCCGGCCACTTTCCTCTCCTTTTTCCATCCGTGTCCAGGGGGAACACCCTCCTGGTTTACCGCACGGTGTTTTTAGCCCTTAAAATTGCCGTTGGGGCTCCTATCAAGAGCCCAAAAGTCTGTTTCACAGGGAGCTGCCGAAACGTGCGACTCAGCTGGTCATCGCCGCACCCGGAAGTCAGGTCAAACTATATTTTCAAGTTATCCCCGGTATAACCCATACCTTCACTGAAGATTTCATTTACTTACCACTTAGTAGTATCGATCCTGGGTCACGCATTGTAAAGTAAGTAAAGTAGACTTTGGAATAACCACTATTTCAGGTTAAAACTTTTAAGTTAATTTATTATTATATATTTTTTTCTTTTAAAAGATGCAATCACTGTCTTTACAGAAAAGTAAAAAGATCTTGCTTCTGGATCCTTTTGGTTGGTTGAAGGGACCTTCAGGCCCAACTTGACAATCAATCTTTTTAAAATCTGGTCTTCTTTAGATGTATTCGCTGGTTAGCTCGGTTGCTATGTCCTATCTTTCCCATGTACCGAGCTGTGAGAGCTGGCTCTGCTGGCTGTCTCTGAGCTGACTCTGCCTCCTCTTTAAATTCTAGTCTTCCTTAGATGTATTAGCTGTTTTAGCTCGGCTACCTTGCTTTGCCCCATGACCGAGCTGACTGTAAGCTGACTCTGCTTGCTTCTCTTGTCCCTTCTCTCTCTCTCTCCCTCTGGTTCTTGTAGTTCCTGCTCTGGTCTCTGGGTTTATATATTTTTCAAACAGTTATTAAGTTTTTATGTCTTTATTGTAAAGTAACTTTTATTTCACTTGGATTGTAAAAGGTACCTTTAATCTGAATTTTTCTAACACACGACTAAGTATTCATTTTGGGCATGGCCTCAGCCCTCAGATCTGATTACATCGTCTTTTGTGATGTTCAAAGTTCCTTTGTGATGTTCAAAGTTCCTTTGTGATATTCAAAATGCTTTGATTTCAAGAGGGGTGTGAATCTTGGTCCCTGTCATTTCTATAGTTTTATTTTCCAATTGTGTCCCCATAATTTTCATAATTTTCACTTTGATTTTAGCTTTAAATTATGTTTCTCGTAGACTGATAGTCTCCAATTTTCTTTAATTTACCTGATATTAGCAACATTTCACATGGTATTGTCACCAAATTCAACTGAATCTCATCCTTTCCTTTCCAGCTGCTTACTAAGATAGTTAATTTCAATGAAGGTGTGAAACATTGCTTTTAGCTGTATGCTAAAAATCCACTTGGTTATAACTTGAAAGGTTTACATTTATCACCTAACTCAAGTGAAACCCTCATCCATGCTTTTCCAGATGCTTACAAAAATCCTGTCTGTTTGCTAAGTCTGTTTGGAAGAAGGAATCTGCATTTTATAATCCTGCTCTTTGCAGCTGCTATTCACCATTCGTGGGGTCTTTCCCTGCATCCTCTTATGTTTCTTAAATCAGGTATTGTCAGACTTCCATGTTTCAAATGACACATCTTTCCACATTATCAATTACAAACCTAATGTGTAAGGACCTGATTGGAGAAATGTGATCTGAATGTGTTAATAGGGGAATCGATTGGCTACATGTAAATGAGTACACAAACTAATTCCGCTTTTTGAAACTGTATATTAAACCAGCGTAAGCCCTGGCTCGAACGGGAAGATGTTTCCACGGGTTCTGGGACTCTTCTCCCAGAGCTCTGTAACAATACATTGCTTCTCTTGCTCACCAGAAAGGTCTATTCGTGAATATTTTCACCCAACAGATTTCCAGTCATAACGTCGTTGTGGCACAGAAGGACAACTCGAGTTGATGTCGACCAATTCTGTCAGTCTGGAGTGGGTCCCATTCTGTAACCCTGCAGCATCCATCCAATTTCAGTTAGAAATTATTGATCAGCTCTGCTTGAGGTCCCTCACTGGCAGCAAGTTCAAGATCGTGATCAATCACAGCCCCCTGTATCTTAACCATCTGAAACAATCCTGTACATTAAACACAATTTTAGTCCAGTTACATATTTCCGTTAGGCTGGCAGCCTGCACAAATATTTTCAGATGTCTGTGTCCTGGACAGGAAGCAGTGAGCATGGATCTGTCAATCAGCCTGAATCAGCACCTTCAGGAGAATTGGGAGGGTGAATATTAGACACAGCAGAGTGAGAATGGAGGGAGAGTGTGTGGGATGGAGATTTACACCTTTTGGGGAATGAGAGAGGAAAAAATATTCCAGAGAAACTAGTTTTGTCTGTTCTGAATTTCTAGCATGTACTGACAGTGATGACATTTGTAAATTCCTTTACAGGATATTAGAAGAGGAAGAATTCCAGACAGCAATCTTAAACCAAACCTCACGTCTCGATCTGACTGAGTCACTCAATTCACCGGGACTTGAATATCATCGGCCTTTGAATCGAGGATAAAGGTTTATCTTCTTACTGCTTCAGAAGGTTTTAAACAAGTGTGACTGGACCATGGAGAAACGGTGGCAATGTGGGGACTGTGGGAAGGGATTCAGATTCCCATCTGTACTGGAAACTCATCGGCGCAGTCACACTGGAGAGAGGCCGTTCACCTGCTCCACATGTGGGAAGGGATTTGCTCTGTTATCCAACCTGCACACACACCAGTCAGTCCACGTCAGGGAGAAGCCATTCACCTGCCCCATGTGTGGGAAGGGATTTGCTCTGTTATCCAACCTACACAGGCACCAGCCAGTCCACGACACGGAGAGGCTATTCACCTGCTCCACGTGTGGAAAGGAGTTCAGTTATTCATCCCAACTGCTGACACACCAACAAATTCACACTGAGGAGAGACCGTTTAGCTGCTCTCACTGCACAAAGAGATTTCGAACCTGAGCCTATTTGCTGACGCACCAGCGAATTCACACTGGGGAGAGGCCATTCACCTGCTCTGATTGTGGGACAGGATTCACTCGGTTATCCAACCTGCAGGCACATCAGCGAGTTCACACTGCGGAGAGGCCATTCACCTGCTGTCAGTGTGGGACAGCATTCACTCAATTATCCCACCTACAGGTACACCAGCGAATTCACACTGGGGAGAAGCCGTTCACCTGCAGTGTGTGTGGAAAGGAATTCATTCAGTTACACAATCTGCAGGCACACCAGCGAGTTCACACTGGGGAGAGGCCATTCACCTGCTCTCAGTGTGGGATAGGATTCACTCAGTTATCCCACCTACAGGTACACCAACAAATTCACACTGGGGAGAGGCCGTTCACCTGCACTGTGTGTGGAAAGGAATTCACTAAGTTACCCAATCTGCAAGCACACCAGCGAGTTCACACTGGGGAGAGGCCATTCACCTGCTCGGTCTGTGGGAAGGGATTCGCTCAGTTAGCCACGTTGCAGGCACACCAGTGTCTTCATACCGGGGAGAGGCCATTCACCTGCACGGTGTGTGAGAAAGGATTCACTCGGTCAACATACCTGGTGAGGCACCAGCAAGTTCACGAATGATGACAGGGGTTGGATTCTGCTGTAAGCACAACAGCGCCTATACTTCCTCAGAAAACTAAGGAAATTCGGAACGTCCACATTGACTCTTACCAACTTTAACAGATGTACTATAGAAAGCATCTTATCTGATTGCATCACAGCCTGGCCTGGCAACTGCTCGGTCCAAGACTGCAAGAAATTTCAGAGAGTCATGAACACCACCCAGTCCATCACACAAACCCGCCTCCCATCCATTGACTGTCAACACCTCCCGCTGCCTTGGGAATCCTTCTAAATTTCTGTCTCGACAAGTATATACAAGTTTTGCAAATGTTATGTTTTTTGCGTTTGTGACTCGGGCTCGTACGGGTGGGTTCTTCCCTGAGGTTGAGGACAGGTGTGAGAGGTACAGGAGGGGGCCTGTCAATCATGTTCACATGTTTTGGGTGTGCCCGAAGTTGGGGGATTCTGGCCATTGATTTCTGAGACCCTGCTGGAATTGTGGGGGTGACGATGACACCGTGCTCTTTGGTGGGGCTTTCTGGTGTTTCGGATCTGCCAGAGCTGCTGGAGGGGAAGGGGGTCTTCACCACTATGATTGCCCGGCGGCGAATCTCACTGGGTTAGAGGTCGGTCGCCCCACCGAAGGTATCGGCATGGTTGGGGGATTTGGCGGAATTTCTGCAGTTGGAGAAGACTTAAGTACGTTCTCCGAGGGTGAAGAGGGTTCTGCATAAGACGGAGGGTCTTTCTGTCTCTATTTAAGATTCTGTTTGTCGCCCGGGGGGGGAGGGGGGGGGGCTGGTCAGTTGTGAAAGGGATGTTGGGGGAGTTTAGGGAAGAAAAGGGGAAAAATTAGAAACTGTTTGAAAGCCAACGGTATTTGGTTGTTTGTTTGTATAATTGATTGTGTTTGGTATAAAATACATATATTAAAAACACAAACTATAAGTCTAATGATCTTCTCCATTGTTGGTGAAAAAACCCATCTGGTTTACTAATGCCCGTTAGGGAAGGAAATCTGCCTCCTTACCTGGTCTGGACTACATGTGACTCCAGATCCACAACAATGTGGTTGACTCTGAAATGGCCCAGCAACAAAGCTGTAAGAATCTGCAAGGATGTTTATTCCATAGAATGGAATTCTACAGTACAGAAGGGGACCATTCAGCCCATCGAGTCTGCACCAACCGTACCCAGAGCAGCTACCTCAGTCTATTCCCCCGCCATATCCCCATAACCTCACTTAACCTGTATATCTTTGGACTGTGGGAGGACTCCAGAGTGATGGAGGAAACCCATGCAAACACAGGGAGAATGTGCAAACTTCACACAGACAGTCACCCAAGGCTGGAATTGAATCCGGGTTTCTGGCACTGCGAGGGAGGAGTGTTATTATGCATGAAACCGGACTATTTGCATGCCAAACATCAAAAGCAGCAATCAACAGACAGAGCTAAACGATCCAACAACCAATGGATCAGATCTGAGCTCTGCAGTCCTGCAAGTAACTTTGAGCCACACAAATGGCAGGCAATGACCACCTCCCTCATGAGAATCCAACTACCTCCCCATGACATTCAATGGCATTACCATTGCTAAATACCCCACTATCAACATCTTGGGGGTTACCTTTGACCATAAACTGAACTGGATTAGCCATATAAATACTGTGGCTACAAGAGTGGGTCAGAGGCTGGGAATCCTGTTGTGAGTCACTCACCTCCTGAAAGCCTATCCATTATCCAGAGGTCAGGAGTGTGATGGATCACTCTCCAGTTACCTGGATGAGTGCATCTCCAAAATTAAAGAATCACACACACTTCATGTGTCAAAAATAAAATCTCATCTCTCTCTCTGGCTCCTTTGCCAATTACATTGGAGGGACTCACTTTCTGATAAAAGAGTCTCAGGGATGGCATGGTGGTGCAGTGGTTAGCACTGCTGCCTCATGGCGCTGAGGCCCCAGGTTTGATCCCAGCCCCAGGTCACTGACCGTGTGGTGTTTGCACATTCTCCCCGGTCTGCGTGGGTCTCACCTCGATGTGCAGGATAGGTGGATTGGTTCTGCTAAATTGCCCCTTAATTGGATAAAACATAATTCGCTACTTGAAATTTATTTGAAAAAAGAGCCTGTCAACCCCTCTCACCCACTTTCCCGAAAGTGCATCAGTCTAATCATGAAAAGTCCGAAAAATCAACATTTTTATAATAAATGTTAATTAATGAAACAAACAAGGTGATAAAGACAAAATGACTTGAGGATCAAAGACAACCAGAGTAAAAGGATGTTCCCAATGTTCAGGATCCAAATTATTTCTCTTTGTACCCTGTTCCCGTGACTCCCTGCTTTGGACATGAGAACTGAACCCTGTGGGTCACGATACCTTAACCCCCCCCACCCTCCCCCACATCGTCCCAAACCTCATGCCCTATTTGGTAGAGCCCCATTTCCAGTCCATCCTCCAGCACCTTCCTGTCTCTGTTGGTGAGGTGCCCATGTAATGTGATAGGAGGATGTATTTGATCTATGATCAATAGGGAGTGTGTGGGGAACAGTGATTTATAGTTTGAGAGGGAAAAGTATGTTCTCTGATGGCGAGAATTGTCAGTTCTGGATTTCTACCCTTTACTTACAACGATGTCCTTTGTAATCACCTTTCCCAGGCGATGAGCAGAGAGGCTTTGCAGACAGGAAACAGAAATCAAACATCCTTATTCTGAGCTGTGTCAGAGGAATCATGGAATTTACAGTGCGGAAGGAGGCCATTTGGCCCATCGAGTCTGCACCGGCTCTTGGAAAGAGCATAAGCCCATGCCTCCACCCTAACCCCGTAACCCCAGCTAATCTTTTTTGGACACTTAAGGGCAATTTATCATGACCAATCCACCTAACCTGCACATCTTTGGACTGTGGGAGGAAACCAGAGCACCCGGTGGAAACCCACGCACACACAGGGAGAACGTGCAGACTCCACACTGACAGTGACCCAAGCCGGGAATTGAACCTGGGACCCTGGAGCTATGAAGTGACTGTGCTAACCACTGTGCTACTGTCCTTTTAGATTGAACACTAGACCAGTCAGTAACAAAAGTAAGTAATGAAATCGAGTTCAGACAGAGATCTGCATGAACTGACACCACTTTGAGTTCACAGATTAACAGAGTAACCACTACTTGAATCAATGTTATTCACTTTTGGAATTGAATGAATTAAGGGTCAGATTAACTATATCAACCCCAGTATCAGATAGGTCTGTTTAATACAGAACAGTATTAAACAAGTGTCCAATATTAGAGGTCTCTGTGGCTGTTGGATGCCTGGTTTCACTGTACAGCTGACAAGCCCACAGCTTCAGCGAACTCGTCTACCCAGGGTTTGTTTCTAAACCCTCATCACAGCATATTACCTGGTTAGCTATTTATATATGGTCATCATGGTCGGACAGATAACACAAAGCTCAACCAGAAACTATGGTTCTTCTTTCTATTGATTCCAGCTCCTACAAGGAGTGACGGCATCTCCAACCCTCAGCTCTGCTGCTGGGCTGTCATTGACATGAGCAATAGTGAGACAGAAGTTGCCTGAGGCTTAACGGGAAGTTGAAACTTGTAGCTCTAAATCAACTGTGAAAGATTTCTGAAAAGATCAGGAACTTTAAAAGATAAATTCTAAACCCAGTGAACAAATTAAAGAGTCATAAGGCAAAAACTTCCAGTTTTATCTCTTTTACTGCAAAAAACTAGACGAAACAATGCCTGAACACTATTTTTATGAGGAATGTATCTCTCAAACTATAAATAGACTTTAAAAATTTTTTTTAGTGTACCCAATTTATTTTTTCCAATTAAGGGGCAATTTAGCATTGCAAATTCACCTACCCTGCACATCTTTGGTTTGTGGGGTGAAACCCACGCAAACATGGGGAGAATGTGCAAACTCCACACGGACAGTGACCCAGAGCCAGGATCGAACCTGGGACCTCGGCGCCGTGAGGCAGCAGCACTAACCACTGCGCCACCGTGCTGCCACTTTGCCCTTTTACTTCAATGTGGTAATGCCGGCATTGGACTGGGGTGAGCACAGTAAGAAGTCTTACAACAGCAGGTTAAAGTCCAACAGGTTTGTTTCGAATCACAAGCTTTCGGAGCACAGCTCCTTCCTCAGGTGAATGAAGAGGTGGGTTCCAGAAACATATACATAGACAAAGTCAATGATGCAAGGCGATACTTTTGAATGCGAGTCTTTGCAGGTATTTAAGACTTTACAGGTCCAGACTGAGTGACTGGAGAGGGATAATCACAGGTTAAAGAGGCGTGAATTGTCTCAAGCCAGGACAGTTGGTAGAATTTTGCAAGCCCAGGCCAGATGGTGGGGAGGCGAATGTAATGCGACATGAATCCAAGGTCCCGGTTGAGGACGTACTCATGTGTGAGGAAATGGCTATAAATTTCTGCTCGTCGATTCTGCATTGTCGCGCGTTCTGAAGGCTGCCTTGGAGAGGCTACTCCCTCTTAAAAATAATAATAATCTTATTTTTATCACACGTAGGCTTACATTAACACAGGACTGGGGCAGCACGGTGGCACAGTGGTTAGCACTGCCGCCTCATTGCACTGAGGTACCAAGTTCGATCCCGGATCTGGGTCACTGTCCGTGCGGAGTTTGCACATTCACCCTGTGTTTGCGTGGGTTTCGCCCCCACAACCCAAAGATTTGCAGCCTAGGTGGATTGGCCACGCTAAATTGCCCCTTAATTGGAAAAAATGAATTGGGTACTTTACATTTTTTTTTAAAACAGGGCAATGAAGTTACTGTGAAACTTGCCAAGTTGCCACATTCCGGCACCTGTTTGGGTACACAGAAGGAGAATTCAGAATGTTCAATTCACCTAACAACACGTCTTGCAGGCATTCTTGAACAAGAGGTAATAGTCTTAGGATAAGATGGGCAGCATGCTAGCACAGTGGTTAGCACAGTTGCTTCACATCTCCAGGGTCCCAGGTTCGATTCCGGTTTGGGTCACTGGCTGTGTGTAGTCTACATGTTCTCCCTGTGTCTGCGTAGGTTTTGTACGGGTGCTTCAGTTTCCTCCCACAGTCCAAAGATGTACAGGTTAGGTGGATTGGCCATGATGAAAGGTGCATTGGCCACGATAAATTGTCCAAAAAGGTTTGGTGGGTTTACTGGCTTACGGGGCTGGGGTTGGGGCGTGGGCTGCGGTGGGGTGCTCTTTCCAGGGGCTGGTTCAGACTCGATGGGCTGAATGCCCTCCTTCTGTACTGTAAATTCTATGGTTCCACCGGATGCTTCGGTTTCCTCCCACAAGCCCCGACAGACGTGCTGTTAAGATAATTTGGATATTCAGAATTCTCCCTCTGTGTGCCCAAACAGGCGCCAAAATGTGGAGCCTCAGGGCTTTTCAGAGTAACTTCATTGCAGTGTTAATGTAAGCCTACTTGTGACAATAAAGATTATTGAAAAAAAGAGGCTGCAAATTCTAAAGAGTTGAGGAGAAACTGCTTCGCCCAAAGGGCTGTGAATCTGTGGAATTCACTACCCCAGAGTGCAGTGGAGCTGGGACAGTGAGTACATTTAGGGAGGAGTTAGACAGATTTTTAATCGGGTTGAAGGATTATAGTCGATGGGCCAAATGGCCTAATTCTGCTCCTATATCTTATGAACTTCTGAAGGGGGAGATATTGATTTGCTCCCAGATGTTGCCCAGAGGAGGAAGTTTTAGTCTGAAACACATTGTCCAACCTCCACATTGTGACATCACAAAGGAGCTCGTCCTCTTAATCAACCAATAGGAATAAGCCCGCTCCGCGGTGACGTCACTGCCCAGCGCGCCGACGCGTGAGCCCCGCTCCCACCAATTGTTCCCCTTCCTCCACACATCCTCGAGACAAGGTTTCCAGACAACCGGCTGACAATTCCTGCCGTCGGTGATTTCCCCTCCCACCCGATACGGGACTGCGCATGACTAAGAGAAGGGGAAGCTGCGCATGAGCAGGGAAGTTCACTTCTGATGACCTTACTGCTGAGGTGTTGACCAATAGGAAGATTGGAGGACCGGAAGGACTTTGTTTCTCCGCCAATCAGAGCTCCCCCATTGTCGCAATGCGGAAGTTGGACATGGAGGTTTCTGCCGAGCAAAACTGTTGTTCCTCCAACCCTGGGTGAGCTTGAGCTGCACACAGACTGAACCTTCCTCCTGTGTGCAACATCTGTGAGTAAAACACTTTCTTTTCTTCCTCTTTCCATTTATTATCTCATTCTGACCTTCAATTTGTGACTTGCAGCAACTGTAGGGAAAGGAAGTGAATCCAGGGAGGGTGCAGACTCTGGAGAGCTTGGCCCAGGTCTCTCTCTCTCTGGCTGTCTGAAAGACATTGACATCCTTTGCTCCCTCAGCTTGACACATTTATTTGTCTGGCTAAAATGATGGTCTCTTTCCTAATGTTCACATTTAAAAGGCTGGTTTCCCCAGGAAATGGCTGACATTAAAGGGAACAGTAAACAGGACAATCAGACCCAACCAATTACTTCCCTGTCGGAATACTCCACCATCAGCAAAGTGATGGAAGGAGTCATTAACAGCGCTATCAAGTGGTACTTGCTCAACAAAACCAGCTCTTGGATGCTCTGTTTGGGTCCAACCAGGGTCACTCAGCTCCTGACCTCATTACAGCCTTGGTTCAAACATGGACAAAAGAGCTGAATGCCAGAGGTGAGGTGAGAGAGACTGCCTTTGGTATCAAGGCAGCATTTGACTGAGTATGGCATCAAGGAGCCCCAGCTAAACTGCAGTCAATGGGAATTGGGGAAAACTCTCCGCTGGTTGGAGTCATACCTGGCACAAAGGAAGATGGCTGTGGTGGTTGGAGGTCAATCATCTCAGCTCCAGGAGTTCCTCAGGGCACACTCCTGGGCCGAATCATCTCTAGCTGCTTAATCAATGACCTCCCTTTCATCACAAGGCTAGAAGTGGGGATGTTTGTGGATGACTGCACAATGTTCAACACCATTCGTGACTCCTCAGATAATGAAGCAGTCCATGCACAAATGTTCAACACCATTCGTGACTCCTCAGATAATGAGTTCAGACAGAGATCTGCATGAACTGACACCACTTTGTTCACAGATTAACAGAGTAATCACTGTACTTGAATCAATGTTATTCACTTTTGGAATTGAATGAATTAAGGGTCAGATTAACTATATCACCCCCAGTATCAGATAGGTCTGTTTAATGCAGAACAGGGTTAAACCCAGTGTCCAATATTAGAGGTCTCTGTGGCTGTTGGATGCCTGGTTTCACTGTACAGCTGACAAGCCCACAGCTTCAATGAACTTGTCTGCCCAGGGTTTGTTTCTAAACCCTCATCACAACATATTACCTGGTTAGCTATTTATATATGGTCATCATGGTCAGACAGCTCACACAAAGCTCAACCAGAAACTATGGTTCTTCTTTCTACTGATTCCAGCTCCTACAGGGAGTGACGGCATATCCAGTCCTCAGCTCTGTTCCTGGGCTGTCATTGACATGAGCAATAGAGAGACAGAAGTTGCCTGAAGCTTAATGGGAAGTTGAAACTGAAAAGATAAGTAACTTTAAATAAATTCTAAACCCAGTGAACAAATTAAAGAGTCTTAAGGCAAAAACCTCAGGTTTTATAACTTTTCCTGCAAAAAACCAGAAGCAATAATGCGTAAACACTATTTTTATTAGGAATGTATCTCTTAAACTATAAATAGACTTTGCCCTTTTACTTTTAAAATTTTTTTAGAGTACCCAATTTACTTTTTCCAATTAAGGGGCAATTTAGCATTACCAGTTCACCTACCTGCACATCTTTGGGTTGTGGGGGTGAAACCAACGCAAACACAGGGGGAATGTGCAAACTCCATACGGACAGTGACCCAGAGCCGGGATCGAACCTGGGACCTCGGCGCCGTGAGGCAGCAGTAATAACCACTGCGCCACCGTGCTGCCACTTTGCCCCTTTACTTTAATGTGCTAATGCCGGCGTTGGACTGGGGTGAGCACAGTAAGAAGTCTTACAATACCAGGTTAAAGTCCAACAGGTTGGTTTCGAATCACTAGCTTTCGGAGCACAGCTCCTTCCTCCGGTGAATGAAGAAACATATACTTAGACAAAGTCAATGATGCAAGACGTACTTTTGAATGCGAGTCTTTGCAGGTAATTAATCTTTACATGTCCAGACGGAGTGACTGGAGAGAGGGATAATCACAGGTTAAAGAGGTGTGAATTGTCTCAAGCCAGGACAATTAGTAGAATTTCGCAAGCCCAGGCCAGATGGTGGGGGGGGTAAATGTAATGCGACATGAATCCAAGGTCCCGGTCAAGGCCGTACTCGTGTGTGGAACTTGGCTATAAGTTTCTGCTCGACGATTCTGCATTGTCGCGCATCCTGTATGCTGCCTTGGAGAGGCTACTCCCACTTAATGATAATAATAATCTTTATTTTTGTCACAAGTAGGCTTACATTAACACCGCAATGGCGGCACAGTGGTTAGCACTGCCGCCTCATGGCACCGAGGTACCAGGTTCGATCCTGGATCTGGGTCACTGTCCATGCGGAGTTTGCACATTTTCCCCGTGTTTGCATGGGTTTCGCCCCCACAACCCAAAGATATGCAGGCCATGCTAAATTACCCTTTAATTGGAAAAAATGAATTGGGTACTTTAAATGTTTTTTTAAAACACGGCAATGAAGTTACTGTGAAACTCCCCAAGTCGCATCATTCTGGCGCCTGTTAGGGTACACTGAAGGAGAATTCAGAATGTTCAATTCACCTAACAGCACGTCTTTCAGGCATTCCAGAACGAGAGGAAATAGTCTTAGGATAAGATAGGCAGCATGGTAGCATTGTGGTTAGCACAGTTGCTTCACATCTCCATGGTCCCAGGTTCGATTCCGGCTTGGGTCACTGGCTGTGTGCAGTCTGCATGTTCTCCCCATGTCTTCGTAGGTTTTGTACGGGTGCTCCGGTTTCCTCCCACAGTCCAAAGATGTGCAGGTTCGGTGGATTGGCCATGATAAGAGGTAGATTGGCCATGATAAATTGCCCTTAGTGTCCAAAAAGGTTAGGTGGGTTTACTGGGTTACGGGGATGGGGTGGAGGCGTGGGCTGGGCTGGGGTGCTATTTCCAGGGGCTGGTGCCGATTCGATGGGCTGAATGTCCTCCTTCTGTACTGTAAATTCTGTGATTCCACCGGGTGCTTCGGTTTCCTCCCACAAGCCCCAAAAGACGTGTTGTTAGATAATTTGGACATTCTGAATTCTCCCTCTGTGTGCTCGAACAGGAAGTTGGGGCTTTTCAGAGTAACTTCACTGCAGTGTTAATGTAAGCCTACTTGCGACAATAAAGATTATTTTAAAAAAGAGGGAGGAAAATCTGAAGGGTTGAGGAGAAACTGCTTCTCCCAGAAGGCTGTGAATCTATGGAATTCACTACCCCAGAGTGTGGTGGAGCTGGGACAGTGAGTACATTTAGGGAGGAGTTAGACAGATTTTTAATTGGGTTGAAGGGTTATACTCGATGGGCCAAATGGCCTAATTCTGCTCCTATATCTTTTGAACTAATGAAAGGGGGAGACATTGATTTGCTTCCTGATGTTGCCCAGAGGAGGAAGTTTTAGTCTGAAACTCATTGTCCAACCTCCACATTATGACATCACAAAGGAGTGTCCAGATGTTGGCTGATAAGTAGCAAGTTACATTTGTGCTACACCAAGTGGCAGACAATGACCATCTCCTACAGTGGCATTAGCATCGCTGAATCCTCCACAACCAACATCCTGAGGGTTACCATTGATCAGAAACTGAACTGGACTAGCCATATTAATACGGTGGCCACCAGGGCAGGCCAAAGACTACAGCGAGTAACGCACCTCCTGACCCCCAAAGCCTGTCCACCATAACAAGGCACAAGTCAGGTGTGTAATAGAATAATCACTACTTGCCTGGTTGAGTACAGCTCCAACAACACTCAAGATGCTGCTCTACACCATCCAGAACAAAGCAGCCTGCTTGACTGCTCTCCCTTCCACAAATATTCAAACCCTCCAACACCGACGAACAGCGGCAGCCGTGTTTACCATCTACAATGTGCACTGCAGTAACTCACCAAGGTTCCTCCGACAGCACCTTCCAAACCCAAGCCCACTACTATCTAGAAGGACAAGAGCAGCAGATACCTGGGAACCCCACTACCTGGCAGTTCACCTCCAAGTCACTCACCAGACGGACTTGGAAATATATCGCCCTTCCTTCATTGTTGCTGGGACGACATCCTGGAACTCCTTCCCTGACAGCATAGGGGATGTACCTACAACTCAAGGACTGCAGCGGTTCAAGAAGGCAACTCATCACCACCTTCTGAAGGGCAACTAGGGATGGGCAATAAATGCTGGCTGAACCAGCGACGTCCACACCCCGTAAATGAATTTTTAAAAATGTTATATCGTACAGAGATATATCTAGTGTTATATGGAATGTATTTGATATATTATTGATGGTTCTGTAATAAAATACATGTATTATTATTTCTAGTTTTGTAAATAGTACTGTACCTACATTATATATTTCCAGTCATACAGTCATTGCAGCACTGACAGAATCCATTTGGGAACTCAAGTCAATGCTGACTCTCTGTACAGCAATCCAGTCAGTCCCATTCCCCCTCGATATCCCTGTTCCTCTGCAAGTTTATTTTCTTCATATTTTATTTTGAATTATTGATCATATCGACTTCCACAACCCTTGTGGACAGTGGGTTCCTGATCATGCCCACTCCATGACTAAATCAAATTCTTCCTCAGAATCATCCCATCTCTAATCAGTAAATATACTTAAATGGAGATTCTCTACTCTTGTGCAGGTTGGTCGTGAGTTTAGATTTGTTGATCAGCATCAATCAGCACCTTCATAAGAATTGGGAGGGGAAGGAAGTGAATCCAGTCTGTATATTGCACACATTTATCATCCAGTAACAGAGACATATATCTGTCTGGCAGCCTCTGTGCCCAGGACAGGAAGCAGTGAGCATGGATATATCGATCAGCCTGAATCAGTGCCTTCAGGAGAATTGGGAGGGTGAATATTAGATACAGCAGAGTGAGACTGGAGGGAGAGCGTGTGGAATCGAGATTTAGAGCATTTGAGGGAAAGGGAGAGAGCTAACAATGTTCGATAGAAACTAGAATTGTCTGTTCTGAATTTCTATCCTGTACTGACAGTGATGATTTTTGTAAAATCTTTTTACAGGAAGTATGAACGAGAGGTGTTTGAGGCCGATATCTCAAACTAAATATCACGTCAAGAACTAACTGAGTCACTCAATTCTTGGGAACCGAATATCATCAACCTTTGAATCCAGAAGGAGAAATGTTTGTCTATTCTGTCTGCTTCAAAAGATTTTAAACATCAGTTTGTTTGGAAAAGCACTGAGACACACACAAACCCACGTGAGATTGTTCCAGTGAACTGACTGTGGAAAGAGCTTTAACCAGTTACACAGCCTGAAAAAATACTACACCGTTCACAGCAGGGAGAAACTGTATAGGTGTTCTGTGTGTGGACGAGACTTCGACTGATCGTACAGCGTGGTGAGACGCAAGATCACCCCGACCATGGAGAAACCATGGAAATGTGAGGACTGTGGGAAGGGCTTCAAAGGCCCGTACGGACTGGAAAGGCATCAACGCAGTCACATTGGAGAGAGGCCATTCACCTGCTCTGTGTGTGGGAAGGGATTCACAGCCCCATGCAAGCTGGAAAGGCACCAACGCAGTCACACTGGAGAGAAGCCTTTCACCTGCTCTGTGTGTGAGAAGGGATTCACTGACATTGGCAACCTGCGGAGACACGAACGAGTTCACACTGGAGAGAAGCCATTCACCTGCTCGGACTGTGCGAAGGAATTCATTCAGTTATCCCACCTGCAGAGACACCAGAGAGTTCACACCGGGGAGAGGCCATTCACCTGCACTGTATGTGGGAAGGAATTCACTCGGTTATGCCACCTGCAGACACACCAACGAGTTCACACTGGGGAGAGGCCATTCATCTGCACTGTGTGTGATATGGGATTCACTCAGTTTTCCAACCTGCAGGTACACCAGCGACTTCACACCGGGGAGAAGCCATTCATCTGCACTGTGTGTGATAAGGGATTTGCTCAATTATCCGGCCTGCGTAGCCACAATGTCACTCACACCAAAGGCAGGCCCTTTAAATGCTCTATCTGCAGGAGGGGTTTCAAAAGCTCTCAGCTACTGATATCCCACCAGCGCATTCACACTGAGGAGAGACCGTTCAGCTGCTCTCACTGCACAAAGAGGTTTAGATCCTCATCCAACCTGATGAAACACGAGCGAGGTCACACCGGGGAGAGCCCGTTCACCTCTCCGACTGGGAAAAGATTCACTCGGTCATCACTTGCTCAACCACAATGTCACTTACACCAATGAGAGACCCTTTAAATGCTCCGACTGTGGGAGTGGGTTTAAAAGCTCTCGGGTACTGATGTCCCACCAGCGAATTCACATTGAGGAGAGACCGTTCAGCTGCTCTCACTGCACAAAGAGGTTTCAAACATTATCCACATTGCGGAAGCACCAGTGAGTTCACACTGGAAAGAAGCCATTCACCTGCTCTCACTGTGGGGAGGGATTCACTCAGTCGTCCAACATGCTGAGACATCAAAGGGTTCACAAGGGATGACGGGTTGGATTCTGCTGTTTTTCCTGCTGTTAATCACATCCAGGACTGAACATGGAGTGGGTGGAGGGGTTTGCCGTCTCATCAACTCCTCCTGGTGCTCGGACGTGGCGACCCTGGTGAACTACTCCTCCCCGGACCAGGAATACCCGACTGTGAATTACCGTCCATACTACCTTCCACAGAGTTCACTTCTGCCATCATCATGGCGGTCTACATCCCACCCCAGGCGGAAGTGAATTGGATTGGATTGGATTTGTTTCTTGTCAAGTGTACCGAGGTACAGTGAGAGTATTTTTCTGCGAGCAGCTCAACAGATCATTAAGTACATGGGAAGAAAAGGGAATAGAAGAAAATACATAATAGGGCAACACAAGGTATACAATGTAACTACATAAGCACCGGCATCGGATGAAGCATACAGGGTGTAGTATTAATGAGGTCAGTCCATAAGAGGGTCATTTAGGAGTCTGGTGACAGTGGGGAAGAAGCTGTTTTTGAGTCTGTTCGTGCATGTTCTCAGACTTCTGTATCTCCTGCCCGATGGAAGAAGGTGGACAGTGAGTAAGCCGGGTGGGTGGGGTCTTTGATTAGAAGAAGGCGCTTGATCAATTGTACACCGCTATCAATAACAGTGAAACAGAATACCCGAAGGCCTTGTGCATAGTGGCCGGGGACTTTAACAGGGCCATCCTCAAGAGTGTACTGGCAAAATTCCACCAACACATTTCCTGTCCCGACAGGGACCCTAACATCCTTGACCACTGCCACACAAACATCAAGGGCGCCAAGTCTGAGGCGTTCAAGTCAGGAAATCCGGATCTATACAAGAAATCTAGGTACAACCTCCACAAAGCCATCAGGGACTCCAAGAGACAATACCAGACTAAGCTAGAGTCACAGACTAACAACGTGGACTCTCTTGTTAGTTGTGGCAGGGCTTAAACAACATAACGGGCTACAAAGTAAAGCCGAGTAGAATCTTCTGCAGCAGCGCATCCCTCCCCATCAAACTCGATGCATTTGATGCTTGTTTTGAGCAGGAAACCAACAATCTGTTGTCAACTGTCCAGCAGCCTTGGACACACCCATACCCACCATCACAGCCTCCAAAGTCCGATTGGCCTTCTTGAAAGTGAACCCTCGGAAAGCGATGGGTCCTGTCGAGATCCCAGGTCGTGCACCCAGATCCTGTGCGGACCAACTGGCAGGTGTGTTTGCGGAATCCTCAACCTCTCCCTACTCCGAGGTTCCCACCTGCTTCAGGAAGACCACCATCATACCGGTGCCAAAGAAGAAGCAGTCAACGTGCCTCAATGAATACCGTCCGGTGGCCTTGACATCGATCATTATGAAGTGCTTCGAGATATTGGAGACATCTACTCCATACTCCCAGCATTCCTTGATCCACTGCAATTCGCACACCGCCACAACCGGTCCACAGCAGATGCCATCTCCCTGGCCCTATACACGGCCCTGGATCATCTTGACAACAAGGACTCTTACGTCAGACTCCTATTGATTGACTACAACTCCACCTTCAACACCATAATCCCAGCCAAGCTCATATCAAAACTCCAAAACTTAGGGCTTGGCTCCTCCCTCTGCAACTGGATCCTCGACTTCCTGGTACATAGACCACAATCAGTAAGGATAAACAACAACACCTCCTTCATGATAGTCCTCAATACCAGGCCCCACAAGGCTGCGTACTTAGCCCCCTACTACACTCATGATACACACACGACTGTGTGGCAAAATTTGGCTCCCACTTCATCTACAAGTTTGCTGATGACACGACCGTAATGGGTTTGATTTCAAACAACGATGAGTCAGAGTACAGGAGGGAGATAGAGAACCTAGTGGCATGGTGTAATGACAACAATCTCTCCCTCAATGTCAGAAAAACTAAGGAGCTGGTCATTGACTTCAGGAAGCAAAGTATCGTACACATCCCTGTCTGCATTAATGGGGCTGAGGTGGAGATGGTTCGCAACTTCAAATTCCGAGGTGTGCACATCACCAGCATTCTGTCCTGGTCCACCCACATCAACGCTACGACCAAGAAACCTATACTTCCTCAGAAAACAAAGGAAATTCAGCATGTCCACAGCGATTACCACATGGGCGGCACGGTAACACAGTGGTTAGCATTGTTGCTTCACAGCGCCAGCGTCCCAGGTTCGATTCCCGCTTGGGTCACGATCTGTGTGGAATATGCATGTTCTTCCCGTGTCTGCGTGGGTTTCCTCCGGGTGCTCCAGTTTCCTCCCACAAGTCCCGAAAGAGATGCTTGTTGGGTGAATTGGACATTCTGAATTCTCCCGCAGTGAACTCGAACAGGTGCCAGAGTGTGGCGACTAGTGGATTTTCACAGTAACTTCATTGCAGCGTTAATGTAAGCCTACTTGTGACAATTATGAAGATTATCATTGACTTTTACCAATTTTTACAGATGCACCAACTTTTACAGGAGCACCATAGAAAACATCTTATCTGGCTGCATCACAGCTTGTGTTATGGGCCAGGGTTCAGAAAACTCCAAAGTAGATCATGGAGTTCACCTGACCTACAATTGTTTATTGACTTTGGTTCCGATGAGCACAAGGGTCTGCCTTTCAGGTGTTATTCAACAGAGGCCTTAAGCACTTTTAATCAAAACAAGCTTAATTCTACGAATTTAGTTAACATTTTTATAAACACACACAGTAAGCCCTTTTATCAATTACAAACATAAATACCCCACACAGCTGCAGTAATCTATGTACAACCCTTAATAAATTCTCCCCTTTAACTGTTCCAATTAAATAACAAGATCCCATAAACCAGTACCTCCTGTTCAAAGGTGTGGCCCAGCACACAGCACTCAAGACCTGGTATGGATGCTCTTGTTTCCTTTCCAAAACAGCAGGTTTGAATTCCTTCCAGAAAACAATTATTTATTTTCAAGTTATCAAATAATCTGGAAACAGCTTTTAAAATGAAGATCGCGAGACAGGCCAAAATACGCCTCTTTCTGAGTACAGCAGCCAAAAATGTGAGAACGAAAGCAAAATACTCCGAGCCACAAAACAGCCCCAAACCAAAGCGAAAGTAAAACCAACACCCAGAGCCACAGCCCAGCTCCACACACACAATGACATCACTGAAGCCATGTGATAAGACAAAACATTTCTTAAAGGGACACTCCCATGACACTGATATGGCAACTGCTCAGCCCAAGACTAAGAAACTAGAGAGTTGTGAACACAGCCCAGTCCCTCACACGAACCCGCCTCCCATCCATTGACTCTGTCTACACCTCCCTCTTCTTTGGGAAAGCGGGCAGCAAAATCAAAGACCCTCCCACCGAGGTTATTCTCTTTTCCAATCTCTTCCATTGGGCAGGAGATACAAAAGTCTGAGAACTCGCAATAACAGATTCTTCCTCGCTGCTACCGGACTCCAGAATGACCCTCTTATGGACTGAACTGATCTCTCCACACATCTTCCCTACTGAGCAGCACTACACGCCGTATGCTTCACCCGATGTCTATGTATTTAAATTGTGTATTTATCATATGTCCTATGTTTTTTCATGTATAAAATGATCTGTCTGTATTGTACGCAGAACAATACGTTTCACTGTACCTCGGTGCACGTGAATAAATTTAATCAGATCAAACTTTCTTCATTCTGACACTTGATGAAGTGGGAGGGTCGGAGGGCTTCTTTCTGCTGGATTGGCCGGTCTCACGACTTTGCTTCCAGTGGACCGATGCTCTTTGAGCCTGGGGGAGAGCACATTTCCACTGGAATGATCCACAAAGGCTGAAGTACATTTATTTTATCCTGGATAGTAAATAGTGTTTTTCCCCCACTACCGATGGATCCAAAATAAACCAGATGGGTTTTTACAACTATCGACAATGCTTTCATGGTCATCGATTACTTTTAATTCCAGATTTTTAATTAATTTAAATTTCACCATCTGCCGAACCTGGATCCCTATTGTATTACCCTGGGTCTCTGGATTACTAGTCTGGCTATTGTTTTCCGAGATGTCTTTTGTGAGAGATGAAGTCACTATAGTCAATAAGTGAGCTGTTTTCAAGTTGTTTCCTTTGCGTCCTGTACTTCACTAATTTGCAGACAAAACAGCTGCAACCGTACTGTGTATAAATGTGTTATTGTAACTACTCTGAGTGGTTCGCTGAAGCATTCCCCTGCGTGCTTGTAATAAAGATTCCCAAACTTTAACCAACTCTGGAAATTGGGAGGGTTGGATGGTTTCTTTCTGCGGAACTGCCCAGTCTCACACTTTGCTCCCAGCCTCAAAGACCATCCGTCTCCTTTCGGCATTTTGAGAATATCATTCAAATGCTTTTTATGTTCAAGCGACAAGGTTTGATTTTCCTGTTTTGGAGCAAATGGGATCTTGGGCATCAGAAATAGAGGGATTGAGAATAAAAGCAGGGAAGTTATCAAACTATTCGGAAGGACGAAGTGGATGGTAAGGGAGGTGGTGTAGCTCTGTTATTTAAGGATGACATCCGGGCATGACACCGATGTCACCAGATGACATTGGTGCTATGGAGGATAAGGTTGAATCCATTTGGGTGGAAATCAGGAATATTAAGCCGAAAAAGTCACTGATAGGAGTAGTCTATCGGTTACCAAATAGTAACATTATGGTGGGGCAGGCAATAAACAAAGAAATAACTGATGCATGTAGAAATGGTGCAGCAGTTATCATGGGGGATTTTAATCTACATGTCGATTGATTTAATCAGGTCGGTCAAGGCAGCCTTGAGGAGGAGTTTATCGAATGTATCCGTGATAGTTTCCTAGAACAGTATGTAATGGAACCTACGAGGGAACAAGCGGTCCTAGATCTGGTCCTGTGTAATGAGACCGGATTGATTCAGGATCTCATAGTTAGGGATCCTCGCGGAAGGAGCAATCACAATATGATGGAATTTAAAATACAGATGGAGGGTGAGAAGGTAAAATCAAACACTAGTGTTTTGTGCTTAAACAAAGGAGATTACAATGGGATGAAAGAAGAACTAGCTAAGGTAGACTGGGAGCAAAGACTTTATGGTGAAACAGTTGAGGAACAGTGGAGAAACTTCCAAGCGGTTTTTCACAGTGCTCAGCAAAGGTTTATACCAACAAAAAGGAAGGACGGTAAAAAGAGGGAATATCGACCGTGGATATCTAAGGAAATAAGGGAGAGTATCAAATTGAAGGAAAAAGCATACAAAGTAGCAAAGATTAGTGGGAGACTAGAGGACTGGGAAATCTTTAGGGGGCAACAGAAAGCTACTAAAAAAGCTATAAAGAAGAGTAAGATAGATTATGAGAGTAAACTTGCTCAGAATATAAAAACAGATAGTAAAAGTTTCTACAAATATCTAAAACAAAAAAGAGTGGCTAAGGTAAATATTGGTCCTTTAGAGGATGAGAAGAGAGATTTAATAGTGGGAGATGAGGAAATGGCTGAGGAACTGAACAGGTTTTTTGGGTCGGTCTTCACAGTGGAAGACACAAATAACATGCCAGTGACTGATGGAAATGAGGCTATGACAGGTGAGGACCTTGAGAGGATTGTTATCACTAAGGAGGTAGTGATGGGCAAGCTAATGGGGCTAACGGTAGACAGGTCTCCTGGCCCTGATGGAATGCATCCCAGAGTGCTAAAAGAGATGGCTAGGGAAATTGCAAATGCACTCGTGATAATTTACCAAAATTCACTAGACTCAGGGGTGATCCACGCGGATTGGAAATTAGCAAACGTGACACCATTGTTTAAAAAAGGAGGTAGGCCGAAAGCGGGTAATTATAGGCCAGTGAGCTTAACTTTGTTTGTAGGGAAGATGCTGGAATCTATCATCAAGGAAGAATTAGCGATGCATCTGGATGGAAATTGTCCCATTGGGCAGATGCACCATGGGTTCATAAAGGGCAGGTCGTGCCTAACTAATTTAGTGGAATTTTTTGAGGACATTACCAGTGCAGTAGATAACGGGGAGCCAATGGATGTGGTTTATCTGGATTTCAAGAAAGCCTTTGACAAGGTGCCACACAAAAGTTTGCTGCATAAGATAAAGATGCATGGCATTAAGGGGAAAGTAGTAGCATGGATAGAGGATTGGTTAATTAATAGAAAGCAAAGAGTGGGGATTAATGGGTGTTTCTCTGGTTGGCAATCAGTAGCTAGTGGTGTCCCTCAGGGATCAGTGTTGGGCCCACAATTGTTCACAATTTACATAGATGATTTGGAGCTGGGGACCAAGAGCAAAGTATCCAAGTTTGCAGACGACACTAAGATAAGTGGTAAAGCAAAAAGTGCAGAGGATACTGGAAGTCTGCAGAAGGATTTGGATAGGCTAAGTGAATGGGCTAGGGTCTGGCAGATGGAATACAATGTTGACAAATGTGAGGTTATCCATTTTGGTAGGAATAACAGCAAAAGGGATTATTATTTAAAATGATAAAATATCAAAACATGCTGCTGTGCAGAGAGACCTGGGTGTGCTAGTGCATGAGTCACAAAAAGGTGGTTTACAGGTGCAACAGGTGATTAAGAAGGCAAATGGAATTTTGTCCTTCATTGCTAGAGGGATGGGGTTTAAGACTAGGGAGGCTATGCTACAGTTGTATAAGGTGTTAGTGAGGCCACACCTGCAGTATGGTGTTCAGTTTTGGTCTCCTTACTTGAGAAAGGATGTATTGGCACTGGAGGGTGTGCAGAGGAGATTCACTTGGTTAATCCCAGATCTGAAGGGGTTGGATTACGAGGGGAGGTTGAGCAGAATGGGACTGTACTCGTTGGAATTTAGAAGGATGAGGAGGGATCTTATAGAAACATATAAAATTATGAAGGGAATAGATAGGATAGATGCGGGCAGGTTGTTTCCACTGGCGGGTGAAAGCAGAACTAGGGGGCATAGCCTCAAAATAATGAGAAGTAGATTTAGGACTGAGTTTAGGAGGAACTTCTTCACCCAAAGGGTTGTGAATCTATGGAATTCCTTGCCCAGTGAAGCAGTAGAGGCTCCTTCATTAAATGTTTTTAAGATAAAGATAGATCGTTTTTTGAAGAATAAAGGGATTAAGGGTTATGGTGTTCGGGCCGGAAAGTGGAGCTGAGTCCACAAAAGATCAGCCATGATCTCATTGAATGGTGGAGCAGGCTCGAGGGGCCAGATGGCCTACTCCTGCTCCTAGTTCTTATGTTATACTGAACCTTTCTAAAGCTCTGGTTGGGCCACAACTAGAGTATTGAATCCAGTTCTGGGTAACCACACTTTAGGGAGGATGTAGAGGAGATTTACTAGAATGGTCCCAGGGAGGAGGGATTTCAACCACTAGGTTCGGCTGGAGAAGCTGGGGTTGTTCTCCTTGGAGCAAAGGAGGTTGAGGGGAGATTTTATGAGGTGGACAAGGTTATGATAGGTTTACATAAGGTGGACAAAGAAAAGCTGTTCCCATTAGCTGATGGTACAAGGATGAGGAGGACACAGATTTCAGATTATGTATCAGAGCTGTATCTATATCACAGCGTGGACTCAATGGGTTGAATGGCCTCCTTCTCTGACCAATGACTGTGATATAAAGGGAACAATTTCAGCTTCTCCAGTCTCTCCAACTAACTGAAGTCCCTCATCCCTGGTACCATTCTCGTAAATCTCCCCTGTACCCTCTCTGAGAACTTCACATTTCCTAAAGTGTGGGGCCCACATATAGGGTTCCAATCTAGAGGGATAGAACTGAAAAGGTTATGTTCAACTTGTTTAGACCCAGGGTTAGACTATGCTGGGAGTACTATCAACAGTTGTGATCTCCATATAGTGTGATGAATGTATGTATTATATGCATCTGGTACCAGAATGGTTACAAGCCAGGTTAGTGTGTGTACATATCTGCTGCAGTATTAAAACAAATCCTGGTTTAAAAGACAGGCAGACACTGTGGCTACAAAACAGGTAATTAAGGTTTCATAAAAATGAGATCATCCTTATTTCAAGCATGTTAATGTGTAAAAGGACAAGCCGAATGGATGTTTGTTGTGATTTCTGTAGAGTAGATAATTAGAGGCATTGTGTTTCAACTTAATTGATCTGGTCATGGGATTTGAGTGGGACATGGATTATGTAACTAATGGAAGGAGCTAGGTTTGTACCATGCCTGTAGCATTGAGTCAGTCAGTTGAGATTTGACTGTGAACAGAACAGCAGCTTTTGGAAAGTTAAACAGTGGTTTGACACAGGCAAGAATCTGAGGGCTGTTTCTCTCTCCAGGGTTCCTCTTTCTGCAAGCAGTCTTTGAAAGGAATGATTTATTTAGAGGCTGGCCTGTATTCCTGTGTTTACTCACTGTATTTAAAATGGGCTTTGACCTGAAATAGGTTTTGCCTGATTGGAGATGAAGAAAATAGCAGTCAGGAGTTTGTGTTTCATTTTATTGTTAAGCATTGTTTAACTCACAATTTTAAGCTATTTATGTTATAATGTTAAAGTTAGTTTAATGCTGTGGCAATAAAGTTTGTCTTAATAAACCATTTCCCTATCTGTGTGTGGAAACACTCCTGGAACAAAGTATTATTTCTTCACAGCTATTGTTATGGGCCAAAGTTCAGAGAACCCCAAAGTGTATCATGGAGTTCACCTGACCCACAACTTTTACTAGATTGTGATATGGGGAGCACACGGCTCACTCTACAGGTGTGGTACAGCAGAAATGGAAAAGTAGTTTTTTAAAGCAAAACAATGTTTATTCTATGAACTCAAGTTAACCTTTTTAAAACAACAGTGAACATCTTAGCAATCATTAATTCAAATACAACCCACAAAGAATACAACACTAAGTAGAATCGTAGAATTTACAGTGCAGAAGGAGGCCATTCGGCCCATCGAGTCTGCACCGGCTCTTTGAAAGAGCACCCTACCCAAGCCCACACCTCCACCCTATCCCCATAACCCAGCAACCCCACCCAACACTAAGGGCAATTCTGGACACGAAGGGCAATTTAACATGGCCAATCCACCTAACCTGCACATCTTTGGACTGTGGGAGGAAACCGGAGCACCCGGGGGAAAACCACGCACACACGGGGAGAACGTGCAGACTCCGCACAGACAGTGACCCAAGCCGGGAATCAAACCTGGGACCCTGGAGCTGTGAAGCAATTGTGCTAACCACTACACTACCGTAATCCTTAGTAAATTCCCAAACAACATTCAGAAGACAAAATACCTTTTTCAACACCAAGATCGGGTTTAAATTCACTATTGAGAACATTTACTCCTTTGAAAATCCCAAATGAACATTCATAAGCTTGCAGGTTCACACACATCCAGCTGTGATTTCAGCTTCTCCAAAATTAAAATGAAACCAAACCCACCCTGCAGCAAACAGCCTAAAGTGAAAGTAAAAAGCTGACAGACCGCCCAGCTCCACCCACTCTCTGAGATCACTGCAGTAATAAACACCCATTTCTTAAAGGTACTCTCACTACAGATACTTATATACACACCCATTTATAAACACCCATGACACTATACAAATCAAAAATAAATTTCTGTCCTGGGTCATAACAGAAAAAGGAAATTGAGGCACTGGAGAAGATGCAACAAATAGTCACAAGAATAATACCAGAACTGAGAATTTTTATCATAGAACTTACAGTGCAGAAGGAGGCCAATAGGCCCATCGAGTCTACACCGGCCCTTGAAAGAGCACCCTACTTAAGCCCACACCTCCATCCTAGCCCCATAACCCAGTAACCCCACCTAACCTTTGGACACTGAGGGCAATTTAGCATGGCCAATCAACCTAACCCACACATCTTTGGACTGTGGGAGGAAACCGGAGCAACCGGAGGAAACCCACGTAGACACGGGGAGAATGTGCAGACTCCGCAGACAGTGACCCAAGCCGGGAATCAAACCTGGGTCCTTGGCACTGTGAAGCAACAGTGCTAACCACTGTGCTACCTGCCGCCCCATTGCACATTAACCCTCAGGAAAGGCTGGGGCTGCTTTTCGCTAGATAAAAGAAGACTAGAGGGTGATCTGATGGAAGTCCTTAAGATTATGAAGGGGTTCAATAATCCAGTAGGAATTTCAATCAGAAACCTCTTTACCCAGCGAGTGGTGAGAATGTGGAACTCACTACCACAGCGAGTGGTTAAGGGGAACAGCATGAATACATTGAAAGGGAACCGAGATTCATAGAATCATTGAATTTACAGTGTAGAAGGAGACCATTCGGCCCATCGAGCCTGTACTGGCCCCTGGAAGCGTTCATGAGGGAGAAAGGAATAGAAGGATATGCTGATGGGGGAGATGAAGAGGGGTGGGTGGAGGCTCATGTGGAGCATTAATACTGACAGAGACCAATTGTGTTGTTGCGCTCCGAGGTTCAAAGAGCATCAAACTAATAAAGACTTTTATCAATGAAGGAATTTTATTTCCCTGTTAAGGGGTAATTTAGTGTGGCCAATCCACCTACCCTGCACATCTTTGGGTTGTGGGGTGAGACCCACACAGACACCCGTGGGGGAGAATGTCCACACGGACAGCGACCCAGAGCCGGGTTCAAACCCAGGTCCTCGGTGCCAAGAAGCAGCAGTGCTAACCACTGCACCACCGTGCCGCCCTGACATCAGCTATTTGTGAAGGGGATATGATAATGCACGGTTTGAATAAACTGCACATACACTGTATTTCCCAAAATAATTCCATTATGTTCCTCCATGTCCAGTTGTATCTGTGCCTTTTCCATGTAAGGTTTACTGAACAGTAAGGATATCTCCTCAGATCAGTGATGGCAGACTCGGCTAGTGAGTGGATCGCATGAGTGACCCTCATTCATCTCTGTGTCGGCAAGATTGAAATCCACTAACTGTGACCTATCTATCAGATTAAATACATTTAATACATACCAAATATTTCATAATGAGTTATAGAAAATGCTTAGTTCAATTCATTTATATTTTAATTGAACTATCAACTTCAAATGTTAAAAATAAAATATTTACACTTTGGATGCAGAGGGAGTGCACGGCTCACAGTCAATGTTGTGCAATCAGAATGCTCCTCACTTCACTTCCCCTCGCTTCACATGTGTCAAGTCAAGTCGCCATAGTGCCAGTTGACCACAGGCTGCCTTCCCCTTTGACAGGGAGAGCTGAGATATGGTGATTTAACTGGAGGATTACCATACCTCAGGTGAGGGCCAAGGTTGAGAAGGCAAAGCCTTCATGAATAACCTCAGCCAGTACGGGATTTGAACACGTGCTGGTGGCCTCGCTCTGCATCATAAACAAGCTGTCCAGTGGATCACTTCAGTAATACCGGTAGAAAAAAACTATGTGGACGGGAATCGGTGGAATATGGCAACCCTGCCTGTGGGCAACAGTCAGCAAAATGCCTTGTGGGCCGCGCTCAGAACCCAGATGGGCTGCATGTGGCCCCCAGGCCGCTGGTTTCCCACAACTGCTCTATGTGTGGGAAGGGATTCACTCAGTCATCCCACATGCTGAGACACAAATGAGCTCACAGTGTGGACAAACCGTTCATGTGCTCTGACTGTGGGAAGGGATTCAAACATTCATCCACCCTTCTGACACATTAGAGAGTTCATACAGGGGAGAGACCATTCACCTGCCCGAAGTGTGGGAAGGGATTCAGTGAGTCATTCAATTTTCTGACTCGCCAGCGGGTTCACACCGGGGAGAGGCCTTTCACCTGCACTGTGTGGGGGAAGCGATTCACTCGTTCTTCTAACCTGCGAATACACCAAGTCACTCACACCAATGAGAGTCCCTTTAAATGCTCTGCCTGTGGGAGTGGCTTCAAAAGTTCTCAAGAACTGATGTCCCACCAGCGCACTCACACTGAGGAGAGACCGTTCAGCTGCTCTGACCTTGGGAAGAGGTTTAGGTCATCCAACATGCTGGAACACCAGAGAGTTCACACAAGGAGAGGCCATTCACCTGCTCTGAGTGTGAGAAAGGATTTATCCAGTTATCCAAACTGCAGATGCACCAATGAATCCACATCGGACAGAGGCCATTCACCTGCTCTGATTGTGGGAATGGATTCTGTGATTCATCCACCCTGAAGCCACACCAGTAGAGAGAAGTCGTTCATCTGATCTATTTGTGGAAAAGGATTCACTCTGCTATGCATCCTGTTGAGACAGCAGTGTTCAGAAGTGATGACAGGGATTGGCTTCTGCTGTTATTGCTGCTGTTAATCACATCCAGGACTGAACCATCTTCATTCTGACACTTAGTGAGGTTGGACGGTTAGAGGGTTTCTTTCTGCTGGACTGGCCGGTCTCACGACTTTGCTTCCAGTGGGCTGATGCGCTTCGAGTCTGGGAGAGTACATCTCCTTTGAATTAATCCACAAAAGGTCACTTCCCACAACCGAGTGAATCCCTTCCCGCAGTCAGACAGGTGAACGGTCTCTCCCCGGTGTGAACTCATTGGAGTGTCAGCAGGCTGGATAATTGAGTGAATCCGATCCCACAAATGGAGCAGGTGAATGGCCTCTCCCTGTTATGAACTCGCTGATGAGTCGGAAGGCTATATGAATCACGGAATCCTTTTCAGCAAGTAGAGCAGGTGAACACCACATCCTGGTGAACACTTTCTCCCCAGTGTGAATGCACTGGTCGATCATCTGGCTGAATGACTCAGTGAATCCCTGTCCACATGCAGAGCATTTGAAAGGCCTCTCCAGAGTGTGAATTTACTGCTGTGTCTGCAAGGTGGATAAATTACTGAATCCTTTCCCACATTCAGAGCAGGTGAATGGCTTCTCCCCAGTGTAAGCTCTTTGATGTGGCAGCAGGTGGGATGACTGAGTGAATCCCTTCCCACACACAGAGCAGGTGAGTGGCCTCTCCCCAGTGTGACGACATTGATGAGTTTCCAGCACAGATGGGGATCTGAATCCTTTCCCACAGTGCCCACATTTTCAGGTGCAGGCGTCCTTGAGACTCTCCAGGTTTCATAATCAGTTGAAGCCTCGTCCACAGCAAAAACGTGCAGGATTTCTCTCCGCTCTGAATGGTGCGATGTTTTATCAGGCTGTGTAATTGGTTAACACCAGAGCGGCACGGTGGTGCAGTGGTTAGCACTGCTGCCTAGGGTGCGGAGGACCCGGGTTCGATGCCGGCTCCTTGTCTGTGTGGAGTTGCACATTGCCTCCATGTCTGCGTGGGTCTCATCCCCCCCAACCCAAAGTTGTGCAGGTTAGGTCGATTGGTCGCACTAAATTGCCCCTTAATTGGACAGAATAATTGAGTATTCTAAATTTATAAAACAAAGTAATTGGTTGACGCTTTTTCCAGTCAGTTCCTTGGAACGCATTTACCCAGGTGTCTGTGTGTCTTGGTGCTTTAAAATCTCTTGAGACAGACAAACATTTCTACTTCTAGGTTCAAAGTCCGATGATATTCAGGTCCCAAGGAATCGAGTGACTTTGTCAGACCCAGATGCGAGATTTACTTTCAGATTTCTGTCTGTAAACCCTCACTTTCTAATGTACTGTAAAAGGAGATTATAAATATCATCACTGTCAAATAAAATAGAAATTCAGAAGACAATTCTAGTTTCAATGGAATATTTTTCCTCCCTCGTTCCCCTAAAGCTGTAAATTTCCATCCCACATACTCCCTCCATTCTCACTCTGCTGTATCTAATATTAACCCATGATTAGATATATGGGGTAGTGGGGGGGAAGTTTATTTCGGCAGTGAGTGCTGATGACTTGGAACTCACTACCTAGTGGTGCAAGTTGAGACGATAAGATTATTTGAAACTGAACGTAGAAGGGCACATGAAGGAAATAAACTTGCAGAGGTATGGTGATATCGAGGAGAAATGGGACAGCCTGAATTGTTCTGCAGAGAGTCGGCATGGACTCAAGTGACTGAATGGATTCCTTCTGTGCTGAAATAAAACTGTGAAATTATTCACAGACCTATATCAGAAGACAAGAAATAATAATAAATGGCTTAACCCCTTTAATGTGAACATTATGAAAGAGACCATTCTTTTAGCCAGACAAATAAATGTGTCAAGCTGAGGGAGCAAAGGATGTCAATGTCTTTCAGAGAGAGAGACAGAGAGACCTGGGCCAAGCTTTTCAGAGTCTGCACCCTCCCTGGATTCGCTTCCTTTCCCTTCAGTTGCTGCAAGTCACCAATGTCCCCACAGAATGAGAAAGGAAATGGAAAGGGGGAAACACTGAGCTCCCAGATGAGGAGGAAGTTTTAGTCTGAAACTCATTGTCCAACCTCCGAATTGTGACGTCACAATGAAGCCCTGCCTGAATCAACCAATACCAAATCACACAGCTCCACGGTGACGTCTGCGGGTTCCAGTGCGCAGTCCCGTCCCCATTGTTCCCCCTCCCCCGACACCTCCTCCAGACACGGATTCCAGGCAACCGGCTGACGGCTCCCGCCAGAGCGAGAAGCCTCTCGGTGATCTCCGCCCAGGTCCGGGACTGCGCATGTTCAAGGGGCGGGTTGGTGCGCATGTGCGGGGAGGCCCCGTCCCTTGACCCTCATGCAGAAATATTGACCAATGGCAAACTGGGAGGACCGGAAGGCCTCTTCACCGCCTGCCAATCAGAGTTCCTTCATTGTCTACCTGCAGACTTTGGAAATTGAGCTTGTTAACCTGCTCATTCCTGCCCAGCAAAGCTGCTGCTCCTCACTCTGAATGAGCTTGAGCTTCACACCTCCCGTCTCCAACATCTGTGAGTAAAACACTTTATTTTCTCCCCCTTTCCATTTCTTTTCTCATTCTCACCTTCAATTGGTGACTTGCAGCAACTGAAGGGAAAGGAAGTGAATCCAGGGAGGGTGCAGACTCTGGAAAGCTTGACCCAGGTCTCTCTCTCTCAAAGACATTGACATCCTTTGCTCCCTCAGTTTGACACATTTATTTGTCTGGCTAAAAGGATGGTATCTTTCCCAATGCTCACAGCTCAGTCACTCCGCCCCTCCGAATCCGCTCCCTGAAGACGACGTATGGGGTAGTTTTTGGCGACTAGGTATTGGGGAATGAGAGAGGAAAAAATGTTCCATAGAAACAAGAGTTGTCGGTTATGAATTTCTATCCTTCACTTTTGTAAACTCATTTTGTAAACTCCTTTTATAGGATATTAGAAGAGGAGGAATTACAGACAGAAATCTCAAACGTAACCTCTCGATGTGACGGAGTCACTCTATTCCTTGGGACCTGAATATCATCAGCCTTTGAATCTAGAAGGAGAAATGTTTGTCTGTTCTGTCGGCTTCAAAATATTTTAGCCATCAGTGTGACTGGAAAAGCACCGAGACACACACACCCGAGTGAGAGTGTTCCAGAGCACTGACTGTGGAAAGAGCTTTAACCGGTTACACAGCCTGAAAAAAAAATCACACCATTCACAGCGGGGAGAGACCGTACACGTGTTCTGTGCAGGAGGCGTCAACTGATTGTCTGACCTGGAGAGACACGAGGAGACCCAAAACATGGAGAAACCGTGGAAATGTGGGAACTGTGGGAAGGGATTCAGATCCCCATCTGTACTGGAAGCTCATCGACGCATTCACACTGGGGAGAGGCCCTTTACCTGCTCTGTGTGTGGGAAGAGATTTGCTGTGTTATCCAACCTGCGGGCACACCAGCGAATTCACACCGGCGAGAAGCCATTCAGCTGCTCTCAATGTGGGAAGAGATTCAGTGATTCATCCAACCTGCGGAATCATCAGCTGATTCACACTGGGGAGCGACTGTTCACATGCTCTCAGTGTGGGAAGAGATTCACTCAGTTATCCCAGCTGAAGAGTCACCAACGGGTTCACACTGGCGAGAAGCCATTCACCTGCTCTCTGTGTGGGAAGGGATTCACTGAGTTATCCAGCCTGAAGAAACATCAGCGAGTTCACACTGGGGAGAGGCCATTCACCTGCTCTCAGTGTGGGAAGGGATTCCGTGTTTCATCCGTACTAGTGAAACACCAGCGAGTTCACACTGGAGAGAGGCCATTCACCTGCTCTGCTTGTGGGAAGGGATTTACTGAGCTATCCATATTGAAGAAACACCAGCGAGTTCACACAGGGGAGAGGCCATACACCTGCTCTCAGTGTGGGAAGAGATTCACTCGGTCAGACACCCTGCAATCACATGAGCGAATACACACTGGGGAGAGGGCATGCAAATGCCCTCAGTGTGGGAAGGCATTCTATGTTTCAACCAGCCTATGGTCACATCAGCGAGTTCACACTGGGGAGAGGCCGTTCACCTGCTCTCAGTGTGGGAAAGGATTTATTCACTCATCCAGCCTGCGGTCACAACAACGACTTCACACCGGATAAAGGCCACTCGTGCCCACAGCCTGGGAAGGAAATCTGTGATTCATCGCAGCTGCTGATTCGCCAAGTTCACAATTGATTACAGTGGTTGGATTCTGTTATTGTTTCTGCTTCAATTACATCCAGGACTGCATTTTGTTCATTCTGACAGTTGGCCAATGGGGATGGTCAGACGGTTTCTTTCTGCTGGACTGCCGGTCTCACGAGGTTGCCTCCAGTGGGCTGATGCTCTTTGAGACTTGTTGCAATTGTCTGGTTCTAAATTTCACGAGGATCACAGACTGAAAGAGTGTTTGTAAGTTTGAAGATATTTAGTTCCCATTTCTGTTTGGAACCCCCAAAGCTTGCCACCTTGCCATGGAGATGGGCTGTGGTGGTTATATGTTTTTTTCTGTTTAATTTATTTGGGTGTTCTTCAGAGAAGAAAACTATGAGGGTATGAAATAAATGAAAGAAAATTGCTTATTGTCACAAGTAGGCTTCAAATGAAGTTACTGTGAAAAGCCCCTAGTCGCCACATTCCGGTGCCTGTTCGGGGAGGCTGGTAGGGGAGTTGAACTGTGCTGCTGGCCTGCCTTGGCCTGCTTTCAAAGCCAGCGATTTAGCCCTGTGCTAAACAGCCCCCTCGGAGGGGCAAGTTGTTTGAGGTGGATTGGGAAACCGGGATTAGCTAAGATTAAAGGAAATATGACATATTTACCAGCTGGTCAGTTAGCTCAGTTGGCTGGTTCATGATGCGGAGCGACGCCAACAGCATGGGTTCAATTCCCCTACAGAGGTTATTGATGAAGACCCTGCCTTCTCAACATTGCCCCTCACCTGAAGTGTGGTGACCCTCCAGTAAGTAATCACCAGTAAGCTCTCTCTCTCTCAAAGGGGAGAGCAGCCCATGGTCCTTTGGTGACTTTCATTTTACAGAATACAACAAGATTCCTTTAAGGATCACAAATCAAAGTTAAAGATCCCATTAGATCAAAGGAAGCGGCTCTTGAAGTGGCCAAAACAGTAGTAAGCCTGAGGATTGGGAACTTGTTTCGAATTCAGCAAAGGAGGACAAAGAAACTGATAAAGAAAAAATAGAATATGAGAGCAAACTGGGGAGAAACATAAAAACCCACTGGAAAAGCTCCGATAGGAATGTGAAAAGGAAAAGATTAGCAAAGACCAACATGGGTCCATTCCAGGCAGAGACAGGAGAGTTTATAATGGAGAATAAGAAAATGGCAGAGAAACTAAACAATGTGTGTCTGTCTTCATGGAGGAACATACAGAAAATTGTTCAAAAACTCAAGGGAACCAAGGAACTGGTATTCAAGAGGGACTGAAAGAGATTAGTATTAGTGACAAAGTAGTATTGGAGAAATTAATGTGGGTTGAAAGTTAATAAATCCCACAAAGTTGATGCTCTACATCCCAGAGTGCTGAAAGATGTGGCTGTAGAGATAGTGGATACATTGGTGATCATCTTTCAAAGATTCTACAGATTCTGGAATGGTTCCTGCAGGTTGGAAGGTGGTAAATGTAACCCCAATATTTAAGGAGGGAGAGAGTAAACAGGGAACCACAGACGCATTAGCCTGACATCAGTAGGAGGGAAAATGCTGCAATCTATTATAAAGGATGTGATAACAGACAAATTAGGAGCAGGAGTAGGCCACTCGGCCCCTCGAGCCTGCTCCACCATTCAATAAGTTCACAGCTGCTCTGATTGTAACTTCCAATCCACATTCCCGCTACCCTCCCGATAACCTTTCACCCTCTTGCTTACCAAGAATCTATCCAGCTCTGCCTTCAAAATATTCACAGACTCTGCTTCCACTGCCCTTTGAGGAAGAGTGCTCCAAAGACTCACGACCCTCAGAGAGAAAAAAGTTCTCCTCTGCCTTAAATGGGCAAGTTATTACTTTTAAAGTGACTCCAATTTCTAGATTCTTCCACAAGAGGAAACATCCTTTCCACATCCACCCTGTCAAGGCCCCTCAGGATCTTTTACGGTTCAATCAAGTCACCTAAACTCCATCGGACACAAGCCCAGCCCGTCCAATCATTCCTCATAAGACCAGCCTCCAATTCCAGGTACGAGTCCAGTAAACCTTCTCTGAACTGCTTCCAACACATTGACATCATTCCTTAAATGAGAGCAATACTGTACACAGTGCTCCAGATGTGGTCTCACCAATGTCCTTTGTAACTGAAGCATAACCTCCCTACTTTTGTATTCAATTCCCCTCACAATAAACAATAACATTCTATTAGCTTTCCTAATTACTTGCTGTACCTGTATACTCGCCTTTTGTGATTCATGCTCTTGGACACCCAGATCCCTCTGAATCTCAGAGCTCTGCAATCTCTCACCGTTTAGATTATAAGCTTTTTTTATTCTTTCTACCAAGATGGACAATTTCACATTTTTCCCTCATTATGCTCCATTTGGCAGATTTTTTCCCACTCACTTAACCTACCTATATCACTTTAGTCTCCTTATGTCCCATTCACAATTTACTTTCCTTCCTATCTTTGTTACAATTGGAACATAGGAGCAGGAATTGGCTATTCAGCCCGTCGACCTGCTCCACCATTCAATACGATCATGGCTGATCATCCACTTCAATGCCTTTCCCCCCACACTATCCCCATATCCCTTTGTGTAGGGGCTGGTTTAACACAGTGGGCTAAAACAGCTGGCTCATAAAGCAGGATAAGGCCAGCAGCGAGGGTTCCATCCCCGTACCAGCCTCCCCGAACAGGCGCCAGAATGTGGCGATTAGGGGCTTTTCACAGTAACTTCATTTGAAGCCTACTTGTGACAATAAGCGATTTTTGTTTCATTTCATGTTATTGGGATTTAGAAATCTGTGTCTCTGCTTTAAACACACTCAATGACTGAGCTTCCACAGCCCTCTGGGGTAGAGAATTCCAAAGATTCACAACCCTCTGAGTAAAGAAATGTCTCCTCTGAGACTGGTCCTAAATGGCTTCCCCCTTATTTTGAAATTCTGTCCCCTGGTTCTAGACTCTCCAAACGGGGGAAACATCTCACCTGCACCTGTTACCAATTATTTTTGGCTATCCTCAACAGACACAGAATACAAAGCAGCTGATAAATGTGAAGAACAGATGATGAATGCTGCAGCATCGATAGCAACCTGTCTGACCATCAAGAGAAGAATTCTGCTGTCAGAGCCAGGCAACTACAGATCACTGAATTGTTGAAGCTTTTCTTGTGTAATCTTGGAGGCCGCCCCGGTCTTTGGAAATCTAGGAATGGGTAAATTTATGCTCGCGACTGTGACATGTGAGACTAAAATGGACTACGCTCGTGTGTATGTTTGCCTGTTGAAAAATGTAAAATGTTATTATAGAGTACAAGTTGCATGTAATCATAAGAAATGTTTAAAATTTTAAAAGTTTTTAGAAAAATAAAGCCATCTGCGTACATCGCTGGTTCATTTTTTTTGAAGGGGGAGGTGTGACGATTGGAAGATTTTTGGAAAATTTGATTATAAATGTATTGGGCAATTTAAGGGTTAAAAGCGTGGGGTTAGAGTGTGATTCACTGCAAAATTATAGAGAGCAGTTTTTGGAGAAAGGTTTGGAGAGAGAAGTTCAATTTTGGGCCCACAATTCTCCCACAGTGAGATAGATTGAGATCTGTATCTTTCTTTTCCTGTTGTTTAAGGGGAGATTGAGTAGTAATGTTTAAATGGGTAATTGTAAGCTGTTGTTTTGGGTGTGAAGTTAAAAAGTTTAATATTGTAGCCACAATAAAGTTTTATTTTAAAAATAACCAAGCCCTATTTCTTCATGCGATCATTCCTGGAGTGAATCATTCCTTCCGCACAGTCACACAAATAGACTGAAATATTGGGGTTTTGGTCCAGTATCCTAGCCACTGTTGGGGTCTGGTCTGGGATCGGAATAGTGAACGATGTACCAATTGGTTGGTGGCCCATTTTCCAGTCAGTCCTCCAGCACCTTCCTGTCTCTCTATTACTGCGACGCCCATGGCAGTTTCCCAACTGGGACACAGGCCCCGTTATTCTCAGCGAAATTCATCCCTCAGCTCTGTCGCCCGGCTGTCATTGATATGAGCAACAGAGACAGAAAGGTGCAGAGGAGCAAGTGGGAAGTTAAAACTTGTGGCTCAAAATCAATACTTCAACATTTGTCAGTGAAATCCATGTTATTTATACTGGGTTTTTAATTATTAGATTTAGGCATCGGAGGCAAAGGGTGGAGGGTTTTAAAGTATAACTTTTCCTTTCTAACTAGAGTCCGCCATGGCTCAGGGGGCAGCACTATCACCTCTGGGTCAGAAGGTTAAGACCCAGTTAGGGACCTGTGGACAAAAACCAGTTCCAACATTCCTGGTCCCAGCACTGAGTGAATGCTGCACTGTCAGAACAGCTTTCTTTCAAATAAGATATTAAACTGAGGCCCTGTCTCCCCCCCCCCCCGCCCCCCCCCCTCCCCCCCCCCCCCCCCCCCCCCCCCCCCACCTCCCACACCCCACCTCCCACGCGCCCCCCCCCCCCCACTTTGAAGAAGAGCAGAGGAGTTATCCCCGGTGTCCCGGTCAATATTTATCCCTCAATCAACATCACTAAAACCAGATCATCTGCTCATTATCATTTGGTGTGTGGGATCTTGCTGTGTGGAAATTGGCCGCTGCGCTTCCTACATTACAACAGTGACTACACTTCAAAAGAACTTCATTGGCTGTAAAGCACTTTGGGACGTTCTGTGGTTGTGAAAGGCGCTATAGACATGTAAGTTTTTTAATTGAAGGTTTATGTTATCTGATCTTGTTATCTGGAACTTAATTGATTTGAGCCACACCCAACTTGCGATTTAATAAATTCACTTTGGTTCAGACAAGACTTTAACCAATTAAGACAAAATCAAAATTCTCTGGATAGTAAATTTAAAAATAAGTTTATTAAATGAAAAAATTTTACTGAATAACTTTAACACATTGACTTTTCCAACTTCATGTGGGTGATCAGTCTGTAGAAGCGTAACCCTCTCTGGCTCCTTTGACAGTAATTCTTGTAGAATTCAGCCTCGGGAGTCTGGCTCCTTCTTTGACAGTAATTTCTTTGGAACTCAACCTCGGGAGTCTTCAGTACTTGGCCAGCAAGGAAGATCTTCCGAACCTCTACTTTTATCCCCAAAGTGACCATTATCTCACGTCAGAGTTGGGTCTGTTGTAACATGATAATTGGTCAATTTGGTCACTCGATTAATTTAATTGGATCCCCAATTACTGACACCTTCTCATTATCTCAGACAGGAATACAATAGAACTGTTTCATACTATCCCTTTATCTGATTCTCTACAATCCCTTATTCATACAGTTTCAAATGTTGAGGCTAATCAGAGCTTGAAGGTCTCTCTTGTCAGTACATTTGTCCTTATTGCACTTTCTTTATACACAGCAATTAACCTTTGACATTTTTACAGCAAATGAGAATCAGGGCACGACCTAATGGCCACGATGCGCAAGGCGCAAATCCAAGTGTGCCAGTTAGATCGCAGGAGAGTCCGAAATTGGGCACCAAGCGCCAATCGGTTTCCGATCTAACCGGCCTATTCCCACTGGCCGGATTCAGGCCAATCTCCATCCCGTTAACGGGAAGGACCCCCTATCTAAAGGCAAAGCTTGATTTAAGCGACTCCATAGCCGGTCACATGGACGCCGATGAGTATTGGCCCCACACAGACATGGGCCAGGCATCACGGTACCGGAGGGGTTCCCGGGCCATGGAGGCCCCCGACTGGTCAGGTATAGGGCAGGGTGCCCCCCCCGGCACAGCCCTGGGACGTGTGCATCTTGGCACCGCAAACCTGGACATTTCACACTCTGCCCACTCACTAAGATCATTCATAAAGACTGAGTCTTGATTTTGTGCAACAACCATGTCTTTCTCTCCATTTCAAATCCCCTGTGAAAATCCAAACACAGTGTATCGTGAAATTATTAGATTTAAAAAAGAACGAGTTGTTGGGATTCACTGCCTCACAATGGTGCAGGAAGGAAATTCAACTGTAACTTTCACAAGGGAACTGGACAGATTCTGGAGGAAAAGAAACTTGCCGGGCGATGGGACTAATTAGTTAATTCAAAGAGCTAGCATGGGAACAATGGGCGGGATGGCCTCTTTCTGTGCTCACTGAGACTCGTTTGCATTTGAAGAAAGTGGGAAATACCTGGAAGCCACTTCCTATGATGCGGGTAGAAGCAGAGATAATGGAAAGTCTCCCAAAGGAAATTAGATGGGCTTTTCAGGGAAATAAACTGACGGATACGGGAATAGGACGGGGCAATGGTTTGATCTACAGAGATCTACAAGTTGTGAATGTTTGGAATTCTCTACCCCAGAGGGCTGTGGGAACTCAGTCATTGAGTGTGTTTAAAGCAGAGACTGACAGATTTCTAAATACCAATAACACAAAGAGATATGGGGATAGTGTGGGGGAAAAGGCATTGAAGTGGATGATCAGCCATGATCGTATTGAACGGTGGAGCAGGCTCGACGGGCTGAATGGCCAATTCCTGCTCCTATGTTTCAATGATACAAAAGTAAGCAGGAAAGTAAATTATGAAGAGGACATAAGGAGGTTAAAAAGGTAGATGTTAAATGAGTGAAACAAGATCTGCCAAATGGAGAATAATGTAGGAAAATGTGTAATTGTCCATGTTGGGCAGAAGAATAAAAAAGTTTATTATCTAAATGGTGAGAGATTGCAGATATCCGAGACTCAGAGGGATCTGGATGTCCACGAGCATGAATCACAAAAGGCGAGTATACAGGTGCAGCAAGTAATTAGGAAAGCTATTAGAATGTTATTGTTCATTGTGAGGGGAATTGAAGACAAGAGTAGGGAGGTTATGCTTCAGTTGTACACAGTAGCACAAGTGGATACCACTGTGGCTTCACAGCTCCAGGGTCCGAGAATCGATTGCCCACTGGATCACTGTCTGTGGAGTCTGCACGTTCTCCCCGTGTCTGCGTGGGTTTCCTCCAGGTGCTCCGGGTTCCTCTCAGTCCAAAAGTGTGCAGGTCAGGTGGTTGGCCACGATAAATTGACCTTAGTGATCAAAAAGTTTAGGAGGGCTTATTGGGTTACGGGGATAGCGCTTAAGTGGGTCGGTGCAGACTCGATGGGCTGAATGGCCCCCTTCTGCACTGTATGTTGTATGTACTATATTGGTGAGACCATATCTGGAGCACTGTGTACAGTATTACTCTAATTTAAGGAATGATGTAAATGTGTTGGAAGCAGTTCAGAGAAGGTTTACTGGACTCATACCCGGAATTGGAGGCTGGTCTTGTGAGGAATGATTGGACAGGCTGGGCTTGTGTCCGATGGAGGTTTGGTGACTTGATTGAACCGTATAAGATGCTGAGGGACCTTGACAGGGTGGCTGTGGAAAGGATGTTTCCTCTTGTGGGAGAATCTAGAAATTGGAGTCACTTCAAAAGTAATAACTTGTCCATTTAAGGCAGAGGAGAACTTTATCTCTCAGAGGGTTGGGAGACTTTGGAACTCTCTTCCTCAAAGGGCAGTGGAAGCAGAGTCTTTGAATATTTTTGAGGCAAAGATGGATAGATTCTTGAAAATCAAGGGGGTGAAAGTTTATCAGGGGTAGGTGGGAATAAGACCACACTAAGACCATAAGGAATAGGAGTAGGCCATTCGGCCCTTCCAGCCTGCACCACATTTCAACAGGATCATGGCTGAAACCAACATTCCTCACATTCACTTTCCGGCCCTTTCCCCATAATCCTCGGTTCCCTGACTGAGCAAGAATCTAGCTCAGCCGGGCAGCACGGTGGCACAGTGGTTAGCACTGCTGCCTCACGGCGTCAAGGTTCCAGGTTCGATCCCGGCTCTGGGTCACGGTCCATGTGGTGTTTGCACATTCTCCCAGTGTTTGCATGGGTTTCGCCCCCACAACCCAAGGATGTGCAGGGTAGACGGATTGGCCATGCTAAATTGTCCCTTAATTGGAAAAAAATGAATTGGGCACTCTAAATTTACATTTAAAAAAACAAATTGAGATAAAAAATCTATCTCAGCCTTAAATATACACAAGGACTCTGTCCCCACAACTCTCTCAGTTCCAAAGTCTCTCAGAAGAAATTCCTCCTCATCTCAGTCTTCAATTGACATCTCTTTATTCTGAGACTATGCCCTCTGGTCAACTCTCCCATGAGGGAAACATCCTCTCAGCATTTACCCTGTCAAACCCCTTAAGAATCCTGGATGTTTCAATGAGATCACCTCTCATTCTTCTAAATTCCAATGAGTAGAGTCCAAACCTGTTAAACCTTTGCCCCGAAGACAATCCCCCCATAATGGGGATCATCCTAGTGAACCTTCTCTAAACAGCCTCCAATGAAATAATATCTTTCCTTAAATAAGGGGACCAAAACTGCTCTCAGTTCTCCAGATGTGGTGTCACCAGCACCTTGTACAGCTGCAGCAAGACTTCCCGACTCTTATACTCCAACCCCCTTGGAATCAGGGCCAACATTCCATTAGCCTTCCTGATTACCTGCTGCACCTGTCTGCTAGCTTTCTGTGTTTCGTGCACAAGTTCCCCCAAGTCCCTTTGTGCTGCAGCTTTCTGTAGTTTTTCGCCATTTAAATAATACTGTTCTTTTGTTCTCCCTTCCAAAATGAACTTCACATTTTCCCACATTATGCTCCATGTGGCAACCTTTTGTCCACTTGCTTAACCTCTCAATATCTCTTTGCAAACTGTTTGTATCCCCCTCACAACTTGCCTTTCCATCTATTTTTGTGTTGTCTGTAAATTTGGGCACAGTACGTTCGCTTCCTTCCTCCAAGTCATTAATATAAATTGTACACAGTTGCGGTCCCAGCACTGATCCCTGTGGAACCCCACTGGTTACAGGTCACCAACCTTAAAAAGAACCCCTTATCCCCAATCGCTGTTTCCTGCTCATTAGCCAATTCTCTATCCACGCCAACCCCATGTGTTCTTATCTCATGACTTAATGTTTTGTGAGGTACCTTGTCAAAGGCCTTCTGGAAGGTTAAATACAACACATCTACTGGTCCCCCTCTATCCACTCTGGTTGAAACTTCCTCGAAACACTCTGATAAATTAGTCAGACACAGTTTCCCTTTCACAAAGCTATGCTGACTCTGCTTGATTAGATTATGATTTTCTCAATGTGCTGCTATTACTTCCTAATAATTGATTCCAACATTTTTTTCAACAATAAATGTTAGGCTGATCGTCGTATAGTGTCTCGTTTTTGCCTCCCTCCCATTCTGAATCGGCGGGTTGTCACATTGGCAGTTTTCCAATCCTCTGGTACTTCTTCAGAATCCAAGGATGTTTGGAACATTACAATCAATGCATCCACTATCTCTGTAGACATTTCTTTTAGGATCCGAGGATGCAGCCATCCAGGGGACATATCTTATCCCCATCGGTTTGTCCAATACAACTTCTCCAGTGATGGCATTTAATTGCTCCCTCCGTATTCTTTCGTATTAATGGAATATTCGATTTATCTTCCACCATAAAGGCTCATGCAAAATATCTGTTTAACTCCTCTGCCATTTCCTTGTTCCCCATAACTGACACAGTGGCGTGGAGGCACAGTGGTTAGTACTGTTGCTTCACAGCTCCAGGGACCCGGGTTCAATTCTCGGTTTGGGTCACTGTCTGTGCGGAGTCTGCACGTTCTCCCCAAAACTGCGTGGGTTTCCTCCGGGTGCTCCGGTTTCCTCCCACAAGTCCCAAAAGACGTGCTTGTTAGGTGAATTGGACATTCTGAATTCTCCCTCTGTGTACCTGAACAGGTGCCGGAGTGTGGCGACTAGGGGCTTTTCACAGTAACTTCATTGCAGTGTTAATGTAAGCCTACTTGTGAAAATAATAAAGATTATTTTTATAATAAAAAATATTATTAGGCTCTCCCAAGATTTATTTTCAAAGGAGCCTCTGTGGAGTTGAGGTTTCAATTAGATCAGCCGTGAACTTATTGAATTGTGGAGCAGGCTCGAGGGGCCGAGTGGCCTGCTCCTGCTCCTAATTTGTATGTTATCACATCCTTTATAATAGATTGTAGCATTTTCCCTCCTCCTGATGTCAGGCTAATGGGTCTGTGGTTCCCGTTTTCTCTCTCTCCTTAAATAGTGGGGTTACATTTACCACCTTCCAACTTGCAGGAACCATTCCAGGATCTATAGAATTTTGAAAGATGATCACTAATGTATCCACTATCTCTACAGCCACCTCTTTCAACACTCTGGGATGGAGAGGTCAGCTTTTGGGGATTTATTAACTTTCAATACCATTAATTTCTCCAGTGCTACTTTTTCACTAATACTAATCTCTTTCAGTTCGTCGTGCTCACTGGTCCCTTGGTTCTCTCGTGTTTTGGGGATGATTTCTGTCTCTTCCTCTGTGAAGACAGACACACATTGTTTAGTTTCTCTGTCATTTTCTTATTCCCCATTATAAACTCTCCTGTCTCTGCCTGGAATGGACCCACATTGGTCTTTGCTAATCTTTTTCTTTTCACATTCCTACAGAAGCTTTTCCAGTCGTTTTTTATGTTTTCCCCAGTTTGCTCTCATATTCTATTTTCTCTTTATCAGTTTCTTGGTCCTTTGCTGAATTCTAAAACAAATTCCCAATCCTCAGGCTCACTACTATTTGGGCCACTTTATGAGTCTCCTCCATTGATCTAATGGAATCTTTAACTTTTCTTGGTAGCCACGATAGCTTCATTTTGCTGTTTAATTTTTGCTTCTTAAAGGAATCAATATTTTATGTAAATAAAATGCGAGTGGTTGCCTGTCTATTGTCTATCGTCATACAAAGAACAAAGGACAGTACAGCACATGAACAGGCCCTTCGGCCCACCAAGCCTGCTCGGATCATGATGTCTGTCTAAACTAAAACCTTCTGTGCTTCCAGGGTCTGTATCCGTCTATTCCTATCCTATTCATGTATTCGTCAAGATGCCTCTTAAACGTCACTATCGTACCTGCTTCCACGACCTCCTCCGGCAGCGAGTTCCAGGCACTCACCACCCTCGGTGTAAAAAACGTCCCTCGCACATCTCGGCTAAACTTTGCCCATATGTCACCTGGTAATTGACTTTTGCCCCTTGCACCTTAAACCTCTGTCATCTGGGAAAAAGCTTCTATCAACTCTGTCCATGCCACTCATCATTTTGTAAACTTTTATCAGGTCGTCCCTCAACCTCGTCGCTCTAGTTAAAACAATCCGAGTTTATCCAACCTCTCCTGACAGCTAATCCCCTCCAGGCCATGCAACATCCTGGTAAACCTCCTCTGTACTCTCTCCAAAGCCTCCACATCCTTTTGGTAATGTGGTGACCAGAATTGTCGGCAATATTCCACGTGTGGCCTAACTAAGGTTCTGTTCAGCTGCAGCATGACTTGCCAATTTCTATACTCAATGCCCCGACCAATGAAGACAAGCATGCCGCCTGCCTTCTTAGCTCCTTATCCACCTGCGTTGCCACTTTCAGTGATATGTTTATTGTCATTTCCCAATCTACCACAGACAACTTGCCCCTCATACCATGACAGTCTCCTTCTGCGACAACCACCCAGATAAATTAGACAAATGAAGTATGTAACCACCATAGCCCATCTTCATGGCAACATGGTTGCTTTGGGAACTAAATATCTTCCAACGTGCAAACACCTTTTCATTCTGTGCTCCTCGTCAAACTTGGAACCAGGTAATCGCAACGAGGCTCAAAAATGGTCAGCCCACCGGAGGCAGAGGTGTTAGACCGGCCGGTCCAGCAGAAAGAAACCCTCCAATCATCACCATTCACCAGATGTCAGAATGAACAAAATGCAGTCCTGGATGTCAGTGAGAGCAGAAACAATAACAACGGAGCCAACATCTGTAATTTATTGTGAACTTGTTGGAGTCACAACAGATGTGATGAATCAGAAAACCCCTCCCCACATTGAGAGCAGATGAATGGTCTCTCCCCAGAATTAACTCGCTAGTGTCTCCGGAGTTGGGATGGATCATTGAATGTCTCCCCTGCTCAGAGCAGGGGAATGGCCTCTTCCAGGTGTGAACTCTCTAGTGTTCCCGCAGGGTGTATGGATATCTGAATCCCTTCTCTCACTAAGAACAGGTTAACGCCTTCTCCCCTGTGTGAACTCGCTGGTGGCTCTGCAGGTTGGATAACTGAGTGAATCCCTTCCCACACTGAGAGCAGATGAACGGCCTCTCCCCAGTGTGAACTCGCTGGTGTCTCTGCAGGTCGGATGAGTGAGGGAATCCCTTCTCACACTGAGAGCAGGTGAACGGCCTCTCCCCAGTGTGAACTCGCTGGTGTCTCTGCAAGTCGGATGATTGAGTGAATCGCTTCTCACACTGAGAGCAAATGAACGGCCTCTCCCCAGTGTGAACTCGCTGGTGTGTCCGCAGGCCGGATAACTGAGTGAAACATTTCTCACATTGAGAGCAGGTGATCGGTCTCTCCCCAGTGTGAACTCGCTGGTGTCTCCGCAGGCTCAATGAAGTAGTGAATCCCTTCTCACACTGAGAGCAGGTGAACGGCCTCTCCCCAGTGTGAACTCGCTGGTGTGTCTGCAGGACGGATAACTGAGTGAAGCACTTCTCACATTGAGAGCAGGTGAACGGCCTCTCCCCAGTGTGAACTCGCTGGTGTCTCCGCAGGCTCGATGAAGTAGTGAATCCCTTCTCACACTGAGAGCATGTGAACGGCCTCTCCCCAGTGTGAACTCGCTGGTGTGTCTGCAGGACGGATAACTGAGTGAAACACTTCTCACACTGAGAGCAGGTGAACGGCCTCTCCCCAGTGTGAACTCGCTGGTGTAATTGCAGGGTGGATAACTGAATGAATCCCTTCCCACACACAGAGCAGATGAACGGCCTCTCCCCAGTGTGAATGCGCCGATGAGCTTCCAGTGCAGATGGAACCCAGAATCCCTTCCCACAGTCCCCACATTTCCATTGTTTCTCCAGGGTGGGGGTGTCCTCGTGTCTCTCCAGGTTTGTCGATCAGTTGAAGCCTCGTCCACACACAGAACACGTGTAACGTCTCTCCCACTGTGAATGGTGTGATGTTTTTTCAGGCTGCGTAACTGGTTAAAGCTCTTTCCACAGTCAGTGCTCTGGAACACTCTCACTCGGGTGTGTGTGTGTCTCGGGGCTTTTCCAGCCACACTGATGTTTTGAAGCGGACAGAAAAGACAAACATTTCTCCTTCTCGATTCAAAGTCCGGTGATATTCAGTTCCAAGGAATTGAGAGACTCAGTCAGATTGAGACGTGACGTTTGAGATTTCTGTCTGTAATTCCTCCTCCTCTAATATTCTGTAAAAACAATTTACAAAAGTTACTTTTCCTCTCCTCATTTTGGAGAAGGTATCCTGAGGGTAACGACAGTCTGGCTGTGGGATTAATCCTCCGGGTCCTCAGTCTTATTGAGGAATGTCCCCTTGGGTCTATTGTGGTGGTGATTCTTTTGTATTTTTGTTATTATGGGAGGGTTTATGTGTTGTTGACTTTATCCTACTCTGGTACAGACGGGGCTTTTATCTGTGAAAGGAGCAGTTTGGGGAGACTTTGGTGCCTCTGGTGTAAAGTGAGTTGGAGGAGGGGGTAATGGCGCACGCCCGATTGTGGTGTGAAAATCTGTTCCTGTCTCTCTGTCGCCTAACTAATGGCGGCAGTTAATCGGCAAATTTTCTCAGGGAATGTACGGGGCATCCATCACCCTATCAGAAGGAAAAAGATCCTCTCTTTTCGAAAGGAGAACGTCGACATCGCTTTATTACAGGAAACGCATCTGGATTATGAGGAACACTTTAAATTGAGGCGGGATTTGATTGAGCAGTTTTTTTCACCTCTTTTTCATCGAGTCGCAGACTTGTGACAATGCTTATTATACACTATCCAAGCAGTCAGGGTAACTGTGCCGATTACAATGTGCATGTCAATTTCCTTTGTGTCGGTCCCTCCATCTCCCGTCCCTCCCCTCCGCCCCCTTCACTTGTCGTTTCTGGGTCCTTTCCTGGCCCTTCACTGTACAATGGGAGTTATCTGTTATTTACAAGTGGACGGTGCCCTCCCTTCCCCCCCCCTCCCCCATTGATGGGCCTCCCCCCTTCCACCCCGCGCACTCCCTGTCCTGTTTTTCACCTTCCCTTGGGGGTTCCTCTTCTTGTTTTTTGTTCTGGGCTCTCTGGTCTCTGTGTCAGTTGGTTTCTGTTTCTTCCTCCTTGTCCCAGTAGCCCCCTTCCCCCCGTCCCGTTTTCCTGCCTGTTCCCTGTGATCCCGTTGGCTCCCGTACGCCCACCTCCCTCCCCAGTGTTCCATTGGCCGCTGGCTTCAAACAGGTCCTGGAACAAGTTGGTGAATGGCCTCCACACTTTGTGGGAACCATCCTCTGACCCTCGGACGGTGAACTTGATCTTCTCCAGGTGGAGAAATCCAGATAGGTCTGCCAGCTCGTCTGAGCTGTGGGTGGTGCTGCTAATCGCCAGCCGAGCAGGATTCTCCAGCGGCCGATTAGAGAAGCAAAGGCAAGGGCGTCCACCCTTTTCCCCATGAATAGTTCTGGCTGGTCTGATACCCCGAAGACTGCCATTTGTGGGCACGGCTCCACCATCATAACCATGGACATTGTCTCTAAATAGGCTGTCCAGAATTCAACTGTAAATATGCTGTCCAGAATTTGACAATTCTGGGACATACCCAGAACAGGTGGGCATGGTTTGCCGGGCCCCCCTGGCACCATTCACATTTGTCCTCCATCTCCGGGAAGAACCTGCTCATTTGGGTTCTTGTCGGGTGTGCTCTGTGCACAACATTCAGCTGCATGAAGCTTCGCCTTGCGTAGGAGAAGGTGGAGTTGGTCCCGTTCAGTGCTTCGCTCCAGAGTCCCCACCCTATTTCCGTCCCTCGCTCTTCCTCCCATTTTTCCTGGGTTTCGTCAAGTAAGGAGCGCATCCTTATTAAGAGTTGTCCGTACAGGTCCCCACAGTTTCCCTTCCCCAGACTGTCTGCGTCCAGTAACTCCTCTTGCATTGTGCTTCTCAGGGTTTCTGGGTATGCTGGTGTCTCCTTGCGGAGAAAGTTTTTGACCTGGAGCTCATCCCTGTTTGGTAGGTCCAGTCTATCCGTCAGCTCCTCTAAGGTCGCTAGTCTATTTCCCGTGTAAAAGTCCCTAACCATCAGTGTTCCCCCTTCTTGTCTCTACCTCTTGAAGGTGATGTTGAGAATGGCTGGTGCAAACCGATTGGTTGCCGCAGATGGGGGCCATAAAGGACACATCGGTCATACTGAAATGCTGCCACATCTGGTTCCAGGTTCTCAGGGTAGCTGCCACCACTGGACTGGTGCTGACGGGGATGGGAGTGTTGCCGTAGCGAGGGCCGGGAGGGTCATTCCTGTACACGAGGACTCGGCCATCATCAACCATTCCATGTCTGGGTCCTTTACCCATCTCCTCACTCTTTCGGCCGTGGCTGCCCAGTGATAGTATTGCAAGTTCGGGAGGGCCAGGCCTCCCATGTTTCTTCTCCATTGTAGTACTGTTTTAGGGATTTTTGAATTCTTGCCCCTCCGCACAAACGATGTTAGGTTAGGTGGGTTGACCATGATCAATGGACCGGATTATGGGACTAGGATGGGGAGTCTGCCTCTGTGAGTGCTTTTTCTGAGGGTCAGTGCAGACTTGAAGAAGCAAATGGCCTCCTTCTGCACTATAGAGATTCTACGTCATCTATGTTATTTTAATTCGACTCTGCTGTTAGTGTGTTTTGTAATATTTTGGGGTATGCGCCCTGCATTGTTATTCTTCTGTTTTTATATAATTTTACCCTCTTTCCCCGCTCACTATGTTAACCTGTTAACTGATCTGGCATTTCATCTAGAGGCTCTGGTCGCTCAAATATCCTGCTCTGAATTAATTCTGCAATGTATTGCTTGTATTTATGCGGAAGTATCAGTTGTTCTACACTGTACCCATTTTCCAGCAATATTTCTGTTATTCTGTTGCATTCATTATTTTAAAAATGGTAAAAAAACATGACAAAGGAAATATTAAAAATCTGTCCAACTCATCCTTGAATATATTCAGTGACCCAAAGACTCCACTGATCCCTGTGGAAGAGAATGCCATAGACTAATAGCCTTTTGAGGGAAGAGATGACTGGAAATATATAAAGCCGATCATAGAATTTACAGTGCAGAAGGAGGCCATTCGGCCCATCGAGTCTGTACCGGCTCTTGGGAAGAGCACCCCACCCAAGGTCAACACCTCCACCCTATCCCCATAACCCATTAACCCCACCCAACACTAAGGGCAATTTTGGACACAAAGGGCATTTATCATGGCCAATCCACCTAACCTGCACATCTTTGGACTGTGGGAGGAAACCGGAGCACCTGGAGGAAACCCACGCACACACGGGGAGGATGTGCAGACTCCGCAGAGACAGTGACCCAAGCCGGAATCGAACCTGGGACCCTGGAGCTGTGAAGCAATTGTGCTATCCACAATGCTACCGTGCTGCCCACTTTTTTTTAAGAAATAAGAACAAATAGCGACAGTACAATATTATACAACCAGAAATAATAGTAAATGTACTTTATTACAGACCATAAATAATATATCTAATTTAAAACTACTAGACATATCTCTAACTGATATTAATTTACTGTCCCATTAAATAGCAGCCATCTCCTGGAGAAACCAGCCCTTTAATTGTGATAAAAGAAAATTACTGTGGGTGCTGGCATCTGAAACGAAAGAGAAAATGCTGGAAAATCTCAGCAGGTCTGGCAGCATCTGGAGGGTGAGAAAAGAGCTGACGTTTCGAGTTCGATGACTCTTTGTCCAAAGCTTTGTCAAAGAGTCATCGGACTTGAAACGTCAGCTTTTTTCTCCCTACAGATGCTGCCAGACCTGCTGAGATTTTCCAGCATTTTCTCTTCCTTTAATTGTGAACATCAGGAAAGAGACCATCCTTTTATTTATTAATTATTTTTTTTTAAAAATGCATTTTATTCAAACTTGTATCAAAGTAGGTTACAGCAAATAAACACCCCGGGAAACATTCTTCCCAACAATCAACTATACGGTTTGTACAGATTTTTCTCCTTTTTCATTCCCCCCACACGACGAACAGCTCCTCAAACATGGTCACAAACATCCCCCACCTTTTCTCAAACTCCCCTGCTGCAACCTTAACTCAGACTTTCTCTTCTCTAACCGCAGGAAGCCGTGCAGGTCACCCAACCGCGCTGCTACCCCGGTGGCGAGAGACCATCCTTTTAGCCAGACAAATAAATGTGTCAAGCTGAGGGAGCAAAGGGTGTCAATGTCTTTGAGAGAGAGAGAGAGAGAGACCTGGGCCAAGCTTTCCAGAGTCTGCACTCTCCCTGGATTCACTTCCTTTCCCTTCAGTTGCTGCAAGTGACCAATTGAAGGTCAGAATGAGAAAAGAAATGGAAAGGGGGAGAAAAGAAAGTGTTTTACTCACAGATGTTGGAGAAAGGAGTTTTTTTCCTTCACTTCCGCTGTGACATCACAATGGGGCACTGCCCGAATCAGCCAATAGGAATTACTCTTCCGCGCTGTCGTCACCGGGTTCCAGTGCGCAGGCGCGGCGCTCCCCGCCCCCACCCGTTGTTTCGCCTGCCCCTTGAATAAGGGGGGAAATAAACCGGCAACAGAACCTCCTCGAGACAAGGTTTCCAGGCAACCGGCTGACGGCCAGAGCGAGAAGCCAATCGGTGATCTCCCCCTGCCCACGACTGCGCATGTCCAAGGGAGAGGGGAGGCTGTGCATGTGCAACGGGTAGCCCGCCTTCTGACCTTTTACCTGAGGTATTAACCAATGGCAAGAGTTGGAGGACCAGAAGGATGGTCCTCCTGCTAATCAGCTCGGGCTTTGTGTGACTGCTCGATTGAACTTCACAAGGATGCAAACCTCCTTCCGTCTCCAACAACTGTGAGTAAAACATTTTCTTTTCTCCCCCTTTCCATTTCGTTTCTCATTCTGACCTTCAATTGGTCACTTGCAGCAACTGAAGGGAAAGGAAGTGAATCCAGGGAGGGTGCAGAGTCTGGAAAGCTTGGCTCAGGTCTCTCTCTCTCTCTTAAAGACATTGACATCCTTTGCTCCCTCAGCTTGACACATTTATTTGTCGAGATCTTCTCAGAAGCCCAAATACGACATTCATGAACCCTGCCGCTGCCCAGCTTGTAATATAATTAGGAGCCAATTTAGCTCAGCTGGTTAGTGATGCAGAGCGAGGTCAGACTGGTCCTCCCTCATGATTGTCAGATGGAGGGCAGCACGGTAGTGCAGTGGTTAGCACTGCTGCCTCACGGCACCGAGGTCCCAGGTTTCATCGCGGCTCTGGGTCACTGACCATGTGGAGTTTGCACATTCTCCCCGTGTTTGTGTGGGTTTCACCCCCACAACCCAAAGATATGCAGGGGAGGTGGATTGGCCAAGCTAAATTGTCCCTAAATTAGAAAAAATGAATTGGGTACTCTAAATTTAAAAAATAAATTGATTGTTGGAAGGATGCCCTCCAGCTTTCTCACCAAAACTTTAGATAGCAGTTTCAAGTCAACATTCAAAAGATAGATTGGCTGATAAGAGATGCGCTCCCTCGATCCTTGTCCGCTTCAGAATCAAACAGACATAAGCCTCAGAAAGAGTCAATGGCAGCATACTTGAGTCAAAGTGATAATACAAACCCACAAATAGTTCCAACAGTAAACCTCAAATCCCCTATAAAACCCACACCCACAGCCATGTGGTCCCAGCGCTTTACCTGGCTGAAGCTCCTCCATGGTCTTTGACATCGCTTCCCTAGAAAGAGTAGCATTAAGAGCCTCATGCTGGCTTTCTGAGGCTTCCGGGAGATTCAAGGAAAATAAATAATGCCCCACACTGCCAATACATCACCAGACTGCTCAGACTTGTATAATCCTGCATAGAATTCCCGAAATTCCTGTTTATTTCCTCCGTCTTCGTGACCCTTTTCCCTTTGCCAAGCCGCACAGAGAAATTCGCTCCAAAGTCGGCCTTTGTATTTGCTCGGGTTACTCCCAAACTCGTACAACTTCTGCCTCGCAATCTTTCAACTTTTCTCAACCTGCTGAGTAAATAGGGAGTCTTGCTGCGTTAACCTCCTTCAGCAATAGCTTACTCGGGCCTCCTTATAATTCTCCTCGGCCTTCGCCAAACAAACCTCCAGACAGCGCTGGTTCTCCAACACCTGCACCTCTTATTTGCAGTGTAAGAAGTATTCATCCACCTGCCCCGCCCCCGCCACCCCCCCCCCCCCCGATGAGTGAAAACATCGCCCAGTGTCTTATTAACCCATGTCCACAAAGTCCTCAGTTCGGCACCAGCCCTCCTCTCTTGGCGAAGTCCATCGCATCCTCGGGCTCCTCAAAGTAATGGTGCCGTCCCTCGTGTGTGATCCACAGGTGAGCCGGATACAGCAGCCCAAACTTCACCTGCTTCTTAAACAGAATCTCTTTGACTTGCCTGTAGCCTGCCCTTCTTCTGGTCACCTCCACGCTCAGGTCCTGGTAGATGCGCATGGCACTGTTATTCCAATGGCAGCTCCGCGTACGCTTAGCCCACTGTCGCACCCGCTCCTTGTCCAGGAACCTGTGAAACCGGGCCACCATCGCTCGGGGGAGGGGGGGCGCCTCTCGCGGCTGCCTCACCAGCGCCCTGTGCGCCCTGTCCACTTCCACCGGGCGCGGGAAGTCATCATCTCCCAACAGCTTCTGGAACATGCCCGCCACATCGCGGCACCGTCTCCCTCAGCCCCCTCCGGGAGACCAACGATTCTCAAATTCTGCTGATGCGACCTATTTTCCAGGTCCTCTACCTTCTCCAGAAGCCTTTTTTGTTGGTCCTTCAGCCTCTCTATCTCCGCTTCCACCACCGTTTTGGTTATCCTCCTGCTCCTCCAGCGCCTTTTCCAACTTCTGGATCGTACGATCCTGGGCATCCAGCCTATGCTCAAGCCCTCGATGTCCTTCTGAATCAGGTCTCAACTGTTCCGCTGCAAAACAGTAAAGCACTCTTGAATGACCTTCAACAGATGCTCCGTCGTTGGCTGGGCTGTCTGCACCGCGGTCCGGACGTCGGCCATATTGTCCTCAGCAGCAGCTTGTACACTGCCCTTGTTTGCCCACTTCTTCAACTGTTTGCGATTCTTTCTGCTTCTTAATTCCATACACCTGTGTCTGGAGTCAGTGCCTGAGTGCCTATGCCTTCCAAACTAGCACTCAAAAGTACAAAAAAGTCAGGGGAAAAGTCCGACTGGATTGAGAGCCACCAAGTGTGCGACTTACTCCTCCTTAGCCGCCACCGGAACTTCCACCTAACCATTTTGGACACTAAGGGCAATTTATCATGGTCAATCCTCCTAACCTGCACATCTTTGCACTGTGGGAGGAAACTGGAGCACCCGTACGAAACCTACGCTGACACAGATTTCCACAGACAGTGACCGAAGCCGGAATCGAACCTGGGACCCTGGAGATGTGAAGCAACGGTGCTAACCACTGGGCTACCAGGCTGCCCATCTAGAATGCCTGAAAGACGTGCGTTTGGTGAATTGAACATTCTGAATTCTCCTTCTGTGTACCCTAACGGGCGCCGAATGTGGTGACTAGGGGAGTTTCACAGTAACTTCATTGCAGTGTTTTTTTTAAAATATAGATTACCCAATTCATCTTTTAAAATTAAGGGGCAATTTAGCGTGTTCAATCCACCTACCCTGCACAACTGTGGGTTGTGTGGACAAAACCCAGGCAAACACAGAGAGAATGTGCAAACTCCACACGGACAGTGACCCCGATCCAGAATCTAACCTGGGACCTTGGCGCCGTGAGGCGGCAGAGCTAACCACTGCGTCACCGTACCGCCCCATTGCAGTGTTAATGTAAGCCGACTTGTGACAATAATAAAGATTATTATTTAAAAATTTTAGGGTACCCAATTCATTTTTTTCCCCAATTAAGGGGCAATTTTGCGTGGCCAATCCACCTAGTTTGCACATCTTTTTGGTTGTGGGGACAAAACCATCACAAACACGGGGAGAATGTGCAAACTCCACACAGTGTCCGAAAGCCGGAATCAAATCTGGGATCTCAGTGCTGTGAGGCCGCAGTGCTAACCCACTGCGCCACTGTGCTGCCCCCGATTATTATTAAGAGGGAGTAGCCTCTCCAACTCTACTTTACCTTTCCATTTCTTTTCTCATTCTGAGGGGACTTTGGTGACTTGCAGCAACTGAAGCGAAAGGAAGTTTGTATGTTGCACACATTTTGAGTTGGTATTATAGACATATTCCTGTCTGGCAGCCTGCATGGAGATTTTCAGGCCTCTGTCCAGGACAGGAAGCAGTGAGCATGGATCTGTGAATCAGCCTGAAGCAGCACCTTTCGAGATTTGGGAGGATTAGAGAAGATAAATATTACATACTGTAGAGTGAGAATGGAGGGAGAGTGTGTTGGGTGGAAATTTACAGCTTTTGGAGAATGAGAAAGGAAAGAATGTTTTATAGAAACTAGAATTGTCTGTTCTCAACTTGCATCTTACAGGATATTAGATGAAGATTTGCAGAAAAAAACAAACATCACTTCAGGATTTGGAAGAGTCACTTGGTTTATCGGGACCTGAATACGGTACACGTGACAATAAACAAATCCAATCCAATCCGGAGAACCATCACAGCAAGACACCTCTGGGGTTAAGGGTTGCCAGTCAGGCAAAGGAACACAATGGCAGTAAACACAGGAATGAAGAATCACATTGGGCTGGTTCCAGGAGAATTGAGTGACAATTTCTGCAACGTAACCATGGAGTGTGATTATTGATCGTGTTAAAGTAAAAGTAAGAAGTCTCACAACACCACGTTAAAAGTCCAACAGGTTTGTTTCGAATCACTAACTTTCAGAGCACAGCTCCTTCCTCAGGTGAATGAAGAGGTGGGTTCCAGAAACATATAGATAGATAAAGTCAATGATGCAAGACGATACTGTTGAATGAGAGTCTTTGCAGGTAATTAAGTCTTTACAGGTCCAGACAGAGCAACTGGAGAGAGGGATAATCACAGGTTAAAGAGATGTGAATTGTCTCAAGCCAGGAGAGTCGATAGGATTTTGCAACCCAACAATGCAGAATCGCCAAGCAGAAACTTATAGCTAGGTTCCGCACACATGAGTACAGCCTCAACCAAGACCTTGGATTCATGTCGCATTACATTCACCCCCCACCATCTGGCCTGGGCTTGCGAAATCCTACCAACTGTCCTGGCTTGAGACAATTCACACCTCTTTAACCTGCTCCATCTGGACCTGTAAAGTACATTTATTATTATTTCTAGTCTTTTAATATTGTACTGCAACCATGTTATATATTTTCAGTAATCTCTTATCTCAGAGGGTTGTTAATCTCTGGAATTTGTTTCCCCCAGGGTCCAGTGGAGTCTGGGAGTCATTGAATATATTCAAGAATAAGCTAGACAGAATTATTTGTTTTATTATACGTGCCCAGTCTTTTTTTCAATTAAGGGTCCCTCTCCCTTGGACATGTGCAGTTCCAGACCACCCACCCATCTGGGATAAAGCAGTTTCTCCAGCATGGGAGGATTGTGGGAGCTGCGTCCGCCATTACTTGTCCGGAGCAGTCTCCAACCTCCTGAGACTCGGATGAAAAGTGAGGGGGTGGACATTGACACCAACCTGACACAAAGTATATGTGGGTAGTCACTGGATTTGATTGTGCCCCCCCACCCCCCCTCCCTCGCCAAAACATAATTTTTTCATTTAAGGTACCCAATTCATGTTTTTTCCAATTAAGGGCCAATTTAGAATGGCCAATCCACCAACCCTGCACATCTTTGGGCTGTGGGGATGAGACCCACACAGACACGGAGAGACTGTGCAAACTCCAAACGCAGTGTCCTGGGGCCGGGATTGAACCTGGGTCCTTGGCGCCGTGAAGTTAGACAGAATTCTGATTGACGAGGGAGTTGAGGGGCACGGGGAACAGGTAGGAAAATGGACTGAAAGTTAAGATGAGGAGCGAATTCTTCACTCCAGGATGTGGTGAAGCTTTGGAATTCTCTGCTCCAGAGGACTGTGGAGCCTCAAGTCATCAAGTATTTTCCAGATCGAGTTGATAGGTTTCGAGATGTTGAAGTCACTAAGGGAAATGGTGCTGAGCTAGATCGGCCATTGAGCTTATTACAGGGTTGAGCAAATTCAATGGGCCAAATGGTCAACTGCAGTGCCTATTTGTACTGGAAGCTCATTGGCGCATTCACACTTGGCTGAGACCATTCAGCTGCTCTCTTTGTGGGAAAGGATTCAGTCAGTCATTCACCCTGCAGACACACCAGTGAGTTCACACTGGGGAGAGACCGTTCACCTGCTTTCGGTGTGGGAATGGATTCACTCAATTATCCAGCCTGCAGAGGCACCAGTGGGTTCACACTGGGGAGGCCATTCATCTGCTCTCACTGTGGGAAGGGATTCTGTGAATCATCCACACTGCGGAGGCACCAGCGAGTTCACGCTGGGGAGAAGCCGTTCACCTGCTCTCAGTGTGAGAAGGGATTCTGTGCTTTCTCGAACTTGCTGAGACACCAACATGGTCACAATTGATTACAGGGGTTGGATTCTGTTGTTATTGTTTCTGCTCTCAATTACATCCAGGACTGCATTGTGTTCATTCTGTCAGTTGGTCAATGGGGAGGGTCGGAGGGTTTCTTTCTGCTGGACTGGCCTTCTCATGACTGATGCTCTTGAGCCTTGTGGCAAATTTCATAAGGATCACAGAGTGAAAGGGTGTTTGGAAGGTAGATGACAGATAGTTCCTGTTTCTGTTTGGAACCCCAATGCATGCAGTTCAGATGAAGATAGGCTATGGTGGTTACATGGTTCTGTCTCAGAAGGAAACTGTCAAGCTATGAGGGGCAAGTTGATTGGGAACATACAATAAAATGTGTAATGAAACACAGGCAATCGCATTTAAGGAATTATCACATATTTACATAAAATATAGATTCCTTTAAGAAACAAAAATCCAACAGGAAAAGTGACGCAACCGTGACTATCAAGAAACATTAAAGATTCCATTAAGTCAAAGGAAGAGGCTCATTGATAGATTACAGATTTATTGCTTCACTGATTTATTGGTACCTTGAAGAATCAATGCAGTATAATTCTTAAATTCAGTATACATACAGGCAGAAATTGTTTCAGATAAAAATATGAGAATTGCTGTACAGCAACTTAATATGTGTCAGAATCTAACACAGTTTCAAGAAAAGTTGCATAAAAGCCCTCGTCATGAATAAAACATTGTTCTACAAATACATCTAGCAATGAAAACGTATCGCAGCCTCAGCAACAGAAACATTTACAAAATGTAGCAAAGCCTTAGCAACAAGCAAGGTTAATGCAGAACGCCTTATCTTCAGAGGATTGGTACACGTGGCGGGAGCATGTAGACATTTAATTAACTTGATAGACATTAATGAATCTTCAGTAAAGACCAATGCCTGGATAACAAATCATGCTCCAAGTGACAGAGTTTTCTGATTAAATCAGGAAGCCTCAGCTGAGAATTTGAAACCAATAAGGGGTTAGACCATTGATAAGAATTTCTTTAAGAATAGTTTCATGACTAAAGTTTGTTCTATATTCATGCTTTAAGAAATTCTGAACCATCTATTGATTTCCTAATATTTTCTTATTTCATAGAATTAACAGTGCAGAAGGAGTCCATTCGGCCCATCGAGTCTGCACCGGCTCTTGGAAAGAGCACCCTACCCAAGGTCAACACCTTCACCCTATCCCCATAATCCAGTAACCCCACCCAACACTAAGGGCAATTTTGGACACTAAGGGCAATTTATCCTGGCCAATCCACCTAACCTGCACATCTTTGGACTGTGGGAGGAAACCAGAGCATCCGAAGGAAACCCACGCAGACACGGGGAGGATGTGCAGACTCCGCACAGACAGTGGCCCAAGCCGGAATTGAACCTGGGACCCTGGAGCGGCGAAGCAATTGTGCTATCCACAATGCTACCGTGTTTCCCCAATGTTTTTGTTTAACTCTCTTTGTTATGTTTTGACGTATTATTTGATCTGAATTTTGAATTATTTTTATGTAAGAGAATTGAGGTGGATAATTAGCAATAAAGTTGTATTTTTGGACACCTCCAATCAACCAGATCTTGGGCTCATTTTTGAAGATAAAATAAGAGATCTTATCACTCATATAGTTGCCAAAATAAGTGTAACCCTGAGGATTGGAAACTTGTTTTAGTATTTACAAAGGAGGATCAAGAAACTCATAAAGAGAAAATAGAAGACGAGAGCAAACTGGCTAGAAACATAAAAAAACGATTGGAAAAGTTCCTATAAAATGTGAAAAGGAAAAGATTCGCAAAGACCAATGTGGGTCCATTCCAGGCAGAGACAGAAGGGTTTATGATGGGGAATAAGGAAATTTCAGCGAAACTAAACAATGTGTGTCTGTCTTCACAGAGGAAGATACAGAAATTGTCCTAAAACACTAGAGAACCAAGGGACCAGTGAGCACGAGGAACTGAAAGAGATTAGTATTAGTGAGAAAGTAATACTGGAGAAATTAATGTGGTTGAAAGTTAATAAATCCCCAAAAGCTGATGCTCTCCATCCCAGAGTGTTGAAAGAGGCGGCTGGAGAGATAGTGGGTACATTGGTGATCATCTTTCAAAATTCTATAGATTCTGGAATGGTTCCTGCAGATTGGAAGGTAGTAAATGTAACCACACTATTTAAGGAGTGAGAGAGAAAACGGGGAACCACAGACCCATTAGCTTGACATCAGTTGGAGGTAAAATGCTACAATCTATTATATAGGATGTGATAACATACAAATTAGGAGCTGGAGTAGGCCACTCGGCCCCTCGAGCCTGCTCCACCATTTAATAAGTTGATCTGATTGTAACCTCAATTCCACATTCCCCCCGATAACCATTCACCCCCTTGCTTATCAAGAATCTATTCAACTCATTCTTCAAAATATTCAAAGACTCTGCTTCCACTGCCCTTTGAGGAAGAGAGTTCCAAAGACTCCCAACTCTGAGAGAAAAAAGTTCTCCTCTGCCTTAAATAGGCAAGTTGTTACTTTTAAAGTGACTCCAATTTCTAGATTCTCCCACAAGAGGAAACATCCTTTCCACATCCACCCTGTCAAGGCCCCTCAGGATCTGATACGGTTCAATCAAGTCACCTAAACTCCATCGGACACAAGCCCAGCCCGTCCAATCATTCCTCATAAGACCAGCCTCCAATTCCAGGTACGAGTCCAGTAAACCTTCTCTGAACTGCTTCCAACACATTTACATCCTTCCTTAAATGAGAGCAAGACTATACACAGTGCTCCAGATGTGGACTCATCAATGTCCTGTATAACTGAAGCACAACCTCCCTACTTTTGTATTCAATTCCCTTTTTGTGATTCATGCTCTTGGACACCCAGATACCTCGGAGTCTCAGAGCTCTACAATCTCTCACTATTCAGATCAGAAACTGTTTTATTCTTCTGGCAACATGGACAATTTCTCATTTTCTCACATTATTCTCCATTTGGCAGATCTTTTCCCACTCACATAACCTACCTCTATCCTTTGTAGTCTCCTTATGTCCTCTTCACAGTTTACTTTCCTACCGATCTTTATACCATTGGAGCATCAGAGCAGGAGTTGGCCATTCAGCCCATCGATCCTGCGCCGCCATTCAATGCGATCATGGCTGATCATCCATTTCATGGTAGCACACTGGTTAGCACAGTTGCTTCACAGCTCCCGGGTCCCAGGTCCGATTCCCGGCTTGGGTTACTATCTGTGCGGAGTTTGCACTTTCTCCAGGTGTCTGAGTGGGTTTCCTCCCACAGTCCAAAGATGTGCAGGTTAGGTGAATTGGCCATGCTAAAATGCCCTTAATGTCCAAAAAGGTTGGGTGGGGTTACTGGGTTACGGCGATAGGGTGGGGGTGTGGACTTTGATCGGGTGCTCTTTCCAAGGGCCGGTGCAGACTCAATGGGCCAAATGGCCTCCTTCTGCCCTGTAAATACTATGATCCTATGATTCAATGTCTTTTTCCCCACACTATCTCCATATCCATATGGGTTATTGATATTTAGAAATCTGTCAGTTGGGTGGCACGGTTGCCCAGTGGTTAGCACTGTTGCCTCACGGCACCAAGAACCTGCGTTCGATCCTGGCCCTGGGTCACTGTCCATGTGGAGTTTGCACATTCTCCTAGTGCCTTGTGGGTCTCAGATCCACAACCAAATTTGATGTGCAGCATTGGTGAATTGGCCTCGCTACACTGCCCCTTAATTCGAAAAAAATAATTTATTAAACAAAAAAAAAAAGAAATCTGTCGGTCTCTGCTTTAAACACACTCAGTGACTGAGCTTCCACAGCCCTCTGGGGTAGAGAATTCCAAAGATTCACAACCCGAGGAGTAAAGAAATGTCTCCTCCGAGACCGGTCCTAAGTGGCTTCTCCCTTAGTTTGAAATTGTGTCCCCGGGTTCCAGACTCTCCAACCAGGGGAAACCTCTCACCTGCACCCACCCTGTCTATTCCTTTATGGATTTTGTAAGTTTCAATGAAATCCCCTCTCATTCCTTGGAACTCTAGAGAAAAGAGGCCTAGTTTCCCCAATCTGCTTTCATAGGACAGTCCTGCCATACCCGGGACAAGTCTGGTCAAACTTTGTTGCTGTTCCTCTGTGGCAATACCTTTCCTAAGGCAAGGGGAGTAAAACTGCACACATTACTCCAGCTGTGGTCTAAGCATTTCATAATGATCAATGTCATTGAGGCACGTTGCCTGGTTCTTCTTTGGCACCGGTATGATGGTGGTCTTCTTGAAGCAGGTGGAAACCTCAGAACGGAGGAGGGAAAGGTTGAGGATGTCCGCACATGATCTGGGTGTATGGCAGGGACTCCCGTCAGGACCTGTCGCTTTCCGAGGCTTCACTTTCAAGAAGGCCAATCTGACTTTGGAGGCTGTGACGGTGGGCATGGGCGTGTCCAAGGCTGCTGGGGCAGATGACAAAGGTTTGTTGATTTCCTGCTCGAAATAAGCATAGAATGCATTGCGTTTGTTGGGAAGGGGAAGCACTGTTGCTAAAGATTCTACTCGGCTTTGCTTTTTAGCGCATTATGTTGTTTACGCCTTGCCACAATCGATGAGAGTCCATGATTCTTGCTTAGTCTGGACAACTCTTCTGTTGTCTCTTGGTATCCCTGTTGGCTTTGCAGAGGTTGTACCTAGATTTTTTTGTACAGGTCAGGGTTGCCTGACTTGAACGCCTCAGACCAGTCGGGAGTGAATCTCCCGATTAAGCCATGGTTTCTGGTTGGGTAACGTATGTACTACCTTCTTTGGCACACAATCTTCTACACACTTGCTGATGAAGCCTGTGATGGTGCTGACATACTCGTTTCGGCTAACTGCCGAGTTCTTGAATATGGACCAGTCACGTAGGAGCTCTTTTGCCTCAAACCAGCATTTGCACAACCTTCTTAACCGGATTTTCCCGCTCAAGTTTCTGCTTGTACGCCGAGAGAAGGAGCGCCATCTTGTGGTCCGATTTTCCGAAGTGCGGTCAGGGGATGGATCATCAGGCGCCCTTGATGTTTTTGTGGCAATGGTCAAGGATGTTGGGGCCCCTGTCGGGACAGGAGATGTGTTGGTGGAATTTTGGCAGTACACACTTGAGGTTGGCCTGGTTAAAGTCCCCGGCCACGATGAACAAGGCCGCCAGGTATTCTGTTTCATTGTTATTTATAGCGGTTACAATTCATCAAGCGCCTTCTTCACTTCCGCCTGGGGTGGGATGTAGACCGCCGTGATGATGGCAGAAGTGAACTCCATGGAAGGCAGTATGGATGGCACTTCACAGTCAGGTATTCCAGGTCCAGGGAGCAGTAGTTCCCCAGGGTCGCCACATCCGAGCACCAGGTGTTGACGAGGAGACAAATCCCTCCACCCACTCCAGGTTCAGTCCTGGATGTGATTAACAGCAGGAATAACAGCAGAATCTAACCCATCATCACTTGTGAACCCTTTGGTGTCTCAGCGTGTTGGACGACTGAGTGAATCCCTCCCCACAGTGAGAGCAGGTGAATGGCTTCTTTCCAGTGTGAACTCGCTGATGTCTCCGCAATGTGGATGATGTTTGAAACCTCTTTGTCGCAGTGAGAGGAGCTGAGCGGTCTCTCCTCAGTGTGAATGCACTGGTGTTCCATCAGTACCCAAGAGCTTTGAAACCCACTCCCACAGTCGGAGCATTTAAAAGGGTCTCTCATTGGTGTGAGTGACGTTGTGGCTCAGCAAGTGATGACCGAGTGAATCTTTTCCCAGTCGGCGAGGTGAACGGGCTCTCCCCAGTGTGACCTCGCTGGTGTCTCCGCAAGTTGGATGAGGTACTAAAGCTCTTTGTGCAATGAGAGCAGCTGAACGGTCTCTCCTCAGAGTGAAAGCGCTGGTGGGACATCAGTAGCTGAGAGCTTTTGAAACCCCTCTTGCAGTCAGAGCATTTAAAGGGCCTGCTCTTGGTGTGATTGACATTGTGTTTCAGCAGGTGGGATGAATGAGCAAATCCCTTATCACACACAGTGCAGATGAACGGCTTCTCCCCGGTGTGAACTCTCTGGTGACTCTGCAGGTCGGACAACTGAAAGAATCCCTTCCCACAGTCAGAGCAGGTGAATGGCATCTCCCCGGTGTGAACTCGTTCGTGCCTCCGCAGGCTGCTAATGTTAGTGAATCCCTTTCCACACTGAGAGCAGGTGAAAGGCCTCTCTCCAGTGTGAACTCGTTTGTGTTGCCGCAGGTGGCCAATGTTACTGAATCCCTTTTCACACTGAGAGCAGGTGAAAGGCTTCTCCCCAGTGTGAACTCGTTCGTGTTGCCGCAGGTTGCCAATGACATTGAATCTCTTTTCACACTGAGAGCAGGTGAAAGGCCTCTCTCCAGTGTGAACTCGTTCGTGTCTCCGCAGGTTGCCAATGAAATTGAATCTCTTTTCACACTGAGAGCAGGTGAAAGGCCTCTCTCCAGTGTGAGCTCGTTCGTGTTGCCGCAGGTTGCCAATATAATTGAATCTTTTTTCACACTGAGTGCAAGTGAAAGGCCTCTCTCCAGTGTGAACTCGTTCGTGTCTCCGCAGGCTGCCAATGTCAGCGAATCCCTTTTCACACTGAGGGCAGGTGAAAGGCCTCTCTCCAGTGTGAACTCGTTCGTGTGTCCGCAGGCTGCTAATGTTAGTGAATCTCTTTTCACACTGAGAGCAGGTGAAAGGCCTCTCTCCAGTGTGAACTCGTTCGTGTGTCCGCAGGCTGCCAATGTCAGTGAATCCCTTTTCACACTGAGAGCAGGTGAAAGGCCTCTCCCCAGTGTGAACTCGTTCGTGTTTCCGCAGGCTGCTAATGTCAGTGAATCCCTTTTCACACTGAGAGCAGGTGAACGGCTTCTCTCCAGTGTGACTGCTTTGATGCCTTTCCAGCTTGTGTGGGGCTCTGAATCCCTTCCCACAATCCTCACATTTCCATGGTTTCTCCATGGTCCGGGTGATCTTGCGTCTCACCACGTTGGATGATCAGTTGAAGACTCGGCCACACACAGAACACATGTACAGTCTCTCCCTTCTGTGAATGGTGTAGTATTTGTTCAGGCTGTGTCACTGGTTAAAGTTCTTTCCACAGTCAGTGCTCTGTAACAGTCTCACACGGGTGTGTGTGTGTGTCTCAGTGCTTTTCCAGACACACTGATGTTTAAAATCTCTTGAAGCAGACAGAATAGACAAACATTTCTCCTTCTAGATTCAAAGGCCAATGATCCCAAGAATTGAGTGACTCAGTCAGTTCTTGCGTGATATTTAGTTTGAGATCTCGGCCTCAAACTCCTCTTGTTCGAACTTCCTGCAAACAGATTTTACAACAGTAATCATTGTTAGTACAGGATAGAAACTCAGAACATACAATTCTAGTTTCTATCGAACATTCTTTCCTCTCTCTTTCCCTGAAATGCTCTAAATCTCAATCCCACACACTCTCCCTCCATTCTCACTCTGCTGTATCTAATATTCCCCCTTCCAATTCTCCTGAAGGTGCTGATTCAGGCTGATTGACAAATCCAAGCTCACTGCTTCCTACCCTGGACAGAGAGACCTATATTCACTTACTTTCCCTCCCAATTTTCCTGAAGGTGCTGATCAACAAATCTAAACTCACTAAAACCTGTACAAGAGTAGAGAATCTCCATATAAATACATTTACTGATTAGAGATAGGGAAATTCTGAGGAAGAACTTTATTTAGTCATGGAGTGGTCATGACAGGGAACTCACTGCCCACAAGCGTTGTGGAAGTCGAGATGATCAATAATTCAAAATAATATATGAAGAAAATAAGCTTTCAGGGGAACAGGGATATCGAGGGGGAATGGCACTGACTGGATTGCTGTACAGAGAGTCAGCATTGACTTGAGTTCCCAAATGGATTCCATAAGTGCTGCAATGACTGTATGACTGGAAATATATAACGTAGGTAGAACTAATAATACATGTATTTCATTACAGAACCATCAATAATATATCTAATACATTCTATATAACACTAGATATATCTCTGTGCAATATAACATTTTTTAAAATTCATTTACGGGATGTGGGAGTCGCTGGTTCAGCCAGCATTTATTGCCCATCCCTAGTTGCCCTTCAGAAGGTGGTGATGAGTTGCCTTCTTGAACCGCTGCAGTCCTTGAGTTGTAGGTACACACCCTGTGCTGTCAGGGAAGGAGTTACAGGATGTCGCCCCAGCAACAATGAAGGAAGGGCGATATATTTCCAAGTCTGTCTGGTGAGTGACTTGGAGGAGAACCTCCAGGTAGTGGGGTTCTCAACTATCTGCTGCTCTTGGCCTTCTAGATAGTAGTGGTTGTGGGTTTGGAAGGTGCTGTCGGAGGAACCTTGGTGAGTTACTGCAGTGTATCTTGTAGATGGTATACACGGCTGCCACTGTTCGTCGGTGGTGGAGTGTTTGAATATTCATGGAATGTGGAGCAGTCAAGCGGGCTGCTTTGTTCTGGATGGTGTAGAGCAGCATGTTGGAGCTGCACTCAACCAGGCAAGTAGTGATTATTCTGTTACATGCCTGACTTGTGCCTTGTAGATGGTGGAGAGGCTTTGGGGGTCAGGAGGTGCGTTAGCCGCTGTAGCCTTTGGCCTGCCCTGGTGGCCACCATATTAATATGGCTAGTCCAGTTCAGTTTCTGATCAATGATAACCCTCAGGATGTTGGTTGTGGAGGATTCACCAATGCTAATGTCAAGAGGCAGTGGTTAGATCCTCCTTGGTAGGAGATGGTCGTTGCCTGGCACTTGTGAAGCACAAATGTGATTTGCCACTTATCAGCCAACATCTGGATACTGTGCAGGACATGCTGCATTTGGACATGGACTGCTTCATTATCTGGAGTCATGAATGGTGCTAAAGATTGTGCAGTCATCCACAAACATCCCCACTTCTGGCCTTATGATGAAAGGTAGGTCATTGATGAAGCAGCTAAAGATGGTTGGGCCTAGGAGTGTGCCCTGAGGAACTCCTGCAGCTGAGATGATTGACCTCCAACCACTACAACCATCTTTTTTTGTGCCAGGTATGACTCCAACCAGCGGAGAGTTTCCCCCGATTCCCACTGACTCCAGTTTAGCTGGGGCTCCTTGATGCCATAGTCGGTCAAATGCTGCCCTGATACCAAGGGCAGTCACTCTCACCTCTGGCATTCACCTCTTTTGTCCATGATTGAACCAAGGCTGGAATGAGGACAGGAGCTGAGTGACCCTGGTGGAACCCAAACTGAGCGTCCGTGAGCAGGTTTTGCTGAGTAAGTACCACTTGATAGCGCTGTTAATGACCCCTTCCATCACTTTGCTGATGGTGGAGAGTATTCCGACAGGAAAGTAATTGGTTTGGTTTGTCCTGTTTACTGTTCCCTTTAATGTCAGCCATCTCCTGGGGAAACCAGCCCTTTAAATGTGAACATTAGGAAAGAGACCATCATTTTAGCCAGACAAATAAATGTGTCAAGCTGAGGGAGCAAAGGATGTCAATGTCTTTCAGAGAGAGAGACCTGGGCCAAGCTTTTCAGAGTCTGCACCCTCCCTGGATTGACTTCCTTTCCCTTCAGTTGCTGCAAGTGACCAATTGAAGGTGAGAATGAGACAAGAAATGGACAGGGGGAGAAAAGAAAGTGTTTTACTCACAGATGTTGGAGACAGGAGGACATTTCAGTCTGTGTGAAGCCCAATCTCCTTTCACATAAAGCCCGCGCTGATTGGAGGACCAGCGTCCTTCCGGTCCTAACTCTATCCATTAGCCAACACCTCACAGGAAGGTCAGGGGCTGGGCTTTCCTCCACACATGCGCAGCTTCCCCTCACCCTTGGACATGCGCAGTACCTGATCACCCGCCCGTGCGGCGGATAGAGCGGGTTCCCCAGCGCGGGGGATTGTGGGAGCTAAGGCCGACACTGTCCAAACTCCTGGGGTGAAAAGTGGAGGAGGCTTGGGCGGTTGTGTGCGAGCTTGGTGTCCGCCCCCGGGCCGATTCGAAAAGCAGGCCGCCTCTGGGAGCTTCCTGGATGGGGTGAAACAGCAACTCGGCGCCCATTGCTCCTGGTCCCTGAGGGAAGGGGAGAAGACCGGTTTCGGAGTACTGCGACCAGTCGTGTTTCAAGTCAGCGGTTGAGCTGCGGAGACGCTGCTTCGGACTGCGAGGTTTGCTGTCGGCGGTTTTGAGTTCGCCCAATGGAGGACGAAGGAATGGAGGAAGGATGGCAGCTGGATAGGCTGCTGGAAGCGGCGGGTCGGAACCAGGAGTGGATACCCGATGGGCGGCCCGCGGCCTGCAGCCCGGGGTGGGTTGCTGCCGTTCCTGGGGTCTCCGGGGGTTCGGCCCCCCTGGACGCCCTGTGGGCGGTTGGGACTGACTCTGGGACTTTCCTCCCCGTTGTCGACTGTTGCCAACATTGGAGTGACTCTGGCTGCTGCCATTGGAGGACTTTGAGGACATGTTGTTCCTCGTGAAATTTCGGCAAGAGCGCCGGTGCTGTGTTATGGAACTTGCAAAATTAATGGACTTTTTCTGCAGACTTTTTCTATGTATAATGAGGGATTTGCTTTCTTGTTTTCCTTGCTTTTGTTTTATTTAGTAGCCTATAACATTTAACACATTTCGGTCCTCCGGAATGGTATTTAGTAATTGTGGTGGAACGCTGGTTAGTGCAGAACTGCTCTCCCTCCGAATGGTCCTGTGCCCTCGGGCGGGTCCAGGAGAGGGGAACCCTCTCTCCTCCGCCGCGCCCGGGTCTGGCTCTCCGGGGGGTCTGTGCTCTCAGCCAAGGGGGGGCCTTTCCCCCGGGGTGTCGGCGGCAGGGCGGGGCGAACGGGGGTGGGTGAGCAGGGATTAGTGTTCGGTGATGGATTCTACCCCGTTAAACCATTTCTGGGGTAAATTAAGGCCTGGTGCCTGGTGATTGGGTTTTGATATGATACTGTTAAAAAGAATTGAGGCCCTGTGGGTCATATTTGTAACTGGAGCGGCCGTATTGTATCGGGGCCTTGTGCCTCGCGACTGCTTGTCTTTTGTGTTTAGAGTCGTTACCTTGAAACGTGCCTGTGTCGTGTGTTGTACTTTTGGGTTTTATTTCTCTTTTCTTTACTTTATTTTGGAGTGGTCGTATGGTTTTGGGGCCTTGTGCCTCGCGACTGCTTGTGTATGTGTTTGGAGGTTGATGCCTCGATGTAATTGTGCTTTGTGTCTCCTTGTTTCTTTTTACTTTTAAAACAGTCGTTTGGTTTCATGGCCTTGTGCCTTACGACTGTTCGAGTTATGAACCTGTTTGATTGTTACCTGAACTACACGTAGGGCCTGTGCCTTGCGGCTGGTTGTGATAAATGACTGGTTAATTGGTATTTGGAAATGTATCTCGGCCCTGCGCTTTGCAGCTGTTTGTGTTCAATGACTGTTACAACGTTGTCGTGAAATGTAATTGGGCCTGGCGCCTCGCAGCTGTTTTGTGGTCAGTGATCGTTTAATCGTTAATGTGAAGTGTAATTGGGCCTTGTGCCTTGCAGCTGTTTCGTGTTCAGTGACTGTTGAATCGTTAATGTGAAGTGTAATTGGGCCTTGTGCCCTGTAAATGAGTCTGTGTTGAAAATTGTGACGACATTAAAAGAGGTACTCACAGATGTTGGAGACACAGGAGGATGTTTCAGTCTGTGTGAAGCCCAATCTCCTTTCACATAAAGCCCGCGCTGATTGGAGGACCAGCGTCCTTCCGGTCCTAACTCTATCCATTAGCCAACACCTCACAGGAAGGTCAGGGCTGGGCTTTCCTCCACACATGTGCAGCTTCCCCTCACCCTTGGACATGCGCAGTACCTGATCACCTGCCCGTGCGGCGGATAGAGCGGGTTCCCCAGCGTGGGGGATTGTGGGAGCTACGCCGACACTGTCCAAACTCCTGGGGTGAAAAGTGGAGGAGGCTTGGGCGGTTGTGTGCGAGCTTGGTGTCCGCCCCCGGGCCGATTCGAAAGGCAGGCCGCCTCTGGGAGCTTCCTGGATGGGGTGAAACAGCAACTCGGCGCCCATTGCTCCTGGTCCCCGAGGGAAGGGGAGAAGACCGGTTTCGGAGTACTGCGACCAGTCGTGTTTCAAGTCAGCGTTTGAGCTGCGGAGACGCTGCTTCGGACTGCGAGGTTTGCTGTCGGCGGGTTTGAGTTCGCCCAATGGAGGACGAAGGAATGGAGGAAGGATGGCAGCTGGATAGGCTGCTGGAAGCGGCGGGTCGGAACCGGGAGTGGATACCCGATGGGCGGCCTGCGGCCTGCAGCCCGGGGTGGGTTGCTGCCGTTCCTGGGGTCTCCGGGGGTTCGGCCCCCCCTGGACGCCCTGTGGGCGGTTGGGACTGACTCTGGGACTTTCTTCCCTGTTGTCGACTGTTGCCAACATTGGAGCGACTCTGGCCGCTGCCATTGGAGGACTTTAGGACATGTTGTTCCTTGTGAAATTTCGGCTGGAGCGCTGGGGTCATGATGTGGAACGTGCAAAATTAATGGACTCTTTTTTTTATGGACTTTTCTATGAGTACTAAGGGATTTTGTTTTCATGTTTTCTTTGCCTTCGTTTTCTTTAGCAGCCTATGACATTCAACTCATTTCGGGTTTCCTTGAAATGGTAATTAGTAATTGTGGTGGAACGCTAGTTGGTGCGAAACTGCTCTCCCTCCTAATGGTCCCGAGCCTTTGGGCGGGGTCCAGGAGGGAGGAACCCTCTCTCCTCCGCCGCGCCCGGGTCTGGCTCTCCGGTGGTCTGTGCTCTTAGCGAGGAGGGGCCTTTCCCCCGGGGTGTCGGCTGCAGGGCGGGGTGAACGGGGGTGGGTGAGCGGGGATTAGTGTTCGGTGATTGATTCTATCCTGTTAAATCTTTTCTGGGGTGAATTGAGGCCTGGTGCCTGATGATTGGGTTTGATATGACACTGTTAAAATGTATCGAGGCCCTGTGGGTCATACTTGTTGCCGAAGCGGCCGTATTGTATCGGGGCCTTGTGCCTCGCGACTGCTTGTCTTATGTGTTTAGAGGTCGTCACCTCGAAATGTACTTGTGTCTTGTGGTTTTTTTGTTCCTTTTTTCTTTGGAATGGTCGTTTGGTTTCGAGGCCTTGTGCCTCACGACTGTTCGTGTGATGCGACTGTTCGATTGTTACTTGAACTATGTGTAGGGCCTGTGCCTTGTGGCTGGTTGTGATAAGTGACTGGTTAATTGGTATCTGGAAACGTATTTCGGCCCTGTGCCTTGCAGCTATTTGTGTTCAATGACTGTTCCAACGTTATTGTGAAATGTAATTGGGCCTTGTGCCTTGCAGCTGTTTTGTGTAAAGTGACTGTTTAATCATCAATTTGACGTGTGTTTAATCGTCAATTTGAAGTGTAATGAGGCCTGGAGCCTTGTAAATTGGTTTCTGTAATAATTGTGACGACAATAAAAGAGTTACTCACAGATGTTGGAGACAGGAGGAAGGTTCAGTCTGTGACGTCCAAGCTCCATTCACACAAAGCCCGCGCGGATTGCCTTGGAGGACCAGAGTCCTTCCGGTCATCCAACCCTTCCCATTGGTCAACGCCTCAGCAGGAAGGTCAAGGGTGAGCTTTCCCTCGCACATGCGCAATCTCTGCTCTCCCTCAGACATGCTCAGTCCCGGGGTGGGGAGAGGGGAATCACCGAGAGACTTCTTGTTCTGGCCGCAGCCGGTTGCCTGGAAACCTTGTCTCGAGGAGGGGAACAATGAGTGAGGCGGAGGAAAGTTGTTGACCAATGGGAAGAGTTGGTGAACCGGAAGGACTCTTCCACCATCCAATTAGTTTCCCGTTTTCTGAATGCGGAAGCTGGACAATGAGCAAAACTGGGGCCTCACACAGACTGAAAACTTGTTTTTGTCGCCAACATCTGTGAGTAAAACACTTTCTTTTCTCCCCCCTTTCCATTTCTTTTCTCATTCTCACCTTCAATTGGTCACTTGTAGCAACTGAAGGGAAAGGAAGTGAATCCAGGGAGGGCGCAGACTCTGCAAAGCTTGGCCCAGGTCTCTTCTTTCTCTCAAAGACATTGACATCCTTTGCTCCCTCAGCTTCACACATTTATTTGTCTGGCTAAAAGGATGGTCTCTTTCCTAATATTCACAATAAAGGGCTAGTTTCTCCAGGTGATTGGTATTAATTTACTGTCCCCTTAAATGTCAGCAGACAGGCATATCTTATATGGTACACATCAGATATATTATTTATGGTTCTGCGATAAAGTGCAATCCAGTCATCTCTTCCCTTGGAGGGTTATTAGTCTCTGGATTTCTCTTCCACAGGGACCAGTGGGGTGTGGAGTCATTGAATATATTCACAGATGAGTTGGACAGATTTTTAATAAATTGTTTTGTTTTAAATCATTTTTAAACAATGAATGCAACAGAGTAACAGAAAAAATCGTGGCAAATGGGTACAGAGCGGAACAAGAGATATTGCCAACATACATCTAAGCAACACATTGCAGAATTAATTTGGAACAGGATATTTGAGGGAGCAGAGCCTCGAGATGAAATGCCAGATTAATTGAAGAACCAGTTTACAGGTTAAAGTCGTGAGTGGGGAAAGAGGGTAAGATTATATAACAATTCAGTTTGTAAACCCCAAAATATTACAAGCAGACTAACAGCATAATCAAATTAAAATGAATAACACAACACGGATAACATAGAACTATAGTGCAAAAGGCCATTCGCCCCTTCAAGTCTGCACTGAGTCGCAGAAAAAGCATTTCACTGAGGCCCATTCCCCATCCTATCCTCGTAACCCGTTGCATTGATCATGGTCAACCCACCTAACCTACACATCTTTGATACTAAGGGGCAAATTAGCGTGACCAATCCACTTTCACTGCTCATCTTTGGACAGTGGGAGGAAACCGGAGCACCCGGAGGAAACACACGAAGACACGAGGAGAATATGCAAACTCCACACAGACAGCCACCCAAGGCTGGGATTGAACCTGGGTCCCCGGCGCTGAGGTAGCAGCACTAATCACTGTGCCCTACTCCCGGCCTAAGTTGAATTGAATTCACTCATGGAAAGCCAGGAGGAGCAAGTCAGTCAAATGTAAGAGTCCCATCCTTTACCCAATGCATAAGACTCAGAATGAATCACGGACATTAAAAATTGCATGGAGATGCATTTCATAATCAGCCTATGCTGGTTTTGGATCGAGAGAGAACTGACTGGTCTGCTTCTGTATTGAGCCAGATGAATGTTGGCTCCATCCTAACCCAATCCCTTATGAACCTAAGACGAGAGGCCAATTGATGAAGCCTGATTTTCGGAAGACCATACCCTCCCTTATCTTGGTGATTGGAGCTGAACAAACATTTTGTTCCAGGTAGAGTTATAGATGTTTACAGCATGGAACCAGGCCCTTCGGCCCAGCTTGTCCATGCCGCCCAGTTTCTATCACTAAGCTAGTCCCACTTGCCAGCATTTGGCCCATATCCCTCTATACCCACCCTGCCCATGTAACTATCTAACTGCTTTTTAAAGGACAAATTTGTACCTGCCTCTACACTGCCTCTGGCAGCCCATTCCAGAAGTTCACCACCCTCTGTGTGAAGAATTTTCCCCTTTGGTCTCTTTTGTATCTCCTCTCACCTTAAACCTATGCCCTCTAGTTCTAGACTCCTCTACCTCGGGGGAAAAAATGTTGGCTATCTTCCTTATCTATGCTCCTCATTATTTTATAGACCTCTATAAGATCACACCAAACCTCCTACACTCCAGGGAAAAAAGTCCCAGCCTCTCCTTATAACTCAGACCATCAAGTCCTCGCAGCATCCTGGTAAATTTCTTTGCACTCTTTCGTGTTTAACATTATTCTTTCTATAATAAGGTGACCAGAACTGAACACAGTATTCCATGTCCGGTCTTACCAATGTCTTGTCCAATTTCAATAAGACATCCCGACTCCGGTATTCAATATTCTAACCAATAAAACTGAGCATACTGAATACCTTCTTCACCACCCTGTCCACCTGCGACTCCACCTTCAAGGAGCTATGAACCTGTACTCCTAGATCTCTTTGTTCTGTAACTCTCCCCAACTCCCTACCATTAACTGAGTAGGTCCTGCCCTGATTTGATTAATTTCCCGAACAACTCTGGTTGACAGTAGTATAGACAGCATCTGCAGAGGGTACAACAGTCTGGGCAACACATTTTAATGAAGGGGATCCTCCCTCACCATGAAATCGGAAGAGCCGACCACCGGGCAAGGTCCCACCTAATAGTCACCATCAGCTGTGGAAAGTTGGCCCCATAAAGCCGTCATTGATCGGTTTGGGCTGGTTTAGCTCAGTGGGCTAGACAGCTGGTTTGACATAGACATAGACCAAACAGTGCAGAAGGAGGCCATTCAGCCCATTGAGTCTGCACCGACCCACTTAAGCCCTCACTTCCACCCTATCCCCGTAACTCAATAACCCCTCCTAACCTTTTTGGTCACGAAGGGCAATGTATCATGGCTAATCCACCTAACCGGCACGTCTTTGGACTGTGGGAGTAAATTGGAGCACCCGAGGAAACCCAAGCAGACACGGGGAGAACGTGCAGACTCAGCACAGACAATGTCCCAGCGGGGAATCGAACCTGGGACCCTGGCGCTGTGAAGCCACAGTGTTATCCACTTGTGCCACCATGCTGCCCCTAGGCTGCAGAACGAAGGTCCTTTGTCAAACAGGCCAAGTATTTGCTCGGCTTATTCCCAAACTCGTACAACTTCAATCTCACTAACTTTCAACTTTTCTCGGCTTGCTGAGTAAATAGGGAGTTCAAAGCCACTCTTGCTGCGTTAACCTCCTTCAGCAGTAGCTTACTCGGGCCCTCCATATGATTCTCTTCCACCATCGCCAAACAAGCCTCCAGAGGCTGCTGGTTCTCCAGCATCCTGCACCTTTTATTAGCAGTGTAAGAAATGATCAGCCCCCGAGCATAAACCGTAAATGTCTCCAACAAAATGGAGAAGGAAATACAAGGAGTCGAGTTAACCAAAATGAAGAACTCAAACTCGTCCCGAAAGTGCATAATAAATGAACTCAGGGAGGCTCCAAACCTCCACATTCTCGACCTGGGGGTGAGCCCTCGAGCAAAAACTCCAGGGGAAGGTCTGCGATTACGATGATCCCTGTGGTGCAAGTGGACACCAGGTGTAGGATCGTCCTCGGCACAAAAAAGGTTGTCGATTCTAGTCTGACATTGCTGGGGGCTAGAAAGAAGGTAAAATCTCTGCTCCTCGGGTACAAAGTTCTCTAACCATCCACATAGCCCACCTTCTCATGGTTATGATCCCGGACCAGACCCCAACAGTGGCTCGGATACTGGGCACAAACCCCAATATTTTATTTGTGTTTTGTCAGACTGTGAGGAAAGGATACCTCACTCCAGGAGTGATTTCACACAAAATGGGGCCATGCTATGTGAAAACAAACTTTATTATTGACACAATATTCAAATATATAACATCACACCAGAAAACAGCTGACAATTAGCCCTTAAACAATGCTAATCAATACAGTGAATACAGTAACCCTTAACTGCTACCTTTATTCCCACTCAAACAGCAAAAACACATCTCAGCTCTCAATCCACCGTTAAACACAGTTAGCCCTCAGCAATACCTGCTTTACACAGATGTTCTTTGAGAAAGAGAGATCTTGTGTCACCGCTTTAAAGACAAGATCTCAAACCTGTCAGAACCATGAAGAAACTTGGGAAGCTGTTTCAGCTTGTTTCAGCTCACCTTCTAACGACACTCTTCTGAACTGCTTGGAAAGAAACTGCTCATCTAGCGACAGACATATATTTTCAATTGAACTGAGATGCTTGACCTCTGCTCACATCTTGAACTAATTCTCAACTAAAAGACTGCTTTGCTGCAAAAAGCCTAAAACCGTGGCTCCTCCCAGTACTGATACCATCTTACCAAGCTGCAATCTAATTAACTCCACAGGGAATCCCCTTCATCCAAACAACATTCCATTAGCCCACACTTTTTATGATGCTTTAATTACACCTCTGGCTGCAAAACTTAGTTGTCCTTCAAAATAAATAAATTTAGAGTACCCAATTCTTTTTTTCCAATTAAGGGGCAATTTAGCGTGGCCAATTCACCGACCCTGCACATCGTTTTACATTGTGGGGGTGAGACCCACGCTGGCCTAGGGAGAATGTGCAGACTCCACATGGACAGTGACCCGGGGCTGGCATCAAACCCAGGTCCTCGGCACTGAGGGGCAGCAGTTCTAACCACTGCGCCACCGTGCTGCCCCGGCAATGAATTTAAAGACAATGTGGTGAAACTTTGGGATTCTCTACCCCAGAGGACTGTGGAGCCTCAGCATCAAGTATTTTTAGACCGAGAGTGATAGGTGTCTCGATATTGAAGATATCGAGGGATATGGGGGATAGTGTGGAAAAATGGTGCTGAGGTCAATCGGCCAATGATCCCATTGAATGGTCGAGTCGGCTTGATGGGCTGAATGGCCGACTGCAGCTCCTATTTGTTATGATCTGTGACCTGGACAGGAAGCAGTGAGCAGGGATCTGTCAATCAGCCTGAATCAGCACCTTCAGGAGAATTGGGAGGGTGAATATTAGAGACAGCAGAGTGAGAATGGAGGGAGAGTGTGTGGGATGGAGATTTACAGCTTTTGGGGAACGAGAGAGAAAAGAATGTTCCAGAGAAATTAAAATAATCTGTTCTGAATTTCTGTCCTGTACTGACTCTGATGTCTTTTGTAAACTCCTTTTACAGGATGTTAAAAGGAGAGGATTTACAGACAGAAATCTCAAACATCACGTCTGGATCTGACAGAGTCACTCGGTTCATCGATCATTAAAACTAGGAGAAATGTTTGCCAGACCTGTTGACTTCAACAAAGTTTAACCATCAGTGTGACTGGAAAAGCCCCGAGACACACACGCCCGAGTGAGAGTGTTCCAGAGCACTGACTGTGGAAAGAGCTTTAACCAGTTACATAATCTGAAAAACCATTGCACCATTCACAGCGGGGCGAGACCGTACACGTGTTCTGTGTGTGGACGAGGCTTCAACTGATTGTCCAACCTGGAGAGACACGAGGAGACCCAAAACATGGAGAAACCGTGGAAATGTGGGGACTGTGGGAAGGGTTACAGAGTCCCATCTGTGCTGGAAATTCACCGACGCAGTCACACTGGGGAAAGACCATTCATCTGCTCTCCGTGTGGGAAGGGGTTTAGTCAATTATCCCACCTGAAGTCACACCAACGAATTCACACTCGGGAGAGGCCGTTCACCTGCTCTCAGTGTGAGAAGGGATTCACTACGTTATTCAGCCTGAAGTCGCACCAGCGAGTTCACACTGGGGAGAGGCCGTTCACCTGCTCTCAGTGTGAGAAGGGATTCACTACGTTATTCAGCCTGAAGTCACACCAGCGAATTCACACTGGGGAGAGACCATTCACTTGCTCTCATTATGGGAAGGGATTTACTGACTCAAGCAGCCTGCAGAGACACCAGCGAGTTCACACTGGGGAGAGACCATTCACTTGCTCTCATTGTGGGAAGGGATTCACTGACTCAAGCAGCCTGCAGAGACACCAGCGAGTTCACACTGGGGAGAGACCATTCACCTGCTCTCAGTGTGGGAACGGATTCACTCAGTCAAGCAGCCTGCAGAAACATCAGCGAGTTCACACTGGGGAGAAGCCGTTCACCTGCTCTCAGTGTGGGAAGGGATTCTATGTTTCCTCGTCCCTGCTGAGACACCAACAAGTTCACAATTGATTAGTGATGGATTCTGCTGTTATTGTTTCTGCTTCAATTACATCCAGGACTGCATTTCGTTCTCTCTTCTCTTTCTCTCTCTCAGGGATTCTGAGACAGGAAAAGTGATGCAACCTGTGGCTAACAAGAAAAGTTAAAGATTCCATTAGATCAAAGGAAGAGGCTCATAAAGTGGCCAAAATAGTAGTGAGTCTGAGGATTGGGAACTTGTTTTAGAATTCATCAAAGAAGGACCAAGGAACTGATGAAGAGAAAATAGAATGAGAGCAAACTGGCGAGAAACATAAAAACCGACAGGAAAAGCTCCTATAGGAATGTGAAAAGGAAAAGATTAGCAAAGACCAATGTGGGTCCATTCCAGGCAGACAGGAGAGTTTATAATGGGGAATAAGGAAATGGCAGAGAAACTAAACAATGTGTGCCTGTCTTCACAGAGGAAGATACGGAAATTGTCCTAAAAACACTGGAGAACAAGGGACTAGTGTGCAGGAGGAACTGAAAGAGATTGGCACCACAGGGAACACAGTCCATTCCAATGAGAAACGTGGCAGATTTGCCGGATTCACGATTGACACTCAGGAGGCTGACAAGCTGCAGCTGCACAAACACACTTCACTCCCCACCATCATCCCAGCCAACAAGATGGCAGTGAGGAGAGTGGCACTCCGCTTTACGACACCGAGCTTGAGACCCTGCTGGACGCCATGGAGGAGAGGCGGGCAACCCAGTACCGCGGCCCGGGAAGGAGGCTGCCAGCTGCCACCATTCATCGTGCCTGGGTGCAGGTGGCAAAGGCAGTAACCTCCGTGAGCAACACCGTCCAGACAGGCCAACAGTGCTGTAAAAAACTGTACAACCTCCTCGGGGTGAGTGGCAGCACTGTGCCTCTGGCACCAAACCCGTCCCATGCTGTTCCTTGGCTCCACCCAAACAGATTTCACATTTTGTATTCCTGATCTGAGATCCTCCCTTATTAATGTACTGATGCCGTCCCTTATCAGTGCAACACCACCTCCTTTTCCTTTTTGCCTGCATCATCAGCAAACTTAAATGACCATATCTTCAGTCCCATCATCCAAGTCATTGATATAAATTGTAAAAGATTGACTCCCCAGCACTGATCCCTGTGACACACCACTCGTTACATCTTGCCAACCAAATAATGACCTATTTATGGTTAGTCTCAGTTTTCTGGTAGCTCGCCAATCTTTCACTGTGAAAGACTGTTCTGGAGTTAAAGGCTGCCAGATTGGGAAAAGAAAAGAACTGAACCCTCAGGAATCACTTTGGACTGATACTTTTAAGGTGTAGGTTTCCTACAAAAATAATATTTAGTTAATGTTGCTTCTAGTTTGTTTGTTGCAGTAAAGTTATAAAACCTTATGTCCTGTCATGTGGTCCTTTAATTTGTTGACTGGGGATTTGATTTTTGTTTTGAAGTTACTGATCTTTACAGAGATCCCAATCCACAAGTTTTGTCTCCCATTTGAGCCTCGGGCACCTTTCTGTCTCGTTATTGATCGTGTCAATGACAGCCAGGCAACTGAGCTGAGGGCTGAATTTAGCTGAGAAGAACAGGGCCTGTGCCCCAGTTGGGAATCTGCCATGGGTGTCACACTAATAGAGGACTGACTGGGAAATCAAGGGATGGGGATGATCAGGGCTGATGGTGTCTTGAACCCAGGGTTCAGTGCATGTGTCCAAAGTGGGGAGTCACAGGAACAGGCTACAGAGGAACCAAAGAGAAACATTTGGGTCCTGAATATTGTAAACATCCTTTCATGGTTACTCTTTACTCTGGTTGTCTTTGATCCACAAGTAATGTTCCGATATTATTTAAAACCATGTTCTATTTCATTAATAAACTTGGTTCATTGAAAATATTTGATTTTTGGTGGTATTTTTCTGCTTAACTTCATTCACTTTGGGGAAAGTGGGTGAAAGAGGTTGACAGGCTCTTTAACTGAAAGTGAGTCTCTCTTAAGCTAATTGCAAAGGAGCCAGAGGGTGAGAGGAGATTTTATTTTTCTTTTGACACAATGTTTGAAAATGTGGTTCAGAGAGTCAATCGGGATTGACTAATTTATAGAGTCTTTTTCAGGAAGTAACAAGGGATGTCAATAAAGGGGAACCTGTTTATCTAGGTTTCCAGAAAATATTCCCCAGGATGTCACATCAAAGGTTATTACACATATTAAGAGCTAAGGATGGGGGGGGGGGGGGGGGTGGGGGGGGGCAACATATCAGCATGGTTAGAAGGTTGGTTAGCTAACAGGAAGCAGAGAGTAGGTATAAATGGGTTACGTTTGGGTTGGTAAGATGCAACAAGTGGAATGTCACAAGGATCAGTGCTGGGCCCTCAACGATTTTACAATCTATATGAATGAGTTGGATGATGGGATTGAATGTATGGGGGCTAAATTTGATGATGGCACAAAGTTTGGTTGGAAAGTAATTTGTGAAGTGAACTTAAGGAGTCTGCAAAAGACAACAAATAGGTTAAGTGAGTGGGAACAAATTGACAGACGGAGCATAACGTGGGAAAATGTGAATGTGTCCACTTTGGCAGAAAGGGTTAAATAAAACAGAACATTATTTAAATAGGGAGAGATTGCTGAAGCATGAGGGACAGAGATTTCTGGGTGTCCTGGTACAGGAACCACAATAAATTAGTTTGCAGGTACAGCAAGGGATTTGGAAGGCAAATGGAATATTGTCATTTGTTGCAAAGGGACTGGGATATAAATGTAGCTATGATTTGCTACAGTTGTACAGGGCTTTGGTTAGAGCACTGTGTACAGTTTGGGTCTCCTTATTTCAGAAATGAGATTAATGCATTGTAAGCAGTTCAGAGAAGGTTGACTCCCTCGGTTCCTGGAATGAGGGGGTTATCCTCACCGGTATCCCAAAATCATGTCACATATTCTTAACTCTCAGATGCTCTGATGAAAAGATCAAAGAGAGTGTGTCTTTCTTATCTGCCCTGTTATGGTGCTGATATTTCTTGTAGTATCTGGGCTTTCAAATGTGGATTTCTTTAAAATTAAGTTCATGGGCCAGGGTGTAAATATATCTGGGTGGCACGGTGGTCAGCACTGCTACCTTAAGACGCCGAGGACCCGGGTTCGATCCCGACCCCAGGTCACTGTCTGTGAGGAGTTTGCACATTCTCCCCGTGTCTGCGTCGGTCTCACCCCCACAACCCAAAGGATGTGCTGGGCAGGTGGATTGGCCATGCTAAATTACCCCTTTATTGGGAAAAAATAATTGGGTCCTCTATTTTTTTTTAAAAAGCATGTCAATATTTCCAAGAGAAAGTGATCAACTTATTCATCCCGTCTACACATTCCAGACTTTCACTAGAATGTCGGAGGATACAAGATTGATATATTCCATTCACCCACACCCAAGGTAAATATTCCAATCATTTATTGTCCAGGACAATATTCCCAGTATCTTTCATACAGAAATTAAACATTCCCGTCTGATCCCAGGTATTAACCTATTCTGTTTGTTTGTTCATGTCAGGCTGGGATTGTTCACCTCGGAGCAAAGGAGGTTGAGGGGAGATTTGAGAGAGGTGGACAAGAATATGACAGGTTTATTTGATTTGATTTATTGTCACATGTATTGGTATACAGTAAAAAGTATTGTTTCTTGCATGCTTTACAGACAATCCATACCGTACACAGGGAAGGAAGGAGAGACTGCAGAATATAATGTTACAGCTATAGCTAGGGTGTAGAGAAAAGATCAACTTAATACGAGGAAGGTCCATTCAAAAGACTGATGGCAGTCGGCAAAAAGCTGTTCCTGAGTTGGTTGGTACGTGACCTCAAACTTTTGTATCTTTTTCCTAACGGAAGAAGGTGGAAGAGAGTATGTCTGGAGTGAGTTGGGTTCCTAATTATGCTGGCTGCCTTTCCGAGGCAGTGGGAATAGTAGACAGAGTCAATGGATGGGAGGCTGGTTTGCGTGACGGATTGGGCTGCATTCATGACCTTTTGTAGTTTCCTGCGGTCTTGGGCAGAGCAGGTTCATTACCAAGCAGTGATACAACCAGAAAGAATGCTTTCTATGGTGCATCTGTAGAGGTTGGTGAGAGAGGTTGGTGACATGCCAAATTTCCTTAGTCTTCTGAGAAAGTAGAGTTGTTGGTGGGCTTTCTTAACTTCGTGTCGGCATGGGGGGGACCAGGACAGGTTGTTGGTTTTCTGGACACCTAAAAACTTGAAGCTCTCGACCCTTTCTACTTCATTCCCATTGATGTAGACAGGGGCATGTTCTCCACTACGCTTCCTGAAGTCAATGACAATCTCCTTTGTTTTGTTCACATTGAGGGAGAGATTATTGTCGTCGCACCAGTTCACCAGATTCTCTGTACCATTCCTGTACTCTGTCTCGTCATTGTTTGAGATCCGACCCACTGTGGCGATCTCATCAGCAAATTTGAAAATCGAGTTGGAGGGGCGGGGAATATTTTGATGTGGCGAATGGTAATGACCTGGAACTCACTGCCTGTGAGGGGAAGGTGTTGTGTGGAAATGAAGACAATGGAAGATTTCAAACGGGAATTGGATCGGCATTTGAGGGAACTAAACTGCAGGGCTGCAGGGATAGAACGGGGCACTGGGAACATATCAGTCATGACAGAGTCAATGGATGGGAGGCAGGTTTGTGTGATGGACTGGGTTGTATTCACGACTCTCTGTAGTTTCTTACGGTCTTGGGCCGAGCAGTTGCCATACCAAGCTGTGCTGCAGCCAGATAGGATACTTTTTATGGTGCACCTGTAATAATTGGTAAGAGTCAATGTAGACATGCTGAATTTCCTGAGTTTCCTGAGGAAGTATAGGCGCTGTTGTGCTTTCTTGGTCGTAGTGTTGATGTTGGTGGACCAGGACAGATTGTTGGTGATTTGCACACCTAGCAATTTGAAGTTGGCAACCATCTCCCCCTCGGCACCATTGAGGCAAACAGGGGTGTGTACGATATTTTGCTTCCTGAAGGAAATGACTAGCTCCTTAGTTTTGCTGACATTGCTGGGGAGATTGTTGTTGTTACACCATGCTCTATCTCCCTCCCGTACTCTGACTCATTGTTGTTTGAGATCCGACCCACTGCAGCCGTGTCATCGACAAACATGGAGGTGGAGTCAAATTTTGCCACACAGTGGTGTGTGTACAGCGAGTATAGTAGGGAGCTAAGTATGCAGCCTTGTGGAGCCCTACTATTGACGACTATCGCAAAGGAGGAGGCATTGTTGTTTATCCTTACTGATTCCTGTCAGGGGCTGGTTTAGCACACTGGGCTAAATAGCTGGCTTTTAAAGCAGACAAAGGCAGGCCAGCAGCACTGTTCAATTCCCGTACCAGCCTCCCCGAACAGGTGCCGGAATGTAGCGACTAGGGGCTTTTCACAGTAACTTCATTTGAAGCCTACTTGTGACAATAAGCGATTTTCACTTTCATTTCAGGAAGTTGATGATCCAGTTGCAGGGGGAGGAGCCAAGATCTAGGTTTTGGAGTTTTGATATGAGCTTGGCTGGGATTATGGAGTTGACGGCAGAGCAGTAGTTAATGACTAGAAGTCTGACATAGAGGTCCTTGTTGTCGAGATGCTCCAGGAATGAGTGTAGGGCCAGGGAGATGGCAGTGGCGTCTGCGGTGGACCGGTTGCGGTGGTATGCGAATTGCAGTGGATCAAGGCACTCTGGGGGTCTGGAGTTGATGTGTCTCATGGCCAACCTCTCGAAGCACATCATAATGATCGATGTCAAGGCCACCGGATGGTAGTCGTTGCCTGGTTCTCCTTTGGCACCGGTATGGATGGTGGTCTTCTTGAAGCAGGTGGGAATCTCGGAACGGAGTAGGGAGAGGTTGAGGATGTCCGGAAACACATCCGCCAGTCTGCACAGTATCTGGGTTCATGACCAGGGATCCCGTCAGGACCCACCGCTTACCGAGGGTTCACTTTCAAGAAGGCTGATCTGACTTCGCAGGCTGTGATGGTGAGTGTGGGTGTGTCCAAGGTTGCTGGAGCAGTTGACAAAGGTTTGTTGGTTTCCTGTTGAAGTGAACATAGAATGCATTGAATTTGTCGGGGAGGGGTGCCCTGTTGCCGAAGATTCTACTTGGCTTTACAGCTCATTATGTTGTTTAAGCCTTGTCACAACCGACGCGAGTCCATGTCATTAGTCTGTGATTCTAGCTTAGTCTGGTATTGTTTCTTGACGCCCTGTTGGCTTTGTGGAGGTCGTACCTAGATTTCTTGTATAGGTCAGGGTCGCCTGCCTTAAATGCCTTCAGTACGAAGTGAATCTCCCGATTAAACCATGGTTTCTGGTTGGGCAATATACGTACTACCTTCTTTGACACACAATCTTCTACACACTTACTGATGAAGTTTGTGATGGTGCTGGCATACCCGTTTAGGTTGACTGCTGAGTTCTTGAATATGGACCAGTCCACTGACTCGAAGTAGTCACGTAGGAGCTCTTCCATTTCCTCGGACCAGCACTGCATGACTTTCTTAACCGGATTCTCCTGCTTAAGTTTCTGCTTGTATGCCGGGAGAAGGAGCACCGTCTTGTGGTCCGATTTTTCGAAGTGCGGTTGGGGGATGGATCGAGAGATGCCCTTGATGTTTGTGTAGCAGTGGTCAAGGATGTTGGGGCCCCTGTTGGGACAGGAGATGTGTTGGTGGAATTTTGGCAGTACACTCTTGAGGTTGGCCTGGTTAAAGTCCCCGGCCACAATGAACAAGGCCTCCAGGTATTCTGCTTCATTGGTAGGTGTGACCTCGCACGTGTTTCATCAGGTTGGATGACGTTCTAAACCTCTTTGCGCAGTGAGAGCAGCTGAACGGTCTCTCCTCAGTGTGAAGGCGCTGGTGGATCATCAGTACCGGACAGCTTTTAAACCCACTCCCACAGTCAGAGCATTTAAAGGGTCTCTCATTGGTGTGAATGACATTGTGGCTCAGCAGGCTGGATAACTGAGCAAATCCCTTATCACACACCGAGCAGATGAATGGCCTCTCCCCAGTGTGAACTCGCCGGTGTGTCTGCAGGTTGGATAACTGAGCAAATCCCTTATCACACACAGAGCAGGTGAACGGCCTCTCCCCGGTGTGAGCGCTCTGGTGTCTCTGCAGGGTGGATAACTGAGTGAATCCCTCATCACACACACTGCAGATGAATGGCCTCTCCCCAGTGTGGACTGTCTGGTGTCTCTGCAGGTTGGGTAACTGAGTGAATCCCTTCCCACAGTCAGAGCAGGTGAACGGCCTCTCCCCAGTGTGAACTCGCTGGTGCACCTTCAAGGTGGATAACTGAGTAAATCCCTTCCCACACACAGTGCAGGTGAACGGCCTCTCCCCGGTGTGGACTGTCTGGTGTCTCTGCAGGTTGGATAACCGAGTGAATTCCTTCCCACAGTCAGAGCAGGTGAATGGCTTCTCTCCAGTGTGACTGTGTTGATGCCTTTCCGGCCCGAATGGAGCTGTGAATCCCTTCCCATAATCCTCACATTTCCATGGTTTCTCCATGGTCCAGGTGATCTTGCGTCTCACCACGTTGGACGATCAGTTGAAGCCTCGTCCACGCACAGAACACGTATACAGTCTCTTCCTGATGTGAATGGTGTAGTATTTTTTCAGGCTGTATCACTGGTTGAAGCTCTTTCCACAGTCAGTGCTCTGTAACAGTCTCACACGGGTGTGTGTGTGTGTGTCTCAGTGCTTTTCCAGACACACTGATGTTTAAAATCTCTTGATCAGACAGAATAGACAAACGTTTTGCCTTCTAGATTCCAAGGTCGATGATATTCGGTTCCCAAGAATTGAGTGACTCAGTCAGTTCTGACGTGATATTTAGTTTGAGATATCGGCCTCAAACTCTTCGCGTTCGAACTTCCTGCAAAAATATTTTACAAAAATCATCATTGTCAGTACAGGTCAGAAACTCAGAACAGACAATTCTAGTTTCTATCGAACATTCTTTCTTCTCTCTTTCCCTCAAATGCTCTAAATCTCCATTCCACACACTCTCTCTCCATTCTCACTCTGCTGTATCTAATATTCACCCTCCCAATTCTCCTGAAGGCACTGAATCAGGCTGATTGACAGATCCAAGCTTTCTGTCCTGGACACCGAGGCTGCCAGACAGATATATGTCTCTGTTACTGGACGATAAATGTGTGTAATATACAGACTGGATTCACTTCCTTCCCCTCCCAATTCTTATGAAGGTGCTGATTGATGCTGATCAACAAATCTAAACTCATTACAACCTGTACAAGAGTAGAGACTCTCCATCTAAGTATATTTACGGATTAGAGATGGGGAGATTCTGAGGAAGAATTTTATTTAATCATGGAGTGGTCATGACCGGAAAATCACTGCCCACAAGTGTTGTGGAAGTTGAGATGATCAATAGTTCAAAATAGAATATGAAGAAAATAAGCTTTCAGATGAACAGGGATATCGAGGGGGAATGGGACTGACTGGATTGCTGTGCAGAGAGTCAGCACTGACTTGAGTTTCCAAAAGGATTTCGTCAGTGCTGCAATAACTGTATGACTGGAAATAGATAATGTAGCTACAGTACTATATTACAGAACTAGAAATAATAATACATGTATTTTATTACTGTACCATCAATAATATATCTAATACATTCCATATAACACTAGATATATATCTGTCCGATATAACATTTTTAAAAATTATTTTACGGGGTGTGGACATCGATGATGAGGCCAGCATTTATTGCCCATCCCTAGTTGCCCTTCAGAAGGTGGTGATGAGTTGCCTTCTTGAACCGCTGCAGTCCTTGAATTGTAGGTACTGAGGTTCCCAGGTATCTGCTGCTCTTGGCCTTCTAGATAGTAGTGGTTGTGGGTTTGGAAGGTGCTGTCTGAGGAACCTTGGTGAGTTACTGCAGTGCACATTGTAGATGGTATACACGGCTGTCACTGTTCGTCGGTGGTGGCGTGTTTGAATATTCGTGGAATGGGGAGCAGTCAAGCAGGCTGCTTTGTTCTGGATGGTGTAGAGCAGCATCTTGAGTGTTATTGGAGTTACACTCAACCAGGCAAGTGGTGATTATCCTATTACATGCCTGACTTGTGCCTTGTATATAGTGGACAGGCTTTGGGGGTCAGGAGGTGCATTACTCGCTGTAGTCTTTGGCCTGCCCTGGTCGCCAACACATTAATATGGCTAGTCCAGTTCAGTTTCTGATCAATGATAACCCTCAGGATGTTGGTTGTGGAGGATTCAGCGATACTAATGCCACTGAATGTCAAGGGGCGGTGATTAGATCCTCCTTTGTAGGAGATGGTCATTGCCTGACACTCGTGTAGCATAAATGTAACTTCCACTTATCAGCCCACATCAGGATACTGTCCAGGTCATGCTGCATTTGGACATGGACTGCTTCATTATCTGAGGAGTCACGAATGGTGGTAAACATTGTGCAGTCATCCACAAACATCCCCACTTCTCACCTTATCATGAAAGGGAGGTCATTGATGAAGCAGCGAAAGATGGCTGGGCCAAGGAGTGCGCCCTGAGGAACTCCTGGAGCTGAGATGATTGACCTCCAACCACCACAACCATCTTCCCTTGTGCCAGGTATGACTCCAAACAGCGGAGAATTTTCCCCGATTATCATTGACTCCAGTTTAGCTGGGGCTCCTTGATGCCATACTCGGTCAAATGCTGGTTCAGCACACTGGGCTAAATCGCTGGCTTTTAAAGCAGACCAAGCAGGCCAGCAGCACGATTCAATTCCCATACCAGCCTCCCCGAACATGCGCTGGAATGTGGCGACTAGGGGCTTTTCACAGTAACTTCATTGAAGCCTACTTGTGACAAGCGATTTTCATTTCATACTGCCTTGATACCAAGGGCAGTCACTCTCACCTCTTTAAACCATGTTTGAACCAAGGCTGTAATGAGGTCAGGAGCTGAGTGACCCTGCGGAACCCAAACTGAGCGTCTGTGAGCAGGTTTTGCTGAGTAAGTACCACTTGATAGCGCTGTTAATGACTCCTTTCATCACTTTGCTGATGGTGGAGTGTATTCCGACAGGGAAGTAATTGGTTGGGTTTGATTTGTCCTGTTTACTGTTCCCTTTCATGTCAGCAATCTCCTGGGGAAACCAGCCCTTTAAATGTGAACATTAGGAAAGAGATCATCATTTTAGCCAGACAAATAAATGTGTCAAGCTGAGGGAGCAAAGGATGTCAATGTCTTTAAGAGAGAGAGAGAGACCTGGGCCAAGCTTTGCAGAGTCTGCACCCTCCCTGGATTCACTTCCTTTCCCTTTAGTTGCTGCAAGTCACCAGTTGAAGGTCAGAATGAGACAAGAAATGGAAAGAGGGAGAAAAGAAAGTGTTATCCTCACAGATGTTGGAGACAAGAGTCTGTGTGCAGCTCAAGCTCATTCAGCGTTGGGGGAACAACAGCTTTGCTCGGCAGAAAACACCATGTCCAGCTTCCGCATTGAGACAATGGGGGAGCTGTGATTGGTGGAGGAGCAGAATCCTTCCGGTCCTCCAATCTTCCTATTGGTCAACACCTCAGCAGGAAGGTCAGCAGAAGTGAGCTCCCCTACACATGCGCAGTTTCCCCTTCCCTTAGAAATGCGCAGACCCGGGTGAGGGGCTGTGGAAACCATCGACGGTCGGAACTGTCAGCCGTTTGCCTGGGAACCTTGTCTCGAGGATATGTGGGGGATGGGGAACAATGGATGGGGCGGGGCTCCCGCGTCTGCGCGCTGGCAAGTGACGTCACCCCAGAGCGGACTCATTCCTATTGGTTGATTTAGAGGCCGAGTTCCTTTGCGATGTCACAATGTGGAGGTTGGACAATAAGTTTCAGACTAAAACATTCTCCTCTGGGCAACATCTGGGAGGAAATCAATGTCTCCCCCTTTCATAAATTCATAAGATATAGGAGCAGAATGAGGCCATTTGGCCCATCGAGTATAACCCTTCAACCCCGATTAAAAATCTGTCGAACTCCTCCCTAAAATTACTGTCCCAGCTCCACCGCACTCTGGGGTAGTGAATTGCACAGATTCACAGCCCTTTGGGAGAAGAAGCTTCTCCTCAACTCTTTGGAATTTGCTACCACTTTTTAAAAATAATATTTATTGTCACAAGTAGGCTTACATTAACACTGCAATGAAGTTACTCTGAAAAGCCCAACTCGCCACATTTTGGCGCCTGTTGGGCACACGGAGAATTCAGAAAGTCCAAATTATCTAACAGCATGTCCTTCGGGGCTTGTGGGAGGAAACTGAAGCACCCGGTGGAATCATAGAATTTACAGTGCAGAAGGAGGGCATTCAGCCCATCGAGTCTGCACCAGCCCCTGGAAAGAGCACCCCACCCTAGCCCATGCCTCCACCCCATCCCTGTAACCCAGTAAACCCACCTAACCTTTTTGGACACTAAGGGCAATTTATCATGGCCAATCTACCTTTTACATGTCCAATCCACGTAACCTGCACATCTTTGGACTGTGGGAGGAAACCAGGCCACCCGTACAAAGCCTACGAAGACACAGGGAGAACATACAGACTCCACACAGCCAGTGACCCAAGCCGGAATCGAACCTGGGACCCTGGAGCTGTGAAGCAACTGTGCTAACCACTGTGCTACCATGCTGCCCATCTTATCCTAAGACTATTACCTCTCGTTCTAAAATGCCTGAAAGACGTGCTGTTAGGTGAATTGAACATTCTAAATTCTCCTTCAGTGTACCCTAACAGGCGCCAGAATGTGGCGACATGGGGAGTTTCACAGTAACTTCATTGCTGTGTGTTTTTTAAAATTTAAAGTACCCAATTCATTTTTTCCAATTCAGGGGCAATTTAGCGTGGCCAATCCACCTAGGCTGCACATCTTTGGGTTGAGGGGGCGAACCCACTCAAACCGGGGAGACTGCAAACTCCGCACGGACAGTGACCCAGATCCGGGATCGAACCTGGTACCTCGGCGCCATGAGGCGGCAGTGCTAACCACTGTACCACCGTGCTGCCTCATTGTGGTGTTAATGTAAGCCTACTTGTGACAAAAATGCAGATTATTATTATTATTAAGTGGGAGTAGCCTCTCCAAGGCAGCCTTCAGGACGCGCGTATATGCAGAATCGCCAAGCAGGAACTTTTAGCCAAGTTCCACACACGAGTACGGCCTTGACCGGGACCTTGGATTCATGTCACATTACATTCACCCCCCCCCCCCCACCATCTGGCCTGGGCTTGCAAAATTCTACCAACTGTCCTGGATTGAGACAATTCGCACCTCTTTAACCTGTGATTATCCCTCTCTCCAGTCACTCCGTCTGGACCTGTAAATACTTAATTACCTGCAAAGACTCGCATTCAAAAGTATCGTCTTGTATCATTGACTTTGTCTATGTATGTTTCTGGAACCCACCTCTTCATTCACCTGAGGAAGGAGCTGTCCGAAAGCTAGTGATTCGAAACAAACCTGTTGGACTTTAACCTGGTGCTGTAAGACTTCTTACTGTGCTCACTCCAGTCCAATGCGGGCATTACCCCATTAAAGTAAAGGGGCAAAGTGGCAGCATGGTGGCACAGTGGTTAGTGCTGCTGCCTGATGGCGCCGAGGTCCCAGGTTTGATCCCGGCTCTGGGTCACTGTCCGTATGGAGTTTGCACATTCTCCCCGTGTTTGCGTGGGTTTCACCCCCACAACCCAAAGATGTGCAGGGTAGGTAAACTGGTATTGCTAAATTGCCCCTTAATTGGAAAAAATAAATTGGGTACTCTAAAATTTCAAAAAAAGTAAAAGGGCAAAGTCTATTTATAGTTTGAGATACATTCCTAATAAAAACAGTGTTTAGGCACTGTTGCTTCTAGTTTTTTGCAGTAAAAGTTATAAAATCTGAAGTTTTTGCCTTATGACTCTTTAATTTGTTCACTGGGTTTAGAATTTATCATTTAAAGTTACTGATCTGTTCAGAAATCTTACACAGTTGATTTAGAGCTACAAGTTTCAACTTCCCATTGAGCCTCAGGCAACTTCTGTCTCTCCATTGCTCATGTCAATGACAGCCCAGCAACAGAGCTGAGGGCTGGAGATGCTGTCACTCCTTGTAGGAGCTGGAATCAGTAGAAAGAAGAACCATAGTTTCTGGTTGAGCTATTTGTTCGCTGTCTGACCATATATAAATAGCTAAGCAGGTAATATGCTGTGATGAGGGTTTAGAAACAGACCCTGGGTCGACGAGTTCACTGAAGCTGTGGGCTTGTCAGCTGTACAGTGAAACCAGGCATCCAACAGCCACAGAGACCTCTAATATTGGACACTGGGTTTAACCCTGTTCTGTAAAAAACAGACCTATCTGATACTGGGGGTGATATGGTTAATCTGACCCTTAATTCATTTAATTCCAAAAGTGAATAACATTGATTCAAGTATAGTGATTACTCTGTTAATCTGTCAACAAAGTGGTGTCAGTTCATGCAGAACTCTGTCTGAACTCAATTTAATTACATATTTTTGTTACTGACTAGTATAGTGTCCAATCTAAAAGGACGGTAGCACAGTGGTTAGCACAGTTGCTTCTCAGCTCCAGGGTCCCAGGTTCAATTCCCGGCTTGAGTCACTCTCTGTGAGGAGTCTGCACTTTCTCCCCGTGTCTGCGTGGGTTTCCACCGGGTGCTCCGGTTTCCTCCCAGTCCAAAGATGTACAGGTCAGATGGATTGGTCATGATAAATTGCTCTTAGTGTTCAAAAAAGATTAGCTGGGGTTACTGGGTAACAGGGGTAGGGTAGAGACATGGGCTTAAGTAGGGTGCTCTTTCAAAGAGCCGGTGCAGACTCGATGGGCCAAATGGCCTCCTTCTGCACTGTAAATTCCATGATTCCTCTATGACACAGCTCAGAATAGGGATGTTTGGTTTGTGTTTCCTGTCTGCAAAACCTCTCTGCTCATCGCCTGGGAAAGGTGATTACAAAGGACATCGCTGTGAGTAAAGGGTAGAAATCCAGAACTGACAATTCTAGTCATCAGAGAACATACTTTTCCCTCTCAAACTATAAATCACTGTTCCCCACACACTCCCTATTGATTATAGATCGAATACATCCTCCTATCACATTACCATGGGCACCTCACCAGTAGAGAGACAGGAAGGTGCTGGAGGATGGACTGGAAATGGGGCTCTACCAATCAGGGCACAAGGTTTGGGACAATGTGTGTGTGTGTGGGGGCTTTGGTATCGTGACTCACAGGGTTCAGTTCTCATGTCCAAAGCAGGGAGTCACGGGAACAGGGTACAGAGGAACCAAAGAGAAACAATTTGGATCCTGAACATTGTGAACATCCTTTACTCTGGTTGTATTTGAGCCGCAAGGCATTTTGTCTTTATCACCTTGTTTGTTTCATTAATTAACATTTGTTATAAAAATGTTGATTTTTGAGACTTTTCATGATTAGATTGATGCACTTTTGGGAAAGTGGGTGAGAGGGGTTGACAGGCTCTTATTAAAAATAAATTTAGAGTACCGAATTATGTTTTATCCAATTAAGGGGCAATTTAGCAGAGCCAATCCACCTACCCTGCACATCTTTGGGTTGTGGGGGTGAGACCCATGCAGACACTGGGAGAATGTGCAAACTCCACACAGACAGTGACCTGGGGCTGAGATCGAATCCGGGTCCTCGGCGCCATGAGGCAGCAGTGCTAACCACTGCATCACCATGCCGTCCCTGACAGACTCTTTTAACAGAAAGTGAGTCCCTCCACGGTAATTGGCAAAGGAGCCAGAGGGACAGATGAGATTTTATTTTTGACACTGCGATGTTAGACAATGGGCTTCCGGGAGTCAATACAACCTTTATCCCTCTTTCCCAAATTCGGGAATGATTCACAGTGATAACCCTTATTGGTGACAGCGGTTAGATTTTATTCAGTAGAAACAAGAGCTGACTCATGCTAATGTCTGAGCAGTTGTATCAAAGTGCAGCAGCATTCCCATTACACTCTGGGTCGAAGCACCATCTCCAGGTAAATGCTCCCTGCTCTGCCCCAGATGCCATGGCCCCAGTCAGTGGAATATGTAAAACCTCAACAAATCTCTGTGCTCAGGGAGTCCCTTCTTATACTTTATTACATCACAAAGTCTGTGGAGACTGATTTAACCCAATCATTGCTGAGCTAACATTTGAACGGACCAATTACAAAACCAGCCATTGAACCATCTGTACCCACTCAAGCCACATCAAACTCGCAAACAATTGTCTTCCCCACGCTCCGTCCCCGGTACAGGGAGTCAGCATCCCCATGCCAAGCAGTGAAAACATGGTGGCCTTGACACCCAGGTGTTGTCCAGGATTCCAGGCACTCTTGTTTTCTCTGTCCTCTGGGATTTGTTTATCTCCCTGTTCCCACACAGCAAGTTGTCTGTTCTCAGCTCTGCTCGATTTCTGCTGGAGTTTGGTCCCTTTTACACCTTTCGGATCAATAAAACATTTGGTCAGCGAAGACCCAAACCACAATTTCCCATCCTGTCACCTGTCAACCATCCTTACCCAGAGCGTAATCTCAACAGGAATAAAAACAGAAGTGCAACAATCAAATTCAAAATAAATCCACAGCCAGTCATAGAATTTAATTTAATGTTCACTAATTAGCAAGAAAACCCGAAGCAGGGAGTCCCCCAGGCTTCTTACACTCCACACCTTGAGGGAGAGGAGAACTCTCTCTCTGACCCCTCACTCAATTTCACTCCGTTATTTTCCAGTACTGTTCTGGCTCCACCTGGGGTAACATCTACTCGATCTTTTCGTCTCCTGGAGCACCGTGAGTTCTTGGTTACTGGTACAGTGGGACAGATGTTTCAAGGAGTAGATGAAACATGGACGTAAAAGATTCTCCAACTCTCTCTTTACCCCCGTTCAACTTGTGAGCACTTCTTACTTGTATTATTTCTCCCAAGTCCATTATTGGCCCAACTGAATTTTTAAATTAAAAAATACATATAGTTACAGGATGTGGGCCTTGCTGGCTAGACCCAGCATTTATTGAACATCCCTAGTTTCCTTAGAGAAGGTAGTGGTGAGCTGCCTTCTTGAACCACTGCAGTCCATGTGATGTTGGTATATCCACTGTGCTATTAGCGACTGAAGGAACAGCAATATATTTGCAGATCAGGATGGTGTGTGGCTTGGAGAGGAACATCCACTTGGTGCTGTTCCCATGTGTCTGCTGTCCTTGTCCTATATGGTAGTGATCATGGGTTTGGAAGGTACTGCCTGAGGAGCCTTGGTGAGTTCCTGCTGTGCATCTTCTAGATGGTACACACACTTCTGCTCCTGTGCCTTAGGTGGTGGAGGGAGTGAATGTTTGTGGGTGGGTGCCAGTGAAACAAGCTGCATTGTCTTGGAAGGTGCCGACCTTATTTAATTTTGGAGATGCACTCAGCCAGGTAACTGGAGAGTGATCCATCACACTCCTGAACTCGAGATAATGGGCAGCCTTTCAGGAATGAGGAGGTGAGTGACTCACGGCAGGATTCCCAGCCTCTGACCCACTCTTGTAGCCACAGTATTTATATGGCTAGTCCAGTTCAGTTTCTGGTCAATGGTAACCCCCAAGATGTTGATAGTGGGGTATTTAGCAATGGCAATGCCATTGAATGTCATGGGGAGGTGGTTAGATTCTCTCATGAGGGAGGTGGTCTTTGCCTGGCATTTGTGTGGCTCAAAGTTACTTGCAGGACTGCAGAGCTCAAATCTGATCGATTGGTTGTTGGATCATTTAGCTCTGTCTATTGATTGCTGCTTTTGATGTCTGGCATGCAAATAGTCCGGTTTCATTCATAATACTATTCCTGCCTCGCAGTGCCAGGGACCTGGATTCAATTCCAGCCTTGGGTGACTGTCTGTGTGGAGTTTGCACATTCTCCCCGTGTTTGCATGGGTTTCCTCCATCGCTCTGGAGTCCTCTCACAGTTCAAAGATATACAGGTTAAGTGGGTTTATGGGGATATGGCGGGGGAATAGACTGAGGTAGCTGCTCTGGGTACGGTTGGTGCAGACTCGATGGGCCGAATGGTCCCCTTCTGGGACTGTAGAATTCCATTCTATGGAATAAACATCCTTGCGGATTCTTACAGCTTTGTGCTGGGCCATTTCAGAGTCAACCACATTGCTGTGGATCTGGAGTCACACGTAGTCTAGACCAGGTAAGGAGGCAGATTCCTTCCCTAAAGGGAATTAGTAAACCAGATGGGTTTTTTCTACCAACAATGGACAAGATCATTCGACTTTTAGTTCGCGTTTTTAATATATGTATTTTATTCCAAACACAATCAATTATACAAACAAACAACAACCGAATACCATTGGCTTTCAAACAGTTTGTCATTTTCCCCCTTTTCTTCCCTAAACTACCCCAACATTCCTTTCCCAACTGCTGCCCCCCCCCAACCCCGGCGACAAACAGATCCTCAAATAGAGACAGAAAGACCCTCCATCTTACGTAGAACCCTCTTTACCCTCGGAGAACGTACTTAGTCTTCTCCAACTGTAGAAATTCCGCCAAATCCCCCAACCATGCGAATACCTTCGGTGGGGCGACCGACCTCCAACCCAGTGAGATTTGCCGCCGGGCAATCAGAGTGGTGAAGACCCACTTCCCCTCCAGCAGCTCTGGCAGATCTGAAACACCAGAAAGCCCCACCAAAGAGCACGGCTCCATCGTCACCCCCACACTTCCGGCAGGGTCTCGGAAATCAATGGCCAGAATCCCCCAACTTCGGGCACACCCAAAACATGTGAACATGATTGACAGGCCCCCTCCTGTACCTCTCACATCTGTCCTCAACCTCCGGGAAGAACCCACCCATACGAGCTTGAGTCATAACATGCAAAAAACAACATAACATTTACAAAACTTGTATATACACGTCGAGACAGAACGATCCCACCATTAGTCCTCCCCCAATCCAAGCTCCTTGACAAAGTCATCCGCTTCCTCTGGCATCATAAAATAATGCCGTTTGCCCTTGTGAAAGTCACCCAGAGTTTGTCCGGGTACAACACCCCAAACCGGAGCTTGGTCAAAAGAGCGCCACCTGAGCTCTGTTAAAACCCGCCTGCCATTTGGCCAGGTCAGCCCCAATGTCCTGGTAGATCCGGATCAGATTCCCCTCCCAGCTACAGTCTCACATTGACTTCACCAACCTCAGAATCCTCTCCTTCTCCTGGAACTTGTGCATCCGGCCGATCACTGCCCACGGTGGCTCACCAGCTCTCAGCCTCCGTTGTAATGATTGGGGAGCCCGATCCACCTCCGGGGCCTTATCGCAGACCCCCTTCTCAACCAGCTTCGTGAACATTTTCAATACATAGCCCGTGGCACTCGTTCCCTCCACCCCTTCCTCAGACCTACAATTCACAGATTCTGTCGCCTGGACTGATTCTCCTGGTCGTCCACCTTCGCCCTCAGCACCTTGCAGGCCTCTCCCAGCATCACTATCTCTGCCTCCAGCAACACGATCTGATCACTGGGATCCAACACCATCCTTTCCACCTCTCGGATCATTGCACCTTCTGACTCCAGGCGCTCCACAACCCACTCCAAAGTCCCACGAAGAGGGGCTACTGCTTCCTCAATCACCCTGGACCAGTTCTCTTGCATCTCTTTCCGATGCTGCCGAAACATCCTCCAACTCCACCATACTCTCAGTTGCTGCACCACACAGATCCTCCATCTCAAGCCAAGGCTTTACTCAACTTTTGCCGGGTGTTGTAACCTGCTGATATTCCACTTTGGAGGAGAAACCACTTCCCTCCACTTATTCTGCACTTTATACAAACTAAGTCGCCATTAACTGGGCAGAAAGGGCCAGAAATCCAAGCTTCCAAGATGCAGCCACCTTGTGTGCAGCCGATAAATTCATGGCCTCCACTGGAAGTCATTCCAGGACATTTTTGTCATTTAATCTCACCAATCCCTGACTTTCGCTTTTGTTCTCCCTGACCCTCCTCCTTTCTCACCAGCATAAAACCCATCACATTTCTCCCTAGTTAGTTCTGAAGTAGAGTTACATTGGACGTGAAACGTCAACTCTGTTTCTCTCTCACAGATGCTGCCAGACCTGCTGCGTTTTTCCAGTTCTTTCTGTATTTATTTTAGATCTACCTGTAATGGGGGGAAAACACTATTATTATTCAGGATAAAATAAATGTCCTTCATCAATTTTTGTGGATCAATTCAGTGGAAATGCGCTCTCCCAGGCTCAAAGAGCATCAACCCACTGGGAGCAAAGTTGTGAGATCGGCCAATCCAGCAGAAAGAAACTCTCCGACCCTCCCACTTCACCAAGTGTCAGAATGAACATGGTTCAGTCCTGGATGTGATTAACAGCAGCAATAACAGCATAATCCAACCCCTCTCTTCACTCGTGAACTTGCTGGTGTCTCAGCAGAAGTGTTGACCGAGTGAATCCCTTCTCACACACGGTGCAGGTGAATGGCCTCTCCCCTGTGTGAACTCGCTGGTGTGCCTGCAACGTGGCTAAGAGAGTGAATCCCTTCCCACATTCAGAGCAGGTGAATGGCCTCTCCCCAGTGTGAATTCGCTGGTGTACCTGCAGATTGGGTAGCTGAGTGAATCTCTTTCCACAGTCAGAGCAAATGAACGGCCTCTCCCCAGTGTGAATTCGCTGGTGTGTCTGTAGGTGGGATAACCGAGTGAATCCTGTCCCACAGTCAGAGCAGGTGAATGGCCTCTCCCCAGTGTGAACTCGCTGGTGTCTCTGCAGGTGGGATAACCGAGTGAATCCCTTCCCACAGTCAGAGCAGGTGAACGGCCGCTCCCCAGTGTGAACTCGCTGGTGTGCCTGTAGGTTGCTTATTTGAGTGAATCCCTTTCCACACTGAGAGCAGGTGAACGGCCTCTCTCCGGTGTGCAGGAGCTGGTGTGTCAGCAGATGGGATGAGATTCGAAACATCTTTGTGCAGTGAGAGCAGCTGAACGGTCTCTCCCTCGTGTGAACTAGTTGGTGTGTCAGCAGTCTGGAAGAAGTACTGAACCCCTTCCCACACGTGGAGCAGGTGAATGGCCTCTCCCCGACGTGGACTGGCTGGTGCTTCTTCAGGTTAGATAACTTAGCAAATCCCTTCTCACACTGAGAGCAGGTGAACGGCCTCTCCCCAGTGTGAATGCGTCGATGAGTTTCCAGTGCTGATGGGAATCTGAATCCCTTCCCACAGTTCCCACATTTCCATGGTTTCTCCATGGTGCTGGTGTCCTTGTGTCTCTCCAGGTTGGACGATCAGTTGAAGGCTCCCACCGAACTCGGGTATGGTCACTCCCCGCTGTTTTTTTCAGGCTGTGTAACTGGTTAAAGCTCTTTTCAGTCAGTACTCTGGAACACTCTCTCTCAGGTATGCGTGTCTCGATGATTTTCCAATCACACTGATGGTTAAATCCATCTGAAGCAGAAAGAATAGACAAATCTTTTTCCTTCTCAATTCAAAGGCCGAAGATATTCAAGTCCCGGTGAATTGAGTGAATCAGTCAAATCGAGACGTGAGGTTTGGTTTGAGATTTCTGTCTGTAATTCTTCCTCTTCTGATATCCTGTAAAAGGAGTTTACAAAAGACACCACTGTCAGTACAGGATCGGAATTCAGAACTTTTCTGGTTTCTATGGTCCTCTCTCATTTCCCCAAATCTGTAAATCTATATCCCACACACACACCCTCCATTCTCACTCTGCTGTATCTAATATTCACCCTCCCAATTCTCCTGAAGGTGCTGATTCAGGCTGACTGACAGATCCCTGCTCACTGCTCACTCATCACAGAGAGATGAAAATCTTCATGCAGGCTGCTAGCCTATCGGAAATATGTAACAGGACTAAAATTGTGTTTGATGTATGGGATTGTTCCAGTTGGTTAAAATATACGGGGTTGTGATTGATCATGATCTGGAACTTTCTGGATTGGATGGACGCTGCAGGGTTACTTTTGTCAATAATAGATTATTATTATCCTCCTGTAACCAAAGGCTATCCTACTCACTATTTACCACCACCAATTTTCACACAATCCGTGAACTTACTGAGAGACCTGGCCCAACCTTTCCAGAATCTGCACCCTGGAATCACTTCCTTTTCCTTCAGAACCAGAGACCTTCCGGCCCTCCAACTATTCCAATTGGTCAACACCTCAGCTGAAAGGTCAGGAGGTGGGATCTTTCTGCACATGCGCAGCTCCCCATCGCTCCCATGGACATGGGCAGTCCGGGCCGCCCGCGCGGCGAATAGAGCGGTTTCGTCCCCGCGGTGGGTTATGGGAGCTGTAACCGCCATTACCCATCCTGTTTCCAGTCTCCAAACTCCTTGGCATGGGATGAAATGTGTGTGTGTGGTGTGTGGCCGGGGGGGGGGGGGGGCGGGGGGGGGATGACTCTACCCTGACACACAGTACATATGGGTAGCCAGTGGATTTGATTGTGGCGCCCCTTAACAAAACAGTTTGTTAACTTAATATGTAAAGGTTAGACACGTGGGTGAAATATTGGGGAGGGCAATAGTTTAATGTGAAACTGAACTCGAGTGTCAGCGCCTTCAGGGGAGGAGATTTTGGGGAAAAGCAGGAGGATAGTGGAATGATTTAGCGTTGAAATGAATAGGAAGGAGAGACTATGTGGGGGAATGAGATGTAGAATTTCTGAGAGCAGTATTTTGTGTCACATCACGATCTTCGACAACCTTCGTGAAACTTTGTTTTACAATGTTCCTGGAAAATCCTTGGCATTTTTTTATTAAGTCAAATGTGCTGACCAATAGGGCGGCACGGTGGCACAGTGGTTGACACTGCTGCCTACAGCGCTGAGGAGCTTGGTTCGATCCCAGCCCAAGTTGACTGTGTGGAGTTTGCATAATCTCCCTGTGTCTGCGTGGGTTCACCCCCGCAATCCAAAGATGTGCCGGTTAGGTGAATTGGCCACATTAAATTGCCCCTCAATTGGAAAAAAATAATTAGGTACTCTAATTTTTTTTTTAATGTGCTGTCCAAATGCAATTAATGCTTTATTGATGACAGCCACTTGAACTCCTCGACTACTCCCAAATACCAAGTACCTGTTCATGAACAGTCTGATCAACCATCTAATTCACACAGACCAGCCGAGCCCACCCATTAGCCTGGTATTGCCTTTAACTCTGACATTGTCCATTCCGGATTCAAGAGAAAATGTTTCACTCACAGAACATTTCAGATCATTGTTTCCAATATTGCCCAATCAATGCCTTTCCCAATCCGGTATCTGAGTGAGCTGCTGAGGCAATAAATTCAACTACAAACATCAAATGGGATTTCTTCCAATATATCTTTGAAGAGCAGATCTTTTTTCAAGTGGACTAAATTGGTTATGTTTTCTCGGTCACAGTCCTTTCCGACAACAATTATTAATTATCAGCCAGTCTTATTCAAATTATGGAGTCTGTTTTATGCAGTAAGAAGTCTCACAACACCAGGTTAAAGTCCAACAGGTTTATTTGAAATCAAAAGTTTTCGGAGCACTGCTCCTTCATCAGGTGAAGTGCTCCAAAAGCTTGTGATTTTAAATAAAGCTGTTGGACTTCATCTTGGTGTTGTGAGACTTCTCACTATGCCACCCCTGTCCAACGCTGGCATCTCCACATCATGTTTTATACAGGACAAAGCATCTGCTTGTTCAGTACCTCATTCACCATCTGAAACAGTGACTCTCTTGACATCCTGAGCACAATGGTGGCAGTGTGTGTACCATCTACAAGATATTTCACTGTAGCACAGTGATAGGGCAGGATGTTAGCACAGTATTAGGGGCAGCACGGTAGCACAGTGGTTCAGGCAGCATAGTGGTAAGGGCAGCACGGTAGCACAGTGGTTAGCACAGTTGCTTCACAGCTCCAGGGTCCCAGGTTCGTTTCCAGGCTTGGGTCATTGTTTGTGCAGAGTCGGCACATTCTCCCCGTGTCTGCGTGGGTTTCCTCCGGGTGCTCTGGTTTCCTCCACAATCCAAAGATGTGCAGGTTAGGTGGATTGGTCAAAGTAAATTGTCCTTAGTGTCCAAAAAGGTTAGGTGGGGTTACTGGGTTATGGGGATAGGGTGGGGCATGGGCTTAAGTGGGGTGTTCTTTCCAAGATCCGGTGTAGACTCGAAGGGCTGAATGGCCTCCTTTTGCACTGTAAATTCTATCATCTATGAGCTCACAAGGCCTCCTTCAACATCACCTTCCCAACCCATAACCTTGACTGTCATGAAGGACAAGGGCAGCAAACACATGGGAACAGCACCACCTGAAATTCCCTTAGGACGACTTGGAATTATCTGCTTCAGGGTCTGTGAATACAAAAAGTGCTTCAGATCAATATCTGTGTGTACACAAACCTCTTTAGTTCAGAGTCTGTCCAGACCCTGGTCCCTTTCAGCTCAGTATCAGCTTGCTCAGCCCATTCTGCTGCATTCTGGGCCGGTTTTAACATGGCTATTTCCTGATCTTTAGCCCCTACCCTCTGATCCTCGCTATTTTTACATTTATAAGCGTGGCGCTGTTTCAACATTAAGATCCCCACCCTAAACTTGAGCAAGTTTTCCATGTTAAAACACCGCATCTCAAACAAAGTTTTTAACACATCAAATGCCAAAACGTTTTTTTAATAAGTATTTCATTGGCTGAAGAGGTGGGAATCTTCTGTGATGCAAGTTCTTCGCTCACAATGTACAGCACCCGAACCAGGCCATTCAGTCCCTGTTATTTATACTGTACACGAGACTCCTCCACTTTACTTCATCAAGCTCCAGCTTTCTTCCTCATGTGTTTACCCAGCTTCCCCTTACATACACCTGTATTGTTCACCTCAAACACTCTGTGGCAGCGAGCTCCACATTCTCACCACTCTTATCCTTCTCTTCCCCTTCATCTGTTCATCCAGCCACCCCTGATATACATCAATACTATCCACCTCATCCACTACCCGTGGTAGTGAGTTCCACAATTACACTTCGCTGGTAAGAAGATTATTTTTGTAACCTTTGTCTTTATCCCTTTTAGTTACTGCCCAGTTTCTCAGCTCGATTTGCTGTTCCTGGAATGGGGTAAAGGATAGGGAAAGGATGAGACTGAGACTTCACATCACTTCCCCGAACACCGTGGCTCAGTCAATCTCATACTCTCGCCTCTGAGGCTGAAGGGTTCAAGTCCCCCCTCCAGAGACTCGACTCCCCCATAATCCAGGGCTGATTCTCTTTCAGTCTTCAGCTGCCAGGTTCCTAAACTCTGGAATTCCCCCCCTTGACCCCCTCCACTTCTCTCCCCTCCTTCAACACTCTGCTTAAAACCTACCTTTTCCTTTCGGTGACATCAAGGACTTGAAAAACTCACGGGAGATAATTTATTTGAAATTAATCCAGAATAATAAATTCCCAGCCCAGTTACAGGGATTATTAACAACAACAGAAAATACCTCAACTGTCAGAGTGAACATGGTTCAGTCCTGGATATGATTAACAGCAGCAATAGCAGAAGAATCCAACCCCTACATTCAAACAGAAACTCACTGGTGTGTCAGGATATTGTCAGGGAATGAGTGACTCCCGTCCCACTGTTATGGGCCAGGGTTTAGGCAACTCCAAAATGTATTATGGAGTTCACCTGATCTACAACCTTTATGTTGAATTTGGCTAGGATGAGCACAACATTTTTCAAAATTTTTCATTTTTCAAAAGCCTTCGCCTCAGGTGTGATTCAACAGACTCCCTAGACACCTTAATCAGAACAAGTTTTATTCGAAGAATATAGTTAACATATATATATAAACACACAGCAAGAATGATCAATTACATATATAAAGGCGCCACACAGCTACAGTAATTTATGTATAACATTTAACAAATTCCCTCTTTAACTGTTCCAATTCAATAACAAAATCCAATAAACCAAAAAGCCCTACTCAAACCACACACTGCATTCTCACTTGAATGGGACTGGTCTTTTTCCTGAAATTTTGATCCAGTCTCAACCAGCAGATTTAAACTCCTTCCGGAAACCAAACTATATATTTTTAAGATACCAAAGCAGGTATCCACAACCAATGTTTTTTTTACTGGAACAGATATTTCAAATGAAAATAGAGAGAGATAGGAAAAAAACACTTATTTCCTCCTCTGCACTCAATGCACACAATGAAGCTGAGACCAAACACCTGACAGCGACAGCCCAGCTCCATACACAAAATGACATCACTGAAGCCATGTGATAAGACAATAATCTTTCTTCAAGGGACACTCGCATGACACCACACACACAACATTTAATCAGCCTCTTCCTGGAGTGAACTCACCGGGGCGTCAACAAATTGGAAAACTGGGTGTATCTCTTCACACACAGGGAACACTTAAATGCACCTAAGATAAAAGCTAATTACTGCAGATGCTCAATCAGAAACAAAACAGAAAATGCTGAACAGTCTCACCGGTCTGCCAGCATCGGTGGAGAGAGAATGGAGCTACCGTTCTGGATGTCTCTTTGTCAAAGCTGGAGGAAACTGGCAATAAGATGAGATTTCTCCTGTTGTGAGGGGTGGCGGCGTGTAGCAGTGGGGCTGGATAGAGGGCCAGTGACAGGTGGAGATATAGGGGCTGGTTTAGCACAGGGCTAAATTGCTGGCTTTTAAAGCAGACCAAGGCAGGCCAGCAGCCGGTTCAATTCCTGTACCAGCCTGCCCAACAGGCGCCGGAATGTGGCGACTAGGGGCTTTTCACAGTAACATAGAACATAGAAAATACAGCACAGAACAGGCCCTTCGGCCCACGATGTTGTGCCGAACCTTTGTCCTAGATTAATCATAGATTATCATTGAATTTACAGTGCAGAAGGAGGCCATTCGGCCCTTTGAGTCTGCACCAGCTCCTGGAAAGAGCACCCTACCCAAACTCAACACCTCCACCCAACACCAAGGGCAATTTTGGACATTAAGGGCAATTTATCATTGGCCAATTCACCTAACCTGCACATCTTTGGACTGTGGGAGGAAACCGGAGCACCCGGAGGAAACCCACGCAGACACGGGGAGGACGTGCAGACTCCGCACAGACAGTGACCCAAGCCGGAATCGAACCTGGGACCCTGGAGCTGTGAAGCAATTGTGCTATCCACAATGCTACCGTGCTGCCCTTAAGAACAAATAAATCTACACTATATCATTTTACCGTAATCCATGTACCTATCCAATAGCTGCTTGAAGGTCCCTAATGTTTCCGACTCAACTACTTCCACAGGCAGTGCATTCCATGCCCCCCACTACTCTCTGGGTAAAGAACCTACCTCTGATATCCCTCCTATATCTTCCACCTTTCACCTTAAATTTATGTCCCCATGTAATGGTTTGTTCCACCCGGGGAAAAAGTCTCTGACTGTCTACTCTATCTATTCCCCTGATCATCTTATAAACCTCTATCAAGTCACCCCTCATCCTTCTCCGTTCTAATGAGAAAAGGCCTAGCACCCTCAACCTTTCCTCGTAAGACCTACTCTCCATTCCAGGCAACATCCTGGTAAATCTTCTTTGCACCTGTTCCAAAGCTTCCACATCCTTCCTAAAATGAGGCGACCAGAACTGTACACAGTACTCCAAATGTGACCTTACCAAAGTTTTGTACAGCTGCATCATCACCTCACGGCTCTTAAATTCAATCCCTGTTAATGAACGCGAGCACACCATAGGCCTTCTTCACAGCTCTATCCACTTGAGTGGCAACTTTCAAAGATGTATGAACATAGACCCCAAGATCTCTCTGCTCCTCCACATTGCCAAGAACTCTACCGTTAACCCTGTATTCTGCATTCATATTTGTCCTTCCAAAATGGACAACCTCACACTTTTCAGGGTTAAACTCCATCTGTCACTTCTCAGCCCAGCTCTGCATCCTATCTATGTCTCTTTGCAGCCGACAACAGCCCTCCTTACTATTCACAACTCCACCAATCTTCGTATCGTCTGCAAATTTACTGACCCACCCTTCAACTCCCTCATCCAAGTCATTAATGAAAATCACAAACAGCAGAGGACCCAGAACTGATCCCTGCGGTACGCCACTGGTAACTGGGATCCAGGCTGAATATTTGCCATCCACCACCACTCTCTGACTTCTATCGGTTAGCCAGTTCGTTATCCAACTGGCCAAATTTCCCACTATCCCATGCCTCCTTACTTTCTGCATAAGCCTACCATGGGGAACCTTATCAAATGCCTTACTAAAATCCATGCACACTACATCCACTGCTTTACCTTCATCCACATGCTTGGTCACCTCCTCAAAGAATTCAATAAGACTTGTAAGGCAAGACCTACCCCTCACAAATCCGTGCTGACTATCCCTAATCAAGCAGTGTCTTTCCAGATGCTCAGAAATCCTATCCTTCAGTACCCTTTCCATTACTTTGCCTACCACCGAAGTAAGACTAACTGGCCTGTAATTCCCAGGGTTATCCCTAGTCCCTTTTTTGAACAGGGGCACGACATTCGCCATTCTCCAATCCCCTGGTACCACCCTTGTTGACAGTGAGGACGAAAAGATCATTGCCAACGGCTCTGCAATTTCATCTCTTGCTTCCCATAGAATCCTTGGATATATCCCGTCAGGCCCAGGGGACTTGTCTATCCTCAAGTTTTTCAAAATGCCCAACACATCTTCCTTCTTAACAAGTATTTCCTCGAGCTTACCAATCTGTTTCACACTGTCCTCTCCAACTATATCGCACCTCTCATTTGTAAATACAGAAGAAAAGTACTCGTTCAAGACCTCTCCTATCTCTTCAGACTCAATACATAATCTCCCGCTACTGTCCTTGATCGGACCTACCCTCGCTCTAGTCATTCTCATATTTCTCACATATGTGTAAAAGGCCTTGGGGTTTTCCTTGATCCTACCCGCCAAAGATTGTTCATGCCCTCTCTTAGCTCTCCTAATCCCTTTCTTCAGTTCCCTCCTGGCTATCTTGTATCCCTCCAATGCCCTGTCTGAACCTTGTTTCCTCAGCCTTACATAAGTCTCCTTTTTCCTCTTAACAAGACATTCAACCTCTCTTGTCAACCATGGTTCCCTCACTCGACCATCTCTTCCCTGCCTGACAGGGACATACATATCAAGGACACATAGCACCTGTTCCTTGAACAAGTTCCACATTTCACTTGTGTCCTTCCCTGCCAGCCTATGTTCCCAACTTATGCACTTCAATTCTTGTCTGACAACATCGTATTTACCCTTCCCCCAATTGTAAACCTTGCCCCGTTGCACGTACCTATCCCTCTCCATTACTAAAGTGAAAGTCACAGAATTGTGGTCACTATCTCCAAAATGCTCCCCCACTAACAAATCTATCACTTGCCCTGGTTCATTACCCAGTACTAAATACAATATTGCCCCTCCTCTGGTCGGACAATCTACATACTGTGTTAGAAAAGCTTCCTGGACACACTGCACAAACACCACCCCATCCAAACTATTTGATCTAAAGAGTTTCCACTCAATATTTGGGAAGTTAAAGTCGCCCATGACTACTACCCTATGACTTCTGCACCTTTCCAAAATCTGTTTCCCAATCTGTTCCTCCACATCTCTGCTACTATTGGGGGGCCTATAGAAAACTCCTAACAAGGTGACTGCTCCTTTCCTATTTCTGACTTCAACCCATACTACCTCAATAGGGTGATACTCCTCGAACTGCCTTTCTGCAGCTGTTATACTATCTCTAATTAATAATGCCCCCCCCCCCCCCACCTCTTTTACCACCCTCCCTAATCTTATTGAAACATCGATAACCAGGGACCTCCAACAACCATTTCTGCCCCTCTTCTATCCAAGTTTCCGTGATGGCCACCACATTGTAGTCCCAAGTACCGATCCATGCCTTAAATTCACCCACCTTATTCCTGATGCTTCTTGCGTTGAAGTATACACACTTCAACCCATCTCCGTGCCTGCAAGTACTCTCCTTTGTCAGTGTTCCCTTCCCCACTGCCTCATTGCACACTTTGGCGTCCTGAATATCGGCTACCTTAGTTGCTGGACTACAAATCCGGTTCCCATTCCCCTGCCAAATTAGTTTAAACCCTCCCGAAGAGTACTAGAAAACCTCCCTCCCAGGATATTGGTGCCCCTCTGGTTCAGATGCAACCCGTCCTGCTTGTACAGGTCCCACCTTCCCCAGAATGCGCTCCAATTATCCAAATACCTGAAGCCCTCCCTCCTACACCATTCCTGCAGCCACGTGTTCAACTGCACTCTCTCCCTATTCCTAGCCTCGCTATCACGTGGCACCGGCAACAAACCAGAGATGACAACTCTGTCTGTCCTGGCTTTTAACTTCCAGCCTAACTCCCTGAACTTGTTTATTACCTCCACACCCCTTTTCCTACCTATGTCGTTGGTACCAATGTGCACCACGACTTCTGGCTGCTCACCCTCCCCCTTAAGGATCCTGAAGACACGATCCGAGACATCCCTGGCCCTGGCACCCGGGAGGCAACATACCTTCCGGGAGTCTCGCTCGCGGCCACAGAATCTCCTATCCATTCCCCTAACCATTGAATCTCCTACAACTATTGCTTTTCTTTTCTCCCCCCTTCCCTTCTGAGCCCCAGAGCCAGACTCAGTGCCAGAGACCTGGCTGCTAGGGCCTTCCCCCGGTAGGTCATCCCCCCCAACAGCATCCAAACGGTATACTTGTTTTGAAGGGGAACGGCCACCAGGGATCCCTGCACTGTCTGCCTGTTTGTTTTTTTTCCCCCTGACTGTAACCCAGCTATTCTTGTCCGGTACCTTGCGTGTGGTTACCTCCCTGTAACTCTTCTCAATCACCCCCTCTGCCTCCCGGATGATCCAAAGTTCATCCAGCTTCAGCTCCAGTTCCCTAACACGGTCTTTGAGGAGCTGAAGTTGGGTGCACTTCCCGCAGGTATAGTCAGCGGGGACACCAGTTGTATCCCTCACCACCCACATCCTACAGGAGGAGCATGCAACTGGCCTAGCCTCCATCCCCTCTTACCATACAGAATATAGCTGCCCTGTAGACCAACTGGACCTCCGCCCTCCGACTCTGCTCCCAGTCAGCTGCACTCTCTGTAAACTCCTGGCTCTCTTCTCACTCTTTGCGGAAATGTAGGAAACAAAATAAAAGGAGCACCTTACTCCCTCCTCACCTAACTCTCTCAGTCACCAAACTCTCACTATAGCACTCAAATGCACCAAATTCAGCACTCCCTCAGTCACCAAACTCTCACTATAGCACTCAAATGCACCAAATTCAGCACTCCCTCAGTCACCAAACTCTCACTATAGCACTCAAATGCACCAAATTCAGCACTCCCTCAGTCACCAAACTCTCACTATAGCACTCAAATGCACCAAATTCAGCACTCCCTCAGTCACCAAACTCTCACTCTAGCACTCAAATGCACCAAATTCAGCACTCAGTGCAAACAAAGTCTGCACTGTAGGGGATCACTTTTATACTGTGAATCGAGCCTCTGAAAACTGGCCTAATCCAATTAACTAATTAACAAGCTCCAGCTGCAAGTGCCTACAAGTAGAAGCTTGTTTAAAGCTGATTGAAAATTCACCTTCTTCTAAACCAAACAGCAACTTTTAAGTTAATTAACTAAATAAAAGAAAGACTAGACTTTAGATAAAAATGAAGCCTTATACTCCCTCAGTCACCAAACTCTCACTATAGCACTCAAATGCACCAAATTCAGCATTCAAACTTCATTTGAAGTCTACTTGTGACAATAAGCGATTTTCATTTCATGAACAACGTCTGATGCATTTATTTATAAGAAACAATAATGAAATTTGAGACATGATTCACACATGATTGTAAGTAACAGGTTCACAGAATGTGTAGGTGACTATCTGTGTAAAAGAGGTGACTTTAATGTGAATGGTGAGTCAGTCTTAGATTATATAAAATTGGTCTCTTCCTTCATACATCGGAATAAAGCTGATCCTGAGTATCTCCTGGTGGGGACTGGGTTGTCCCACAACGGTCGCCATCAGCATTCTCAGCCTCAGAAGTTTTTGTTTGATTAGTTATTATTCAAAAACACGATTCTTTCGCTGATGACAATTCATTACATAATGATACTGAGAATCAATGATGAAAACACTGATTAATCATCCCCAGTGCATTTCCCGGGTTCAAACACCTCCGGTTACCATCCAAGACCCATATTTTGTTTCAACTTTCAAATTGATGAACAGTTTGACTATTTTCACATCACCTATCAACAAACATACCTTGCTCCCAATATGTCACCCAGGTGTCTAAATCTTTACACCTGAAGTTAACGAAATATTTTGTAAACATAGAATATAGAACATACAGTGCTGAAGGAGGCCATTCGGCCCATCGAGTCTGCACCGACCCAATTAAGTCCTCACTTCCACCCTGTCCCCGTAACTCAATAACCCCTCCTAACCTTTTTGGTGGCTTTATCATGGCCAATCCACATAACCTGCACGTCTTTGAACTATGGGAGGAAGCCGGAGCACCCGGAGGAAACCCACGCAGACACGGGGAGAACGTGCAGACTCCGCACAGACAGTGACCCAGTGGGGAATCGAACATGGGAAGCCACAGTGCTATCAACTTGTGCTACCGTGTTGCCCCCCCCCCCCTCTCCCGTAAGGGGGTGTCACAATCAAATCCAGTGACCACCCAGATGTACTTTGTATCAGGGTGGGGTCACCGCGCCCTGCCCCCTTTTGAACACTGTCCCAGGTGTTTGGAGACTGGGCCCTGGATGAGTAATGGCGTCCGTCGCTCCCACAATCCCGCGCGCTGGGGAAATCGCTCCATCTGCCGTGCGGCAGGCGGCCCAGGACTGCGCATGTTCAAGGGAGAAGAGAAACAGCGCATGTGCAGTGGAGTGCCTACCCCCTGACCGTTCCCTCAGGTTTTGACCAATAGAAAGAGGTGACACCGAACAGACTCTTCTCCTCCAGCGAATCAAAGTGTGGGCTTTGTGTGACTGATTTAGCCCCACACAGACTGAAACTTCCTCCTGTGACTAAAACACTTTCTTTTCGCCCCTTTCCCATTTTCTCATTCTCACCTTCAATTGGTCACTTGCAGCAACTGAAGGGAAAGGAAGTGAATCCAGGGAGGGTGCAGACACTGGAAGGTTGGCCCAGGTCTCTCTCTCTCTCTCTTAAAGACATTGACAGCCTTTGCTCCCTCAGCCTGACACATTTATTTGTCTGACTGAAAGGATGGCCTCTTTCCTAATGTTCACAATTAAAGCGCTGGTTTCCCCAGGATATGGCTGACAATTGAGGGAGCAGTAAATTATCAGAAAGAGATATGTCTACTGTTGGTATATGGTACAGATTAGATATATTATTCATGGTTCAGTAATAAAATATATTTGTTATTATTTCTAGTTTTGTGATATAGGTGTGTATCTATGTTTCATTTTTCCAGTCATTGAGAGATGATAGCACAGAAGGAGTCCATTCATTAATTTGAAACCGTAACGAATCTGTTGAGCAAACTAGTCAGTGCAATTATATCTCTCTATCCATGTTCCCCTGCAGATTTAGTTCCTAAATGGGCCCAAGCTATTTCATTTTGAAATCAATAATCATTGCAGCTTCCATCAACCTTATAGGCAGGAAGTTAGATTTCCTGACAACTCGCTCCTAAATAAAGTTTTTCCCGTACACCCATCTGTAATCAAGCAATACAGTTCGGCGGCACAGTGGTACGGCTGCTCACAATACCAGAGACACAGGTTCGATTCCAGACTTGGATGTGACTTGGGTGACATATCCTTTGCTAATGTGGTGACCAGAAGTGTAACCAATATTCTACGTGTGGCCTAACTAAGGTTCTGTGCAGCTGCAGCATGACTTGCCAATTTTTATACTCAATGCCCAGACCAATGAAGACAAGCATGCCGTATACCTTCTTAGCTTCCTTATCCACCTGCGTTGCCACTTTCAGTGATATGTTTATTGTAATTTCCCAATCTATCACAGACAACTTGCCCCTCATACCATGACAGTTTCCTTCTGCAAGAAACATCCAGATAAATTAGGCAAAAGAACCCTGTAACCACCATAGCCCATCTTCATGGCTGCTTTGGGAACTAAATATCTTCCAAAGTGCAAACACCTTTTCGTTCTGTGCTCCGCATCAAACTTGGAACCAGGTAATTGCAACTAGCCTCAAAAATGGTCAGCCCACCGGAGGCAGAGGTGTTAGACTGGCCAGTCCAGCAGAAAGAAACCCTCCAATCATCACCATTCACCAGATATCAGAATGAACAAAATGCAGTCCTGGATGTAAGTGAGAGCAGAAACAATAACAACGGAGCCAACATCTGTAATTTATTGTGAACATGTTGGAGTCACAACGGGTGTGATGAATCACAAACCCCCTCCCCACATTGAGAGCAGATGAATGGTCTCTCCCCAGAATTAACTCGCTCGTGTCTCCGTAGTTGGAACGGATCATTGAATGTATCCCCTGCTCAGAGCAGGTGAATGGCTTCTTCCAGGTGTGAACTCGCTAGTGTTCCTGCAGGGTGTATGGCTATCTGAATCCCTTCTCTCACTAAGAGCAGGTTAACGCCGTCTCCCCTGTTAACTCGCTGGTGCCTCTGCAGGTTGGATAACTGAGAGAATCCCTTCCCACACTTAGAACAGGTGAACGGCCTCTCCCCAGTGTGAACTCGCTGGTGTATCTGCAGATTCGATGAAGTAGTGAATCCTTTCTCACACTGAGAGCAGGTGAACGGTCTCTCCCCAGTGTGAACCCGCTGATGTTTCCGCAGGTTCGATGAAGTAGTGAATCCCTTCTCACACTGAGAGCACGTGAACGGCTTTTCCCCAGTGTGAACTCGCTGATGTATCTGCAGGTTTGATGAAGTAGTGAATCCCTTCTCACACTGAGAACAGGTGAATGGCCTCTCCCCAGTGTGAAGTCGCTGATGTTTCTGCAGGCTCTTTAAAGTAGTGAATCCGTTCTCAAACTCAGAGTAAGTGAACGGCCTCTCCCCAGTGTGAATGCGTCGATGAGCTTCCAGCTGAGATGGAGCCCTGAATCCCTTCCCACAATCCCCGCATTCCCACGGTTTATTCATGTTTTAGGTCTCCTCGTGTCTCTCCAGGTTTGGCAATAAGTTGAAGCCTCGTCTACACAAAGAACACGTGTACGGCCTCTCCCTGCTGTGAATGGTGTAATATTTTTTCAGGCTGTGTAATTGGTTAAAGCTCTTTCCACAGTCAGTGCTCTGGAACACTCTCACTCGGGTGTGTATATCTCGGTGCTTTTCCAGTCACACTGATGTTTAAAATCTTTTGAAGCCAACAGATCAGACAAACATTTCTCCTTCTAGATTCATAGTCCGGTGATATCCAGTTCCAAGGAATTGAGAGACTCGGCCAGATTGAGACGTGATGTTTGAGATTTCTGTCTGTAATTCCTCCTCTTCTAATATCCTGTAAAAACAGTTTACAAAATTCATCACTGTCAGTACAGGATAGAATTCAGAACAGACAATTCTAGTTCCTAGAGAACATTGTTTCCTCTCTTATTCCCCAAAAGCTGTAAATCTCCATCCCACACACTCTCCCTCCATTCTCACTCTGCTGTATCTAATATTCACCCTCCCAATTCTCCTGAAGGTGCTGATTCAGGCTGATTGACAGATCCACTTCCTGTCCTGGTCACAGAGATCATAACAAATAGGAGCTGCAGTCGGCCATTCGGCCCATCAAGCCTGCCCATTTATTCTGTGGGATCATTGGGCGATCTATGTCAGCGATATTTTCCGTGTTATTGACCAGAGGCTGAGTGTGCTGACTCAATATCTGTGAGCTCAGGAGGCCGAGCTGTAAAACACCAAGGAAAGGATCGACGATCCTGAAGAGAGAATCCTGAATGTTGAGCAAGATGCCTCCTCGGGGGAGGCAAGAATTAAATCCTTGGAAAACCAGCTGAGTGGTGTGGTGGACTCCTGGAGAACTTGGAGAACCGAGGGTCAGAGAAAGAACATCCGAGTTGTCGGCCTGCCAGAAGGTGTGGAGGGTGAGGCTCCGGTTAGGTTCTTCGAGGACCGGCTGCCATGTTTTCTCAAGCTGGATGTGAAGCCTGGGTGTTTCAAATTAGAAAAGGCATCGGATCCTGTCTTTGAGGCCGAAGGATAGTTTTCACCCCAGGCCTGTAATCATTCACTTCCATGTGGGAGGGACTTTCGACCCCCATTCCCTTGTTGGCCCTTCTTTTCTTCTCATTTTGGAGAAGGTGTCCTGAGGGTAATGACAGTCTGGCCGTGGGGTTAATCCTCCGGATCCTCAGTCTTATTGAGGATCACCAGAAGGTCCTGGAGATGGGTCAGATGAGATGGGACTTGGCTCCATGAGGGAGTGAGGATTTCCTTATTCGAGGATTTTTCAACAGCAACGCAAACGAAGCATCGAGGCTTCAATGAAGTTTGAAGGGAACTCTAGGCTGTGGGAGTGAATTATGTCGCTTTATCCTGAGACTCTGAAAATTGTATCTACAACTCCGTCAAGTCTTTCGAGAATCCATCTAGTGCCTTGGCCTTCGTTAAATCCATGAAGGTCAAGGATTTGGAGGGATGGTTTGCAGCTCAGACTAACTCAGGCTCTAATCTGGACTCTTTCCCTATCATGGTGTTGTCTGAATTTGTTATCTTTTATCCTGTTGAAGGAAGTTGTTATTCTGTGAGCGCCGATTGAATGTCTTCTCCTCCTTGAGTGTTACAGGTTCTCGTGTTATCTTATCTCAGTTATGGTAGATGTGCCATATGCTTATTATCTGCCGTCTTTCTTCTATTATCCGAGCGTTAATCATGGCAGAATTGAGTGGTGCCATTGCCGAAGGGTGCGTTGTGGTGGATACCGGTCTTCACGGGTGGGTCTAAAATGTGGGAGGGATATTCAATCCCCATTCCCTTGTTGGCCCTTCTTTTCTTCTCCTCATTTTGGGGAAGGTATCCTGAGGGTAACGACAGTCTGGCCGTGGGGTTAATCCTCCGGGTCCTCAGTCTTATTGAGGAATGTCTCATTGGATCTATTGTGGTGGTGATTCTTTTGTATTTTTGTTATTATGGGAGGGTTTATGTGTTGTTGACTTTATCCTACTCTGGTACAGACGGGGCTTTTATCTGTGAAAGGAGCAGTTTGGGGAGACTGCTTCTGTTCTCTCTGTCGCCTAACTAATGGCGGCATTTAATCTTCAAATTTTCTCAGGGAATGTACGGGGCATCCATCACCCTATCAGAAGGAAAAAGATCCTCTCCTTTCTTCAGGAGAAAGTTGACAGAGCTTTATTCCAGGAAACTCATCTGGATGATGAGGAACACATTAAATTGAGACGGGATTGGGTGGGGAAGATTTTTTTCCTCCTCCTTTTCATCAAGTAGCAGGCGTGTGACAATCCTTATTGATAAAATATCCCTTTTAAGTTTTAAACGTATATCAAGGACAAAGGAGGTAGATATGTGATCATTAGAGGTTTGGTGCATGGAGATGCTGTTTCGAGAGTGAATGTTTATAGATCCCTGAGTTACTCCCTGGAGTTCATTACGAAGGTGTTTCTGGATTTTGCAGAGTTAGCTTCGACTAATTCTTTTGTGGTTGGTGACTTCAACGGCCACTTAAGTCCTCTGGTAAATAAGCTCCCCCTTACCAGGATCACCCCCCGCCCCGCCAACCATGCTGCAAGCTAGGCCCTCCCACTCTTCCCATTGGTCGACATCTCAGCAGGAAGGTCAGGAGGCGGGCTCTCCTTTGCACATGCGCAACTTTCCCTCTCGGACATGCGCAGTCACGGGCCGGGGGAAGGGGGCGATCACCGAGCGGCTTCTCGCTCTGGCCGGAGCCGTCAGCCAGTTGCCTGGAAACCTTGTCTCGAGGAGGTGAAGGGCGTGCGAACTGGAACCCAGAGATGTCATGGCGGAGATGATGATTTCTATTGGTAGATTTATTCAGGGCTTCATTTAGACGTCACAAAGCGAAAATTGGAGGTAAAACCTCCTCCTGTCTCCTGTGAGTAAAACACTTTCCTCCCCCTTTCCATTTCTTTTCTCATTCTCACCTTCAATTGGTCACTTGCAGCAACTGAAGGGAAAGGAAGTGAATCCAGGGAGGGTGCAGACTCTGCAAAGCTTGGCCCAGGTCTCTCCCTCTCTCTCTCAAAGACATTGACATCCTTTGCTCTCTCAGCTTGACACATTTATTTGTCTGGCTAAAAGGATGGTCTCTTTCCCAATGTTCACAATTAAAGGCTGGTTTCCTCAGGAAATGGCTGACATTTAAGGGGACAGTAAATTAATACCAGACAGAGAAATGTCCAGTGTTGTTATATGTTACAGATTAGATATATTATTGATGGTTCTGTAATAAAGTACATTTATTATTATTTCTAGTAGCGTAATATTGTACTGTAGCTACGTTATATATTTCCAGTCATCTCTTCCGTCAGAGGGTTTTTAGTCTGTGGGTTTCTCTTCCACAGGGACCAGTGGAGTCTGGGGGCCATTGAATATTTTCACAGATGAGTTTGACAGATTTTTAAAAATTCATTTTTCACATTTTGTTTTACCGTTGTATGACAATAAACACAACAGAGTAACAGAAAAATTGGTGGAAAATGGGCACAGAGCAGAACAAGAGGTATTGCCGCATAAATACAAGCAAAGCATTGCAGAATTCATTCGGAACAGGATATTTGACGGACCAGAGCCTCTAGGTGAAATGCCGGATCAATTGAACAACCAGTAATCGTGTTAACACGGTTAGAATGGAAAAAAGATTAGATTCTATAAAAACAGGAGGATAACCATGCAGCTCGCACACCCCAAAATATTGTGAAACAGACTAACAACATAGTTGACTTAAAATGAATAAGGTGAATTGAATTTGGTCATGGAAAACCCAGGAGGAGCAAGTCAGCTGAATTGGAGCCTATGAATTTAAGATAGGGCTCCCATACTTTACACAATACTACTTTACACAATATTTCAGACTTGGAGCAGAGTACAGATGTTAAAAATTCCATAGGGATGCATTCTGTAATCAGCCTATCTCGGTTTTGGATAATCTAGGGAGATTATGCTTCAGTTATACAGGACATTGGTGAGACCACATCTGGAGCACTGTGTACAGTATTGCCCTCATTTAAGGAATGCTGTAAATGTGTTGTAAGCAGTTCAGAGAAGGTTTACTGGACTCATACCTGGAATTGGAGGCTGGTTTTATGAGGAATGATTGGACGGCTGGTCTTGTGTCCAATGGAGTTTTGGTGACTTGATTGAACCGTATAAGATCCCAAGGGGCCTTGACAGGGTGGATGTGGAAAGGATGTTTCCTCTTGTGGGAGAATCTAGAAATTGGAGTCATCTTAAAATAACAACTTTTCCTACATTGTACTCCATTTGGGAAATTTTATCCCACTCATTTAACATATATTTTTGTAACCTCCTTATGTCCTGTTCACAATTTAATTTCCTACCTCTCTTTGTAACATTGGAACATAGGGGCAGGAGTTGGCCATTCTGCCCATCGAGCCTGCACCATCATTCAATACGATCATGGCCGATCATCCACTTCAATGCCTTTTCCCCCACACTATCCCCATATCCCTTTGTGTTGTTGATATTTAGAAATATGTCAGTTGGGCGGCATGGTGGCGCAGTGGTTAGCACTGTTGCCTGATGGCACCAAGGACCCGGGTTCGATCCTGGCCCTGGGTCACTGTCCGTGCGGAGTTTGCACATTCTCCCCTTGTCTGTGTGGGTCTCACCCCCAGAACCCAAAGATGTGTAGGGTAGGTGGATTGATACTGGTTTTGCAAATCAGTCCATAATTTTCCATGGTTTTTAATTCTATCTGGAATAATTGATTCTGGAAGCTTGCCCACCAATGATGTTAAACTAACTGATCTGTAATTGCTATCCTTTTTGAACAAATGCATAAGATTTGTAATTCTCCAGTCCTCTGGCACCTCCAGCAAAGACTGGGAAATTATTGCCAGCTCCCCTGTAATTTACATTCTCACTTTAACATTTCCTCACCTGTTCAGGTACACTGAGGGAGAATTCAGAATGTCCAATTAACCTAGCAAGCATATCTTTCGGGACTTGTGGGAGGAAACCAGAACACGTGGAGGAACCCCACGGAGACACAGGGAGAACATGCAGACTCTGCACAGGCAGTGACCCAAGCCGGGAATCGAACCCGGGACCCTGGCACTATGGAGTAAAAGTGATAATCACTGTGCTACTGCGCCGCTCTAGCGACAAAGTTTCCTAGTCTGCCTCCATGGCCTGGGTAGCATCTATATCCTTGGTAAAGACAGACAATGAGTTTAGTTTCATTTTGAACAGGGTGTCAAGTTACTGTGTCTCATTCTTTAAAAGATCCTTCTTCCCATTTAAACAGGTAATGGTAAGTGGGGGAAAAATGATGCACAGTGACCCAAAAACAAGATACTGTCGACTTTCAGATAAAAGCAAATTACTGCAGATGCTGGAATCTGAAACAAAAGCAGTAAAAATTCAAGTATTTCAGCAGGTCTGACAGCATCTGGGGAGAGAAAGGGAGCTAATGTTTCGAGTATGGATGGCTTTGACAAAGAGTCATCCAGGCACAAAACATTTGCTCCCTTTTCTCTCCACAGATGCTGTCGGACCTGCTGAGATTGTCCAGCATATTCTGTTACTGTAGACATTCCCTGTCTGCCCAGTTCTATTTTGAAGTCAGCCCCTGAATTGTGTGGACATAGTTTCAACTTTCTACATTTGAGGAACAAACGTTGAAATATTTGCTCCACACCCACAGGGTCTCATCTGTTTAAAGCCACAAACAGAAAGGTGCAGTTTCCTCCTGGAGTTTGAGACAAATTAGCTTTCAAAATGCTGCAGAGTTTCAACCAATGAGGAAGATCCGGGCTCAGGCCCGCCCCTCATTCACTCTGATTGGCTGGTGGATCAGCCGCTCCCGTTCAGGCGTCCAGGTCCGTCCCCTCTTCGTATTGGTCTGGAGCTGCTGTCAATCAACCTGGCATTGTGATGCAGAGCATGCGCAATGCGGCTGCTATAGTTGGACACCAGTGCGCAGGCTCAGGAACGAAATTTGGAGCATGCGCAATTCCAGTGTTGGCCTTGCGGATAAGTCCTTTGTCCCGGAGAAGCGGAGTCAGCGTCAGGCGGTGAGTGGGAGAATCCGCAAACCCTTCAGAATCATTGTCAGCTCCCTGGTTTGCAGCTGCCGGGAACAGGCCCAGGTTAACCCTCCTACTTCAGCGACTGGAGGATGGTTCACACCAGAGGAGGGGGGACAGTAAATAAGAGCTGTCACTTTGCACTCAAATCAATGAGGATTCTGATCTCTGGAAAGGAAGGAAACCCTGGGAGGTGGGCGGGGAGGATTCACAAACACCCGCTGGAGGCCCCAAACCCCCAATAGGAACCTGCAGGTCCCGAGTTTGCAGCTCCCGGGGCTTGTTTACTTGTGTGCCCAAGTGAGCGGGCATCAGGGTCCCAGCGACCAGGACAGAAAATGATTGATTAATTGATTTTATTCTCACTTTGCAAAGAGAGGCTTGAGAATTGAACACAGCCAGAGTGGAGGCAGGAGGTAAATTGTAAGGAAAATAATTGTGACGGTGCTGTGCTGGGTTTGACGGGCTGACCAACTCTCATGGTGAAAATTAAGGGTGGCGTCTGCCAGAGCTGTTGGAACATAGAAGCGGTAAGGAACATGGTTCTGTGCAGTGACAAAGATCCAGTTTATAGTACAGCCAGCATCCAGGCAGCATGCAGACTGGGGCAGTGAACTCAAATACATTTCTGTAAAATATGGGACTATTAGTCACCCTGGGATTTGCATTCAGCGTGGGGTGCAAGAGAGTGTATGGGTTTACTGTTTTGCAGGTACAAATGAGGAAAATATGTTGTATAGAAAATAGAATTGTATTTTCAGGATTTCTCTCTATATAACGTTTTGTAAACTTCTTTTCCAGGGCTGAATGGGTGGATTTACAGACAGGAAGCTCAAACTGAACATCACAGCATGATCTGACAGAGTCACTGAGTCGCCATGGCCAGAATATCATTAGTCATTGAATTTGCAAGGAGAAAGGTTTGCGTGTTCTGCCTGTGTGACACCATTTCAGACATCATTGTGACTGGAAAAGCATCAGGACACACAATGGAATGAGAGTGTTCCAGTACATTGACTGTACAAAGAGCTTCAACCAGTGAAACAGCCTGTAAAAAAATCACACGATTCACAGCAAGGAGAAACCATACAGGTGTTCTGTGTGTGTGGACAAAGCTTCAACTGACTGTCCAAACTGGAGAGATATGAGGAAACTGGCACCATGGAGAAACCGTGGAAATGTGAGGACTCTGGTGAAGGATTCAATTCTTCACCTCGGCTGGAAATCCATCGACGCGTTCACACTGGGGAAAGGCCGTTCAGCTGTTCTGTGTGTGAGAGGAGATTCACTCAGTCATCTGCCCTTCGCTTACACCAGCGAGTTCACGCTGAGAAGAAACCATTCAGCTGCACAACCTGTGACGAGAAATTCAAGTCTTTATCCATCCTCACTGAACACCAGCGAATTCACACGGGTCAGAAACCATTCATTTGCTTTGTGTGTGGGAAGGGATTCACTCAGGTATTCACCCTCCAGACACACCACCAAATGCACACAAACGAGGAACCATTCAGGTGCATCACCTGTGGAGAGAGTTTCAATCAGTCTACTGACCTCAGTGAGCACCAACGCATTCACACTGGGGAGAAGCCGTTCACCTGCTCCGTGTGTGGGATGGGATTTCCTTGGGCATCCCAACTGCTGACACATCAGTGGGATCACACCGGGGGGAGACGGTTCTCCTGCTCCTTGTGTGGAGCGGGATTCACTCAGTCACAACACCTGCTGAGACACCAGCGAGTTCACAAATGACTGCAGGGATTGGAATCTGCTGTTTTGCTGCTGCTAATCACATCCAGGATTGATAGTCTGACAATATCTGGTTTGATTCTGCTGATGTTAACAATCCCTATAACTGGCTGCAGTTTAATATTCTGAAAATGTCACTGATTTTTGGGGCTGAAATGTCCCTTTTTAAAATTCCCCTGTGATCTTTCTCCTCAATTCAAAAACTCTCAACAGGAACACATTTACAGTAAAATTATGAACTTGTACTTCAATCCTAACGTGATCTTTGATGCAAATCAGTGTCTAAAAGGTTCCACTGATTGTCATCTCCAATTAGAAAGTGCAGATTAATCCTTGCTGACAATTCTTACTGACTCCTTCAGTGTTATGTCCATTATGATATTAAAATTGTGAAGGAAGCAAAACAAACAGTGAAATATTATACAGGTACTGTAAAAACGTACATAAAAACCATTACATCAACATTGACACTGATGAAGTTTGGAAGTCGCTGAGTTGAATCATTTCTGACACAGCAGCAGCAACATTTGGTAAAGGTGGAACCCACAACAAAGACTGGTTCAGACTCACTCAGCCGAGATGACGTCTGGCATTGAAGCAAAAAGCAAAGTCGACCTGATGTGCAACATAAACCTAACAGCTAGAACACTGCATTACTTGAACGTAGCCAAGACAGTTGTGTAAATATCAGGGAGATCCTGTGCAAATAAACATTGGACCAGCCTCTGTCAATAATTCCAAGCTGCCTGTGACAATGGAAATCTACGACTGATGGGGTCAAGAGGGATCTTTGTCCGACCATCACCAAAGTTGTGCGACTGAAATTGGCAGCTGGTGAAGTTCTCACCAACAGAAGTAAACAGATGTCCTGCTGGGTTGATCACGACTGTGAGCTGGACATCTCCCAGACTCTGATTGCCTCTATTGCAGCTTCCATGGTTGAGTTGGACAAGGAACCCTCACCGGTTGAGCTGGAAAAGGCCATTGATTGCTGAGCAAGCAGAAAGGCACCCGACAAGGATGGGATTCCAGCTGATCTGCTTACACACGGAAAGTCCCTTCGGCTGTTACACCTTCATGACCTCCGACGTCTCTGATGGGTGACAGGAACCATTCCATACGTGTGATGGAAAATCATCACAATATATAAAATCAGCAGTGACAGAGGAGATTCCAACAACTACAGGGACATCTCACTCCTTAGCATCACTGGGAGGTCCTTCACTCGGGTCATGTCTAAAAGATCCATCTACTTGCAGATTGAATGTATCCAGAAGCACAGTGCGGTTTCTCTGCTGACAGGTCTGCAGTGAACATGATCTCCACACACCAGCTACAAGAGAAGTGAACAATTGGTATTTAATCTAAAATGTCTATGCTGAGAAAAGTGAAACGTTATCATTACTGAGTGAAAGTGAACCATTCAGTGTGAATCACAATTTAATTGTACAATTGGAAAAGGCACCAAAATGTTTGATTCCCTCAAGACAAACTTCAGCCTCACATAGAAACATAGAAAATAGAAGCAGGAGGAGGCCATTCGGCCCTTCGAGCTTGCTCCATCATTCATTATGATCATGGCTGATCATCCAACTCAGTAACCTGTTCCCCGCTTTCCCTCCACATCCTTTGATCCCTTTTGTCCGAAGAGCTGTGTCTAACTGCTTCTTGAAAGCAGACAATGTTTTGTCCTCAACTCTTTCTGTGGTAGTGAATTCCCCAGGCTGACCACTCTCTGGGTGAAGAAATTTCTCCTAATTTCTGTCCTAAGTGGTCTACCCCATATCCTTCGACTATGACGCATGGTGCTGGACTCCCTCACCATCGGGAATCCTTCCCGCATTTACCCTGTCTAGTCCTGTTAGAAGTTTATAGGTTTCCATAAGATCCCTTTCATTCTTCTGAACTCCAGCGAACATAATCCTAACTGGCTGAATCTCTCCTCATACATCGGTCTCGCCATCCCAGGAATCAGTCTGGTAAACCTTCACTGCACTCCCTCTATAGCAAGAACACCCTTCCTCAGATAAGGAGACCAAATCTGCAGACAATATCCCAGGTGTGGTCTCACCAAGGCCCTGTATAATTGCAACAAGACATCCCTGCTCCTGTACTCAAATCCTCCTGTTAATAAGGCCAGCATACCATTTTTCTTCTTCAGCACCTGTTGTACCTGCATGCTTACCTTCAGTGACTGGTGTGCGAAGACACCCAGGTCTCATTGCACATTCCCCTCTCTTAATTTAGAGTTATTCAGATAATAATCTGCCGTCCTGTTTTTGCTGCCAAACTGGATAACCTCGTATTAACCACATTATACCACATCTGCCATGCATTTTTCCACTCAACTTGTCCAAATAGCACTGAAGCATCCCTGCATCCTCTTCACAGCTCATCCTACCACATAGTTTTGTGCCATCTGCAAATTTTGGGATATTACATTTATTCCCTCATCTAAATCATGGATATAGTGAATAGCTGAGGTGCTGGTACCGATCCTAGCGGTACCCCACTGGTCACTGCTATTCGGAAAAATACTTGTTTATTCCTACTCTTTATTTCCTGCCTGCCAACCAGTTTTCTATCCATCTCAATATATAATCCCGAAACCCATGCGGTTTAACTTTCTGATGTGGAACTTTGTTGAAAGCCTTCTGAAAGTCCAAATAACCCACATCCACTGGCTTCCCCTCATCAACTATTCATCAGTTACATCCTTGAAGAATTGCAATAGATTTGTCAAGCATGATTTCCCTTTCCCAGGATGGTGTATTGCCTCCCTGGTGCCAGGGTCAAAGATGTGTCGGAACGAACACAGGACATCCTGAAGGGGGAGGGTGAACAGCCAGACGTCGTAGTATACATAGGTACGAATGACATAGGCAGGAAAAGGGATGAGGTCCTTCAGAAGGAGTTCAGGGAGTTAGGCAGTAAGCTAAGAAGCAGGACCTCTCGGGTTGTAATCTCGGGATTACTCCCTGTGCCATGTGCCAGTGAGGCTAGAAATAGGAGGATAGTGCAGCTAAACACGTGGCTAAACCAGTGGTGTAGGAGGGAGGGTTTCAGATTTCTGGGCCAGAGGGATCTCTTCGGAGGCAGGTGCAACCTGTACAAGAAGGACGGGTTGCATCTAAACTCGAGCGGTACCAATATTGGGGCAGCACGGTAGCATTGTGGATAGCACAAATGCTTCACAGCTCCAGGGTCCCAGGTTCGATTCCGGCTTGGGTCACTGTCTGTGCGGAGTCTGCACATCCTCCCTGTGTGTGCGTGGGTTTCCTCCGGGTGCTCCGGTTTCCTCCCACAGTCCAAAGATGTGCGTGTTAGGTGGATTGGCCATGCTAAATTGCCCATAGTGTCCAAAATTGCCCTTAGTGTAGGGTGGGGTTACTGGGTTATGGGGATAGGGTGGAGGTGTGGACCTTGGGTAGGGTGCTCTTTCCAAGGGCCGGTGCAGACTCGATGGGCCGAATGGCCTCCTTCTGCACTGTAAATTCTATGAAATATCCTGGCTGGAGGTTTGCTTGTGTCACTCGGGAGGATTTAAACTAATATGGCAGGGGTTGGGGACCAGAACGTTAGCTTAGAAGCTGTCATAACTGAAGAGGAAATAGAGAACAAAAATAGTAGAACATCACCCTCAGGCAGAACAAAAAAGGTGACAAGTGTGAGAAGGGAGGTGGTCAATGCAGGACTGAGGGTATTGTACCTTAATGATCGCAAGATACGTAATAAGATCAATGAGCTTGTTGCGCACATTGAAATTGGCCGGTACGATGTTGTGGGCATCACAGAGACGTGGCTGCAAGGGGATCAGGGTGGGATCTAAATATACAAAGTGCTGGTGGACAAGGATAAGAGCGGACCTCGGTTGAATGTGGTAAATTGGGGGAAGGCTAATTCTAACAATATTAGGCGGGAACTGAAGAACCTAGATTGGGGGCGGATGTTGAGGGTAGATCAACATCTGACATGTGGGAGGCTTTCAAATGTCAGTTGAAAGGAATTCAGGACCGGCATGATCCTGTGCGGAAGAAGGATAAATATGGAAAATTTCGGGAACCTTGGATAACGAAAGATATCGTAGGTCTCGTCAAAAAGAAAAAGGAGGCATTTGTCAGGACGAGAAGGCTGGGAACAGATGAAGCCTGTGTAGAATATAAGGAAAGTACGAAGGTACTTAAGCAAGGAGTCAGAAGGGCTAAAAGGGGTCACGAAAAGTCATTGGCAAATAGGGTTAAGGAAAATCCCAAGGCTTTTTACACGTACATAAAAAGCAAGAGGGTAGCCAGGGAAAGGGTTGGCCCACTGAAAGACAGGCAAGGGAATCTATGCGTGGAGCCAGAGGAAATGGGCAAGGTACTAAATGAATACTCTGCATCAGTATTTACCAAAGAGAAGGAATTGGTGGATGTTGAGTCTGAAGAAGGGTGTATAGATAACCTGGGTCACATTGAGATCCAAAAAGACGAGTTGTTGGGCGTCTTGAAAAATATTAAGCTGGATAAGTCCCCAGGACCTGATGGGATCTATCCCAGAATACTGAAGGAGGCAAGGGAGGAAATTGCTGAGGCCTTAACAGAAATCTTTGGATCCTCACTGTCTTCAGGTGATGTCCCGGAGGACTGGAGAATAGCCAACGTTGTTCCTTTGTTTAAGAAGGGTAGCAAGGAGACTACAGGCCGGTGGGCCTTACGTCAGTGGTAGGGAAATTACTGGAGAGAATTCTTCGAGGCAGGATCTACTCCCATTTGGAAGCAAGTGGACATATTAGCGAGAGGCAGCACGGTTTTGTGAAGGGGAGGTCGTGTCTCACTAACTTGATAGAGTTTTTCGAGGTCACAAGATGGTTGATGCAGGTAGGGCAGTGGATGTTGTCTATATGGACTTCAGTAAGGCCTTTGACAAGGTCCCTCATGGTAGACTGGTACAAAAGATGAAGTCACATGGGATCAGGGGTGAGCTGGCAAGATGGATACAGAACTGGCTAGGTCATAGAAGGCAGAGAGTAGCAATGGAAGGGTACCTTTCTGATTGGAGGGCTGTGGACTCGTGGTGTTCTGCAGGGACCAGTGCTGGGACCTTTGCTGTTTGTAGTATATATCAATGATTTGGAGGAAAATGTAACTGGTCTGATTAGTAAGTTTGCGGACGACACAAAGGTTGGTGGAATTGCGGATAGCGATGAGGGCTGTCAGAGGATACAGCAGGATTTAGATCGTTTGGAGACTTGGGCGGAGAGATGGCAGATAGCGTTTAATCCGGACAAATGTGAGGTAATGCATTTTGGAAGGTCTAATACAGGTAGGGAATATACAGTGAATGGTAGAACCTTCAAGAGTATTGACAGTCAGCAACATCTAGGTGTACAGGTCCACAGGTCACTGCAAGGGGCAACACAGGTGGAGAAGCTAGTCAAGAAGGCAGATGGCATGCTTGCCTTCATTGGCCAGGGCATTGAGTGTAAAAATTGGCAAGTCATGTTGCAGCTGTATAGAACCTTAGTTAGGCCACACTTGGAGTATAGTTTCAATTCTGGTCGCCACACTACCAGACAGATGTGGAGGCTTTAGAGAGGGTGCAGATGGGATTTACCAGGATGTTGCCTGGTATGGAGGGCACAAGCTATGAGGAGAGGTTGAATAAACTTGGTTTGTTCTCATTGGAACGACGGAGGTTGAGGGGCAACCTGATAGAGATCTTCAACATTATGAGGGGCATAGAGAGTGGATGGTCAGAATGAAGGGGTCAATTACTAGGGGGGATAGGTTTAAGGCGCGAGGGGCAAGGTTTAGAGGAGATGTACGAGGCAAGCTTTTTACATAGAGACTAGTGAGTGCCTGGAACTCGCTACCGGAGGAGGTGATGGAAGCAGGGACGATAGTGACGTTTAAGGGGCATCTTGACAAATACATGGATAGGATGGGAATAGAGGGATACGGACCCTGGAAGTGTAGAAGATTTTAGTTTAGTCGAGCAGCATGGTCGACGCAGGCTTGGAGGGCCGAAGGGCCTGTTCCTGTGCTGTCCTTCTCTTTGTTCTTTCATAAATCCATGTTGACTCTGACCAATTCTGCCACTGTTTTCTAAGTACTCCACTATAAAATCTTTGATTATGGACTTTAGAATTTTCCCCACTGCCGTAATCACGTCGATTAATCTATAATTGCATTTTCTTTCTACCTCCCTTTTTAAATAGTGAGGTTACATTAGCCTCCCTCTGATCTGTAGGAAAGGTTCCAGAGTCTATACAATCTTGGAAGATGACCACCAATACATCCACTATTCCTTGAGTCACTTCCTTAAGTCGTCTGGTATGTAGATTATCAGGCCCCGGAGATTTATCGACCTTCAATCTCATCAATGTCCCCAACACCATTTCTCTACTCTGATTTCCTTCAGTTCCTCCCCTCTCTGAACCCTGCATTCCCCAACATTTCTGGTATGTTATTTGTGTCGTCCTTTGAGAAAACAGAACCAAAGTATGTATTGAGTTGCTCAGCCATTTGTCTTCACCAATCTCTTTCTCTTCATGTATCGATAGAAACTTTTGCAGTCAGTTTTTTATGTTCCACGCAAGCTTCCCTCGTACGCTATTTCCCCTTTCTTAATCAATCTCTTGGTCCTCCTTTGCTGAATTCTAACCTGCTCCCAATCCTCAGGTTTGTTGTTTCTCCTGGCCAATTTGTATGCTTAGTCCTTGGATCTTGGAGTAATGTTTCAGAACTCTCAAACTGTGGGAGGCTTCACCCTCTTTAAGAAGGTTGAAGCTTACCTGTGAAAGCTAATGTTCTTGCTTTATTTTTCTTCAGGTTTATTCCTGTGATTTGGAAAGGTGCCTCAAGGAGAATGGGGGAAAACAGTCACAATTGGGCAAAGCTGAAACCCCCTTCCCAAAAGAATTGGAAAACAAAGTTTAAAATGGTATTTGGTTCATCTTTGATCTGAAAAGGAAAGTCACCTAAAGTCAGCACAATTGGCAGAGTTGGGAATGTTTGCAAACAAACCGAGAAGTTAACCCTTTCCACTGACAGCACGGTGATAATTTGCCTTTTAAAGATTTGGCTTTATCCCATTTCTTATCTTTCAAAACAGGGTGTTTGAGAACGGGAGATATGGGAGTTATCTCCAAACTGATTTCAAATATTTGTGTCTCTGATATACAAAGACAATATTGTGTGAATGCAATACTATTGGACAGTAAAGTTTCTCCAGGACTCCTGAATGAAACTGAATAATAATTAATAGGATGGCCCACTCAGAATAAGATCGAGAAAATCACATTACCCAATGGAAATTGGAATAACTCACCCCGGGGAGAGCTCAATAGAATAGATCAATGTTATATCGATGTACATTCTAGTGAAAATCAGTGTAGATCAGACAAATAGATTGATAACTTTCTCTTGGAGATAAATGTGTCCCTGCCTCTGAACTTTAAAAGATAAACTGAATTGATTGGCCATTGACTGAGGCATTGGAGCCATGCAGGGAGAGAGAAGTACAGATCCTCCGACAGAGATCTCCCGCCCCCCCCCCCCCCGGCCCACGCGCCAGATGTTTTGGTAAGATCACCTGAAAGTCCAAGAGTGACGTGTGTGGCACATGGAGCCTGATACTGGGATACCAGTGTGGGTGTGCTGATGTGGAAATGCATGGTGAAGCTGGAAGCTGCACTGAAGAGCGGGTCCCAGACATACTCAGCTATTTGATAACAGAACAACATTGAGTGATTAATGTGGTCAGTAAAATGAGACAACATTTTAAATCATTATGATATTGACACATATTCCACTGGAAAATAGACTTTAAAACAATCAGAATCTAATTATACACACTTGTATCTGTCAGAGGGAGTGAAATTAAAGTGAAAAGGGATCTAGAATCTGGATTTAGAAAATATCTACAAGCTGGAGGTAGGTGAACAGAGAGCTGGAGAATCTTTAAAGTCCGTGCATGAACTTCTGTTTGAAGCTGATGTATTTTCAACATGCCAATAATTTGGAATGGTGTGAGATGCTCTGCAGCTGGGAAAGATGAATCTAAGTGAACAGTTATCACATTTTACTGGAAAGGTTTTTACTTTTATTCTTGGTGGCAGCTCAAGCATTTGTGTTGCTGATTCTGATAATTTTAGCAGTTTTAGTATGTTGTCGAAATGTGTTATCGACGTAATCAAGAAATTATGAAAACAAGCTTGTAGTGTAGAAATAGGTGGGTTGATCAGAAATCAGTTGAGAGAAGTCAATAAGGATATTCACTTCTCAAGACGGGAAGATTTGTAAGAAATAAATGATAAAATATGAAGGCATTTATTGAATATTATAGGAATAGCTCACTTCCTTTCTCGCCTGTGAAGAAATCTTCCACAGCAGCTTGCTGGGTGACAAACACAGGACAGACCTGTTCTTTCTGCCCAGGACTGGTCTCTAACACAGGCTCTTAAATTGACATTTCTAATCCTGATATGATTGGATGTCAGGATCCATCCGCAAACCATTTGTCTGTGTAAAGGTTAAAACAGGAAGAGATTTCTAAAAAGATCCATACTGGCTTCACCCAACACCCACACTGGCTCACAGCAGTGAACCATCCAGAGTAGACTGCAGCCACTAGTCATGGAGACCAGTACTCATTCTGCATCATCCGTCTGTCCTCTGGGACTGGGAAATCATTCTCAGGCTGTATGATGTTTAGTGTGTCCATTATGCATCATTTTTAAACTGTTGTTTCTTAATAAACCAGCGTAAAATCGCATATTAGCTTGGTCCCATTTTTTGGGTTATCTGTGACTCTTGGATCAAGTATCTCACCGATCACTGCATGTTGTTCCGGTCACGATATTATAAAATGATACCGAGGCACTGAAGAGGGTGCAAAGAAGATTTATAATGGTGAAACCAGAAATGTGTAGGTACATATAAAATATCAGGAAAGGATTGACAGGCTGGGTCTCATCTCTCCTTAGAAATGAAGGCGGTGGGGATAACCTAATAGAAATCTTTAAAATAATGGAAGGTTTTGTGAGAGAGGATATGGAGAGAATGTGGGGAAGAGCATAACTAGAGAACATCAATACTTTATACACATGACATGGAGTCACCAATCCATATCTACATGTGTTCCAGATTTTAATGTAATTGTCCAATACAGAAAACACAGTATTTTGTGTCTGTGTGGGTCTCACCCTCAAACCCAAGGAAGTAATAAGGTATGAGAATTGAAATAATATAGAGTTAGAAAGGAGAAAAGTCCAAAAAATGGAGCAGTCTGTGACAGGACACAAATTAGTTGCCTCTTATCCTGGAGAAATTAAGGACCCAACAAAGTGTGTGTCTGAAACATTAATTTATTTGACAAATATCAAAATATTAAACTCCAACTGGTTACAGGGATTATTATCAGCAGAAACAAACTCCAGCTGTCAGAATGAACATGGTTCAGTCCTGGATGTGATTAACAGCAGCAATAACAGCAGAATCCAACCCCTGCAGTCACTCGTGAAGTCTCTGGTGTCTCAGCATGTGGGATGACCAAGTGAATCTCTTCCACACACACAGCAGATGAACGGCCTCTCCCCAGTGTGAGTGTGTTGGTGTTTCAGCAGATCAGATGTAGTTTTATAGCTCTTCTCACAGTCAGAACATTTAAAAGGTTTCTGATCACTGTGAACAAGTTGATGTGTAGCAAGGTTCCATAAGTGAAGGAATCTCTTCCCACACTCAGAGCAGGTGAACGACCTCTCTCCAGTATGAACTGTCTGGTGTCTCTGCAGGTTAGATAAATGATTAAATCTTTCCCCACACACGGAGCAAGGGAACAGCCTCTCTCCAGTGTGAACCTGCTGGTGTGTGAGCAGGTTGGCTGACTGAGTGAATCCCTTACCACACTCGGAACAGGTGAATGGCCTCTTTCCGGTGTGAACTCGCTGGTGTCTCAGCAGATCCATTTCACTTTTGAAGCTCTTCTCACAGTCAGAACATTTAAAAGATCTCGTATTACTGTGCACAAGTTGATGTTTCATAAGGTGTGCTGACTGAGTAAATCCCTTTCCACACAGGCAGCAGGTGAATGGTCTCTCCCCAGTGTGACTGCGTTGATGAGCTTCCAGCAGGGATGGAGATTTGAACCCCTTCCCACAACCTCCACATTTCCACGTTTCTCCATGGTGCCGATGACCTTGTGTCTCTCCAGATTGGAGCCTCATTCACACACAGAACATCGTGTACAGTTTCTCTCTGCTGTGAATGATGTGATGTTTTTTCAGGCTGTGTAACTGGTTAAGGCTCTTTTCACAGTCAGCTCACTGGAACACATTCACTTGCGTATGTATGTGTCTCGGTGCTTTTTCCAGTCACACTGACCTTCCCGCAGATAGAACATAGAACATAGAAAATACAGCACAGAACAGGCCCTTCAGCCCACGATGTTGTGCCGAACCGTTGTCCTAGATTAATCATAGATTATCATTGAATTTACAGTGCAGAAGGAGGCTATTCGGCCCCCTGAGTCTGCACTGGCTCTTGGAAAGAGCACCCTACCCAAACTCTACACCTCCACCCAACACCAAGGGCAATTTTGGACACTAAGGGCAATTTATCATGGCCAATCCTCCTACCCTGCACATCTTTGGACTGTGGGAGGAAACCGGAGCACCCGGAGGAAACCCACGCAGACACGGGGAGGACGTGCAGACTCCGCACAGACAGTGACCCAAGCCGGAATCGAACCTGGGACCCTGGAGCTGTGAAGCAATTGTGCTATCCACAATGCTACCGTGCTGCCCTTAAGAACAAATAAATCTACACTATATCATTTTACCGTAATCCATGTACCTATCCAATAGCTGAAGGTCCCTAATGTTTCCGACTCATATACCACAGGCAGTGCATTCCATGCCCCCACTACTCTCTGGGTAAAGAACCTACCTCTGATATCCCTCCTATATCTTCCACCTTTCAACTTAAATTTATGTCCCCTTGTAATGGTTTGTTCCACCCGGGGAAAAAGTCTCTGACTGTCTACTCTATCTATTCCCCTGATCATCTTATAAACCTCTATCAAGTCGCCTCTCATCCTTCTCCGTTCTAATGAGAAAAGGCCTAGCACCCTCAACCTTTCCTCGTAAGACCTACTCTCCATTCCAGGTAACATCCTGGTAAATCTTCTTTGCACCTTTTCCAAAGCTTCCACATCCTTCCTAAAATGAGGTGACCAGAACTGTACACAGTACTCCAAATGTGGCCTTACCAAAGTTTTGTACAGCTGCATCATCATCTCACGGCTCTTAAATTCAATCCCTCTGTTAATGAACGCGAGCACACCATAGGCCTTCTTCACAGCTCTATCCACTTGAGTGGCAACTTTCAAAGATGTATGAACATAGACCCCAAGATCTCTCTGCTCCTCCACATTGCCAAGAACTCTACCGTTAACCCTGTATTCCGCATTCATATTTGTCCTTCCAAAATGGACAACCTCACACTTTTCAGGGTTAAACTCCATCTGCCACTTCTCAGCCCAGCTCTGCATCCTATCTATGTCTCGTTGCAGCCGACAACAGCCCTCCTTACTATCCACAACTCCACCAATCTTCGTATCGTCTGCAAATTTACTGACCCACCCTTCAACTCCCTCATCCAAGTCATTAATGAAAATCACAACAGCAGAGGACCCAGAACGTATCCCTGAGGTACGCCACTGGTAACTGGGATCCAGGCTGGATATTTGCCATCCACCACCACTCTCTGACTTCTATCGGTTAGCCAGTTCGTTATCCAACTGGCCAGATTTCCCACTATCCCATGCCTCCTTACTTTCTGTAGAAGCCTACCATGGGGAACCTTATCAAATGCCTTACTAAAATCCATGTACACTACATCCACTGCTTTACCTTCATCCACATGCTTGGTCACCTCCTCAAAGAATTCAATAAGATTTGTAAGGCAAGACCTACCCCTCACAAATCCGTGCTGACTATCCCTAATCAAGCAGTGTCTTTCCAGATGCTCAGAAATCCTATCCTTCAGTACCCTTTCCATTACTTTGCCTACCACCGAAGTAAGACTAACTGGCCTGTAATTCCCAGGGTTATCCCTAGTCCCTTTTTTGAACAGGGGCACGACATTCGCCACTCTCTAATCCCCTGGTACCACCCCTGTTGACAGTGAGGACGAAAAGATCATTGCCAACGGCTCTGCAATTTCATCTCTTGCATCCCATAGAATCCTTGGATATATCCCGTCAGGCCCAGGGGACTTGTCTATCCTCAAGTTTTTCAAAATGCCCAACACATCTTCCTTCCTAACAAGTATTTCCTCGAGCTTACCAGTCTGTTTCACACTGTCCTCTCCAACAATATGGTCCCTCTCATTTGTAAATACAGAAGAAAAGTACTCGTTCAAGACCTCTCCTATCTCTTCAGACTCAATACACAATCTCCCGCTACTGTCCTTGATCGGACCTACCCTCGCTCTAGTCATTCTCATATTTCTCACATATGTGTAAAAGGCCTTGGGGTTTTCCTTGATCCTACCTGCCAAAGATTGTTCTTGCCCTCTCTTAGCTCTCCTAATCCCTTTCTTCAGTTTCCTCCTGGCGATCTTGTATCCCTCCAATGCCCTGTCTGAACCTTGTTTCCTCAGCCGTACAGAAGTCTCCTTTTTCCTCTTAACAAGACATTCAACCTCTCTTGTCAACCATGGTTCCCTCACTCGACCATCTCTTCCCTGCCTGACAGGGACATACATATCAAGGACACGTAGTACCTGTTCCTTGAACAAGTTCCACATTTCACTTGTATCCTTCCCTGACAACCTATGTTCCCAACTTATGCACTTCAATTCTTGTCTGACAACATCGTATTTACCCTTCCCCCAATTGTAAACCTTGCCCTGTTGCACACACCTATCCCTCTCCATTACTAAAGTGAAAGTCACAGAATTGTGGTCACTATCTCCAAAATGCTCCCCCACTAACAAATCTATCACTTGCCCTGGTTCATTACCAAGTACTAAATCCAATATTGCCCCTCCTCTGGTCGGACAATCTACATACTGTGTTAGAAAAGCTTCCTGGACACACTGCACAAACACCACCCAATCCAAACTATTTGATCTAAAGAGTTTCCACTCAATATTTGGGAAGTTAAAGTCACCCATGACTACTACCCTGTGACTTCTGCACCTTTCCAAAATCTGTTTCCCAATCTGTTCCTCCACATCTCTGCTACTATTGGGGGGCCTATAGAAAACTCCTAACAAGGTGACTGCTCCTTTCCCATTTCTGACTTCAACCCATACTACCTCATTAGGGTGATACTCCTCGAACTGCCTTTCTGCAGCTGTTATCATAGAATTTACAGTGCAGAAGGAGGCCATTCGGCCCATCGAGTCTGCACCGGCTCTTGGAAAGAGCACCCTACCCAAGGTCCACACCTCCACCCTATCCCCATAACCCAGCAACCCCACCCAACACTAAGGGCAATTTTGGACACTAACGGCAATTCATCATGGCCAATTCACCTAACCTGCACATCTTTGGACTGTGGGAGGAAACCGGAGCACCCGGAGGAAACCCACGCACACACGGGGAGGATGTGCAGACTCTGCACAGACAGTGACCCAAGCCGGAGTCGAACCTGGGACCCTGGAGCTGTGAAGCAATTGTGCTAACCACCATGCTACGTTGCTGCCCCGGTGGTTATACTATCTCTAATTAACAATGCCCCCCCCCCCCCCCCCCACCTCTTTTACCACCCTCCCTAATCTTATTGAAACATCTATAACCAGGGACATCCAACAACCATTTCTGCCCCTCTTCTATCCAAGTTTCCGTGATGGCCACCACATCGTAGTCCCAAGTACCGATCCATGCCTTAAGTTCCCCCACCTTATTCCTGATGCTTCTTGTGTTGAAGTATACACACTTCAACCCATCTCCGTGCCTGCAAGTACTCTCCTTTGTCAGTGTTCCCTTCCCCACTGCCTCATTACACACTTTGGCGTCCTGAATATCGGCTACCTTAGTTGCTGGACTACAAATCCAGTTCCCATTCCCCTGCCAAATTAGTTTAAACCCTCCTGAAGAGTACTAGAAAACCTCCCTCCCAGGATATTGGTGCCCCTCTGGTTCAGATGCAACCCGTCCTGCTTGTACAGGTCCCACCTTCCCCAGAATGCGCTCCAATTATCCAAATACCTGAAGCCCTCCCTCCTACACCATTCCTGCAGCCACGTGTGCAACTGCATTCTCTCCCTATTCCTAGCCTCGCTATCACGTGGCACCGGCAACAAACCAGAGATGACAACTCTGTCTGTCCTGGCTTTTAACTTCCAGCCTAACTCTCTAAACTTGTTTATTACCTCCACACCCCTTTTTCTACCTATGTCTTTGGTACCAATGTGCACCACAACTTCTGGCTGCTCCCCCTCCCCTTAAGGATCCTGAAGTATTTGGCAGGAAGGATCAAGGAAAACCCAAAAGCTTTCTATAGGTATGTCAGGAATAAGCGAATGACTCGGGAAAGAGTAGGACCAGTCAAGGACAGGGATGGGAAATTGTGTGTGGAGTCTGAAGAGATAGGCGAGATACTAAATGAATATTTTTCGTCAGTATTCACTCAGGAAAAAGATAATGTTGTGGAGGAGAATGCTGAGCCCCAGGCTAATAGAATAGATGGCATTGAGGTACGTAGGGAAGAGGTGTTGGCAATTCTGGACAGGCTGAAAATAGATAAGTCCCCGGGACCTGATGGGATTTATCCTAGGATTCTATGGGAGGCCAGGGAAGAGATTGCTGGACCTTTGGCTTTGATTTTTATGTCATCATTGGCTACAGGAATAGTGCCAGAGGACTGGAGGACAGCAAATGTGGTCCCTTTGTTCAAAAAGGGGAGCAGAGACAACCCCGGCAACTATAGGCCGGTGAGCCTCACGTCTGTAGTGGGTAAAGTCTTGGAGGGGATTATAAGAGACAAGATTTATAATCATCTAGATAGGAATAATATGATCAGGGATAGTCAGCATGGCTTTGTGAAGGGTAGGTCATGCCTCACAAACCTTATTGAGTTCTTTGAGAAGGTGACTGAACAGGTAGACGAGGGTAGAGCAGTTGATGTGGTGTATATGGATTTCAGCAAAGCGTTTGATAAGGTTCCCCACGGTAGGCTATTGCAAAAAATACGGAGGCTGGGGATTGAGGGTGATTTAGAGATGTGGATCAGAAATTGGCTAGCTGAAAGAAGACAGAGGGTGGTGGTTGATGGGAAATGTTCAGAATGGAGTACAGTCACAAGTGGAGTACCACAAGGATCTGTTCTGGGGCCGTTGCTGTTTGTCATTTTTATCAATGACCTAGAGGAAGGCGCAGAAGGGTGGGTGAGTAAATTTGCAGACGATACTAAAGTTGGTGGTGTTGTCGATAGTGTGGAAGGATGTAGCAGATTACAGAGGGATATAGATAAGCTGCAGAGCTGGGCCGAGAGGTGGCAAATGGAGTTTAATGTAGAGAAGTGTGAGGTGATTCACTTTGGAAGGAATAACAGGAATGCGGAATATTTGGCTAATGGTAAAGTTCTTGAAAGTGTGGATGAGCAGAGGGATCTAGGTGTCCATGTACATAGATCCCTGAAAGTTGCCACCCAGGTTGATAGGGTTGTGAAGAAGGCCTATGGAGTGTTGGCCTTTATTGGTAGAGGGATTGAGTTCCGGAGTCGGGAGGTCATGTTGCAGCTGTACAGAACTCTGGGACGGCCGCATTTGGAGTATTGCGTACAGTTCTGGTCACCGCATTATAGGAAGGACGTGGAGGCTTTGGAGCGGGTGCAGAGGAGATTTACCAGGATGTTGCCTGGTATGGAGGGAAAATCTTATGAGGAAAGTCTGATGGACTTGAGGTTGTTTTCGTTGGAGAGAAGAAGGTTAAGAGGAGACTTAATAGAGGCATACAAAATGATCAGGGGGTTGGATAGGGTGGACAGTGAGAGCCTTCTCCCGCGGATGGATATGGCTGGCACGAGGGGACATAACTTTAAACTGAGGGGTAATAGATATAGGACAGAGGTCAGAGGTAGGTTCTTTACGCAAGGAGTAGTGAGGCCGTGGAATGCCCTACCTGCTACAGTGGTGAACTCGCCAACATTGAGGGCATTTAAAAGTTTATTGGATAAACATATGGATGATAATGGCATAGTGTAGGTTGGATGGCTTTTGTTTCGGTGCAACATCGTGGGCCGAAGGGCCTGTACTGCGCTGTATTGTTCTATGTTCTATGTTCTATGTTCTAAGACACGATCCGAGACATCCCTGACCCTGGCACACGGGAGGCAACATACCTTCCGGGAGTCTCGCTCGCGACCACAGAATCTCCTATTCCCCTAACCATTGAATCTCCGACAACTATTGCTTTTCTATTCTCCCCCCTTCCCTTCTGAGCTCCAGAGCCAGACTCAGTGCCAGAGACCTGGCCGCTAGGGCCTTCCCCCGGTAGGTCATCCCCCACAACAGTATCCAAAACGGTATACTTGTTTTGAAGGGGAACGGCCACGAGGGATCCCTGCACTGTCTGCCTGTTTGGTTTTTTCCCCCTGACTGTAACCCAACTATTCTTGTCCTGTACATTGGGTGTGGTTACCTCCCTGTAACTCTTCTCTATCACCCCCTCTGCCTCCCGGATGATCCGAAGTTCATCCAGCTTCAGCTCCAGTTCCCTAACACGGTCTTTGAGGAGCTGAAGTTGGGTGCACTTCCCACAGGTATCGTCAGCGGGGACACCGGTGGTATCCCTCACCACCCACATCCTACAGGAGGAGCATGCAACTGGCCTAGCCTCCATCCCCTCTTACCTGACAGAATATAGCCGCCCTGTGGACTAACTAGATCTTCGCCCTCCGACTCTGCTCCCAGTCAGCTACACTTTCTGTAAACTCCTGGCTCTCTTCTCACTCTTTGCGGAAATGTCGGAAACAAAATGAAAGGAGCACCTTACTCCCTCCTCACCTAACTCCCTCAGTCACCAAACTCTTACTATAACACTCAAATGCACCAAATTCAGCACTCCCTCGGTCACCAAACTCTTACTATAGCACTCAAATGCACCAAATTCAGCACTCCCTCGGTCACCAAACTCTTACTATAGCACTCAAATGCACCAAATTCAGCACTCCCTCGGTCACCAAACTCTTACTATAGCACTCAAATGCACCAAATTCAGCACTCAGTGCAAACAAAGTCTGCACTGTAGGGGATCACTTTTATGCTGTGAATCTAGCCTCTGAAAACTGGCCTAATCCAATTAACTAATTAACAAGCTCCAGCTGCAAGTGCCTACAAGTAGAAGCTTGTTTAAAGCTGATTGAAAATTCACCTTCTTCAAAACCAAACAGCAACTTTTAAGTTAATTAACTAAATAAAAGAAAGACTAAACTTTAGATAAAAATGAAGCCTTATACTCCCTCGGTCACCAAACTCTTACTATAGCACTCAAAATGCACCAAATTCAGCACTCTGTGCAAACATTTCTCCTTTCACATAGAAGACAAACATTTCTCCTTCCACATTCAGGGGTCGATGATATTCATATCCTGAGAAATCAAAAGGCTCTCAAACCTTGAGTTTGCTGCCTGTAAGTCTTTCCATTCCATACCCTGTAAAAAGAATCAAAGTAGAATGAAACTCAATAGACAGCACAAAAACAGGTCATTGTACCCAGTGTCAGTGTATATATTCCCCATGAGCCTATCACTTCTCTCTGTCAGCAGGTATTTCTACTCCTTTCTCTCTTGTGTCTGCAACTTGCTAAGTGCATTCATGCTGTTTTCCTCAACCAGTCCCTGTGGCAGCAAGTTCCACACCCTCTGGATAAAGACATTGAATCTAACCAGTACTATCCTGTGTGGCCGCAGAGCAATGCTGCCTCTTTTCTCAATTTCCTGCAGAGGCTGAATCATTGTTGATGAAAAAGCGTTGAGCCCAGCAGCATTACTCTTGTCTGATCATCTCTGGAAAGCAGGCCTACCAGAAAAGTCAGCTCAGCCTTCACAACACTCAGAATAAAGCCAATACCTTGTCAAGGAACTGCAATGAACCACAAACAACTATTTGTAGGAACCACTGTCTGCCTATCCTCCGGTAAAACATCTTGAGATGTCAATGGCGATATGTGAATAAGATGAGGCGTCTCTTCATTCAAGTTTGTCAATTGGAATTCGACACCTTGAAGGCTGTGGATGCTCAGTCGCTGAGTATATTCAAGACTGAATTCAACAGATTATTGGATACAGGGGGAAAGAAGGAAAATGGCGACAAGGAGAAAAAGTGGAGCAGGCTCTATGTCCTCCAACTGCTCCTGTTTATTCTGCTCTTAAGTAGCTCTTGATGGACAGTGTCCTCTTTACATTTAGTAAAATGACCAATAACGATTTCGGATTTTATTTTGCTTCCATTCAGGTTCCGAGAATCGTAGAGATGCATTGCACAAGAGGGGGCGATGGGGGTTGTTCAGCCCATCTTTCCTGTGCTGACTTTTAGAAAGAACGGACTTGTTCAGTCCCTCAGTCCAGTTTCATGTCCCTCGCCTTGCACCTTCTCATACTCAGGTAACTATCCACCTCTCTTTTAAAATTAATTAGTGAATCGTATCGCTGCCTTTTCAGGCAGATCCTGGAACTCACTGAGTTTTGCTCAACTGCCATTGTGATACAGGTAGTTCAATGAAGGTTTTGCAGTGGGCAGTACGAGAGTATTTCAAAAATATCAACTGAAAACTATGTTTGAATATTAAAATTATTGGATGGGAGGGTAGAGCTGGTCCAGGGTTCAGAATGATTTTTCTTCTGGTCACTGGGACCCTGAAGCCTCCACTTCCTGTTCCTTCACCAAAATGGCCACACGTGCGCCACTTCTACCAAGTTTCTACTTTGTTTCTACCAAGATGGCGGCCGGTCACCCTGGGTCAGTGGGCTGACACTAGACTCTGGACACTTTGGGAGCAGAAGGGGACAAATAGAAGTGGAGAGACAAGAGGTGAAAGAGACAGATTTTATACAACTACAACTTCAGACATGGTTGAATGGTGGAGTGGACTCGATGGGCTGAATGGCCTTACTTCTGCTCCTGTGTCTTATGGTCTTATGGTCTAACTTGAACAATAACTTTGACAGAATCTCAAACCCCCAACTTCCCCAAAGTAAGAGGTGTATATGAAAACCACCACCTCCAATTCACACATCGTCCTGACTTGTCTGACATCCAGAATTGGGTGAACAGACATTTCCTCCAATTAAACATTGGAAATAGTGAAGTCATTGAGTTTGCACATTCTCCCAGTGTCTGCGTGGGTGTCATCCCCACAACCCAAAGATGTGCAGCGTGGGTGGATTGGCCACGCTAAATTGGAAAATAATAATTGGGAACTCAAAATTTATTTTAAAAAATAAATAGTGAAGCCATTGTCTTATGGCCCTGCTACAAACTCCATTCTCTAGTCACCATCCACCTCCCTGGAAACTGTGTTTATTTTATCCTTTCACAGGGCGTGGATATTGCTGGGAGAAATCATTGCCCACTCCAAATTGCCCTTGAGAAGATGGTAGTGAGTTGTCTTCTCAAACCGCTGTAATACATGATGTGTAGGTTGAGTCACAGCATAGCCAGGGTGGGAGTTCCAGGATTTTCACCCAACAACAGTGAAGGAACAGTGACATAGTTCCAAGTCAGGATGTTGTGTGACTTGGAGGGGAACCTGCAGGTGATGGTGTTCTCCTGTGTCTGCTGTTCTTGTCGTATGAGGTGGTCAAGGGTTGAAAAGTACTGTCTAAAGAGCCTTGATGAGTTGCTGCAGTGCATCTTGTAGGTGGTACGCGCACTGTGTGCGACTAATGCAGATTTCAATGTCATATTTGACCAGATGAGCTTTTGACTACATATTTGCACCATCACTAAGACTGTTTATATCCAGCTCAATAATATTGCCCTCACCTCAGTGTGTCTGCTCTGAAACCAACATCTATGCAACTGTTATCTTTAAACTTGATGATTGCAACATACTCCTGACCAACTTCCCAACTTTTATCATCTGTAAACCTGAAGATAATTTGCTGCCCATTTTCTCACTCTTACCAATTCCCTTTTCACTTGGCGCAGTCTTATCAACTGGTTGAACTGTTGATTACCAGAGGCAGCAGCAACACATCCAGCTCTACCTGGCCCTGCTCTCCTCTGCCTAAACTGATCACTATTTCTGGATTGTTCCTGGAAGCAAAGACAACCCAGATTCTGTTCTTCATGAATATCTTCTTAAATCTCTTTCCTGACTTCAAACAAGTGCAAGAAGCTCATTGATTTCTTTGTCACTGACACTGAGATCATCCGTTCAGCTGAATCTACTTCCAAAAGTTATTTGTGAACTCGCCTGTGTCTCATTAGGTTTTGTGACTGCGTGAATCTCTGCCCACACATGGAGCAGTTGAAAGGCCTCTACCCGGTGTGAACTCGCTGGTGTGTTAGAAGGTCAGGTGAATTAGTAAATCTCTTCCCACACTTGAAGCAGATGAACGGTCTTTCCCCAGTGTGACCACGTTTGTGTTTCAGCAGGTGTGATGAACTGCTGAATCCTTTCATACACACAGAGCAGATGAATGACCGCTCTCCAGTGTGAATTCGCTGGTGTGTGCGAAGGTTGAACAATCGATTAAATTGTTTCCCACACATGGAGCAGGTGAAAGGTCTCTCCCCTGAGTGACTACGCAGATGAGTTTCCAGTTGGGATGGAGATATGAATGCCTTCCCACAGGCCCCACATTTCCATGGTTTGTCTGTGGTGTGGATGTCCTTGTGTCTCTCCAGGTTGGACGATTTCACACCTGTAGATTTCAAATTTCCCATAAAAAGAGTTTCTAAACATCATCATTGTCAACACCGAATAAAAATGAAGGAGAGACAATTTTCATTTGTATGGAAAAGGCTTTCTGCACTTCTTTCTGCGAAACAGTAAATCCTCATCACATCCATTCTCCCTCCTCCCTATGCTGGAATCCAAACCAGCCCACATTTTATGGGCCATATTTGAATCCACTGAGATTTGCTGCTTGGGTGTCTGACTCATCAACTGGACCTATGTAGAACTCTGTTCCAACCCTTCTGGCAGCCAACCACCCCCTCCCTGGCCTCACATTTCTGTCAGCAGCCCACCCAACACCGCCCACCTCTTCACGCAGACCCGTGCAGGCTTACCTTTAATTTTCACCATGAGAGTTTGTCAGTCTGCCAAACCTTTCAAACCATCTTCAAAATTCCTTTCCTTACAGTTTACCCGCTCCCTCCACTCTGGCTGGGTTCAGTTCTCAAGTCCCTCTGTGTAGAGTGAGAATAAATGGGTAATTTTCTCTCCTGGTCACTGGTACCCTGATGCTCCGCTCACTCTGTTGTTTCAACAAGACAGCCGCAGCTGAAGCAAACAAGCCCCGGGAGCTGCAAAATCAGGATCTGTGGGTTCTTCTTGGGGGTTTGGGGCCTCCAGCAGGTGTTTGTGAATCCTCCCCGCCCACCTCCCAGGGCTTCCTTCCTTTCCAGAGATCAGAGTCGTCATTGATTTGAGTGCAAAGTGTAAGCTCTTATTTATTGTCTCCCCCCTCCCCCATCCTCTGATGTGAACCATCCTCCAATCGCTGAAGCAGGATGGTGACCTTTAACCTGGGCCTGTTCCTAGGAGGGAGAAGCCCCGCAGCTGCAAATCAGGGAGCTGACAATGATTGTGAAGGGTTTGCGGATCCTCCCTCCCACCGCCTGACACTAACTTTGCTTCCGCGGGACAAAGGACTCTCCTCCAGACGAACAATAGCATTGCGCCTGCGCGCTACTGTCTCACCTCATCAACCGCACTGCACATGCTCCAGATCACAATGCCCAGGGGAATGATTGACGGCGGCTCCTGACCACTAGTAATAGGGGGCGGGACTGGAGGACTGTATGGGAGCAGCTGGTCCTCCAACCAATCGGAGCGAATGAGGGGCAGTGAATGAAGCATGCGCAGTGCGGGAAATGGCGAGGGGTGGATACTTTTTTTCTCGGATCTGTAATTTGTAAGCGGAAAATCACAGATCAGAGCGTATGATGGAGCTGGCGTGTGGACGGTACAATTTCTATTCAGGTTCTGTCATCTACAAACTCCCTCAAAAACTCATCAATCCCATTTGTACTGAGCGGGGCCAAAGATCCCTTAAATCGTCCCGGTTAATGATCACCATCTTTATTGGGGGCAATGTGCAGCACTGAGCATGTGCGGCCGCCATCACGTTGGGGGCATTATTTTCATAGCTGGGTGGAGCTTGTCCCCCATTATTTCGAATAGAGACAACCTGTCCATCAAACTGGGTCACCCTTTGAGTCCCAGTGTCTTAATGAGGAGGCAGGGTGGGAGCAGGGAAGGAAGGAAAAGGATGTAACTCCTGCTCTCTGGATCCTACTACCTCAAGGGACGTCCTGCCTTTTGTGCCCAAAAATCTGTGGCGAAAGTACCCTAAAACATATGGAATTATGCTCACTACTCCCAAAATGTTCCCCTACTGAAACCTCAACGACCTGTCCAGGCTCATTCCCCAATACCAGATCCAGTACTGCCCCTCCCCTCGTTGGACTATCTACATATTGCACCAGGAAGGGACTGCTGACAATGACAAGGGGTAAAGTTAATTTCAGTAGGGCACACGAGTGTTCATCCTAAGTTAGAATTATATTCACACCCAAAGATGTGCTGGTTGGGTGGATTGGCCACGCTAAATTGCCCCTTAAATGGAAAAGAAATATAATTGGCTCCTCTGAAATATTTTTTAAAAGTTAGAATTATAGAATCCCTGTTTCTGGGAGGGCAGTTTACGAGCTTTGAGGAGCTGACCGAGATGTTTGGGTTGGCGTGGGGAGAATGTTTTAGGTATATGCGGGTGCTGGACTTTGCAAGGAAGGTCTTCCCGACCTTCCGAATAGTGCCTGTCTCCTCGCTGTTGGAGGCTGTGCTGTCAGCGGACCGGGGGCGGTGGGGGGGGGGGGGTCGTCTCTGTGATTTACAGGGGATTTTGTAGGAGGATGAGGTGTCCATGGAGGAGTTAAGGTGAAGTGGGAGGAAAAGCGCTGGAAGAGGGGGTGTGCTTTGAGGTGCTGCGGAGACTTTGTGTGCGAGGCTGGGGCTGATACCGCTGAAGGTGGTGGACAAGGTGCACCTTACAAAGTCTTGTGGTCTTGGCACCTTCAGGTAATGCCACCTAAGACAGAGTAAATAAAATCAGGAATACTCAGGAAGTATCAATTCGAGGAGCATAGATCTCTCAGAGGTAACAAAGGAATAGATCAGAGTTTCAGCAACAGATGCTCTGAGCCTTGGCTGGAGTCAGGCAATGTTACTGAGGTGGAATCCAGTCTTCAAGATGATGTAAATATGTGGTTGGGAGCAAGTCACAGGGTCAAATATCACACCAACCATTTGGACAATCTCTTTCAATCTCAATTTCAAAACAATGACCAGGGTGAGGGATGGAGTCAGTGGCTAATAAATGGAGTTTGTTACAGGGGCTGAACGCAATGTCTTCCCAATGTTGAAGTGGAGAAAGTTTCTGCTCACCCATTACTTACTGTCAGAACTGTGTGTGCCTTGGAGGGGAACCTGGATGTGATGGTGTTCACAGACCCGATATCCTGGTCCTTCAAGGAGGTGGAGGTTAAGGGTTTGGGATATTCTGTCAATATAAATTCCCTTGCCTTCTCCACCTCTGCTCTCAATCTTTTCTCACTCTCCTCCCCCCACAAAGGCTTGTAACTTTTCTGGCCCAGACCTGTGGAAGGTTCCCTTCCCTGAACGACATCAGTGAATCAGTTCTTTTGTGAACATCTGGCAGTTTTGAAGGTCACCTTTTCCTAGTGCCGGCCTCACAAATGACCAGATTTCAGCTCAATATTCACAATCCACCTTTGTGTTTTTCTGGCTTTTCTCTCACTCCTTTTTTCTGTCTAAACAGATTTCACAGGATATTGGAAGGGGAAGGTTTGCATTTGGGAAACATCACATCAGGATCTGACGGAGTCGCTTAAGTTATTGTTACTGAATATCAGCAGGTTTTGAACATAATATAAAAATATAAGAACTGGAAGCAGGAGTAGGCCATCTGGACCTTCGAGCCTGCTCCGCCATTCAATGAGATCATGGCTGATGTATTGTCGACTTAGCTCCACTTTCCCGCCAGAACACCATAACCCTTTATTCCTTTATCCTTCAAAAAACGATCTATCTTTATCTTGAAAACATTTAATGAACGAGCCTCAACTGCTTCACTGGGCAGGGAATTCCATCGATTCACATGGAAGGAAAAAACACCGTTCACAGTGGAGAGAAACCATACATGGGTTGTGTGTGTGTGGACGAGGTTTCAGCCAATCTTCTGGCCTGTCAAGACACAAGCGCATTCACACTGGCGCGAAACCGTGGAAATGTGGAGATTGTGAGGTGGCATTTGGTTTCCCGTCTGAGCTGGAAACTCATCGACGCACTCACACTGGGGAGAGACCATTCATCTGCTCCGTGTGTGGGAAGGGATCTACTTGGTCAATAAACTTGCTGACGCAACAGCGGGTTCACACTGGAGAGAAGCTGTTCACCTGCTGTGCGTGTGGAAATGGATTTACTGATTCATCCAACCGACTGAAACAGCAGCGAGTTCACACCAGGGGAGACCATTTGCCTGTACTGAGTGTGGGAAGGGATTCACTCATATATCCACACTGCTGAGACACCAGCAAGTTCACACTGACAAAATTCCTTTCAAATGTCTGCACTGTGGGAGTGCCCAGACTATGTGAAATGTTATGAAGGCTCCTGGGAGCTGATGTCCCATCAACATATTCACACTGATGAGAGACCGTTCAGGTGTTCTCGCTGTCGGACTGGGTTCAGGCGATCATCTCAACTCACTGCCCACCAGCGAATTCACACTGGGGAGAGGCCATTCATCTGATTGTGGGAAGGGATTCATGCAGTAATCCGCCTTGCTGAAATACTAGTGGGATCATATTGGGGTGGTACAGTAGCACAGTGGTTAGGGGTCCCAGGTTCGATTCCCGGCTTGGATCACTGTCTGTGGGAAGTCTGCACGCTCTCCCCGTGTCCACGTGGGGTTTCCTCCGGGTGCTCCGGTTTCCTCTCACGAGTCCCGAAAGAGGTGAACATAGAACAATACAAGAACAACACGGTGGCGCAGTGGTAGCACTGCAGTCTCATGGCACCGAGGTCCCAGGTTCAATCCCAGCTCTGGGTCACTGTCCGTGTGGAGTTTGCACATTCTCCCCTTGTTTGCGTGGGTGTCACCCCCACAACCCAAAAGATGTACAGGTAGGTGGATTGAACATGCTAAATTGTCCCTTAATTTGAAAAGATGAATTGGGTACTCTAAATAAAAAAAAGCAGAGAACAATACAGCACAGGAACAGGCCCTTCGGCCCTCCAAGCCTGCACCGACCCTGGTACCTGCCTGAACTAAAACTGTCTGCACTTATGGAGTCCATATCCTTCCATTCCCACCATTTTCATATATTTATCTAGATGTCCCTTAAATGCTGCTACCGTACCTGCTCCCACCACCTCCCCAGGCAGCACGTTCCATATATTTCCCACCCTGTGTAAAAAACCTGCTCCGCACATCTGTTCTGAACATTTCCCCGTGCACTTTAAACCTCTGTCCCCGAGTACTTGACTCTCCTACCCTAGGAAAGAGCATCTGACTATCCACTCTGTCCATACCACTCATAATCTTGTAGACCTCTATCAGCTCACCTCTCAACCTCCGTCGTTCCAGTGAGAACTGACCGAGTTTATCTAACGTGCTGTTGGGTAATTTGGACATTCTGAATTCTCCCTCCGTGTACCCGAACAGACGGCAGAATGTGGCGACTTGGGGCTTTTCACTTCATTGCAATGTTAATGTGAGCTTACTTGTGACAATAGAGATTATTATTATTAAAGACAGACCTTTCAAATGTCTAAACTGTGGGAAATTCTATAAAATGTCCGGGGAACTGATGCCCCATCAGTTTGGTCACTGATGAGAGACCGTTCAGGTGCTCTCACTGTGGGACGAGATTCATGCGATCGGAGCAACTCACTGTACACCGGCGAATTCACACTGGGGAGATCCAATATTTCCTCATAGTTAAAATTCTCCATCCCTGGTAACATCATCATAAATCTCCTCTGCAGCAGGCAGCATGAGGTCCCAGGTTCGATCCCGACTCTGGGTCACTGTCCGTGCGGAGTTTGCACATTCTCCCCCCGTTTGCGTGGGTTTCGCCCCCACAACACAAACTTGTGCAGGGTAGGTCGATTGGCCAAAATAAATTGCCCCTTAATTGGAAAAATTAATTGGGAACTCTAAATTTAAATAAATAAATAAATAAATCTCCTCTGCAGTCTCTCTCGTGTGATCACATCCTTCATGTAATATGGCTGTGGTCTAACTGGTGTTTGATGCTGTTCCAGCACAATCTCCCTATTCTCATAATCTCAGCCCTCGGCTACCAAAGGAAACTATCCCACCTGCCTTCCTAAGCACTGAAGAGAGAGAGTGATTGGCAGCTGAGAGAGACAGAGGGAGAGAGAGGAAGCAGAGGGAGTGAGAGGCACCAGAGAGAAAGGAGCACCAGAGACTGAGAGAGGCAGGAGAGAGAGAGGAGAGAAGAGAGAGACAGTCTAGTCAGTAACAAAAATAAGTAATGGAATTTAGTTCAGACATGGATCTGCATGAACTGACACCACTTTACTGACAGATTGACATGGTAGTTACTTTACTTGAATCAATGTTATTCAATTTTGAATAAAGGGTAAGATTAACTATATCACAGTCACCCAGTATCAACTAGGTCTTCTGTTTAATACAGAACAGGATTAAACCCAGTGTCCAATATTCGAGGTCTCTGTGGCTGTTGGATGCCTGGTTTCACTGGACAGCTGACGAGCCCACAGCTTCACTGAACTCGTCTACCCAGGGTCTGTTTCTAAACCCTCATCACAACATATTACCTGGTTAGCTATTGCACATATCATCATGGTCAGACACTTCACACAAAGCTCAACCAGAAACAACGGTTCTTCTTTCTACTGATCCCAGCTCCTACAATGGGTCACAGCATCTCCAGCCCTCAGCTCTGTTACTGGACTGTCATTGACATGAGCAACAAAGAGACAGCAAGTTGCCTGAGGCTGAATGGGAAGTTGAAACTTGTGACTCAAAACCAACTGTGTAAGATCTCTGAAAGATCAGGAATTTTAAAGGATAAATTCTATACCCAGTGAACAAATTAATGAGACATAAGACAAAAACATCATGTTTTATGATTTTTACTGCAACAAACTAGAAGCAACAATGCCTAAACACTATTTTTAAAGGGAACGTATCCCTTAAACTATAAATAGAATGTTGCCCTTTTACTTTTAAGACAATCAAAAATCACACTCCATGGTTTTGTCGCTGAAGTTGTCACTCAATTCTCCTGGAACCAGCCCAATGTGATTCTTCATTCCTGTGTTTACTTCCATTCTGTTCCTTCGCCTGACTGGCAATCCTTAACCCCAGATGTGTCTTTTGCAGTGATAGTTTTCCTGATGATATTCAGGTCCTGAAAAACCAAGTGACTCTTCCAAATCCTGAAGTGACGTTCGTTTTTTTTCTGCAAATCTTCATCTAATATCCTGTAAAAGGAATTTATAAATGGAAATTGAGAACAGGCAATTCTAGTTTCCATCCAACACACTCTCCCTCCATTCTCACTCTGTAATGTTCATCCTCCTAATTCTCTAAAGGTGCTGATTCAGGCTGACTGACAGATCCCTGCTCACTGCTTCCCATCTTGGAGAGGCCTGAACATCTCCATGCAGACTGCCAGACATAAATATGTCTATATTACTGAACTCAAAATGTGTGGAACATATCGACTAGATTCACTTCCTTTCTCTTCAGTTGCTGCAAGTTACCAATGACCCCTCAGGATGAGAAAAGAAATGGAAAGATAAAGTAGACTTGGAGCGCTGCTGCCTCTTGTGGGGCATTCCAGAACGAGAGGTAATAGTCTTACGAAAAGCGGTAGCAAATTCAAAACAGTTTTAATTAAAAAAAATTTTTTTTTTAGAGTAACCAATTATTTTTTCTTCCAATTAAGGGGCAATTTAGTGTGACCAATTCACCAACTTTGCACATCTATGGGTTGTGGGGGTGAAACCTACGCAGACACGGGGAGAAAGTGCAAATTCCACAGGCAGTGACCCGGGGCCGGGATCGAACCCAGGTCCTCAGCACCGTAGACAGCAGTGCTAACCACTGGTCCACAGTGCTGCCCTATTCAAAACAGAGTTGAGGAAAAACTGTTTCTCCCAAGGGCTGTGAATATGTGGAATTCACTACCCCAGAGTGCGGTGGAGCTGGGACAGTGAGTAAATTTAGAGTTGGACAGATTTTTAATCGGGTTCAATGGTTCTGAAGAACTCTCAGGACAGTGGAGATAAGGCCAGGATGAGATCAGCCATGACCGAATGGCAGAGCAGACTCGATGGGCCAAATGGCCTAATTCTGCTCCTATATCTTATGAACTTCTGGTTAAAGTCCAACAGGTTTATTCCTCAGGTGAAGGAGCAGCGCTCCAAAGCTAGTGACATCGAAACAAAACTGTTGGACTTTAACCTGGTGTTGTAAGACTTCTTACTGTGCCCACCCCAGTCCAACGCCGGCATCTCCACATTATGAACTTCTGAAAGGGGGAGTCATTAATTTGATTCCCAGATGTTGCCCAGAGGAGAAAGTTTTAGTCTGAAACTCATTGTCCAATCTCCACATTGTGACATCACAAAGGAGATCATCCTCTAAATCAGCCAATAGGAATCGATCCGCTCCGCGGTGACGTCAATGCATTAGTGCGCACACGCAGGCGCGCGGACGCGCGAGCCCCGTCCCCACCCTTTGTTCTCTCTTCCCCAACACATCCTCGAAACGGTTTCCAGGCAACCGGCTGACAGTTCCGACCGTCGGTCATATCCCCCTCCCCTGACCCGGGACTGCGCATGTCTCAGGGAGAGGGGAAGCTCCGCATGCGCAGGAGAGCTCACTTCCGCTGACCTTTCCGCTCAGATGTTCACCAATGGAAAGACTGGGAGGACCGGAAAGAATCTGCCCCTCCGCTAATCAGATGCGGAAGTTGGAAAAGGAGGTTTCTGCGGAGCAAAGCTGTTGTTCCTTGAACCCTGACTGAGACTTCTGTCTCCAACATCTGTGAGTAAAACACTTTCTTTTCTCCCCCTATTCTCATTCTCACCTTTAATTGGTCACTTGCAGCAACTGAAGGGAAAGGAAGTGAATCCAGGGAGGGTGCAGACTCTGGAAAGCTTGGCCCAGGTCGCTCTCTCTCGCTTAAAGACATTGACACCCTTTGCTCCCTCAGCTTGACACATTTATTTGTCTGGCTAAAAGGATGGTCTCTTTCCTAATGTTCACAATTAAAGGCTGGTTTCTCCAGGAGATGGCTGGCATTGATGGGGTCAGTAAACAGGCCAAATCCAACCCAGCCAGTTACTTCCCTGTCGGAATACTCTCCATCATCAGCAAAGTGATGGAAGGAGTCATCAAAGGTCCTATTAAGTGGCACTCATTCTGCAATAACCTGCTCCTGGACGCTCAGTTTGGGTTCCGCAGGGTCACTCAGCTCCTGACCTCATTACATCCTTGGTTCAAACTTGGACGAAAGAGCTGAATGCCAGAAGTGAGGTGAGAGTGACTCCCCTTGACATCAAGGCAGCATTTGACCTAGTATGGCATCAAGGAGCCCCAGCTAAACTGGAGTCAATGGGAATCGGGGGATAACTTTCCACTGGTTGGAGTCATACCTGGCACAAAAGAAGATGGTTGTGGTGATTGGAGGTCAATCATCTCAGCTCCATGACATCACTGCAGGAGTTCCTCAGGGCAGTATCCTAGGCCCAACCATCTTCAGCTGTTTCATCAATGATCTCCCTTCCATCATAAGGTGAGAAGTGGTGATGTTTGTGGATGACTGCACAATGTTCAGCACCATTCTCAACTCCTCAGATAATGAAGCAGTCCATGTCCAAATTCAGTAAGACCTGGACAATATCCAGACTTGGGCTGATAAGTGGCAAGTTACATTCGCGCTACACAAGTGCCAGGCAATGACCATCTTCGAAAAGAGAGGATCTAACTACCACCCCTTGACATTCAGTGGCATTCCCATCGCTGACACCCACACAACCAACATCCTGGGGGTTACCATTGATCAAAAACTGAACTGGACTAGCCATATTAATACTGTAGCTACCAGGGCAGATCAAGGGTTGGGAATCCTACGACGAGTAACACGCTTCCTGATACCCCAAAGCCTGTCCACCAGACATCTACAAGCACAAGTCAGGAGTGTAATCGAATGCGCTCCACTTTGCTGGATGAGTGCAGCTCCAACAACAAAGAAGCTCTATCCAGGAGAAAGCAGCCTAATTGATTGCACCCCCTTCCATAAACATTCAAACCTTCCACCACTTTCCAAACAGTAGCAGCTGTGTATACCATCTACAAGATACACTGCAGTAACTCATAAAGGTTCCTCAGACAGCAACTTCCAAACCCACAACCACTACCATCTAGAAGGACAAGAGCAGCAGAAACCTGGGAAGCCCACCACCTGGAAGTTCTCCTCCAAGTTACTCACCACCTTGACTTGGAAATATATTGCCATTCCTTCACTGTCCCTGGGGCAACATCCTGGAATTCCCTCCCTAACAGCACAGGGGATGTACCTACACCTCCAGGACTGCAGCAGTTCAAGAAGGCAGCTCACCACTACTTCGGAAGGGCAACTGGGGAAGGGCAATAAATGCTGGCCTGACCAGCATTGTCCATATCCCGTAAATTAATTTTTAAAAATTTAATATTGGACAGAGATATGTCTAGTGTTGTTATATGGTATGTATTGTAGATATTATTGATGGTTCTGTAATAAAATACATGGATTATTATTTCTACTTTTGTAACGTAGTACTGTACCTACATTATATATTTCCAGTTATAGTCATTGCAGCACTGACAGAATCCATTTGGGAACTCAACTCAATGCTGACTCTCTGTACAGCAATCCAGTCAGTGCCATTCCCCCTCGATATCCCTGTTCACCAGCAAGTTTATTTTCTTCAAGTAACCATCCTATTTTACTTTAAATTATTGATCATCTCGACTTCCACAACCCTTGTGGGCAGTGAGTTCCCTGTCATGACTAAATAAAATTCTTCCTCAGAATTTCCCTACCTCTAATCAGTAAATATACTTATATGGAGATTCTCTACTCTTGTACAGGTTTTAGTGAGTTTAGATTTGTTGATCAGCGCCTTCACGAAAACTGGGAGGGAAAATAAGTGAATACAATCTGTATATTACACACATTTTTCATCCAGTAATATCAACATATATCTGTCTGGCAGCCTGCATGAAGATTTTCAGGTCTCTGTGTCCAGGACAGGAAGCAGTGAGCTTGGATCTGTCAATGAGCCTGAATCAGCACCTTCAGGAGAATTGGGAGGGTGAATATTAGATACAATGAAAATGAAATGAAAATCGCTTATTGTCACAAGTAGGCTTCAAATGAAGGTACTGTGAAAAGCCCCTAGTCGTCACATTCCGGCGCCTGTTCGGGGAGGCTGTTACGGGAATTGAACCGTGCTGCTGGCCTGCCTTGGAGTGTGTGGGATTGAGATTTACAGCATTTCAGGGGAAGAGAGAGGAAAGAATGTTCGATATAAACTAGAATTGACTGTTCTGAGTTTCTATCCTGTCCTGACAATGATTACTATTGTAAAATCTGTTTGCAGGAAGTTCGAACGAGAGGAGTTTGAGGCCGATATCTCAAACTAAATATCACATCAAGAACTGACTGAGTAACTCAATTCTTGGGATCATCGGCCTTTGAATCTAGAAGGAGAAATGTTTGTCTATTCTGTCTGCTTCACGAGATTTTAAACATTAGTGTGTCTGGAAAAGCACTGAGACACAAACACACACCCGTGTGAGACTGTTACAGAGCACTGACTGTGGAAAGAGCTTTAACCAGTGACACAGTCTGAAAAAGTACTACACCATTCACAGCAGGGAGAGACTGTATAGGTGTTCTGTGTGTGGACGAGGCTTCACTGATTGGTCAACGCGGTGAGACGCAAGATCACCTGGACCATGGAGAAACCATGGAAATGTGAGGATTGTGGGAAGGGATTCACAGCCCCACACGAGCTGGCAAGGCATCAACACAGTCACACTGGAGAGAGGTCGTTCACCTCTCAGTGTTTAAAGGGATTCACTGCCATTGGCAGCCTGCGGCGACACGAACGAATTCACACTGGGGAGAGGCCATTCATCTGCACTGTGTGTGAAAAGGGGTTCACTGACATTGGCAGCCTGCGGAGACACGAACGAGTTCACACTGGGGAGAGGCCATTCATCTGCACTGTGTGTGATAAGGGATTCACTGACATTAGCAGCCTGCGGAGACACGAAAGAGTCCACACTGGAGAGAGGCCTTTCACCTGCTCTCAGTGTGATAAGGGATTCACTGACATTGGCAGCCTGCGGAGACACGAACGAGTTCACACCGGAGAGAGGCCATTCATCTGCACTGTGTGTGATAAGGGATTCACTCATTTACACAACCTGCAGACCCACCAGCGAGTTCACACCGGGGAGAGACCATTCATCTGCACTGTGTGTGATAAGGGATTTACTCGGTTACCCCACCTGCAGAGACACCAGAGAGTTCACACCGGGGAGAAGCCGTTCATCTGCACTGTGTGTGATAAGGGATTCACTCAGTTATCCCACCTGCAGAGACACCAGCGAGTTCACACCGGGGAGAAGCCGTACATCTGCACTGTGTGTGATATGGGATTCACTCAATTATCCAACCTGCGTAGCCACAATGTCACTCACACCAAGAGCAGGCCCTTTAAATGCTCTGACTGCAGGAAGGGTTTCAAAAGCGCTCAGCTACTGATGTCCCACCAGCGCATTCACACTGAGGAGAGACCGTTCAGCTGCTCTCACTGCACAAAGAGGTTTCAAACATCATCCAGATTGCGGAGACACCAGCGAGTTCACACTGGAAAGAAGCCATTCACCTGCTCTCACTGTGGGGAGGGATTCACTCAGTCGTCCAACATGCTGAAACACCAAAGGGTTCACAAGTGATGTTGGGTTAGATTCTGCTGTTAATCACATCCAGGACTGAACCTGGAGTGGGTGAAAGTGTTTGTCTCCTCGCCAACTCCTGGTGCTCGGACGTGGTGACCCTGGCGAACTACTGCTCCCCGGATCTGGAATACCCGACTGTGAAGTGCCGTCCAAACTACCTTCCATGGGAATTCTCTTCTGCCATCATCACGGCGGTCTACATCCCACCCCAGGCGGAAGTGAAGAAGGCGCTTGATGAATTGTACACCGCACTGTTATAAATAACAATGAAGCAGAATACCCGGAGGCCTTGTTCATCGTGGCCGGGGACTTCAACCAGGCCAACCTCGAGTGTACTGCCAAAATTTCACCAACACATCTCCTGTCCCGACAGGGACCCCAACATCCTTGACTGGAAGTATCGGCAGTATCAAGGTGCTAAAGTACGTCCTGTACTTTCCCACTAACTTACAGACAAAACAGCAGCAACTGTACTGTGTATAAACGTGTGTTATTGTAACTACTCCCAGAGATGCTTCGGTTCGCTGAAGCATTCCCTGCATGTTTGTAATAAAGATTCCCAAACTTTACCCAACTCTAGACTCCGAGTGACATTTGTCCCAAAACAACCTGGTGTCAGGAACAGGATCCACTGACGGCTCTGATTAAAGGAAAGTCCCCGTGGACAGCAGATACCGGGGTGAGTATTGTTTGTTTTATACCACCCGTGTTTAGTTCAGTTTGACTGACCACTGGGGACTCCTCAGAACCTCAGGGAGCTGTTTCTGGTCTGTTTCTTTGACATCCATTCAATGCAATTTCAATAACTGGAACATTTCAGGCAGGGAATTGTCGGTTTTACACCAAGGATATGTTTGGGGGCGATACTGAAGTCCCCGTGACCGAGAGGGTTTTGTAGCTGCCAAAATATGAGGGGATAAAGGCGTACGGGAGGTAAAACAGAAAGAGTTAGGCAGTTGGACAGAGTTTGGCGTGTGTTCAGAGGTCCCAGATAGGGGTCAGCCAGCATCATCACATCGATGGATCTGCACAGAAAAGGTCCAACCAGATGGAACTTATAAGGCCCAAGGTGAGGTCAGTGACGCGGGAATTTGAAGAAATCTTTGGAGAGAAAGTGGTCAGAGTGGACTCACCCACAGCGGGAAAGGTAAATTTGAAATTTCTTTGGCCCTTTTCGTGACATTTTCTCGGAACCTTCAGTCAAGAAACATAAAAGCTGCATTTGCGCTGGGGGATCTCCTCCAGAGGGCAGTGTTTCTGCAACCACCAACGGTGCCAGATGGAGATCGAAGACTTTGGAAGTTCAATAAGTTTGTCTATGTTTTGAACAATGTTTCAAGTGTATGGCACTTCTCAGTTAGATCAGTTTTGTCCAAGTCAGGTTGTCCCTACCTGAAGGCAGAAGCTGCCGTGCTTTATTGGTACGAAGGCAGGAAACTCTCGGGCATCTTTATGATGCATGTTGATGGCTGCCTATGTGGTGGTACTAGTGAGTTCCAAAATAATGTTACTGACAGGATCAGAACGACATTTAAGGTTGGAGCCAGGCTTCTGGGACCTTTAAATAAATTGGATTGGAAATCGGGCAGTGTGGGGGTCTGACGTGACTTTACATCAACAATCTCAGGGAGACAGTATGAACCCTGTCACAGTCAATGGGGCCAGGGCCTCACAGAAAGATGAAGATGTTTCCAAAGCTGGGACTGAGCTGCTGCAAAGTTGAATTGATGAATGGAGCCCACAGGCAAGGCCGGATACAAGTTTTGATGTCTTTGAGCTGAGTTCTGTAATGAAACATCCAGAAGTCGAGGATATTTAACGGGCAAACAAAACATTAAAAAATACAAGGTGGAGAAATGTGTGCTGAAATTTCCATCTTTGGGTGAGCTGCAAAATATAAAATGGATTTTTTTAGTGATGCCTCACTCGGATGAGCCTGGCTCAGTGTCTGTACACTGAGTGATGTGTAAGAATCTCTTTCAGCAGAAGAACAGACGAACATTTCTCATTCTAAATTCAAAGGTCGATGATATTCAGCTCCCATGAATCGAGTGACTCTGTCACATCTTGATGTGATGTTTGGTGTGAAATTTCTGTCTGTAACTCCTCCCCTTCTAATATCCTGTAAAAGGAGTTTACAAAAGCCATCACTGTTAGTGCAGGATACCCAAATGAAATGTGAAATTCGATCCTATTGTAAGATCCGGGTTTGGCTCCAATCTCAATTGTAACACTCAAATCAATTACACGTCAGACTGTGTTGTGAAAGTTACCTGCAGCTCCTGACTAGTTACAGACCATTCCAGGTACAAGAATATTGTCACAGAATTTATTAAGTTAATTGTAATAAGTACAAAATCACAATAATTAACAAAGGCAGTGGATCAGTCCGTTCACTCTGGATCACCAGCTCTCAGCTTCCAGGTGACTGTGGAGCTGGCTCTTGTTCTGTTGACTGAAGTCTATCCTCTTACTTCATGTTGAGTTGTGCACCGAGCTCAAGAATTGTAGCTCATTAACCCTTTCTAGTACCTACCTCTACGCATGGCTGGTAGTTTCCTGTGGTTCTGATTGGCCCAAGCAGCCCATGATCAGTCCCTGATTGGTTAAATGGCGCACGATCACTGTCTGATTGCTCTCTGAAGGATATCGGTCACCTTGCTGATGTGTGATGTCAGTTTCTCATTGTGGTGTCACTTCCTCATGATTAATATTCGTCAGGCTCATCGTCCTAACTGATGCCTAAAGTCACCCATGATTATTGTGGTACATTAATTACAAGCCTTATTTAATACTTCCTGTACACTCTACCTACAATGTAACTACTGTTAGGAGGCCCATTAACTACTCACACAAGAGACCTTGTAACTTATTAGTTCTTATCTCGAGCAAAGCTGATTCCACACCCTTAACGGTCAGGCTAAGTTGATCTCTCTGTCCTGAACTAATGTAATCCTTAATGAACAGGAGCAATCCCATCATCTTTTCCGAGCTTCATGCATTCCAATATGTCAAATACCCTTCAACATTTAGATTCCAGCCTTGGTCCCCTTTCAAACAAGTCTCTGTAACGTCTATCAGGACACACATTTATCTCTATCCGTGCTGACAATTCTTTTTTTTAAATTTAGAGTACCCAATTCATTTTTCCAATTAAGGGGCAATTTAGCATGGCCAATCCACCTAGCCTGCACATCTTTCAATTGTGGGGGTGAAACCCACGCAAACACGAAGAGAATGTGCAAACTCCACATGTCAGTGACCCAGAGCCAGGATCGAACCTGGGACCTCGGCGCCGTGAGGCAGCACTGCTAACCACTGCACCACCGTGCTGCCCCATCTGCGCTGACAATTCATCCAATCTCTGTCAAATGCTGTGTGCATTTTCAATCCATTTTCAGGGGTTCAATAATCCAATAGGGATTTCAAGTGAAACCTCTTCATCCAGCGAGTTGTGAGAATGTGGAACTCGCTACCACAGTGAGTGGTTGAGGTGAACAGCATGAATGCTGCATGAACAGCTGTATCTTGACAAGGGAGAAAGGAATAGAAGGATATGCTGATGGGGGGAGATGAAGAGGGCTGGGTGGAGGCTCATGTGGAGCATAAATACTGACAGAGACCAATTGAGCCGACTGGCCTGGCCCTGTGCTGTAGACTCAATGGAACCGAGACAAATGTATTTATTTTAGATCCACCTGATAAAACTCTTTTCTTGGGATGGAGACATCACGGGCTGGGTCAGCATTTGTTACCCATTCATAATTGCCCTTGAACTGAGTGGCTTGCTAGGTCATTACAGTGGGGGACAGTTAAGAGTCAACCACATCTGTGTGGCTCTGGAGTCACGTGTGGGCCAGACCAGGTAAGGATGGCAGATTTCTTTCACTGAAGGACATTAGTAAAACAGATGGGTTTTTACAACAATTGACAATGGTTTCATGGTCATCATTAGACTTTTAATTCCAAATTTTTATTGAATTAAAATCTCACCATCTGTCCTGGTGGGATTCGAACCCCAGAATAATACCTGGGTCTCTGGATTACTAGTCCAGTGGCAATACCACTAGGCCACCGCCTCCCCCATACTATCCAGGATAAAATAAACACAAAGTCGTGAGACTGTCCAGAATGTACCTGTTGTGTAGAACCTTGGTCAGACCGCAGCTGGAGGACTGTGTGCAGTTTTACTGCCCTTGTCGCCAGAGGGAAAGGGCAACAAAGGTTCACCAGACTTGTTCCGGGGATGGCAGGACTGCCCTTAGAGGAGAGATTGGAGAAACCTGGCCTGTATTCTCTAGTGTCAAATAATGAGAAGTGATCACAATGAAACCTACAAAATACTGAAAGGAATAGACAGGGGAGGTGCAGGTGAGATGTTTCCCCTGGTTGGGGAGTCTGGAACCAGTGGACACAATTTCAAAATAAGGGGGAAGCCACTTAGGACCGGTCTCGGAGGAGACATTTTTTTACTCCGAGTGTTGTGAATCTTTGGAATTCTCTACCCCAGAGGGCTGTGGAAGCTCAGTCATTGAGTGTGTTTAAAGCAGAGACTGACAGATTTCTAAATAGCAATAACACAAAGGGATATGGGGATAGTGTGGGGGACCCAGACTCACTCACTCACTCACACAGACTCACTCACTCACTCACACAGACTCACTCACTCACTCACACAGACTCACTCACTCACACAGACTCACTCAATCACTCACTCACTCACTCACACAGAATCACTCACTCACTCCCACATACTCACTCAATCACTCACTCACTCACTCACACAGACTCACTCAAGTGGATGATCAGCCATGATTGTATTGAATGTTGGCGCAGGCTCGATGGGCTGAATGGCCAAGTCCTGCTCCTATGTTCCAATGATACAAAGAAAAGTAGGAAAGTGAATTGTGAAGAGGACATAAGGAGGTTACAAGGTGATATAGATAGGTTAAGTGAGTGGAAAAAATATGCAAAATGGAGAATAATGTGGGAAAATGTGAAATTGTCCATTTTGGCAGGAAGAATAAAAAAGCTTCTTATCTAAACGGTGAGAGATTGCAGAGCTCTGAGATTCAGAGGGATCTGGGTGTCCAAGAGCATGAATCACAAAAGGCGAGTATACAGGTACAGCAAGTAATTAGGAAAGCTAATAGAATGTTATTGTTTATTGTGAGGGGAATTGAATACAAAAGTAGGTTATGCTCCTGTGAGCGGGAATGAATCCAAAAGAATCCCTCGACATTCAGGTCTGCTTCAAACACAAAACAGTTTATTGTTGTAACACCGGCGGGGAGTAAGCCTCTGGGCAAAGGCAGATACCTCTCCACTGAACAAAGGGAATCATCATCATTTATACAATTTCAAATAGTTAGTCAGCCCAAGTCAGCCGGACACGATCCAATCACAATGATTGTAGATTACACACATTGACTGGTAGATCCAATGAAAGTGGTTACTGGGCAGCAGGGAATTGTGTGATCAGCTCATGGACAGCTAGGGGGTTACTCATGATGCCTTCCAGACCCCCTCATCGACCATCCTTGGGTCTCGTGTATACATAACTCACTTATCTTAACCTTGTTACTGGCTGGTACCATTGTCAGAATTCCATAAGAGCATCCCCCTTTGTGAGGGAGAGAGTGAGCTGACTGGTGGTGATTTAATCTGACGGTCACCACACCTCAGACGAGGGACAATGTTGAGGAGGCGGGGCCTTCATGGATGGCCTCAGCCGGTACGGCAGTTGAACCCACGCTGTTGGTGTCGCTCAGTATCACAAACTAGCCATCCAGCCAACTGAGCTAACCAATCCCCTGAAATATTAGTTATTGCCTGTCTCCCGTCACACCATTTAATGTTGTTTCTCAGTCCATGTCAGACAACCTGCCCCATACCTTGATAATTTTCTTCTGCGAGAAACACGAGATAAATTAAACAAAAGAACCATGTACCCTCCATGGCCCATCTCCATGGCAAGGTGGCATGCTTTAGGGGGATCCAAACAGAAATGGGAAGGAAACATCTTCCAACTTCCAAACCAACTTTCAATCTGTGATCCTTGTGAAATTTGAAACCAGGTATTCGCAACAAGGCTCGAAGAGCAACAGCCCACTGGAGTCAAAGTCATGAGACCGGCCAGTCCAGTAGAGGAAACTCTCCAACCATCCCCATTGACCAACTGTCAGAATGAACAAAATGTAGTCCTGGATGTCATTGAGAACAGAAACAATAACAGTAGAATCCAACCCCTGTAATCACTTGTGAACTTGTTTGTGTCTCAGCAGGTGCGTTGAATCACGGAATCCCTTCCCACATTCAGAGCAGGTGAACAAACTCTCCCCAGTGTGAACTCGCTGATGTGCCTGCAGATGGGATAACTGAGTGAATCCCTTCCCACACGGAGAGCAGGTGAACGGCTTCTCCCCAGTGTGAACTCACTGGTGTCTCTGTAGGTTGGATAACTGAGTGAATCCCTTCCCACACGGAGAGCAGGTGAATGGCTTCTCCCCAGTGTGAACTCGCTGGTGTCTCTGTAGGTTGGATAACCGAGCGAATCCCTTCCTACAATGAGAGCAGGCGAATGGCTTCTCCCCAGTGTGAACTTGACGGTGTGCCCGCAGGTTGGATAACAAAGTGAATGTCTTCCCACACTGAGAACAGGTGAATGGCCTCTCCCCAGTGTGAACTCGCTGGTGTGTCTGCAGGTGGGATAACCGAGTGAATCCCTTCCCACACTGGGAGCAGGCGAATGTCCTCTCCCCAGTGTGAACTCGCTGGTGTGACTGCAGGCTGGACATATGAGTGAATGCCTTCCCACACTGGGAGCAGGTGAATGGCTTCTCCCCAGTGTGAACTTGCTGGTGTGTCTGCAGGTGGGATAAGAGAGTGAATCCCTTCCCACACTGGGAGCAGGTGAATGGCTTCTCCCCAGTGTGAACTTGCTGGTGTGTCTGCAGGTGGGATAAGAGAGTGAATCCCTTCCCACACTGGGAGCAGGTGAACGGCCTCTCCCCAGTGTGAACTCGCTGATGTGACTGCAAGTTATCGAACCGAGTGAATCCTTTCCCACACTGAGAGCAGGTGAACAACCTCTCCCCAGTGTGAGTTCGCTGGTGTATCTGCAGGCTGATCAACTGAGTGAATCTCTTCTCACACTGAGAGCAGGTGAACGGCCTCTCCCCAGTGTGAACTCGCTGATGTATCTGCAGATGGGATAACTGAGTGAATCCCTTCCCACACTGGGAGCAGGCAAACGGCCACTCCCCTGTGTAAACTCGCTGGTGTCTCTGCAGGTTGGATGAGGAAATGAATCCCTTCCCACACTGAGAGCAGGTGAATGGCCTCTCCCCAGTGTGACTGCGTCGATGAATCTCCAGCGCAGATGGGACTCTGAATCCCTTCCCACAGTCCCCACATTTCCATCGTTTCTCCATATTTTGGGTCTATTTGTGTCTCTCCAGGGCGGACAATCAGTTGACGCCTTGTTCACACACAGAACACGTGTACGGTCTCTTCCTGCTGTTTTTTCAGGCTGTGTAACTGATTAGAGCTCTTTCCACAGTCAGTGCTCTGGAACACTCTCACTCGGGTGTGTGTGTCTCGGTGCTTTTCCAGTCACACTGATGTTTTAAAATCTTCTCAAGCCAACAGACGAGGCAAACATTTCTCCTTCTAGATTCAAAGTCCGATGATGTTCATGCCCTGATGAATCGAGTGACTCAGTCTGATCGAGACGCTTAGTTTGAGATATCTGTCTGTAATTCCTCCTTTTCTAATATCCTGTAAAAACAATTTACAAAACACATCAGTGTCAGTACAGGACAGAAACTCAGAACACACGGGGACTTCCGGTTGCGACATGTCGGGAGCGGCCGCATATGAGGCAGCTCTCATCCGGGGACTTTGTTTTCCATCTTTTTCACCCAGTCTTTGAGGGGGTTTGGGGATATTTCAAATTTGTCAATGGGATAAAGCTCAATTACTGTGGAAATGTCCAAGAAACCAAGTTTGAAGAAGCCAGCGGGCAAAGAATCGTCATCCGATTCAGATTCTTTTCCAGGCTCATTGGAAACAAAATGGCGGCGGCTGCTGCCGAAGCGAAAGTTATGGTGTTGTCAGTTGAGATGCTCATGGGCATCTTAGCAACAGCCGACTATCTCCGAGGATGTCCCTATATCAACCGAGGAGCCCCCAGCTCCTATTCAATTGATAAACGGTAAAGGGTGCAGGGCATGGGGGTGGCTCTTTCGATGAAGAGCAAGCGGATTGTCTCTTTAGAGGCTAAGATGGTCTTTTGGCTGATAATAACAAATCTCTATGTGCCAAAGTAGACGACTTAGAGAATCGCTTCAGGAGACAAACTCTTCGCGTTATGGGGCTGCTGGAGGGATTGGAGGGCCCGCACCCGACTGAATACACGTCCAGGATGTTTGGGAAGATGGTGGGGAGGGTGAACAGTTGTTCCTTCCTGAGCTGGATGGGGCCCATCACTCGCTCTGTCAGACGCCTTGCCCAGGAGAGCCACCTCGGGCAATTACCGTCAGGTTCCACAGTTACCGGGATAAGGAACGAGTCCTGAGGTGGGCGAATGATCACCGTAACTACAAATGGGATAGCCATGCCATCAGGCCCCATCAGGATGTGGGGGCGGAGCTGCCAAAAAAGAGGGCGGCATTTATCAAGCCCAAGGCTGCACTTTTCATACGTGGTGTTCGGTTTGGGGTGGTTTACCCAGCACACCTCACAGTGAGTTTTAATTCAAAAGACCACTACTTTTGAGGCGCTGGATGATGCCGATGCTTTTGTGAGGAAGCTCAGGCTCGGTATTTTTGTATTATATATGGGGTCTTGTTGTTTTTGGAGAGGGATTGTGGTTTTGGGGTCTTGTTGGGGTTTCTTGTACCAGTTTGTATTTGACTGTTTTTTTGTGGGGGTGGGGGTTTCCTTTATTTAAAGTTGGGTGCAGGTGGGAGGGGGGTTTGTTATGGTTACTCAGTTTTATATGCCCCGTGGGGGAGTTGCCCTGCGAGCTGAAGAAGGTAGTTAATGGGAACAAAGTGGTGGGGGTAACTGCAGCTCATTAACATAGTATAGGTTTTAGATTATGGGCTGAGTGTGTTGGTTCTGTTTGGCGTTAAGGATTGTTGAGCAAGGATTGTTGAGCTAAGGGTCTGAGGGGGTTCTTCGGGCTTTTGGTTGTGGTTTTAATGAGAGGCAGGGAGATGGGGGATGGAGAGCTGGGGGATGGAGAGCTGGGGGATGGAGAGCTGGGGGATGGAGACCTGGGGGATGGGGAGCTGGGGGATGGGGAGCTGGGGGATGGGGAGCTGGGGAGCTGGGGGATGGGGAGCTGGGGGATGGGGAGCTGGGGGATGGGGAGCTGGGGGATGGGGAGCTGGGGGATGGGGAGCTGGGGGATGGGGAGCTGGGGGATGGGGAGCTGGAGGATGAGGAGCTGGGGGATGGGGAGCTGGGGGATGGGGAGGGTTTATCAACAGTGACTACAGCTTGCTCTTTGCTCTGTTTTGTTGGGGGCCTGGTGGCCGACTCAGGTGGGCTCGATGCCGATACTTTTTCAGTCATTTTAGAATGATCTCTTTTGGTGGATATGGCTGACTGGGGTACGGGGTGGGTGGGGGTAAACCCTCAATCCGACTGGCCATTTGGAATGTGAGGATGTGAGGGGGTTGAACGGTCTAGTGAAGAGATCAGGGATATTCGCTTATGTGAAGAGTTTGAATGCGGATGTGGTGTTTTTGCAGGAGGGCCATTTGCGGGTCAGGATCAGACACTGTTACGGAAGGCTTGGGTGGGACAGATGTAGGTCCCAGGGGACCGCAGTGTTGATAAGTAAAAGCGTTTCTTTTTCAGCTTTTCGAATTCTGACAGATCCGAATGGGAGACACGTGATTGTCAGTGGGTCTTTCGTGGGCACCTTGATAGTCCCAGTACATGTGTCCACTCCGAATTGGGACGATCACAGTTTATATTAATAAATTACTGACCTCTATTCCTGACTTGGACACACATCAGCTAATCTTGGGGGGAGACTTTAATTGTGTTTTGGATCCTAGTCTGACCGATCTATGCCCAGGTCTGTGATTCCTTCGGGGTGGCCAAAGTGGTGGTGACTTTCATAAGACCATATGACATAGGAGCAGAATTAGGCCACTCGGCCCATCGAGTCTGCTCCGCCATTCAATCATGGCTGATATTTTCTCATCCCCATTCTCCTGCGTTCTCCCCATAACCCCTGATCCCCTTATTAATCAATAACCCATCTAACTTCATGGAGCAGATTGGGGGGCAGAAATTCATACCTTGGATCCGTTGTTATAAAGGCCTCCCACCACTAGTGTTTATACAAATATGCTGAGCTCAGGTTATTTTCAGTTGGATAGGGGCACAAGGCAGTGTTGCCCACTGTCTCTGCTTCTGTTTGCCTTGGGGTGGCATGGTGGCACAGTGGTTAGCACTGCTGCCTCACAGCACCATGGACCCGGGTTCAATTCCAGCCTTGGGTGACTGTCTGTGTGGAGTTTGCCCTTTCTCCTCGTATCTGAGTGGGTTTCCTCCTGGAGCTCCGGTTTCCTCCCACAGTCCAAAGATGTTCAGGTGAGGTGGACCGGCCGTGATAAACATCCCCCTAGTGTCCAAAAGGGGATGGTTGGGTTACAGGAATAGGGTAGAGGTGTGGGCCTAGGTAGGATGCTCTTTCAGAGGGGCGGTGCAGACTTGATGGGCCGAATTGCCTCCTTCTGTACTGTAGGAATTCGATAATACTATGAATAAAGCCATTGGCTACTACGTTGAGGTTTTCCGGGTGATGGACAGGGTTAGAGAGGCGAGGGAGAGAGCACAGGGTGTCCCTGTATGCAGATGATCTGCTTCTTTATATCACGGACCCAGTCTCCATGATGGATGAGATAATGAAGCTTTTGTGGAGTTTTGACTCCTTTTCTGGGTACAGAGTAAATCCGGACAAGAGCTCATATTATCTGGTGATCCCCCAGAGAGGGGGGCTGACCTGGGGATGTTGCCTTTTAACCTTGCCAGATCCAGCTTGGTTATCTGGGAATCCACGTAGCCCACGAGAGGGCCTCTCTTCAGAAATGTCAGTTTGCTCGGCTGGTGAATGAGGTCAGGGCAGATTTGCAGAGGTGGCAACCTCCCACTGTCTTTGGCCGACAGGGTTCAGATGGTTAACATGAACATCCTTCCGAGGTTGCTGTTTCTTTTCCAATGTCTCCCTATCTTTTATCTTTCTTCACAAATCATCCAATGTTAAAATCAATACGCTGATTACTTCTTTCATTTGGGTGGGAAGGACCCCGAGGATTTGCAGGACATTCCTGCAGAGAGAGAGAGACAGGCTTAGCCATATTTCATCTGTTTAAGAAGGGTAGCAAGGATAATCCAGGGAACTACAGGCCGGTGAGCGTTACGTCAGTGATAGGGAAATTACTGGAGAGAATTCTTCGAGACAGGATCTACTCCCATTTGGAAGCAAATGGACGTATTAGTGAGAGGCAGCATGGTTTTGTGAAGGGGAGGTCATGTCTCACTAACTTGATAGAGTTTTTCGAGGAGGTCACTAAGATGATTGATGCAGGTAGGGCAGTGGATGTTGTCTATATGGACTTCAGTAAGGCCTTTGACAAGGTCCCTCATGGTAGACTAGTACAAAAGGTGAAGTCACACGGGATCAGGAGTGAGCTGGCAAGGTGGATACAGAACTGGCTAGGTCATAGAAGGCAGAGAGGAGCAATGGAAGGATGCTTTTCTAATTGGAGGGCTGTGACTAGTGGTGTTCCGCAGGGATCAGTGCTGGGACCTTTGCTGTTTGTAGTATATATAAATGATTTGGAGGAAAATGTAACTAGTCTGATTAGTAAGTTTGCAGACGACACAAAGGTTGGTGGAATTGCGGATAGCGATGAGGACTGTCAGAGGATACAGCAGGATTTAGATTGTTTTGGAGACTTGGGCGGAGAGATGGCAGATGGAGTTTAATCCGAACAAATGTGAGGTAATGCATTTTGGAAGGTCTAATGCAGGTAGGGAATATACAGTGAATGGTAGACCCCTCAAGAGTATTGAAAGTCAGAGAGATCTAGGTGTACAGGTCCACACAGGTCACTGAAGGGGCAACACAGGTGGAGAAGGTAGTCAAGAAGGCATACAGTATGCTTGCCTTCATTGGCCGGGGCATTGAGTATAAGAATTGGCAAGTCATGTTGCAGCTGTATAGAACCTTAGTTAGGCCACACTTGGAGTATAGTGTTCAATTCTGGTCGCCACACTACCAGACGGATGTGGAGGCTTTAGAGAGGGTGCAGAAGAGATGTACCAGAATGTTGCCTGGTATGGAGAGCATTAGCTATGAGGAACGGTTGAATAAACTTGGTTTGTTCTCACTGGAACGACGGAGGTTGAAGGGCGATCTGATAGAGATCTACAAAATTGTGAGGGGCATAGACAGAGTGGATAGTCAGAGGCTTTTCCCCAGGGTAGAGGGGTCAATTACTCAGGGGCATAGGTTTAAGGTGCGAGGGGCAAGGTTTAGAGTAGATGTACGAGGCAAGTTTTTTTACACAGAGGGTAGTGGGTGCCTGGAGGTGGTGGAAGCAGGGACGATCGTGACATTTAAGGGGAGTCTTGACAAATACGTGAATAGGATGGGAATAGAGGGATACGGACCCAGGAAGTGTAGAAGATTGTAGTTTAGTCGGGCAGCATGGTCGGCACAGGCTTGGAGGGCCGAAAGGCCTGTTCCTGTGCTGTACTTTTCTTTGTTCTATTATTGGGCAGCCAATATTGAAAGGGTGCTGGGGTTATTCAGAGATCTGAATTCTATATGGGGGTAGATGGAGACAGGCACTTGTCAGGGTCCAGTTTACGGGCCTTGGTTAATGCCTTGCTTCCGTTTTCTCCTATGAAATGTACCTTGAGCCCTGTGGTGGTGGCTACACTGAGGGTTTGGAGACAGTTCAGGCAACGCTATTGGCTCAGCTCAATATTGTTGTTGGCCCCTCTCTATGGGACTCACCACATTTTGCCTACGGATTTAGATTTAGGTCCTGGAGGAGGGAAGCTCTGGAAAAGTTTGGTGACTTGTTTGTGAACGGCAGGTTTATTGGTTTTGATGAACTGGTGGAAAAATTACAACTCGCGAGCTCTAATTTTCTTAGATGCATGATTTCCTACGTAAGGAGATCTCGGCGTTTCCTTTAGCACGCCTGCCGTCTCTGATGATTTGGATTCTATCTCTTGCTGACGTGGGTGAGGGTAGGATTTCAGATATCTACAGTCTGCTAAGCAAGCTCCACTGAATGAGGTGAAGAGAAAGTGGAAGGGGGAATTGGATCTGGTTTCTGTGGAGGGGGTGTGGAGTGAGACTGTACAGGGTCAACACAACCTCCTCCTGTGTTAAGTGGAGCTTGACAGGGGACATCTGACTAGATTGTGTGGTTTTGTTCTCGGGGGTGGCAGACAGGTGAGCTTGGTGTTCTCGGGTCTGGCGAATCATAAAAGGTACCATCTTTTTAGCCAGACAAATAAATGTGTCAAGCTGAGGGAGCAAAGGATGTCAATGTCTTTCAGAGAGAGAGAGAGACCTGGGCCAACCTTTGCAGAGTCTGCACCCTCCCTGGATTCACTTCCTTTCCCTTCGGTTGCTGCAAGTCACCAATTAAAGATCAGAATGAGAAAATAAATGGAAAGGGGGAGAAAATAAAGTATTTTACTCACAGATGTTGGAGACAAGAGGAAGTATCAGTCTGGGTAAAGCTCAATAGTCATTCACACAAAGCCCGCGCTCTGATTGGCTGGAGGGCAAAAGTCCTTCCGGTGGCCCACTCTTTCCTTTCAACATTTCAGCGGGAAGTCAGGGCGGGGGAGGGTCTCTGCACATGCGCAGCTGCCTCTCTGTTATGGACATGCGCATTACCGGTCGACGTTGGGACGCAAACGGAATTGTCGGTGTTTGGAGCATGCGCATTCGGAATAATGGGCCTGTTCGTTTTGGAAAGCCCGAGCAAAACTAAGGAGGTGGGTGGAAAGATTTGGAAATACTCTGTGGAGCCGCAAAACCTGATGAATAGTTGTCAGCTCCCTGATTCTGGTTCGGGAAATTCTTTCCCAGGACCAGGCTCAAGTTAATGCCCAAAATATTTGTTCAGTGAGTGGAGGATAGGGAGGGGAAAACAATAAGGTTAGACCCCGCCCCTCATGCACTCTGACTGGCTGAAGGACCGAGCGGCTGTCTCCGTCCTGTAGCCCCGCCCCTCATTCTCTCTGATTGACTGGAGGACCGAGCGGCTCTCTGAGTCCTCCAGACCCGCCCCTCATTCACTGCGTGCTGGAGGACCATGCGTCTGTCTCAGTCCTCCAGTCCCGCCCCTCATTCACTCAAATGGCTGACACAGTCCTCCAGCCCCGCACCTCATTAACTCTGACTGGCTGGAGGGCCAAGCGGCAGTCTCAGTCCTCCAGGCCCGCCCCTCATTATCTCTGATTGGCTGGAGGACCAGTCGGCTCTCAGTCCTCCAGACCCGCCTCTCATTCACTCTGATTGGCTGGAGGACCAGGCAGCTCTCAGTCCTCCAGCTCCGATCCGTTACCTGGAGACTGTGCAGCGCATTCCCAACGGAAGGTATTCAAATTCCGGCTCCAAAATCACACCCTAGCGAGTAGGCCGTGAATCCCCAAGGAAAGGTTTTTTCATTGAGCTCCGAAAATCCGGACCTCTCAGTCCACTCCCTGGAAACTAGGCCGTGAATCCCCGAGGAAAGGTCTTTATACTGACTGCTCCGAGACTCTGCCTCTCCAAGTCCACTCCCTGAAGACAGGGAGAAAGAGGCGTTAGAGACTCGGTATTGGGGAATGAGAGAGGAAAGAATGTTCTCCAGGAACTAGAATTGTCTGTTCTGAATTTCTATCCTGTGCTGACAGTGATGTCTTTTGTAAACTCCTTTTACAGGATATGAGAAGAGGAGGAATTACAGACAGAAATCTCAAACGTAACGTCTCGATCTGACAGTCACCAGATTCCCTGGGAATCTGACTATCATCAGCCTTTGAATCTAGAAGGGAAGAAGAACTGTTTGCCTAATCTGACAGCCTCTAAAGGATTTTAAACATCATTGTGACTGGAAAAGCACTGAGACCCCCCCCCCCCCCCCCCCCATGAATCAACATTGTGCCATTCACAGCGGGGAGTGACACGTGTGAACGAGACTTCCAACTAATTTTCTGACCTGGAGAGACACAAGGAGACACAAAACATGGAGAAACCGTGGATATGTGGGGACTGTGGGAAGGGATTCAATGCACCATCTCAACTTGAGTTTCATCAACGCATTCACACCGGGGAGAGGCCGTTCACCTGTGCTCAGTGTCGGGAGGGATTCACTGTGTTATCCCGCCTACAGACACACCAGCGAGTTCACACTGGGGAGAGGCCGTTCAACTGCTCAGGGTGGGAAGGGATTCACTCAGTTATCCCATCGACAGACACACCAGCGAGTTCACACTGGGCATAAGCCATTCAACTGTTCAGTGTGGGAAGTGATTCACTCAGTTATCTCATCTGCGGAGACATCAGCAAGTTCACACTGGGGAGAGGCTGTTCACCAGCTCTCAGTGTGGAAATAAATTCTCTGAGTTATCCAGCCTGCAGACACACCAGTGAGTTCACACTGCGGAGAGGCCTGAGAAAGATGGAAAACAAAGTCCCCGGATGAGAGCTGCCTCACATGCGGCCGCTCCCGACATGTCGCAACCGAAGTCCCCGTCTGTTCTTAATTTCTGCTGTACTGACACTGATGTCTTTTGTAAATTGTTTTTACAAGATATTAGAAAAGGAGGAATTACAGACAGATATCTCAAACTAAACGTCTCAATCAGACTGGGTCACTCGATTCATCAGGGCCTGAACGTCATCGGACTTTAAATCTAGAAGGAGAAATGTTTGCCTCGTCTGTCAGCTTGAGAAGATTTTGAACATCAGTATGACTGGAAAAGTACCAAGCCACACACACCCGACTGAGAGTGTTCCAGAGCACTGACTGTGGAAAGAGCTTTAACCAGTTACACAGCCTGAAAAAAACATCACACCATTCACAGTGGGGAGAGACCGTACACGTGTTCTGTGTGTGAACAAGGCGTCAACTGATTGTCCGCCCTGGAGAGACACAAATAGACCCAAAATATGGAGAAACGATGGAAATGTGGGGACTGGGAAGGGATTCAGAGTCCCATCTGCGCTGGAGATTCATCAACGTAGTCACACTGGGGAGAGGCCCTTCACCTGCTCTCAGTGTGAGAAGGGATTCACTCAGTATTCTGACCTGCAGACACACCAGCGAGTTCACACCGGGGAGAGGCCGTTCACCTGCTCTCAGTGTGAGAAAGGATTCAGTCAGTTATCCAGTCTGCGGACACACCAGCGAGTTCACACTGGAGAGAGACCATTCACCTGCTCTCAGTGTGGGGAGGGATTCATTCAGTTGATCAGCCTGCAGATACACGAGCGAGTTCATAGCGGCAAGTGGCCGTTCACCTGCTCTCAGTGTGGGAAGGGATTCATTTCCTCATCCAACCTGCAGATACACCAGCGAGTTCATACTGGGGAGAGGCCGTTCACCTGCTCTCAGTGTGGGAAGGGAGTCACTCAGTTATCCCACCTGCAGTCCCCACATATCCACGGTTTCTCTCACCTGTGGAGACATCAGCGAATTCACACTGGGGAGAGGCTGTTCACCTGCTCTCAGTGTGGAAATAAATTCTCTGAGTTATCCAGCCTGCAGACACACCAGCGAGTTCACACTGGGGAGAGGCCGTTCACCTACTCTCCGTGTGAGAAGGCCATCACCACGTTATCCAACCTGCGGAAACACCAACGAGTTCACACCAGGGAGAATTAACTCAGTTGGCTGGATGGCTGGTTTGTGATGCAAAGCGACTCCAACATCAGGGGGTTCAACTCCCGTACCGGCTGAGGTTATCCATGAAGGCCCCACCTTTTCAACATTGCCCCTTGCCTGAGGTGTGGTGACCGTCAGATTCAATCACCACCAGTCAGCTCTCTCTCTCTCAAGAGGGCAAAGCAGACTCTGGTCCTCTGGGACTTTGGCGACTCTTATTTCACACAAATACAACAAACATAGATTCCTTTAAGGAGCAAAAATCCAACAGGAAAAGTGATGCAACCGTGGCTAACAAGAAATGTTAAAGATTCCATTAGATCAATGGAGGAGACTCATAAAGTGGCCAAAATAGTCGTAAGCCTGAGGATTGAGAACTTGTTTGAGAATTCAGCAAAGGAGGATCAAGAAACTGATCAAGAGAAAATAGAATATGAGAGCGATAAACATAAAAAACGACTGGAAAAGCTCCTATAGGAATGTGAAAAGGAAAAGATTAGCAAAGACCAATGTGGGTCCATTCCAGGCAGAGACAGGAGTGTTTTTTTTTTAAATTTAGAGTACCCAATTCATTCTTTCCAATTAAGGAGCAATGTAGAGTGGCCAATTCACCAACTCTGGACTTCCGGTGGCGGCTATGGATGGAGACTTCCGGTGGCGGCTATGAAGGAGTAAGTTGCACATTTGGTGGCTCCCGCTCTGGTCGGACTTTTGGACCTTTCCCCTGGACTTTTTTCTGGTTTTAAACAGTAAATTCAAAGGCTGAATCAATTGGACACTGTTTCCACGTATTCGTGTATGGAGCAAAGAACCAGAAGTGCACGAAAAGGCAGAAATAAAAAGTTGGCCAAGAGCTGTGTTGAAGCTGCAGCAGGAGACAGCATGGCCGAGGACGGGACGCCTGGGGTGGCGGCGCTGCGACCATCCGAGCAGTTGATGCAGGTCATCCAGGATGGTTTCGGGGTATAAGCTCAATATGGGGAAGAGCAAGATGTTTGTGGTCCAGGCGAGAGATCAGGAGAGACGACTGCGGGATCTGCCATTCAGAGTGGTAGGGGACAGTTTCAGGTACCTAGGTATCCGAGTGGCGATGGATTTGCGACTAAATAGAATTTGGCCCGGCTGGAGGATCAGATGAAGGAGGGATCCGGAAATGGAATGCGCTCCCGTTGTCTCTGGCGGGCAGAGATTAAACGGTAAAAATGACGGTCCTCCCAAGATTCCTATTCATTTTTCAATGCCTCCCCATCTTCATCCCGCAGTCCTTTTTTCAGCGGGTCAATAAAGTTATTGTGGGCTGTGTGTGACGGGGGGCAAGTCCTCGCGGGTGAAGAGGGCAATGCTCGAGTGGAGTCAGGGGGATCGTGAGCTGGCGCTGCCGAATTTCAGCAATTATTACTGGGCGGCTAACATAGCCATGGTGAGGAGGTGACTGGTGGGGGGGAAGCCGGCGTGGGTGTGCATGGAGGCGGCTTCTTGCAAGGGCACAAGTCTGAGGGCGGTGGTAACAGCGCCTCTACCATTCCCGCCAGCGCGGTACTCCACCAGTCTGAGTGGTGGTGGCGGCCTGAGAGTCTGGGGGCAGTGGAGGGGACATGTGGAAGCAGAGGGGGCATCGGTATGGTCCCCAATCTGCGATAATCACTGCTTTGCCCCGGGGAGGATGGACGGGGGGGTTCCGAATTTGGCGGAGAGCGGGGATCGAGAGGATGGGCGACATGTTTATAGAGGGGAGTTTTCCGAGTATGAGGGCGCTGGAGGAGAAGTTTGCATTGGCGGGGGGAAATGAATTTCGATATCTGCAGGTGCGGGACTTTTTGCGGAAGCAGGTACCAACCTTCCCACTCCTGCCGCTAAGGGGGATTCAGGATAGGGTGGTTTCTAGAGGATGGATAGGAGAGGGAAGCGCCTCGGACATATATAAAGAGCTTATGGGATCGGAGGAGACGCAGACTGAGGAGCCGAAGCAAACGTGGGAGGAGGAGCTGGGGGAGAGTTAGAGGAGGGCCTTTGGGCAGACGCGTTGAGTCGGGTCAACGCGACCGCAACATGTGCCAGGCTCAGCCGGATCCAATTCAAGGCCGTTCACCGGCCCACATGACAGTGGCTCGGATGAGCAGATTCTTTGGGGTGGAGGACAGGTGTGCGAAGTGCGCGGGGGGCCAGTGAACCATGTCCACATGTTCTGGGCATGTCCAAGGCTGAGGGGATTTTGGCAGGGGTTTGCCGACGTCATGTCCAAGGTATTAAATACGAGGGTGGCAATGAGTCCAGAGGTGGCGATTTTCAGGTTGTCGCAGGATCCGGGAATCCAGGAGGAGAAAGAGGCAGATGTTCTGGCCTTTGCTTCCCTGGTAGCCCGGAGATGGATATTACTGGCATGGAGGGACTCAAAGCCCCCGAAATCGGAGACCTGGCTTTTGGACATGGCTGGCTTCCTCTGCCTGGAGAAAATTAAGTTTGCCATGAGAGTCTGTTAGGGTTCACCCGGAGGTGGCAACAATCCGTCAACTTCTTTGCAGAGAATTAATCATCAGCAGAAGGGGGGGGGGGGTTAGGCTCGCGTTGATTATGGGCAGCACGGTAGCATTGTGGATAGCACAATTGCTTCACAGCTCCAGGGTCCCAGGTTCGATTCCGGCTTGGGTCACTGTCTGTGCGGAGTCTGCACATCCTCCCCGTGTGTGCGTGGGTTTCCTCCGGGTGCTCCGGTTTCCTCCCACAGTCCAAAGATGTGCAGGTTAGGTGGATTGGTCATGACAAATTGTCCTTAGTGTCCAAAATTGTCCTTAGTGTTGGGTGGGGTTACTGGGTTATGGGGATAGGGTGGAGGTGTTGATCTTGGGTAGGTGCTCTTTCCAAGAGCCGGTGCAGACTCGATGGGCTGAATGGCCTCCTTCTGCAAATAAAAATTCTATGATTAGGGGGGTAAGTAATTGTTGAACCTGTGGGAGAGGGAGGTGGTATTTGCACTAGGTTAATATTTTCCTTGTTATGTACATTGTTATTTTGTTGCTGTTACAATGCCAAAGAAATACATCAATGAAATGTTTCTTTTTAAAAAACGGGGTGGGGGGGGGGGGGGGGGGGCGGGGGGCGGGGGGAAGGCCCGGGATGGCACCAAGTTGAGGTGGGGGGAGGGAGTAAGGATGTTGTGGCTGTTCGCTGTTGCCATGGTTATTTTGTGTTTTTCTTTGTTAAGTATATATTTGAAAATGCCTCCAATAAAATATTTAAACAAAAAGAATCCCGCCGCCGGCGAATGGCGCGCCGCCGAGAACCACGCGGCTGGGGAACCGCAGAACCCCACGCCCTATCTCTCTCGGTACATCCAGACCATCTAACTCGCCCTATCTCTGTTACCAATTCCAATCTCTGCAACGCTCCCATCAATCTCACATTTTCCTCCCACTGGAACCCTCTAGTTCTCTTTACGATCCACTCAACCTTCGCCCCTTCCGATCTGAGTTTGTCATTCAGAGGCTACATCCTATATCCTCCAGCTCCTACAACCCTTCCTATCTCTGTGACCTCCTCCAATCCCAAAACTATCCCTATTTCTCCAACCTCATTAAGAGGTATAACCCTGTTTATCGTTGTAATATTCTTCAGTTCCTACATCCCCTCCACCCTCCATAACACCCGTTAGCTCAACTCTTAGATAGCACATCAAATTACAGCAGTCTCCTCCAGATGCTGCAACCCTAAAGCCCCTGCAACCCTACCTTATCCCTGAAACCACTTTAACCCCCTCCAACCTCTTTTTTTCTGTTAAATCCTCGATGCCCCCACATTGCACACAGTGCTGTAATCTTCCCCAGCCTCTAAAAATACTCACTATTGCTGTATCCCCTCAATTGCTCCCTTGTCTGATAATCCCAATAGCCATAAAACTCTCTCCATCCCAGTTACTGTGTTGAGACTCTTAATACCACCCCATGCCTGTTACCTTCTCTCAACTGTACAATTCTCCCTGTCTCTGTCACATCCTCCAGCCCCTACAACTCTCTCTATCTCTGTAGCTTCCTCCCATCCCTACAACGCTTCCTATCTCTGTAGCTTCCTCCCATCCCTACAACGCTTCCTATCTCTGTAGCTTCCTCCCATCCCTACAACGCTTCCTATCTTTGAAACCTCCTATTGATGTTACACCCCACCTGAACTTTCATACATCATACAGCCCCAACAACCTTCCCTATCTCTATAATAGTTCGCTCCCCAACAGTAAAGTAAGTAAGTCGCAATAGTTGCAGATGACCATAGGCTGCTTTCCCCTTTGAGGGGGAGAGCTAACTTGTGGTGATTTAACCTGAGGATTACCATACCTCAGGTGAGGGGCAACATTGAGAAGGAGGGACCTTCATGCACAACCCTACATCCCCCACAGCCCTCCCTCTGTCCCCAGCATCCTGCTATCCATATAGGTTTCCCTCTCTGTGTAAAAATTATTTTAGTCCCGACGACCCTCTCTATCTCTGTAACATTGTCTACCCCTACAACACTCCTGAATTCTGCAACCTCCTTCAGCCCCTGTGACCCTCCCTATCTCTGTAACCTCTGCTGTTCTCCTGCTGTGTTCTTCTCCTTTGTAGTTAATATAAACTCCGTATCCTTAAATCTGTCTCATCCGGTTCTGGTAACTTACCGATTTTCAGTAAATTCAGCCTATCAAATACCTCACTGTCAACGTTTAACCCATCAGTGTCTCGACTGCCTCCTTTTTCGCTCTGGCTTGGACACCAAGTTCTTTTTTTAAATAAATTTAGAGCAGCCAATTATTTTTTTACAATTAAGCCTGGCCAATCCAACTACCCTGCACATCTTTTTTGGGTTGTGGGGGTGGGACCCACACAGTCACTGCGAGAATGTGCAAACTCCACACGGACAGTGACCCGGGGCCGGGATCGAACCAGGGTCCTCGGTGCCGTGAGTCAGCAATGCCTTGGACACCAAGTTCTGTGGTAAAGGCAGATACTCGTTCAGTACCAGTCTCCCTCCCTTCATGTCTAAATCCCCTTTCAGTTCCATATTCAGCTCCATGCTCCTTTTACAGCTTTGGGAGCAAAAATAGTGAAGCAGATTATTATTTGAATGGGTGTAAATTGTGAGAGGTGGGTACTCAGCGAGAACTTGATGTCCTCGTGCATCAGTCGCTGAAAGTAAGCGCACAGGTACAGAAGGCAGTAAAGAAGGCAAATAGTATGTTGGCCTTCATAGCGAGAGGATTTAAGTATTGGAATCGAGATGTTTCACTGCAATTGTATAGGGCATTGCTGAGGCCACACCTGGAATATTGTGCGCAGTTTTAGTATTCTTATCTGAGGAAAGATGTTCTTGCTGTGGAGAGAGTGCAGCGAAGATTTACCAGACTGATCCCAGGGATGGCGGGACTGTCATATGAGGAGAGACTAAATCGGTTAGGATTAAATTCATTGGCGTTTAAAAGAGTGAGAGAGGATCCCAAAGAAATTACAAAATTTTAACAGGATTAGACAGGGTAGATTCAGAAAGAATGTTCTCAATGGTGGGCGAGTCCAGAACTAGGGGTCATAGTTTGAGGATAAGGGGTAAACCTTTTAGGACTGAGGTGAGGAGAAATTTCTTCACCCAGAGAGTGGGGAATCTGTGGAATTCGCCAACACAAAAAGTAGTTGAGGCCAAAAGGTAGTTGTGTAATTTCGAGAGGAATTAGATATCGCTCTTGGGACTAAAGGGATAAAGGGATATGGGGAAGGCGGGATCAGAGTATTGAACTTGATGATCAGCCATGAGCATAATGAAGGGTGGAGCAGGCTCGAAGGGCTGAATGGCCTCCTCCTGCTTCTATTTTCTATGTTTCCACCCTGTCACTTTTTAGACGGCAATTGAAGTCTGTTGTGTTGATTTGCATGCTCACTGGCAGTCTCCACCCACAGTATTTTGGCCTCGGAGAAGGCAGTGCTGTGAGCAGAATGTTCTCAGACCGAGGCAGTGGGTGGTACGGTCACAGAGGCTCAGGCCCCAAACAGTAGTGACTGAGGCCGAGGCTGTGAGTGGCTCAGTAATGGGATGGGGGGATGGGAGCAGTGCAGTCACAGAGGCCGTGGCCCTGAGCCGAGTGGTGACAGAGGCCGAGGCCTTGAGCGGCTCGATGGGGGGATGGGAGCAGTGCAGTCACAGAGGCTGTGGCCCTGAGCCGAGTGGTGACGGAGGCTGAGGCCGTGAGCGGCTCGATGGGGGGATGGGAGCAGTGGAGCCACAGAGGCTGTGGCCCTGCGCCGAGTGGTGACGGAGGCTGATGCAATGAGCAGAGCATTCATAAAATCTGAGTCTGTGAGCAGTGTGAACAAAGAACAGAGAAAAGTACAGCACAGGAACAGGCCCTCCGGCCCTCCAGGCCTGTGCCGAACATGCTGCCCGTCTAAACTAAAATCTTCTACACTTCCGGAGTCCGTATCCCTCTATTACCATCCTATTCATGTATTTGTCAAGATGTCCCTTAAACATCACGATCGCCCCTGCTTCCACCACCTCCTCCGGCAGCGAGTTCCAGGCATCCACTACCCCCTGTGTAAAAAAACTTGCCTCGTACATCTCTAAACTTTGCCCCTTGCACCTTAAACCTATGCCCCCTAGTAATTGCCCCCTTTTTGTGAGGGCCAAGAAGAATCCAGCACGAGTTTCAAGGATACAAAGAAATAACATTTATTTACAATAACATATAAATACACAACAGCAGCAACCTCACTTGCTGCTTACTCCATCCTGCTAGTTCCAAACTGGCCAGCTTTATTTATACAGGGAGTCTGCTAATGATTTCTCCGCCCCCCTCATTGGGGAAGCTCATACTCCCACAGGATTGTGGGATTGTCATTAGTCTCCAGCCAATGGTAAGCAGGCAGGTTATAACATCCCCACCCCAACCCCCCGCCGAAGTCCAAGGAATCCACTGAAGACCCTGGCGAAGAAGGGCGTCGGACTCGTTTTGCCGCAGGCCGGACACCATTCGCACGAGGCGCTGGATCGGGCGGCGTGTAACGAGACGGAGACCGGCGCTTCCGTGATGAACGGCGTAACGGTTGTACATCCACGGCCCGTGTGCCCGAGGATTCCCCCTCTGATGCGTCCTGTGTCTCCATCTCGGAGTCAGAGTCTGCTGCCTCTGTCATCTCGGCGTCTCTATCTCCATGCGGTTCAGTAACGACCTGCGCAGGCTTTGAGTGAGGCTGGGTCACCAGGTGCAAACTGCCGAATTGGCCGATGCCGAGAAAAACCCTGTCCCTGCCGTTCTTGTGTGCGGCGTACTTTTGGGCCAATGTCTGGGAAAACCATACTAAGGCGGGTGCGAAGTCTCCGGCCCATTAGGAGTTCTGCGGGAGCTACCCCAGTCATCGCATGGGGGGTGGTTCTATACGAAAACAAAAAGCGAGCCAGTCTCGTGTCCATTGACCCGGAAGACTGCTTCTTTAGGCCTCGTTTGAATGTCTGCACTGCCAACCCATTTGAAGCCGGGTGGTAAGGGGCAGTGTGGATATGGCGTATGCCGTTCATCTTAATGAACCTCGCAACCTCCTCACTGGTGAATGGAGTGCCGTTATCCGTGACCAGCACCTCGGGGAGGCCATGTGTACTAAAAGACAAATGCATCTTCTCAATTGTTGCGCAGGACGTTGTCCCCTGCATCTTATGCACCTCTAGCCATTTAGACTGGGCGTCGATTAATAGAAGGAACATGGATCCTTGAAAAGGGCCTGCAAAATCTGCATGCAAGCGTGCCCAAGGCCGCCCTGGCCAGTCCCAGTGATGTAGGGGCACGGCCGGCTGTAGCTCCTGGCAAATGGAGCAGTTTTAGGCCACCTTCTCAATGTCGGTGTCGATGCCTGGCTAACATAACTCCGGGCCAACATTTTCATTTTGGTCACACCTGGATGCCCATTGTGCAAGTCTCTTAGTATCAGTTCCTGTCCTTTTTCCGGGACAATCACACGCGTCCCCCACAAGAGGATGCCGTCTTCCACGCTGAATTCTGACAGCTTGGAGGAAAATGCCTGCAACTCGCCTGGGAGCTGTCTCTGCTGTCCACCATACAGGACTATGTGTCGAACCTTTGACAGGACTGGCTCCGTCTGGGTCTACTCATGGATTTGTGATGCCGTGATAGGCAAGGTGTCCATAAAATTTAGGGTTGCAACCATCTCACCAGTCGTGGGGGTCGACATGGGGCCGGTCGATAAAGGCAATCGGCTCAGTGCGTCGGCATTCGCTATCTGCGTTCCTGGTTTGTGCTCCAGAGAATACTCGTATGCCGCGAGCAACAAAGCCCAGCGCTGGATCCGTGCGGAAGCAATGGGCGGTATTGGCTTATCCTCTCTGAAAAGTCCCAGCAGAGGCTTATGATCAGTCACGAAAGTGAAGTGGCGGCCATACACGTACTGGCGGAAACGTTTCACCGCAAAGACCACTGCAAGGCCCTCCTTCTCGATCTGCGCATACTTTTTTTCCGCTGCAGTCAATGTGCGGGAGGCGAAAGCTATCGGCCGCTCGGCCCCGTTCTCCATCTTGTGGGACAGGATGACTCCAATACCATAAGGGGATGCATCACATGTGACAAGCAAAGGCTTTCCAGGATCATAGTGGGTTAGTAACCCGGACGACGACAATTGTTGTTTTACCCGCCGGAAAGCAGTTTGTTGCGGCTGACCCCAAACCCAGGTGTGATTTGTCTTCAGCAGAAGATGCAACGGGGCCAGCGTAGTTGCCAGATTGGGGAGGAACTTCCCGTAATAGTTTACGAGGCCAAGAAAAGAACGAAGATGCGAAGTGTCAGTCGGGGCGGGGGCCTGTTGAATTGCACGCACCTTCTCTGCGACGGGGTGCAAATCTTCGTGTTCCACCCGATAACCCAGGTAGACTACTTCCTTTGCCTGAAAGATGCACTTTGTGCGACGTAAACAGACGCCAGCCTCCGAAAAGAGTCTAACGACAGCCTCCAGATTTTCCAAATGCTCCTGCTCCAACGTCCCTGTGATCGAAACGTCATCTAAGTAGACAGCGCCACACGGTAAACCTCAAATGCCCTCCATAACGCGTTGAAAAATAGCGCAGGCAGAGGATACTCCAAAGGGCAAACGTGTACATTCATACAGGCAGTGTGTATTAATCGTTACATATGGTCGGGAGGCAGGGTCCAGCTCCAACTGTAGGTCGGCGTGACTCATATCTCATTTTGTGAACGAGAGTCCACCTGCAAGCTTTGCGTAGAGATCCACTATGCGAGGCATTGGATATCGGTCGAGTAGGGAAGCCGTGTATTCACTGTAAGTTTATAGTCGCTGCACAAGCGAACTTTGGCATCTGGCTTCATTACAGGTACAATTGGTGCTGCCCAGTCAGCGAAACGGACGGGCCTGATAATACCCAAAGTTTCCAAATGAGTGAGCTCCCCTTCTACCTTCTCGAGCAAGGCGTAAGGCACCGGGCGCGCCCGGAAATAGCGCGGCGTGGCTCCTGGTTCGGCTTGGATATGGGCTACGGCCCCTTTTATTTTCCCCAAACCGGGCTGGAATACATCTGGGTATCGTCCTAGCACCTCAGTCAACCCTCCAGAAACTGTTTGGAGGATGTGCTGCCACTGCAAGCGCAAATGGCGCAACCAGTCCCGACCCAACAGGCTGGGCCCATGGCCGCGCACCACGATAAGTGGGAAACACCCCTCCTGGCGTCTATAAACAACAGGGGTCATCGTAGTTCCTGCGCTGTCCAATGGTTCCCCCGTGTCAGTGGCCAACCTGGCCTGTGTGTCGGTTCCTGTAAGGGTCTGTATACCATGCTTGATGCGGTCGAATGTCCTCTGGGCGATCACGGAGACCGCTACGCCAGTGTCCAACTCCATCTCAAGCGGGTGACCATTGACCCGTACTGTCACCTTAATGGGGGCCACACGGGGAGCTGCCACACAATGGAGCTGCAGGCAGTCGTCCTCCGTCTCCACGTCCTCAGGGGTAGTCGCCGCAGGTTCGTCCACATGGAAGGTACGGCCCCTGGGCTGGTCCCAGTTTCGGTCGGAACGACGGCGCCTGTGGCGCCCCCAGGACCGGCGTCCGCGAAGGGGTCGGCGCCTACAAGTCTGACACGGACATGGCTCCTCATCCATTGGTTCTGGAGAAGGCTCCCTTCGGGGAGGAATGTCCGACGGCCACTGGCATCGATCCGGACGTCGTCTCGCCCAAGGTGCCGCAGGAGTGCGGGGGGACGTTTTCGGACAGAAGTGGTAGCGCCCCAAGGCATGCACTTCCATTCTCTGTATTTCCTGCACTCCTCGTTCTGCACTCTCTCGGGACAATACTATTTGAATGGCCTGTTGAAAAGTCAATGTTGGCTGAGCTAACAACTTTCTCCGGGTGGCCGCATTATTAATACCGCAAACCAAACGGTCGCGTAACATTTCTGACAAGGTCTCACCATAGTCACAGTACTCCGCAATCCTGCGTAGCCTGGATAGAAAGTCGGCAAGGGATTCTCCTGGGGTCCTCTCAGCGGTCTTAAACCGATAACGTTGGACTATCGTGGACGGGGCTGGGTTAAAATGCTGCCCCACTAAATTCGCAAGTTCCTCAAGCGTTTTGGTGTCCGGCAAAGTTGGGTTCGTAAGGCTCCTAATCACCCCAAATGTATGCTGGCCAAAGGTGGTGAGCAATATGACCACCTGGCGCTCATTTTAGGTGATATTGTTTGCCCGGAAATAGTAACGCATCCGTTGTGCATACTGGTTCCAGCTTTCCAGCGCAGCATCAAAAGCATCCAAACATCCGTACAGAGGCATGGTGTAATAGAAAACTACTTCCAACCTGTATCCAACAAAAATCCAGGGAGGTGGCTTCAGTAGTGTAGACAGCTATTCACTTTAATTCTCGTCGCCAGTTTTGTGAGGGCCACGAAGAATCCAGCACAAGTTTCAAGGATACAAAGAAATAACATTTATTTACAATAACATATATATACACAACAGCAGCAACCTCACTTGCTGCTTACTCCTTCCTGCTAGTTCCAAACTGGCCAGCTTTATTTATACAGGGAGTCTGCTAATGATTTCTCCGCCCCCCTCAATGGGGAAGCTCATACTCCCACAGGATTGTTGGATTGTCATTAGTCACCAGCCAATGGTAAGCAGGCAGGTTATAACACCCCTCTACCCTGGGACAAAGTGTGGTGACAGTGGGTGAGACTTTGAGCAGAGCTGGCACTGAAACAGAGGCCATGAGGGAGCAGACACTGACACTCACACTTTCTTCCTCTCTTTCTCCCTCTCTTTATCATTTTTCCCTCTCTGTGAGTCTGTGATTGGAGCTGGAAGAAACATTCACATCGATCATCACAACACAAGGAGGCGTGTAGGGTTAAATCTGTAAACATTGAATTTAATATAAACACCTCTAATGCAAGCTAGATCAAATAATTAATTTAAAACCAATAATAAAACCTAATTAAAAAGTAAACTGAATTAAATACATAACAGTAAAATTTGTATTTTACACATTGTATATCTATGAACAAAGGCAAATTATATCAGTAAACATTTTAAGTTTGTCTACATACAACTACATTTGTATGAAGAAATTGGATTAAACACAAGTTGAATTTGAGCAAATAATCTGTTTCAGTGGAGCGTTTATCCATGCTGCTGGTCTCCCGCTCGCTGTCTCACTGCTCCGTTATCCTCCTCGCTGATCGAGCGATCGCTGCTCTCACCGCTTCATTATCCTCCTCGCTGATCGAGCAATCGCTGCTCTCTCCGCTCCGTTATCCTCCTCGCTGATCTAGCGATCGCTGCTCTCACTGCTCCGTTATCCTCCTCGCTGATCTAGCGATCGCTGCTCTCACTGCTCCGTTATCCTCCTTGCTGATCTAGCGATCGCTGCTCTCACCGCTCCATTATCCTCGCTGATCTAGCGATCGCTGCTCTCACTGCTCCGTTATCCTCCTCGCTGATCTAGCGATCGCTGCTCTCACTGCTCCGTTATCCTCCTCGCTGATCGAGCGATCGCTGCTCTCACCGCTCCGTTATCCTCCTCGCTGATCTAGCGATCGCTGCCCTCACCGCTCCGTTATCCTCCTCGTTGATCTAGCGATCGCTGCTCTCACCGCACCATTATCCTCCTCGCTGATCTAGCGATCGCTGCTCTCACTGCTCCGTTATCCTCCTCGCTGATCTAGCGATCGTTGCTCTCACCGCTCCATTATCCTCGCTGATTTAGCGATCGCTGCTCTCACTGCTCCGTTATCCTCCTCGCTGATCTAGTGATCGCTGCTCTCACCGCTCCGTTATCCTCCCCGCTGATCTAGCGATCGCTGCTCTCACTGCTCCGTTATCCTCCTCGCTGATCTAGCGATCGCTGCTCTCACCGCGCCGTTATCCTCCTCGCTGATCTAGCGCACGCTGCTCTCGCCGCACTTTTCTGCTTACTGCTGGTCTCCGCAACGTTTAGGGAAAAGGGAAAATAAGAACATACAAGAATTAGATAAGCTCTGGAAAAGAATAGAAAAGAATCGAGAATAAAAACACTTGGGGCCAATTTCAAGGGATTTAGAACCTATTCCGGATTAATTGCAACCAACGATTGGCAGCAAAACTGTAACAGAACAGTGGTCCCCTTCTAGAGATTAAATACTTCAGGTACCGTCAGTGTTTATTCGTACAAGAAGGAAAAGCAGGACAACTCGTTGAGCTCCCAGGATGATAAAAGAACTGAAGTGTAAGATGAAGCAGAAATAGGGTGGCTAACGTCAGCTTAATAATCAGGTGAAAAGCAAGATCATGGCTGATCTGATTGTAACCTCAACGCCACATTCCCAGCTGCCCCCAACAACCATTCACGTTCCTACTTGTCGAGAATCTATCCAGTTAGCTGTAAATATATTCACCGACTCTGCTTCCACTGCCTTTTGAGGAAGAGTGTTCCAATGACACATCCCGCTCGGAGAGAAAATACTTCTTCTCAAATCTGCCTTAAATGGGCAACCCCTAAAGTTACTTGTATCCTTTCGAATGAAGAATTATACAATTTTGTTCAATTCATCAGGCAGCTCCTTATTTTCCATTATCAATTTTTCACTCATTTTCTAGAGGACAAAAGCTCACGGCATTCACACATTTCACAGAGCAAACCCCAGACAGCACACAGCCATGTGGCCAAGGAGACCTGCACAGTGATTCAGGGATGCCGACCTCACCAGACTGTTGAACACGGTGGAGTCCACACGGGATAAATTGTTCCTCCAAGTGGTTGGAGGGTCAGCCACAGGTCAGCCAGTGCCGCCTGGGAGGCAGTGGCAGCGGCCATCAACTCGGGGGGTTTCACCAGGAGGACCGACACCCAGTGCCGCAAGAAGATCAACGACCTCCATCGGGCAGCAGGGGTGAGTTAGCATCCGCCACCTCGCACCAGTCTCACACGCCACCGCGGCTGCACCCCCTTATCCTCACGGCCCTGTGGTTTGCACAGCACCCCCACCCCCAGTACACATTGGCACCAACCTGCGCACCCCACCCATCATCAGCAGCGTTGCCCATGCCTGTCACCCGCCACAGCTCCCCCTTCCGCTGCCACTGAAGCTTTTATGTGGCTCACATTGCCCTCTCTGTCCCACAGGAGAAGTTGGCCCATAACAGGCGAGAAAGGGCCCAGATGTTCAACCATCTTGTGGATTTAGTAAAGAAACATTACGACGCTAAACTGTCCGTAAACCTGCAGCGTTACCGATTCTACACGGCTGGGACGATCCCTGGGAATACCAGGACAGAATTCCCTATGAAAGCTCTCATGTGCCACACTCACCATCAACTCGACATTCAGCAAGGACATTCTGGCATCTCTAGACAGACACAAAACCCTAGAAATACTGGGCAAACCTTCCGGGAGGACGACAAATGTCAGCCGCAAGATTGCTGTAAGTGTGGCCAAAAAACATGAGCCAGTCAAAGCTGTCAGAATGAGCAATACTAAACTGCATCATCATCCCTACGGTGTCCCTGATAAAGATAACACTCTTGGTCAATGGCCATTCCCGAGAAATAGAGGCGGATACGGGAGCTGACGTCTCCACCGTCAGGGAATAAACATTCCGGCAATTCCGGATGGGCATCTTGCCCCGAGCCCTGCGAGACTCCAGGGCCACGTTGGCCATATATACAGGGGAACCTTTGAAGGTTATGGGGATCACAATGACTCCGGTTACCTGTGAGCAGCAGACAGCCTCGATACTACGATCCTCGCCCCGGCCCCAACGATGTCTAGGAAACTGGACCAAAACCCAATATTTTAGTTTATTTTGTAAGAGTGTGCAGAAAGAATGATTCACTCCAGGAGTGACATCATAAAAACTACGGCTTGGCTATTGTTAAACACAACTTTGTTCTGAATCAGAATATTAAACTAGCTTTAACTTTAAACCCAAACTGAACAAGGTGCTGGGATGGCACTGCCGAGCCAGCAGGAGCACTGCCTGGTTGCCAGGGTTGCAGTGCAAGGGTGCCAGCTGGACAGTGAAAAGTTGACCGCATACCAGGGATAAGGCCAGAGGGCGACCCTGCAGCTACCCTGACCACCCTGGAGTCTCTGATGACCCCCCTGGGTGCCGTTCGGCCTGGTCCACCTCAGGTTGTCTCTTCCAAGGGGCGAGGGGGAGCTTGCCCATAATATGAGGGTGGAGGGAGGGTTTGAAGGGAGGGGGAGTACAGGGCCCGTAAGTTGGGAGTGGGTGATGGGTGGGGGTCCTGAAAGGGAGACAGTGCTCTTCAAAATGGCGGCCCGATCTCTGAGTTCAGCTCCCCAGTGCCAACAGAAATTCTGGGCATGATCTTCCGGCCTCATTACACCTGTGCTCAAGCGTAACGAGGCCGGGAAATAGTGGGCGAGGCCAAAAACAGTAACCGCGCCAGGTGCCAAACAGTTTGCGATGCAACCGGCCTGCTCCCGTCGGTGAATTCGGAATCCCGCCGTAGCGTGGCAGAAACCAACCATCACCGATTTAAGGCCCATTTCCATACAATTAACGAGAGGCACCTGTCATCCAACGGCCTCCTGTCATTTCCCGGCCTCCCCAGCAAGTGGTCACGCCGGCGCCCATCGATACTCCTTTTTCAAAACGTGCACCTGGCGGAAGGGTTTCCGTGGGGAGCCGAGAAGAGGAGAAGCAATCTTTGTGCACAGGAAAGAGACCGGGGGGTGGGGGCTGGTCTTGCCACCCTAGTACTCGGCGGGGGGTGGGGAACCCTCGGCTGGGGGTGGGCCACCATGGGAGGGTGGAGGGGAAACGCTGGGGGGGCAATCCCTTGCAGCGCCACCATGCCAACCCTTGAATCCCAATCCCATGTGTCGTGCCAAGTGGGGCCATGTAGCATGTGGGAGTCATTGCCCAGCATTCCAATCGAACCTTGATGCCTGGAGACTGTGTGGGGATCAACACCACACACGCAGCAGCCAACATCCGAACACCCAGGGGCTGGGACACAGCTCCCGGGAGATGATCACGGCCGGTGGGTGGGTTGGTGCCAGGGGGAGGGGGGATTGTCTGGAGAGACAGGCAAAGTGTCCGGGGGTCAGCCCGCATTGCGGAGGAAAGTGACAGAGGCATCAAAATGTTTGTGAGAGAGTTGTTTAATGTGCTGCACAATATCCCATTTCCGAGAGAGCCCCCCCACCCCCCAACCCTCACGACCCCCAGCCCCACTCCCTCATCACCCTCTACCTGGCCCCTCCCCCCTACCCCAGTGCCCTCTGATCCTCAACGTGCCTGGCCCTCCGAGCTCTACCTCGGCGAATCAACTGGCGAGCCGGCATTCGGGGCGGAAAGCACTATTGGGAATGGGATATTGTCCAGGGCCTCTGCGGATCTTCTCTTCAACTTCGGCTTTCCAACTTCTGACGGAAACTGCCGAGCGTTCAACGATGTTCCTGGTGTCTGAAGCGACTTGACTTTTTTTCAGTCCTTTCTTCACTTGAGCTGATTTGTCAGCAAACCAAGACTGCATTCTCTCAACAGAATGTGTCAGTAATGGTCTCCGAATAGACTGCTCACTCTCAGTGTCACTCAGGAACTGCAAGCGTAAACGTCCGGTGAAATTGTAGGTCTCTGAGTCCAACAGCGATTCCAGGTCGATGTTGTCATCCATTCCTCTTGCTGTGGTATTGTCCATTATGGCTCCCTCAATGTTGCTCAGCAGTGAGTCATTCTCACCGCTGCTCGGGAATTGCACGAATAAAACTCCGGTGTACCTGAAGCTCCCAGTGTCCGATCATCGGTACCAGGATCACCCTCCTCCACAACAGCTGACCTTTGATCTCTGACATGAGGGCCTGGAGGTTCAGCTCCTCTTCTGGCTGTTCAGTTCCAACTTCGATCTCCTCTGCAGACACAACAGAGGCATCAAAATGTTTGTGAGAGAGTTGTTTAATGTGCTGCACAATATCCCATTTCCGAGAGAGCCCCCCCACCCCCCAACCCTCACGACCCCCAGCCCCACTCCCTCATCACCCTTTACCTGGCCCCTCCCCCCTACCCCAGTGCCCTCTGATCCTCAACGTGCCTGGCCCTCCGAGCTCTACCTCGGCGAATCAACTGGCGAGCTGGCATTTGGGGCGGAAAGCACTATTGGGAATGGGATATTGTCCAGGGCCTCTGCGGATCTTCTCTTCAACTTCGGCTTTCCAACTTCTGACGGAAACTGCCGAGCGTTCAACGATGTTCCTGGTGTCTGAAGCGACTTGACTTTTTTTCAGTCCTTTCTTCACTGCATTCTCTCAACAGAATGTATCAGTAATGGTCTCCGAATAGACTGCTCACTCTCAGTGACACTCAGGAACTGCAAGCGTAAACGTCCGGTGAAATTGTAGGTCTCTGAGTCCAACAGCGATTCCAGGTCGATGTTGTCATCCATTCCTCTCGCTGTGGTATTGTCCATTATGGCTCCCTCAATGTTGCTCAGCAGTGAGTCATTCTCACCGCTGCTCGGGAATTGCACGAATAAAAATCCGGAGGACCTGAAGCTCCCAGCGTCCGACGCGGATTCTAGATCGATACTGTCCATTTCTTCATCATCTATGAAGAAGATGGGGTATTGTCCACAGTGGCTCCCTCAGTGTTGCTGAGCAGTGAGGTTTGGTCCTCTGGATGATGATCGATGGCAACAGAGGAGACCTCACCGGCAGATCTGTCTTCCACATCACTACTGCCATTGATGCTATTTTCCTGCAGTTCAATTTGGCATTCAATGTCATCAAGATTAACAGCTGGAGTAAGAGATTCAACCATTGGTTCAGGTGCGCTGCTTGTCCACTCGATCATTTTACAGTCTCTCACACCTTCGCTGATCTCCAGGGAAACTCCCAGATCCTGCTGGTCATTCTGGCCGCTCGGTACCAGGATCACCCTCCTCCACAACAGCTGACCTTTGATCTCTGACATGAGGGCCTGGAGGTTCAGCTCCTCTTCTGGCTGTTCGGTTCCAACTTCGATCTCCTGTCCAGACACAACAGCAGCTGAGGTATTTTGACTGTTGACACGTTGTGCCTGATCTCCACTGGGGATAATTTCTACAGTATTCACTTCATCAATCTGTGCGATAGAAACGGAACAAACTGTTCCGTGTATCTTGCCATTTGCCCAACAATATATAATCCACGTAGTCACGATCATTGTTCTGAGTGCTTGGATAAAATGTTCACTCTTAGCAATCGTTTTCTGTGTGAGCAGTTGGCAGGTAGAAGACCAAATCAATGGTAAAGATTCTGTCAACAGCGAGTTAAACTGGGTAACTATGGAAAGAGGTGATGCGGGATGACGTAAACAAACATGGTGGGTACCGTGACATCACAGAACTCTGTCACAATAGCATCATACCCGACAGTGTGATGTCACAGGGACCACAATTCCCCAATTTAGAGAATCAAGTCAGGAAGCAAAGAACAAGGGGCAGAATTCTCTGTTTGAGAGGCTAAGTGTAGACACCAGGACTGAATGGGAGGTGTTCCCCGGTCCTGGTGGGGGCGTGACTGCCGGAGCCGTTTAGGACATGCTAATGCGGCAGCATTCACACCACGTGGCACTAATGCAATTCCAAAGCAGGCCCCGAGATTCACAGATACAGAGCTTGAGCTTTTACTGGATGCCATGGAGGAGACGTGGGGCACACTGTTCTCCGAGGTGGGAAGGAGGTTGTCACCCACAGATGTCAACCGGGCCTGGGCGGAGGTTGCAGAGGCCAGGATCGGATCATGGTCAGTAATTCGGGACCGAGTGGTTAGTGTCTACCTATATTTTCCAGTTATGGACACAGTGTACTCCCTATCCCCCCCCCCCCCCCCCCCCAAACTCCCCATCCCCCCCATACTCCCCAACTCCATACTCCCCATCCCCCATATTCTCCATCCCCCCATAGTCCCCAGTCCCCTCCGTACGCCCCCCCCCCCCCAAGCCCCGGCGATGAATGAACGAAGCACGCAGCTCACAATGCCTCCTCTGTATGATGCAGGAGAAGTTGGCCCACAACAGATGGGAGAATTCCCAGACACGCGGTGGGGTGCCGGATATCAGAGTCCTCATCTCCTACGAGGAACAGGCCCTGGAGGTCGCGGGGCTGCTGTGGACAGATCTGTCATCGACGTAGAGGTCGCCGCAGAGATCCCCGTTCCACCGGCCCTCACCCAGATGACCTGTCACCCGTGAGTTGTTAATGCCATACAGCCTGACCCATCCCTCCCACTGACCACATATGTCCATTCTCCTGCAGGCTCCTCATCTGACGGTGCCGGCCCATCCAGGGTGGTACCCCCCCCCCCCCCCCCCCGAGTGTATCGAGACCAATGACCCTCACAATTAGATTACCACTTTGCAGTGGATTGAGCCAAGCCTCACCTTGATGGTTCAACACCGCACTGAAGTATATCCAATCACATCCCAGTCTTGACTTGCGAGGAAGTGCAGCCGGGTCCGATGATGAAAATGGAGTAATGGCCTGTGGCAGTGTGACTGTTCTTTTTTTTTTTAAATAATATTTTATTGAAAATTTTTGGTCAACCAACACAGTACATTGTGCATCCTTTACACAACATTGTAACAATACAGATAATAATGACCTTTTTAAATTTAAACAAAAACAACAACAAATAAATAAATATTAAATAACAAAAAAAAAAAAACTAGCCCTAATTAGCAACTGCCTTGTCTCAGGCCACACCCCCCCCCCCATCCCCCCCATCCCTCCCCCCCCCAAAGTCCTGGGCCGCTGCTGCTGCCTTCTTTGTTCTCCCCTATCTATCTTTCCGCAAGATATTCGACGAACGGTTGCCACCGCCTAGTAAACCCTTGAGCCGACCCCCTTAGGACGAACTTAATCCGCTCTAACTTTATGAACCCCGCCATATCATTTATCCAGGTCTCCACCCCCGGGGGCTTGGCTTCTTTCCACATTAGCAATATTCTGCGCCGGGCTACTAGGGACGCAAAGGCCAAAACATCGGCCTCTTTCGCCTCCTGCACTCCCGGCTCTTGTGCAACCCCAAATATAGCCAACCCCCAGCTTGGTTCGACCCGGACTCCTACTACTTTCGAAAGCACCTTTGTCACCCCCATCCAAAACCCCTGTAGTGCCGGGCATGACCAAAACATATGGGTATGATTCGCTGGGCTTCTCGAGCACCTCGCACACCTATCCTCCACCCCAAAAAATTTACTGAGCCGTGTTCCAGTCATATGTGCCCTGTGTAATACCTTAAACTGAATCAGGCTTAGCCTGGCGCACGAGGACGACGAGTTTACCCTGTTTAGGGCATCTGCCCACATCCCCTCCTCAATCTCCTCCCCTAGCTCTTCTTCCCATTTCCCTTTTAGTTCGTCCATCATAGTCTCCCCTTCGTCTCTCATTTCCCTATATATATCCGACACCTTACCGTCCCCCACCCATTTCTTTGAGATGACTCTGTCCTGCACCTCTTGTGTCGGGAGCTGCGGGAATTCCCTCACCTGTTGCCTCGCAAAAGCCCTCAATTGCATGTACCTGAATGCATTCCCTTGGGGCAACCCATATTTCTCGGTCAGCGCTCCCAGACTCGCAAACTTCCCATCCACAAATAGATCTTTCAATTGCGTTATACCTGCTCTTTGCCACATTCCATATCCCCCATCCATTCCCCCCGGGGCAAACCTATGGTTGTTTCTTATCGGGGACCCCCCCAGTGCTCCGGTCTTTCCCCTATGTCGTCTCCACTGTCCCCAAATCTTCAGTGTAGCTACCACCACCGGACTCGTGGTATAGTTCCTTGGTGAGAACGGCAATGGGGCTGTCACCATAGCCTGCAGGCTGGTCCCCCTACAGGACGCCCTCTCTAATCTCTTCCACGCCGCTCCTTCCTCCTCTCCCATCCACTTACTCACCATTGAAATATTAGCGGCCCAATAATACTCACTTAGGCTCGGTAGTGCCAGCCCCCCCCTATCCCTACTACGCTGTAAGAATCCCTTCCTCACTCTCGGAGTCTTCCCGGCCCAAACAAAACCCATGATACTCTTTTCTATCCTTTTGAAAAAAGCCTTCGTGATCACCACCGGGAGACACTGAAACACAAAGAGGAATCTCGGGAGGACCACCATCTTAACCGCCTGCACCCTCCCTGCCATTGACAATGCTACCATATCCCATCTCTTGAAATCTTCCTCCATCTGTTCCACCAACCGCGTCAAATTTAGCCTGTGCTATGTGCCCCAATTCTTAGCTATCTGGATCCCCAGGTAACGAAAGTCTCTTGTTACCTTCCTCAACGGTAGGTCTTCTATTTCTCTACTCTGCTCCCCTGGATGCACCACAAACAGCTCACTCTTCCCCATGTTCAATTTATACCCTGAAAAATCCCCAAACTCCCCAAGTATCCGCATTATTTCTGGCATCCCCTCCGCTGGATCCGCCACATATAGTAGCAGATCATCCGCATATAAAGATACCCGGTGTTCTTCTCCTCCCCTAAGTATTCCCCTCCATCCCTTGGAACCTCTCAGCGCTATCGCCAGGGGCTCAATCGCCAGTGCAAACAGTAATGGGGACAGAGGACATCCCTGCCTTGTCCCTCTATGGAGCCGAAAATATGCCGATCCCCGTCCATTCGTGACCACACTCGCCAATGGGGCCCTATACAACAGCTGCACCCATCTAACATACCCCTCTCCGAACCCAAATCTCCTCAACACCTCCCACAGATAATCCCACTCCACTCTATCAAATGCTTTCTCGGCATCCATCGCCACTACTATCTCCGTTTCACCCTCTGGTGGGGCCATCATCATTACCCCTAACAACCTCCGTATGTTCGTGTTCAGCTGTCTCCCCTTCACAAACCCAGTTTGGTCCTCATGAACCACCCCCGGGACACATTCCTCTATTCTCATTGCCATTACCTTGGCCAAGACCTTGGCATCTACATTGAGGAGGGAGATTGGTCTGTAGGACCCGCATTGTAGCGGATCCTTTTCCTTCTTTAAAAGAAGCGATATCGTTGCTTCTGACATAGTCGGGGGCAGTTGTCCCCTTTCCTTTGCCTCGTTAAAGGTCCTCGTCAGTAGCGGGGCGAGCAAGTCCAAATATTTTCTGTAAAATTCAACTGGGAATCCGTCCGGTCCCGGGGCCTTTCCCGTCTGCATGTTCCTAATTCCTTTCACCACTTCTTCTATCGTGATCTGTGCTCCCAATCCCATCCTTTCCTGCTCTTCCACCTTGGGAATTTCCAGCCGATCCAAAAACTCCATCATTCTCTCCCTCCCATCCGGGGGTTGAGCTTCATACAATTTTTTATAAAATGTCTTAAACACTTCATTCACTCTCTCCGCTCCCCGCTCCGTCTCTCCATCTTCGTCTCTCACCCCCCCTATTTCCCTCGCTGCTCCCCTTTTCCTCAATTGGTGTGCCAGCAATCTGCTCGCCTTCTCTCCATATTCATACTGTACACCCTGCGCCTTCCTCCATTGTGCCTCTGCAGTGCCTGTGGTCAGCAAGTCAAATTCCACATGCAGCCTTTGCCTTTCCCTATACAGTCCCTCCTCCGGTGCTTCCGCATACTGTCTGTCCACCCTCAAAAGTTCTTGCAACAACCGCTCCCGTTCCTTACTCTCCTGCTTCCCTTTATGTGTCCTTATTGATATCAGCTCCCCCCTAACCACCGCCTTCAACGCCTCCCAGACCACTCCCACCTGAACCTCCCCATTGTCATTGAGTTCCAAGTACTTTTCAATGCATCCCCTCACCCTTAAGCACACCCCCTCATCCGCCATTAGTCCCATGTCCATTCTCCAGGGTGGACGCCCTCTTGTTTCCTCCCCTATCTCCAAGTCTACCCAGTGTGGGGCATGATCCGAAATGGCTATAGCCGTATATTCCGTTCCCCTCACCCTCGGGATCAATGCCCTACCCAACACAAAAAAGTCTATGCGTGAATAGACTTTATGGACATAGGAGAAAAACGAGAACTCCTTACTCCTAGGTCTACTGAATCTCCACGGGTCCACCCCTCCCAACTACTCCATAAAATCCTTAAGCACCTTGGCTGCTGCCGGCCTCCTACCAGTCCTGGACTTCGACCTATCCAGCCTTGGTTCCAACACCGTGTTAAAGTCTCCCCCCATTATCAGCTTTCCGGTCTCTAGGTCTGGGATGCGTCCTAGCATTCGCCTCATAAAATTGGCATCGTCCCAATTCGGGGCATACACGTTTACCAACACCACCATCTCTCCCTGTAATTTGCCACTCACCATCACGTATCTGCCCCCGTTATCCGCCACTATAGTCTTTGCCTCGAACATTACCCGCTTCCCCACTAATATAGCCACCCCCCTGTTTTTCGCATCCAGCCCCGAATGGAACACCTGCCCTACCCATCCTTTGCGCAACCTAACCTGAGCTATCAGTTTCAGGTGCGTTTCCTGTAACATGGCCACATCTGCTTTAAGTTTCTTAAGGTGTGCGAGTACTCGTGCCCTCTTTATCGGCCCGTTAAGCCCCCTCACGTTCCACGTGATCAGCCGAGTTGGGGGGCTTCCCACCCCCCCCCCTTGCCGGTTAGCCATCATCTTTTTCCAGCTTCTCGCCCAGTTCCCACGCAGCTGTATTTCTCCCAGACGGTGCCCCCCCGCCCATCCTTTCCCGTACCCACTCCCCCCTTTCCCCAGCAGCAGCAACCCAGTAATTCCCCCCTCCCCCCCCCCCCCCCCCCCCCCCGCTAGACCCCCCGCCAGCGTAATTACTCCCCCCATGTTGCTCCCAGAAGTCAGCAAACTCTGGCTGACCTCGGCTTCCCCCCGTGATCACGGCTCGCCCCGTGCGGCGCCCCCTCCTTCCTGCTTCTCTATTCCCGCCATGATTATCATAGCGCGGGAACCAAGCCCGCGCCTCTCCCTCGGCCCCGCCTCCCATGGCCAACGCCCCATCTCCTCTCCCTCCCCACCTCCCCCCATCACCACCTGTGGGAGAAAGAAAAGTTACCATACCGCAGGATTAATCATACAATCCCTCTTCGCCCCCCCCCCACTCGTCCCACCACTTTGTCCAAACGTTCATTTTCGTAGTCCAATCATTCCAATTTTTCTTCGACAATAAAAGTCCACGCTTCATCCGCCGTCTCAAAGTAGTGGTGCCTCCCTTGATATGTGACCCACAGTCTTGCCGGTTGCAGCATTCCAAACTTTATCTTTTTTTTGTGAAGTACCGCTTTGGCCCGATTAAAGCTCGCCCTCCTTCTCGCCACCTCCGCACTCCAATCTTGATAGACGCGGATCACCGCGTTCTCCCATTTACTACACCGAGTTTTCTTTGCCCATCTAAGGACCATTTCTCTATCCTTAAAACGGAGAAATCTCACCACTATGGCTCTGGGAGCTTCTCCTGCTCTCGATCCTCGCACCATAACTCGGTATGCTCCCTCCACCTCCAACGGACCCGTCGGGGCCTCCACTCCCATTAACGAGTGCAGCATCGTGCTCACATATGCCCCGACGTCCGCCCCCTCCACACCTTCAGGAAGGCCAAGAATCCTCAAGTTGTTCCTCCTTGCGTTATTTTCCAGTGCCTCCAACCTCTCCACAGATCGTTTCTGGTGTGCCTCCTGTATCTCCGACTTCACCACCAGGCCCTGTATATCGTTTTCATTCTCTGCTGCTTTCGCCTTCACGACCCGAAGCTCCTGCTCCTGGGTCTTTTGTTCCTCTTTCAGCCCTTCAATCGCCTGTAATATCGGGGCCAACAACTCTTTCTTCATTTCCTTTTTTATCTCCTCCACGCAGCGTTTCAAAAACTCTTGTTGTTCAGGGCCCCATATGAAACTGCCACCTTCCGACGCCATCTTGGTTTCTGCTTGCCTTCCTTGCCGTTGTTCCAAAGGATCCGCTGCAATCCGGCCACTTTCCTCTCCTTTTTCCATCCATGTCCAGGGGGAACACCCTTCTGGTTTACCGCACGGTGTTTTCAGCCGTTAAAATTGCCGTTGGGGCTCCTATCAAGAGCCCAAAAGTCCGTTTCACAGGGAGCTGCCGAAACGTGCGACTCAGCTGGTCATCGCCGCACCCGGAAGCCACAGTGTGACTGTTCTCAGTGTGCTCCCACTTCTGAACACTTGTGCCCCTCCCTCTGTCAGATCTGGACAAGCTGCCTCCTGTCCTAATGACCAACTCTCTCTAACACACTGCTGCTGCCTCCCAGAGCCAAGGACCCGGGTTCGATCCCGGCCCCGGGTCATTACCTGTGTGGGGTTTGCACATTCTCCCCGTGTCAGTGTGGGTCTCATCCCCACAACTAAAAGCTGTGCAGGGCAGGTGGATTGGCCGCGCTCAGTTGCCTCTTTATTGGATTTTTAAAAATGTCTCTCTAACATTCTCCAACCCCTGATTCTATCCTCAGCTCTTGCAACCCTCCCCATAACTGTAACTTGATACAGAGCCAACGATCCTCAACAACTGTGTCAGCTTCTTCAGCCGTTATTACACTCCCTGGGCGGAATTCTCCATAGCTGACACCAAAATTGGGATCGGCTACAGGGTGGAGAATGGCTTCCGACGCCGGAGTCGGGGCAGGCGCCGGTTTGATGCCAGGTCACGATGCTCTGCCCCCTCCAAATTGGCGTCATTGGGACGCGTGGCACACACAGTCACAAGGCCGTTGCCACATCATCAGCCGGCCCACCCGCGATGATCCGTCTCCGATGGGCCCAGTTCCAAACGGCACGGGCCACGTGTGGTCCCAGCGGTCGTGAACCTGGTGTGCCGGCTGCGAACAGTGTCCTGCGCCGCCACATTGGGCCAGGATCCGTGCCGCTGGCCGGGGGCGTCTGCTAGGGCTGGAGGGAGTGGTGGGGGGTGGCCAGGGGGTGGGCTGTGGGGTTGAGGTGGGTGGGTATGCAGTCCAGCACGGCCGGCGGCATGTTTTCCAGCACGCCCGGTGCAGCTTGTCGGCCCTGCGCATGCGCGGCCCGGGACCCGGCCATTCTCCAGCCGGTTTCTGCACGATCCATGGGTGTTCCACGTGACGCTGGTGCTAGCCTCTCACCGGTACCGGAATCGTTGAGGGGTTCGTGCCAATTTTCCCATCATCACAAATCCGCAGATCCTCCGTTGGCACCGGCACGTAGCCTCAGGAATGGAGAACTCCGCCCCCTATCTCTATTACCACCTCCAGACCATCGATCTCTGTTCCCAACTCCAACCACTGCAACCCTCCCAATCAATTAACATTTTCACCCCTTGATCCCTCCATTTCTCTTTAAGATTCTCCAAACCTACGGCCCTTCTGATCTGCATTTGTCATTAAGAGGCTACAACCTATATCCTCCAGCTCCTACAACCCTTCCTAGCTCTGTAAAATCCTCCAATCCCTACAACTGTCCCGATTTCTGTAATTTCATTCAGAGACTATAACCCTCTCTATCTTTGTAATATTCTGCACCTCCTACAACCGGTACAACATCTGCAATACTGTAAGAACACCCCCAGTTGTTTTAAGCTCTTCCTGCCTGCTATGTGTATTCTCTTCTAGCTCTCCTCTGAGATAGCACATCCTATCTCAGCAATCTCCTTCAGACCCTATAACCCTACCGTCCCGACAACCCTACCTATCTCTGTAACCTCCTCCAGCCTCTCCAACCTCCCCTATCTCCCGTAAAATCCTCTATTTCACCACAATGCACACAGAGCTGTAATCTTCCCCAGCCTCTAAAAATACTCACTATTGTTGTATCTCCTCAATTGCTTTCAAATGCTCCCCTTTGTCTGAAATCCCCAATAACCATAAACCCCGCTCCATCCCAGTAACTGTCTTTGGTCTCTTAATACCGCCCAATGTCTGTAACCTTCTTGTCAAGCTCCCAGTATTTCTTCCTTTGTACTCCGTGTATGGTTTGGGTCCTGTTAGGCAGCCTGGCCACCGCTCCCACAATGACTTCTGGCATTCATCATTTCTGATCGCTACACAAAACCCTTTTCCTGTACGTTGTCTTCCCTCTCTACCGTGCTAAGACCACCATTGATTAACAGAGCCACCCAGCCAATGCTTCCTACCTCCTGTCCTTGCTAAATGTCATCAGTTGTTACAATTCTGGAATCAATTATTAAGGAGGTCTTAACAGTGCAATTAGTATTGTATGATTAGAACAAGTCAACACGGTTTTACCAAAGGAAACCCTGTAAGTCAATGTTATTCGAGTTCTTTAGAGGATGTAAATAACAGGTAAGATAAAGAACAGTAGATGTAATCTACTGGATTTCCAAACTGCATTTGATAAAGTGGCACAGAAATGGTAAAAAGGCAAAATAAGGGCTCACGGAGTTGGGGGCAAGATGGTTCGAGGATTGGGTAGAATAGTAATCAGAAACTGGGCATATGGAGAGCATCTCCAAGTTGGCAGACAGTAAACGTTCCGTACCACAAGAATCAGTGCTAAGGTCTCAGCTATTTACATTTATATTATTACTTAGAAAAAGAGACAGAGTAACGTATGTGTGATAAACCTCACGAGGACCACGGGGGATCGCTGATTGATCTCCCCATGGGATTTGTAGAATACAAGTTCCCGTGGTGAGTGGGCGGAGGCTGGCCCCACTGGGGTTCATTCACGAGATCTTTAAATGTAGCCCCCAGAACCAGACCGACAGTTGCCGATAGTCCAGGGCTGGGACGCTTGTTTTGTGCTGCGATAGCGGTTTTATTTTCAGTTTAAAATAAACCCATTTGGCCTTTCACTCCACTCATCCTGTAATTATTACAATGTGCAAGTTTTCTGATGATACAAAGCTCAGTGGAAAGGTAAGCTGTGGGTGGGTTTGGAAACTGCAAAGAGACATGGACAGGTAAATGGAGTGGGCAACAAGATAGCAGATGGCGTATCATTTAGGAAAGTGTGAAGTTATTTATTTTGGTTGTCAGAAAAGAACAGTAATATATTTGTGAAGAGATGAGAAATTTGTAAGTGTTTTTTAAAAAATATATATTTTATTCAAATTTTTCGGTCAAAGACAAAACAAAATTTTTCCATTTTACAACTTTAAAAACAATATATATATGACCGTTTTTTAAAATAAATAATATGCTAACTAATTGGCAACTGCCAACAACAGAAATAGTAACTAATACCTAAAATAATAATGTCACAAAAACCGATATAAATAACTAATATATAAACACGTGTATAAAACCCCTGAGGACCTGAATGCCCTCCCCTCCCCCCCTCTCCCCCCCCCCCCCCCCCCCCCCACCCCCTCCCCCCTGGGTTGCTGCTGCTACCATTCCTATTTTCCCTTATCGTTCTGCGAGTTAGTCGAGGAACGGTTGCCACCGCCTGGTGAACCCTTGAGCCAAACCTCTTAGTGCGTATTTAATCCGCTCCAATTTTATAAACCCTGCCATGTCGTTTATCCAGGCCTCCACGCCCGGGGGTTTAGCTTCTTTCCAAATAAGTAATATCCTTCGCCGGGCTACTAGGGACGCAAAGGCCAAAACATCAGCCTCTCTCGCCTCCTGCACTCCCGGCTCATCTGCAACCCCGAATATAGCCAACCCCCAGCCTGGTTCGACCTGGACCCCCACCACCTTTGAAAGCACATTCGCCACACCCACCCAGAACCCATGCAGTACCGGACATGACCAAAACATGTGGGTGTGGTTCGCTGGGCTTCCCGCGCATCTCCCGCACCTATCTTCCACACCAAAAAATCTACTTAGTCTTGCTCCAGTCATGTGCGCCCTGTGTAGAACCTTGAATTGTATCAGGCTGAGCCTGGCGCATGAGGACGAAGAGTTTACCCTCAGGGCATTTGCCCACAGCCCCTCCTCGATCTCTTCCCCCAGCTCCTCTTCCCATTTTCCCTTCAGCTCCTCTACCATCGTCTCCCCCTCGTCTCTCATTTCCCTGTATATGTCTGACACCCTACCATCCCCCACCCATGCCCCCAAAATCACTCTGTCCTGGATCTCTTGCGCCGGGAGCGGGAATTCCCTCACCTGTTGCCTCGCGAATGCCCTCACTTGCATATATCGAAATGCATTCCCCGGTGGCAACCCATATTTTTCTGTCAGTGCTCCCAGACTCGCGAACGTCCCATCTAGGAACAAATCCTTCAATTTCACAGTCCCTGCTTGCTGCCAAGATTTAAATCCCCCATCTATCTTCCCCGGGACGAACCTATGGTTGTTCCTTATCGGGGACCACACCGAGGTACCCGTCACTCCCTTATGCCGTCTCCACTGCCCCCAAATTTTCAAAGTTGCCACCACCACTGGACTTGTGGTGTATTTTTTCGGGGAGAACGGTAAAGGCACCGTTGCTAATGCTTTTAGGTTGGTTCCCCTACAGGACGCCATCTCTAGTCTTTTCCACGCCGCTCCCTCCCCTTCTCCCATCCACTTACATACCATTGACACGTTGGTGGCCCAATAATAGTCACTTAAACTCGGCAGCGCCAGTCCCCCCTATCCCTGCTACGCTGCAGAAACCCCCTCTTCACTCTTGGGGTCTTCCCAGCCCACACAAAGCTCATAATACTCTTATCCACTTTCTTGAAAAAGGCCTTTGTAATCATTACAGGGAGGCACTGGAACACAAAAAGAAAATGAAACTGAAATGAAAACCTCGGAAGGACCACCATTTTGACTGCCTGCACCCTGCCCGCCAGTGACAGGGGCACCATGTCCCACCTCCTAAAGTCCTCTTCCATCTGCTCCACCAATCTTGCTAAATTAAGCTTATGCAAGGTTCCCCAGTTCCTGGCCATCTGGATCCCTAGGTACCGAAAATCCCTTAGAACATAGAACATAGAACGATACAGCGCAGTACAGGCCCTTCGGCCCACGATGTTGCACCAAAACAAAAGCCATCTAACCTACACTATGCCATTATCATCCATATGTTTATCCAATAAACGTTTAAATGCCCTCAATGTTGGCGAGTTCACTACTGTAGCAGGTAGGGCATTCCACGGCCTCACTACTCTTTGCGTAAAGAACCTACCTCTGACCTCTGTCCTATATCTATTACCCCTCAGTTTAAAGCTATGTCCCCTCGTGCCAGCCATTTCCATCCGCGGGAGAAGGCTCTCACTGTCCACCCTATCTAACCCCCTGATCATTTTGTATGCCTCTATTAAGTCTCCTCTTAATCTTCTTCTCTCCAACGAAAACAACCTCAAGTCCATCAGCCTTTCCTCATAAGATTTTCCCTCCATACCAGGCAACATCCTGGTAAATCTCCTCTGCACCCGCTCCAAAGCCTCCACGTCCTTCCTATAATGCGGTGACCAGAACTGTACGCAATACTCCAAATGCGGCCGTACCAGAGTTCTGTACAGCTGCAACATGACCTCCTGACTCCAGAACTCAATCCCTCTACCAATAAAGGCCAACACTCCATAGGCCTTCTTCACAACCCTATCAACCTGGGTGGCAACTTTCAGGGATCTATGTACATGGACACCTAGATCCCTCTGCTCATCCACACTTCCAAGAACTTTACCATTAGCCAAATATTCCGCATTCCTGTTATTCCTTCCAAAGTGAATCACCTCACACTTCTCTACATTAAACTCCAGTTGCCACCTCTCAGCCCAGCCCTGCAGCTTATCTATATCCCTCTGTAACCTGCTACATCCTTCCACACTATCAACAACACCACCGACTTTAGTATCGTCTGCAAATTTACTCACCCACCCTTCTGCGCCTTCCTCTCGGTCATTGATAAAAATGACAAACAGCAACGGCCCCAGAACAGATCCTTGTGGTACTCCACTTGTACCTGAACTCCATTCTGAACATTTCCCATCAACCACCACCCTCTGTCTTCTTTCAGCTAGCCAATTTCTGATCCACATCTCTAAATCACCCTCAATCCCCAGCCTCCGTATTTTCTGCAATAGCCTACCGTGGGGAACCTTATCAAACGCTTTGCTGAAATCCATATACACCACATCAACTGCTCTGCCCTCGTCTACCTGTTCAGTCACCTTCTCAAATAACTCGATAAGGTTTGTGAGGCATGACCTACCCTTCACAAAGCCATGCTGACTATCCCTGATCATATTATTCCTGTCTAGATGATTATAAATCTTGTCTCTTATAATCCCCTGGCCTCTCAGAGAATCCTAGGATTAAAAAAATAATAATAATAAAATATGGTACTTACCTCACACCAATGGGTTTTATTATTAGGTTAGAGGAGGAGGGCGGGTGGGAGACACTACACGTGTAGTGTCTCGGGTTTCCTCTCCACCAGAATATATTGGTGAGGGTCTTCCCAGATGTCCGCGGGTCGAACTTCCTGTTCCCGCCTTAAACACTAAAAAAAATTTTTAAAACAGCAAAGAGGGACCGAAAACGGGACCAGGTAAGTGTTTACCGCTGAAATTGACTAGCCTGCTCCTGTGAAGGTCTCCCAGAAATCACTAACGCACCGCTCCCGCTGAAATCGACTGGCCTGCTCCTGCAAAGACAAGTGTTTTTAAAGGAGAAACTTACCTCCCAGAAATCACTTGCGCACTGCTCCCGCTGAAATTGACTAGCCTGCTCCGCTCCCACTGAAATCGACTGGCCTGCTCCTGCAAAGACAAGTGTTTTTAAAGGAGAAACTTACCTCCCAGAAATCACTTGCGCACTGCTCCCGCTGAAATTGACTAGCCTGCTCCGCTCCCGCTGAAATCGACTGGCCTGCTCCTGCAAAGACAAGTGTTTTTAAAGGAGAAACTTACCTCCCAGAAATCACTTGCGCACTGCTCCCGCTGAAATTGACTAGCCTGCTCCGCTCCCGCTGAAATCGACTGGCCTGCTCCTGCAAAGACAAGTGTTTTTAAAGGAGAAACTTACCTCCCAGAAATCACTTGCGCACTGCTCCCGCTGAAATTGACTAGCCTGCTCCGCTCCCGCTGAAATTGACTTGTTACTCTCCTCAACGGCAAATCATCTATTCCCCTGCTCTGTCCCCCAGGATGCATCACAAACAGCTCACTCTTCCCCATATTCAATTTATATCCTGAAAATTCCCCAAACTCCCTGAGTGTCTGCATTATCTTGGGCCCCCCCCTCCACTGGGTCCACGACATACAACAACAAATCATCCGCGTATAATGACACCCGATGTTCTTCTCCTCCTCTAAGTACTCCCCTCCACTTCCTAGAGCCCCTCAGCGCAATGACCAGTGGCTCAATTGCCAACGCGAACAGTAATGGGGACAGGAGACATCCCTGTCTTGTACCCCTATATAGTCGGAAGTGGTCAGATCGCTGCCTATTTGTAATCACACTTGCCACCGGGGCCCTGTATAGGAGCTGAACCCATCTAACGAACCCCTCTCCAAATCCAAATCTCCTCAACACTTCCCACAGGTAATCCCACTCCACTCTGTCAAATGCTTTCTCTGCATCCATCGCCACCACTATCACCGCCTCCCCCTCCGGTGGGGGCATCATCATCACCCCCAGCAGCCTCCGTATGTTATTCAATTGTCTCCCCTTAACAAACCCCGTTTGATCCTCATGAACCACCCCCGGGACACAATCCTCTATCCTCGTCGCCATCACCTTGGCCAAAAGCTTGGCATCTACATTCAGGAGGGAAATAGGCCTGTATGACCCGCACTGCAGCGGGTCTTTGTCTCTTTTCAAGAGCAGCGATATTGTCGCCTCCGACATCGTCGGGGGTAGTGTCCCCCTTTCCCTAGCCTCATTAAAGGTTCTCGTCAGAAGTGGGGCCAGCAGGTCCACGTACTTCCTATAGAATTCCACCGGGAACCCATCCGGTCCCGGGGCCTTCCATGCCTGCATGCTCCCAATCCCTTTTACCACCTCCTCCACCTCAATCTGCGCTCCCAGTCCTGTCCTCTCCTGCTCCTCAACCTTCGGGAACTCCAACTGGTCTAGGAAGTGCATCATTCCCTCCTTCCCTTCCGGGGGTTGAGCCTTATATAGCCTCTCATAAAATGCCTTAACCACCCCGTTCACCCTCTCCGCTCCCCGTTCCATCTTACCCTCCTCGTCCCTAACTCCTCCAATCTCCCTCGCCGCCCCCCTCTTCCTCAGTTGTTGGGCCAGCAACCGGCTCGCCTTCTCTCCGTACTCATACTGCACTCCCTGTGCCTTCCTCCATTGTGCCTCCGCCTTGCCCGTGGTCAACAAATCAAATTCCGTGTGCAATCTTCGTCTTTCCCTGTATAGCCCTTCATCTGGAGCCTCCGCATACTGCCTATCCACCCTCAAAATTTACCTCAACAATCTCTCCCTTTCTTTGCTCTCTTGTTTCCCCTTATGGGCCCATATGGAAATCAGTTCCCCTCTGACCACCGCCTTCAGCGCTTCCCAGACCACTCCCACCTGAACCTCTCCGTCGTCATTAATCTCTAGGTACCTTTCAATACATCTCCTTACCCTTACACATACCCCCTCGTCCGCCAACAATCCCATATCTAATCTCCAGAGTGGGTGCTGTTCCTTTTCTTCTCCTACTTCCAGATCTACCCAATGTGGGGCATGATCTGAAATGGCTATAGCCGAGTACTCCGTCCCTGCCACCTTCAGGATCAGCGCCCTTCCCAGGAAAAAGAAGTCTATCTGAGAATAAACTTTGTGGACATGGGAGAAAAAGGAGAACTCTTTACTCCTAGGCCTAGTAAATCTCCAGGGGTCCACTCCTCCCATCTGCTCCATGAAGTCCTTAAGCACCTTGGCCGCTGCCGGCCTCCTCCCGGTCCTAGACCTGCACCGGTCCAACCCTGGATCCAGCACCGCGTTGAAGTCTCCCCCCATTACCAACTGTCCCGCCTCCAGGTCCGGGATACGCCCCAGCATACGCTTCATGAAGTTCGCGTCATCCCAGTTCGGGGCATATACATTCACCAGCACCACCGCCTCACCTTGCAATCTGCCACTCACCATCACGTATCTACCACCACTATGGTCTTCGCCTCAAACAATACCCGTTTCCCCACCAGTATTGCCACCCCTATATTTTTCGCATCCAAGCCCGAATGAAATACCTGTCCCACCCATCCTTTTCGTAATCTGACCTGATCCGCCAGTTTCAGCTGCGTCTCCTGCAGCATGACCACATCTGCCTTTAGCTTCTTTAGGTGCGCAAGTACCCTTGCCCTCTTAATCGGCCCATTCAGTCCTCTCACGTTCCACGTGATCAACCGGGTTGGGGGCTCTTTACCCCCCCCCCCTCGTCGACTAGCCATCCCCTTTTTTAGGCCAGCTCCTCACCCGGTTCCCACGCACCCGCTTATCCCCCCAACGGAGCCCTCCCGTCCAGACCATCCCATCCCGTGGCAGCTCCCCCTTCCCCTTAGCAGCAGCAACCCAGTTAACACCCCCACCCCACCCCGCTGGATCCCCCTCTAGCTTAGTTGCTCCCCCCATGTTGCTTCCGGAAGTCAGCAAAATCTGGCTGACCTTGGCTTCCCCCGTTTATCCTTAGCCTCCCATTGTGTGAGGCCCCCTCCTTCCTGCGCCCCATTTTCCCGCCACAATTACCATAGCGCGGGAACAAAGCCCGCGCTTCCCTCTCGGCCCCGCCCCTAATGGCGCATCTCCCTCTCTCCTTCCCCCTCCCCTTCCCCACCGGCGCCCACAGTTCACCATGCCCCCCCCCCCTTCGAGGGTAAAGAAAAATTTCCCCCCATCCGATTCCCAGTCCCATGCAACCACCCCACTACTTCATTACAAAAGTTCTTTCTCCAAACTAGTCCAACTTCTCCTCTTCAATAAATGTCCATGCCTCTTCTGCCGTCTCAAAGTAGTGGTGTTTTCCCTGGTGCGTAACCCACAGTCTTGCCGGCTGCAACATTCCAAATTTCACTTTCCTCTTGTGGAGCACCGCCTTGGCCCGATTAAAACTCGCCCTCCTTCTCGCCACCTCCGCACTCCAATCCTGATACACGCGGATCACCACGTTCTCCCACCTGCTGCTCCATGTCTTTTTCGCCCATCTCAGGACCATCTCCCTGTCTTTATAACGGTGAAACCTCACCACTATAGCTCGAGGTATTTCTCCTGCCTTCGGTCTTCGCGTGAGGACTCGATACGCTCCCTCCACTTCCAAGGGGCCCGTCGGGGCCTCCGGTCCCATTAAGGAATGAAGCATCGTGCTCACATACGCCCCGACGTCCGCTCTCTCTGCACCTTCGGGAAGACCCAAGACTCTTAGGTTCTTCCTCCTCAAGCTAGTTTCCAGGGCTTCCAGCCTCTCCATACACCTCTTATGCAGTGCCTCGTGCGTCTCTGTCTTCACCACCAAGCCCTGTATCTCGTCCTCATTTTCGGCAGCCTTTGCCTTCACGCCACGAAGCTCCATCTCTTGGGTCTTCTGCGCCTCCTTTAACCCCTCAATCGCCTGCAGCATCGGGGCCAGCACCTCCTTCTTGAGCTCCTCCACACATCGCCGAAGGAACTCCTGCTGTTCCAGGCCCCATACCAATCGGCCTCCCTCCGCCGCCATCTTGCTTCTCGCTTCCCTTCCTTGCCGCTGCTCCAGAGGATCCTCTGCAATCTGGCCACTATTATCTCCTTTCTCCATTTACATCCGGGGGGACTCCCTTCTATATCGCCACACAATGGGTTTAGCCTTCAAAAATTGCCATTGGGGCTCCCGATAAGAGCCCAAAAGTCCGTTAAAACGGGAGGTGCCGAAACGTGCGACTTAGCTGGTCATCGCCGCACCCGGAAGTCGGAATTTGGTTTGTTAACCACAGGAAGGGGAGTGGAGCAGCTCAGAAAGGCGAAGGGGGTGATTTACGAGCACAGGGAGAAGGCCAGTAGGATGCTTGCACAGCAGCTCAGAAAGAGAGAGGCAGCTAGGGAAATAGGGAAAGTTGTTGACGGGGATGGGAACTCGGGGTCTCGGCAGGAGTGAGCAAGACCTTTTGGGACTTTTATAGTAGGTTGTATAGGTCGGAACCCCCTGCGGGGCCGGACGGGATGAGGCACTTTTTGGATGGGTTGGCTTCCCCGAAGGTGGATGGGGAGCTGGTAGAAGGGCTGGGGGCCCCGATCGGGCTGGAGGAGATAGTGGAGGGTTTGAAGGCCATGCAGTCAGGTAAGGGACAGGACAGGTACCCAATCGAGTTCTATAAAAAGTTCTCCAGAATATTGGGGCCTGTACTGTTGAAGGTCTTTAACGAGGCGAAGGAAAGAGGGGTTTTACCCCAGACAATGTCACAGGCCATGATCTCACTCATTCTGAAAAGGGACAAGGACCGGAGCTGTGTGGTTCTTATAGGCCGATAGCCTTGCTGAACGTGGATGCCAAACTTCTGGCCTCTAGGATTGAGGACTGTATACCGGACGTTATAGGGGTGGACCAGACAGGGTTCGTTAAGGGTAGGCAGCTGGGGGCCAAAGTATGAAGGTTGCTAAACATGATCATGATGCCCCTGGAAGGTAGGGAAGTTGAAGTGGTGTTGCGATGGACGTGGAAAAAGCCTTCGACCGGGTCGAGTGGGATTACTTATGGGAGGTGCTGGAGCGGTTTGGGTTTGGAAGGGGCTTTGTTGACTGGGTTAGGTTGCTGTACCGGGCTCCGATAGCTAGGGTACGGACAAACAGGACGACTTCAGAATATTTCAGGCTACACCAGAGGACGAAACCGAGATGACCCTCTCCCCACTGCTGTTTGCGCTGGCGATAGAGCCGCTGGCAATTGCTCAGAGAGCCTCAAGGGGCTGGAAGGGGTTGGTCCGGGGGGGGGGGGGTGGGGGGGGGGGGGGGGGGGGGTGGAGCACAGAGTCTCGATGTATGCGGATGACCTACTGCTGTATGTCTCAGACCCAATGGAGGGGATGGGGAAAATTATGGGAATCTTAGGGGAATTCGGCCGGTTTTTGAGGTACAAGCTTAACATGGGGAAGAGCGAGTTGTTTGTGGTTCAGGTGAGAGGTCAGGACAGGCGACTGGGGGATCTGCCGTTTAGAGATGTAGGGGACAGTTTTAGGTACTTGGGTATTCAGGTGGTGAGGGGTTGGGACAGGCTACACAAATTGAACCTGGCCCGGTGGGTGGACCAGATGAAGGAGGATTTCCGGAGATGGGACACACTCCCATTGTCTCTGGTGGGTAGGGTGGGCGGTAAAAATGATGGTCCTCCCGAAGTTCCTTTTCGTTTTCCAGTGCCTCCCCATCTTCATCCCGCGGTCCTTTTTTAAGTGGATCAATATGATTATCGTGGACTTTGTGTGGGGGTGGCAAGCCGCCGAGGGTGAAGAGGGCAATGCTCGAGCGGAGTCTGGGGGATGGTGGGCTGGCGCTGCCGAATTTCGGCAATTACTACTGGGCGGCTAACATAGCCATGGTTCGGAGGTGGTAGGTGGGGGGGGTGAGCCGGCGTGGGTGCGCATGGAGGTGGCTTCATGTAAGTACCGTGCCGCTGCCGTTCCCGCCGGCGCGGTACTCCACCAGTCCAGCGGTGGTGGCAGCCCTGAGAGTCTGGGGGCAGTGGAGGAGACATGTGGGAGCAGAGTGGGCATCGGTGTGGTCGCCAATCTGCGACAACCATCGGTTTGCCCCGGGGAGGATGGACGCGGGGTTCTGAATTTGGCGGAGAGCAGGGATTGAGAGGATGGGTGACTGGTTCTTGGAAGGTAGCTTCCCGAGTATGAGGGCGCTGGAGGAGAAGTTTGCATTGGCTGGGGGAAATTAATTCCGATATTCACAGGTACGGGACGTTTTGCGGAAGCAGGTACCAACCTTCCCTGCCGCGTAGGGGGATTCAGGATAGGGTGGTCTCTAGAGGATGGATAGGGGAGGGGAGTGTCTCGGACATATATAGAGAGCTTATGGGTTCGGAGGAGACGCAAACAGAGGAGCTGAAGCAAAAGTGGGAGGAGGAGCTAGGGGGAGAGATAGAGGAGGGCTTCTGGGCAGACGAATTAGGAAGGGTCAATACTACCGCAATATGTGCCAGGCTCAGCCTTATCCAATTTAAGGTTGTTCACCGGTCTGACATGACAGCGGCCCGGATGGGGTGGAGGACAGGTGTGCGAAATGCGCGGGGTGGGGGGGGCCAACGAATCATGTCCATATGTTCTGGGCATGTCCAAAACTGAGGGGATTTTGGCTGGGGTTTGCCGATGCCATGTCCACAGTATTAAATGTGAGGGTGGCAATGAGGACGGAGGTGCCGATTTTTGGGGTGTCGCTGGATCCGGGAATCCAGGGGGAGAGAGAGGCGGATGTTCTGGCCTTTGCTTCCATGGTAGTCCGGAGGCGGATATTGTTGGCATGGAGGGACTCAAGGCCCCCGAAATCGGAGACCTGGCTTTTGGACATGGCTGGCTTCCTCTGCCTGGAGAAAATTAAGTTTGCCATGAGAGGGTCTCTGCTGGGGTTCGCCCTGAGGTGCCAACCATTCATCGACTTCCTCGCAGAGAACTAATCATCAGCAGAAAGGGGGGGAGGGAGGAAGGGGGTTAGGTTCGCGTAGGTTAGGGGGGTAAGTAATGGCAAGACCTGTGGGAGAGGAAGGTGGAATTTGCACTATGTTTATATTTTTCTTGTTATGTATATTGTTGATTTTGTTGTTGTTGGAATGCCAAAGAAATACCTCAATAAAATGCTTATTAAAAAAATAGTTTTTCTTTGAACTTTGTATTGGATGTGAGTTGTCAAGTCTTTGACATCTTCTGGGTGATGCATGAAAGCTTGTTGAAAGGGTTAATTTTCCTGCAGAAACAAAAATGGGCGTATAGTGGGTGGATAACTTGGAATGATGCCATTTGCATCTCTAAACGTTTTTTATATATATATCACTCAAATGGACTGGGAGTAAAAGTTGGATTGCTGCCAAATTCCCGTTATCAAGTGTCTTAGAACGATGTGTTCTATCCATGGATTTGCTTTTTAATCAGAGTTACTTTCCTCAAAAACAGTTTCCACATTGTCTGTAGTTTTAATTTTCAAGCTAATTTTAAACATTTATTTTAAAATATCAAACAGAACAACTTATTGAATATATGACTGAACCAATCTTGCGCTGAATGAACTTGGTTTTCTGTAGATAAATTTGTCGATTCTGTTAAAGGAAGCACAGCTAACAAGATTTGTTAATTTCTTAAAATTAATAAAGCAACATTCAAAATAATGACAGTTTTCTTAAGTTAACAGTTCTTGACAACTTTTAGCGATACGTGACTTGGGGCGTATCCCTGTAGCCAGGAGGCAGGCCTTCATCGTAGGAAACCAGTTTGTAATCATGAAATCTGAAACTCTCAAAATGGCCGTCTTCAACACAAGAAAGGAATTTCATATCTCTTCTGGACAGATTTGTTGGTAATGGAGGAGGAGAGGTGGTTTCGGACTGAGGTCTGGGTAGGATCAAGTTTAAAGCTGCAGACAGTTCTGGTTTTAAACCAGTGACAACATCTTTTTTTGATAGATCTTTTAAATGGTTTAAAACCCAGGTTGTTGTCTTTATCACTTCAACTTCAAGCTGTTTGGTGCTTAATGGGTTAAGTTGTGTTACACTTTGTTTGCCATGAGGCTCGTTGCTTAACCAAATAGGCTTTTCTTGTTTAAAAATCTCACAGTCTATTAAAGCTGCCACTGTCATAATATACACCAGTATATCATGGTGCCGAAACACACACTGATGGACGCACAGCAAGACCAATCAACACACACAACACCGCAGCCAATTACCAGTTAGAGCACACTCACTATAAAGACAGAGGGCATCAGTTTTCCCGCTCATTCGGGATGCAGCCTCTCAGAAGGACAGAGCTTACAGCACAGATCTTTACCATGTGCTGAGTGCATAGACTGGTTAGGACAGGCATAGGTCTTTAGTTTAATCTAACATCGTGTTAGCCCACAGTGAAAGTATGTTCAACAGTTTCTAGCTTAATAAAATAGTGTAGTACTGTTTTAAGTGTTGGTGGCCTGTATGTGTTTCACGGATCCAGAACACCCAACACATCAGCCATGAGAGGCTTTTGGATCGGTGCCAGCAGTATTTCGTGGTCGGTCTCAGAGTAAGAATTAGGTTTGTTCTGGGGTAAAAGTGTCCTTGACAGATAGTTCATTTTGCCAGTCTCACCCTGTGGAACTTCGATCAGTGTATTCATTGTTTTCATGTCAGTAGCAGCTTGCAATAATGTAGGATTTGGTTTGGATCATAGATCATAGATTTTACAGTGCAGAAGGAGGCCATTCGGCCCATCGAGTCTGCACCGGCTCTTGGAAAGAGCACCCTACCCAAGGTTAACACCTTCACCCTATCCCCATAACCCAGGGCAATTTTGGACACTAAGGGCAATTTATCATGGCCAATCCACCTAACCTGCACGTCTTTGGACTGTGGGAGGAAACCGGAGCACCCGGAGGAAACCCACGCACACACGGGGAGGATGTGCAGACTCCGCACAGACAGTGACCCAAGCCGGAATCGAACCTGGGACCCTAGAGCTGTGAAGCAATTGTGCTATCCACCATGCTACCGTGTTGCCCACATGGATATCACTGGTATATCTTGGGCCTTAGTTAAAATCATTTCAACTCTTCCCGTTGGTGGCGCTGTTTGCTTTGGAGAGTTCAACTGATTTATTAAAGACAGATTGATGGCTTTTGAGCTGTACGTTTGTCTGTCAGTAATTTGTTCTGACATTTCACGGTGTCCATGTCATTTTCCAAAATACATTTTTCCTCAAGTAACTGGCAATTTTGACTTTTCAGACCACCATTTTCTAATATTAACTGTTGAAGTTTGGATTCTGAGTCAGTATCTTTCTTTTGGAGTTCATCAATTTGAAATGATTGTTGTTGAACTTTAAAGGTCTCATTTTCCAATAATGTTTTAATCTGATCACATTGTTCAAGTTTAGATTTTGCATCTCATAATTCTTCAACAACTGCTGCTAGTTGGGCTTTAGTGAACTTAAGGTCATGATCGAATTTAGCTTTTGCGATTGTCTCTTGATGTTTTTGGAGCTGTGCAATTACTGCAAAAGACCATTTCATACGCTTTCCTCTATTTAAGCGTGTAGTTTTCCCCCATGCCTTCTTGATATTATCAAGGGACCACTGTCCTTTGGGGATATTATAGTTTGATTCAATCTTTTTTGCAACTTCAGACAGTCCAAATTATCTACAAATCAAAGATCTAAGATCACCCAATATATCGTCAATAGAGACATCCCGTACAGCGTGCCCTCCCTTGGACGTTGTGGGAAGTAGTTCTCTACCATTTGAAGGTCCTGAATCTATTTTGGGAGTCATGTCCGCCATAAACTCAGCCTTACACCCAAGTTCTTGGTCGCCAACTATGTTTGTGTATCTGTGTACACTAGCGCGACTATTCTTTCAGTCCCGTTTTATTTTAGTTTCAACGACCAGCACCCGATTGAATTAACACAGTCTATAAAAAGGTCCTTTCTAGGGATCGAAGCACTGCTTGAGGCGGCTTTAAGACTTTTAATGGATGAAAAAGATATTTCTTACCGCAGTCTAGCCGTTTTTCTTTGGGTCTTCCATCCTTCTGATCTTTCTTCAGTCTTCTGATTTCTTCCTGGCTGGCTCCTCCCCTTTTGCCAAACTACGCCAGTTGTATAGACCTACCATGCGGATTTAGTGGCACTTGCGACACTATGGGCAGCACGGTAGCATTGTGGATAGCACAAATGCTTCACAGCTCCAGGGTCCCAGATTCGATTCCGGCTTGGGTCACTATCTGTGCGGAGTCTGCACATCCTCCCCGTGTGTGTGTGGGTTTCCTCCGGGTGCTCCGGTTTCCTCCCACAGTCCAAAGATGTGCAGGTTAGGTGGATTGGCCATGCTAAATTGCCCTTAGTGTCCAAAATTGCCCTTAGTGTTGGGCGGTGTTGACCTTGGGTAGGGTGCTCTTTCCAAGAGCCGGTGCAGACTCGATGGGCCAAATGGCCTCCTTCTGCACTGTAAATTCTATGATAAAACTCAGTAGAAATTTGAGTTAAAACTTCTCGGGTGCAAATAAGATTTGTTTATTGCCTCTATTTGTTTACAATTGAGAATCACTTAAACCTTATTCTCTAATAAGTCCGGCTAGCAAAAAGGACTTAAAGAGAAGCAACTTGTACACAATTTAACTTTGAAATAATACAGAAATGATTTCTTGCTTATGGCAAAACAGATTGCATTTACTTCAACAGTTAGAGTGGAAAAGTGAAAGTATGGAGACAGCGAATAGTTCAGATCAAAGTATCGATGATTCTTGAATAAAGATGGCCGTACGGACCTACACGGTTATACAATATCATATCAGTCTTTAGCCATCTATATACACCCCTATGTAATCCTAATTGGTTTAGGTTAGAATCAAATGAGTTTGATTTGACGGTTAGCTGTCAAACTTCAATGTGCAACATTAGCTTTAAATGTTTCATATCTGAATACTTGTGTATATTATGGAATGCAATTCTGTGCTATTATCACAACCAGTTTAAACTAGACTTCTGCTGACTTTGCTATTTTCCACATTGTGGACACTAGCGCCTTAATGTTGCTATGGTGCCTGCCCTGTCCTTGGAATGATACCTGGTACGACTTGTGTTTTAATGTCACACTGTCTTACAAATGTATTTGTTAGAACAATGGAGCTCAGTAAAAGTACTGTTTTAATCTATAATGGAATTATGCTGTGTCGTGCTGTTTTGTGTCTCTCTTCTGTTGAAGCTATATGTTTTGAGATGACCTGAGGTTATGAGTGTTGAAATCCTTAATTTAAAATGGGTATTTAAAACTGGGGCTCAATATTTACGCTAAATAGCTATCTTTTACCTATCAGGTGTATTAGAAAATAGTTGGTTTCTACAGAAGCCATGTTAAACTCTAGCCTGTGATGAGATCTTTATTTCAGAAATTAATACTGTATAAACGTGAATGCTTCGACGCTGCTGAGTGAGCATTAATTGTTGAAATAAATAAATTCTCCAATAATTTTGACAAGAAAGCGAACATTAAATTGTGCCAATGTCTGGCTCAGCCACAAGGCTGTTTGTTGAATCCAATCAAGATGAGTAAGAAATAAAGCTATTATCTTTCACAAACTGTCTTTTTGAATCAGTGTGCCTTGGAGTGACCAAATATATTAATTAAAGATTACTGTTTTATTTATCCACTAATCAGTAACAGATGATTGATCCTTAATTCAGTTACAATGAATGAATCAATAATGAATCAGTAGTTCTCGTAAAAGACTGATTTTTATTAGCTGTAAAAATATAAAAGCAAGGCAGCAGAGTGGCACAGTGGTTAGCACTGCTGCCTCATGGTGCCGATGTCCCAGGTTCGAACCTGGCTCTGGGTCACTGTCCGTGTGGAGCTTGCACATTCTCCCCGTGTTCGCGTGGGCTTCGCCCCCACAACCCAAAGATGTGCAGGGTAGGTGGATTGCCCCTTTATTGGAAAAAAATGAATTGCGTACTCTAAATTTCTTCAAAAGCTTATTTGCTGTTTATGTAAAGAATGTTTTGGGTGGCATGGTGGTGCAGTGGTTAGCACTGCTGCCTCACGGTGCCGAGAACGGGTTAGATACCGGCCCAGGGTCACTGTCCATGTGGAGTTTGCACATTCTCCCCGTGTCTGCGTGGGTCACACCTCCACAGTCCAAAAAGATTGTGCAGGATAGGTGGATTGGCCACGCAAAATTGCCCTTAATTGGAGAAAAATAGTTGGGTCGTCTAAATTTATAAATTTTTAAAAAAGGAATGTGTAATGAAGATAAATGTACTGGCAAGAGAGACTTTCAAGGTCAGATTAACCTCATCATTTGAAGTTGTAAAATAAGGAATTCTATAGAAGCAGATAAAGGGATAGTATGAAACAGTTCTATTGTATTCCTGCCAAAGTTAATGAGAGAAGGTGGTGTCAGTAATTGGGGATCCAAATCAATTAATCTAGTGACCAAATTGACCAATTGTCATGTTATGAGGTAATGGTCACTTTGGTGATAAAAGTAGAGGTTCCGAACGTCTTCCTTGCTGGCCAAGTACTGAGGATTCCTGAGGCCGAGTTCCAAGGAAATTACTGTCAAAGAAGGAGCCTGACTCCCGAGGCTGAATTCAACAAAAATTGCTGTTGAAGAGAGAGCCAGAGAGGGTTCCACTTCTACTGACTGATCACTCACATGAAGTTGGAAAAGTCAATGCCTTAAAGTTCAGTAAACTTTTTTCTTTTCATGAACTTATTTTTGAATTTACTATCCAGAGAATTCTGCCTTCATCTTAATTGATTCAAGTGCTGTCCAACCTAAAATGAATTTATTAAATGGTAAGTTGGGGGTAGCTGAAATCAATTACGTTCTCGATAACAAGATCAGTATCTTCAATTAAAAACCTTGCATTTCTATCGCACCTTTCACAACCACAGGGCGTCCCAAAGTGCTTCACAGCCAATTAAGTAGTTTTGAAGTGTCATCACTTTTGTAATGTAGGAAACGCGGCAATCAATTTACACATAGCAAGATCCCACACACAGCAATGTGATAATGAGCAGATGATCTGTTTTTAGTGATGTTGATTGAGGGATAAATATTGACCAGGACACCGGGGATAACTCCCCTGCTCTTCTTCAAAATAGTGGCTGTGGGATATTTAACATCCACCTGATAGGGACAGACAGGGCCTCAGTTTAGTATCTTATGTGAAAGAAGGCTGTTCTGACAGTGCAGCACTCCCTCAGTGCTGCGAGGAGGAATGTTGGATGTTTTTTTTTTGTTCTCAGGTCCCTGGACTGGGATTTGAATCCACAACCTTCAGACTCAGAGGTGAGAGAGCTGCCCACTGAGCCACGGCTGACATTATAGACAATACAAAGTTCGAAAGTGAAAGTTACCCTTTAAAACCCCCACCCTTTGCCCCCAGTGCCTAAATGTAATAATAAAAACCCCAGTATAAATAACATGGATTTGACTGACAAATGTTGAGGTGTTGGTTTCGAGTCACAAGTTTTGACTTCCCATTTGAGCCTCGGGCACCTTTCATGTCAATGACAGGCAGCGACGGAGCTGAGAGCTGAATTTAACTGAGAATAACGCTTCAGTTGGCAAACTTCCATGAATGTCACACAGTTTATGTAAAGGGCTGAATCCAGATTTATAGAAGACAGATTTTTAATTGGTAATGGGTTGAAGGGCAATGGTGAACTGGCAGTATGGTTGAATTAAAGCCTGGATGAGAACAGCCATGATAGAATGGCAGAGCAGACTCGATGGGCCAAATGGCCTAAATTCTGCTCCAAAATCTTATTAACTCATGAAAGGGGGAGACATTGATTTGCTCCCAGATGTTGCCCAGAGGAGGAAGTTTTAGTCTGGAACTCATTGTCCAACCGCCACATTGTGACATCACAAAGGAGCTCGTCCTCTAAATCAGCCAATACGAATAAATCCGTTCCGCAGTGACGTCACTGCATTTGAGCGCACCCGCCCCCACCCTTTGTTCCCCCTCCCCAGCACATCGTCAAGACGGTTTCCAGGCAACCGGTCGACAGCTCCAGCCAGAGCGAGAAGCACCTCCCCAACCCAGGACTGCGCATGTCTCGGGGAGAGGGGAATCTGCGCATATGCAGGGTGAGCTCAATCCCGCTGATTTTACCGCTGACTTGTGCCCAATGGAAGATTGGAGAACCGGAAGTACTCTGTTTCTCCGCCAATCAGAGCTCCCCCATTGTCTCATTCCGGAAGCTGGACATGGAGGTTTCTGCCGAGAAAAGTCGTTGTTCCTCCAACCCTGAATGAGCTTGAGCTGCACACAGACTCCTGTCTCCAACATCTGTGAGTAAAACACTTTCTTTTCTCCCACTTTCCATTTATTTTCTCATTCTCACCTTCAATTGGTCACTTGCAGCAACTGAAGGGAAAGGAAGTGAATCCAGGGAGGGTGCAGACTCTGCAAAGCTTGGCCCAGGTCTCTCTCTCTCTCTCTCTTAAAGACATTGACATCCTTTGTTCCCTCAGCTTGACACATTTATTTATCTGGCGAAAAGGACGATCTCTTTCTTAATGTTCACAATTAAAGGGCTGGTTTCCCCAGGAGATGACGGACATTTAAGGGGACAGTAAACAGGGCAAATCCAACTCAGCCAATTACTTCTCTGTAGGTCTACTGTCTATCATCAGCAAAGTGGTGGAAGAAGTAATCAAAGTTGCTATTAAGTGGCACTTATTCTGCAATAACTTGCTCCTGGATGCTCAGTTTGAGTTCCCCCAGGGTCACTCAGCTCCTGACCTCATTCCAGCCTTAGTTGAAACTTGGACGAAAGATCTGAATGCCAGAAGCGAGATGAGAGTAACTGCCCTTGACATCAAGGCAGCATTTGACTGAGTATGGCATCAAGGAGCCCTAGCTAAACTGGAGCCAATGGGTATCGGGGGATAACTCTCCACTGGTTGGAGTCACACCTGGCACAAAGGATGACGGTTGTGGTGATTGGAGGTCAATCATCTCATCTCCAGGACATCACTGCAGGAGTTCCTCAGGGCAGTTTCCTCAGCCCAACCATCTTCAGCTGCTTCATCAATGATCTCCCTTCCATCATCAGGTGAGAAGTGGTGATGTTTGTGGATGACTGCACAATGTTAAGCACCATTCTCAACTCCTCAGATAATGAAGCACTCCATGTCCAAGTTCAGTAAGACCTGGACAATAACCAGGTTTGGCCAAATAAGTGGCAAGTTACATTCATGCTACACAAGTGCCAGGCAATGACCATCTCCTACAAGAGAGGATCTAATCACCACCCCTTGACATTCAGTGGCATTTCCATCGCTGAATCCCCCACAACCAACATCCTGGGGTTTACCATTGATCAGAAACTGAACTGGACTAGCCATATTAATACTGTAGCTCCCAGGGCAGGTCAAAGGCTAGGAATTCTACGGCGAGTAACACACCACCTGATGCCCCAAAGCTTGTCGACCAGACATCTACAAGCACAAGTCAGGAGTGTAATGGAATATGCTCCACTTTGCTGGATGAGTGCAGCTCCAACAACACTCAAGATGCTTGACACTGTCAAGGTCAAAGCCTGATTGATCGCGTCGCCTTCCACAAACATTCAAACCTTCCACCACCGACAAACAGTAGCAGCTGTGTTTACCATCTACAAGATACACTGCAGTAACTCATAAAGGTTCTTCAGACAGCACCTTCCAAACCCACAACCACTCCCACCTAGAAGGACAAGAGCAGCAGATACCTGGGAACCCCAACACCTGGAGGTTCTCTTCCAAGTTACACGCCACCCTGACTTGGAAATATATTGCTGTTCCTTCACTGTCCCTGGGGCAACATCTTGGAATTCCCTCCCTAACAGCACAGGGGATGTAGGGCAGCATGGTGGAGCAGTGGTTAGAGCTGCTGCCTCACGGCGCCGAGGTCCCAGGTTCGATCCCGGCTCTGGGTCACTGTCCGTGTGTAGTTTGCACACACTCCCCGTGTTTGCGTGGGTTTCGCCCCCATAACCCAAAGATGTGCAGGGTAGGTGGATTGGCCACGCTAAATTGCCCCTAAATTGGGAAAAAATGAATTGGGCACTCTAAATTTATAAAAAACTAATTTAAAGAAAACAGCACAGGGGATGTACCTACACCTCAAGGACTGCAGCGGTTCAAGAAGGCAGCTCACCACTACTTTGGAAGGGCAACTGGGGATGGGTAATAAATGCTGACCTAACCAGCATTGTCCACATCCAGTAAATTAATTTTTAAAAATGTAATATCGGACAGAGATATGTCTCGTGTTGTTGATATGTTATGTATTGTACGGTATTATTGATGGTTCCGTAATGAAATACATGTATTATTATTTCTAGTTTTGTAAATAGTACTGTACCTACATTATATATTTCCAGTCATACAGTCATTGCAGCACTGACAGAATCCATTTGGGAACTCAAGTCAATGCTTTTTAAAAAAAATATATTTATTAAAGTTTTTTAACACAATTTTTCTCCCTTACAAACAATAACCCCCCCCCCCCCCGTAACAAAAAAAACCCGAGAAATCGCGCAGAGCAAGATATATACATGGCAAAATGATATATTTACACAGCTTTGTACACTGGCCGTACGTGCCAGTTTCCCCAACCCTTCATGTTATCTCTTGCTCATCCACCCTCCCAGGCAGTCCCGTCCGTCCCGTTCTCCCCCCCCCCCCCCAAGGTTGCTGCTGCTGCTGACCGACCTTCCTCTAACGCTCCACGAGATAGTCTAGGAACGGTTGTCACCGCCTGTAAATCCCCTGCGCAGACCCTCTCAAGGTGAACTTAATCCTCTCCAAATTTATGAACCCAGCCATATCATTTATCCAGGCCTCCAGGCTGGGGGGCTTCGCCTCCTTCCACATTAGCAAGATCCTTCGCCGGGCTACTAGGGACGCAAAGGCCAGAATGCCGGCCTCTTTCGCCTCCTGCACTCCAAATATTGCTAGCCCCCAGCTTGGCTTGACCCGGACTTTCACCACCTGAGATATTGCTCCCGCTACTCCTCTCCAGAACCCCTCCAGTGCCGGGCATGACCAAAACATATGGACATGGTTCGCCGGGCTCCGTGAGCACTTTCCACATCTGTCCTCTACCCCAAAGAACCGACTCAACCTCGCCCCGGTCAAGTGCGCTCTGTTGACCACCTTAAATTGTATCAGGCTGAGCCTGGCACACGAGGAGGAGGAATTAACCCTACCTAGGGCATCTGCCCACAGACCTTCCTTAATCTCCTCCCCCAGCTCCTCCTCCCATTTACCCTTCAACTCTTCTACCAGTGTTTCCCCCTCTTCTTGCAACTCCTGGTGTATTTCCGACACCTTGCCCTCCCCGACCCATACACCCGAGATCACCCTATCTTGAGCTTCTTGTGCTGGGAGCAAAGGGAATTCCCTCACCTGTCGCCTCACAAAAGCCCTCACCTGCATATACCTAAAGGCATTTCCCGGGGGTAACTAGAACTTCTCCTCCAGTGCCCCTAGGCTCGCAAACGTCCCGTCGATGAACAGGTCCCCCATTCTTCCAATCCCCGCCCGATGCCAGCTCTGGAAATCCCCGTCCATCTTCCCCGGGACAAACCGGTGGTTACCCCTGATCGGGGACAACACCGATGCTCCCATTGCACCCCGGTGCCTTCTCCACTGGCCCCAGATCCTTAGCGTTGCGGCCACCACCGGGCTCGTGGTATACTTTGTCGGTGAGAGCGGCAGCGGTGCCGTCACCAACGCCCCCAGGCTCGTTCCTTTACAGGACGCCATCTCCATCCTCTTCCATGCTGCCCCCTCTCCCTCCATAACCCACTTGCGGATCATCGCCACATTTGCTGCCCAGTAGTAGCTCCCCAGGTTTGGCAGCGCCAACCCTCCTCGGTCTCTACTGCGTTCCAGCAACCCTCTCCTTACTCTCGGGGTCTTATTCGCCCACACAAACCCCATAATACTCCTGCCTACTGTCTTAAAAAAGGCCTTAGTGATCACGATGGGAAGGCACTGAAACACAAACAGAAACCTCGGAAGGACCACCATTTTGACCGACTGCACTCTACCCGCCAGCGAGAGCAGTAACATGTCCCATCTTTTGAAATCCTCCTCCATTTGCTCCACCAACCTCGTCAGATTCAGTTTATATAGGGTCCCCCAACTCCTGGCAACTCAAGTCAATGCTGACTCTCTGTACAGCAATCCAGTCAGTCCCAATTCCTCTCGATATCCCTGTTCACCTGCAAGTTTATTTTCTTCAAGTGACCATCCTATTTTATTTTAAATTATTGATCACCTGGACTTCCACAACCCTTGTGGGCAGTGAGTTCCCTGTCATGACCACTCCATGACTAAATAAAATTCTTCCTCAGAATTTCCCCATCTCTAATCAGTAAATGTACTTGTATGGAGATTCTCTACTCTTGTACAGGTTTTAGTGAGTTTAGATTTGTTGATCAGCACCTTCAAGAAAATTGGGAGGGAAAGTAAGTGAATACAGTCTGTTTATTACACACATTTTTCATCCAGTAATGTAGACATGTATCTGTCTGGCAGCCTGCATGAAGATTTTCAGGTCTCTGTGTCCAGGACAGGAAGCAGTGAGTTTGGATCTGTCAATCAGCCTGAATCAGCACCTTCAGGAGAATTGGGAGGGTGAAGATTAGATACAGCAGAATGAGAATGGAGGGAGAGTGTGTGGGATGGAGATTTAGAGCATTTCAGGGAAAGAGAGAGGAGAGAATGTTCGATAGAAACTAGAATTGTCTGTTCTGAGTTTCAATCCTGTACTGACAATGATTACTATTGTAAAATCTGTTTGCAGGAAGTTCGAACGAGAGGGGTTTGAGGCCGAGCTCTCAAACTAAATATCACGTCAAGAACTGACTGAGTCACTCAATTCTTGGGAACCGAATATCATCAGCCTTTGAATCTAGAAGGAGAAATGTTTGTCTATTCTGTCTGCTTCAAGAGATTTTAAACATCAGTGTGTCTGGAAAAGCACTGAGACACACACACACACCCGTGTGAGACTGTTACAGAGCACTGACTGTGGAAAGAGCTTTAACCAGTGACACAGCCTGAAAAAACACGACACCATTCACGGCTTGGAGAGACTGTATAGGTGTTCTGTGTGTGGACGAGGCTTCAACTGATCGTCCAACGTGGTGAGACGCAAGATCACCCAGACCATGGAGAAACCATGGAAATGTGAGGATTGTGGGAAGGGATTCAGAGCCCCATGCGAGCTGGAAAGGCATCAACGCAGTCACACTGGAGAGAGGCCGTTCACCTGCTCTGACTGTGGGACGGGATTCACTCAGTTATTCAGCCTGCAGAGCCACCAGCAAGTTCACACTGGGGAGAGGCCGTTCACCTGCTCTGACTGTGGGAAGGGATTCACTCAGTTATCCAACCTGCGGAGACACCAGCGAGTTCACACTGGGGAGAGGCCTTTCACCTGCTCTGACTGTGGGAAGGGATTCACTCAGTTATCCAGCCTGCAGAGCCACCAGCGAGTTCACACCGGGGAGAGGCCGTTCACCTGCTCTGACTGTGGGAAAGGATTCACTGAGTTATCCAACCTGCGGAAACACGAACGAGTTCACACTGGGGAGAGGCCTTTCACCTGCTCTCAGTGTGAAAAGAGATTCACTGACATTGGCCACCTGCGGAGACACGAACGATTTCACACTGGGGAGAGGCCTTTCACCTGCTCTGACTGTGGGACAGGATTCACTCTGTTATCCAACCTGCAGAGCCACCAGCGAGTTCACACCGGGGAGAGGCCATTCACCTGCACTGTGTGTGATAAGAGATTCACTCAGTTATCCAACCTGCAGAGCCACCAGCGAGTTCACACCGGGGAGAAGCCGTTTATCTGCTCTGTGTGTGATAAGGGATTCACTCAATTATCCATCCTGCATAGACACAATGTCACTCACACCAATGAGAGACCCTTTAAATGCTCCGACTGTGGGAGTGGGTTTAAAAGCTCTCGGGTACTGATGTCCCACCAGCGCATTCACACTGAGGAGAGACCGTTCAGCTGCTCTCACTGCACAAAGAGGTTTCAAACATCATCCGCATTGCGGAGACACCAGCGAGTTCACACTAAAAAGAAGCCATTCACCTGCTCTGACTGTGGGACGGGATTCACTCAGTTATCCAGCCTGCAGAGCCACCAGCGAGTTCACACTGGGGAGAGGCCGTTCACCTGCTCTGACTGTGGGAAAGGATTCACTGAGTTATCCAACCTGCGGAAACACGAACGAGTTCACACTGGGGAGAGGCCTTTCACCTGCTCTCAGTGTGAAAAGAGATTCACTGACATTGGCCACCTGCGGAGACACGAACGATTTCACACTGGGGAGAGGCCTTTCACCTGCTCTGACTGTGGGACAGGATTCACTCTGTTATCCAACCTGCAGAGCCACCAGCGAATTCACACCGGGGAGAGGCCATTCACCTGCACTGTGTGTGATAAGAGATTCACTCAGTTATCCAACCTGCAGAGCCACCAGCGAGTTCACACCGGGGAGAAGCCGTTTATCTGCTCTGTGTGATAAGGGATTCACTCAATTATCCATCCTGCATAGACACAATGTCACTCACACCAATGAGAGACCCTTTAAATGCTCCGACTGTGGGAGTGGGTTTAAAAGCTCTCGGGTACTGATGTCCCACCAGCGCATTCACACTGAGGAGAGACCGTTCAGCTGCTCTCACTGCACAAAGAGGTTTCAAACATCATCCGCATTGCGGCGACACCAGCGAGTTCACACTAAAAAGAAGCCGTTCACCTGCTCTCACTGTGGAGAGGGATTCACTCAGTCATCCAACATGCTGAGACACCAAAGGGTTCACAAGTGATGACGGTTTAGATTCTGCTGTTATTCCTGCTGTTAATCACATCCAGGACTGAACCTGGAGTGGGTGGAGGGGTTTGTCTCCTCGTCAACTCCTGGTGCTCGGATGTGGCGACCCTGATGAACTACTGCTGCCCGGACCTGGAATACCCGACTGTGAAGTACCGTCCAGACTACCTTCCACGGAGTTCACTTCTGCTATCATCATGGTGGTCTACATCCCACCCCAGGCGGAGGTGAAGAAGGCGCTTGATGAATTGTAACCGCTACAAATAATAATGAAGCAGAATACCCGGAGGCCTTGTTCATCGTGGCTGAGGACTTTAACCAGGCCAACCTCAAGTGTACTGCCAAAATTCCGCCAATACATCTCCTGTCCCGACAGGGGCCCCAACATCCTTGACCACTGCCACACAAACATCAAGGGCCCAGATGATCCATCCCCTGACTGCACTTGGAAAATCGGACCACAATACGGTGCTCCTTCTCCCTGCTACAAGCAGAAACTTAAGCGGGAGAATCCGTTTAAGAAGGTCGATGCAACGGAAGAGCTCCTACGCGACTGCTTGGAGTCAGTGGACTGGACCATATTCAAGAACAAGGGCAGCACGGTAGCACAAGTGGATAGCACTGTGGCTTCACAGCGCCAGGGTCCCAGGTTCGATTCCCTGCTGGGTCACTGTCTGTGCGGAGTCTGCACGTTCTCCTTGTGTCTGTGTGGGTTTCCTCCGGGTGCTCCGGTTTCCTCCCACAGTACAAAGACTTGCAGGTTTGGTGGATTGGCCATGATAAATTGCCCTTAGTGACCAAAAAAGGTTAGGAGGGGTTATTGGGTCACAGGGATAGGGTGGAAGTGAAGGCTTAAGTGGGTCGGTGTAGACCCGATGGGCCGAATGGCCTCCTTCTGCACTGTATGTTCTATGTTAACTCAGCAGCCAGCCTAAACGAGTATGCCATCACCATCACAGACTTCATCAGTTAGTGTAGAAGATTGCGTGCAAAAGAAGGTAGCCTGTACGTTACCCAACCAGAATCCATGGTTTAATTGGGAGGTTCACTCCCGACTGAAGGTGTTCAAGGCAGGCAACCCTGACCTATACAAGAAATCTATATATGACCTCCGCAAAGCCAACAGGGACTCCCAAGAGACGATACCAAACTAATCTAGAGTCGCAGACTAACGACCGGCACTCTCGTTGGTTGTGCCAGGTCGTGCACCCAGATCCTGCACCTGCCCTGACCCACTGGCAGGTGTGTTTCCGGACATCCTCAACCTCTCCCTCCTCTGTTCCAAGGTTCCCATCTGCTTCAAGAAGACCACCATCATACCAGTTCCGAAGATGAACCAGGCAACGTGGCTCAATGGCTATCATCCGGTGGCCTTGACATCGATCATTATGAATTGCTTCGAGATGTTGGACACATCAACTCCATACTCGCAGCATTCCTTGTTCCACTGTAATTCGCATACCGCCACAACCGGTCCACGTAAGATGCCATCTCCCTGGCCCTATACTCGCCCCTGAAGCATCTCGACAACAAGGACTCCGACGTCAGACTCCTATTCATTAACTACAGCTCCACCTTCAACACCATAATCCCAGCCAAGCTCATATCAAAACTCCAAAATTTAGGACTAGGCTCCTCCCTCTGCAACTGGATCCTCGACGTTCTGACCCATAGACCACAATCAGTAAGAATAAACAACAATACCTCCTCCATGATAGTTCTCAATTCCCCGCAAGGCTGCACTCCCTATACACACACACAACTGCATGGCAAAATTTGGCTCCAAATCCATCCACATGTTTGCTGATGACACGACCGTAGTTGTTCGGATCTCGAACATCTCCACGATAGTCCTCAATACCAGGCCCACAAAGCTGCGTACTTAGCCCCCTACTACGCTCATTATACACACACGACTGTGTGGCAAAATCTGCTCCTGCTCCATCTACAGGTTTGCTGATGACACGACGTAATGGGTCGGATATCAAACAACGATGAGTCAGAGTCCAGGAGGGAGATAGAGAACCTAGTGGTATGGTGTAATGACAACAATCTCTCCCTCAATGTCAGCAAAACTAAGGAGCTGGTCATTGACTTCAGGAAGCGAAGTATCGTACACACCCCTGTCTGCATTAATGGGGCCGACGTTAGTAGCTTCAAATTCCGAGGTGTGCACATCACCAGCATTCTGTCCTAGTCCACCCACATCGACGCGACGACCAAGAAACCTATAGTTCCTCAGAAAACGAAGGAAATTCAGCATTGCCACAGTGTCTGCCACATGGGCGGCACGGTAGCACAGTGGTTAGCACTGTTGCTTTACAGCGCCAGCGTCCCAGGTTCGATTGCCGCTTGGGTCACTGTCTGTGCGGAGTATGCATGTTCTCCCCTTGTCTGCGTGGGTTTCCTCTGGGTGCTCCGGTTTCCTCCCACAAGTCCCGAAAGACACACTTGTTAGGTGAATTGGACTTTCTGAATTTTCCCTCAGTGAACCCGAACAGGTGCCAGAGTGTGGCGACGAGGGGATTTTCACAGTAGCTTCATTGCAGTGTTTCCTTACCTGAGAAAGGACATATTGGCACTGGAGGGAGTGCAGAGGAGATTCACTAGGTTGATCCCAGAGTTGAGGGGATTAGATTATGACGAGAGGTTGAGTAGACTGGGACTGTACTCATTGGAGTTTAGAAGGATGCGGGGGGGATCTTATAGAAACATATAAGATTATGAAGGGAATAGATAGGATAGATGCGGGCAGGTTGTTTCCACTGGTCGGGGAAAGCAGAACTAGGGGGCATAGCCTCAAAATAAGGGGAGGTAGATTTAGGCCGGAGTGTAGGAGGAACTTCTTCACCCAAAGGGTTGTGAATCTTTGGAATTCCTTGCCCAGTGAAGCAGTTGAGGCTCCTTCTTTAAACGTTTTAAAGAAAAAGATAGATGCCTTTCTAAAGAATAAAGGGGATATGGCGTAAGGGCCGGAGAGTGGCGCTGAGTCCACAAAGATCAGCCATGATCTCATTAAATGGTGGAGAAGGCTCGAGGGGCCAGATGGCCTACTCCTGTTCCAAGTTCTTATGTTCTTAACGTAAGCCTACTTGTGACAATTTTAAAGATTATCATTGACTTTTACCAATTTTTACAGGAGCACCATAGAAAACATCTTATCTAGCTGCATCACAGCTTGTGTTATGGGCCAGGGTTTAGAAAACTCCAAAGTATATCATGGAGTTCACCTGACCTACAATTGTTTATTGATTTTGGTTACGATGAGCACAGGGCCTGCCTTTCAGGGGTTATTCAACAGAGGCCTTAACACACACAGTAAGCATTTGTATCAATTACAAACATAAATACCCGACACAGCTACTGTAATCTATGTATAACCCTTAATAAATTCCCCCCTTTAACTTTTCCAATTTAATAACTAGATCCCATAAACCAGTACCTCCTTTTCAAAGGTGTGGTCCAGCACACAGCACTCAAGACCTGGTATGGATGCTCTTGTTTCCTTTCCAAAACAGCAGGTTTGAATTCCTTCCAGAAAACAATGATTTCTTTTCAAGTTATCAAGCAGTCTGGAAACAGCTTTTAAAATGAAGATAGAGAGAGAGGCCAAAATACTCCTCTTTCTGAGTACAGCAGCCAAAAATGTGAGAACGAAAGCAAAACACTCAGAGCCACAAAACAGCCCCAAACCAAAGCAGAAGTAAAACCAACTCCCAGAGCCACAGCCCAGATCCACCCACACAATGACATCACTGAAGCCTTGTGATAAGTCAAAACATTTCTTAAAGGGACACTCCCATGACACTGGTATGGTAACTGCTCAGCCCAAGACTGTAAGAAACTACAGAGAGTTGTGAACACAGCCCAGCCCCTCACACAAACCTGCCTCCCATCCATTGACTCTGTCTACACCTCCAGCTGCTTTGGGAAAGCGGGCAGCAAAATCAAAGACCTCCCACTGAGGTTATTCTCTTTTCCAATCTCTTCCATTGGGCAGGGGTTACAAAAGTCTGAGAATACGCAATAACAGATTCTAAACAGCTTATTTCCCGCTGTTACCAGACTCCTGAATGACTCTCTTATGGACTGAACTGATCTCGCCACACATCTTCTCTACTGAGTAGCACTACGCTCCGTATGCTTTACCTGATATCTATGTATTTAAATTGTGTATTTATCATATGTCCTATGTTTTTTCATGTATAAAATGATCTGTCTGTATTGTACGCAGAACAATACGTTTCACTGTACCTCGGTACACATGAATACATTTAATCAAATCAAACTTTGTTCATTCTGACACTTGATGAAGTGGGAGGGTCGGAGGGTTTCTTTCTGCTGGATTGGCCGGTCTCACGACTTTGCTTCCAGTGGACCGATGCTCTTTGAGCCTGGGGGAGAGCACATTTCCACGGGAATGATCCACAAAGGCTGAAGTACATTAATTTTATCCTGGATAGTAAATAGTGTTATTCCCCCACTACAGGTGGATCTAAAAGAAACCAGATGGGTTTTTACAACTATCGACAATGCTTTCATGGTCATCAATGACTTTTAATTCCAGATTTTTAATTAATTTAAATTTCACCATCTGCCGAACCTGGATCCCTATTGCATTACCCTGGGTCTCTGGATTACTGGTCTGGCTATTGTTTTCCGAGATGTGTTTTGTGAGAGATGAAGTCACTATAGCCAATAAGTGAGCTATTTTCGAGTTGTTTCCTTTACGTCCTGTACTTTCCCACCAAATTGCAGACAAAACAGCAGCAACTGTACTGTGTATAAATGTGTGTTATTGTAACTACTCCCACAGATGTTTCGGTTCGCTGAAGCATTCCCTGCATGTTTGTAATAAAGATTCCTAAACTTCGACCAACTCTGGACTCCGAGTGGCATTTGTCCCACAAGAACCTGGTGTCAGGAACAGGATCCACTGACGGCTCTGATTAAAGGCAAGTCCCCTTTGACAGCAGATACCGGGGTGAGTATTGTTTGTTTTATACCACCCGTGTTTAGTTCAGTCTGACTGACCACTGGGGACTCCTCAGAACCTCAGGGAGCTGTTTCTGGTCTGTTTCTTTGACATCCATTTAATGGAATTTCAATAACTGGAACATTTCAGGCAGGGAATTGTCGGTTTTACACCAAGGATATGTTTGGGGGCGATGCTGAAGTCCCTGTAACCGAGAGGGTTTAGTAGCTGCCGAAAAATGAGGGGATAAAGGCGTACGGGAGGCTAAACAGAAAGAGTTAGGCAGTTGGACAGAGTTTGGCGTGTGTTCAGAGGTCCCAGATAGGGGTCAGCCAGCATCAACACATCGATGGATCTGCACAGAAAAGGTCCAACCGGATGGCGTTTATAAGGCCCAAGGTGAGGTTAGTGGCTCAGGAATTTGAAAAAGTCTTGGGAGATAAAGAGGTCAGAGTGGACTCGCCCACAGTGGGAAAGGTAATTTTGAAATTTCTTTGCCCCTTTTCGTGGCATTTTCCCGGAACTTTCAGTCAAGAAACATAAAAGCTGCATTTGCGCTGGGGGATCACCTCCAGAGGGCAGTGTTTCTGCAACCTCCTACGGTGCCAGATGTATGGAAGACTTTGGAAGTTCAATAAGTTTGTCTATGTTTTGAACAATGTTTCAGAGTGTATAGCACTTCTCAGTTAGATCAGTTTTGTTCAAGTCGGGTTGTCTCTACCTGAAGGCAGAAGCTGCCGTGCTTTATTGGTACCAAGGCAGGAAACTCTCGGGCATCTTTATGATGCATGTTGATGACTGCCTATGTGGTGATACTAGTGAGTTCCAAAACAATGTTACTGACAGGATCAGAACAACATTTAAGGTTGGAGCCAGACTTCTGGGACCTTTAAATAAATTGGAATGGAAATCGGGCAGTGTGGGTCTGACGTGACTTTACATCAACAATCTCACAGAGACAGTATGAACCCTGTCACAGTCAATGGGGCCGGGGCCTCACAGAAAGATGAAGGTGTTTCCAAAGCTGGGACTGAGCTGCTGCAAAGTTGAATTGACGAATGGGGCCCACAGGCAAGGCCGGATACAGGTTTTGATGTCTTCGAGCTGAGTTCTGTAATGAAACATCCAGAGGTCGAGGATATTTAACGGGCAAACAAAACATTAAAAAATACAAGATGGAGAAATGTGTGCTGAAATTTCCATCTTTGGGTGAGCTGCAAAATATAAAATGGATTTTTTTAGTGATGCCTCACTCGGATGAGCCTGGCTCAGTGCCTGTACACTGAGTGATGTTTAAAAATCTCTTTCAGCAGAAGAACAGACAAACATTTCTCATTCTAAATTCAAAGGTCGATGATATTCAGCTCCCATGAATCGAGTGACTCTGTCACATCTTGATGTGGTGTTTGGAGTGAAATTTCATTCTGTAACTCCTCCCCTTCTAATATCCTGTAAAAGGAGTTTACAAAAGCCATCACTGTTAGTGCAGGATACCCAAATGAAATGTGAAATTTGATCCTATTGTAAGATCCGGGTTTGGCTTCAATCTCAATTGTAACACTCAAATCAATTACACGTCAGACTGTGTTGTGAAAGTTACCTGCAGCTCCTGACTAGTTGCAGACCATTCCGGGTACAAGAATGTTGTCACAGAATTTATTAAGTTAATTGTAATAAGTACAAAATCACAATAATTAACAAAGGCAGTGGATCAGTCCGTTCACTCTGGATCACCAGCTCTCAGCTTCCAGGTGACTGTGGAGCTGTCTCTTGTTTTGTTGACTGAAGTCTATCCTCTTACTTCATGTTGTGTTGTGCACCGAGCTCCAGAAAATTGTAGCTCATTAACCCTTTCTACTACCTACCTCTGCGCATGGTCGGTAGTATCCTGTGTTCAGTTTTGGTCTCCTTACTTGAGAAAGGACATACTGGCACTGAAGGATGTGCAGAGGAGATTCACTCGATTAATCCCAGAGCTGAAGGGGTTGGATTACGAGGAGAGGTTGAGTAGATTGGGACTGTACTCGTTGGAATTTAGAAGGATGAGGGGGGAATCTTTATAGAAACATATAAAATTATGAAGGGAATAGATAGGATAGATGCGGGCAGGTTGTTTCCACTGGCGGGTGAAAGCAGAACTAGGGGGCATAGCCTCAAAATAAGGGGAAGTAGATTTAGGACTGGGTTTAGGAGGAACTTCTTCACCCAAAGGGTTGTGAATCTATGGAATTCCTTGCCCAGTGAAGCAGTAGAGGCTCCTTCATTAAATGTTTTTAAGATAAAGATAGATAGTTTTTTGAAGAATAAAGGGATTAAGGGTTATGGTGTTCGGGCCGGAAAGTGGAGCTGAGTCCACAAAAGATCAGCCAAGAACCGCGGGAGAATCGTCATCTTAACAGTCTGCACCCTCCCCGCCAATGACAGCGGGAGCGCATCCCACCTCCGGACCTCCTCCCTCACTCGTTCCATCAGTTGGGACAGGTTGAGCTTGTGCAACCTGTCCCAGTCCCGTGCCATCTGAATCCCCAAATATCGGAAACTCTCCCCCACCAGCCTAAACGGTAACCCCTTCAGCCTACTCTCCTGCCCCCTCGCCTGAATTACAAACAACTCGCTCTTAGCCATGTTCAATTTGTATTCGAAGAACCGGCTAAATTCTCTCAGAGTTGCCATAATACCGTCCATCCCCACCATTGGGTCTGATACATATAACAGCAGATCATCTGCATATAACAAGACTCTATGTTCGACTCTTTCCCCCCCCCCCCCCCCCCCCCCGGACTAGCCCTTTCCAGCCCCTAGAAGATCTCAGTGCAATTCTACAGTGCAATCTCAGTGCAATCTCTATGGCCAGCACAAACAGTAGTGGGGAGAGAGGGTAGCCCTGTCTTGTCCCACGGTGCAGTCTAAAGTAGTCCGATGTTGTCCTGTTCGCCTCCGGGGCCGGAGACAATAGCCTAACCCAGTCGATGAACCCCGCCCTGAACCCGAACCATCCTAGTACCTCCCACAGAAAATCCCACTTGACCCGGTCAACAGCCTTTTCAGCATCCATGGCTACCACTATCTCTACCTCCCTACTCTCCAGGGGCATCATAATCACGTTGAGCAGCCTTCTTATGTTGGCCACCAGCTGCCTCCCCTTTACAAACCCGGTTTGGTCCTCCACAGTTACATCCGGTACACAGTCCTCAACTCTGGTCACCAAAATGTTGGCCAGTAGCTTGGCGTCTACGTTAACCAAAGAGATCGGCCTGTGTGACCCACAGGCCTCCGTGTCCTTATCCCGTTTCAGAATGAGCGAGATGGTGGCCTGCGACATCGTCGGGGGTAAACTCCCTCTGCCTGTTGCCTTGTTAAAGACCCTGACCAGCACCGGCCCCACTATCCCAGCAAATTTTTTGTAAAACTCCTCCGGATACCCGCCCGGCCCCGGGGCTTTACCCAATTGCATGACCTTCTGGCCCCCAATACCTCTTCGATCCTGACCAGGGCCCCCAGTCCGTCCACCAACGTCTCCCCACTCTTGGGAAGGTCAGTCCGTCCAGGAATCGCCTCATTCCCCCGGGTGGTTCCGAAGTGTACAGGTTCCTACAAAAGTCCCTAAAGACCTTGTTTAGCCCTGCTGGAACACCCACTAGATTACCGTCCCCATCCACTACCCTCCCTATTTCCCTAGCCGCTTCCCTCTTCCTCAGTTGCTGTGCAAGCATTCTACTGGCCTTCTCCCCATGCTCATAAATCACCGTTACCTTCCTATGCTGCTCTACAGCCTTGCCTGTAGTCAGCACCCCAAATTCGGCCTGCAGCCTCTGTCGTTTCCTGAGTAACTCTGGCCTCGGGGATTCCGCGTAATTCCTGTCCGTCCGTAGAATTTCCTGAATGAGTCGGTCCGTCTCTGCCCTATCTGTTCTGTCCCTGTACACCCGGGTTGAAATCAGCTCCCCTCTCAACACTACCTTCAGTGCCTCCCAGAGCACCGCTGCTGAGACTTCTCCAGTATTGTTCACCTGCAGGTAATTCTGCATGCATTTCCTCAGCTTCTCACACACCGCCTCATCTGCAAATAGTCCAACTTCCAGCCTCCATGGTGGGTGCTGAAAGCTGTCTTTACAAAACTGCTGGTCTACCCAGTGCGGAGCATGGTCCGATCTGGCAATTGCCGAATATTCTGCCCCCACCATTCCGGCAAGCAGGTCCAGACTCACAACAAAGTAGTCAATTCGGGAGTACACCTTGTGGACTTGGGAGTAGTACGAGAACTCCCTCGCCGGCGGCCGGCTAAATCTCCACGGATCTGCTCCCCCCATTTCCTTTGAGCTTCTTTAGGTGTATTCAGCTCCTGTGACCTTAATGGACTGAATAATTTCAGTTAGAAGTTTTCTTGTCATCACGTTGGAGATTTGCACCGAGATCGGGGAGATATTTCTGTCTGTGAGAGCAATAACATCTGGCCCAATACAACGCAGATTTGCGCTTGCGTCAACATCTCTCTCACTTGCAGCCAATCACTGACCGTTTCTTCCTGCCTCTGTATTTGTTCTCGACCTGCTGCACTTCTGACTTTATCAGCTCTGATGTGAAACAACAAATGTCACTGTACTGATTCTGGCAGAGCTCTTTTCTGTGAAACTGCGATTCAGCTTCGTTGAACATTTTGCTGGACAACAATAATACATCATTCCCTGACCGGGAATCGAACCAGGGCTGCGGCGGTGAGAGCGCCGAATCCTAACCACTAGACCACCAGGGAAACTGACAAGGAAAGTTGTAACCCGGGTTGACAGTACATCACTCACCTTTTATTTTGGTTTTTGAGTTTTCATTAGAAGTATACAAAATTACCTGTTTAAAATGAAGACAAGTGACATCTTCAGCCAATCACAACACCGATTGTTGTTCGCTGTAACATGAAATCGACAGTGAGGTGAAATAGTCCCAAAAGCTGCTCATGTGTAACTTCCAATTTCCTAAACCCACCAACCTTATCACTGTGGCTCCTGTGAAACTGACAACACGTCATCCAGCGGTCATTCATTCGTCATTTCAAATAACTCATTTTACTTTTTGAAAACATAGTTAATCCTTTTCGCAATTAAGTTTTGATCAAAATTAGAATAGTTTCCAATTTTTGATGTTCTTATTCTGAACTGAAGCTATCACACGTTTGCGGAACAAACACAAACTCTCCTGTTTCACACTAGGCAGGAATATTAAAAAGTACTCATCTGTAACTATGAGGAAAGCTTCCTGGTTCCGATATGTTGTTAAACATTAACACAACACGTCATCTCACAGCCATGGGACATTTACACTTCCACAAGTTTTGAATGAGATTATTTCTTGCCTGGCTCCACAGTGGGTGAGAGAGGGACAAGCAGCAGGATTTTACCCGAACGCGGGGACTGCAGCTTCAATCAGCGGGTTACTGCCCATCCCGGGGACACTCCAACCAGGAGCAAAGCTCCCAATACACCGAGCACAGGCTCAGAAACATGCAGGTAGATTATACCCCGCTCACTTAACCTCCGAGCAGCATTTACACAATCCCTCAGTCAGTGGAACATCCTTTGAGCTTCTTTAGGTGTATTCAGATCCTGTGACCTCAATGGACTGAATAATTTCAGTTAGATGTTTTCTTGTCATCACGTTGGAGATTTGCACCGAGATCAGGGAGATATTTCTGTCTGTGAGAGCAATAACATCTGGCCCAATACCACGCAGATTTGCGCTTGCGTCAACATCTCTCTCACTTGCATTGCAGCCAATCACTGACCGTTTCTTCCTGCCTCTGTATTTGTTCTCGACCTGCTGCACTTGTGACTTTTTCAGCTCTGATGTGAAACGACAAATGTCACTGAACTGATTCTGACTCCTTTCTGTGAAACTGCGATTCAGCTTCGTTGAACGGTTTGGTGGACAACAATAAAGCATCATTCCCTGACCGGGAATCGAACCCGGGCCGCGGCGGTGAGAGCGCCAAATCCTAACCACTAGACCACCAGGGAAACTAACAAAGAGGAAACTTCAAATTTTGATCAAAACTTAATTGCGACAAAACGTTCAACGAAGCTGAATCGCAGTTTCACAGAAAAGAGCTCTGCCAGAATCAGTTAAGTGATATTTGTCGTTTCACATCAGAGCTGAAAAAGTCACAAGTGCAGCAGGTCGAGAACAAAGACAGAGGCAGGAAGAAACGGACAGTGATTGGCTGCAAAGTGAGAGAGATTATGAAGCAAGCAAAAATTTGAGTGGTATTGGGCCAGATTTTGATGCTCACACAGACACAGTAATTTCCGCCCCCCCCCGATTAGGGTCCGAATCTCGGGCGTGATGACAAGAAAACTTCGAACTGAAATTATTCAGTCCATTGAGATCACAGGAGCTGAATACAACAGAAGAAGCTCAAAGGAAGCGCCACTCACTGAGGGATTGTGTAAATGCTGCTCGGAGGTTAAGTGAGCGGGGTATAATCTACCTGCATGTTTCTGAGCCTGTGCTCGGTGTATTGGGAGCTTTGCTCCTGGTTGGAGTGTCCCCGGGATGGGCAGTAACCCGCTGATTGAAGCTGCAGTCCCCGCGTTCTGCTGGCAGCGAGTGAATGGAGAATTAGGGTAAAATCCTGCTGCTTGTCCCTCTCTCACCCACTGTGGAGCCGGGGAAGAAAGAAACACATTCCAAACTTGTGAAAGTGTAAATGTCACAAGGCTGTGGGATGACGTGTTGTGTTAATGTTTAACAACAAATCGGAACGAGGAAGCTTTGCCTCATAATTACAGATGACTAAGTTTTAATGTCCCTGCCCAGTGTGAAACAGGAGAGTTTGTGTTTGTTCCGCAAACGTGTGATAGTTTCAGTTCAGAAAAAGATCAACAAAAATTGGAAACTATTCTAATTTTGTTCAAAACTTAATTGCGAAAAGGATTAACTATGTTTTCAAAAATTAAAATGAGTTATTTGAAATGACGAATGAATGTCCGCTGGATGACGAGTTGTCAGTTTCACAGGAGCCACAGTGATAAGGTTGGTGGGTTTTGGAAATTGGAAGTTACACATGAGCAGCTTTTGGGACTATTTCACCTCACTGTCGATTTCATGTTCCAGCGAACAACAATCGGTGTTGTGATTGGCTGAAGATGTCACTTGTGTTCATTTTAAACATGTAATTTTGTATACTTCTAATGAAAACTCGGAAATCAAAATAAAAGGTGAGTGATATACTGTCAACTCAGGTTACAACTTTTATCGTTAGTTTCCCTGGTGGTCTAGTGGTTAGGATTCGGCGCTTTCACCTCCGCGGCCCGGGTTCGATTCCTGGTCAGGGAATGATGAATTATTGATGTCCAGCAAAATGTTCAATGAAGCTGAATCGCAGTTTCACAGAAAAGAGCTCTGCCAGAATCAGTTCAGTGACATTTGTCGTTTCACATCAGAGCTGAAAAAGTCACAAGGGCAGCAGGTGGAGAACAAAGACAGTTTCCCTGGTGGTCTAGTGGTTAGGATTCGGCCCGGGTTCGATTCCCGGTCAGGGAATGATGAATTATTGTTGTCCAGCAAAATGTTCAATGAAGCTGAATCGCAGTTTCACAGAAAACTGTGCCAGCAGAACGCGGGGACTGCATTAAAACTTAGTCAATAATTTGAGTGAGAAATTTTCCTGATGCCACGCCCGAGATTTGCACCCAGATCTGGGAGATACTTGTATCTGGTGAGCAATAACATCTGGCCCATTACCACCCAAATTTTGGTTGACGTCAGCATCTCTCCGTCTCTTCCAGCATATGTACTTGTTCTCAACCTGCTGCACTTGTGACTTTTTCAGCTCTGATGTGAAACAACAAATCTCACTTAACTGATTCTGGCACAGCTCTTTTCTGTGAAACTGCGATTCAGCTTCGTTGAACGGTTTGCTGGACAACAATAAAGCATCATGCTCTGCCCGGGAATCGAACCCAGATCCGCGTCAACATCTCCCTCATTTTGCTGAATTCCAGTCGATTTGTCAAGCATGATTTTCCCTTTCATAAATCCATGCTGACTCTGCCCAATCCTGCCACTGTTTTCCAAGTACTGTGCAATAATTTTGGGATTCTCACATCCCTACAGTGCAGGAGGCCATTCACCGTATTTTATTACAATGAAATAAAGGTAACTACAAAGACATGAGAGAGGAGCTAGCCGGAGTTGATTGGAAAAGGAACCTAGCAGGGAAGATAGTGGAACAGCAATGGCAGGGGCTTTGGGGGGTTATGAGGCAGGCACAACAGAAATTCATCCCAAGGAGCAGAATATATGCTAAGGGGAGGACAAGGCATCCATGGCTGATGAAGGATGTCAAGGACAGCATAAAAACTAAAGAAAAAGTTTACAAAGTGGTGAGGATTAGTGGGAAGCCAGAGGATTGGGAAGCCTTTAAAAGCGAGCAGAGGACAAATGTTGCTCGTTTTAGCCTTAGTTTAATTGCTCTTGTTCTATCACCTTTGATCTTGAGTCACCAGGTATCTTTCTCATACCGCCACGTGGTTCAAGTCCGAGTAATGATCAATAATCCAACACACCGCTTAGTAAGAGTTAAATCAACGCACATTTATTATATACAGTAAATACTTATACGTTAATTCTACTTCTAAGCTACTTCCTACAACTAACAGGCCAATACTTAACTTTGGGAATGGCCCACCAGGTCAGGGAAACGAATGGCCTTTCGTATGGGTTCTGAGCCTGCGGGATTCAAAGCTGGTACAGGTCGATAGCCAGGAGCGCCTATCTCGTAGCGAGTGTTGAAGTAAGACTTACCATTTTAGCAGCTGTTGCAGAAGGTCAGCAGAAGGGTCTCGAGGGATGGAGAGAGGAGAAGAAGGGTGCAGAGAGATCAATTTGAACTTGGACTCTATTCTTATAGTCCCCAGAGGCTTCCCGCCTTTCGGGGCGGACCCTGTACCTGGTTCCAAGTGATTGGACGTTGTCCCAATCACTTGGTTCGATATTCTCCAATGCTGGAGCGATTCCTTGATCAGTGGGCGGTTTTGGGGTGGTCGTTCACCTCTCTTTGTGTAGGCTTCTACTGGCGCCGACTAGTCTGGGTTGGCTTTGTGTCTAATTTGTTGCACATTGTTCCCGGGGATTGCTAATTAATATTCAGATGGCCGGTGTGTTGTTCTGCTGATGGCTGCAGGTATCGATTCTGTCTGGCCTCCCCAGAGGCGAATACACAGTTTTACCTGCAGCTGTTTGTTTTAGTCCTGTTGGCTGATTTTCCCATCAGCCTCTTCCGTTTGCCATTTTAAATCGGGGTTTGGCCATTCTAATCGGGAGTTAGCCATTTTAACTGGCTACATTTCCTCCTTGTGATCCTAACGCGAAGATTGAAGGATCACATCATTATGTTACTTTCCATTCCCTGACCCCGGGGGGGGGGGGGGGGGGGGGCACTTCCTTCATGGCCTCTGCACTGACCATATCTATGCACAAAATTTTTTAACTAACAATTCTAAGGGCGCTATGTCAGACAGGGACATGCATTACAAAACAACAAACTTGGAACCTCTAACTTATCCTTAATATACTACACTCGCTTAAACATTCCATTATCCTACCTTCCTCAATCATACAACAAAATCATAGCATTTCAGACAGTCTTTCCTGGCTTGGCAGTCAAGCTCAGGATCATACAATTTTTGCTCATGAAAAAGTTTTTCACATCTCTTTATTTACAACAACAATAAACGCAAGTGAATGCACTTTATTATTTTATAATAGATCGCGGGGGTCGGGGGTCTGGTCATAACCGAACATAAGGGATCTGATCCTATATACCGGGGTTCGAGGTAGGTTATCCTTCTTTATTTTCGTAGACGTACCAGGTTATGAACCTGGCACACCAAGAAGATGTAGTGTCGCTGGTGACTGGGCTCTGGGTACTGCGGGACAATGAAACATTAACGGCTGGGGGGGGGGGGTTGAAGTCATGGGGTTCGCGGTCACGCGCAACCAAATGTCCAATAACATTATGTTGATCCATATGAAGGAAGTCCTCATGGCTGTTCTCTTTCCTTTTCTTTCTTTGTTTTCTCCGATCCTGGAGCTTCTGGAGTTCTGTAGAAACAAGCATAGTGTCTGTAACTATCTTTGTTTAATATCTGGTATGCTAGTGTGTCTGTCCTTTTGTGCCAATTATTCCCTTTATAGTTGGTCACTATGTGTGACTCCCTCATTTTAAAAAAAAACAAATTTTAGGAGAAGACACACTTCCCAATGATGAACCAGTGCTGATTTAGCATCCAAATGTTCCAGGATGTAAATAGCAGATGGCTGGCAACCTAAAGGCTACCTAAACAAACAAAACCTTTTGAACTGAAAAATGCCAAAATGAGGTGCGTATGGGCAGCGACGGGTACGATTTGGATGGAGTCCCCGGGTAGGATGGCTACCAATGCCGTATCTCTCCTACCTGAGCGTAGTTGACCAGTGGGGGGTTTCCAGGCAGGGCGGGTCTCAAACTGTTTCTCCACTGCCTGAGCAACCGACAAGTACGGGCAAAAATGTAGTCATCGTGGTGGGGCTGCCGTCGTGGTTCTATCCTTCGAACCAGAAGGGCAGTTACGATCGGGCGTCTGGTACCCGAACAAGTGTCTGCAGACAAGCTAGTTCCGCTGAACAAGTGTCTGGCAACAGTGGGTCTCTGTGGGCAAGTGCTCAGAGGTTTCAGGTGAATTGGCGTCTGGCAATGGTTAGTCTCTGAAGGCAAGTTCTCAGAAGTTTCGGCCGAATAGGCGTGTGGCAGTGAGAAAAATTCTCCTGTCGGACATACAACATTTAACAAACTTACAAACACCATAAAAAATTCTGCAGGTGCCATCAGAAAGGACAACACTTCTCCCAAGCGGTTCCTTTAAAACATCATCTGGACACCTCTGTTCTCGGTTGCAAACAGGGTCGCAAAGGGGTTGGCGGTTTGGGAGTCAGACCCGAGGTCGTCACCTTCTCCTGGGTGCCAAACTCTGGCGTGGATTAGGGCTGAAAGGGCTGCATGGTGTGAGGTGGGGGTCACTCTCGTCGTTGCGGACGAGTCGGTACGAGTTGTCTCGGTGCCAGTAATTGGTGTCTAGTTGTTTGGGGACAAAATCGGGGTCGTCAGTGTGGTTCGGTGGTTGGTGGTGGGGCTTGTTCAGGAAAGTGATCAGGAAGGGATCACGTGTATCGAAGTAGGAGTCGCTAGGTGTGGGTCCTGGTGTATGAGGATAGTAGGGAGGTGTGCTGTGGCTATCGTCCGAGTCACAGTCGCTGTCTCTGCTGCTGCAGTCTGTGGACGTTCCGGGGCGGAGTGTATATTTCGGGGATGGAGTCGAGGTCGAGTCCGTGGCTGGGCTGGACGTGGTGGGGTTTGGTAGGGTTATGTTAGCTGTGGGCGGGCTGTGGTGTGCTGCGTCAAGCATGACGTGGTGTGCGTGGTTCGACTGTGTTCCATAAGCCTTCAGCTGGTTTATATGAAACCACGCAGTCTTACCATTGGGGTACTTTATTTTGTAAACGGAAGGGCTTACTTTATCCGCAATGGAATACGGACCCGAGTATTTTGGTGACAGGAACGTGCTGGGGTTATATACAGAAAGCACCACTTGCTGTCCGATACTGTACTCAGTCGCATGCACTGTCTTGTCGAAATAAGCCTTGCTCTGTTTCTTCTTGGTGCCCAATTTTACTGCGGCTGCTAGCTGAGCCGTTTTAACATTTGCAACAATTGCTCCACGGCTTTCTCGTGTGTGAGAGCCGTCACTTCGGGGCTGGTCAGGTCCAAACCTAACAAATATTCTGTGCCTTGCATGGGGCGTCCGGTCATGAGGGTGTGTGGGGTGTAACCTGTGGAGGTAGAAATAGTGTTACGCAAAACATCGGCGCAAAAGGGAGGACTGAGTCCCAAGTGGTGTTGTTCTGCTGGACCATTTTTCTGAGGGTGGTTTTTAGGGTCCGATTCATGCGCTCCACGATACCACTCGACTGTGGGTGGTGTGCTTTGTGGAATTTTTGGATGATGCCAAATATCGTGAGGACGTTCTGCATGACACGTCCCGTAAAATGGGAACCTTGGTTGGATTCAATGTGCGGGTGAGTCCCAATCTTGTAAACATGTGGTGGGTCAAAATCTTGGATGTGGTTTTTGCAGTGTTTGTGTGGGCTGGGAATGCTTCCACCCATTTTGTAAATGTGTCTATGACCACATGTACATATTTATAGCCATTCCTGCAAGGGGGCAATGGTCCTATAAAATCAATATGGAGGTTAGTCCAGGGACCATTAACAGGTCGGGTGTGGCTGAGTTGGGCCATTTTGGCATATCTGTCCGGATTATTCTGGGCGCAGATAAGACAATTTTCTCTGTAATGGTTTACATCTTCCTTCATATTCGGCCACCAACAAAGCTGCTTGAGATGGGCTGTAGTGGGATCGATTCCCTGATGTCCATGACCGTCATGGAACAAGTAAATCAATTGGTTCCTGTCCTGTTCAGGAACCACATAAAGGGTGTCCTTTCACACCACACCGTCATGTGTGGTCAGTGTATTTCTAAATCTCTCATAGGGAGCTGGATAGTTTCCCTTTACAATCTCCTTGAGATTGGTGTCCTGCTTCTGGGCCTCCACTAGATCCTCGATCTTTGTCTGTGAGACCTGAACTGCACTCACTGCGCGCTTTCAGGGGGTTTCCAAAAATACCCATGTCTGGAACCTGCGTTAGCCAGTGCGTCGGCTTTTACATTTCCAGGCAGGGAGGAACGATGGTGGCTGCGGACTTTGATGATTCTAAAAGTCCTGTTCTGGGCTTTTTCTAAAATATGACGGAGCAATGGGGCTGAGGGGAGGGGTTTTCCGTCTGCGGAAACAAATCCTCTTGCTTCCCACAGGGGCAGAAATTCCGTAAGGCTGTTACAGACATAGAGGCTGTCGGAGTATATGTCTGCTGGGCTGGGGAAGGAATCTGGGTGTTCAACTATATATATACGATGGCCGCGAGCTCTGCTGCCTGCGCGCCTAAGTGTCTGGGTAGTTTTAACGATATTTCCTCGAGGGCGCGTTCCTGCACGTCCTCGACATAGATACCGCAACCTGTTATGCGTTTCCCATCCAAGACCTTGGAAGATCCATCCACATAAATCTTTAAGGGCTCACACGTGTCCGTGTGCGGGGGGCTCGGAGTTGAATTCTCTATCTTTCTGGGGGTGTTTTAGCGATAAAGGGGCCTGTGTTGTGGTGTCGAGAGATAATCTCACAGTCATGGGAGGTTCCGGGGTATTGTAAATTGTCGGCTAAATAGGTGTGTGTCTTTGTCCTTTTCACAGTGATGTCCCATCCCTGCAAGAGAAGGGTCCATCTAGCTGCTCTTATTTGACTGACGGTACCGTCCTTGAGTTGTCCGTCCAGTAAAAGCTGGGTGGGGGTGTGTTCGGTGAGAATTGTGATGGGGTTCAGTCCGGTAATGTATGAAAAATACTGGACTGCCCAGAAAACTGCGAGCAGGTGCCTCTCACAGGCTGAAAATCCCTGCTCCACAGCATCTAAAAGTCGTGAGGCATAAGCTACGGGCCTTAACTGGTCGTGCCGTTCCTGGAGGAACACGGCCGAAAGGGTGCGGTCTGTGGTCGCTACCTCTATAGCGTAAGGGGAAAGCGGGTCTGGAACTTGTAGTGCGGGGGCTGCTATGAGTGCCTGTTTTAAAGAGTCCACAGCATCTGTATGCTGTGGAAGCCATTCCCAGGGGTCTCCTTTCTTTAGGAGGTCTGAGAGGGGTGCTGCCTTTCTGGCGACACCGTCAATGTGGTTTCGGCAGTAGCCAACCAGTCCTGAAAACGGCCGGAGGGCTGAAACGATATGGGGAAGGGGCAATTTAGCAATCGAGTCAATCCTTTTATGCTCGATCTCGCGTTTACCGTGCGTGATAATTGTTCCCAAATATATCACTTTTTCTTCCAAAATCTGGGCCTTTTTGGGGTTGACTTTACAACCAATTGAATGTAATAGTTCCAGGAGTTCGGACAGAAGCTCAATGTGCTCTTCCTTGGTGTCTGTCTACAGTAGTAGGTCATCTACATACTGTACCAGACATTCGGGGCGAGAGAATTTGGCTAAACCATTTGCCAGCTGTCGGTGGAAAATGGAGGGGGAGTTGTGGAATCCTTGTGGCAGGCATGTCCACGTGTATTGCTGTGCTTTAAAGGTGAAGGCAAATTTGTACTGGCACGCCTTTGCCAATGGAATGGACCAGAATCCATCACTGACGTCCAAAACCGTAAACTATCGGGAATTGAGTCCCTGCTTAAGCATGGTCTCAGGACTTGTTGCTACGGTGGGGCGACTTTGTTGAGTTCCCGATAATCGATGGTCAGTCGCCATGATCCATCGGGCTTTCTCACTGGCCAAATCGGGGCATTATTAGTGGAGGATACTGATCTAAGTACGCCCTGCTCTAATAAGCTCTCCATTACTTTTGAGATTTCTCCCTCTGCCTCTTGGGGAAATCCGTACTGTTTCTGGGGTCGAGGGTCAGGTCCTGTTACTTGTACGGAGCCAGTCATCCGTCCACAGTCATGCTTGTGGGTCGCGAATGCTGCCCTGTTCTTTTGCAGAACTGCCCTAACCTGCTTGTCCGTGCTAAGCGTGGTCGGGTTGAACCAAAATTCGCCGAAGGCACTAATTTTGTTCATATACTCTCCTATGATGAGTGTTGCGGGGGCTCTTGCGGATTTCGCCATCTTCCAGACACACTGGTTGACTGGATCGAATGAAAGATTATGGGAATTCATGAAATCAATTCCCAGAATGTGTTCTGCTGTGTGGGGCAGGTCAACTAAAACTACGGGGTGTTTGGTGGTGATGGTTCCGATTTGAATGGGTACAGGGGCTGTGATGTGTTCCTGCTGTGAGTGGCCTGTAAAGCCGCTGAGGGCGATAGTGGCTGTAGTGGGCCATGTGTCCTTTTGAAATAGGGTGGAGGAATTTATGGTGGTGCGGGACCCTCCTGTGTCCCAAAGAAATTCGATAGGCTGTCCCCGAATCTTTGCTGCAACTACGGGTTGTCCTGACCTATCCCAAAGGGTATCGCAGACCCAACTGAGTGAGCCCGTACACCGTCAGTCCGTTCCGGTCAAGTCCTTCTGATCCGAACGGGTGCTAAAGCTATGGATGGGCTCTGTCATTTCTTAATCAGAGTGCCTGTCTGTTGGGCTCTCTGGCTTTTTAGGGGCATTGCACTCTTTCACGAAATGTCCCAACTGTCCGCAATTGTAACACTCTTGTGACTTGGGTGGGGGACTGTTCTTTCCCTCATTTACCCATGCGGGGTTCTGGTGTGTTATTTTCACTGCCTGTATCTCTGCGGCGGCTTGCTTTTCCTCGGTGTTTTTAACGGTGGGTTTGCTCTGAACAGATTGCTCCCAAACACGGAACAATCTTTTCACCACCCATTTCTCATTATGGGCCTCCTCCGAGGGATCATAACTAGTACAGGATTTCTGTCCTGCATCTGTGGCATGGGAGATAAGGGTGCGGGTCCATTTGGCCATGTTGTCTGGGGACAAATGGACACGGTCTAAGTCTCCAAAAACGGCTGCGAAGTGAATCCACAGGCGTCCAGCGAACGCTGTGGGGTGCTCAGATTTCTTCTGCCTACATTTATTGAGGCCATCTACGGGGTCACCCCGGTTATACCCGATCGCATCCAGGATCGCGGTATGCATTTCTGCAAGGGTGCCTCCTCCTACATTCTGTGGGTCGGGAAGGGCTGCTGCTACCGACGGATCTAAACTTAGAACCATGAGCGTTAATGCTCTCTCTCATCCAGGAAGTACATGTGGGCCTGGCGTCTAACTGTGGCAAAGAAATGGTGGGAGTCTGAGCTGGGGAGGAACGGTGTGATCTTCTCTCACGCGTCCCGTAATTGGGTCACTGTTAAGTGGGGTGGAATATAGATATTCCGCATCGTCCGATGTGGCTGTGCGGTGGGTGGTTACAGGGTTCATTGGATCCGGAACTATCTTCTGTGTGGATTGTCGGAGTGCTTTTCTCCTCTGGGGCTTTCCCTGCGCACATGTTCCCTGAACATATCTCTGTGCTGTTTCATGTAACTCTTCCCAATCAGGGCCATCTTCCTGGTCTAACTTTTCCCCAAAGGTGTCCTGAAAACCTTTTTGCACAGAAAGCAGTGATTGCAGCTCTGCAATCTGCTTCCGGCATTTTGCGTGGTCTACGGTGCTCTGTCTTTGTTCTGTGGTGGCAGCGTGGAGTGCTCTTAATGCTGCCGTGAGATCACTACACTGTTTCTGTAGCATCTCTACCTGTTTTTCTGTCTCTTCTCTTACCAGGACTGCACATTGCGTGTCCTGATTGGCCTTTTCATATTGTGACTGGAAACTGCTTAAATGCGCCAGACAAGACTGGTGACCCCGTTTGGCTTCAACCACCTCTTCATCCTTTGCTGCCAATTTCCTCCTTAATTCTAAATTCTCTTTTTCAACTTCGCATACATCGACTTTACTCATCCGATGTATGCCCTCAACTTCTTTGCGGAGCGTCTTGACAACCTCCTCTGTGCCTCGCAATTGTGCAAAACAAGACACGATTGCCATCGGCTTGCGAACTTTTCCCAAGGTCTTTTTGTGTATCTCGCTCAGATTCTCCCACCAAGTATGCCCTATACGTCCGGGACCTGATTCCTCATTATCGCAGAAATCATTCCACAGGGGCCATCCTTTGCCCTTGAGATATTTCCGGATTTCCTCCTCCCAAATGGGACACTGTCCCACTCTACTGCTGCTGGTCGCAAATTCCTCAGGGTTCATGAGGCGCTGCATTGCCTGCATGGTCATCTTTCCTATCCGACTGCTTCATTTAAATTTGGAACAGGGGGCTAAGACGGTGTTGTGGATGCGGGTACGGCTTTCGCTAATTTCCGAAAATACAGACTTCCAACAGTTTTGACGCAACAAAAATCGATCAGTTTTACCTTATAGCCCTGTTAGTTACGCATGCATACACACACTTCCGAATTATGACTATTAATCAGAACCGCTTGAACACTTGTGGTTTTCTGTTTCCAATTGGTTTCTAATTCAAATTTCTTGGGTTCTCCCAGAGTGGTTTTCCACTTCTCGATCGGTCCCATCAGGATGTCGCCAAAAATGTTGCTAATTTTAGCCTTAGTTTATTTATTCTTATTCTGTCACCTTTGCTCATGAGTCGCCAGGTATCTTTCTGATACCGCCACGTGGTTCAAGTCAGAGTAATGATCAATAATCCAACACACCGCTTAGTAAGAGTTAAATCAACGCTCATTTATTATATACAGCAATTAATACTTATACATTAAATCTACTGCTAAACTACTTCCTACAACTAACAGGCCAATACTTAACTTTGGAAATGGCCCACCAGGTCAGGGAAACGAATGGTCGTTCGAATGGGTTCTGAGCCTGCGGGAATCAAAAGCTGGTACAGGTCGATAGTCAGGAGTGTCTATCTGGTAGCGATCGCTGGAGTAAAACTTACGTTATCTTGCAGAAGGGTTTCGAAGGGTGCGGACAGGAGGAGAAGGGTCAAGTTGAACTTGGCCCCTATTCTTATAGTCCCCAGGGGCTTCGCACCTCTCGGGGCGGATCTTGTACCTGGTTCCAAGTGATTGGACTTGGTCCCAATCACTTGGTTCAATGTCTCCAATACTGGAGCGATTACTTGATCGAGGGGTGGTCGTTTACCTCTCTTTGTGTCAGATCCTGCTGGTGCCGAAAGGTCTGGGTCGGCTTTGTGTTGCTAATTTGTAGCAATTGTTCCTGGGGATGGCTGATTAATATGCAGATGGCTGGGGTGTTGTGATGTTGATGGCTGCAGGTATCGATTCGGTCTGGCTTCCCCAGAGGCGAATACACTGTTTTACCTGCAGCTGTCTGTTTGAGTCCTGTTGGCTGATTTTCCCATCAGCCTCTTCCGTTCGCCATTTTAAATCGGGGTTTGGCCATTCTAATCGGGAGTTAGCCATTTTAAGTGGCTACACTATATACTGTGTCAGGAAACCCTCCTGCACACATTGGACAAAAACAAACCCCTCTAAAGTACTCGAACTATAGCGTTTCCAGTCAATATTTGGAAAGTTAAAATCCCCCATAACAACTACCCTGTTGCTTTCGCTCCTATCCAGAATCATCTTTGCAATCCTTTCCTCCACATCTCTGGAACTTTTCGGAGGCCTATAGAAAACCCCTAACAGGGTGACCTCTCCTTTCCGGTTTCTAACCTCAGCCCATATTACCTCAGTAGACGAGTCCTCATCAAACGTCCTTTCTGCCACGGTAATACTGTCCTTGACTAACAATGACAACCCCCCCCCCCCCTCTTTTACCACCTTCCCTGAGCTTACTGAAATATCTAAACCCCGGCACCTGCAACAACCATTCCTGGCCCTGCTCTATCCATGTCTCCAAAATGGCCACAACATCGAAGTCCCAGGTACCAACCCATGCCGCAAGTTTACCCACCTTATTCCGGATGCTCCTGGCATTGAAGAAGACACACGTTAAACCACCTTCCTACCTGCTGGTACACTCCTGCAACTTTGAAACCTTACTCATGACCTCACTACTCCCAACCTCCTGTATACTGGAGCTACAATTCAGGTTCCCAAGCCCCTGCTGAACTAGTTTAAACCCTCCCAAAGAGCATTAGCAAAGTTACCCCCCAGGATATTGGTACCCCTCTGGTCCAGGTGTAGACCATCCTCTCAGCATTTACCCTGTGAAGCTCCTTCAGAATCCTGGATGTTTCAATGAGATCACCTCTCATTCTTCTAAATTCCAATGAGTCCCAACCTGTTAAACCTTTGCCCCGAAGACAATCCCTCCATAACTGGGATCATCCTCGTGAACCTTTTCTAAAGAGCCTCCAATGAAATAATATATTTCCTTAAATAAGGGGATCAAAACTGCTCTCAGTTCTCCAGATGTGGTCTCTACCAGCACCTTGTACAGCTGCAGCAAGACTTCCCGACTCTTATACTCCAACCCCCTTGGAATCAGGGCCAACATTCCATTAGCCTTCCTGATTACCTGCTGCACCTGTCTGCTAGCTTTCTGTGTTTCGTGCAGAAGTTCCCCCAAGTCCCTTTGTGTTGCAGCTTTCTGCAGTTTTTCTCCATTTAAATAATACTGTTCTTTTGTTCTCCCTTCTAAAATGAACTTCACATTTTCCCACATTATGCTCCATGTGGCAACTTTTTGTCCACTTGCTTAACCTCTCAATATCTCTTTGCAAACCGTTTGTATCCCCCTCGCAACTTGCCTTTCCACCTATTTTTGTGTTGTCTGCAAATTTGGGCGCAGTACGTTCGCTTCCTTCCTCCAAGTCATTAATACAAATTGTACACAGTTGTGGTCCCAACACTGCCCCATGGAACCCCACTGGTTACAGGCCACCAATCTGAAAAAGAACCCCTTATCCCCACTCGCTGTTTCCTGCTCATTAGCCAATTCTCTATCCATGTCAATATACTACCTCCAACTCCATGGGTTCTTATCTCATGCCTTAACATTTTGTAAGGTACCTTGTCAAAGGTCTTCTGGAAGTTTAAATACAACACATCTACTGGTCCCCCTCTATCCACTCTGGTTGAAACTTCCTCGAAACACTCTGATAAATTAGTCAGACACGGTTTCCCTTTCACAAAGCCATGCTGACTCTGCTTGTTTAGATTATGATTTTCTCAATGTGCTCCTATTACTTCCTAATAATTGATTCCAACATTTTTTTCAACAATAAATGTTAGTCTAATTGTCCTATAGTGTCTCATTTTTTGCCTCCCTCCCATTTTGAATCGGGGGTTGTCACATTGGCAGTTTTCCAATCCTCTGGTACTTCTCCAGAATCCAAGGATTTTTGGAAAATTACAATCAATGCATCCACTATCTCTGTAGCCATTTCTTTTAGGATCCTAGGATGTAGCCATCCAGGGGACTTATCTTATCCCCATTAGTTTGTCCAATACAACTTCTCCAGTGATGGTATTTAATTGCTCCTTCCGTATTCTTTAGTATGAATGGGATATTCAAAATATCTGTTTAACTCCTCTGCCATTTCCTTGTTCCCCATAACTGACACAGCGGCATGGAGGCACAGTGGTTAGCACTGTTGCTTCACAGCTCCAGGGACCTGGGTTCAATTCCCGGCTTGGGTCACTGTCTGTGCGGAGTCTGCACATTCTCCCCAAAACTGTGTGGGTTTCCTCCGGGTGCTCTGGTTTCCTCCCACAAGACGTGCTTGTTTGGTGAATTGGACATTCTGAATTCTCCCTCAGTGTACCCGAACAGGTGCCGGAGTGTGGCGACTCAGGGATTTTCACAGTAACTTCATTGCAGTGTTAATGTAAGCCTACTTGTGACAATAATAAAGATGATTATAATAAAGAATATTATTATGCTCTCCCAAGATTTATTTTCTAAGGAGCCTCTGTGGAGTTGAGGTTTCAATCAGATCAGCCGGGAACCTATTGAATGGTGGAGCAGGCTCGAGGGGCCGAGTGGCCGACTCCTGCTCCTAATTCGTATGTTATTACATCCTTTATAATAAATTGTAGCATTTTCCCTCCTACTGATATCAGGCTAATGGGTCTGTAGTTCCCCGTTTTCTCTCTCTCCTTAAATAGTGGGGTTACATTTACCACCTTCCAATCTGCAGCAACCATTCCAGAATCTATAGAATTTTGAAAAATGACCACCAATGTATCCACTACAGCCGCCTCTGTCAACACTCTGGGATGTAGAGCAGCAGCTTTTGGAGATTTATTAACTTTCACTCCCATTATTTACTCCAGTACTACTTTTTCACTCACACTAATCTCTTGCAGTTCCTCGTGCTCAGTAGTCCCCTTGGTTCTCTCGTGTTTTTGGGACAATTTCTGTATCTTCCTCCGTGAAGACAGACACAAATTGTTTAGTTTCTCTGTCATTTCCTTATTCCCCATTATAAACTCTCCTGTCTCTGTCTGGAATGGACCCACATTGGTCTTTGCTAATCTTTTCCTTTTCACATTCCTATAGGAGCTTTTCCAGTTCTCTCCGGTTTGCTCTCATATTCTATTTTCTCTTTATCAGTTCCTTGGTCCTCCTTTGCTGAATTCTAAAACAAGTTCCCAATCCTCAGGCTCACGACTATATTGTGTCCTCCATTGATCTAATAGAATCTTTAACTTTTCTTGTTAGCCACGATAGCTTCACTTTTGCTTCTGAAAGGAATCTATATTTTATGTAAATAAAATGCGAGTGGTTGCCTGTCTATTGTCTATCGTCATACAAAGAACAAAGGACAGGACAGCACAGGAACAGGCCCTTCGGCCCACCAAGCCTGCTTGGATCAGGATGTCTGACTAAACTAAAACCTTCTGTGCTTCCAGGGTCTGTATCCGTCTATTCCCATCCGATTCATGTATTTGTCAAGATGCCTCTTAAACGTCACTATCGTACCTGCTTCCACCACCTCCTCCGGCAGCGAGTTCCAGGCACTCACCACCCTCTGTGTAAAAAACGTCCCTTGCACATCACGGCTAATCTTTGCCCCTTGCACTTTAAACCCATGTCACCTGGTAATTGACTTTTACAACCTGGCAATAAGTTTCTGACTATCCACTCTGTCCATGCCACTCAGAATTTTGTAATCTTTTATCAACCTCAACCTCCGACGCTCTAGTGAAAACAATCCAAATTTATCCAACCTCTCCTGACAGCTGATACACTGCAGGCCAGGCAACATTCTGGTAAACCTCCTATGTACTCTCTCCAAAGCCTCCACATCCTTTTGGTAATGTGGTGACCAGAATTGTAGGCAATATTCCACGTGTGGCCTAACTAAGGTTCTATCCAGCTGCAGCATGACTTGCCAATTTTCATACTCAATGCCCCGACCAATGAAGACAAGCATGCCGTCTGCGTTCTTAGCTCCTTATCCACCTGCGTTGCCACTTTCAGTGATATGTTTATTGTCATTTCCCAATCTACCACAGACAACTTGCCCCTCAGACCCTGACAGTTTCCTTCTGCGAGAAACACCCAGATAAATTAGGCAAAAGAACCCTGTAACCACCATAGCCCATCTTCATGGCAACATGGCTGCTTTGGGAACTAAATATCTTCCAACGTGCAAACACCTTTTCATTCTGTGCTCCTTGTCAAACTTGGAACCAAGTAATCGCAACGAGGCTCAAAAATGGTCAGCCCACCGGAGGCAGAGGTGTTAGACCGGCCAGTCCAGCAGAAAGAAACCCTCCAATCATCACCATTCACCAGATGTCAGAATGAACAAAATGCTGTCCTGGATGTCAGTGAGAGCAGAAACAATAACAACGGAGCCAACATCTGTAATTTATTGTGAACTTGTTGGAGTCACAACAGGTGTGATGAATCACAATCCCCTCCTCCCCACATTGAGAGCAGATGAATGGTCTCTCCCCAGAATTAACTCGCTAGTGTCTCCGTAGTTGGGACGGATCACTGAATGTCTCTCCTGCTCAGAGAAGGTGAATGGCCTCTTCGAGGTGTGAACTCGCTAGTGTTCCTGCAGGGTGTATGGATATCTGAATCCCTTCTCTCACTAAGAGCAGGTTAACGCCTTCTCCCCAGTGTGAACTCGCTGGTGTCTCTGCAGGTTGGATAACCGAGTGAATCCCTTCTCACACTGAGAGCAGGTGAACGGCCTCTCCCCAGTGTGAACTCGCTGGTGTGACTGCAGGCTGGATGATTGAGTGAAGCTCTTCCCACACTGAGAGCAGGTGAACGGCCTCTCCCCAGTGTGAACTCGCTGATGTATCTGCAGGTTGTATAACTGAGCGAATTCCTTCTCACACTGAGAGCAGCTGAATGGCCTCTCCCCAGTGTGAACTCGCTGGTGTGTCCGCAGGTCGGATGATTGAGTGAAGCCCTTCCCACACTGAGAGCAGGTGAACGGCCTCTCCCCAGTGTGAACCCACTGGTGAATCCGCAGTTTCGATAACTCAGTGAAGCCTTTCTCACACTGAGAGCAGGTGAACGGCCTCTCCCCAGTGTGAACTCGCTGGTGTCTCTGCAGGCTGGATATCTGAGTGAAGCCCTTCTCACACTGAGAGCAGCTGAATGGCCTCTCCCCAGTGTGAACTCGCTGGTGTGTCCGCAGGGCGCATAACACAGTGAATCCCATCCCACACACAGAGCAGGTGAACGGCCTCTCCCCAGTGTGAACTCGCTGGTGTGTCTGCAGGTCGAATGATTGAGTGAATCCCTTCCCACACTGAGAGCAGGTGAACGGCCTCTCCCCAGTGTGAACTCGCTGGTGTCTCTGCAGGCTGGATATCTGAGTGAAGCCCTTCTCACACTGAGAGCAGCTGAATGGCCTCTCCCCAGTGTGAACTCGCTGGTGTGTCCGCAGGGCGCATAACACAGTGAATCCCTTCTCACACACAGAGCAGGTGAACGGCCTCTCCCCAGTGTGACTGCGCCGATGAGCTTCCAGCTCAGATGGAGCCCTGAATCCCTTCCCACAGTCCCCACATTTCCACGGTTTCTCCATGTTTTAGGTCTCCTCGTGTCTCTTCAGGTTGGGCAATCAGTTGAAGCCTCGTCCACACACAGAACACGTGTACGGTCGCTCCCCGCTGTAAATGGTGTTTTGTATTTTCAGGTTGTGTAACTGGTGAAAGCTCTTTCCACAGTCAGTGCTCTGGAACACTCTCACTCGGGTGTGTGTGTCTCGGTGCTTTCCCAGTCACACTGATGGTTAAAATCTTTTGAAGCCGACAGAAAAGGCAAACATTTCTCCTTCTAGATTCAAAGTCCGGTGATATTCAGTTCCAAGGAATTGAGAGACTCAGTCAGATCGAGACGTGAAGTTTGAGATTTCTGTCTGTAATTCCTCCTCTTCTAATATCCTGTAAAAACAATTTACAAAAGACATCACGGTCAGTACAGGATAGAAATTCAGAACAGACAATTCTAGTTCCTAGAGAACATTCTTTCCTCTCTCATTCCCCAAAAGCTGTAAATCTCCGTCCCATACACTCTCCCTCCATTCTCACTCTGCTGTATCTAATATTCATCCTCCCAATTCTCCTGAAGGTGCTGATTCAGGCTGATTGATAGATCCATGCTCACTGCTTCCTGTCCTAGGCATAGAGATCATAACAAATAAGAGCTGCAGTTGGCCATTTGGCCCATCGAGCCTGCTCATCTATTCTGTGCGGTCATTGGCCGATCTCTGTCAGCGACATTATCCATGTTATTGACCAGAGGCTGAGTGTGCTGACTCAATATCTGTGAGCTCATGAGGCTGAGCTGCATAACACCATGAAGAGGCTCGATGATCCGGAGGAGAGAATTCTGAATGTTGAGCAAGATACTCCTCGGCGGAGGCAAGAATTCAATCCTTGGAAAACTGGCTGAGTGGTGTGGTGGAGTCATGGAGAACTTGCAGAACTCCGGGTCAGAAAAAGAACATCCGAGTCGTTGGCCTGCCAGAAGGTGTGGAGGGTGAGGTTCTGGTTAGGTTCTTCGAGGACCTGCTGCCACGTTTTCTCAAGCTGGATGTGAAGACTGGGTGTTTTAAATTAGAAAGGGCATCGGATCCTGTATTTGAGACTGAGGGAGTTTTCATCCCAGGCCTGTGCTCATTCACTTCCACAACTTTATAGATTACCAGAGGGTCCTGGAGACGGGTAAGGTTAGTTGTGACCTTGTAGAAGTCTATAAAATAATGAGGAGCATAGATAAGTTATATAGTCAACATCTTTTCTCCAAGGTAGAGGAGTCTAGAGGGCATAGGAGAAGAGAGATACAAATGAGACCAGAGGAGAAGTTTCTTCACACAGAGGGTGGTGAGCATCTGGAATGGCTTCCAGAGTCAGTGGTAGAGGCGGGTACAATTTTGTCCTTTAAAAAGCAGTTAGAGAGTTACATGGGCAGGGTGGGTTTAGAGGGATATGGGCCAAATGCTGGCAAGTGGGACTAGCTTAGTGATAGAAACTGGGCGGCATGGACAAGCTGTAAACATCTATGACTCTACCTGGAACAAAAATAAACCTCGCCTGAAGTCTGTTAAGCTCCAGTCATCAGGAGCTAAGGGAGGGTATGGTCTCCTGAAAATCAGGCTTCATCAATTGGCCTCTCGTCTTAGGTTCATAAGGGATTGGGGTAGGATGGACTCAACATTCATCTGGCTCAATACAGAAGCAGACCAGTCAGGTCTCCCTCGATCCAAAACTGGCATAGGCGGATTATGGAAAGCATCTCCATGCAATTTTTAATGTCTGTAATTCATTCCGAGTCTGATGCATTGGGTAAAGTATGGGACTCCTATCTCAAATACATAGGCTCCAATTTGACTGACTTGCTCCTCCTGGGCATTCCATGAGTGAATTAAATTTAACTTAAGCTGGGAGTAGGGCATAGCGGTTAATGCTGCTACCTCAGTGCCAGGGACCCAGGTTCAATTCCAGCCTTGGGTGGCTGTCTGTGTGGAGTTTGCACATTCTCCTTGTGTCTTTGTGAGTTTCCTCCGGTTGCACCACTTTCCTCCCATTGTCTAAAGTTGTGCAGCGAAAGTGAATTGGTCACACTAATTTGCCCCTTAGTGTCCAAGATGTGTAGGTTCGGTGGGTTGACCATGATCAATGCACTGGGTTACGAGGATAGGATGGGGAGTGGGCTTCAGTGAAATGCTCTTTCTGAGGCTCAGTGCAGATGTGAAGGGGCGAATGGCCTTCTGCACTACAGGAGTTCTATGTCATCTATGTTCTGTTGTTCATTTTAATTTGATTATGCTGTTAGTCCGTTTGTGATATTTTTGGATTTACAAACTGAATTGTTATATAATCTTACCCTCTTTCCCCACTCACTACTTTAACCTGTTAACTGGTTCTTCAATTGATCTGGCATTTCATCTCGAGGCTCTGGTCCCTCAAATATCCTGTTCCAAATTAATTCTGCAATGTGTTGCTTGGATTTATGTTGGCAATATCTCTTGTTCCATTCTGTGCCCATTTGCCACCATTTTTTCCTGTTACTCTGTTGCATTCATTCTTTAAAAATTATGTAAAACATAACAATTTATTAAAAATCTGTCCAACTCATCCGTGAATATATTCAATGACCCCACACCCCACTGGTCCATGTGGAAGAGAAATCCAGAGATGAATAACCCTCCAAGGGAAGAGATGACTGGATTGTACTTTATTGCAGAACCATAAATAATATATCTAATGTGTACCATATAACAGCACGAGACATGTCTCTGTCTGGTATTAATTTACTATCTCCTTGAATGTTAGCCAGCTCCTTGATAAACCAGCCCTTTAATTGTGAACATTAGGAAAGAGACCATCCTTTTACACAGACAAAAAATGTGTCATGCTGAGGGAGCAAACGCTGTCAATGTCTTTAAGAGAGAGAGAGAGAGACCTGGGCCAAGCTTTGCAGAGTCTACACCCTCCCTGGATTCACTTCCTTTCCCTTCAGTTGCTGCAAGTGACCAATTGAAGGTGAGAATGAGAAAAGAAATGGAAAGGGGGAGAAAAGTAAGTGTTTTACTCACAGATGTTGGAGACAGGAGGAGGTTTTCAGTCTGTGTAAAGCCCCAGGTTTCCTCAGTGTCCAGCTTCCGCGTTCAGACAACGGGGGAGCTGATTGGATGGGGAAGAGAGTCCTTGCGGTTTATCAACTCTTCCTATTGGTCAACAACTTTCCTCCGCCTCACTCATTGTTTCCCCCTCCTCGAGACAAGGTTTCCAGGCAACCAGCTGACTGCTCCGGCCAGAACAAGAAGCGTCTCGGTGATTTCGCCCCCCCCCCCGGCCCGGACCGGAACGGAACGGTACGGAACTGAACTTGAGCATGTCCGAGGGTGAGGAGAGAATGCGCATGTGCGAGGGAAGGTTCACCCCTGACCTGTCTGCTGAGGCATTGACCAATGGGAAGAGGTGGAGGACCGGAAGAACTCTGGTCCTCCAGCCAATCACCGCGGGTTTTGTGGAAATGGCAATTGATCTTCACACAGACTGAAACAAAGTACAGCACGTGAACAGGCCCTTCGGCCCTCCAAGCCCGTTCCGACCATGCTGCCCGACTAAACTACAATCTTCTACACTTCCTGGGTCCGTATCCCTCCATTTCCATCCTATTCATGTATTTGTAAAGATGCCCCTTAAATGTCACTATCGTCCCTGCTTCCACCACCTCCTCCGGTAGCGAGTTCCAGGCACCCACTACCTTCTGTGTAAAAAAGTTGCCTCGTACATCTACTCTAATCCTTGCCCCTCGCACCTTGAACCTATGCCCCCTAGTAATTGACCCCTCTACCCTGGGGAAAATCCTCTGACTATCCACTCTCTCTATGCTCCTCATAATTTTGTAGACCTCCATCAGGTCGCCCCTCAACCTCCGTCGTACCAGTGAGAACAAACCGAGTTTATTCAACCGCTCCTCATAGATAATGCCCTCCATACCAGGTAAATCTCTTCTGCACCCTATCTAAAGCCTCCACATCCTTCTGGTAGTGTGGCGACCAGAATTGAACACATTACTCCAAATGTGGCCAAACTAAGGTTCTATACAGCTGCAACATGACTTGCCAATTCTTATACTCAATGCCCCGGCCAATGAAGGCAAGCATGCCGTATGCCTTCTTGACTACCTTCTCCACCCGTGTTGCCCCTTTCAGTGACCTGTGGACCTGTACACCGAGATCCTTTCATCAAATTTACAGTGAAGGAGGCCATTCGGCCCATCGGGTCTGCACCGGCTCTTGGAAAGAGCACCCCACCCAAGGTCAACACCTCCACCCTATTCCCATAACCCAGTAACCCCACCCAACACTAAGGGCAATTTTGGACACTAAGGGCAATTCATCATGGCCAATCCACCTAACCTGCACATCTTTGGACTGTGGGAGGAAACCGGAGCACCCGGATGAAACCCACGCACACACGGGGAGGATGTGCAGACTCCGCACAGACAGTGACCCAAGCCGGAATTGAACCTGGGACCCTGGAGCTGTGAAGCAATTGTGCTATCCACAATGCTACCGTGTTGCCCTGGGACCTCTCTGACTTTCAATACTCTTGAGGGTTCTACCATTCACTGTATATTCCCTACCTGCATTAGACCTTCCAAAATGCATTACCTCACATTTGTCCGAATTAAACTCCATCTGCCATCTCTCCGCCCAAGTCTCCAAACAATCTAAATCCTGCTGTATCCTCTGACAGTCCTCATCGCTATCCGCAATTCCACCAACCTTTGTATCGTTTGCAAACTTACTAATCAGACCAGTTACATTTTCCTCCAAATCATTTATATATACTACAAACAGCAAAGGTCCCAGCACTGATCCCTGTGGAACACCACTAGTCACAGCCCTCCAATTAGAAAAGCGTCCTTCCATTGCTACTTTCTGCCTTCTATGACCTAGCCAGTTCTGTATCCACCTTGCCAGCTCACCCCTGATCCCGTGTGACTTCACCTTTTGTACTAGTCTACCATGAGGGACCTTGTCAAAGGCCTTACTGACGTCCATATAGACAACATCCACTGTCCTACCTGCATCAATCATCTTTGTGGCCTCCTTGAAAAACTCTATCAAGTTAGTGAGACACGACCTCCCTTTCGCAAAACCATGCTGCCTCTCACTAATACGTCCATTTGCTTCCAAATGGGAATAGATCCTGTCTCGAAGAATTCTCTCCAGTAATTTCCCTACCACTGACGCAAGGCTCACCGGCCTGTAGTTCCCTGGATTATCCTTGCTACCCTTCTTAAACAGAGGAACAACATTGGCTATTCTCCAGTCCTCCGGGACATCACCTGAAGACAGTGAAGATCCAAAGATTTCTGTCAAGGGCTCAGCAATTTCCTCTCCAGCCTCCTTCAGTATTCTGGGGTAGATCCCATCAGGCCCTGGGGACTTATCTACCTTAACATTTTTTAAGACGCCCAACACCTCGTCTTTTTGGATCTCAATGTGACCCAGGCTATCTACACACCCTTCTCCAGACTCAACATCTACCAATTCCTTCTCTTTGGTGAATACTGATGCAAAGTATTCATTTAGTACCTCGCCCATTTCCTCTGGCTCCACACATAGATTCCCTTGCCTATCCTTCAGTGGGCCAACCCTTTCCCTGGCTACTCTCTTGCTTTTTTTGTACTTGTAAAAAGCCTTGGGATTTTCCTTAACACTATTTCCCAATGACTTTTCATGACCCCTTCTAGCCCTCCTGACTCCTTGCTTAAGTTCCTTCCTACTTTCCTTATATTCCACACAGGCTTCGTCTATTCCTAGCCTTTTAGCCCTGACAAATGCCTCCTTTTTCTTTTTGACGAGGCCTACTATATCTCGTTATCCAAGGTTCCCGAAAATTGGAGTATTTATCCTTCTTCCTCACAGGAAAATGCCGGTCCTGAATTCCTTTCAACTGACACTTGAAAGCCTCCAAAAGAACCCAATCTAGGTTCTTCATTTCCCGCCTAATATTGTTATAATTAGCCTTCTCCCAATTTAGCACATTCACCCTAGGACCACTCTTATCCTTGTCCACCAGCACTTTAAAACTTACTGAATTATGGTCGCTGTTCCCGAAATGCTCCCCTACTGAAACTCATTCGGGCGCATTCCGCAATACCAGGTCCAGTACAGCCCCTTCCCTAGTTGGACTGTCTACATATTGTTTTAAGCAGCCCTCCTGGATACTCCTTACAAACTCTGCCCTGTCTAAGCCCCTGGCACTAAGTGAGTCCCAGTCAATATTGGGGAAGTTGAAGTCTCCCATCACAACAACCCTGTTGTTTATACTCTTTTCCAAAATCTGTCTACCTATCTGCTCCTCTATCTCCCGCTGGCTGTTGGGAGGCCTGTAGTAAACCCCCAACATTGTGACTGCACCCTTCTTATTCCTGATCTCTACCCATATAGCCTCACTGCCCGTAGTCCTCCCGTAGTACAGCTGTGATATTCTCCCTAACCAGTAGCGCAACTCCGCCACCCTTTTACATCCCCCTCTATCCCGCCTGAAACATCTAAATCCTGGAACGTTTAGCTGCCAATCCTGCCCTCCCCTCAACCAGGTCTCTGTAATGGCAACAACATCATAGTTCCAATAACTAATCCAAGCTCGAAGTTCATCTGCCTTACCCGTAATACTTCTTGCATTAAAACATATGCAGTTCAGGCCACCAGACCCGCTGTGTTCAGCAACTTCTCCCTGTCTGCTCTGCCTCAGAGCCATACTATCCCTATTCCCTAGTTCTCCCTCAATGCTCTCACCTTCTGACATATTGCTCCCGTGCCCTTCCCCTGCCATACTAGTTTAAACCCTCCCGTGTGACACTAGCAAACCTTGCGGCCAGGATATTTATGCCTCTCCAGTTTAGATGCAACCCGTCCTTATACAGGTCACACCTGCCCCGGAAGAGCTCCCAGTGGTCCAGATAATAGAAACCCTCCCTCCTACACCAGCTGTTTAGCCACATGTTTAGCTGCTCTATCGTCCTATTTCTAACCTCACTGGCACGTGGCACAGGGAGTAATCCCGAGATTACAACACTAGAGGTCCTGTCTTAACTTTCTGCCTAGCTCCCTGAACTCCTGCTGCAGGACCTCATGCCCCTTCCTGCCTATGTCATTAGTATCAATATGTACAACGACATCTGCCTGTTTGCCCTCCCCCTTCAGGATGCCCTCTACCCGTTCGGAGACATCCTGGACCCTGGCATCAGGGAGGCAACATACCATCCTGGAGTCTCTTTCACGTCCACAGAAGCGCCTATCTGTGCCCCTGACTATAGAGTCCCCTATGACTATTGCTCTTCTGCGCTTTGACCCTCGCTCCTGAACATCAGAGCCAGCCGTGGTGCCACTGCTCTGGCTGCTGCTGTTTTCCCCTGATAGGCTATCCCCCCCCCCCCAACAGTATCCAAAGGGGTATACCTGTTCAAGAGGGGGACAACCACAAGGGATTCCTGCAGTGACTGCCTGCCCTTTCTGGTGGTCACCCATTTCTCTGCCTGCACCTTGGGTGTGACCACATTTATATAAATGCTATCTATGACACTTTCCGCCACCTGCATGCTCCTAAATGCATCCAACTGCTGCTCCAACCGAACCATGCAGTCTGTGAGGAGCTCCAGTTGGGTGCACTTTCTGCAGATGAAGCCATCTGGGACACTGGAAGCCTCCCGGACCTGCCACATCTCACAGTCAGAGCACTGCACCCCTCTAATTGACATTGCATCAATTAATTAGTAAATTAAATTTAAAAGTGTTTTAAAAAGTTACTGTTAACTATATGTTTCCTAGCACTAGATTTCTACTATAAATGTGAAAGCTAAATACGGTACTCTCCGATCTCTGGCTTAGATACCCCTCTAAATTATAATTAAGTAATTATGTTTAATTAGTTTACCAATGGTTAATTTTTTAAATTTAGTGTAGATTCCCAACCAGCCAATCAGGTCACAGCTTTTCTAGATGTCACTTCAGTCCCCCCCCCCCCCCCCCACGTGTCCCCATCCCCCCACACACAATTTGAAAAGGTAATAAAAGTAAAAATGAGGAAAAATCACTAACTTACCTTCTGAGGGTCTCAGGTGCTCTCAGGTTCTCTCCCTGCTGATTAAAAGTTACAGGCCAGAAGAAAGAGAGAGAACAAAACAGGAGGGAAAAAGCACCTTCTCCCACTCTGTACCGAATTACCTCACTGCACCAAATTACCAAGTTCCAAATTCCCACTCTGGATGTGTCTCACTCACTCAGACTGTGTCTCCTTGACTTGCGCAGCGCTTACTCAGTGCGCTTTCTGTCTGTCTTTTATACAGACTTCAGGATGACTCACACTACTTAAACTTCAAAGAGAAGAATACAATGTGTACCTTTGTGCCCCTAAACGGGCCTCAGGTGACTACCAGATAACTGCCTCTCAGCAATTAGGGTGGGGCAGCTTCAGCCAATTATACACTAATCTACACACTGCACTTTTAACTGAAAAACAGCAAAATTAGACTAGAAACCTCTCCCTGTCTCCAACATCTGTGAGTAAAACACTTTCTTTTCTCCCCCTTTCCATTTCTTTTCTCATTCTGACCTTCAATTTGTGACTTGCAGCAACTGAAGGGAAGTGAATCCAGGGAGGGTGGAGACTCCGGAAAGCTTGGCCCAGGTCTCTCTCTCTCTCTCTTAAAGACATTGACATCCTTTGCTCCCTCAGCTTGACACATTTATTTGTCGAGACTCTCTCTCAAGCTCAAATACGACAACTATAAACCATCCATGAGCCCTGCCCCTGACCAGCCTGTAATATAACAGGGGCCGGTTTAGCTCAGTTGTTTGGACAGCTGGTTCGTGATGCAGAGCGAGGCTTCAATTCCCGGCTGAGGTTATTCATGAAGGCACCACCTTCTCAACCTTGTCTCTTGCCTGAGGTGTGTTGATCCTCAGGTTAAATCACCACCAGTCAGCTCTACCCCTTAAAAGGGGAAAGCAGCCTATGGTCATCTTGGACCTTGGCGACTTTATCTTTAATCGAACAATTGAATCCACTCGATATAATCCTCACCCATTACGAAGCCTCGAACCGTATGCACCAGATAATTTGACTTGAGCAAAAGCTTTCTCTGCATCGAAGGAGATCACCAGCCCATCCACTGTGTATTTCTGAAAAGCCTGAATCACATTCAGCAACCGTCCAACATTGTTACTGGAAAACCCAGGCTCCCCCCGCCCCCGCACAATTGTTGGAAGGATGCCTTCTCGCCAAAACTTTAGATAGTAATTTGAAGTCAAGATTCAAAAGAGATATTGGCCAATAAGAGGCACACTTTCTGGGTCATTCAGAATCAAAGAGATAGTAGCCTCCCGAAGAGTCGATGGCAGCATCCCTGAGTCAAAAGAGTGACAATACATACCCATCAATGGGTCCAACAACAAGTCCTCAAGCCCCCTATAAAAATCACACCCATCCGCTCCTGGTGCTTTACCCAGCTGCAGCTCCTTCATGGCCTTTGAGACCTCTTCCCTGGAAAGGGGAGCATTAAGAGGCTCACACTGGCTTTCTGAGGCCTCCGTAAGCTTCAGGGAAGAGAATAAATGCTCCATATCCAGCAACACTTCACCAGACTACAGAGACTTTATAATCCTGCATAGAATTCCCCAAATCCATGTTTATCTCCTCTGTCCTCACAACCCTTTTCTCTCCCCCAAGCTGCACAGAGGGAATTGTTCCAATGTCGGCCTTTTTCTTTGTCAAACAGGTCAAGTATTTGTTCGGTTTATTCCCAAACTCGTACAACGTCTGCCTCGCAAACCTTTCTCGACCTGCTGCATCAATAGGGAGTCCAAAGCCACTCTTGCCACATTAACCTCCTTCAGCAATAGCTTATTCGAGATCTCCTCATAATTCTGCTCGGCCTTCGTGAAACAAACCCCCAGACGTTGCTGGTTCTTCAGCATCCGAGCATAAACTTTACATGTCTCCCATAAAATGGAGGGGGAATACCAGGGGTTGAGTTAATCCAAAGGAAGAACTCCAACTCGTTCTTAAAACGCTTAGTAAATTAAGTATCTCTTATCAGAGAGGCAGCAAACCTCCACATTCTCGACCTGGGGGTGAACTTTCGAGTAGAATTCCAGAGAAACAGGGGGATGGTCCACAATCGATGGTCACGACGGTGCAAGAGGACACCAGGTGTAGGATCGTCCTTGACATAAAAATGTTGTTGATTCTAGTATGACATTGATTAGGGCTGGAAAGAAGGTAAAATCTCCGCCCCTCAGGTGCAAAGTTCTCCAAACATCCACATAACCCACCTCCTCACAAGTAAAGGCCAATGCCCTGGCTTGCGGGGTGGGGGTGGAGGGGGGTGGGGGTGGAAGGGGGTTGGGGGGTCCTGGTAACCAGGAGCTTATCTACCAGTGGATTTAAGGGACAGTTGAAGTCACCAACCACAAAAGAGTTAGTTGAAGTTAACTCTGCAAAATCCACAAAGGCCTTAGTAATGAACTCCGGGGAGTAATTTGGGGATCCATAAACATTCATTATTGAAGCAACATCTCCATGCACCGAATCTCTAATGATCACCTATCTATCTCCTTTGTCCTTGGTGCAGGTTTCAACCTTCAAAGGGGTATTTTGATTAATAAGGATTGTCACATCCCTGCTACTTGATGAAAAGGAGATGAAAAAACCTGCCCCACCCAATCCCACCTCAATTTAAAGTGTTCCTTATCATCCAGATGAGTTTCCTGTAATAAAGCTATGTCGACTTTCTCCTTAAGAAAGGAGAGGATAACCATAGATTTGAGCCAGGGAAATGGGATTGGAAATTGTCGGAGATGGGATTGGAAAGGAATTAGGACACTAAAAGATTTATTTCTTGGGGGTCGTTTTGCGGGATTAAAGAAGCTGGGAGCGAAGTATGGGCTGGAGCAGGGGGAAATACTTAGATATATGCAGGTTCGAGACTTTGCCAGAAAGGAGATACAGAGCTTCCCAGTAGAACCAGCTTCCACATTGCTGGAGGAGGTGCTGACGACAGGGGGACTGGGGAAGGGGATAGTATTGCTGGTTTACGGGGCTATTTTGGAGGAGGAGAAGCGCCTTGTGTATTGATGTTTGCCCTATGTATTGTTCTCATGTATGGAATGATCTATCTGAACTGTACACAGAACAATACTTTTCACTGTATCTCGATACACGTGACAATAAACAAATCCAATCCTCACCATTGAGGTGATAGTATTTCTAATCAGTAAGGCTACTCCACCCCCTCTGCCATATTCTCTGTCCCTCCTGTAAACTTTATAACCGGTGTATTTGGTACCCAGTCCAGACCATCCTGCTACTTGTTTTTGGAACTGTATTGAGTTCCCCTGAGGCCTTCCCCTCTCCCTCCATTTGTTAGTTTAAAGTCTTTGTGACCTCCCTATCTATCCTTTCCGTGAGGACACTGGTCCCAGATATGTTCAGGTGGAGACCATCCCAACGGTACAGATCCCTCCTGTCCCAATATTGATGCCAGTGCCCCATGAAATGCTTGATGCACTAAGCGTCAAGAACCACAAAGACATGTGAGACTTTAACTAAGGCTTTAATACACTACATAGGAAGCTTACCTGACACAGACGACCCCAGACAAAATGGGTCCTGGTCACAGAAGTTGGTCTTATACTGAACTCCCGGGGGAGTGGCTAAGGCGGAGCTCTCCATGGCCAGGTCAGGTTACATACAGGTGACCGAACCTCTACAGAGCTACAGTACAATACACAGTACCATACACAGGATTACAGGGCCACGTTACACACAACTATTATATAACTATGTACAATGCAAGGGAAGTACAGTGGTGTATCACCACAGTGACCTCCCTATCTATCCTTTCCGTGAGGATACTGGTCCCAGATCTGTTCAGGTGGAGACCGTCCCAACGGTACAGATCCCTCCTGTCCCAATATTGATGCCAGTGCCCCATGAAATGGAACCCCTCTTTCCCACACCACTCCTTTAGCCACGTGTTTACTTCCCTAATTTTCTCATCCCTGTGCCAAATTTGCACGTGGCTCGTGTAATAATCCAGAGATTATATCCTTTGAGGGCCTGTTCTTTAATTTTGTTCCTAGTTCCTGATTTTCCCCAAACAGATCCTCTTTCCGAGTCTTGCTGATGTTGTTTGTCCCAAAGTGGACCACAGCAACTGGATCCTCCCCCTCCCTCTCCAATATCCTTTCAAGCCGGTTGGAGATGCCCCTCACCCTGGCACCGGGCAGGCAACACACCATGTGGGACTCTCGGTCCTGCTTCCAAAGGATGCTAGCAGTTCACCTAATTATAGAATCCCCGACAACTACCACTTCCTCCCCCCGCTTGAATGGCCTCCTGCACCAGGGTGCAGTGGTCAGATAGCTCATCCTTCCTACAGTCACTGCTCCGATACCCTGCCCCTCCGAGTCCGCTCCCTGGAAACTCGGCTCCATCCCTCCGAGTCCCCTCCCTGGAGACTAGGTATTGGAGATGAGGTATTGGGGAATGAGGGGAAGGAATTTTCCACAGAAACTAGAATTCTCTGTTCTGAATTTCTATCCTGTACTGAGTGTTGACTTTTGTAAACTCCTTTTACAGATATTACAAGAGGAGGAATTACAGAGAGAAATCTCAATTGTCACGTCTCGGTCTTACAGAGTCACTCAATACCTTGGGATCTGAGTATCATCGGCCTTTGAATCTAGAAGGAGAAATGTATGCCCGATCTGTCGGCATCAAAAGATTTTAAACATCAGTGTGACTGGAAAAGCACCGAGACACACACACCCGAGTGAGAGTGTTCCAGGGCACTGACTGTGGAAAGAGTCCAAGTCTCTGTCCTCGAGGAGCTCCTGCCGGTGGCCACTGTCTATGCCGATTTCGGGGGTTTCCCCGTTTCTTTGCTCCCCCCCCCCCCGATTTTCGGCGGCCTTTGGGGCTGTCCCGGGCGTCCAGCCGGGCCGGCTTGAGAACCGGCGACGAACCCCACGCGAGTGTCTGGCGGCCGGAGCTGAGGTGTCGGGCCCGGGACGCACGCATTTGGAGCAACGGGGGCGGAGCCAAACTGAGGATGAGGCGGCAGGCCCGAAGCCAGGGCGCAATGTAGTGGAGATGTTCCACACCGGGTGGCTCCCGCCTAGAGTGTGTTTTTTTTAAGAAGTCGGAAGTCCGGTCCCGGGGGACGTTTTGAGGAATATTCAAAAAAACTTTTTTTTGAAGAAATTTTTTGTTTTTAGATTGAAGAAAGAAAAAGAAAAATAATAAGTCGTTAAAAAATGCAAAAAGGGCTCTCTGTCCGGGCCTGGGCGGGAATGACGCATCCTCGGGGTTGGCGGTGACTCACCCAGCGGCCTGCCCTCTCTCTCTGGGTGTGGGGATGTCGGAGCCCCCCCCCGGGTGTGGGGATGTCGGAGCCTCCCCTGGGTGTGGCGATGTCGGAGCCCCCCCCCCGGGTGTGGGGATGTCGGAGCCCCCCCCCCCCGGGTGTGGGGATGTCGGAGCCCCCCCATCCGGGTGTGGGGATGTCGGAGCCCCCCCCCCGGGTGTGGGGATGTCGGAGCCCCCCCCGTCCGCTGTACCACTAGCGGCAGCGCCTAGAGCTCTGCGCCCTCAACAACCTCCTGCAGCAGCCGCTCTTCACCCAGCAGCAGCTGGACGGGCTGAGCGGCCAGCTGGCTCCCGACTCTCTGGTGAATCCACATCGCAGTTTGTTAGGAACCGGGAACTATGTTGTCAACGTTCTCATGGCCGCCTTGCTAACTCAAGGTCTCACTGCGATTTGGTGGGATAAACGCAAGTCGCTCAGCAGCTTGGTGCTGAGCCGGGTCCATGGCTTCATCCTCAACATTCTCTCCAACATGACGCTGGGCTTTGTCTCGCTCCCCATCCAGCGCAAGCACTGGGTGGCAGTCAGGCAAATCAACGGGGCCTACTACAACCTGGACTCCAAGCTAAAGGCCCCGGTTCCAATCGGGAATGAGGAGGAACTGAGGAAGTTCCTGCAGGACCAGATTGCCCAGGATCCCTGTGAGCTGCTGCTGGTGGTGCCGAGGGAGGTGGAGGAGGACGGAAGCTGGCTGCTCGCTCCCTGAACGTGAGACACGGGAGATCGGACAGCGGGAGCGGTGAGGGGGGAAGGTCTCGCCGCGGATGGCGGGCTGACTCAGACCTCCAGCTGTGACGGATGAAGCCAGCGCGCTGGGGAGGTGGAAAAAATAATTGGAAACTCTAAATGTATTTAAAAAAGAACTTGAAATGTTTAAAGAGACAATATCAGCAGGACTGTTATTGAATCATTGCCTCTATCATTTCCTATATTTCTCCATCGTCACATAGTTTAAGTTCCTTGACCAGACTGAAACAAACAGGAATGGGGTTTTAATACATAATATTATGCAATGTTGCTTGATGGTACAGTTGGACCTCAGCTCAATTCCTCGAGGTCACTCTCTCATTGGGAATATCCCATCATTAAATAAAAGAATTACAATGTTAGGGGTGAAAATATTCACACAATGACCTGAGTATAAGTAAAAAAAGCAGTTTATTATGTCAGAATTCTGGGAGGGAAGGTCTCAGACTCCACAGACTGTGACAGCACCTTCTCTCACTTGAGCTAAAGCTCACATGGGTTAATATACAGATTCAAGGGGCGGAATTAGTTGTTTTCTCATTTACATACAATCAATCAACTATATTCACGTCACACTTTTTACATGCAGTCAATCAATTTTCCTGGCATACCCAATTATCACATATATGGTTAAAGTGGGTGTTGTCTTACCCGCCCCCTAACTTCATACAGAAGTCATTCAAAACTAACTAATGTGCCCTGTCTACAGCCTTAGACCTTGAGCTTATCAAGGATACATTGCAAGTCTTGTTCTGTGAAGCTGTTATCAGTGGCTGTTGGGACACTCTCTATACATACCCACGCTTGGGTCTCATGAGACAGTTTACAGAAAATGTGGCTTGTTCAGCCATTTTATATCACAAAATAGCTAACAGCCATTTTGTGTCTTTTCTGATGTTAACAGCATTGTGTATACACTATCTATTTCTACAAATTGCCTCTTCTAAACAGGCATCTAAGCCAATGAGTACCTTTTGTTTCATCAGAACTATTTAAAAGTAATATGGGAGCACAGATGTAGTTACAGGGCCACCTATAATTTATATCATAGTCCAGTTTCACAAAATGCCCTCCAACACTTCCCCCTTTTGGTCATGGAAGATGTTTACAGAACTCCAACCATATTCGGGTGTCGGACCAGCCAGGGTTGGAAACGGGTGCGGAGGCAGATGTTGTAGCCTTCGCCTCGTTGATCGCCCGAAGACAGATCCTGATGGGTTGAAGAGCAGCCTCTCCACCCTGTGCCCTGGCGTGGCGGGGGGACCTGTTGGAATTCTTGACTCTTGAGAAGATTAAGTTTGAACTGAGGGGAAGGATGGAGGGGTTCTACAATTCATGAGCATTATTCATTATGCACTTTCAAGAACTGGATAACATCGAACATTAGTTGGGGCGGGTGGGTGGGTGGGAGGGTTGGGGGAGGGGGGGCTGTGTGTGTTAATGGCGACTATGGGTGATTCCTGATTCCTTTTTATTTGTTTATGTGAACATGCAAGCTAATGTTTGGGGTTTGGTGGGAGGATGGGATCGTTGTTATTGATATGGGGATTGACATATTTGTTATTGATTATTGTTGGGTGTAAATTTGGGAGAAAATGTAAGAAAAGAGAATTAAAAAATATATTTTTAAAAACTCACTCTCAATATTTTTTATCACCCAAATGTACTGGGGAGTTAAAATTGGATTGCTGCCAAACTTGTCTTATCTTTGTTTTGGAACAGACTGACCTAAACATGGGTTACTTACTTTCAAACCTATCTCTTAAATCCAAGAGGTTGGAATTTTATTTAAATCAGAGTTTCACATTAGATGAAGTTTAGTTTCCTATCCAAACTAATTGTAAACATTTTTTTAGAACTAAACACAATAAAAAACCTCTTATTCGCATCTCAAATGGAACAGTAAATTCAAATGTTAAATTTTAAACTATAACTGTTGCTAACTCGCCAGAACAAGGGAGGGGAGAATATATGACTGTAATGTTTAGGGCAGCCTACCCCTTGGTAATCGCAGGAGGAGCTGTACTTGTCCTTATCTACTTGCTCTGAAAGGCCTTGGTTTAAAGTTTGCAAAAATGCTTTTTCACAGACGGAGTTTTCCTTTGAGACACAAGCCTGTATTTCGTTTCCAGCTGTCCAGCTGAATGGTTTCATTTTATCGCTCAGTTTCCTGTGTCTTCAGGCAGGTAAAGTGACACCATTGCCTTTCCTCAGCAAATTTGTGTTCCTTCAGGATTAGTCTTACCCTGTGGGTTTACTAAATGTCTCTCCTTTTCCTTCAATTCTCAATATCTATTGGTTCTGGCCACAGGGAGATGAGGCTCAGTATCCTCGGTCCAAGGGCGATTGGTGATTGTGTTTTATCCACTGGGGCGGCCCCACCCTATCTGCCCAACTGTGTTGCTGCAAACTGCAGCCACCGGCTGGACTGGATTGTCTCATTCTTTTGTCTAATTATTCACTAAATATAGGCTGCTCAGAATTATCACTCCTTTTGTTCTCTATCCTTCTTCTGACCCATCCACCAGCTTTCCTGTCCCCCAGCCGTAAGGTGTGGGTCCCAACCATCTTTCTGCATTGACTGAGATTGATGTTCCGCTGTGAACCCTGTGATGGAGCTCACGGCTCCTCAATCAGAACCCGGAACATTCTTTCTTTTTGAATTTGGCAATATTTATTTATTTATTTTCTGATGCGATGGAGAAAGAAATCTAACAAATAGACAAAGGGAAAGAAAATGCAGTGAACTATGCGGCTTCAACTAGACACTCGAGTGAGCATTGGCCCACTTGCATGGCTTCAACAACCTGTGCAGCTTCAACCAGACGCTCGAGTGAACGTTGGCCCATCTCCGCGGCTTCGAATCCGTCAGTCACGTTACATAGAACATAGAACAATACAGCGCAGTACAGGCCCTTCGGCCTACGATGTTGCACCGAAACAAAAGCCATCTAACCTACACTATGCCATTATCATCCATATGTTTATCCAATAAACTTTTAAATGCCCTCAATGTTGGCGAGTTCACTACTGTAGCAGGTAGGGCATTCCACGGCCTCACTACTCTTTGCGTAAAGAAAACTCTGACCTACCTCTGACCTCTGTCCTATATCTATTACCCCTCAGTTTAAAGTTATGTCCCCTCGTGCCAGCCATATCCATCCGCAGGAGAAGGCTCTCACTGTCCACCCTTTCCAACCCCCTGATCATTTTGTATGCCTCTATTAAGTCTCCTCTTAACCTTCTCTCCAACGAAAACAACCTCAAGTCCATCAGCCTTTCCTCATAAGATTTTCCCTCCATACCAGGCAACATCCTGGTAAATCTCCTCTGCACCTGCTCCAAAGCCTCCACGTCCTTCCTATAATGCGGTGACCAGAACTGTACGCAATACTCCAAATGCGGCCGTACCAGAGCTCTGTACAGCTGCAACATGACCTCCCGACTCCGGAACTCAATCCCTCTACCAATAAAGGCCAACACTCCATAGGCCTTCTTCACAACCCTATCAACCTGGGTGGCAACTTTCAGGGATCTATGTACATGGACACCTAGATCCTTCTGCTCATCCACACTTTCAAGAACTTTACCATTAGCCAAATATTCTGCATTCCTGTTATTCCTTCCAAAGTGAATCACCTCACACTTCTCTACATTAAACTCCATTTGCCACCTCTCAGCCCAGCTCTGCAGCTTATCTATATCCCTCTGTAACCTGCTACTTCCTTCCACACTATCGACAACACCACCGACTTTAGTATCGCCTGCAAATTTACTCACCCACCCTTCTGCGCCTTCCTCTAGGTCATTGATAAAAATGACAAACAGCAACGGCCCCAGAACAGATCCTTGTGGTACTCCACTTGTGACTACTCCATTCTGAACATTTCCCATCAACCACCACCCTCTGTCTTCTTTCAGCTAGCCAATTTCTGATCCACATCTCTAAATCACCCTCAGTCCCCAGCCTCCGTATTTTCTGCAATAGCCTACCGTGGGGAACCTTATAAAACGCTTTGCTGAAATCCATATACACCACATCAACTGCTCTACCCTCGTCTACCTGTTCAGTCACCTTCTCAAAGAACTCAATAAGGTTTGTGAGGCATGACCTACCCTTCACAAAGCCATGCTGACTATCCCTGATCATATTATTCCTATCTAGATGAATATAAACCTTGTCTCTTATAATCCCCTCCAAGACTTTACCCACTACAGACGTGAGGCTCACCGGTCTATAGTTGCCGGGGTTGTCTCTGCTCCCCTTTTTGAACAAAGGGACCACATTTGCTGTCCTCCAGTCCTCTGGCACTACTCCTGTAGCCAATGATGACATAAAAATCAAAGCCAAAGGTCCAGCAATCTCTTCCCTGGCCTCCCAGAGAATCCTAGGATAAATCCCATCAGGCCCCGGGGACTTATCTATTTTCAGCCTGTCCAGAATTGCCAACACCTCTTCCCTACGTACCTCAATGCCATCTATTCTATTAGCCTGGGGCTCAGCATTCTCCTCCACAACATTATCTTTTTCCTGAGTGAATACTGACGAAAAATATTCATTTAGTATCTCGCCTATCTCTTCAGACTCCACACACAATTTCCCATCCCTGTCCTTGACTGGTCCTACTCTTTCCCTAGTCATTCGCTTATTCCTGACATACCTATAGAAAGCTTTTGGGTTTTCCTTGATCCTTCCCGCCAAATACTTCTCATGTCCCCTCCTTGCTCGTCTTAGCTCTCTCTTTAGATCCTTCCTCGCTACCTTGTAACTATCCATCGCCCCAACTGAAACTTCACACCTCATCTTCACATAGGCCTCCTTCTTCCTCTTAACAAGAGATTCCACTTCCTTGGTAAACCACGGTTCCCTCGCTCGACGCCTTCCTCCCTGTCTGACCGGTACATACTTATCAAGAACACGCAGTAGCTGATCCTTGAACAAGCCCCACTTATCCAGTGTGCCCAACACTTGCAGCCTACTTCTCCACCTTATCCCCCCCAAGTCACGTCTAATCGCATCATAATTGCCCTTCCCCCAGCTATAACTCTTGCCCTGCGGTGTATACTTATCCCTTTCCATCATTAACGTAAACGTCACCGAATTGTGGTCACTGTCCCCAAAGTGCTCTCCTACCTCCAAATCCAACACCTGGCCTGGTTCATTACCCAAAACCAAATCCAACGTGGCCTCGCCTCTTGTTGGCCTGTCAACATATTGTTTCAGGAAACCCTCCTGCACACACTGTACAAAAAACGACCCATCTATTGTACTCGAACTATATCTTTTCCAGTCAATATTTGGAAAGTTAAAGTCTCCCATAATAACTACCCTGTTACTTTCGCTCATATCCAGAATCATCTTCGCCATCCTTTCCTCTACATCCCTAGAACTATTAGGAGGCCTATAAAAAACTCCCAACAGGGTGACCTCTCCTTTCCTGTTTCTAACTTCAGCCAATACTACCTCGGAAGAAGAGTCCCCATCTAGCATCCTCTCCGCCACCGTAATACTGCTCTTGACTAGCAGCGCCACACCTCCCCCTCTTTTGCCTCCTTCTCTGAGCTTACTAAAACACCTAAACCCTGGAACCTGCAACATCCATCCCTGTCCCTGCTCTATCCATGTCTCCGAAATGGCCACAACATCGAAGTCCCAGGTACCAACCCATGCTGCCAGTTCCCCTACCTTGTTTTGTATACTCCTGGCATTGAAGTAGACACACTTCAAACCACCTACCTGAACACTGGCCCCCTCCTGCGACGTCAAATCTGTGCTCCTGACCTCTATACGCTCATTCTCCCTTACCCTAAAACTACAATCCAGGTTCCCATGCCCCTGCTGCATTAGTTTAAACCCCCCCAAAGAGCACTAATAAATCTCCCCCCCAGGATATTTGTGCCCCTCAGGTTCAGATGTAGACCATCCTGTCTGTAGAGGTCCCACCTTCCCCAGAAAGAGCCCCAGTTATCCAGAAATCTGAATCCCTCCCGCCTGCACCATCCCTGTAGCCACGTGTTTAAATGCTCTCTCTCCCTATTCCTCATCTCACTATCACGTGGCACGTGCAACAACCCAGAGATAACAACTCTGTTTGTTCTAGTTCTGAGCTTCCATCCTAGCTCCCTGAAAGCCTGCCTGACATCCTTGTCCCCTTTCCTACCTATGTCGTTAGTGCCAATGTGGACCACGACTTGGGGCTGCTCCCCCTCCCCCTAAGGACCCGGAAAACACGATCCGAGACATCACGTACCCTTGTACCTGGGAGGCAACATACCAAACGTGAGTCTCTCACGCTCCCACAAAATCTCCTACCTGTGCCCCTGACTATAGAGTCCCCAATTACTAATGCTCTGCTCCTCTCCCCCCTTCCCTTCTGAGCAACAGCGACAGACTCCGTGCCAGAGGCGCGTACCCCATGGCTTACCCCTGGTAAGTCCCCCCCCCCCCCCCACAAGTATCCAAAGCGGTATACTTGTTTCTCAGGGGAACGACCGCAGGGGATCCCTGCACTGACTGCTTTTTCCCAGTCCCTCTTACAGTTACCCACCTATCTCCAATCTTTGGTGTAACTAATTCCCTGAAGCTGCTATCTATGACCCCTTCTGCCTCCCAAGTGATCCGAAGTTCTTCCAACTCCAGCTCCAGTTCCCTAACTCGGTCTTGGAGGAGCTGGAGATGGCAGCACTTCCTGCAGGTAAAATCAGCAGGGACACAAACTGCATCCCTCACCTCAAACATCCTGCAGGAGGAACATTGCACTCCCTTCCCTGCCATTCCTCTAACTTTCTACCAAGATCTGGCTAACAACTAAATTAAATTTTTATAAAAAATAATAATAATATAATAAAATATGGTACTTACCTCAGACCAATGGGTTTTATTATTAGGTTAGAGGAGGAGGGTGGGTGGGAGACACTACACGTGTAGTGTCTCGGGTTTCCTCTCCACCAGAATTTATTGGTGAGGGTTTTTCCAGACGTCCGCGGGTCGACTTCCTGTTCCCGCCTAAAAAACTAATTTAAAAAAAAAGAAAAATTCTCAGCTCCTGCTGAAATTGACTAACCAGCCAGCTCCACTCCCGCCGAAATCGACTGGCCTGCCCCTGCAAAGACAAGTGCTTTTAAAGGTTGACTTACCTCCCAGCAGCCACTTCCGCAATGCTCCCGCTGAAACTGACGTTAGCGTGGCTTCAACCAGAATGGTCCGCCTGCGTTCATTCCCTGGTGCGCGGTTTCAGATAGACACTTGAATGAGTGTCAGTCACGCCTGTGCAGCTTCGTCAATGTTGGTCACGGCCAGACATAGTGTTAGGAGTTGCTAGAGTTAGGAGGGCCAGGCACGTCGAGGATCACCGAGGGTACAGGGCATGGGTGTGGGGGAGGGGGCACCACGCCACCAGGAGTGGGATAATGTACAGCACAATAAATATCTCTGCACAAACATTATGACATTATGATGCCTCTGTCACTTTCTTCAGCAATGCGGGCTGATCCCTGGTCCCTTTGCCCATCTCTCCAGGCATCCCACCCCCCCCCCCCCCCACCTGACGTGGCACCCACCCACCCTCTGGCCGTGGACGTCCCTGAGGCTCTGTCCCATCCCCTGGGTGTGCAGATGCTGCGTGTATGTTCTTGTCTCCTGCAGTGTTCAGGCGCAGTGTCCAGGCATCAAGGTTTGATTGCAATGCTAGGCAATGACTCCCACATGCTACAAGGCCTGCCCACCCACGGGAATCCTCTTGGCATCTGTGAAGGGCTCACTTTAAGGGCTCACAATTGCCAATTCCCTATCAGCAATAGCCTTCAGCCACACAGCCAGAGGCCTCAGCAGTCGTTGAGGTTATCGGTGGTCGTTGGGGCAGATGGGCAGGGACAAGGGTTGGCTCTGGAATGGGAACACATGATCCAGGGGTTGGCATGGTGGTGCCCATGTAGTTGCCACCCCCAGAGCCTCCCCTCACCCCTTGGTGACCCACCCAAAGTATTCATTTTTAATTAGAAGTCCACTCATGCTAGAGTTTAACATGGCTTCCTTGACCTTGTTACTTATGGATGAAGATTATTTTAAAATTAAATTTTATTACTAAGGCATACCTAATCGTTCCCCACATGACAGCAGTGACTACACTTCAAAAGCACTTCACTGGATGTAAAATGTGTGAGGAGATCCTGTGGTCATGAAAGGTGCTATAGAAATGTAATTTCATTTTAGAAATAGTCCCCAGACTTGGACATATCATACTCGGCCCACTCACAATGATCATTAATAAAGATTGAGTCGTAGTTTTGTGTAACAACCATGCCTTTCACTCCATTTCAAATACCTTGTGAGAAACCAAACATAGGATATTGTGAAATTATTTAATTTAAAACAGAACGAGTTATTGTGATTTGAGATTCACAGCCTGACAATTGTGCAGGAAGTAAATTCAACGAGAGCTTTCAAAATGGAACTGGACACACTCTGGAAAGAAGTATAAACTTTCAGGGTACTGGGATTAATGGGAATGATGGGTAGAATGGCCTTCTTCTGTGCTCTCTGAAACCCGTTTGCATTTAAAGAAAGTGGTAAACATCTGGAGCCCATTCCCTACGATGGGGGTAGAAGCAGAGATGATGGAATGTTTCCAAAAGGAAATTGGATGGGGACCTGAGGGAAATAAAATGACAGGGATAGAACAAGGCAATGGTTAGATCTACAGAGAGCCAGCATGGACTCAATGGGCCCATTGGCCCCATTCCCAACCCTAATTCCTGTTTCATCTAAAAAGAGAAAATTCAGATGCTCCAGTCTCTCCAACTCACTGAAGTCCCTCATCCCTGATACCATTCTTGTAAATCTCCTCTGCACCCTCTCTTTTCCTCTTCACATTCCTACAGCAGCTTTTCCAGTCAGTTTTTATGTTTCTCACCAGTTTGCTCTCATATTCTATTTTCTCTTTATCAGTTTCTTGATCCTCCTTTGCTGAATTCTAAAACAAGTTCCCAATCCTCAGGCTGACTACTATTTAACTTTCCTTGTTCGCAACGGTTGTATCACTTTTCCTGTTGGATTTCATTTCCCAAAAGGAATCTATAGTTGGTGTATATATGAGAAATGAGAGGCGCCAAAGTTCCGGCAAGGGGGAGGGAGAAAGTGAAATAGAGGGAGAGAGGGCCTCGTGCGAGGGACAATGTTGAGAGGGTGGACCCTTCATGGATAACCTCAGCCAGTACGACAGTTGAACCCCTGCTATTGGAGTCACTCCACATCGTGAACCAGCCATCCAGACAACTGAACTAACTGACCCCCCCTCCCCTCCCCCCCCCCCCCCCCCAGCAGATATATAATAATTCCTTAAATATTAGCTATTGCCTGACTCCCATCATACCATTTAATGTGGTTTCCCTGTCCCCCTCAGACAACTTGCCCCTCATACCCTGATGGTGTTTCTCACAGAAGAAAACTCAGATAAATTAAACAAAAGCATGTAACCACCAGGGCCCATCGTCATGGCAATGTGGTATAATTTGGGAGGATCCAAACAGAAATGCAAACTAATTTTCGGCTCACTTCCAAACACCCCTTCACTCTGATCCTTGTGAAATTTGAAACAAGGAATTTGCAACAAGGCTCAAAGAGCGTCCGCCCATCGGAGGCAAAGCCGTGAGACCGGCCAGTCCAGCAGAAAGAAACCCTGCGACCCTCCCCATTGACCAACTGTCAGAATGAACAAAATTCAGCCCTGGATGTAATTGAAGCAGATACAATAAAGCAGAATCCAACCCCTGTAATCACTTGTGAACTTGTTGGTGTCTCAGCAGGTGCGATGAATCAAGCGTTCCCTTCCCTCACCGCGGGGTGATCGGCTTCTCCCCAGTGTGAACTCGCTGGTGTTTCTTCAGGCTGGATAACTGAGTGAATCCCTTCCCACACTGAGAGCAGGTGAACGGCCTCTCCCCAGTGTGAACCCGCTGATGTTTCTTCAGGCCGGATAACTCAGTGAATCCCTTCCCACACTGGGAGCAGGGGAATGGCCTCTCCCTGGTGTGAACTCGCTGATGTGACTTCAGGTTAGATAACTGAGTGAATCTCTGTCCACACCGAGAGCAGGTGAGCGGCCTCTCCCCAGTGTGAACTCGCTGGTGTTTCTTCAGGCTGGATAACTGAGTGAATCCCTTCCCACACTGAGAGCAGGTGAACGGCCTCTCCCCAGTGTGACTGTGTCGATGATTCTCCTCCACCTTCACCAAACAAACCTCCAGAAGCCGCTGGTTCTCCAGCATCCTGCACCTTTTATTAGCAGTGTGAGAAATGATCAGCCCCGAGCATAAACTTTACACGTCCTCCACAAAATGGAGCGGGGAATTCAGGGGTCGAGTTAACCAAAAGGAAGAACTCAAACTCTTCCTGAAAGTGCATAATAAATGAACTCGGGGAGGCTCCAAACCTCCACATTCTCGACCTGGGGGTGAGCCCTCGAGCAGAAACTCCAGACAAACGGGGGAAGGTCTGCGATTACGATGCTCCCTGTGGTGCAAGAGGACACCAGGTGGAGGATCATCCTCGGCACAAAGAAGTCGGCGATTCTACTCTGACATTGCTGTGGGGCTGGAAAGAACGTAAAATCTCTGCTTCTCGGGTACAAAGTTCTCTAAACATCCACATAACCCACCTCCTCACTGTTATGATCCCGGACCAGACCCCAACAGTGGCTCGGATACTGGACACAAACCCCAATATTTTATTTGTGTTTTGTAAGACAGTGAGGAAAGTATACCTCACTCCAGGAGTGATTTTACAAAAAATAGGGCCATGCTGTATGAAAACAAACTTTATTACTGACACAATATTAAAATAAATTTAACACCACACCAGGAAACCGCTGACAATTAGTCCTTAAACAATGCTAATCAATACCCTTAACTGCTACCTTTATTCCCACTCAAACAACAAAAACACATCTCAGCTCTCAATCCACCGTTAAACACAGTTAGCCCTCAGCAATACCTGCTTTACACAGATGTTCTTTGAGAGAGATCTTGTGTCACCACTTTAAAGACAAGGTCTCAATCCTGTCAGAACCATGAAGAAACTTGGGAAGTTGTTTCAGCTTAGACCATAGACCATAGAATTTACAGTGCAGAAGGAGGCCATTCACCCCATTGAGTCTGCACTGGCCCTTACAAAGAGCACCCTACTCCAGCTTACGTATCTACACTATCAGCATAACCCCCACTTAACCTTTTTGGGCACGAAGAGCAATTTAGCATGGCCAAACCACCTAACCCACACATCTTTGGATGGTGGGAGGAAACCGGAGCACCCGGAGGAAACCCATGCAGCCACAGGGAGAATGTGCGGACACCGCACAGACAGTGACCCAGCCGGAAATCGAACCTGGGACCCTGGAGGTGTGAAGCAATTATGCTAACCACTATGCTACCTACTGCCTACGTGAGCTTGTTTCAGCTCACCTTCTGAACTGCTTGGAAATAAACTGCGAATCTAGCTCCAGACTGAACTGAGATGCTTGACCTCTGCTCATATCTTGAACTAATTCTCAACTAAAACACTTCTTGCATGCAAAACGCCTGATACCGTGGCTCCTCCCAGAACTGACATCATCTTACCAAGCTGATATCTAATTAACTCCACAGGGAATCCCCTTCATCCAAACAACTTACCATGAGCCCACGCTTTGTACGATGCTTTAATTGCACCTCTGGCTCCAGAACCCAGTTGTCTTTCAAACTAGGATTTCTTTTAGAAACATGGCTGCAGCAGTCACACACACTAACTCAGGCTTTTAGCCCTCACTGCGCCAAATACCCAGAATACAAAAACTCTGAAATTCCTACAGTCATCAAATTACAAGCCAAGGCCAACGCCCAGGCCTGCAGCGTGGGGATGTTGGTGGTAACCGGGAGCTTATCTACCAGAGGATTTAAGTGGCAATTGAAGTCACCAACCACAAAAGAGTTAATTGAAGCTAACTGCAAAATCCTTTATAATGAACTCGGGGGAGCAATTCGGGGATCCATAAACATTCATTATTGAAACAACACCTCCATTCACCGAACCTCTAATTATCACATATCTACCTCCTTTGTCCTTGGTGCAGGTTTCAACCTTAAAAGTGATATTTTTATTAATAAGCATTGCCACACCCTTGCTACTTGACGAAACGGAGGCAAAAAACGTGGCCCACCCAATCCTGCCTCAATTTAATGTATTCCTCATCATCCAGATGAGTTTCCTATAATAAAGCTATGTCGACTTTCTCCTTAAGAAAGGATAGGATCTTTTTCCTTCTGATAGGGTGATGGATGCCCCGTAAATTTCCTGAGAAAATTTGCAGATTTACGTCCGCCATTAGTTAGGCGACAGAGAGAACAGGAACAGATTTTCACCTATAATCGAGCGTGCCCCCATTACCCCCTCCTCCAACTCACTTTACATCGGAGGCACCAAAGTCTCCCCAAACTGCTCCTTTCACTGATGATAACCCCATCTGTACCAGAGTAGGATAAAGTCAACAACACATAAACCCTCCCATAATAACAAAAATACAAAAGAATCACCACCACAATAGATCCAAGGGGACATTTCTCAACAAGACTGAGGACCCGGAGGATTAACCCCACGGCCAGACTGTCGTTACCCTCAGGATACCTTCTCCAAAATGAGGAGAAGAAAAGGGCCAACAAGGGAATGGGGATTGAATGTCCATCCCGCATTTTAGACCCACCCATGAAGACCTGCATCCACCACCACCCACCCTTTGGCAATGGCGCCACTCGGTTCTGCCATGGTTAACGCTTGGATAATAATAGAAAGACACGACCCTAGATAAGATAATCCGAGTCCCTGCAACACTTGAGGAGAAGAAGACATTCAGTCGGCGCTGACAGAATAACAACTCCCTTCAACAGGATAAAATATAACAAATTCAGACAACAACACCATGATAGGAAAGAGTCCGGATTAGAGCCTGTGTTAGTCCGAGCTGCAAACCATTCCTCCAAATTCATGCGTTTCATGGATTTAGCGAAGGCCAATGCAGTAGTCGGATTATCGAAGGACTTGACGGAGTTGTCGGATACAATGTTCAGGGTCACAGGATAAAGCGACATAATTCACTGTAAGGTGAGGTGGGAGCCAGGTCTCACCTCACCTGACCCTTCTCCAGGACCCTCTGGTAATCTTTCAAGTTGTGGAAGTGAATGATTACAGGCCTGGGATGAAAACTATCCCTCGGCCTCAAAGACAGGATCTGATGCCCTTTCTAATTGGAAACACCCAGGCTTCACATCCAGCTTGAGAAAACGTGGCAGCCGGACCTCGAAGAACCGAACGGGAGCCTCACCCTCCACACCTTCTGGCAGGCCGACGACTCGAATGTTCTTTCTCTGACCCTCGGTTCTCCAAGTTCTCCAGGAGTCCCCCACATCACTTGGCTGGTTTCCAAGGATTGAATTTGTGCCTCCGCCGAGGAGGCATCTTGCTCAACGTTCAGGATTCTCTCCTCCGGATCATCGAGCCTCTTCATGGTGTTTTACAGCTCGGCTTCATGAGCTCACAGATATTGAGTCAGCTCACTCAGCCTCTGGTCAATAACACGGAGAATGTCGCTGACATAGATCGGCCAATGATCCCACAGAATAGATGAGCAGGCTCGATGGGCCGAATGGCCAACTGCAGCTCGTATTTGTTATGATCTCTGTGTTCAGGACAGGAAGCAGTGAGCATGGATCTGTCAATCAGCCTGAATCAGCACCGTCAGGAGAATTGGGAGGATGAATATTAGATACAGCAGAGTGAGAATGGGAGGGAGAGTGTGTGGGACGGAGATTTACAGCTTTTGGGGAATGAGAGAGGAAAGAATGTTCTCTAGAAACTGGAACTTTCTGTTCTGAATTTCTGTCCTGTACTGACAGTGATGTCTTTTGTAAATTGTTTTTACAGGATATTAGAAGAGGAGGAATTACAGACAGAAATCTCATACTTCACGTCGCAATCTGGCAGAGTCACTCAATTCCTTGGAACTGAATATCACCGGACTTTGTATCTAGAAGGAGAATATTTGTGAGAAATAAAAGGCTTCAACTGATAGTCAAACCTGGAGAGACACGAGGACACCCAAAACATGGAGAAACCGTGGAAATGTGGGGACTGTGGGAAGGGATTCAGAGTCCCATCAAAGCTGGAAGTTCATCGGCGCATTCACACTGGGGAGAGGCCGTTCACCTGCTCTGTGTGTGAGAAGGGATTCACTGAGTTATCCACCCTGCGGAATCACCAGCGAGTTCACACTGGGGAGAGGCCGTTCACCTGCTGTCAGTGTGAGAAGGGATTCACTTGGTTATCCAACCTACGGACACACCAGCAAATTCACACTGGGGAGAGGCCGTTCACCTGCTCTCAGTGTGCGAAGGGTTTCACTCAGTTATCCCACCTACAGACACACCAGCGAGTTCACACTGGGGAGAGGCCGTTCATCTGCTCTCAGTGTGAGAAGGGATTCACTCGGTTATACATCCTGCAGACACACCAGCGAGTTCACACTGGGGAGAAGCCGTTCACCTGCTCTCAGTGTGGGAAGGGATTCACTCAATCATCCAATCTGCAGACACACCAGCGAGTTCACACTGGGGAGAGGCCGTTCACTTGCTCTCAGTGTGGGAAGGGATTCACTCAATCATCCGTCCTGCGGATACATCAGCGAATTCACACTGGGGAGAGGCCGTTCACCTGCTCTCAGTGTGAGAAGGGATTCATTACTTCATCGAAACTGCGGATACATCAGCGAGTTCACACTGGGGAGAAGCCGTTCACCTGCTCTTAGTGTGGGAAGGGATTAATTTGGTTATCCAACCTGCAGAGGCACCAGCGTGTTCACACAGGGAGACGGCGTTAACCTGCTCTTAGTGAGAGAAGGGATTCAGATAGCCATACACCCTGCAGACACATCAGCGAGTTCACACTGGGGAGAGGCCGTTCACCTGCTCTCAGTGTGCGAAGGGCTTCACTCAGTTATCCGCCCTGCAGAGACACCAGCGAGTTCACACTAGGGAGAGGCCGTTCAACTGCTCTCATTGTGAGAAGGGATTCACTCGGTTATCCCACCTGCGGAAACACCAGCGTGTTCACTCTGGGGAGAGGCCATTCACCTGCTCTCAGTGTGAGAAGGGATTTATTACTTCATCGATCCTGCGGACACATCAGCGAGTTCACACAGGGGAGAGGCCGTTCACCTGTTCTCAGTGTGGGAAGGGATTCACTCGGTTATCCAACCTGCAGTGGCACCAGCGAGTTCACACAGGGAGAAGGCGTTAACCTGCTCTTAGTGAGAGAAGGGATTCAGATATCCATACACCCTGCAGGAACACTAGTGAATTCACACCTGGAAGAGGCCATTCACCTGCTCTGAGCAGGGGAGACATTCAATGATCCGTCCCAACTACGGAGACACTAGCGAGTTAATTCTGGGGAGAGACCATTCATCTGCTCTCAATGTGGGGAGGGGTTTTGTGATTTGTGACTCCAACAAGTTCACAATAAATTACAGATGTTGGCTCCGTTGTATTGTTTCTGCTCTCACTGACATCCAGGACTGCATTCTGTTCATTCTGACATCTGGTGAATGGTGATGATTGGAGGGTTTCTTTCTGCTGGACTGGCCGGTCTAACACCTCTGCCTCCGGTGGGCTGACCATTTTTGAGGTTAGTTGCGATTACCTGGTTCCAAGTTTGACGAGGAGCACAGAATGAAAAGGTGTTTGCACGTTGGAAGATATTTAGTTCCCAAAGCAGCCACGTTGCCATGAAGATGGGCTATGGTGGTTACATGGTTCTTCTGTCTAATTTATCTGGGTGTTTCTCGCAGAAGGAAACTGTCATGGTATGAGGGGCAAGTTGTCTGGTAGATTGGGAAATTATAATAAACATATCACTGAAAGTGGCAACGCAGGTGGATAAGGAGCTAAGAAGGCAGAGGGCATGCTTGTCTTCATTGGTCGGGGCATTGAGTATGAAAATTGAGCAAGTCATGCTGCAGCAGTACAGAGCCTTAGTTAGGCCACACGTGGAATATTGCCTACAATTCTGGTCACCAAAAGGATGTGGAGGCTTTGGAGAGAGTACAGAGGAGGTTTACCAGGATGTTGCCTGGCCTGGAGGGTATTAGCTGTCAGGAGAGGTTGGATAAACTCGGATTGTTTTCATTCGAGTGATGGAGGATGAGGGACGACCTGATAAAAGTTTACAAAATTCTGAGTGGCACGGACAGAGTGGATAGTCCGAAGCTTTTTCCCAGGTTGGAAAAGTCAATTACCAGATGACATAGGTTTAAGGTGCGAGGGGCAAAGTTTTAAAAATATTTTATTAAGGCATTTATGCTTTTATAACAATAAGCAATACAAATGTAAACATAGTTCAGTGTGTAAACATGCCTCCATCTCCCACTGCTCCCGCCTTATCTGGACACAAAATAGCCTAACTCTTCACCCCCCCCCCCCTATCCCATCACCCCCACCCTCCCCTTTATTGCCTCTGCTGACAGTTTAGTTTTCTCTGAAGAAGTCGATAAACGGCTGCCACCTCCGAACGAACCCTAACGTTGATCCTCTCAGGGCAGGGGCGGATCTACTATGAGACTAATGAAGCTTCAGATTCAGGGCCCCTAATCCCAGAGGGGCCCCAGAAGCGACTTTACAAGGCAGTCATAAATTAATTGGCAGGACTTCACTAAAGCAGATAAGTCAGTGCTGGGTCCCAGGTTAAAAGGAAAGTGATTATTCTGCTGCAAAAATGCAATCAGGAAATGCTGAGGATCAAAATTTGCCTCCTCTTCCTAATGTAGCTGTGTCGCGATGAAGAGTGTCACCCCGCGTAAGTGTTTGGGTTAATGCCAGTGTGTGTGTGATTGGGTATTCAAAGAACGCTGATGTGGCCTGGCTCACGGGACTGCTCTCCCCTCATGCACTCTTCACTTGGTCAGTTTCACTCGGGTCACATATTTTGCAGCTGTGTATCGGAGGAATGAGAAAGAGCTGGCTCCAAACCTCAGCACAAACACTGGCGCCCTGCTTTGCTAGTTTTGTCTTCAGCCATAGTGTTGATACATTCTGTCCCAAGGCCCTTTCTCTGCCTTCTTTGAAACGCAAAGCTCACTCAGCCTGGGAACTCACGGTGTGAATTCAGATGCCCCCCTTTGCCGGTTTGCTATTTCACTCTCCCAGCCTTCATCTCAGTTTTTACCAGCAGAACTCTCTGTTGCTGTCTAATTCGTACACAAGTGCGATGTGCTGTGCTGACACCCTGGTCCTGTGCTGTCAGCTCCAATATGCCGAGATATGTTTTTGAATGCACATATTTCATTTTGCTCTCCGGCACTTGGGATGTTGTGAGTGTGTACGGTAGCCCATGCAGCCTCTGCTTTTGTTTCATGAGTTTTCAGGTTTGCCGTAACATGTTATGATTGCTGCACTTGACAATCAATGATAAACAGACAAAAGAAAAAAACCCTTTGCAGTCCTGTGCGTGAGAGCAAACCACAATGTATCCGGTGAAACATTATACAGACAGGTGTCACTGTACCAATGTTCATTATAGAGTCAGAGATACAGGTCTCACTGTACCAGTGTATATTGTAGAGTCAGTGGCACAGGTCTCACAGCACCAATGTTCATTATAGACATGTATTTGAAGGTTATCTTCTGCTATCATCTTTACTTTCGTTTGTTAAAGAACTCAGAGAAAATTCAGCCGATAGGATTGCACACTATGAATCAGAAGCAAAAGGTTAGTGTGAAGATATCACACAAGTTATTCTGATTCTTCCAAACGCATTGTTACAAGGAAATTTTGAGATGGAACAAGTGGTATTGCTTCTTTGAGAGGAGCTTACAAATTTAGGATAGAAGTTCTATATCAACTCTATGGCTGCTTGATAATCCAGTTACGCAAGAGGATTGACCCATATGAGCAGATTGCGAAAAGGTTCGAGTTCCTCTCAGAATGGTGAACGATTCTGAAATTGATGAGGACAGTATTAAACTTATAATATCGTATTACAAAGATGATATTGACCACAAATTAGTAAACAAGTGTTATCAGTTCAAAGAATATTTGCACCTTAGGAAATCCCAGCACACAGAAGCAAACACGCCATCTAAAATGCAATGCGCACAAGTTCTTCAGCTTATTTGTGAGCAACACCTCATTGAAGTGTTCCCCAATATTACTACTGTGCTTAAGCTGTACTTTACAATGCCTATCACGAGCTATGAAGCAGATCACGAGCTATGAAGCAGAACGGAATTTTTCAAAGCTATCATTTATAAAGAACAAATTTTGGTCTACCATGACTGAAGAGCGCTTAAATTCTTTATGCATATTGTCTCTAGAAAATAACATTGCAAGGAAGCTCTCATATGACAAAGCTGTACGTAAATATGTTGCTAGAAAAAACAGAAAAAAGAGTATTTTGTAAAATGTGCTTCATGTAGTATGTATTCTCATAGGTGTCTAAAATAAAAGATTATATTGACCGTGGTCTTTTCTATGTTTTATTTCATCATTCTATGATGCATCATGCATGTATATAACATTTCCCTAATTTTCATCCCACCATAACTCGAAAACTATAAGCATAGGAATTTTTTATTCACACCAGTGACTTTGACATGTGAGATAATCCAGTATAGCAATTTTAATCAAAATCTGAGATATAGTGGTTAAAGTTTTAAGAAATTGTGGTGATCTGTCGAGGAACAACCCCATTGAAGAAGATAACAGTGGTTACCCAGACTTCGTTGCTGGTTGCCCCCATAACAGTTCAAGCTTCAGGGCCCCAAAAATGTAGGTCCGCCACTGACTGTGGTTCCTGTGAAACTTGCAACACGACATCCGGCGGACATTCATCAGTAATTTGAAATATCACATTTCAAATTCCAAAACATTGATAGTTAATCTTTTTCGCAATTAGGTTTTGATCAAAATTTGAATAGTTTCTAAAACTTTCCTTGTCAGTTTCCCTGGTGGTCTAGTGGTTAGGATTCGGCGCTTTCATCGCCGGGGCCCGGGTTCGATTCCCGGTCAGGGAATGATGAATTATTGTTGTCCAGCAAAACCTTCAATGAAGCTGACAACACAACATCCGGCGGACATTCATCAGTAATTGGAAATAACACACTTCAATTTTTGGAAACATTGATAGTTAATCTTTTTCGCAATTAAGTTTTGATCAAAATTAGAATAGTTTCCAATTTTTGTTGATCTTTTTCTGAAGTGAAACTATCACGTTTGCTGAACATATACGACTCCCTTGTTTCACACTGGGCAGGAACATTAAAACGTACTCATCTGTAATTATGAGGCAACATTAACACAACACGTCATCTCACAGCCTTGTGACACTTCCACAAGTTTTGAATGAGATTCTTTCTTCCCCGGCTCCACAGTGGGTGAGAAAGGGACAAGCAGCAGGATTTTACCCGAACTCTCCATTTACCCGCTGCCAGCAGAACTCTGTGTCTCTACCCGGCTTCAGCAAAGTAATTTAATCTGGCCGATGGCAACGACTAGGAAACCCCATAAAAAGCGTCTTTTCTTCAGGGAAATTATGTGCTCAGACCTTAAGGAAGGCAACCAGAGGTTATTCCAAACAGCAATTTAATATTTGGGGATGTAATCTCCCCCACTCCGCAGATTGGCAAACTGTAAATTATAGAGGAAAAAAGCTTCCTCTTCTCCGTTACCTGTTGCTTTCATGAGCGCGGTGCGCGTTAATAAAACTGAAATAGATATCGACACACTGATTTCTTATCACTGAATTGGATCCGCTCACACTGATGTCCACCCCCTGGGGCTCTGGACTAACCTGATTTCTGAACATGGATCGGAGACTTGCTGAACTTTCCTCCCAAGCTCAAGTTAACCACAATTAACTGGACATGTTCAGGACTTTCTTTCTGATGTGGAATTAGCTCAGACACAGTGGAGGCTGCCACGTTTCTGCGGGAATGTACAACAATGTGTAGGGGGGCGGTTAAAAGGCAGGGGAATGGCCCTAAATCATGATTCTCATTTGGAGAGCCGGTTCAGACACCATGGATCAAATGACCTCCTTCTGTGCAGTAACACTTCATTGAATCTGCGATGGGCACTAAAGTGAAAGTAACCATGGTGAACTGGACCGCCTATGTCGGTTATTTATACGTGACCTTCCTCAATGTGTCCGTCTGTAACTGAACCTCTCAACACTGAATGTAATCGCAATAACTTGGGACTGTCTATTATGAAAGCTGTCGTGTAGAACTGGGCTCAGTGTAACCTTTCTGATCTGGGCGAGTATTCACAATATATATTGATGATTTAGATGAAGGAACAAAATGTAATATTTCCAAATTTGCAGATGACACCAAGTTGGGTGAGAGGGTGAGCTGTGAGGAGAATGCAGAGATCCTTTAGTGTGAATTGCACAAGTTGAGTGAGTGGGTAAATGAATGGCAGATGCAGTATAATTGGGATATCTGCGAGGTTATCCACTTTGGTTGTAAAACAAGATGGCAGATTATTATCTGAATGGCCATAAATTAGAAGAGGGGAATGTGCAATGAGACCTGGGTGTCCTCATACACCAGTCACTGAAGGTAAGCATGCAGGTACAGCAGGCATTAAAGAAGCCAAATGGCATGCTGGTCTTCAGAGCGAGAGGAATCGAGTACTGGAGCAGGGATGTATTGCTGCAATTATACAGGGCCTTGGTAGGCAACACCTAGAATATTATCTGCAGCTTTGATCTCCTTATCTGAGGAAGGATGTTCTTGTTATAGAGGAAGTGCAGCGAAGGTTTACCAGGCTAATTCCTGGGATGGCAGGACTGAAGTATGAGGAGAGATTGAATCGGTTAGGATTTTATTCATTGGAGTTCAGAAGAATAAGGGGGGATTGCATAGAAACCTATAAAATTCTAACGGGACTGGACTGGGTAGATGCAGGAAAGATGTTCCGAATGGTGGTTGTCCAGAACCAGGGGTATGAGGTTAGGAGGTTGACAATTTAGGACAGAGATGAGGAGAAATTTCTTCACACAAAGATGGTAAGCCTGTGGAATTCGATACCGCAATTGAGTCCAAAACATTGTATGGCTTTGAGGAGCAGTTATATATAACGCTTTGGGCGAAGGGACCAAAGGAGATATGGGGGAAGGAGGCATTTGGCTCCTGAGTTGGATGTTGAACCATGATCATACTGAATGGTGGAGTGGGCTTGAAGGGACGAAAGGCCTCCTCCTCCTGCTCCCATTTTTTCTATGTTTCTATGAATGTAACGGTGCTGAACTCGAACTTCCCACATTGAAACCAACTGGACGTAGCTGGAAATGCTCCTAATTAATATACAGATGTTTGAATGAAGCTGGGTGCACAGTTTCAGAGATATTGGTAGCAAAAGGGGTTGTGATGCCATCTCATCACTGGCACTGAGTAAATAATCACGGGGGAGAACCTGACCGTGTTTCCCATTAGGGCTCTGGTCAATCATCCATTAAACCACTAACTCGGTATTATCGGCTTGAAGCCGCGCACACGTCCCGTTTTCATCATTCCAACCCAACGTTTATTATTCTGTTATAGTTAATGAAGGGATGGAATTGGGAGCATTCTGTCTCTCTGTCTATTTTAGTTGCAGCTGTGTCAGAACATCTGTAAAGTCTGGCAGCAGCTGCACTAATAAGACCATAAGATATAAGAGCTGAAATAGGCCACTCGGCCCATCGAGTCTACCCGCCATTCAATCATGGCTAATATTTTTCTCATCCCCATTCTCCTGCCTTCTCCCCATAACCCTTGATACCGTTATTAATCAGGATGCTGGGCAGCACGGTGGCGCAGTGGTTAGGCCTCATAGCGCCGAGGTCCCAGATTCGATCCCAGCTCTGGGTCACTGCCCATGTGGAGTTTGCACATTCTCCCCGTCTTTGTGCGGGTTTCACCTCCACAACCCAAAGATGTGCAGGGTAGGTGGATTGGACAAGCTAAATTGCCGCTTAATTGTAAACAATGAATTGACTACTCTAATTTTTTTTTAAAAAATTAATCAAGAACCTATCTATCTCTGTCTTAAAGACACTCAGTGATTTGGCCTCCACAGCCTTCTGCGACAAAGAGTTCCACAGATTCACCACCCTCTGGCTGAAGAAATTCTTCCTCATCTCTGTTTTAAAGGATCATCCATTTAGCCTGAGATGGTGTCCTCTGGTCTTTAAGACAGAGACAGATAGATTTTTGATCAATAGGGGGTTCAGGAGTTATGGGGCGAAGGCAGGAGAATGGGGATGAGAAAAATATCAGCCATGCTTGAATGGCGGAGCAGACTCGATGGGCCGAGTGGCCTAATTCTGCTCCTATGTCTTATGGTCTTATGGTCATTGCGGGCATCTTGCTCCAAATGGCCCTTTATCATCTGTCAGTTCTTCTGGCTCCGGTTGACACCAAAAGGCTCAGGCAGCTATGAGGAGAAGGTCTCAGAGTTAACAGTGGGTTCAGACAACATCACTACTCAAATTCATAAATCAATAATTGTCCCTTCGCTGCTCTCAGCTTGAGAATTTTATCAAACAATGTGATTGACGAGTTTACGAACGGGGTGATAGAACATAGAACATTACAGCGCAGTACAGGCCCTTCGGCCCTCGATGTTGCACCGACCTGTGAAACCACTCTAAAGCCCATCTACACTAATCCCTTATCGTCCATATGTCTATCCAATGACCATTTGAAAGCCCTTAGTGTTGGCGGCAGGGCATTCCACGCCCTTACTACTCTCTGAGTAAAGAACCTACCTCTGACATCTGTCTTACATCTATCTCCCCTCAATTTAAAGCTATGTCCCCTCGTGCTAGACATCACCATCCGAGGAAGAAGGCTCTCACTGTCCACCCTATCCAATCCTCTGATAATCTTGTATGCCTCAATTAAGTCACCTCTTAACCTTCTTCTCTCTAACGAAAACAGCCTCAAGTCCCTCAGCCTTTCCCCATAAGATCTTCCCTCCATACCAGGCAACATTCTGGTAAATCTCCTCTGCACCCTTTCCAATGCTTCCACATCCTTCCTATAATGCGGCGACCAGAATTGCACGCAATACTCCAAATGCGGCCGCACCAGTTTTGTACAGCTGCAACATGACCTCATGGCTCCGAACCTCAATCCCTCTACCAATAAAAGCTAACACACCGTACGCCTTATTAACAACCCTCTCAGCCTGGGTGGCAACTTTCAGGGATCTATGTACATGGACACCGAGATCTCTCTGCTCATCCACACTGCCAAGAATCTTACCATTAGCCCAGTACTCTGTCTTCCTGTTATTCCTTCCAAAATGAATCACCTCATACTTTTCTGCATTAAACTCCATTTGCCACCTCTCAGTCCAGCGCTGCAGCTTATCTATGTCCCTCTGTAACTTGTAACATCTGTCCGCACCGTCCACAACTCCACCGACTTTAGTATCATCTGCAAATTTACTCACCCATCCTTCTACACCCTCCTCCAGGTCATTTATAAAAATGACAAACAGCAGTGGCCCCAAAACAGATCCTTGTGGTACACCACTAGTAACGGGACTCCAGTCCGAACATTTCCCATCAACCACCATCCTTTGTCTTCTTCCAGCTAGCCAATTTCTGATCCAAACTGCTAAATCACCCTGAATCCCATGCCTCCGTGGTTTCTGCAGTAGCCTACCGTGGGGAACGTTATCAAATGCTTTACTGAAATCCATATACACCACATCAACTGCTTTACCCTCATCCACATGTTTGGTCACCTTCTCAAAGAACTCAATAAAGTTTGTGAAGCAAGACCTACCCTTCACAAAACCGTGTTGACTACCTCTAATCAAATTATTCCTTTCCAGGTGATTATACATCCTATCTCTTATAAACCTTTCCAAGATTTTGCCCACAACAGAAGTAAGGCTCTATCGTTACCGGAGTTGTCTCTACTCCCCTTCTTGAACAAGGGAACAACATTTGCTATCCTCCAGTCTTCTAGCACTATTCATGTAGACAAAGATGACTTAAAGATCAAAGCCAAAGGCTCAGCAATCTCCTACCTAGCTTCCCAGAGAATCCTAGGATAACTCCCATCCGGCCCAGGGGACTTATCTATTTTCACACTTTCCAGAATTACTAACACCTCCTCCTTATGAACCTCAAGCCCTTCTAGTCTAGAAGCCTGAATCTCAGTATTCTCCTCGACAACATTGTCTTTTTCCTGTGTGAAGACTGACAAAAAATATTCATTTAGCACCTCTCCTATCTCCTCGGACTCCAAGCACAACTTCCCACTACTGTCCTTGACTGGCCCTACTCTTACCCTAGTCATTCGTTTATTCCTGACATATCTATAGAAAGCTTTAGGATTATCCTTGATCCTACCTGCCAAAGACTTCTCATGTCCCCTCCTGGCTCTTCTTAGCTCTCTCTTTAGGTCCTTCCTAGCTAACTTGTAACTCTCGAGCGCCCTAACTGAACCTTCATGTCTCATCTTTACATAAGCCTCCTTCTTCCTCTTGACAAATGTTCCGACTGCTTTAGTAAACCACGGTTCCCTTGCTCGACCACTTCCTCCCTGCCTGACAGGTACATACTTATCAAGGACACGCAGTAGCTGTTCCTTGAACAAGCTCCACATTTCCATTGTGCCCATGTCCTGCAGTTTTCCTCTCCATCCAATGCATCCTAAGTCTTGCCTCATCGCATCATAATTGCCTTTACCCCAGATATAACTCTTGCCCTGCGGTATATACCTTTCCCTTTCCATCACTAAAGTAAACGTAATCGAATTGTGGTCATTATCACCAAAGCGCTCACCTACCTCCAAATCTAACACCTGTCCTGGTTCATTACCCAGTACCAAATCCAATATGGCCTCGCCTCTCATTGGCCTATCTACATACTGTGTGAGGAAACCCTCCTGCACACATTGGACAAAAACGGACCCATCTAAAGTACTCGAACTATAGAGTTTCCAGTCAATATTTGGAAACTTAAAGTCCCCCATAACAACTACCCTGTTACTTTCGCTCCTATCCAGAATCATCTTTGCAATCCTTTCCTCTACATCTCTGGAACTTTTCGGAGGCTACAGAAAACCCCTAACAGGGTGACCTCTCCTTTCCTGTTTCTAACCTCAGCCCATACTACCTCAGTAGCCGAGTCCTCATCAAACGTCCTTTCTGCCACCGTAATACTGTCCTTGACTAACAATGCCACTCCTCCCCCTCTTTTACCACCTTCCCTGCGCTTACTGGAATATCTAAACCCCGGCACCTGCAACAACCTGTAGCCACTTAAAATGGCCAACTCCCGATTCAAAATGGCGAACGGCAAAGGCCGATTGGAAAGTCAGGCAACAAGACTAAAACGAGCAGCTGCAGGTTGGCTGTGTATTTACCTCTGGAAAGGCCAGACACTATCGATACCTGCAACCATCAGCATAACAAAACAACAGCCGTCTGCATACTAATGAGCAATCCCCGGGAACAATAAGCAACACTTAGACACACAAAGCAAAACCAGACTCTTCGGCGCCAGCAGAAGCCTACACAAAAGGAGGTGAACGAGCACCTCAAGACCACCCATCGATCAGGGAACCGCTCCAGCGTTGGAGAAAATCGAACCAAGCGATTGGGACAAAGTCCAATCACTTGGGACCAGGTACAGGGTCCGCCCCGAAAGGCGGGAAGCCCCTGGGAACTATAAGAATTGAGCCCCAAGTTCAAGTCGCTGTCTTCTCCACGTCCTCTCCAGCTTCACGCTTCAGCAGCTCCTCTTCAGCTCTTCGTCCTGCCCGGGTCACCCAGCAACAACGAACCAACAGTAACCATGACTGGCGCAGTGAAGATCGAACCTGTAAGTCTTATTTCAATGCGCTCTATGAGATAGGTGCTCCTAGCTACCAATCTGTACCAACTTCGAATCCCGCAGGCTCAGAACCCGAATGAAAGGCCATTTGTTTCCCTGACCTGGTGGGCCAGTTTCAAGTTAAGTATAGGCCTGTTAGTTGTAGAAGTAGCTTAGACATAGAATTTGTGCATGAGTAGCGATTACTGTGTATAATAAATGTGCTATGATTTAAACCTTACTAATCGGTGTATTGGATTATTGATCATTACTCGGACTTGAACCTCGTGGCGGTATCATAAAGATACCTGGCGACTCAGGAGCAAAGGTAATAAAACAGAGCAATTGAATTAAGGCAAAGTTAACAACAAACCATCCCTGGCCCTGCTCTGTCCATGTCTCCGAAATGGCCACAACATCGAAGTCCCAGGTACCAACCCATTCCGCAAGTTCACCCACTTTATTCTGGATGCTCCTGGCATTGAAGAAGACACACTTTAAACCACCTTCCTGCCTGCTGGTACACTCCTGCAACTTTGAAACCTTACTCATGACCTCACTACTCTCAACCTCCTGTATACTGGAGCTACAATTCAGGTTCCCAAGCCCCTGCTGAACTAGTTTAAACCCTCCCGAAGAGCATTAGCAAATTTCCCCCCCAGGATATTGGAACCCCTCTGGTCCAGGTGTAGACCATCCCGTTTGTAGAGGTCCCACCAACCCCAGAATGAGCCCCAATTATCCAGAATTCTGAAACCCTCCCTCCTGCACTATTCCTGTAGCCACGTGTTCAACTCCTCTCTCTCCCTATTCCTAGTCTCGCTATCACGTGGCACGGGTAACAACCCAGAGATAATAACTCTGTTTGTCCTAGATCTAAGTTTCCACCCTAGCTCCCTGAATTCCTGTCTTACATCCCTATCCCTTTTCCTACCTATGTCGTTGGTACCTATGTGGACCACGACTTGGGGCTGCTCCCGCTTAAGGATCCCGAAAACATGATCCGAGACATCACGCACCCTGGCACCTGGGAGGCAACACGCCAACCGCGAGTCTCTCTCGTTCCCACAGAATCTCCTATCTATCCCCCTAACTATGGAGTCTCCAATGACTAATGCTCTACTCCTCTCCCCACTTCCCTTCTGAGCAACAGGGGCAGACTCTGTGCCAGAGACCTGTACCCCATGGCTTACCCCTGGTATGCCCCCTCCCCCCAACAGTGTCCAATGCGTTATACTTGTTACTAAGGGGAACGACCACAGGGGATCCCTGTACTGACTGCTTCCTCCCAGTCCCTCTCACCGTCACCCATTTATCTTTATTCTTCGGAGTAACTACATCCCTGAAGCTTCTATCTATGACCACCTCTGCCTCCCGAATGATCCGAAGTTCATCCAGCTCCAGCTCCAGTTCCCTAACGCGGTTTCTGAGGAGCTGGAGATGGGTGCACTTCCCACCGATGAAATCAGGAGGGACACTGACGGCGTCCCTCACCTCAAACATTCTGCAGGAGGAACATTGCACTACCTTCCCTGCCATCCCCTTTAGATAAAAAAAGAAAAAGAAAGAAAGAGCTTACCTGTTATTCACTCCCCTTCTCAGTAAGCACTCACTCAGCAACCTCTGCGCCCCGCACAATAATACCTGAGGGAAAATAAAATAAAAACTACTTACCAGTCACCAGCCAATCCCTTACCTGCAGGCCGTGACATCACAGTTCAACTCTTTCTACTTCTGCCTGCTGTCGAGCCTTCCTCTTGATCTTTAAAGCGGTTGTTTTTTTGGGGTTAGATGAGTGAAGAAGTGTTTTGGGTTTAAGTGTCACTTGACAACAACTCCTCCACAAACCACCTTCAAGTTAGGGTGAGCACAACGGCGTATGCAAATTTTCCCCGCAACAGCCAATCAGACACTCCGCTCTACTGACCTCTGCTGGATGCTTGTCTTCACTTGAACAGCTAGGGTCTCTTTCTCAGGTACACCTTCAAGTTAGGGTGAGTACATCGGCGTATGCAAATTTCCCCCGCAACAGCCAATCAGCCAATCAGCAGCTCCGCTCTAATGATAGTTTTCAATTCATTCACATGAAGAGATCGCTTAAAGTCCGAGCCGGATATAACACATTTTAAATACAAGTGTTATTATTAATTTATTTTTGGGCTCTGTTATTGCATATATTATTCATGCGGCACAGTGGTTAGCACTGCTGCCTCACAGCGCCATGGCCCCAGGTTCAGTTCCGCCCTGTGTGGAGGTTGTTCTCCCCATAGTGCATGGGTTTCCTGTGGGTGCTCCGGTTTTCTCCCACAGTCCAAAGATGTGATGGTTAGGTGGATTGGCCATGCTAAATTGTCCCTGAATCTGAAAGGTTTAGATGGGGTTACAGGATTATGGAGATAGGCTGGGGGAGTGGGCCTGGGTGCTCTTTCAGAGGGTTGGTGCAGACTCAATGAGCCGAATGGTCTTCTTCTGTACTGTAGGGATTCTATTCTGTAAAGTATAAAGTATTTAGAGATGTTGTGTAATACGTTATTGATTTTATTTTTTCTACTTGATGTGGTGCCCATGAGTTTGGTTCATGTTATTTCTGGTAACCGTTATGTTCTCCGGCATGGTCTACTAGATTATTGTACATTGTTGTTTCATTCACACAGTTCAGTGATAATAAAATACATTTGCGGCGATTTTTAGCACAGAAAAGGAGTTGGTCATGTAAGCCCAATTTTAAAAAAGGGAGGGAGGGAGAAAACAGGGAATCATAGACCGGCTAGCCTGACATCAGTGGTGGAGAGAATACTGGAGTCAATTACTATGGATGAAATAACTGAACCATTTGGAAAGTGGGATAGGATCGGTCCAAGTCAAGATGGATTCACTAAAGGGAAATCATGCTTGACAGACCTTCTGGAATTTTTGAGGATGTGACCAGAGTGGACAATGGTGAAGCAGTGGATGTTGTGTATCCGGACTTTCAAAAGGTTTTTGACAAGCTCCCACATACGAGATTAGTGAGCAAAATTAAAACTCATGGTATGGGGCGGCAGGTTGGGGGTGGGGGGGGGCGTTGGGGGGGGGGGGAGGGGATGGGGGGGGGGTCGGTGGTAATGTATTGACGTGGATAGAGAACTGGTTGGCAGACAGGAATCAGAGAGTGGGAATAAATGGGTCATTTTCAGAGTGGCAGGAAGTGACTAGTGGGGTACTGCAGGATTCAGTGCTGGGACCCCAACTGTTCACAAAATACACTAATGATTTGGACGAAGGAATTGCATGCCATATCTCCAAATGTGCAAATGACACTAAGCTGGGTGGCAGAGTGTGCAGTGAGAAGGATGCAAAGAGGCTGCAGGGTGACTTCGACAGGCTGGCTGAGTGGGCATATACTTGGCAAATGCAATATAAAATGGGTAAATGTGAGGTTATCCACTTTGGTGGCAAACGCAGGAAGGCAGATTATTATCTGAATGGTGGCAGTTTAGGAACAGGGGAAGTGTAACGAGGCCTGGGTGACATGGTGGAACAGTCGCTGAAGGTTGGCATGCAGGTACAGCAGGTGGTGAGGAAAGCTAATGGCATGCTGGCCTTCATAGCGAGAGGATTTGAGTATAGGAGTAGGGATGTCTTGCTGCAGTTATACAGGGCCTTAGTGAGGCCACACCTTGAGTATTGTGTGCAGTTTTGGTGTCCGAGTTTGAGGAAGGACATCCTTACTATTGAGGGTTTCCAGCGAATGTTCATCTTACTAATTCACAGGATGGCAGGACTGACATTTGAAAGACAGGATCGACTGGGCTTGTACTCACTGGAGTTTAGAAGAACGAGAGGGGATCTCATAGAAACATAGAAAATCCTGATGGGACTGGACAGGCTAAATGCGGGAAGAATGTTCCCGATGTTCGGAACTTCCAGAACTAGGGGGTCCCAGCCTAAGAATAAGGGGTAAGCCACTCAGGACTGAGGTGAGGAAGAATGTCTTCTCTCGGAGAGTTGTGAGCTTGTGGAAGTCTCTGCCACAGAAAGCTGTTGGGTCCAGCTCATCGGATATATTCAAGAGGGAGCTGGGATTGGCCATTGCAGCTAAAGGGATCAAGGGTATGGAGAGAGAGTGGGAGTGGGATACTGAATTTGCATGATCAGCTATGATCGTATTGAATGGTGGTACAGGCTCGAAGGGCCGAATGGCCTACTCCTGCACCTATTTTCTATGTTTCTATGTCGGGGTTGAGCATTGACAAGAAAGTACCAAGAGAAAAGGTGGAGATTTCACACATAAGCCACTAGAATTATGATTTTTATTTGGATGTAAGTGTAATTTAGCTGCTGTCGTAATCTCACCGGCACACATTCTACGCATCCATCTCTCTCTCTTTATTTCCTAATTGTTGCAGCAAACTTGGCAGCGATCGTGATCCTGTCCCGAGGAAGATGTGGCTTCTCCCGATGTATCACCTGCTACTTGGTGTCTATGGCAGTGTCAGACTTCACAGTCATTGTTAGCTCTGTAATACTAAACCGGATTGCTGGCATTTATTTCCCATTCACTTTCCTGTCCATCACACACGTATGTCGTTGCCGGGCTGTCCTAAACTGCACAGTGTTTGGAGTTTCTGTATGGCTAACAGTGGCTTTCACCTTTGACAGATACGTGGCAATTTGTTGCCAAAATCTGAAAACAAAATATTGCAGAGCGAAGCCAGCGGCAGTTGCCATCGTGGCAATTTGTATATGTTGTTTTTTTGCATCTTCTTTCCTGTATTTGATTTATAAACCGTTGTACATAATTAATGACGTGCCCTGGTTCTGCAGTGTAAAGGTCATGTTTTACACATCACCAGTATGGATCGCATATGACTGGATAATCCGCATTTCCACTTGGCTCTCATTCATTCTGATTATATTGCTCAATGCTCTGACCATCAGAAACATCCGAGTGGCCAACAGAGCCCGCAGGAGACTCAGGAGCCAGAACAATGGAGAGAATGAGAGTGACCCGGAGATGGAGAAGCGGAGAAAGTCCATTGTTTTACTGGTCGCCATCTCGGGCAGCTTCATCCTGTCTTATGTGTTAACTGTGATTGCCTTCCTCTACGTTAGGATTGCGGGAACTACTTATTTCTCTGGCTCCAACTTCGAGGAATCAAATTATATTCTGGAGGAAAGCGGAATTATCTTGCAGGTGCTCAGTTACTGCAGCAACCCGTTTATTTATGCTGGGACACAGAGTAAATTCCGAGACGAGTTAAGGAATGGGGTGAAATATCCATTCATTCTGATCCGGAAAATACTTAAATAATGCCAACAGTCCAATGCTGTAATAATTCACCGTTATCGTCCACGTATAAATATTATCCAATCCCAGTTACATTGTCATATTTTGTGTCGTTTATCCTCTGAACGATTTTAGAAATATACAAGCCTGATCACCGCACAAATCAGATTTTAACCTCTTTTCAGTTAGTTGCCAATTCTCTTCCCCATCGAATAAATATTTTGACATTCTGCGGTGTCCGTGCAAAATGCAGGAGAGAGATTCTGACCACTCAGCTGCCATTGAACAGGAAACAATTCTGTGTAATGTGGGGGCCTCGATATCTCTCTGGGTGTGGATTGAATGCTAACGTTGAGCCCTCAATGTATTCTCACAGTAACTTCACTGTAGTGTTAATGTAAGCCGACTTGTGACAGTAGGAAAGATTATTATTATAACGAGAATGTGGACTGCCCAGTGCATTGCTCTTTCCTCAAAAAACGCCCAGGCACACTTGTAACCTTGTGTAGCCAAGCTGTGTCCATATTCATAAGAGCAGAGCAATTTAGCGAAGAAAAAGATGAATTCACGTCCAATCCATTGCACACTCTGCTAGTATTCGAGGCACACCCAGACAGGCAGTCCCAGACAGGCAGTCCCAGACAGGCAGAGCCAGGCAGGCAGAACCAGACAGGCAGACCCAGACAGGCACTCCCACACACGCACACCCAGAGAGGCACACCCAGACAGGCAGTCCCAGACAGGCAGAGCCAGGCAGGCAGAACCAGACAGGCAGACCCAGACAGGCAGTCCCAGACAGGCAGTCCCAAACAGGCAGACCCAGACAGGCAGGCACAGACAGGCAGACCCAGGCAGGCAGAACCAGACAGGCAGTCCCACACAGGCAGACCCAGACAGGCAGACCCAGACAGGCAATCCCAGACAGGCAGTCCGCACTGGTGATGGTGGGGAATTGGAGGGAGCTTGATTGTGCGTGGCCACATTTGCAATTGGCTCTTTGTTGCTTCTGAGGCTCCCGCTGCCGGATCGCCGTCATGTCTTTGGCAGCGTACCGGAACACTCACTGTGTGTGGGGGACGCGCTGGGATGTCACGGGACACTCACTGTATGTGTGGGACACTCTGGGCTGAGGCAGCGTCCCGGGACAGTCACTGTGTGTGTGGAAAACTCTGGGCTGAGGCAGCGTCCCCGGAGACTCACTGTGTGTGTGGGATGCTCTGTATTGAAGTGATCCTGAATTTACACAGTTCAACCTCTGGTGTGACCCAGGAACCAACTTCCACCAAACAATGGCATTTACCAAATTCAAACAAAATCTGGCCGAATACCAGCCAGATTTTCGCTTGCGTCAGCATCTCTCTCACCTTGCAGCCAATCACTGTCCGTTTCTTCCTGCCTCTGTATTTGTTCTCCACCTGGCTCCACAGTGGGTGAGAGAGGGACAAGCAGCAGGATTTTACCCGAACGCGGGGACTGCAGCTTCAATCAGCGGGTTACTGCCCATCCCGGGGACACTCCAACCAGGAGCAAAGCTCCGAATACACCGAGCACAGGCTCAGAAACATGCAGGTAGATTATACCCCGCTCACTTAACCTCCGCGCAGCATTTACACAATCCCTCAGTGAGTGGACCTTCCTTTGAGCTTCTTCTGTTGTATTCAGCTCCTGTGGCCTCAATGGACTGAATTATTTCAGTTCGAAGTTTTCTTGTCATCACGCCCGAGATTCGGACCCTGATCTGGAGGATAATTGTGTCGGTGTGAGCAACAAAATCTGGCCCAATAACACGCAGATTTGCGCTTGCGTCAACATTTCTCTCACTTGCAGCCAATCACTGTCCGTTTCTTCCTGCCTCTGTATTTGTTCTCGACCTGACTTTTTCAGCTCTGATGTGAAACGACAAATGTCACTCAGAGCTCTTTTCTGTGAAACTGCGATTCAGCTTCGTTGAACGGTTTGCTGGACAACAATAAAGCATCATTCCCTAACCGGGAATTGAACCCGGGCCGCGGCGGTGAGAGCGCCGAATCCTAACCACTAGACCACCAGAGAAACTGACAAACAGGGTTTTAACCCGTCTGACAGTATATCATTCGCCTTTCATTCTTATTTCCCAGTTTTAATTAGAAATATACAAAATTACATGTTTAGAATGAACAGAAGTGACATCTTAAGCTAATCACAACAGCAATTGTTGTTCGCTGGAACATGAAATCGACAGTGAGGTGAAATAGCCCAACAAGCTGCTCATGTGTAACTTCCAATTTCCAAAACCCACCAACTTGATCACTGTGGCTCCTGTGAAACTCACAACGCAACATCCGGCAGACATTCATCAGTAAATAGAAATAACTCATTTCAATTGTTAAAAACATTTTTTGTCGCAATTAAGTTTTGATCAAAATTTGAAGTTTATGTTGATCTTTTTCTGAAGTGAAACTATCACGTTTGTTGAACATAAACAAACTCCCCTGTTTCAGACAGGGCAGGAACATTAAAACTTACTCATCTGTAAGTATGAGGCAAAGCTTCCTCGTTCCGATTTGTTGTTAAACATTAACACAACACGTCATCTCACAGCCTTGTGACATTTACACTTTTACAAGTTTGGAATGTGTTTCTCTCTTCCCCGGGTCCACAGTGGGTGAGAGAGGGACAAGCAGCAGGATTTTACCCGAACGCGGGGACTACAGCTTCAATCAGCGGGTTACTGCCCATCCCGGGGACACTCCAACCAGGAGCAAAGCTCCGAATACACCGAGCACAGGCTCAGAAACATGCAGGTAGATTATACCCCGCTCACTTAACCTCCGCGCAGCATTTACACAATCCCTCAGTGAGTGGACCTTCCTTTGAGCTTCTTCTGTTGTATTCAGCTCCTGTGGCCTCAATGGACTGAATTATTTCAGTTCGAAGTTTTCTTGTCATCACGCCCGAGATTCGGACCCTGATCTGGAGGATAATTGTGTCGGTGTGAGCAACAAAATCTGGCCCAATAACACGCAGATTTGCGCTTGCGTCAACATTTCTCTCACTTGCAGCCAATCACTGTCCGTTTCTTCCTGCCTCTGTATTTGTTCTCGACCTGACTTTTTCAGCTCTGATGTGAAACGACAAATGTCACTCAGAGCTCTTTTCTGTGAAACTGCGATTCAGCTTCGTTGAACGGTTTGCTGGACAACAATAAAGCATCATTCCCTAACCGGGAATTGAACCCGGGCCGCGGCGGTGAGAGCGCCGAATCCTAACCACTAGACCACCAGAGAAACTGACAAACAGGGTTTTAACCCGTCTGACAGTATATCATTCGCCTTTCATTCTTATTTCCCAGTTTTAATTAGAAATATACAAAATTACATGTTTAGAATGAACAGAAGTGACATCTTAAGCTAATCACAACAGCAATTGTTGTTCGCTGGAACATGAAATCGACAGTGAGGTGAAATAGCCCAACAAGCTGCTCATGTGTAACTTCCAATTTCCAAAACCCACCAACTTGATCACTGTGGCTCCTGTGAAACTTACAACGCAACATCCGGCAGACATTCATCAGTAAATAGAAATAACTCATTTCAATTGTTAAAAACATTTTTTGTCGCAATTAAGTTTTGATCAAAATTTGAAGTTTATGTTGATCTTTTTCTGAAGTGAAACTATCACGTTTGTTGAACATAAACAAACTCCCCTGTTTCAGACAGGGCAGGAACATTAAAACTTACTCATCTGTAAGTATGAGGCAAAGCTTCCTCGTTCCGATTTGTTGTTAAACATTAACACAACACGTCATCTCACAGCCTTGTGACATTTACACTTTTACAAGTTTGGAATGTGTTTCTCTCTTCCCCGGCTCCACAGTGGGTGAGAGAGGAACAAGCAGCAGGATTTTACCCGAACTCTCCATTTACCCGCTGCCAGCAGAACGCGGGGACTGCAGCTTCAATCAGCGGCTAACTGCCCATCCCGGGGACACTGTAACCAGGAGCAAAGCTCCCAATACACCGAGCACAGGCTCAGAAACATGCAGGTAGATTATACCCCGCTCACTTAACCTCCGAGCAGCATTTACACAATCCCTCAGTGAGTATCATTTCCTTTGAGCTTCTTCTGTTGTATTCAGCTCCTGTGACCTCAATGGACTGAATAATTTGTGTTCGAAGTTTTCTTGTCATCACGCCCGAGATTCGGACCCTGATCGTGGGGATAATTGTGTCTGTGTGAGCATCAAAATCTGGCCCAATACCACTCAAATTTTCGCTTGCTTCAAAATCTCTCTCACTTGGCAGCCAATCACTGTCCGTTTCTTCCTGCCTCTGTCTCCACCTGCAGCATTCGTGACTTTTTCAGCTCTGATGTGAAACGACAAATATCACTGAACTGATCCTGGCAGAGCTCTTTTCTGTGAAACTGCGATTCAGCTTCGTTGAACGGTTTGGTGGACAACAATAAAGCATCATTCCCTGACCGGGAATCGAACCCGGGCCGCGGCGGTGAGAGCGCCGAATCCTAACCACTAGACCACCAGGGAAACTAACGATAAAAAATGTAACCCGGGTTGACAGTATATCACTCACCTTTTATTTTGATTTCCGAGTTTTCATTAGAAGTATACAAAATTACATGTTTAAAATGAACACAAGTGACATCTTCAGCCAATCACAACACCGATTGTTGTTCGCTGTAACATGAAATCGACAGTGAGGTGAAATAGTCCCAAAAGCTGCTCATGTGTAACTTCCAATTTCCTAAACCCACCAACCTTATCACTGTGGCCCCTGTGAAACTGACAACACGTCATCCGGCGTACATTCATTCGTAATTTCAAATAACTCATTTTAATTTTTGAAAACATAGTTAATCCTTTTCGCAATTAAGTTTTGATCAAAATTAGAATAGTTTCCAATTTTTGTTGATCTTTTTCTGAGCTGAAACTATCACACGTTTGCGGAACAAACACAAACTCTCCTGTTTCACACTGGGCAGGAATATTAAAAAGTACTCATCTGTAACTATGAGGAAAGCTTCCTGGTTCCGATATGTTGTTAAACATTAACACAACACGTCATCTCACAGCCATGTGACATTTACACTTCCACAAGTTTTGAATGAGATTATTTCTTGCCTGGCTCTGCAGTGGGTGAGAGAGGGACAAGCAGCAGGATTTTACCCGAACGCGGGGACTGCAGCTTCAATCAGCGGGTTACTGCCCATCCCGGGGACACTCCAACCAGGAGCAAAGCTCCCAATACACCGAGCACAGGCTCAGAAACATGCAGGTAGATTATACCCCGCTCACTTAACCTCCAAGCAGCATTTATACAATTCCTCAGTCAGTGGAACATCCTTTGAGCTTCTTTAGGTGTATTCGGATCCTGTGACCTGAATGGACTGAATAATTTCAGTTAGAAGTTTTCTTGTCATCACGCCCGAGATTCGGACCCTGATCGGGGTGGGGGGGGGGGGGATTAATGTGTCTGTGTGAGCATCAAAATCACGTTGGAGATTTGCACCGAGATCGGGGAGATATTTCTGTCTGTGAGAGCAATAACTTCTGGCCCAATACCACGCAGATTTGCGCTTGCGTCAACATCTCTCTCACTTGCATTGCAGCCAATCACTGACCGTTTCTTCCTGCTTCTGTATTTGTTCTCGACCTGATGCACTTGTGACTTTTTCAGCTCTGATGTGAAACGACAAATATCACTTAACTGATTCTGGCACAGCTCTTTTCTGTGAAACTGCGATTCAGCTTCGTTGAACGGTTTGCTGGACAACAATAAAGCATCATTCCCTGACCGGGAATTGAACCCGGGCCGCGGCGGTGAGAGCGCCGAATCCTAACCACTAGACTACCAGGGAAACTGACAAACAGGGTTTTAACCCGTCTGACAGTATATCATTCGCCTTTCATTCTTATTTCCCAGGTTTAATTAGAAATATACAAAATTACATGTTTAGAATGAACAGAAGTGACATCTTTAGCTAATCACAACAGCAATTGTTGTTCGCTGGAACATGAAATCGGCAGTGAGGTGAAATAGCCCAACAAGCTGCTCATGTGTAACTTCCAATTTCCAAAACCCACCAACTTGATCACTGTGGCTCCTGTGAAACTTACAACGCAACATCCGGCAGACATTCATCAGTAAATAGAAATAACTCATTTCAATTGTTAAAAACATTTTTTGTCGCACTTAAGTCTTGATCAAAATTTGAAGTTTATGTTGATCTTTTTCTGAAGTGAAACTATCACGTTTGTTGAACATAAACAAACTCCCCTGTTTCAGACAGGGCACGAACATTAAAACTTACTCATCTGTAATTATGAGGCAAAGCTTCCTCGTTCCGATTTGTTGTTAAACATTAACACAACACGTCATCTCACAGCCTTGTGACATTTACACTTTTGGAATGTGTTTCTCTCTTCCCCGGCTCCACAGTGGGTGAGAGTGGGACAAGCAGCAGGATTTTACCCTAATTCTCCATTCACCAGCTGCCAGCAGAACGCGGGGACTGCAGCTTCAATCAGCGGCTAACTGCCCATCCCGGGGACACTGTAACCAGGAGCAAAGCTCCCAATACACCGAGCACAGGCTCAGAAACATGCAGGTAGATTATACCCCGCTCACTTAACCTCCGAGCAGCATTTACACAATCCCTCAGTGAGTATCATTTCCTTTGAGCTTCTTCTTTTGTATTCAGCTCCTGTGACCTCAATGGACTGAATAATTTGAGTTCGAAGTTTTCTTGTCATCACGCCCGAGATTCGGACCCTGATCGTGGGGATAATTGTGTCTGTGTGAGCATCAAAATCTGGCCCAATACCACTCAAATTTTCGCTTGCTTCAAAATCTCTCTCACTTGGCAGCCAATCACTGACCGTTTCTTCCTGCCTCTGTCTTTGTTCTCCACCTGCTGCACTTGTGACTTTGTCAGCTCAGATGTGAAACGACAAATATCACTGAACTGATTCTGGCACAGGTCTCTTCTGTGAAACTGCGATTCAGCTTCATTGAACGGTTTGGTGGACAACAATAAATCATCATTCCCTGACCGGGAATCGAACCCGGGCCGCGGCGGTGAAAGCGCCGAATCCTAACCACTAGACCACCAGGGAAACTAACGATAAAAAATGTAATCCGGGTTGACAGTATATCACTCACCTTTTATTTTGATTTCCGAGTTTTCATTAGAAGTATACAAAATTACATGTTTAAAATGAACACAAGTGACATCTTCAGCCAATCACAACACCGATTGTTGTTCGCTGTAACATGAAATCGACAGTGAGGTGAAATAGTCCCAAAAGCTGCTCATGTGTAACTTCCAATTTCCTAAACCCACCAACCTTATCACTGTGGCCCCTGTGAAACTGACAACACGTCATCCGGCGTACATTCATTCGTAATTTCAAATAACTCATTTTAATTTTTGAAAACATAGTTAATCCTTTTCGCAATTAAGTTTTGATCAAAATTAGAATAGTTTCCAATTTTTGTTGATCTTTTTCTGAACTGAAACTATCACACGTTTGCGGAACAAACACAAACTCTCCTGTTTCACACTGGGCAGGAATATTAAAAAGTACTCATCTGTAACTATGAGGAAAGCTTCCTGGTTCCGATATGTTGTTAAACATTAACACAACACGTCATCTCACAGCCCTGTGACATTTACACTTCCACAAGTTTTGAATGAGATTATTTCTTGCCTGGCTCTGCAGTGGGTGAGAGAGGGACAAGCAGCAGGATTTTACCCGAACGCGGGGACTGCAGCTTCAATCAGCGGGTTACTGCCCATCCCGGGGACACTCCAACCAGGAGCAAAGCTCCCAATACACCGAGCACAGGCTCAGAAACATGCAGGTAGATTATACCCCGCTCACTTAACCTCCGAGCAGCATTTACACAATTCCTCAGTCAGTGGAACATCCTTTGAGCTTCTTTAGGTGTATTCGGATCCTGTGACCTCAATGGACTGAATAATTTCAGTTAGAAGTTTTCTTGTCATCACGCCCGAGATTCGGACCCTGATCGTAGGGGTGGGGGGGGTGGGGGGGGATTATTGTGTCTGTGTGAGCATCAAAATCTGGCCCAATACCACTCATATTTTCTCTTGCTTCATAATCTCTCTCACTTTGCAGCCAATCACTGTCCGTTTCTTCCTGCCTCTGTATTTGTTCTCGATCTGCTGCACTTGTGACTTTTTCAGCTCTGATGTGAAACAACAAATATCACTGAACCTGGCACAGCTCTTTTCTGTGAAACTGCGATTCAGCTTCGTTGAACGGTTTGCTGGACAACAATAAAGCATCATTCCCTAACCGGGAATTGAACCCGGGCCGCGGCGGTGAGAGCGCCGAATCGTAACCACTAGAGTACCAGGGAAACTGACAAACAGGGTTTTAACCCGTCTGACAGTATAGCATTCGCCTTTTATTCTTATTTCCCAGTTTTAATTAGAAATATACAAAATTACATATTTAGAATGAACAGAAGTGACATCTTTAGCTAATCACAACAGCAATTGTTGTTCGCTGGAACATGAAATCGACAGTGAGGTGAAATAGCCCAACAAGCTGCTCATGTGTAACTTCCAACTTCCAAAACCCACCAACTTGATCACTGTGGCTCCTGTGAAACTTACAACGCAACATCCGGCAGACATTCATCAGTAAATAGAAATAACTCACTTCAATTGTTAAAAACATTTTTTGTCGCAATTAGTGTTTGAAACAAACCTGTTCGACTTTAACCTGGTGTTGTAAGACTTCTTACTCTTTCCTAATGTTCACATTTAAAGGTTGACATTAAAGGGAACAGTAAACAGGACAAATCAAACCCAACTAATGAATTCCTTGTCGGAATACTCTCCATCATCAGCAAAGTGATGGAAGGAGTCATCAACAGTGCTATCAAGTGGCACTTAGCAATAACCTCCTCATGGATGCTCCGTTTGGGTTCTGCCAGTGTCACTCATCTCCTGACCTCATTACAGCCTTGGTTCAAACATGGACGAAAGAGCTGAATGTCAGAGGTGAGATGAGAGTGACTGTCCTTGACATCAAGGCAGCATTTGACTGAGTATGGCATCAAGGAGTCCTAGTTAAAGTGGAGTCAATGGGAATCTGAGGGAATACTTTGCGTTGGTTGGAGTCATACCTGGCACAAAGGACAATTGTTGAAGGTCAATCATCTCAGCTGCAGGACATCACTCCGGGAGTGATGCGTTTCTTCCATGGTGCTCTGGTTTCCTCCCACAAGTCCCAAAAGACGTGCTTGTTAGGTGATTTAGATATTCTAAACTCTCCCTCTGTGTACCCAAACAGGTGCCGGAGTGTGGCGACCAAAGGCCTTTCACAGTAACTTCATTGCAGTGTTAATATAAGCCTACTTGTAACAATAATAAAGATTATTATTAGGAGAATTGGGAGAGTGAATATTAGATACAGCAGAGTGAGAGTGGAGGGAGTGTGTGTGGAATGGAGATTTAGAGCATTTGAGGGTACGAGAGAGAGCAAAAAATGTTTGCTAGAAACTAGAATTGTCTCTTCTGAATTTCTTATTCTGCACTGACAGTGATCAGTTTTGTAAAATCTTTTTGCAGGAAGTTAGAACGAGAGGCGTTTGAGGCCGATATCTCAAACTAAATATCACGTCAAGAATTGACTGAGTCACTCAATTCTTGGGAATCGAATATCATCGGCCTTTGAATCTAGAAGGAGAAATGTTTGTCTATTCTGTCTGCTTCAAGAGATTTTAAACATCCGTGTGTCTGGAAAAGCACTGAGACACACACACACACCCGTGTGAGACTGTTACAGAGCACTGACTGTGGAAAGAGCTTTAACCACTGACACAGTCTGAAAATATACTACACCAATCACATCAGGGAGAAGCCTGTACACGTGTTCTGTGTGTGGACAAGGCTTCAACTGATGGTCCAACGTGGTGAGACGCAAGATCACCCAGACCATGGAGAAACCATGGAAATGTGAGGACTGTGGGAAGGGATTCAAAGGCCCGTACGGGCTGGAAAGGCATCAACGCAGTCACAATGGAGAGAGACTGTTCATCTGCTCTGTGTGTGGGAAGGGATTCACAGCCCCGCATGAGCTGGCAAGGCATCAACGCAGTCACACTGGAGAGAAGCCGTTCACCTGTTCTCAGTGTGAAAAAGGATTCACTGACATTGGCAATCTGCGGAGACATGAACGAGTTCACACTGGAGAGAGGCCGTTCATTTGCTCGGACTGTGGGAAGGGATTCACTCGGTTATCCCACCTGCAGAGACACCAGAGAGTTCACACCGGGGAGAGGCCATTCACCTGCACTGTGTGTGATAAGGGATTCACTCGGTTATCCCACCTGCAGACACACCAGCGAGTTCACACTGGGGAGAGGCCATTCACTTGCACTGTGTGTGATAAGGGATTCACTCAGTTATCCAACCTGCAGACACACCAGCGAGTTCACACCAGGGAGAAGTCATTCATCTGCACTGTGTGTGATAAGGGATTCACTCAATTATCCAACCTGCTGAGCCACAATGTCACTCACACCAAGAGCAGGCCCTTTAAATGCTCTGACTGCAGGAGGGGTTTCAAAAGCTCTCAGCTACTGATGTCCCACCAGCGCATTCACTCTGAGGAGAGACCGTTCAGCTGCTCTCACTGCACAAAGAGCTTTAGAACCTCATCCAACCTGATGAAACACGAGCAAGGCCACACTGGGGAGAGCCCGTTCACCTCTCCGACTGGGAAAAGATTCACTCGGTCATCACTTGCTGAACCACAATGTCACTCACAGCAATGAGAGACCCTTTAAATGCTCCGACTGTGGGAGTGGGTTTAAAAGCTCTTGGATACTAATGGAACACCAGCGCATTCACACTGAGGAGAGACCGTTTAGCTGCTCTCACTGCACAAAGAGGTTTAGAACGTCAGCCACATTGCGGAGACACCAGCGGGTTCACACCGGGGTGAGTTGATTCACCTGCTCTGATTGTGGGAAGAGATTTAGTGATTCATCTGCCCTGTTGACACACCAGCGAGTTCACACTGGAAAGAAGCCATTCACCTGCTCTCACTGTGGGGAGGGATTCACTCAGTCATCCAACATGCTGAGACACCAAAAGGTTCACAAGTAATGACGGGTTAGATTCTGCTGTTATTCCTGCTGTTAATCACATCCAGGACTGAACCTGGAGTGGGTGTAGGGGTTTGTCTCCTCGTCAACTCCTGGTGCTCGGATGTGGCGACACTGGCGAACTACTGCTCCCCGGACCTGGAATACCTGACTGTGAAGTCTCATCCAAAATACCTTCCACGGAGTTCACTTCTGCCATTATCAAAGTGGTCTACATCCCACCCCAGGCGGAAGTAAAGAAGGCACTTGATGAATTGTACATCGCTATAAATAACAATGAAACGGAATACCCAGCGGCCTTGTTCATCCTGACCGGGGACTTTAACCAGGCCAACCTCGAGTGTACTGCCAAAATTCCACCAACACATCTCCTGTCCTGACAGGGACCCCAACATCCGTGACCACTGCTACACAAACATCTAGGGCGCCTGATGATCCATCCCCGGACCACACTTTGGAAAATTGGACCACAAGACGGTGCTCCTTCTCCCGGCATACATGCAGTAAATTAAGCGGGAGAATCTGGTTAAGAAGGTTGTGCAATGCTGGTCCGAGGCAACAGAAGAGCTCCTGCGCGACTGCTTGGAGTCAGTGGACTGGTCCATATTCAAGAACTCAGCTGCCAACCTAAACGAGTATGCCAGCACCGTCACAGACTTCATCAGCAAGTGTGTAGAAGATTGTGTGTCAAAGAAGGTAGTATGTACGTTACCCAACCAGAAACCATGGTTTAATCGGGAGATTCACTCCCTATGGAAGGCCACGTCTGAGGAGTTCAAGACAGACGACCCTGACCAAATAAAGAGATCTAGGTATGAGCTCCGCAAAGCCATCACAGACTCCAAGAGGCAATACCAGGACTCCAAGAGACAATACCAGACTAAGCTAGAATCACAGATTAACGATATGGATTCTCGTTGGTTGTGGCAAGGCTTAAACATCAAAATGGGTACAAAGTAAAGCCGAGTAGAATCTTCAGCAACAGCGCAGCCCTCCCCGACAAACTCAATGCATTCAATGCTTATTTCGAGCAGGAAACTTACAAACTGACCCAGGAGCCTTGGACATATCCATACCCACCGTCACAGCCTCCGAAGCCAGATTGGCCTTCTTGAACGTGAACCCTCGGAAAGCGACAGGTCCTGACGGGATCCCTGGTCATGCACGCAGATCCTGCGTGGACCAACTGGCAGCTGTGTTCGCAGACATCCTCAACCTCTCCCTACTCTGTTCCGAGGTTCCCATCTGCTTCAAGAAGACCACCATCATACCTGTGCCAAAGAAGAACCAGGCAACGTGCCTCAATGACTATCACACGGTGGCCTTGATATCGATCATTATGAAATGCTTAGACCACAGCTGGAAGAATGTGTGCAGTTTTAGGCCCCTTACCTTAGGGACGGTATTGCCACAGAGGAACCACAGCAAAGTTTCACCAGACTTGTTCCGGGTTTGGTAGGACTGTCCTATGAAGAGAGATTGGGGAAACTAGGCCTCTTTTCTCTGGAGTTTGAAGGAATGAGAGGGGATTTCATTAAAACTTACAAAATCCATAAAGGAATAGACGGGGTGGGTGCAGGTGAGAGGTTTCCCCTGGTTGGAGCGTCTGGAACCAGGGGACACAATTTCAAACTAAGGGGGAAGTCACTTAGGACCGGTCTCGGAGGAGACATTTCTTTACTCAGAGGGTTGTGAATCTTTGGAATTCTCTACCCCAGAGGGCTGTAGGAGCTCAGTCATTGAGTGCGTTTAAAGCAGAGACTCACAGATTATTTTTTGTTTGTTTGTTTGTTTAATAAATTTAAGTGTACCCAATTATTTTTTTTCAATTAAGGGGCAGTGTAGCGTGACCAATTCACCTACCCTGCACATCTAATTGGGTTGTGGGGCTGAGACCCACAAGACACAAGGAGAATGTGCAAACTCCACACGGACAGTGACCGGGGCCAGGATCGAACCCAGGTTCTTGGTGCCGTGAGGCAGCTGTGCTAACCAGTGTGCCACCTGCCACCCAACTGACAGATTTCTAAATCCCAATAACACAAAGGGAAATGGGGACAGTGTGGGAAAAAGACATTGAAGTGGATGATCAGCCACGATCGTATTGAATGGTGGAGCAGGCTCGACAGGCTGAATGGCCAACTCCGGCTCCGATGATGTAAAGATAGGTAGGAAAGTAAATTGTGAAGAGGACGTAAGGAGGTTACAAAGTGATATTGATAGGTTAAGTGAGTGGGAAAAGATCTGCCAAATGGAGAATAATGTGGGAAAATGTGAAATTGTCCATGTTGGCCAGAAGAATAAAAAAAGCTTATTATCTAAATGGTGAGAGATTGCAGAGCTCTGAGATTCAGAGGGTGTCCGAGAGCATGAATCACAAAAGGTGAGTATACAGGTACAGCAAGTAATTAGGAAAGCTAATAGAATTGTATTTTTTATAGTGAGGGGAATTGAATACAAAAGTAGGGAGGTTATGCTTCAGTTATACAGGACATTGGTGAGACCACATCTGGAGCACTGTGTACAGTATTGCTCTCATTTAAGGAATGATGTAAATGTGTTGGAAGCAGTTCAGAGAAGGTTTACTGGACTCATACCTGGAATTGGAGGCTGGTCTTATGAGGAATGATTGGACAGGCTGGGCTTGTGTCCGATGGAGTTTAGGTGACTTGATTGAACCGTATAAGATCCTGAGGGACTTGACAGGGTGGATGTGGAAAGGTTGTTTCCTCTTGTGGGAGAATCTAGAAATTGGAGTCACTTTAAAAGTAATAACTTGCCCATTTAGGGCAGAGGAGAACTTTTTTCTCTCAGAGGGTTGGGAGTCTTTGGAACTCTCTTCCTCAAAGGGCAGTGGAAGCAGAGTCTGTGAATATTTTGAAGGCAGAGCTGGATAGAATCTTGATAGGCAAGGGGGTGAAAGGTTATCGTGGGGTTAGTGGGAATGTGGAGTTGAGGTTACAATCAGATCAGCCGTGAACTTACTCCAGCTCCTAATCCGTATGTTATGACATCCTTTATAATAGATTGTAGCATTTTCCCTCCTACTGATGTCAGGCTAATGGGTCTGTGGTTCCCCATTTTCTCTCTCCCTCCTTAAATAGTGGGGTTACATTTACCACTTTCCAATCTGCAGGAACCATTCCAGAATCTATAGAATTGTGAATGATGATCACCAATGTATCCACTATCTCTACAGCCGCCTCTTTCAACACTCTGGGATGTAGAGCATCAGCTTTTGGGGATTTATTAACTTTGAACCACATTAATTTCTCCAGTGCTACTTTTTCACCAATACTAATCTGCTTCAGTTCCTCGTGCTCACTAGTCCCTTGGTTCTCTCGTGTCTTTGGGCCGATTTCATGTCCTCCATGAAGACAGACACACATTGTTTAGTTTCTCGGCCATTTCCTTATTCCCCATTATAAACTCTCCTGTCTCTGCCTGGAATGGACCCAAATTGGCCTTTGCTAATCTTTTCCTTTTCACTTTTTTTTAAATAAACATTTTAATGAGGTGTTTTTGGTATAATAACAACAACCAAATAAACAATATACATGAAACCACAAACATCGTGCAAAAGCCTTATTGACCCCCTACTCTAATCTAAACTACTCCCCCCCCCCCCCCACACTGTCTGCTGATGATTTACTTCCCGCAAAGAAGTTGACGAATGGTTGCCACCTCCGGGCGAATCCTAACAGAGACCCTCTCAAGGCGAACTTGATTTTCCCCAAACAGAGAAAGCTAGCCATGTCCGATAGCCAGGTCTCCGACTTCGGGGGCTTTGAGTCCCTCCATGCTAATGGTATCCATCTCCGGGCTACCATGGAACCAAGGCCAGAACGTCTGCCTCTTTCTCCTCCTGGATTCTCGGGTCTTCTGACACCCCGAGAATAACCACCTCTGGACTCAAGTGCCGCCCATATTTTTAACACCATGGACAAGACTTCCGCAAACCCCTGCCAAAATCCCCTCCGCTTTGGACATGTCCAAAACATGTGGACACCGTTCGCCAGTCCTCCTGCACATTTTGCGCACCTGTCCTCCACACCAAAGAATCTGCTCATCTGGGCCTGTGTCATGTGAGCCAGGTGAACAACCTTAAATTGTACCAGGCTGAGCCTGGCACATGTTGCGGACGTGTTGACTCTACTCAACATGTCTGCCCATAGACCATCCTCTATCCCAGCTCCTCCTCCCACTTGTCCTTTTCACATTATAAAGGAAAATGTTTCTAGCCAGTTTGCTCTCGTATTCTATTTTCTCTTTATGAGTTTCTTGATCCTCCTTTGCTGAATTCTAAAACAAGTTTCCAATCCTCAGGGTTACACTTATTTTGGCTATTTTGTGAGCGATGAGATCTATTTTATCTTCAAAAATGAGCCGACCATCTGGTTGATTGGAGGTGTCCAAAAATACAACTTTATTGTTAATTATCCACCTTGATTCTCTTACATAAAAATAAATCAAATTCTCATCAATGGTCTAACCCCTTATTGGTTTCAAATTCTCAGCTGAGGCTTCCTGATTTATTCAAAAAACTCTCTGTCACTTGGAGCATGATTTGTTATCCAGACATTGGTCATTACTTAAGATTCATTAATGTCTATCAAATTAATTAAATGTCTACATGCTCCCGCCACGTGTACCAATCCTCTGAAGATAAGGTGTTCTGCATTAACGTTGCTTGTTGCTAAGGCTTTGCTACATTTTGTAAATGTTTGTGTTGCTAAGGCTGCAATTCGTTTTCATTACTAAATGTATTTGTAGAAAAATGGTTTATTCACTACGAGGGCTTTTCTGCAATTTTTCTTGAAACCGTGTTAGATTCTGACACATAATTAAGTTCCTGTGCAGCAATTCTCATATTTTTATCTGAAACAATGACTTTGCCTTGTGGATATTCCATTTTCTGTCTATATACTGAATTTAAGAATTATACTGCATTAATTCTTAAAGGTACCAATAAATCAGTGAAGCAATAAATCTGTAATCTATCAATGAGCCTCTTCCTTTAACCAGTGGAATCTTTAATTTTTCTTGTTAGCCACGGCTGCATCACTTTTCCTGTTGGATTTTTGTTTCGGAAAGGAATCTAAATTTTATGTAAATATGTGATAATTCCTTAAATGCGATTCCCTGTGTATCATTACACATTTTATTGTAAGTTCCCAATCAACTTGCCCTTCATTGCTTGACAGTTTCCTTCTGAAACAGAACCATGTAACCACCATAGCCTATCTTCATCTAAACCTGCATTCTTTAGGGGTTTCAAACAGAAACAGGAACTATATGTCATCTACCTTCCAAACACCCTTTCACTCTGTGATCCTTATGAAATTTGCCACAAGGCTCAAGAGCATCAGTCGTGAGAAGGCCAGTCCAGCAGAAAGAAACCCCCCGACCCTCCCCATTGACCAACTGTCAGAATGAACAAAATGCAGTCCTGGATGTAATTGAGAGCAGAAACAATAACAACAGAATCCAACCCCTGTAATCAATTGTGAACTTGTTGGTGTCTCAGCAAGTACGAGGAAACACAGAATCCCTTCCCACACTGAGAGCAGGTGAACGGTCTCTCCCTCCTGTGAACTCGCTGGTGGGACGTCAGGCTGGATAATTGATTGAATCCCTTCCCACATTGAGAGCAGATGAATGGCCTCTCGCCAGTGTGATCCCACGAGTGCCTCTGCAGGCTGGATAATTGAGTGAATCCATTCCCACACTGAGAGTTTACACATTCTCCCCATGTCTGCTTGGGTCTCACCCCCACAACCCAAAAGATGTGCAGGGTAGGTGGATTGGCCACGCTAAATTGCCCCCTAATTGGAAAAAAATTATTGGATGCTCGAAATATATTTGAAAAAAAGATGGGCAGAAGAGTGACAAATGGAATTTAAACAAGAAAAGTGTGATGTTGTGCATTTTGGTAGGACTAACAAGGCAAGGGAATATACAATGAATGGTCGGACCCTTTGAAGTACAGAAGAGCAAAGTGACTTGGTGTGCCTATCCACAGATCTCTGAAGGCAGCAGGGCAGGTGGATAAGCTGGTTAAGAAGGCCAATGGGATTCTTTCTTTTATTAACAGAGGCATTGAATATAAGAGCAGGGAGGTTATGCTGGAGCTGTATAAAATGCTGGTTAAACCCCAGCTGGAGTACTGTGTGCAGTTCTGCTCACCACACTATAGAAAAGAAATGATTGCACTGGTGAGGGTGCAGAGGAGATTCACTAGGATGTTGCCAGGGCTGGAGTGTTTCAGCTATGAAGAGAGACTGGGGTTGTTTCCCTGGAACAGAGCAGGCTGAGAGGGGAACTGAATGAGATGAAAACAATTCTGAGAGACAGAGATAGGGTGGCTCGGAAGGTACTTTTTCCCTTAGTGGAGGGGTCAATAACTAGGGGCACAGATTTAAAGAAATGGGCAGGACGTTTAGAGGAGATGTGAGGAAAAGCTTTTCCCCCAGAGGTTTGTTGAAATCTGGAACTCACTGCCTGAAAGGATGGGAGAGGTGGGAACCCTCTCCCTATCCACCTGGATTCCTCCCTAACTACTGCATCCCACAGCGTGGTGGCTGGGACGTCCTCCATATCGTTCTACTCGACATAGCAGCTGTAACCCACTCACTCACCCCCTCATCCACCAACAGCCCCACATCCAACCTCCACTGCAACCGTTGCCCCTCCCCCATCCTCAAATCCACCCAATGCAGCGCGTGGTCAAAAAACACAATGGCCGAGTACTCCGAGTCGGGATCCTCTCTAACACCCACCTCACAAAGGCCACAGTGTCCCAAATTCGGGGCATAAACATTCACCATGACCATTGGCATTCCCTCCAGCTTCCCACTGACCATCCCAGAGCTACCCCCACCCTCCGGATCGGCCACAATGCACCCCCACCTCAAAAGCCACTCTCTTATTAACCAACACTGCCACCCCTCGTCTTCGTGTCTAACCCCGAGTGGAACCCCTGCCCCACCCATTCGTCTGATCCCCAAACTTCAGCTGCATCTGCTGCAAGAGCACAACGTCCGCCTTCAGGTTCCTCCAATGACCAAAAACACGCGATCGTTTAACCGGCCCATTCAACCCTCGCATGTTCCACATGACCAGCCTGGTCAGGGAGGGGGGCCCCGCTCCCTTCCCCTGCCGGTCAGCCAGATCCCCTTTTAAACCAGTCCCCAGCATGCACCCCTCCAGGCCTGCCCTTGGATGTTCACCGTCATCTCTCCCTTTACCACACCAACCACACCCACGTCAGCACCTCCCCCTTTCGCACTCTCACAACCAAACAAAGAACCAACCCAATATCTCCTCCCCCCCCCCCCCCCCCCCCATGCCTTCCATCCAGCAACCCCCCACTTCACTCCCATTAACTACCCTGCCCAGCTCGCATGGCGGTCCCTGCCCAAGGCCTCTGACTTCTTCTCGCCCTTCCAGTCCACCCCTTCCCTCAACCCTCCCGACCAGCAACAAACAAAGAGAAACAAAAGGCACACTCCCCATCACCGCTCGGGGAATAACCCAGAGATTATAACCCTTGGGACCTGTTCTTTAATTTTGTTCCTAGTTCCTGACATTCCCAAACAGATCCTCTTTCCGAGTCTTGCTGATGTTGTTTGTCCCAATTTGGACCACAACACCTGGATCCTCCCCCTCCCTCTCCAATATCCTTTCAAGCCGGTTAGAGATGCCCCTCACCCTGGCACCGGGCAGGCAACATACCATGTGGGACTCTCGGTCCATATTCCAAAGGATGTTATCAGTTCCCCTAATTATAGAATCCCTGACAACTACCACTTCCATCCCCCACCCCTTCCACTTGAATGGCCTCCTGTACCAGGGTGCAGTGGTCAGCGAGCTCATCCTTCCTACAGTCACTGCTCCGATACCCTGCCCCTCCGAGTCCGCTCCCTGGAGACTTGGCCGCGAATCCCCGAGGTACGGTTGTTATACTTACTGCTCCAATACTCCATTCCTCCTTGGAGACTAGGTATTGGGGAATAGGTATTGGAGATGTGGTATTGGGGAATGAGAGAGGAAAGAATGTTATTCTGAAATTAGAATTGTTTGTTCTGAATTTCTATCCGATACTGAGTTGACTTTGTAAACTCCTTTTAAGGATATTACAAGAGGAGGAATTACAGACAGAAATCTCAATCGTCACTTCTCGATCTGAAAGAGCCACTTGATTTGTTAGGATCTGAATATCATCGACCTTTGAATCCAGAAGAATTAATGTTTACCCGATCTGTCGCCATCAAATCATTTAAACCATCAGTGTGACTGGAAAAGCACCGAGACACACACACCCGAGTGAGTGTGTTCCAGAGCACTAACTGTGGAAAGAGCTTTAACTAGTTACAGAGCCTGAATAAACATTGTACCATTCACAGCGGGGAGAGACCATACACGTGTTCTGTGTGTGGACGAGGCTTCAACTGATTGTCCAACCTGGAGAGACACGAGGAGACCCAAAACATGGAGAAACCGTGGAAATGTGGAGATTGTGGGAAGGGATTCAGAGTCCCATCTCACCTGGAAGCTCATCGACGCAGTCACACTGGGGAGAGGCCATTCACCTGCTCCGTGTGTGAGAAGGGATTCAGTCGGTTATCTGACCTGAGGAAACACCAGCAAATTCACACTGGGGAGAGGCCGTTCACCTGTTCTCAGTGTGGGAAAGGATTCAGTAGGTTATCTGACCTGCGGATACATCAGCGAGTTCACACTGGGGAGAGGCTGTTCAACTGCTTTCAGTGTGGGAAGGGATTCAGTCGGTTATATGCCCTGCGGGTACATCAGCGAGTTCACACTGGGGAGAGGCCGTTCACCTGCACTCAGTGTGGGAAGGGATTCACTCAAATCTCCAGTCTGATGTCACACCAGCGCATTCACACTGGGGAAAAGCTGTTCATCTGCTTACAGTGTGGGAAGAGATTTAGACAGTTATCCAGCCTGAAGTCACATCAGCGAGTTCACACTGGGGAGAGGCCATTCACCTGTTCTCAGTGTGGGAAAGGATTCGCTCGGTTATCCCACCTGCAGACACACCAGCGAGTTCACACTGGGGAGAGGCCGTTCAGCTGCTCTCAGTGTGGGACGCGATTCACTCATTTATCTAGTCTGAAGACACACCATCGAGATCACACTGGGGAGAGACCATTCATCTGCTCTCAGTGTGGGACGCGATTCACTCATTTATCTAGTCTGAAGACACACCATCGAGATCACACTGGGGAGAGACCATTCATCTGCTCTCAGTGTGGGAAGGGATTCACTCGGTTATCTAACCTGAAAACACACCAGCGGGTTCATACTGGGGAGAAGCCGTTCACCTGCTCCCAGTGCGAGAAGGGATTCAGTGATTCATCCACCCTGCGGAAACACTAGCGAGTTCACACTGGGGAGAGGCCGTTCACCTGCTCTCGGTGTGGGAAGGGATTCACTCAGTTATCCAACCTACAGAGTCACCAGCGAATTCACACTGGGTAGAGGCCATTCACCTCCTCTCAATGTGGGAAGGGAAAGCATGATTCATTGCATCTGCTGAGACACCAATAAATTGACCAGTGATTACAGGAGTTAGATTCTGCTGTTATTGTTTCTGCTCTCAGTTACATCCAGGACTGCATTTCATTCATTCTGTCAGTTGGTCAATGGGGAGTGTCTGAGGGTTTCTTTCTGCTGGACTGGCCAGTCTCAGGACTTTGCCTCCAGTGGGCTGATGCTCTTTGAGCCTTGTTGCGAATACCTGGTTTCAAATTTCATAAGGATCACAGAGTAAAAGGATGTTTTGCAAGAGAGAAGTTATTCAGCTTGCATTCCTGTTTGGATCCCCCAAAACAATGCCACATTGCCATGAAGATGGGCCGTGATGGTTACATGGGTTTTTTTTTTGTTTAATTTATCTGGGTGTTGCTCACAGAAGAACGCCATCAGGGTATGAGGGGCAAGTTGTCTGAGGTGGACTGGGAAACTACATGGGAGACAGGGAATAGCTAATATTTAAGGAATGATTACATATTTACCAGGGGCTCTCTCTCTATTGAGTTTTTTGTGGTATACAGAAGAAGGATCAGTGTGTACGTACAGACACGGTTGTTCTTTCTTTCGCATTATTCACAGTGGTGGTTTCCTGGTTTTCGTTCCCCACTGTTTATTTTTGTTCCGGCTGTTGCCCCGGCCCACCCCCCCCTTTTTCTCTTTTCCTGCCCGCCCCCCTTGTTTCCCATGCTTCTTTTGTTGGGCATGGTTGGGTTCCATGTCTCCTGCCCCCCTCTCATTCCCCTATCCCACCCCCCCCCCCTTCCTTACTGTGTCATGACTGCCTTCTCCTGTTCTTTGTCTTCTAAGCTATTAGCTACTAACAGGTCTCGGAACAGTCGGGTGAATGGCTCCCACGTTTTGTGGAAGCCCTCTTCCGACCTCGGATGGCAAACTTAATTTTTTACATTTGGAGAAATTCCGATAGGTCGGACAGCCAGTCTGCAGCTTTGGGTGGTGCTGCTGACCGCTAGCCGAGCAGGATTCTCCGGCGAAAGGAAAGGGCGACCGCCCTCCTCCCCATGAAGAGATCTGGCTGCTCTGATACCCTGAAGACTGCCACTCTCGGACATGGCTCCACCCTCATCCCCACCACTTTGGACATTGCCTCGAAGAAGGCTGTCCAATACCCAGCAAGTCTGGGGCAAGACCAGAACATGTGGCCGTGGTTGGCTGGGCCTCCTTGGCACCGTTCACATCTATCCTCCACCTCCAGGAAGAAGCTGCTCATTTGGGTTCTAGTTCAGTGGTCTCTGTGTAAAACCTGTAGCTGCATTTGGCTTAGTCTTGCGCATGTGGAGGTGGAGTTGACCCTGTGCAGTGCTTCGCTCCAGAGTCATAGAATCATAGAATTTACAGTGCAGAAGGAGGCCATTCGGCCCATCGAGTCTGCACCGGCTCTTGGAAAGAGCACCCTACCCAAGGTCCACACGTCCACCCTATCCCCATAACCCAGTAACCCCACCCACCACTAAGGGCAATTTTGGACACTATGGGCAATTTAGCATGGCCAATCCACCTAACCCGCACATCTTTGGACTGTGGGAGGAAACCGGAGCACCCGGAGGAAACCCACGCAGACACGGGGAGGATGTGCAGACTCCGCACAGACAGTGACCCAAGCCGGAATCGAACCTGGGACCCTGGAGCTGTGAAGCATTTGTGCTATCCACAATGCTACCGTGCTGCCCTAATTTCAAACCACAAGTCCCCACCCTATTTCAAACCACAAGTCCTCCTCCCACTTGTTCCCTGCCTCATCCAGTTGGATGTTGGCCCGCCTTAGCAGTCGCCTGTACATGTCACCACAGTTCCCTTTCCCTAGGCTGTCTGTGTCCAGCGGGTCCTCCAGCAGTGACTGTCGTGGTTGTCGTGGATACATCCATGTTTCCCTTCATAGGCACCTCCAACTGAAAAACTTCCTAAGTTCATTACCACCTGTCAGCTGGAATCTTTCAGTCAGTTCTTCGAGCGTTGTTAGCCTGTTGTTGGTGTAAAAGTCCTGAACTGTCAGTGTCTCCCCGTCCTGTCCCCACCTTTTGAAGGAAGAGTCCATGGTCGCCGGTGCGATCCTGTGGTTGTTGCAGATGGGGCTTTATCGAACATCTCAGTTAGCCTGAAATGCTGTCGCGGTTGGTTCCATGACAGGAGAGTTGCTGCCACTGGGCTAGTTGAGTATTTATTAGGTGGGGATGGGAGTGCTGCAGTGGCTCGCCGCCAGGGTGAGTGGGAATGTGTTCCATCTCTGCAGGTACTCCACCAGGCTGGTCAGGTCCCACTTGTGCATCCCAGTCCAGTGATGAGCGATTTGGATCCCCAGGTAGTGGAATTTGTGCCGGGCCTGTTTAAACTGCAGCCACTCCAGCTCTGCTCCTCCCCCTTCCGGGTTCAATGGGAAGATCCCGCTTTTGCTCTGGTTAAGTTTGTCGCCCAAAAAGATTCCAAACTCTTTCAAAAGCACCATTATTCCTCCCATGCTGCTTCGCGGGTCTGAGATGTAGAGGAGGTCATCTGCATAGAGTGAGACTCTGTGCTCTGTGTCTCCTCTCCGGAGCCCTTTCCAGTTCTTTGCTGTCCTAAGCACGATCACTAATGGCTCGATCGTTCATGCAAACAACAGCGGGGACAATGGGCATTCCTGCCTTGTGCCTCTGTACAGTTGGAAATACTTAGAGCTGCTGGTGTTTATCCGAACACTCGCCGTGGGAGCGTTGCACAGGAGTTTCACCCAGGCGGTGAATCCTGTTCTAAGCCCGAACCGCTCCAGTAACTCGATGAGGTACTTCCATTCGACTGTGTCAAAGGCCTTTTCTGTGTCCAGGGAGATGTTCACCTCAGGTTTTCTCTCCCCAGATGGTGTCATGATCACATTCAGCAGGTGCCTGATGTTCGAGTTCGCTGCTTACCCTTAACAAAGCCCCTCTGGTCTTCTGATACCACCTCTGGTAGGCAGTTCTGCAGCCTTTAGGCTGGGATCTTGGCCAGTAATTTTGTGTCTACATTTAGCAGCGAGATGGATCTGTAGGAACTGCATTCTTTTGGGTCTTTGTCTTTCTTGGGTATCAGCGAGATTGAGGCTGGTGCTGGTGTAGGCGGCAGGGTGCCCCTTGCCAGTGAATCTGTGAACATCTCCGGCTGCTGCAGGGCCAGAGCTGTCGCAAATCTTTTGTAGAAGTCCGCCGGGAAACCGTCCGGTCCCGGTGTCTTCCCCGCCTCCATGGAGCTAATATTCTCATGATCTCTCCCAGTTCTAGCGGTGCTTCCAGGCCCCGTCTCCTATCCTGCCCCACAATGGGCACGTCCAGTCCATCGAGGAACTGCTTCATCCTCAAGTCACCTGCTGGGGACTCGGAGGTGTACAGCCCCCAGTAGACGCTTCCCGGTGCTAACTACCTCTTTAGTGTGGTGGCCCCCTTTCCCGTGGTGAGTTATGCATCCTCTGTCGCCCGATCCCTGGGCTCCCTGTCCGCCATTCCCCACAGCTTCTCTCTGCTGCCCTCGTTCATGCCCCCCTCTCTTTCCTCCTTGGTCCCTAGAACGAGGCAGTACTCTCCCGCACCACGTGGCCGATGTGGTGATGGTTCACAGTTGGCTGTACAGAATGTAACAAATAAACACTAAGCATTAAGAGTGTCTTTCTATGGGCTCTCCATCGCTGTCCCTGCTGTCGCTTCTCCAGTCCATTCTCCGCGACGAACTTGTCCGCATCCGCAGGGACCGTGAAGAAGTCTCTCTGCCTTGGGACGTGACCCAGAGCTTGGCTGGGTCCAGCATCCCAAACCTCACACTGTTTTTGTACAATGCGGCCTTTACTGTGTTAAATTCAGCCCGACACTTGGCCAGGTCAGCCCCAATGTCCTGATAAATCCAAATCCGGTGGCCTTCCCAGCTGCAGTTTGTGGACTGCCTGGCCCAGCGCAGGATTCTTTCCCAGTCCTGGTACCGGTGCATCTTGCCGATTATCGCCCTAGGCTGTTCCCCGATTTTGGGCTTTGTTCGGTGCGACCGGTGCACTGTGTTGATTTCTGGTGGGTTGGGGAAGCTGTCCCTTCCCAGCAGGTTACCCAGCAATTGGGCCACAAAGTCTGTGGGGTTCCTACCTTCAATCCCCTCCGGAAGGCCCACGATTCGTAGGTTTTGCCACCTCGACCCGTTCTTCTGGTCCTTGATTTCCCCTTTTAAATTCCCCAGAGTCGCGACCAACCTTACCACCTCCTTTTCCAGGGCAATGATCCGGTCGCCCTGATCTGATGCAGCCCTTTCCAGCTCCTTGATATTTCCCCCTGGACTTCCAGGTGCCTTTCCGCCTTGTCCAGGTCCACCTGCATGGTCGCCATCGCTTTGGCAACCATACTCTTCACCACAGCTTGGATGTCCAGTTTAGTTTCCTCCCAATGTTGTCTCATTTCTGTTGAGAGAAACATCCTCCACCCATCCCCTGGTGTGTGGAGTGGGGGGGGGCTTCTCGTGTGGCAGGCCGGTCCCTCTCGCTCTGGCGAAGCCTGCGTTTCACTGCCTCGTGTGTCAGCCGGTTCGGTCGTTTGCTTGTCCAGGCTTTTTCCACTCCTGGTTTCCACTTGTCCTCTGGATTGGCTGCTGTTTGGTATTATTCTCTCTCTGCCGTGTTGTGGAACTGGTGTGGGGGTGTTTTTTGGTGTTCGCATTTTTCGGTCAAAAAGAGCCTATTTTTCAGGTTCGTGGGAGGAGAGCCACCTGATGTGGGACTTCTCAGCACATCCCCATCACTGGAAGTCCAGCTCTCTCTCTCTCTCTCTCTCTCTCTCTCTCTCTCTCTCTCTCTCAAAGGGGAGAGCAGCCCACAGGCCTCTCAGACTCTGGTGACTTTCACTTCACATTTATACAACAAATATAGATTCCTTTAAGAAACAAAAATCCAACAGGAAAAGTGAGGAAACCGTGGCTAACATTTGATCAAAGGAAGAGGCTCATAATGTGGCCAATATAGTAGCAGGTCTGAGAATTGGGAACTTGTTTTGGAATTCAGCAAAGGAGGACCAAGAAACTGATCATGGAAAATAGAATATGAGAGCAAACTGGGGAGAACTGGAAAAGCTCCTAAAGGAATGTGAAAAGGAAACGATTAGCAAAGACCAATGTGGGTCTATTCCAGGCAGAGACAGGAGAGTTTATAATGGGTATAGGGACTCTTATTTTTCTCTTTGAATAAGAATCGGTAGTCCAGTTGGTGGAGGTGTCAGAAATACGACTTTGTTGTTAGTGACTCATTGGTATATTCTTGAATAAGAGGCTTTGTCCTTCTGTCCATGAACAGCAGCTAAACTGTATGTTTTTTTTACACCATCATTGCTCTCATTACCCATCACATAGATTCCACTTTTAATTCCCTCCCGCTTTGTTCCACTATCGCCCATCCTGTTCTTGGCTCTTCATTCACTCCGCCGGATCCCATCGAGAAACAGGGTCCCAATGGCCTCCTTTAATTGCTCTTCTCCTACCCTACTCACTTCCTCAATTCCAATCTTTTCCCCCTCTCCTTACCTTTTCTCCCCTTTGCTTCCCCCCTACATCTGTCACACTTTACCCTCTGATTTTAGTTTCTCTGCTGTTTGGCCTTTCACATCTTTTATTCTCGCTGGGGACTGCCATTAGCACTCTTTTCCCTTGGTTTCTGTGGCTATGACTCATCTTTCATTCCCTCACCCCACAGTATAAATATCTCCCACTTTCTAAGCCTTTTAGCTTTGACAAAGGGTAATCTGAAACATTTGAAACGTTCGCTCTTTTTTCTCCCTACAGATGCTGCCAGACCTGCTGAGATTTTCCAGCATTTTCTCTTTTGGTTTCAGATTCCAGCATCTGCAGTAATTTGCTTTTAATACTCTTAAGATTTCTGCCATTTACTGCATATTTCCCATCTGTATTTGACCTTCCAAAATGCATTACCTCACATTTGTCCGGATTAAACTCCATCTGCCATCTCTCCGCCCAAGTCTCCAACCAATCTATATCCTGCTGTATTCTCTGATGGTCCTCATCGCTATCCGCAATTCCACCAACCTTTGTGTCATCCGTAAACTTACCATCAAACCAGTTACATTTTCCTCCAAATCATTTATATCTATTACAACGGTCCCAGCACTGATCCCTGCGGAACGCCATGGCCCTCCATTCAGAAAAGCACCCTTCCACAGCTACCTTCTGTCTTCTATGACCGAGCCAGTTCTGTATCTATCTTGCCAGCTCACCTCTGATCCTGTGCAACTTCACCTTCTATACCAATCTGCCATGAGGGACCTTGTCAAAGGCCTTACTGAAGTCCATGTAGACAACATCCACTGCCCTACAGTCATCAATCATCTCCGTCACTTCCTCGAAAAACTCAATCAATTTACTGAGACACGACCTCCCCTTCACAAAACAATATTGCCTCTCACTAATACATCCACTCATTTCCAAGTGGGAGTAAATCCTGTCTCAAAGAATCCTCTCCAATAATCCTGCCACTGACATAAGGCTCACTGGCCTTTAAATACCTGGATTATTCTTGCTGCCCTTCTTAAACCAAGGGACAACATTGGCTATTCTCCAATCCTCTGGGACCTCTCCTGTAGCCAGTGAGGATACAAAGATTTCTCTCAAGGCCCCGGCAATTTCCTCCCTTGCCTCTCTCAGTATTCTGGGGTATATCCCAACAGGCCCTGGGGACTTGTCTACCTTAATGTCTTTCAAGACCCCCAATACCTTCTTTTTGATCTCAACATGACCCAAACTATTTACACACCCTTCCCCAGACTCATCATCCACCAAGCCCTTCTATGGTGAATACTGACACAAAGTACTCATTTAATACCTTACCCATTTCCTCTAGCTCCACGTATAGATTCCCACCCCTGTCCCTGAGTGGGCCAACCTCTCCCTGGCTACCCTCTTGCTCTTTATATATGTATAAAAAGCCTTGGGATTTTCCTTAATCCTGCTGGCGAATGACTTTTTGTGACCCTCTTTAGCCCTCCTGACTCCTTGCTTAAGTTTCTTTCTATTTTCCTTGTATTCCACGCTTGCTTTGTGTGTTCCCAGCCTCCTACCTTTGACAAATGCTTCCTTTCTCTTTTTGACTAGGCTCACAATATCTCTCGTTATCCAAGGTTCCCAAAACTTTCCATACTCATCCTTCCTCCTTTCCAGGAACATGCCGGTCCTGAATTCCTATCACCTTACACTTGAAAGCCTCCCAAAAGCCAGATGTTGATTTGCCCTCAAACACCTGCCCCCATCTAAATCCTTCAGTACCTGCCTAATGTTGTGGGAATTAGCCTTCCCCCAATTTAGCACATTCACCTGAAGACTACACTTATCTTTATACATCAGTACCTTCAAGCTTACTGAATTGTGGTCACTGTTCCCAAACTGCTCCCCTACTGAAACGTCGATCAGCTGGCTGGGCTCACTCCCAAATACCAGGTCCAGTACGCCCCCTTCCCTAGCTGGACTATCAACATACTGTTTCAAACATTGGTGTTCCTTACAAACTCTGCCTCATCCATGCCCCCAGCACTAAGTAAGTCCCAGTCAATATAAGGGAAGTTAAAATCACCCACAACAACCCTGCTACTTTTACACCTTGCCAAAATCTGTTGACATATCTGTTCCTCTCTCTCCCGCTGGCTGTTGGGAGGCCTATACTAAACCCCCAACATTGTGAAGCCACCATTCCTATTCCTGAGCTCGACCCATATTGTCTCGTTGTATGAGCCCTCTGAGGTGTCCTCCCGCAATACGGCTCTGATATTCTCCTTATGCAGTAGTGCAACTCCCCCACCTCTTTTACATCCCTCTATATCCCGCCTGAAATCCTGCCAATCCTGTTTTTCCCTTAACCAAGTCTCTGTAATGGCAATAACATCATAGTTCCAAGTACTAATCCAAGCTCTAAGTTCATCTGCTTTACCTGTTACTCTTCTTGCATTGAAACAAATGCACTTCAGCCCACCAGACCCGCTTTGATCAGCAACCACACCCTGCCTGCTCTGCCTCTGATTCTCTTCCCTGGTACAAAGCAATCAGTCTCTCACATCTCACCTCTTGATTCTTAGTACATTGAGGTGCCTGGCAGGGGTCTATACAATACATTTCTATACAGTCCCCTCTAACTTTATATTTCACAATAGAGCGATAGGGGTTGTTGGGGGCACTGTATTTTCTGCTCCGTCATTTTAAAATACACTGTCATCTTGCCTGGGAGGAAGGGTCCTCTGTCCCAGCTTTCCCTATTACCTGTAATTCCCTTGATCCTGGGTTCCCCAACTGATATAGGGCCGAGGTATTTCAGAACTGCAGGTAATTGGTAAAAGCTGCCCCGCAGGACGTATAAAGTCCCATTGGTACATACATCCTGGGTCTCGTCATAATAAAAACCTATACCGCTCCTTCCCCTTATGTCTCTTATTGCAATTATAGTGGCCCAACGCACCCACGTGACATTAGTATACATGTGATCATTGGTTTTCGTGTCAGTGATGTCCGGCTCCTTCTGTGTCCATGGTGAGGAGGTCGATGTCAGTGGTTGAAACCAGATATGGGATGGGGCCCCAAAACGCGCTAGCAATACAATTCTGGAGGTATAAAGAGACGCCTTCCGGTTCTCAGTTAGTATTATATCATTTGTATCATTTCCAATCCTCCTCTTCTTTGTCCTTTTGGTTCCGTTGTCCCATAACCTGGGCTGCACTCGTGGCCCACTTACAAATCCAGATGATTCCTTTCACAAATGCAGCGGCTGCAAAAGCCACGTCTACCCCCAGTTCCGTGGGTTCGTTGACCTATCGGAGGGTCTCTCAATGTTTGTGATTATGGGACTACTCATTGGGGTATGATTTTTAACTGTCTCCAGTGGGTTTTTCATCTATTAGGACACGTTTGTCCAGTGACTATTAATTCATAGGGTTCCTCCCATCAAACCCCTAGTCCCTTTTTACCTGTCATGTCTTTGACTATTACCCTGTCCCCTGGCATGGGTAGTTTCCTCTCCTGTCAGTTTGGTCCAGTCTCTATGCTGTTGCTGTGTGATTACCTGACCTTTCAGGACCAGCAGGCGGTCTACCAGATCTTTCATACATTGGAGCACAGTTCCTGTGTTTATCTGAAGTTCCACCCCTCCGGTTATCACCTCCTCCAGGAGGTGCATTGCTCTTCCTGTCATTAACTCAAAAGGGGTTAATCCTGTTCCCCGGGCTGGGGTGGCTCTTTGACACAACAATATTGCGGGCAAGGCCCGTACCCAATTATTCCCTTCCTTCAGCATGGCTTTGGCTAGGCTGTTTTTTAAGCTTCTGTTCATCCGCTCTACCATTCCCGAACTCTGAGGATGGTCTGGGATGTGGAATCTCTGCTCGATTTCCAAAACTTTGCAGGCCTCCTCCATGGCTTTTCCCGTGAAGTGGGTCGCTTGGTCAGAATCCAGTTGGAGGGGCACCCTCCCACCTTGGTATTATTTTGTTAGCCAATATCAAAGCCATGGTGCCAGCGGTGGCGTCCTTATACAGGAATGCTTCCACCCACCGGTGAATTGACGTAGAACCAGCAAACAATATGTTTTACCCTGTATTCCAGGCAAGGGTCCAGGAAAATCTAGTTGCAGGTTTTCCCAGGGTCGTTTGGGCCGGGGCTGACTTTCCATTTTGATCGTGCAGGGACGGCCTGGTTCCACCAGGGTGCACTATATTCATCGTTGGCAGTATTTGGCCACATCCCTGACCATGAAGTGTGTGATCAACCCCACATACTTCCTTGCTCCATCCAGATAAGGAAAGTGAGTTATATTCATAGACTCTATCTCACTGTGTTTTCCACCAGAACCATTGACCTGCACATCTTCTATTTGTTTATTCCATTCATGGGATGTGGGCATCGCTGGCTGGGCCGCTTTTGTTGCCCATCCCTAATTGCCCTTGAACTGAGGGGCTGCAGCTAAGAGTCAACTGCATTGCTGTGGGTCTGAAGTCTCAAGTAGGCCAGACCAGGTCAGCATGGCAGATTTCCTTCTCTAAGACATCAGTGAACCAGATGGGTTTTTACAACAATCGGCAATGCTTTCATGGTCATCAACTTAAATTCCAAATTTTTTGTGACTTCAAATTTCACCATCTGCTGAACCTGAATTCCTATTGCATTACCCTGGGTCTCTGGATTATTAGTCCGGCTTTTGATTTCCCAGATGTGTCTTGTGAGAGATGAAGTCATTCTAGCCGATAAGCATGAGCTGTTATCAAGTTATATTTTGTTTTCCGTAAGTCCTGTACTTTCCCACTAACTTGCAGATAAAACAGCCTGGCCAGCTGCAACTGGACTGTGTATAAATGTGTGTTATTGTAACTGCTCCTTCAGATACTTTGGTTCACTGAAGCATTCCCCTGCGTGCTTGTAATAAAGATTCCCAAACTTCTTTAAAAAAGATTTAGAGCAGCTGATTGTGGTGGGGGGGGGGGGGGGCGACTGGAACCTGGTGCAGGAGCCAAGGTTGGACAGATCACGGCCGCGCTCGCTGGTCCCATCAGGGGGGGGTGAAGGCGCTGGCTGGGCTAATGGTGGAAATGGGAGGGGTGGTTCCTTGGAGGTTCCTGCACCCAAGGGAACGGGAGTATTCGTTTTTCTCAGCGGTCCGTAAGGTATACTCGCGGATCAACTTTTTTGTGGTGGGGAAGTCTTTGCTGGCTGGAGTCAAGGAGTCGGAATACTCTGCAATTGCAGTGTCAGATCACGCTCCACATTGGGTGGATATGGTGCTAGAGAAGGGGGCAGCGCAGAGACCCGGGTGGAAACTGGATGTGGGGCTTTTGGGGAACCAAGTATTCTGTGAGAAAATTGAAAACGTAATTAAGGAATATGTAGGTTTCAATTGTACGGGTGAGGTGTCGAAGGCAGTCGTCTGGGAGGCTCCAAAGGCGGTGGTGAGAGGTGAGGTAATTTTGTTTGAGGCTAGGGTGGATAAGGAAGAGAGGTTGGAGCGGCAGAGGGTAATAGATGAGATGTTGGAGGTAGATAGGAGGTATGCAGAGGATGGGGACCCGGCGAAGCTGGAAAAGAGGAAGGAACTACAGGCGAGCTTCGACCGACTGTCCACCAGGAAGGCGGTGCGCCAACTGAGACGAGCAAGGGGTGCAGTTTATGAACATGGAGATAAGGCGTATGTTAGCAGGTCAGCTCCGGAGGGAGGCAGCGGCAAGGGAAATTCTTCAGGTGAAGGATAGAGCAGGGAAGTTGGTGGTGGCCCCAGTGCTGATTAACAAGGTTTTTGAGGAGTTTTATGAGAGGTTGTACAAGTCAGAGCCACTCGGAGGAGACCGTGAGATGCAGGAATTTCTTGATGGTTGGAGTACCCGAGGCTAGGGGAGGGGGACAGGGCTACATTAGAAGGAGCAATAGTGGAGCAGGAGATAAAGGATGCGATTGGGAGGATGCGGTCGGGGAAGGTGGCAGGGCCGGATGGGTTTCCGGTGGAATATTATAAAAAATTTAAGGATAGGTTGGCACCCCTGATGATGGGGATGTTTGAGGAGGCGATAGGGAAGGGGGTGTTGCCGCAAACCTTGGGGCAGGCATCGATTTCCCTGTTACTAAAGAAAGATAAGGATCCGACGGAGTGTGGGTCGTATCGGCCCATATCACTTCTGAATGTGGACGTAAAAGTGTTGGCGAAGGTACTGGCGGGTAGGCTGGAGGAGTGCCTTCCGAAGGTAATAGGGGAGGATCAGACGGGGTTCGTGAAAGGGAGGCAGCTGTTTTCGAACATTAGGAGGGTTTTGAACGTTGTTATGGCACTGGTGGAAAGAAAGGAAACAGAGGTAGTTGTGGCATTGGATGCCGAGAAGGCGTTTGATCGGGTAGAATGTGGGTACCTGATGGCAGTGCTGGAGCGGTTTGGGATTGGACCCAGGTTTGTGAACTGGGTAAAGCTATTATATAAGGATCCAAAGGCGAGTGTCCGCACAAATAATATCAGTTTGAGATATTTCTCTCTCCACCGTGGGACGAGACAGGGATGTCCTATGTCCCCCCCTGCTGTTTGCACTTGCGATTGAGCCGCTGGCCATCGCATTGAGAAGTTCGGGAGCATGGAAAGGAATAGTGCGGGTGGGGGTGGGGTGGGGGATAGAGCATAGGGTGTCCTTATATGCCGATGACTTGCTGCTGTATGTGTCGGAGCCGAGTGCGTCGATAGGAGGAATATTGGAGCTACTGCGGGTATTTGGGTCTTTCTCGGGGTACAAGTTGAACCTGGACAAGAGTGAGTACTTTGTGGTGTCTCGGCCGGGGGTGGGGGCAGGGGTGGGGGGGTTGCCATTCCGTAGAGCAGGGACTCATTTTAGGTATCTGGGGGTGCAGGTTGCCCGGGAGTGGGGGAGGCTTCGCAGGTACAACATCACTAGTTTGGTGGGGAGAGTGAAAGCTGATCTGGCAAGGTGGGATGGCCTTCCTCTGTCACTGGCAGGTCGGGTACAGGCGATTAAAATGAATGTGTTGCCGCGATTCCTGTTTATTTTTCAATGCCTACCGATTTTCCTGCCAAAGTCTTTTTTCAGGGAGATTGAGGGAGGGATTACCTCATTCATATGGGGAGGGAAGGTGGCCAGAGTGAGAAAGGTGCTGCTACAGAGGGGAAGGCAGGCAGGGGGTTTGGGTCTCCCGAACTTGTTGTACTACTACTGGGCGGCGAATGTGGAGAAAGTGCGGAGCTGGGTCAGAGGGGTGGATTCTCAGTGGGTCAGAATGGAGGAGAGTTTGTGCAGGGGGTCGGGGCTGAAGGCACTTGCAACAGCGCCGCTCCCAATAGATCCTGGGAAATATTCAGGGAGTCCGGTAATAATAGCTTCATTGAAAATCTGGAGGCAGTTTCGCCAACACTTCGGGTTGGGTTTAGGGTCAAGGGAAATGCCGATTCGGGGGAACCACAGATTTGAGCCAGGGAGGTGGGATGGAAGTTTTCAGAAATGGGAAGAGAAGGGGATTAAGACGCTAAAAGATTTGTTTCTTCGGGATCGATTTGCAGGATTGAGGGAGCTGGAAGCGAAGTATGGGCTAGAGCAGGGAGAAGTGTTTAGGTACATGCAGGTTCGGGATTTTGCCAGGAAGGAGATACAGAGCTTCCCAGAGGAACCGGCCTCCACATTGCTGGAGGAGGTGTTGACGACAAGGGGACTGGAGAAGGGGGCAGTGTCAGCGGTGTACGGAGCTATTCTGGAAGAGGATAAGGCACCACTGGAAGGGATCAAAGCAAAGTGGGAGGAAGAGCTGGGAGAGGTTATAGAGGAGGGGGCCTGGTGTGAGGTGCTCCGGAGAGTGAATGCCTCCACCTCGTGTGAGGTTGGGGCTGATACTGCTGAAGGTGGTATATAGAGCACACCTCACGAGGGCGAGGATGAGCTGATTTTTTGAAGGAGTAGAGGATGTGTGTGAGCGTTGCGGGGGGGGGGGGGGGGGGGGCCGCGAATCACGTTCATATGTTTTGGTCCTGTCCAAAGCTAGGGGAGTACTGGAAGGAGGTGTTTAGGGTAATTTCCAAGGTGGTGCGTGTGAAACTGGACCCGGGTCCCCAGGAGGCCATATTCGGGGTGTCGGACCAGCCAGGGTTGGAAACGGGAGAGGAGGCAGATATCATAGCCTTCGCCTCGTTGATCGCCCGAAGGCGGATCCTGCTGGGATGGAGAGCAGCCTCTCCACCCAGTGCCCTGGCGTGGCGGGGGGGACCTGTTGGAATACTTGACCCTTGAGAAGGTTAAGTTCGAACTGAGGGGAAACTCGGAGGGGTTCTACAAGTCATGGGGACTATTTATTATGCACTTTCAAGAACTGGATAACATCGAACATTAGTTGGGGTGGGGGAAGGGGGGCTGTGTAGATTAAGGGTGACTATGGGTAATCCCTGATTCCTTTGTGTCATTTGTTTATGTAAACATGTGGGCTGAGGTTTGGGGGTTGGTGGGCGGATGGGATCGTTGTTATTATGGGGATTGACATATCTTGTTGATTATTGTTTATTGTTGATGGGTATAAATGTGGGAGAAAATGTGAAAAAGGAGGAGAATTAAAAAAAAAAAAAATTTTTTTAAAGAAAAGATTTAGAGTGCCCAATTCATTTTTTCCAGTTAAGGGGAAATTTAGTGTGGCCAATCCACCTACCCTGCACATCTTTGGGTTGTGGGGGAGAAACCCACGCAAACTTGGGGAGAATGTGCAAACTCCACACGGACAGTGACCCAGAGCCGTATCGAACCTGGGACCTCGACGCCGTGAGGCAGCAGTGCTAATCACTGCGCCACCGTGCTGCCCAAGATTCCCAAACTTTAACCAACTCTGGACCCCGAGTGACATTTGTCCCACAACAATCTGGTGCCAGGAACAGGATCCACTGACGGCTCTGATTAAAGGAAAGCCCCCGTGGACAGCAGATACCGGGGTGAGTTTTATACCACCCGGATTTAGTTCAGTCTGACTGACCACTGGGGCCTCCTGGAATCTCAGGGATCTGCTCTGGTTTGTTTCTTTGGCGTCCATTTGATGTAATTTCAATGACTGGAACATTCCAGACAGAGAATTGTTGGTTTTATACCAAGGATGTGTTTGGGGGCGATGTTGAAGTCCCCGTGATCGAGAGGGTTTTGTTGCTGCTGACAAATTAAGGCTTAAAGCTATATGGGAGGCTAACCAGAAAGAGTTAGGCAGGTGGAGAGAGTTTGGCGTGTTCAGAGATCCCAAGTAAGGGGTCATTTAGCATTATTGCCTCGATGGATCTGCACAGAAAAGCTCCAAATTGTGTGATCAATGCAGGAATTTCTGAAATATTGTGTTATATATATTTGGTGCATTAAGGGTTAAAAGTCTTGGTTAGTGTGTGACTGCTGTAGTCATGTTTATAAAAATCCTGGTTTGTAAAGCAGCTCGGCATTTTTGAGAGAGGTGCAATTGAGGCATCGTAAAATCTTGGGAAATGTACTTTTTTATATAAAGAAGGTTCTCTGGTGAATAAATAATTGGATAAATTGTGTTTAAACTTGAATAATCAGGTCTTGATATCCGGGAAGTGGCATAAGGGTATTGTAACTAATGGGAGGTGTGAGGGTACCAGATATCTAGCAGGCCAGCAGTGTTTTCGTTTTTTGGCTGGAAAGTGAGCTGAGAAACATTTTCTGAAGAATACAGCCAGTGCATTATTCTGACTGTACTCCAGTTTCTTCAAAAGATCTCGATCCAATATTAAGCAAGTATGCTTGGTCTGCTAACTGTATTTAAACGTGGATTTTGACCAGAGATGGGTTTGTTTGAGTTCAGATAAAGATAGCAGTTAAGGGTTATTTTTTCATTGTATTGTTAAGCATTGTTTAATGGGTAATTGTAAGCTATTTTCTTTGTGATGCAAAAATTAGTAATAGTGTGTTCGTAATAAAGTTTGTTTTAATATCGCTACGTGTGTGTGAAATCAATCACGCCTGGAGCGAAGTATCCTTTCCTCGCAGTCTTACAAATTGAATAAAATATTGGGGTTTCTGTCCGGTATCCCAGCAACTGTTGTGGTCTGGTCCAGGATCATAATACCGAATGGAACTTATCAGGCCAAGACTAGGTTAGCGGCTCAGGGATTTGAAGAAACCCTTCGGAGATAAAGAGGTCAGAGTGGACTCGCCCACAGCGGAAAAGGTCATTTAAATGTTTTATCATTCCTTTTAACAACTTTTTCTTGTGAATGTAAATCAATAGATTAAAAAGCTCCTTTTCTGCCAAGGATCACCTCCAGAGGGCAGTTTTTTGTAACTTCCTAAGATCTTCCTCCGAAGATCAGAGGCTGAATGCCCTTGACTGCTGAAGTGTTCCCCGACTGGAAGGGAACATTCCTGCCTGGCGATTGTCGTATGATGTCCGTTCATCTGTTGTTGCAGCGTCAGCATGGTCTCGGCGATGTACCACGCTTCGGGACATTCTTTCCTGCAGCGTATGAGGTAGACAACGTTGGCTGAGTTGCATGGTGGGTGGTGTTCTAACGTGTAATAATGGTACCCATGTTGATGATCTGGCCAAGTAGGAATGTTCACTTCCAGTCGGGGAACATTTCAGCACTCAAGGGCATTCAGCCTCTGATCTTCGGATAAGCATTCTCCAAGGCAGCCTTCAGGACGCGCGACAACGCAGAATCGCCAAGTAGAAACATATAGCCAAGTCCCGCACACGTGTACAGCCTCAACCGGGACCTTGGATTTGTGTTGCATTACATTCACCCCCCACTCTCTGGCCTGGGCTTGCGAAATCCTACCAACTGTCCTGGCTTGAGACAATTCACACCTCTTTAACCTGTGATTATCCCTCTCTCCAGTTGCTCAGTCTGGACCTGTAAACTTAATTACCTGCAAAGACTCGCATTCAAAGTATTGGCTTGCATCTTTGACTTTGTCTATGTATATGTTTCTGGAACCCACCTCTTCATTCACCTGAGGAAGGAGCAGTGCTCCGAAAGCTAGTGATTCGAAACAAACCTGTTGGACTTTAACCTGGTGCTCTAAGACTTCTTACTGTGCTCACCCCAGTCCAATGCCGGCATCTCCACATCATAAGAAGGTGCCAGATGTAGAATGAAGACTTTGGAAGTTAAATAAGTTTGTCTCTGTTTTGAACAATGTTTCAGAGTGTATGGCACTTCACAGTTAGATCAGTTTTGTCCAAGTTGGATTGTCTCCTCCTGAAGGCAGAAGCTGCCGTGCTTTATTGGTACCATGGCAGGAAACTCGCGGACATCTTTATAATGCATGTTGATGACTGCCTATGTGATGGTGCTAGTGAGTTCCAAAACAATGTTACTGACAGCAGTAGAACAACATTTAAGATTTGGAGTCGGGCTTCTGGGACCTTGAAGTAAATTGGATTGGAAATCGGGCAGTGTGTGGTCTGACATCACTTTACATCAACAATCTCCCGGAGACAGTATGAACCCTGTCACAGTCAATGGGGCCGGGGCCTCACAGAAAGATGAAGATGTTTCCAAAGCTGGGACTGAACTGCTGCAAAGTTGAATTGACGAATTGGATTGGTTGGGCTCACAGACAAGGCCGGATACAAGTGTTGATGTCTTCGAGCTGAGTTCTGTAATGAAACGTCCAAAGGTCGAGGACATTTAACGGGCGAACAGAACATTAAAAAATACAAGGTGGTTGGGTGACCTGAAGAATATAAAATGGATTGTTTTTCGTGATGCCTTTCACTGGCAGGAGCCTGTCTCAGTGTCTGGACACTGAGTGATGTTTAAACATCTCTTTTAGCAGAACAGACAAACATTTCTCCTTCTAAATTCAAAGGCCATGATATTCAGCTCCCATGAAGTGGCTGACACAGTCTGGTCTTGGCCTAATGTTTGACTTGCGATTTCTGACTGTAAATCCTCCCCTTCTAATATTCTGGAAAAGGAGTTTACAAAGGTTATCACTGACAGTATAGGATAGAAATTCAGAACAGATCATTCTAGCTTCTCTGGAACATTGTTTCCTCTCTCATTCCCCAAAAGGTGTAAATCTCCGTCCCGCACATCTCTCCATTCTCATGTTATTAGTTAGTAATTTCCTGCTTCTGGACTGTAGTAGAATGATTCAACAACGCTCGTTAAGGCAAAATAACAAGGCTTTATTTACGAAGACTGCATGCAGTAATGGCTGAAACTTGAGGCCAGAGAGCAGTTTGTACCACTGCTGATTCCTTCCCAAGTCCGCGCTTTCACAGAGAATCAGCTCAGTATTTATACATTATCAAGGGTGCGTGACTACAGCTTAGTCAGGAATTCAATCTGAAGTAGAAACGGAAGCAATGTCATAAACCTGCTGATCTTCTCGGACTCTTTGTCTCATCCCTCATACCATTATCTTGTCCTTTGATAGAACATTAAAAGGTCGGCGAAGACTCATTCATTCCTTATCTTGTCTTATTCATACCGCCCTAGGTTATGACGGGTTAGCCTTATCAGAAATACCAGAGGTCAGGCATTTTGGATTAGCTAGATTAGCATTCCTTACAAAGGGCTCTGGTACATTGAAGTGGCTAGGTCAGCTTTTCTTACATTGTACTGAATAGTTGACCAGTTTTCCCATCATGCCATTACTTAATTCGTACAACATCACATTCCCTCCTTTTGTCATATCATGACAACTAGTTAAATAGGGATTTCCATGACTCGATTGAAAATGCATTTACACAAGCAACCAAGCAATCCTATCCCTAGTAGCATTAGTAGTAGTAGCATGAAGGCCTTAACGATCCAATCAAATAATCCATGACCCAATCATCCTAGCCAACCCGGCGGGTTATAGTCATGAAATTCACTGCCAATCTCTTGAATTTGATCAGTTTGTCTCTTAATATGGTCGGCCAGGTTAGTGATATTTTCAGAGCCATCTGGAATATAAGTACAGCACTCCTGACCGACAATAGCACACGTTCCTTCCTGCGAGGCTAACAGATAATCCAAAGCCAGTCGATTTTGTAATGCCACGGTCCAGACAGCCAACAGCTCAGCTGAGACCTCGGCCAGTGCCTGTCCAGTTTCCCAGGCTTCTGCTGCCATTATGTTCGCCAGTTGTTCCAATGCTGTGGCCATGTGGATCAGTTTGTTGGCTGCCTTGCCCATTCCATACAATGGAAAGGCCATCATAAAGAACTGTTCCGTTTTAGTGATAGTCCTTTTGGCTCGCGAGGGGGAGTGCTTAAGGGAGGGTAGGTGACGCATTTGGGGTACGACATATCCCAGAAAGCAGGATCCTGTCCAATCAGTAGGGAGCCACGGATATGCTTTAGTGCCGCATATTAAATATGTTCCATTATAGGCCGTAAAATCATCAGCTAACGTCATCCAGGGGATTGGGGAGGTTTGGCCCCATGAGCTGTTAGAGGTTATATTCCATACCCTGGACCAATCACAGTTAAACATGCCCTTGTTGGATATGCCTGGTACCGGTCCTTGCCAGTCAACTGTAAGGCTGCACCTACTTTGCCCCATCAACTTTCCTTTCCCTGATTTATTAAAACACATGGAACCTTGAACATTATTCGAGTGGATGGTGAGGGAGGGTGGAGTCCAGGCATGATTATAAGCGGGCTGATACGAAGCCGAAAATTTAGTCATGTCATAGCCAGCAAAACTCCATATTTCCATATCTCCCCTGGTCCCTTTTTGATTTTGTCGTAAAATCCATTCAACTGTCTCTGCGATATGGAAAGGGGATGGATTGGAGAGGTATTCCTTCCCTCGAATGGACGGGGATGTGGGTACAAACCCAACACTTGCTTACATTCAATTTTTCAGCATAAAGATATGACATATATAAATAGGTATTGGAATGCAGTTCCCGGGTAGTTCGTTTTTTTTTACTACCGAGTGGCTAAATAGTCCAGAGAGTCCAAAAATTATAATGAAGATCATCCTGTGTTCACGTCTGGGTTGGAGACTATCTCCTTGCAATCGGATAGATGTATCCAACTTGAACGTCCTTCAAGCTTGACAGAAGTCGGTGTAGTCAGTAGTACTAGGAAAGGTCCGCTCCAGCGTTGTCCTAGTTTCTTTCTGTCCCAATTCTTTACCAATATGTAGTCTCCGGCTTCGACCACTGGATATCGAGGGACGGCTGTCCCTGCTGGCACTGGGAGATGTGCCTGTTTCACCTGTGAGTGGAAAAACTTCAGAGCTTCAAATAGTTCTGCATCTGTTCCCCCATCACATGGAGGTCTATTCCCCCATCACATGGAGGTCTATTCCCTCCAGGGGTTTTTCATGGGCATCCCAGGGAGTCCTCATTGGCCGACCATAGACTATCTCTGCAGCTGACAGTCCGGTCCGCGAATGTGGAGTCACTCGCATGTGAAACAGTGCCAAGGGTAATACCTTTAGCCAATTTAACCCAGTTTCTTCAGTTAATTTAGATAATTTTTCTTTTAAAGTCCCGTTGGCTCTTTCCACAATTCCTGCTGCCTGCGGGTGATACGCGCAGTGCAGTTGCTGTTTAATTACGAGTGCTTTGAGTACCGTCACCTGCTAGTTTCCTCCGTCAAGGATGAGGGGTCGTAGCAACGATCCGAGAAAGAGAGACCAAGGTGAATCTTACCCTGTGCCGGAGTCCGTCTCTTCCCTCCGGGTCGTGGCTCGATCACTTCTTCAGTCCCCCACGGTATTCACTCAGGATATTCGTAGCTGCTCGCTTGCGCCAAATGTTATCAGTTAGTAATGTCCTGCTTCTGGACTGTAGTAGACAGATTCAACAACGCTCGTTAAGGCAAAATAACAAGGCTTTATTTACAAAAAGACTGCATGCAGTAATGGCTGAAACTTGAGGTCAGAGAGCAGTTAGTACCACTGCTGATTCCTTCCCAAGTCCGCGCTTTCAGAGAATCACCTCGGTATTTACACATTATCAAGATTGCATGACTACAGCTTAGTCAGGAATTCAACCTGAAGTAGAAACGGAAGCAATGTCATAAACCTGCTGACCTGTTGATCTTCTCGGACTCTTTGTCTCATCCCTCAGACCATTATCTTGTCCTTTGATAGAACATTAAAAGGTTGGAGAAGACTCATCCATTCCTTATCTTGTCTTATTCATACCGCCCTGGGTTATGACGGGTTAGCCTTATCAGAAATTCCAGAGGTCAGGCATTTTGGAATAGCTAAATTAGCATTCCTTACAAAGGGCTCTGGTACATTGAAGTGGCTAGGTCAGCTTTTCTTACATTGTACTGAATAGTTGACCAGTTTTCCCATTATGCCATTACTTAATTCGTACAACATCACACTCACTCTGCTGTATCTAGTATTCACCCTCCCAGTTATTCTGAAGGTGCTGATTCAGGCTGATTGACAGATCCATGCTCACTGCTTCCTGTCCTGGTTTGAATTGGATTGGATTGGATTTGTTTATTGTCACGTGTACCGAGGTACAGTGAAAAGTATTTTTCTGCGAGCTGCTCAACAGATCATTAAGTACATGAGAAGAAAAGGGAATAAAAGAAAATACATAATAGGGCAACACAACATATATCCTGGACAGAGAAACCTGAAAATCTTCCTGCAGACTGCTAGTCTAAATACATATAGATATCTGTATATTTATTGAGCGAAAGATACGTTTAATAGTCACAGTTACTTGAACAGAGATACAAGGATGATGTGAGGAAGAGCTTTATTAAACAGTGAGTAGTCATGACCGGGAACTCGCTGCCTACGAGGATGATAGAAGTGGAGACAATCAACAATTTCCAAATTTAAATTCTTGGACTTTTGAAGGAAATAAACTTACAGGAGAACGGGGATAGAGAGGGGGATGGGACAGACTGGATTGTTCTACAGAGAGTCTGGACTCGAGTTATTGAATGGACTCCCCCTGTGCTGTAAGGACTCTATGACTGGAGATATATAACGTAGCTACAGTACTATATTACAAGAGTAGAAATAGTAAAAATTTACTTCATTACAGAATCTTGAATAACATATGTTATACCACAGTATTAAACATTTAATCTCTATTATACAATAGCACTCAAAATATTTCTGTCCTATGTTAGTTTATAGTCCCCATAAATGTCAGCCAACTCCTGGGAAACCGCTGCTTTATTTGTGGACATTAGGAAAAAGACCGTCCTTTTACCCAAATAAATGTGTCGAGAGGGCGTGAAGGATGTCAGAATGGGCGGCACGTTAGCACCGTGTTTAGCACTGATGCTTCACAGCTCCAGGGTCCCAGGTTCGATTCCAGGCTTGGGTCACTGGCTGTGTGGAGTCTGCACATTCTCTCCACGTCTGCGTGGGTTTCCTCCGGGCGCTCCGGTTTCCTCCCACAGTCCAAAGATGTGCAGGTTAGGTGGATTGGCCGTGCTAAATTGCCCTTAGCATCCAAAAAGGTTAGGTGGGGTTACTGGGATGGGGTGGAGGTGTGAGCTTCAGTAAGGTGCTCTTTCCAAGGGTTGATTAGACTTGATGAGCCGAATGGCCGCCTTCCGCACTGTAAATTCTATAAATGAACACGGTTGATCCTGGATGTGATTAACAGCAACACCGACAGCAGAATCTGACCCCGTGTAATCATCTGTGAACTCTTTGGTGTGACTGCTGGTGGGATAACTGAGAGAATCCCTTCCCACACACAGAGCAGGTGAATGGCCTCTCCTTGGTGTGAACTCGCTGGTGCCTCTGCAGGTTTGATGAATGAGTGAATCCCTTGCCACAGTCAGAGCAGGTGAACGGTCTCTCCCCAGTGTGAACCCGCTGGTGTGTCATGAAGTGGATTGAATGGTTGAAGCCCTTCCCACACACACTGCAGGTGAACGGTCTCTCCCCGGTGTGAACTGTCTGGTGCGTCTGCAGGGTTGATAATCGAGTGAATCCCTTCCCACACACAGAGCAGGTGAATGGCCTCTCCCCAGTGTGAATCCGCTGGTGTTGCAGCAGGCTGGATGACTGAATAAAATTTTTCCCACACACAGAGCATCTGAACGGCTTCTCACCTGTGTGACGTCGCTGATGAATCAGCAGGGTAGATGACTGAGTGAATCTCTTCCCACATTGAGAGCAGTTGAATGGTCTCTCCCCAGTGTGAATTCGCTGGTGTGCCCGCAGATCTGGTGACTGAGTAAATTGCTTCCCACACTCAGTGCAGGTGAATGGCTTCTCCCCTGTGTGAACTCGCTGATGTCTCTGCAGATTGGGTAAGTGAGAGAATCCCTTCCCACACACAGTGCAGGTGAACGGCCTCTCCCCAGTGTGAACTCGCTGGTGTGTCTGCAGATTGAGTAACTGAATGAATTCCTTCCCACACTCAGAGCAGGTGAATGGCCTCTCCCCAGTGTGAACTCGCTGGTGTCTCTGCAGATGGGATAACTGAGTGAATCCCTTCCCACACTCCATGCACGTGAATGGCCTCTCCCCAGTGTGAACTCGCTGGTGCGTCTGCAGATTGGGTAACTGAGTGAATCCCTTCCCACACTCCGTGCAGGTGAATGGCCTCTCCCCGGTGTGAACTCGCTGGTGTGTCTGGAGTTTGAATGAATCACTGAATCCCTTCCCACATTCAGTGCAGGTGAAGGGCATTTCCCCGGTCTGTCCATGTTGATCAGTTTCCACTTCAGACAGGCATCCAAATTTGTTCCCAAAATTCCCGTGTTCCCACAGATTCTGCATGATAAAGGTGTCCCTTATGTGTCCCCAGTTTCAACAGTATGTTGAAAATTCACTTACATAGAACACAGGTACGGTCTCTCCCCACTGTAAATGGTGCAATGTTTTTTCAGGCTGTGTAACTGTGTAACAACAGTCTGTGCTGTGGAACACTCTCACTCGCTGTGTGTGTGTTTTCCAGTCACGCAGATGATTAAAATCTTTTGAAGCCGTCAGAACAGAGAAACGTTTTCTCCTTCTAAATTTAAAAGCTGATGATATTCTGATCCCAGCGAATGGAGCGACTCCACCAGATCTTGATGTGACGTTTGGTTTGAGATTTCAGTATGTAGATCCTAACCTTCTGATATCCTGTAAAAGGTGTTTACAAAAGACATCACTGTCAGCCCAGGACAGAAATTCAGAACAGACAATTCTAGTTTCTCTGGAACATTCTTTCCTCTCTCATTCCCCAAAAGCTGTAAATCTCCATCCCACACACTCTCCCTCCATTCCCACTCTGCTGTATCTAATATTCACCCTCCCAATTCTCCTGAGGGGCTGATTCATGAGGGATCCAGGCTCACTGCTTCTTGTTGAAGAGGTGAAAATCTTCATCCAAGCGTCTATTGATTCGATAAAGGGGGGGGGGGGTCTAATAATAATCTTTATTAGTGTCACAAGTTGGCTTACATTAACACTGCAATGGCATTGCTGTGAAAATCAACCAGTCGCCACACTCCGGCGCCAGTTCGGGTACATCGAGGGAGAATTTAGAATGTCCAATTCACATAACAAGCGCGTGTTTTGGGAATTATGGGAGGAAACCGAGGCAACCAGAGGAAACCCACGCAGACACTGGGAGAACTTGCAAACTCTGCACAGTGACCCAAGCTGGGAATTGAACCCGGGCCCTAGCACTGTGAAGCAACAGTGCTAACCACTGTGCTACCGTGCCACCCTGAGGAAGGGTTTAATTTTGGTAGCGAGTGGTTAAGAGTTTTCTGCCTATGATGGAGGTGGAAGTGGAGACGAATATTGATTTTAAAATAAAATTGGATAGGTATTTGAAGGAAATTAACTTGCAGGGGAACGAGCAAATAGAGGGGGGATGGAACTGACTAGTTTGTTGTAAAGAGAGTCGATATGGACTCGAGTTACTAAATGGATTTCTTCTGTGCTGTAATGACTCCATGACTGGAAATATATAACATAGCTACAGCACTATATTATACAACTAGAAATAATAAGAAATGTACTTTATTGCAGAACTATAAATAGTATATCTATTATGTACCATATAACACTAAACATATCTCTGGCCTATATTAATTTATTGTCCCCTTAAATGTCAGCCATCTCCTGGGGAAAGCAGCCCTTTAATTGTGAATATTAGGAAAGAGACCATCCTTTTAGCCAGACAAATAAATGTGTCAAGCTGAGGGAGCAAAGAATGTCAATGTCTTTAAGAGAGAGAGACCTGGGCCAAGCTTTGCAGAGTCTGCACCCTCCCTGGATTCACTTCCTTTCCCTTCAGTTGCTGCAAGTGACCAATTGAAGGTGAGAATGAGAAAAGAAATGGAAAGGGGGAAACATTGATTTCCTCCTAGATGTTGTACAGAGGAGAAAGTTTTAGATCTTTTAGTTTGTTAACAATTCTACAATACAACAGGACAACGCTGAATACAGAACAATCAGCAAGAAAACAAGGCCAGCGACTCCCCAGCGGTAGCCCCACATCAGTGGAAACGTGTGTGGGGTAAATCATGGGTGTGGATGCAGTACATGCATGTCAGCAAGAGCAGGCGTGTGTGAAGGAGTATCTGAGTGAATGCTGCATGTGCCGGTCTGTGAGAGTGTGTGAGAGAGAATGAGCAGCACCGACCATCAGGAAAGGACACATCGACACCGAGAGAGACCCCTCCCCTCCCCGGAGGGGCACAGTTCAGCCCCAAAAGGCGGTTCCATTGCCCAAGAGACCAAGGCAGAGGACAGGGTAAACACACAAAACACAATAGTCACGATGCAAAAACACATCAGCTGCACCAAAGACAAAAAGCTCCAAACAATCAATAAAACGAAGCCGCCAGAAGGCGAGCCCGCGCGTGCGCACTCCCCCGCCCCCCCGCACATTCTTCCACATCCGCGGAAAGGCCCCAAACACATCTCCGGGTTCCAGTGCGCGTGCCCGGCGCGCGGGCACCGGATCCCCGCCCCCACCAATTGTTCCCTCTCCCGCCACACCTCCTCGAGACAAGGTTTCCAGGCAACCGGCTCCGGCCAGAGCGAGAAGCCGCTCGGTGATCACCCTCTCGGCCCGGGACTGCGCATGTCCAAGGGAGCGGGGAGACTGCGCGTGTGCGGGGTAGAGCCCGCCTCCTGACCTTCCAGCTGACATATTGACCAATGGGTCGAATTGGAGGACCGGAAGGACTTTGTCCACCAGCCAATCAGAGCGCGTGTTTGTGTGAATGACGATTGAGCTTTGCACGGACTGAAATCGACTCTTGTCTGCAACATCTGTGAGTAAAACACTTTCTTTTCTCCCCCTTTCCATTTATTTTCTCGTTCTGACCTTCAGTTGGTCACTTGCAGCAACTGAAGGGAAAGGAAGTGAATCCAGGGAGGTTGCAGACTCTGCAAAGCTTGGCCCAGGTCTCGCTCTCCCTTAAAGACATTGACACCCTTTGCTCCCTCAGCCTGACACATTTATTTGTTTGGCTAAAAGGATCGTCTCTTTCCCAATGTTCACAATTAAAGGGCTGGTTTCCCCAGGAGATGGCTGACATTTAGGGGACACTAAAAATATCAGACAGAGATATGTCGAGTGTTGTTATATGGTACAGATTAGACATATTATTTATGGTTCTGTAATAAAGCACATTGATTATTATTTCAAGCTTGTAATCTAGTACAGTAGCTATGTTATATATTTACAGTCATCTTTTTCCTCAGAAGGTTGTTAGTCTCTGGATTTCTCTTTCACAGGGCCCAGTGGAGTCTGGGGTCATTGAATATATTTGAGGATGAGTTGGACAGATTTATATTTGATGAGGGAGTCAAGGATTATGGGGAACCAGCAGGAACATGGGGAGAAAGCTGAGATGAGTCTCAGTCATCAGGTATTTTCAAGACAAAGGTTGATGGGTTTCTAGATATTGAATATATCAAGGGATATGGGGGAATAGTGTGGGAAAATGGTGCTGATGTAGATCACCCAATGATATGATTGAATGGTCGAGCAGGCTGGATGGGCCATTAGCTTACTCTTTATTGTGATCTCTGTGTCCAGGACAGGAAGCAATGATCATGGGTCTGTCAATCAGTCTGAAACAGCACTTTCAAGAGAATTGGGAGGGTGAATATTAGATGCAGCAGTGTGAGAATAGAGGGAGAGTGTGTGGGATGGAGATTTACAGCTTTTGGGGAATGAGCGAGGAAAGAATATTCCATGGAAAATAGAATTATCTGTTCTGAATTTCTCCCTGTTAAGACAGGTGATATTTTTTGAAAATTGTTTTTATAGGATATTAGAAGAGGAGAAATTACAGATAAATCTCAAACATCACGTCTAGATCTGACAGAGTCACTTGGATTCCTTGGGACCTGAATATTATCGGCTTTTGAATCTACACAGAACAATGTTTGCCTGTTCTGGCTGCTTCAGAAGATTTTGAACATTTGTGTGACTGGAAAAGCACCGAGACACATACACCCAAGTGAGCGTGTTCGAGAGCAGTGACTGTGGGAGGACCTTTAACCAGTTACACAGCCTGATAGAATATTGCAACATTCACGGTGAGGAGAGACCGTACATGTGTTCTGTGTGGAAGGGCTTCAACTAATTGTTTGACCTGAAGAGACACGAGAAGACGATGAACATGGAAAAACCGTGGAAATGTTGGGATTGTGGGAAGGGATACAGATACCCATCTACGCTGGAAATTCATCGACGCATTCACACTGGGGAGAGGCCGTTCACCTGCTCTGTGTGTGGGAAGGGATTCACTTGCTTATCCCAGCTGCAGAGACACCAGCGGGCTCACACTGGGGAGATGCCATTCACCTGTTCTCAGTGTGGGAAGAGATTCAGTCATTCATCCACCCTGTGGGCACACCAGCGAATTCACACTGAGGAATGGCCGTTCACCTGCTCTCAGTGTGGGAAGGGATTCGCTCAGCTATCTAACCTCAATTCACACCAGCGAGTTCACACTGGGGAGAGGCCATTCACCTGCAATCAGTGTGGGAAGAGATTCACTGAGTTATCCAGCCTGAAGTCACACCAGCGAGTTCACACTGGGGAGAGGCCATTCACCTGCTCTGAATGTGGGAAGGGATTTACTCAATTATCGACCCTGCAGACACACCAGCGAGTTCACACTGGGGAGAGGCCATTCACCTGCTTTCAGTGTGGGAAGGGATTCACTCATTTATCCAACCTGAAGTCACACTATCGAGTTCACACTGGGGAGAAGCCATTCACCTGCGCTCAGTGTGAGAAGGTATTTACTCATTTATCCAGCCTGAAGTCACACCAACAACTTCACATTGGTGAGAGGCCATTCACCTGCTCTGTGTGTGAAGATGTTCAAGGAGTTATCCAACCTATTGGTCCACCAGTGAGTTCACACCAGGGAGAGGCCATTCACCTACTCTGATAAGGGAAAGGCATTCAATGATCCATCCCGCCTACGGAGACATCAGTGAGTTCACACTGGGGAGAGGCCATTCACCTGCTTTCACATGAGGGAGAAAGGAATAGAAGGATATGCTGATGGGGAGATGAAGAGGGGTGGGTGGAAGCTCATGTGGAGCATCAATACTGACAGAGACCAATTGAGCCGACTGGCCGGGCCTGTGCTGTAGACACAATGGAACAGAGACAAATGTATTTATTTTAGATCTACCTGTAGTGGGGGGAAAAACACCATAAAATAAATGTCCTTCAGCAGCTTTTAAGAACATAGGACATACAGTGCAGAAGGAGGCCATTCGACCCATCGAGTCTGCACCGACCCACTTAAGCCCTCACATCCACCCTATTCCCATAACCCAATAACCCCTTCTAACCTTTTTTGGTCACTAAGGGCAATTTAGCACGGCCAATCCACCTAACCGGCACATCTTTGGACTGTGGGAGGAAACCGGAGCACCCGGAGGAAACCGACACGCAGACACAGGGAGAACGTGCAGACTCCGCACAGACAGTGACCCAGCAGGGAATCAAACTTGGGACCCTGGTGCTGTGAAGCCACAGTGCTAATCACTTGTACTTTGTGGATCATTTCAGTGGAAATGTGCTCTCCCAGGCTCAAAGAGCATCAGCCCACTGGAAGCAAAGTCGTGAGATTGGCCAGAATATACCCATTGTATAGAACCTTGGTTAGACCGCAGCTGGAGTACTGTGTGCAGTTTTACTCCCCTTACCTTCGAAAAGGTATTATTGCCACAGAGGGAGTGCAATAAAGGTTCACCAGACTTGTATCTAGCTTCCCCTTCAATATATTCACGTTGTTTACCTCAACCACTCGCTGTGGTAATGAGTTCCACATTCTCACCACTCGCTGGGTAAAGGGGTTTCTCTTCAAATCCCTATTGGATTATTGAACCCCTTTCTCATCTTAAAGACTTCCATCAGGTCACCCTTCAGTCTTCTCTTTTCTAGAGAAAAGCAGCCCCAGCCTTTCCTGTGGGTTAATGTTCTCAGTTCTGATATTATTCCTGGGCAGCACGGTACCACAGTGGTTAGCACTGCTGCCTCTCAGCACCAGCGACCCAGGAGGTTCAATTCCGGCCTTGGATAACTGTTCGTGTGAGTTTTCACTTTCTCCCTGTATCTGTGTGGCGGATGTGCAGGTTAGGTGGATTGGCCATGCTAAATTCCTCCTTAGTGTCCAAATGTTTAGGTTGACGGGTTATTGGGATAGGACAAGTGAGTGTGCTTGGGCGGTGTACTCTTTCAGCGGGCTGGTACATAATGTGAGGGGCCGAATGGCCTCCTGCACTATAGGGATTCTATGAATCTTAGTTGCACCTTCTCCAGTTCCTCTATTTCCTTTTTCCAAATGGAGATCACAAATGTTGACAGTGCTCCCAGTGTAGTCTAACCGTTGTCTAAACAAGTTGAACATAACCTCCCTGTTTTTCAATTCTATCCCTCTCGAATGGAACCCTCTGTATGGGCCCCACAGTTTAGGAAAGATGTGAAGTTCTCAGAGAGGGTGCAGAGGAGGTTTATGAGACTGTCACCAGGGATGAAGGACTTCAGTTAGTTGGAGAGACTGGAGCAGCTGAATTTGTTCTTTTTCAGACATAGTCATTAGTACCCAGAAGGAGGACATTCAGCCCATCGAGTGATATGGGAAATAAAGTGTGAATGTGATTAAAGTGAGTTATATTCATGAAAGCTCTCTGTCTCTCTCACACACTTTTCCCCACCAGATCCATTGGCCTGCACATTTGTTGTTTCATTCATGGGATGTGGGCATCGCTGGCTGGGCTGCATTTGTTGCCCATCCCTAATTGCCCTTGAACTGAGTGGCTGCAGTTAAGAGGCAGCCACATTTCTGTGGGTCTGAAGTCACAAATAGGCCAGACCAGGTCAGCATGGCAGATTTCCTTCTCCAAAGGACATCAGTGAACCAGATTTTTTTTCCAACCATCAACAATTCCTTCATGGTCATCAATGACTTTAATTCCAGATATAAATGAATGCAAAATTCACCATCTGCCGAACCTGGATCCCTATTGTATTTCCGTGGGTCCTTAGATTATTAGTCTAGCTATTGTTTTCCTAGATCTGTTTTGTGAGAGATGAATATAGATCACTATAGCCGATAATTCTGAGCTGTTTTCGAGTTGTTTCCTTGACATCCTGTACTTTCCCACTAATTTGCAGAATAAACAGCCTGACCAGCTGCAAATGTACTGTGTATAAACGTGTGTTATTGTAACTCCTCCTTGAGATGCTTCGGTTCGCTGAAGCATTCCCTGCATGTTTGTAATAAAGATTCACAAACTTTTACCAACTCTGGACTCCGAGTGACATTTGTCCCACAGCAACCTGGTGTCAAGAACAGGATCCACTGACGGATCCTGATTTAACAGTAAGAAGTCTTACAACACCAGAGTAAAGTCCAACGGTTTGGTTTGAATCGCAAAACAAACCTGTTGGACTTTAACCTGGTGTTGTAAGACTTCCTGCTGTGCCCACCACAGTCCAATGCCGGCATCTCCACATCATGGCTCTGATTAAAGGAAGGTCCCCGTGGACAGCAGACACTGGGGTGTTGTTTGTTTTATACCACCCGTGTTTAGTTCAGTCTGACTGACAACTGGGGCCTCCTCGGAACCTCAGGGATCTGTTTCTGGTCTGTTTCTGTGACGTCCACTCGATGTAATTTCAATAACTGGAACATTTCAGACAGGAATTGTCAGTTTTACACCAAGGGTATGTTTGGGGGTGATGCTGAAGTCCCCGTGACCGAGAGGGTTTTGTAGCTGCTGACAAATGAGGGGATAAAGCCGTAGGGGAAGCTAAACAGAAAAAGTTAGGCAGCTGGACAGAGTTTGGCGTGTGTTCCGAGGTCCCAGATAGGGGTCAGCCAGCATCATCACATCGATGGATCTGCACAGAAAAGCTCCAATCAAGCGGAACTTACAAGTCCATGGTGAGGTTAGTGTCTCGGGGATTTGAAGAACCCTTGGGAGATAAAGAGGTCAGAGTGGACTCACCCACAGCAGGAAAGGTAATTTTGAAATTCCTTTGGTCCTCTTCACAACATTTTCTCGGGAATATAATTCAAGAAACATAAAAGCTGCGTTTGTGCTGGGGGTCACCTCCCGAGGGCAGTGTTTCTGCAACCTCCTAAGAAGGTGCCAGATGTAGAAGGAAGACTTTGGAAGTTAAATAAGTTTGTCTATTTTTTCAGAGTATATGGTACTTTTCATTTGGATCAGTTTTGTTCAAGTCGGGTTGTCTCCACCAGAAGGCAGAAGCTGCCGTGCTTTATTGGTACCATGGCAGGAAACTCTCGGGCATCTTTATGATGCATGTTGATGACTGTCTATGTGGTGGTACGAGTGAGTTCCAAAACAACGTTACTGACAGGATCTGAACAACATTTAAGGTTGGAGCCAGGCTTCTGGGACCTTTAAATAAATTGGATTGGAAATCGAGCAGTGTGGGTCTGACGTGACTTTACATCAACAATTTCACGGAGACAGTATGAACCCTGTCACAGTCAATGGGGCTGGGGTCTCAGAGAAAGTGGAACATAGGAATTGGGCAGCAGTAGTCAATTCAGCCCTTCGACCCTGCTCTGCCATTCAATCAGATCTTGGCTGATCTCTTCCTGATCTAAAATCTACCTCCCCACATGTTGGCCATATCCCTTTAACCGTTTTTCAAATCAAAATATATCTCTCTCTTTCTTGAAAACATTTAATTACTGAATTTTGCAAATTCACCGCCGTCTGCGATAAGTAGTTCTTCCTCATCTCAGTTCTAAATCTACCGCCTCTCAACTTATATCCGTGACCTCTTGTTCCCCACAAGGGGGAACATTTGGTCTATGTTTACCTTATCAATCCCATTTAGTATTTTATACAACTCGATCAGATCCCTCTCATCCTTCTAAACTCCAGCAAGTATAAGCCCAAACTGTTTCCTCACGTCAAACCGTTCATCCCCGGAATCAATCTGGTGAACCTCCTCTGAACTGCCTACAATACCACCACATCCTCCCTCAAATAAGGAGGCCCAAACTGGACACAGTATTCCAGATGTGATCTCACCAACACCCAGACAATTACAACAACACTGCTCTACTTTTATACTCCAGTCCTTTTGCAATAAATGCTAACATTCCATTTGCCTTTTTAATTACATGCTGAACCTGCACTTTCTTGTCGAATGCAATCTATCACACAGAGGGGTGTCTGATAATCGCGAAAAATTACAGATCTGCGATTTGAGCCTGAGATCTCTTATGAAACTGTCAAGTGTTTCACCTGCCTTTTGGACACTTTTTCGGAATATATAGCACTCAAACATTTCATTAATCTGCAATTCACAGTGTCTGTTGAACTTTTCTATGACTATTATATTTTTTCTTATCAACTTCACTCTTGATTTTTTTTTGACCTTCGCAAGTATTTTGGGGGGGGAGATTGTTTTCTTTTCCTCTCTAAATCTAACTATTCTATCTTAGGATCCACTCCTGGTACCATGTGATGTTCTCTGTTGTGTACGTAGTGTTGAACAAAGAACATCAAGCTAAGTAAACGAACAAAGCTGATTTATTTACACTACATAAATAAGATCCGAACAAGTTCCAAGGTAAAAGTTATTAAATTAAACAATATCTCTAACTACTGATCTCTCAACTATGCAACTAATCTCTCATGCCGAAACATCTTCTCCCAGAATCCCAGGAGTCACCTGATATTTATTTGACTGCTCCTTATCTCCATCTGGTGGAGAGGAGTATTAATGTAAAATTTGTTAACCCTTTGTCGTCTTTACAATTTTCATATTGTTACAGATCCCTCTGCCCAGATGCATCTTGAATCTGCTTTCCATTTAAATAATAATTTGCCTTTATTATTTTTGGCCAAAATGGATAACCTCACACTTATCTACATTAAACTCCATTTGCCAAATTTTAGCCCAATCTCCTATCCTACCTATATCCATCTGTAAAATCTTTACCTCCTCTTCACTGCCTGCATTCGCACCACTTTTAGATGTTTCCAAAGCTGGGACTGAGCAGCTGCAAAGTCGAAGCCAATTGGATTGGCTGGGCACACAGACAAGGCCGGACACAAGTTTTGATGTCGTCGAGCTGAGTTCTGTAATGAAACGTCCAAAGGTCGAGGACATTTAACGGTTGAACAAAACGTTAAAAAATACAAGATGGAGAAATGTGAGCTGAAATTTCCATCTTTGGGTGAGCTAAAGAGTATAAAATAGATTGTTTGCAGTGATGCCTCTCACTCGCATGAGACTGTCTCAGTGTCTGGACAGTGAGTGATGTTTAAAAATCAAACAACATTTTTCCTTCTAGATTCAAAGGTCGATGATATTCAGCTCCCATGAATCGTGTGACTCTGTCAGATCTTGATGTGATGTTTGGTGTGAAATTTCTGTCTGTAAATCCTCCCCTTCAACCCTGTAAAAGGAGTTTACAAAAGCCATCGCTGTTAGTGCAGGATACCCAAATGGAGTGCGAAATTCGATCCTGTTGTAAGATCTGGGTTTGGCTCCAATCTCAATTGTAACACTCAAATCAATTACATGTCAGAATGTGTTGCGATCGTTATCTAAATGGAACCTGCTGCTCCTGACTAGTTACAGACCATTCCGGGTACAAGAATGTTGTCACAGAATTCATTAAGTTGATTGTAATAAAATCACAATACTTAACATCGTCAGTGGATCAGTCTGTTTACTCTGGGTCACCAGCTCTCGAGTTCCGAGTGACTGTGGGCTGTCACTTGTTCTTTTTTCTAAAATACATTTAGAATACCCAATTAATTTTTCCAATGAAAAGCAATTTAGCGTGGCCAATCCACCTACCCTGCACATCTTTTGGGTTGTGGGGGTGAAACCCAGAGTGACCCAGAGCTGGGATTGAATCTGGGACTTTGGCACTGTGCTAACCACTGCGCCACCATGTTGCTGCTATCTCTTGTCCTGTTGACCGATGTCTAACTTCTTACTTCATGTTGTGTTGTGCACCGAGCTCCAGAGAATTGTAGCTCATTAACCTTTTCTAGAAACCAGCTCGATACATGGTCGGTAGTATCCTGAACTTCAGATTGGCCCAAACAGCACATGATCAGTCGCTGATTGATTAAATGGTGCAACATCAATGCCTGATTGGTCTCTGAAGGTTGTTGGTCACCTTGCTGATGTTGTTTCCCATTTACCCAGTCACCTTGCTGTTGTCACTTCCCATTAACTACTAAATAGTTACCCAGGACCTCAGTCACTTGTGGTAACATCCTTTTTTTATTGCTGTCTCTTGCTGTTTTATTACGTTTCTAGCTTTTGCACTAAGATAGCAAGGCAGCACAGGTAATTTGTGTGTCTACGTACTTGTAATAAGAGGATATGTGGTGTCAATTCCTCATGATTGATGTCCGTCAGGCTCATCGTCCTAATACATCTCAGGTGTTATGTGTAACTTCTTAGTGACTGCTGATGCCTGAAGCAAGTTACTTAACTACAAATAGCTGTAAGTACACGAGATACACAAACTTAAACTAACACAGCAACTACTACAGAACATAGAAAATAAATCCATACAGGTGATTGGTGTACTAAAGTTCAAGTAGCAAGATACACATTACAAAACAGCATTATCTATTAATAAATTAAGTGTTCATAAGAAATACAAATCACAGAAACTGCATAACGACAACATCATTACACGAAACATTACAAAACCCAAATTAATGCAGATAATCTGTGTATACTTTGAAGGAAAGTGATTATTTTGCTTTAAGTTAAAAAGCGAATACAGTTGACGACACAATTTCTCCAGCATTGACACGCACAATTAATCTACAAGAAACATCACATACAACAGAGATTCTCATTCTGCATTAGTCCTGTGGTAAAACCATAAAACGTAACCCTACTTTGGGCTAAGACAATATGGTACAAGTCACTTGTCAAGGAGGAGTGCACCTGAATACAGAAACTCACAGAGTGCAATACTGTATTGAGTGAATTGATTCATACACTTTGATTCTGTGATAACCGAACATAACTAAACCAAAACTATTAAAATGACTAAACAGTGACTTCCCTTGAATATTATGATCACTGTTACCCAGATGCTCCATCACCATGTTTATTGATGAATCCTGTCTCACTGCACACTGAGGTCTCGGATAGACTGCTTCCTGGTTGGCTCCAGAAGGAACAGCTCTAAGAAATTCTCCCCCCAAAACTTTATCAACCCAACATATTTTTGCCAATCTGATTATCCCAATCTACTTTTTTTTTCTTTATAAATTTAGAGTACCCAATTCATTTTTTCCAATTAAGGGGCAATTTAGCGTGGCCAATCCACCTACCCTGCACATCTTTGGGTTGTGGGAGTGAAACCCACGCAAACACGGGGAGAATGTGCAAACTGCACACGGACAGTGACCCAGAGCGGGGATCGAACCTGAGACCTCGGCGCCATGAGGCAGCAGTGCTAACCACTGCGCCACCATTCAGCCCATCCCAATCTACTTTGATTAAAGCCACCCATGATTATTGTGGCACATTAATTACAAGCCTTATTTATCACTCCTTGTTCATTCTACCTGCAGTATAACTACTGTTAGGAGGCCCGTTAACTACTCCCAAAAAATACATCGTACATTTACTATTTGTTAGTTTGACTGAAATTGATTGCTCATCCTCATCTTTCAGGCTAAGGTGATCACTCAGTACTGACAAAATGTTATTCTTAATTGACAGGAGTGATCTCTTCAACTTTTCCTAGCTTCCTGCCATTCCGACAATACCCTTCAACATTTAGATTCCCACCTTTGTCAACTTTTGACCAAGTCTCTGAAATGTCTATCAGGACACACATTTATCTCTTTCCACACTGATAATTCATCCCTTTGTTACAAATGCTGCGCATATTTCCAATCCATTTTCAGGAGTTCAACAATCCAACCAGGATATGATGAGAAACCTCTTTACCCAGCGAGTGGTGTCAATGTGGAACTCGATACCACAGCGAGTGGTTGAGGTGAACAGCATGAATACATTGAAGGGGAAGCTAGACACAAACATGCGGGAGAAAGGAATAGAAGGATATGCTGATGGGGGAGATGAAGAGGGCTGGGTGGAGGCTCATGTGGAGCATTAATACTGACAGAGACCAATTGAATCATCTGGCCTGGTCCTGCAGACTCAATGGCACAGAGACAAATGTATTTATTTTAGATCTACTTGTAGTGGGGGTAAACACTATTTACTATCCAGGATCAAAGAAATGTACTTCATCAGATTTTTAAAATAATAATAATCTTTATTGTCACAAGAAGGCTCATATAAACACTGCAATGAAGTTACTGTGAAAAGCCCCTAGTCGCCACATTCCGGCACCTGTTCGGGTACACCGAGGGAGAATTAAGAATGTCCAATTCATCTAACAAGCACATCTTTCGGGACTTGAGAGAGGAAACCGGAACATCCGGAGGAAACCCACGCAGACACCGGGAGAACATGCAGACTCCACACAGACAGTGACCCAAGCCAGGAATCGAACCTGGGACCCTGGAGCTGTGAAGCAACTGTGCTACACACTGTGCTAACGTGCTCCCCTTGTAGACCATTTCAGTGGAAATGTGCTCTCCCAGGCTCAAAAAGCATCAGCCCACTGGAAGGAAAGTCGTGAAACCGACCAGAATATTCCCATTGTATAGAACCTTGGTTAGACCCCAGCTGGAGGACTGTGTGCAGATTTACTCCCCTTACCTCAGGGAAGGTATTATTGCCACAGAGGGAGGGTAATGAAGGTTCACCAGACTTGTTCAGGGAATGGCGGGACTGTCCTATGAAGAGAGATTGGGGAAACTGGGCCTGTATTCTCTGGAGTTTCAAACTGAGAGGGGATTTCATTGAAACCTACAAAATACTTAAAGGAATAGACAGGGTGGGTGCAGGTGAGATGGTTCCCCTAGTTGGAGAATCTGGAACCGGGGGACACAGTTTCAAAATAAGGGGGAAGTCATTTAAGATCGGTCTCGGAGGAGACATTTCTTTACTCAGAGGGTTATGAATCTTTGGAATTCTCTACCCCAGAGGGCTGTGGGAGCTCAGTCATGGTGTGTTTAAAGCAGAGACTGACAGATTTCTAAATAACAATAACACAAAGGGATATGGGGATAGTGTGGGGAAAAAGGCATTGAAGTGGATGATCAGCCGTGGTTGTATTGAATGGTGGAGCAGGCTCAACGGGCTGAATGGCCAAGTCCTGCTCCTATGTTCCAAAATTACAAAGATAGGCAGGAATGTAAATTGTGAAGAGGACATAAGGAGGCTGCCAAGTAACATAGATCAGTTAAATGAGTGGGAAAATGTTAGTGGGAATGAATCCGAAAGAATCACTCGACACTCGGGTCTGCACCAATCGTCAGTTTATTGAGGTTACACCGGCAGGGAATGAGTCACAGAGCGATACAGATACATCTCCGCCGAACAAATAAAATCAGCGATCTTTATACCATTTCAAACAGTTACTCCGCCCATCTCGGCTGGACTCAATCCAATCATAGTGATTATAGATTACATATATTGACCTTTAGAACCAATGAAATTGGATATTGGGCAGCAAGGACCTGTGTGATCATATCATGGACACTTGGGGGGGGGGGGGGGGGTGTGGAGAGTTACTCATGGTCTTATGACATCTTCCAGACCCCCTTATCAACCACCCCTGGGTCTTTTTCTTTCATTAAAAAACATAAAATTAGAGTACCCACTTCTTTTTTCCAATTAAGGGGCAATTTAGTCTGGCCAATCCACCTACCCTGCACAACTTTGGGTTGTGGGGGTGAGACCCATACATACGGGGAGAATGTGCAAACTCCACACGGACAGTGACCCAAGGACGGGATCGAAGCTGGGACCTTGGTGCCGTGAGATAGCAGTACTAACCACTGTGCCACATGGACAGATTTCTGATTTTCTCTCCTTGATTTAAGGTACTGGTCTGTGGTTCCCCATTTTCTCTCTCCCTCCTTAAATATTGGGGTTACATTTACCACCTTCCAATCTGCAGGAACCACTCCAGAATCTATAGAATTTAGAAAGATGACCACCAATGTATCCACTATCTCCACAGCCGCCTCTTTCAACACTCTGGGATGTAGAGCAGCAGCTTTTGGAGATTTATTAACTTTCAATACCATTCATTTCTCCAGTACTACTTTTTTACTAATACTAATATCTTTTAGTCCCTCGTGCTCACTAGTCCCTTAGTTCTCTCGTGTTTTGGGGACAATTTCTGTCTCCATGAAGACAGACACATTGTTTAGATTCTTTGCCATTTCCTTATTCCCCCTTGTAAACTCTCCTGTCTCTGCCTGGAATGGACCCACATTGGTCTTCGCTAATCTTTTTCTTTTCACATACTGATCGAGGATATTCATTGATTTTTATGTTTCTCGCCAGTTTGCTCTCACATTCTATTTTCTCTTTTATCAGTTTCTTGGTCCTTTGCTGAATTCTAAAACAAGTTCCCAATCCTCAGGCTCACTACTATTTTGGCCACTTTATGAGTCTCTTCCATGGATCTAAACTTTCCTTGTTAGCCATGGTTGCACCACTTTTCCTGTTGACAGTTTTGTTCCTCAAAGCAATCTAATTTAATGTCAATAGGTAATAATTCCTGAAATGCTGGCGATTGCATATCTGCCATTGTATCTTTTATTGTCATTTCCTAGTCTACCATAGACAACATGCCCCTCAGCTTGACAGTTTTCTTCTGTGAGAAACACCCAGATAAAATAATCAAAAGAACCACGTGACCACCATTGTCCATCTCTATGGCAACAAGCATAATTTAGGGGGTTCCAAACAGAAATGTGATCTAAATATATTCTTACACCCTTTCACTCTGTGATCCTTGTGAAATTTGAAGCCAAGTATTTGCCACAAGGCTCAAGAGCATCAGCCCACTGGAGGCAAAGTCGTGAGACCGGCCAGTCCAGCAGAACGAAACACTCCGACCCTCCCCATTGACCAACCTTGAACACAATGCAATCTGTGGTGTAATTGAGAACAGAAACAATAACAGCAGAATCCAACCCCTGTAATCAATTGTGAACTTGCTGGTGTCTCAGCAGGTGTGATGAAACATAGAATCCCTTCCCACATTGAGTGCAGGTGAACGGCCTCTCCCCAGTGTGAACTCGCTGGTGAGTCTGCAGGTTGGATGAATCACTGAATCCCTTCCCACACTGAGAGCAGATGAATGGCCTCGCCCCAGTGTGAACTTGCTGGTGTCTCAATAGGTGGGATGAATCACTGAATCCTTTCCCACACTAAGAGCAGGTGAATGGCTTCTCCCCAGTGTGAATTCGCCGGTGTTTCTGCAGGTTGGATAATTGAGTAAATCCCTTCCCACACTGAGAGCAGGTGAATGGCCTATCCCCAGTGTGAATTCGCTGGTGTCTCAATAGGTGGGATGAATCAGTGACTCCCTTCCCACATTGAGAGCAAGTAAATGGCTTTGCCCCAGTGTGAACCCGCTCGTGAATCTGCAGGTGAGATAACTGAGAGAATCCATTCCCACATTGAGAGCAGGTGAATGGTCTCTCCCCAGTGTGAACTCGCTGATGTTTCTGCAGAGTGGATGAACGACTGAATCCCTTCTCATAGTGAGAGCAGGTGAACAGTTTCTCTCCAGTGTGAACCCGCTGATGTGTCTTCAGGCTGGATCACTCAGTGAATCCCATCCCACACACAGAGCAGGTGAACAGCCTCTCCCCAGTGTGAATGCGTCGATGAGCTTCCAGCTCTGATGGGAATCTGTAGCCCTTCCCACAGTCCCCACATTTCCACGGTTTTTCCATGTTTTGGGTCTCCTCGTGTCTCTCCAGGTTGGACAATCAGTTGAAGCCTCGTCCACACACAGAACACGTGTACGGTCTCTCCCCGCTGTGAATGGTGTGATGTTTCTCCAGGCTGTGTAACTGGTTAAAGCTCTTTCCACAGTCAGTGCTCTGGAACACTCTCACTCGGGTGTGTGTGTGTCTCCAGTCACACTGATGTTTAAAAGCTTTGAAGCTGACAGATCGGACAAACATTTCTCCTTCTAGATTTAAATTCTGATGAAATTCAGGTCTCAAGGAAGCGAATGACTCTGTCAGATTGAGACATACGTTTGAGATTTCTGTCTGTAATTCCTCCTCTTCTAATATCCTGTAAAAACAATTTACAAAATACATCACTGTCAGTACAGGATAGAAATTCAGAACAGACAATTAAATTCCAGTTTTCTGGAACATTTCTCCTTTCTCATTCCCTAAAAGCTGTAAATCTCCATCCCACACACTCTCCCTCCATTCTCACTCTGCTGTATCTAATATTCACCCTCCCAATTCTCCTGAAGGTGCTGATTCAGGCTGATTGACAGATCCATGCTCACTGCTTCCTGTCCTGGGCATAGAGGTCATATCAAATAGGAGCTGCAGTCGGCCATTTGGGCCTGTTCAACCATTCAACGAGATCATTGGCCGATCTATCTCAGCACCATTTTCCCACACTATCCCCCACATCCCTCGATATCTTTAATATCTAGAAACCTATCAATCTCGGTCTTGAAAATAATTGATGACGGAGGCTCCACGGTCTCTGGGGTAGAGAATTCCAAAGGTTCACCACATCCTCGAGTGAAGAAATCCCTCCTCATCTCAGCTTTCTCCTCATTTTCCTGCCTGTTCCCCATAACCCTCGACTCTCTCGTCAATCAGAAATCTGTCCCGGGGGGAGAGTATCCCGTAATACGGCCATGGGAGTAGCTGCTATTCCACAGGTTCTAGTGTCACTCGCCTATAATCCATCATTTATCCTGATTGCCCGGCACTCATCTACCTAATCCTTGAATTAATATTTGTCGTCATGTCCCTGGAACGTTTCGGGATTACGTTTGGTAAGATTATGCTGAAAAGCATCAAGAAATCCGTTGATAAAAGAGTGCAGGCGGATTCAGTGGGGGTGGAGCCACCATTTCAACATGGGGCCTGACCCTCAGGAGGTCCCTCGACCCCGCGCTCTCTGGGACTCTCTCAGAGGCATTGAAAATGATGACTGGCGACATTCTCCGTGTTATTGACCAGAGGCTGAGTGAGCTGACTCAATATCTGTGAGCTCATGAGGCCGAGCTGTAAAACACCATGAAGAGGCTCGATGATCCGGAGGAGAGAATCTTGAACGTTGAGCAAGATGCCTCCTCGGCATCTCCTCAATTCTTGGAAAACCGGCCGAGTGCTGTGGTGGACACCTGGAAGACTTGGAGAACTGAGGGTCAGAGAAAGAACATCCGAGTCGTCGGCCTGCCGGAATAGGTGTAGAGGGTAATGTTCCCGTTAGGTTCTGGATCCTGTCTTTGACGCCGAGGGATAGTTTCCAACCCAGACCTGTAATCATTCATTTCCACAACTTGAAAGATCACCAGTCGGTCCTGGAGATGGGTAAGGTGAGGTGGGACCTGGCTCCATGAGGGAGTGAGGATTTCCTTCTTCCAGGACTTTCCGGCAGCCACACAAACGAAGCATCGGGGCTTTCAGAAAGTATTTCCCAAGGTGCCACATCAAAGGTCACTGCACAACAAAGGAGCTCATGGTGTTGACTAGAGGGCAGCATATAGAGGATTGGTTAGCTCACAGGAAGCAGAGAGTGGGTATAAATGGGTCATGTTTGGGTTGGTAAGATGCGACAAGTGGAATGTCACAAGGATCAGTGCTGGGCCCTCAACTATTTACAATCTATATTAATGAGTTGGATGGGGTTAAATTTGCTGATGACACAAAGAGGGATTGGAAATTAATTTGCCAAGTGGACTTCAGGAGAATGCAAAGCGCAACAAATAGATTAAGTGAGTGGGAGCAAATTGACAGATGGAGTATAATTTGGGAAAATGTGAACGTGTCCACTTTGGCAGGAAGGATTAAATAAAACATTATTTAAATGGAGAGAGATTACAGAACTCTGAGGTACAGATGGATCTGGGTGTCCTGGTACAGGAATCACAAGTTAGTTTGCCGTGTTATGACACCCTGGGCTAGTGCGCGGTCAATTCCAGCCCCACGTGCACTAGTCACAGCACTAGTGAATTAACCAATAATTCTTATAAAAATACCCTATGTCTTTGGCCCTTGGCTGCCCAATAATCAGTCACCATTGTTGCAAATGTAAATACGATTACTGTTTATTTATAACGAGAACAATAATAAAATATGCAGCAAACACAACTGATTAACTATAAGCCAATTCCTAATTCCCACTTTAACCTGCCCCCAGCCTCTATATACACACACACATAGACAGACAAACACAGAGGGGTGGAAAGGGATAAAATCAAAAGTGAAATAAATTATTTTTTTCAGATGATGGTTTTTAGCACACTTTGCTTCACAGCAAGCTTGCAGGTTAAAGTCTTTAGTTTACAGCCTGTACTGATCTCTGTAGATTAATTTGTTCAGGTGCTCTGTAGTTTAGAAATGCAGTACTCACACTTTCTGGAGAGGCACCTCATCTCTGTTCAAACTTTTCTTGCAGTTTGTGGTTTGTATTTGGGTCTCCATGGTTTCAGGAATACAGCACCCACAGGCTATCCGGGAAGAGAGATAGCATTCACAGCTGCCTTCTGGAGAGAGAGTTAGTCAGTTCTGCCTCGTGTTGCTAGAATCAAACTGCAAGCTTGGGACTCTGAAAAACATCCCAGTGTGATAGGATTCAATCACCGCCTGTTACCTAGGAGCACAGCCTTTTGGGCCAATTCATTGGCCACCAGCGAATCAATCAAACCGAGTCCCAACCCCAATTCTTACACTGGTGCCTAAAGGTCTGCAGCTCCAGTTTAAACCAGCACAGACTCCTGGATTCTTCTGCTTGAATTAAAGATACAGGCTGCTTGCCTTAAAATGACTTGTCCATTAATCATCCATGGACCAAAAATGTAACGGCAAAAATAAAAGAAAGGGGAAATAAGGTTATGAAAAGGAAGGGCCCTTACAGCCGGTACAGCAAGTGATGAGGAAGGTGAATGGAATATTGTTGTTTATTGCAAAGGGACTGGAATATAAAAGTTGGGATGTTTTGCTGCAGTTGTACAGGGCCTTGGTGACGCCATGGGCTGGATTCTCCACTGGCGAGATTCTCTGTTGCGCCGGCAGCGCACCCACGCCCGGGGATTTCCAGACGACGAGCTGGCAACAATGGGAAACCCCATTGGCCACTGTTGGTGGGGGCGCCTCAGGATGGAGAATCCCGCCCCATATTTAGAGCACTGTGTACAGTTTGGGTCTCCTTATTCACAAATTAGATAATTGCATTAGAAGCAGTTCAGAGGAGGTTGACTCCCAGATTCTGGAATGAGGGGGTTATCCTCTGAGGAAAGGTTTGACAGGTTGGGCCTGTATCCATTGCAGTTGAGAAGAATGAGAGATGATCGTATTGAAGCACATGAGATCCTGAGTGGAATTGACAGAGAGAATGCGGAGAGGATGTTCCCCCTTGTGGCAGAGACTAGAAATAGGGGAGACCCGGTTAAAATCTGAAAGGTCCGAGCAGCCCCTCAGTTCAAGGGTAATAAATTCTGGTCCAGCGACTCCCACATCCTATTAAGAATTTACAAGACTCTCCACAAATCCTCACTCAATTTCACTCCATTATTGTCCAGTTCTGGCTCCGCCTGGGGTAACATCTACTCGATAATTTCTTCTTGTGCGGTGAGTTCTAGGTTACTGGTGCATAAGGATAGATGCTTCAAACAACAGATCAAACATGGATGTGAAAGATTTTCCAACTCCCTCTCTACCCCACGGCCAAATTGTGGACAGTTCTTACTCAGCATTATTTCTCCCAAGCCCTTCATTGTCCCATTATCGCTTTAATTTCACTCCCACTTTGCCCGTGTCCAGTGTGTTTAATTCTATCCGGATTGTTTTAAAGTCAGTTTCTCTCTGGAGTGTGTGTCAATGTCTTGATGATGTCACAATGGTGTCTCAATCCCCCGGCCACATTAACCATTTCATCTCCTGCTGTGTCTCCAGTAGCTGTGTGTTTGGGACCCGGTCTTCAGTCCATTTCACCATGAATTTAGGCTTGTTATTTTTCACATGTAACAAATCACATCTGCACACCCACACCGGGATCCCAAAATCATGTCACATATTCTTAACTCTCAGATGCGCTGAAGATCAAAGCGAGTGTCTGTCTTTCTTATCTCCCCTGTTATGGTGCTGATATTTCATGTCGTGGCCGGGCTTTCAAATGTGGATTTCTTTAAAACAAAATTCATGGGCCAGGATGTAAATATTTCCAGGAGAAAGCGATCAATTTATTCATCCCATCTAAACATTCCAGACTTTAACTGGAACACAGGTGGAGACCAGATTGATATAGGTTTGCCTTTCAGTAGTCAATGGTCAGACACCCTGTACCATTTGCCAAACTGGACTATTTGACGAACTGCGTGTTTTAATTAACATCCCTCTTTCCTCCAGTTGCTCTACTGTGGGTAAAATCCCTTCGGTTGGGGACGGGTTGATGGGTATTGTTTGGTACACGGTGGAACATTACCAGTGAATGATGCTGGTTCCATCTGTAATTGGCCACAATCATTCTTATCTTTTGCCACATTGGATGGTCATAAAGCTGATCTTTCCTGATGGTTCTGATTGACCATGTTACTGTCCCATTTTCAAAGCTTAAGGGAGAATTCAATTAGAATAAAATATCCAGACCCAGAATAGCCGGGTCCACTGGGCCTATCCAGACTGAAGATATCAGAGAGAGAGGGAGCGAGAGCGAGATGACTGGTGGTTTAATCTGAGGGTCACCACACCTCAGGCGAGGGGCAATGTTGAGAAGGTGGACCCTTCATGGATAACCTCAGCCAGTACGACAGTTGCACCCCAGCTATTGGAGTCACTCCGCATCATGAACCAGCCATCCAGCCAACTGAGCTAACTGACACCCCCCCCGTAGATGAATAATAATGCCTTAAAATATTAGCTATTGCCTGTCTCCCATCATACCATTTAATGCAGTTTCCCAGTCTACCTCAGACAACTTGCCCCTCATACCCTGATTGGATGTTCACCCAGATAAATTAAACAAAAACATGGAACCACCAATGCCCATCTTCATGGTAATGTGGCAGGATTTAGAGGGATCCAAACAGAAATGCAAACTGAATATCTTCTCACTTCCAAACACCCCTTCACTCTGTGATCCTTGTGAAATTTGAACCAAGGTAGTCGCAACAAGGCTCAAAGAGCGTCAGCCCTCTGGAGGCAAAGCCATGAGACTGCCAAGTCGAGCAGAGCAAAACCCTCCGACCCTCCCCATTGACCAACTGACAGAATGAACAAAATGCAGTCCAGGATGTAACTGAGAGCAGAAACAATAACAGCAATAGCCCCTGTAATCACTTGTGTCTCGGCAGGTATGAGGAAACACTAAATTCCCTACCACATTGAGGGCAGGTGAACGGCTTCTCTCCAATGTGAATTTGTGGTGTGACTTCAGACTGGATAACTGAGAGAATCCCTTCCTACACTGAGAGCAGGTGAATGACCTCTCCCCAGTGTGAACTCTCTGGTGTGTCTGCAGGTGGGATGGAACACTAATTGCCTTCCCTTACTCAGAGAACGTGATTGCCTTCTCTCCACTATGAACCCGCAGATGTGTCCGCAGGTTGGATGAATCACTGAATCCCTTCCCACACTGGGAGCAGGTGAACGGTCTTTCCCCAGTGTGAATTCGCTGGTGATTCTGCAGGCTGGATAACTGAGTGAATCGATTCCCACACTGAGAGCAGGTGAATGGCCTGTCCCCAGTGTGAACTTGCTGGTGTGTCCGCAGGTTGGAGAACTGAGTGAATCCTTTCCCACACTGGGAGCAGATGAAAGGTCTCTCCCCAGAGTGAACTTGCTGGTGACTCTGCAGGTGGGATAACTGAGTGAATCCCTTCCCACACAGAGAGCAGGTGAACGGCCTCTCCCCAGCGTGAACCCGCTGATGTGTCCGCAAGTTGGATGATTTACTGAATCCCTTCCCACACTGGGAGCAGATGAACGGTCTCTCCCCAGAGTGAACTCGCTGGTGACTCTGCAGGTTGGATAACTGAGTGAATCCCTTGCCACACTGAGAGCAGGTGAATGGCCTCTCCCCAGTGTGAACTCGCTGATGTGTCTGCAGATTGGGTAACTGAGTGAATTCCTTCCCACACTGAGAGCAGGTGAACGGCCACACCCCAGTGTGAATTTGCTGGTGTGTCTTAAGGCTGGAGAACAGAGTGAATCCCTTCTCACACATGGAGCAGGTGAATGGCCTCTCCCCAGTGTGAATTCGTCGATGAGTCTCCAGCTGTGATGGGAATCTGTATCCCTTCCCACAGTCCCCACATTTCCACGGTTTCTCCATGTTTTGGGTCTCCTCGTGTCTCTCCAGGTTGGACGATCAGTTGAAGCCTCGTCCACTCCACACAGAACACGTGTACGGTCTCTCCCCGCTTAAATGGAGCAATGTTTTTTCAGGCTGTGTAACTAGTTAAAGCTCTTTCCACAGTCAGTGCTCTGGAACACTCTCACTCGGATGTGTGTGTCTCGGTGCTTTTCCAGTCACACTGATGGTTAAAATCTTTTGAAGCCAACAGATTGGGCAAACATTTCTCCTTCTAGATTCAAGGGCCGATGATATTCAGGTCCCAAGGTGACTCTGTAAGACCAAGATGTGACAATTGAGATTTCTGTCTGTAATTCCTCCTCTTGCAATATCTGTAAAAGAGGTTTACAAAAGTCAACACTCAGTACAGGATAGAAATTCAGAACAGAGAATTCTAGTTTCTATGGAACATTCCTACCTCTCATTCCCCAATACCTCGTCTCCAATACCTATTCCCCATACCTAGTCTCCAGGGAGCGGACTCGGAGGGATGGAGTTTCGGAGCTGTGAGGACAAAAACCTTATCTCGGGGATTCACAGCCGAGTCTCCAGGGAGCGGACTCGGAGGGGCAGGGTATCGGAGCAGTGACTGTAGGAAGGATGAGCTAGCTGACCACTGCACCCTGGTACAGGAGGCTATCCAAGCGGGGGGAGGAAGTGGTAGTTGTCGGGGATTTTATAATTAGGGGAACTGATAACATCCTTTGGAAGCAGGGCCGAGAGTCCCACATGGTATGTTGCCTGCCCGGTGCCAGGGTGAGGGGCATCTCTAACCGGCTTGAAAGGATATTGGAGAGGGAGGGGGAGGATCCAGTTGTTGTGGTTCACATTGGGACAAACAACATCAGCAAGACTCGGAAAGAGGACCAGTGTTGGGAATATCATAAACTAGGAACAAAATTAAAGAACAGGTTCCCAAGGATTATAATCTCTGGATTATTCCCCGAGCCACGTGCAAATTGGCATAAGGATGAGAAAATTAGGGAAGTAAACTCGTGGCTAAAGGAGTGGTGCGGGAAAGAGGGGTTCCATTTCATGGGGCACTGGCATCAGTACTGGGACAGGAGGGATCTGTACCGTTGGGACGGTCTCCACCTGAACCGATCTGGGACCAGTGTCCTCGTGAAAAGGATAAATAGGGAGGTCACAAAGACTTTAAACTAACAAATGGTGGGGGAGGGGGAAGAGTTCTCAGCGGAACTCAATACAGTTCCAAAAACAAGTAGCAGGACGGTCTGGACTGGGTACCAAATATACCGGTTATAAAGTTTACAGGAGGGACGGAGAATATGGCAGAGGGGGTGGAGTAGCCTCACTGATTAGAAATACTATCACCTCAATAATGAGGGAGGATATAATGAGGGGAAGCATCCAGCGGAGACCATGGGCTGGATTCTCCGTCGGCAGGATCCTTCGCTTCGCCGGCAGCGCGCTGATGCCCGCGGATTTCCCAACGGCATGGGTGTGCCCACAACGGGAAACCCCATTGGCCGACGGGATGGAGAATCCCGCCCCATATGGGTGGAACTGAGGAACAAAAAAATCTAAAACTGTAATGGGTGTTGTGTATCGACCGTCGAGTGGCAGTTCTGAGATGCTAGATTGTATAAAGGCAGAAATTAGGCGAGTGTGTAGCAAAGGCAGAGTAGTATTAATGGGGGATTATAACTGACACAGATTGGGAGAGGCAGACAAGCACCTGCCAGAAAGGGAGTGAATTTCTGGAATGTGTCCGGGATAGTTTCCTGCAGCAATATGTTCCAGATGTAACAAGGGGACAGGCAATATTAGATTTAGTTGTGAGTAATGAGCCCAATTTAATTAGTAGCCTAACTGTGCACGAACATTTATCAAATAGTGATCACAACATTATTGAATTCAGTGTAGTGTTTTAAAGTGAAAAGCACGTTACAGACAGTAGAATTTTAGACTTGGGTAAGGCTGACGTTAACGGGATGAGACAGAGACTGTCCACGGTAAACTGGGGAGATCTGTTAATGGGTCAAACAACTGAAGATCAGTGGAGAATATTTAAAGAAACATTTAACGAGATACAGAACAAGTATATACCCCTGAGAGGAAAAGGCTCCACTTCACAAACAAAAAAGGAGCCAGGGACAAATAAGAGGTTAGGGACAGCTTAAAACTAAAAGAAAGGGTGCAAAAAATACAAGACACAGGACAGATACGGACGAATAGGATAGGTACAAGGACCAGCAAAGGGTCATAAAGCAGCTTGCAAGAGCGACTGAAAGGGATTATGAAAGGAAACTCGCAAGGGACATCAATATCAATGAGAAGAACTGTTTAGTTATATAAAGGGAAAGCGGGTGTGAAGAGCAATGTAGGCCCAGTGAAAGCTGAAAATGGAGATATTGTCAGTGATAATGGGGGAATGGCAGACACGCTGGACAATTACTTTGCCTCAGGATTTACAGTTGAAAAGGCGGATAACTTGCCAGAAATTAATAGTCGATAGAGGACAAGGACTTAATACAATTAACATAACGATACCATCACTAATTAGGAAACTAATGGAACTAAAGAGTGACGAATCCCCAAGACCTGACGGTTTCCATCGAGGGTGTTAAAGGAAGTCGGGGAGGACATTGTAGATGCTCTAACTAGAATCTCCCAGAGTTCCCTAGATTCAGGAGTAGTCCCTCTGGGTTGGAAAATTGCACTTTTTGAAGCGCGGATACACCAGCGAGTTCACACTGGGGAGAAGCCATTCACCTGCTCTTAGTGTGGGAAGGGATTCATTTTTTAAGAAGGGTGAAAGGGGAAAAACAGGGAATTACAGACCAGTTAGCCGAACACAACATGGTAGCACAATGGTTAGCACTGTTGATACATAGCGGCAGCAACCCAAGTTCGATTCCCGCCTTGGGTGACTAAGTGTGGAGTCTGCACGTTCTCCGCCGTGTCTGCATAGGTTTTATCCTGGTGCTCCCACAAGTCCCAAAAGACGTGCTTATAGGTGAATCGGACAGAGGAATTCAGTCCCTCAGTGTTAATGTAAGCCTACTTTTGAGACTAATAAAGATTATTGTTATGAACATCTATGGTGGGGAAACTGCTGTAATGTATAATTAGGGGTGGGGTAACTGAACACTTTGAAAAAACTTTGTTTGATCAGGGATACCAGCCTGATTTATTTTACTGAATTTTTTGAGGAGGTGACTGAGGTCGAGGACAGGGGAATGTCTATGGATGTCATTTATATGGACTCCCAGAAGGCATTTGATAAAGTCCCACACAAAAGACTGTTAGCTGAGGTGGAAGCCTTCGGAGTTGAGGGCAAATTATTGACACGGTTAGGAAATTGGTTGAGTGGCAGGAGAGTGTGGGGATATGGGTATTTAATAAGATACAATGAAGAGTATAACACCGAGTTGTAGAGAAAACAAAACTTATTTTATTTAACATTAACTATATACACAGCTCCAGTTGCTGAGTTAGGAGAGATTACTTGAATTTGACCTGTTGCACTTTTCAGGATTAAATTCAATTTGCCACTGTTCTGCCATCGAACCAGCCCGTCCATATCATCCTGTAATCTGAGGCGTTCCTCACCATTTCCCACACCCCCAATTTTTGTGTCATCTGCCATCCTATCATATCTCCAACATTCACATCCAGATCATTGATGTATGCTCCGAACAACATGGAACCCAACACCGATCGCAGTGGAACACCACTGGACACAGGCTTCCAGTCACAAAGACAATCTTTGACCATCTCCCTCTGCCTGCTGCCAGGAAGCCAATTTTGGTATCAATTTGCCCTGGATCCCGTCTTGACCAGTCTCCCATGTAAGACCTTGTCACAAGTCTTACTGAAGTCGATATGGGCTACATGTGGGCGTCACAGTGGGTAGCACTGTTGCTCCATAGTTCCATGATTCCAGGTTCAATTCCCGGCTTGGGTCACTGTCTGTGTGGAGTCTGCACGTTCTCGCCGTGTCTGTGTGGCTTTCTTCCGGGTGCTCTGGGTTCCTCCCACAAGTCCCGAAAGACGTGCTTGTTAGGTGAATTGGACATTCTGAATTTTCCCTCCATGTACATACAGGGGCTGGTTTATCACAGGGCTAAAGAGCTGGCTTTTAAAGCAGATCAAGGAAGGCCAGCAGCACGGTTCAATTCCTGTACCAGCCTCCCCGACCAGGCACCGGAATGCGGCGACTGTGGGATTGTAAGCAGTGTTAATGTAAGCCTACTTGTGACAAAATATATTATCAACTGCACTCCCCTCAACTACACACCTCGTCATATCCTCGGAAAATTCAAATGAAATAGAATCCACAGAATCCTTCTGCACCGACCCTCCGATAGAGCATGCTACCCAGGTCCACTCCCCCTCTCTATCCCCTTAAACCCATCTACCTTTTGGACACTAAGGGGCAATTGATCATGGCCAATCCACCTATCCTGCACATCTTTGGACTGTGGGAGGAAACTGGAGCACCCGGAGGAAACCCACGCAGACATGGGGAGAACAAGCAAACTCCACACAATGTAGACCATAGATCTCTTCCTTTCCAACCCCCCACCGTCTTCCTTCAAACCAACTTTTTCCTTCTGATTTCCTGCTTTCAGAGACCCAAACTTTAAAGAGTCATAGAGTTTTACAGCACAGAAAGATGCCCTTCAGCCCATCGTGAAAATGCTGCCTGTTCAGCCATTGCACATCAAAGATGAAAAGAGAGAGCAACAGTTTAGCACTTCATGAAGACACATAGCCATTTGATCTGTCCCTCACTGCCACCAGCTCAGATACAACACTGCACAAACTTAGCAGCCACGATAGAGTTGGGATCAGCTGTGGTGAAACACTGGAACTGGATCCAGGTCAGGGTGAAATATAGTTTGCTTGCCAGTTCACTGGATGGTGAGATCAGAGATGGGTTCTGCTATGGGTGGACTCAGATAAGGATTTTAAGAGGCACTGATGAGGGTGTACATTGAGATGCTGAGTGGATTGGCTGTCTTGTCAGACAGTCAGTCCCCTTCACTGCCAAGCAGCATGTAGAGGTCTGACTCCAAGTCTCCAAATTGGCAGAGGACATTGTGCAGAACGTGCCCTGTCCACAACCTCAGCTCCATCTCCTTGTTCTGGTGCAGAACCAGAGGCACTGCTAGTGCTGCTCACAAACCTGTTACAGCCTTTGTTTGGGTCGGTCTTTATAAGACATAATCTCCCTTTGACAAAGCTATGCTGACTATCCTTGATTAATTCTTGCCTCCGCAACAGAGATTAATTCTGTCCCTCAGAATATTTATTTCCTGACCACTCATGTTAAACTCACTGGTCTGTAATCTCCTGGATTTTCCCTACTTCTCTTGAATAATGGAACCACATTATCTGTCCTCCTTCCTCTGGCACCGCTCCTGTGACCAGAGATTTGAAAATTATTCTCAGAGCCTCTGCAATCTCCTCCCTTGCGGCCCACAGCAGCCTGGGAAACATTTCATCTGGGCCTGAGGATTTAAACAAGTCACCATGTGACGGTGAGAATGAGAAAATAAATGTAATGGGGAGAAAAGGAAGTGTTTTACTTACAGGAGTTAGAGGAAATTTCAGTCTGTGTGAAGCTGAAGGAACAGCAGCTTTGCTGGGCAGACAGTGAAGGAAACTCCGTGCAGCCACTGACATGGGTCCCAAACTCTGATTGGCTGGAGGATCAGCGCCTGTCCAATCCTCCACAAGTTTCTATTGGCCAATGTCACTCATGGAGACAATGAGGAAGCGGACTTTGGCGGGGATGTGACCTCTCTACGCTGAGCTGTTGTCCAATCCGGAGTATTTTGTTTCTGTGACTAGGGATGTTGCTCCCAATGGGAGACTGTGTGCTGGGAACGCCCCGCTGAGTCATTGTGACGTCGCACGGAGCCTTGCCTGAATCTCTGCTCCGCGGTGACGTTTCCGGGTTCCAGTGCGCAGGCCCGGCGGGCGCAGACGAGAGCCCCGCCCCCAATCGTTGTTTCCCCTACCTCCTGCACATCAGCAGATAAGGTTTCCAGGCAACCGTCTGACGCTTCCGGCCAGAGCGAGAAGCCGCTCGGTAATCTCCATCTCCACCTGCGCATGTCCAAGGGTGACAGGGAACTGCGCATTGCAGAGGAGAGCCCACCCTCTGACCTTCCTGCTCAGGTGTTCGCCAATGAGGAACTGGGAGGACCGGAAGGACTCTGGTCCTTTAGCTAATCAGAGCGCGGATTTTGTGTGAATGACCATGGAGCTTCATACAGACTGAAACTTCCTCCTGTCTCCAACATCTGTCAGTAAAACACTTTCTTTTCTCCCCCCTTTCCATTTCTTTTCTCATTCTCACCTTCAATTGGTCACTTGCAGCAACTGAAGGCAAAGGAAGTGAATCCAGGGAGGGTGCAGACTCTGCAAAGGTTGGCCCAGGTCTCTCTCTCTCTCCTTCTCTCTTAAAGGCATTGACATCCTTTGCTCCCTCAGCTTGACACATTTATTTGTCTGGCTAAAAGGACAGTCTCTTTCCTCATGTTCACAATTAAAGGGTTGGTTTCCCCAGAGATGGCTGACTATTAAGGGAACAGTAAATTAATATCAGACATAGAAATGTCCAGTGTTGGTAAATGGTACAGATTAGATATATTATCTATGGTTCTGTAAAGTACATTTATTATTTCTAGTTTTGTAACATTGCACTGTAGCTACATTATATATTTCCAGTCATCTCTTCCCTCAGAGGGTTGTTAATCTCTGGAATTATTTTCCCACAGGAACCAATGGAGTCTGGGGGTCATTGAATATATTCAAGGATGAATTAGACAGAATTATTTTTTTTGAATTTAAAGTGCCCAGTCTTTTTTGTCAATTGAGGGCCTCAGTTCCGGTCACCCGCTCGCCTGTGCGGTGGATAGAGCAGTTTCTTCAGCGGGGGGGGGGGGGGGGGGGGGGATTGTGGGAGCTGCGGCCATTACTTTTCCGGAGCCCAGTCTTCAACCTCCTGGGACTGGGCTGAAAAGTGAGGGGGTGGACATTGACCCCAACATGACACAAAGTGCATGTGGCTAGAAATTGGATTTGATTGTGACTCCTCCCCCCCCCCCCCCGCCCCGCCCCACCCATCCTCCAAACATCTTTTTTTTAATTTAAAGTACCCAATTCATGTTTTTCCCAATTAAGGGGCAATTTAGTATGGCCAATCCACTTACCCTGCACATCTTTGGGTTGTGGGGATGAGACCCACGCAGGCACGGGGATTTTGTGCAAACTCCACACGGATCGAACCTGTGTCCTCGGCGCAGTGAAACTAGATAGATTTCTGATTGATGAGGGAGTTGAGGGTCACGGGGAACAGGTAGGAAAATGGACTGAAAGTTAAGGTGAGGAGTGAATTCTTCACTTGAGGATGTGGTGAAGCTTTGGAATTCTCTACTCCAGAGGACTGTGGAGCCTCAGTCATCAAGTATTTTCCAGATTGAGATTGATAGGTTTTGAGATGTTGATGTCACCAAGGGATATGGGGGATAGTGTGGGGAAAAGGTGCTGAGGTATAGCGGCCATTGGGCTCATTATAGGGTTGAGCAAGTTCAGTGGGCCATATGGCTGACTGCAGCTCCTATTTGTTATGGTCACTGTGTCCAGGACAGGAAACCGTGACCATGAGTCTGTCAATCAGCCTGACTCAGCACCTTCAGGAGAATTGGGAGGATAAATATTAGATACAGCCGAGTGAGAATGGAGGGAGAGTGCGTGGGATGGAGATTTACAGCTTTTGAGTGGAAAGAACGTTCCATAGGAACCAGAATTGTCTGTTCTGAGCTTCTATCCTGTACTGACAGTGATAACCTTTGTAAACTCCTTTTACAGTATATTAGAAGAGGAGGAATTACAGACAGAAATCTCAAACATCACATCTTGATCTGACAGTCACTTGATCCCTTGGAGAACACACACCCGAGTGAAAGTGTTCCAGAGCACTGACTGTGAAAAGAGCTTTAATCAGTCACACAGCCTGAAAAAACATCGCAGCATTCACAGTGGGGAGAGACCGTACATGTGTTCTCTGTGTGAGTAAGGCTTCAATTGTCTCACCTGGAGAGACACAAGGAGACCCAAAACATGGAGAAACAGTGGAAATGCCAGGACTGTGGGAAGGGATTCAAAGCCTCATCTGCACTGGAAGCTCATCGGCACATTCACTCTGAGGAGAGGCCATTCAGCTGCTCTCAGTGTGGGAAAGGATTCAGTCTGTCATTCACCCTGCAAACACACCAGAGGGTTCACACTGGGGAGAGGCCATTGAACTGCTCTCGGTGTGGGAAGGGTTCAGACATTTATCCACCCTGCAGAGATATCAGCGAGTTCACACTGGGGAGAAACCATTCACCTGCTCTAAATGTGGGAAGGGATTCACTCAATTATCTAGCCTGCAGAGGCACAAGTGGGTTCACAATGGGGAGAGGCCGTTCATCTGCTCTGTGTGGGAAGGCATTCTGTGAATCATCCACACTGCGGAGACACCAGCGAGTCCACACCGGGGAGAAGCCATTCAGCTGCTCCGAGTGTGGGAAGGAATTCAATGAATTATCTAGCTTGACGTCCCACCGGCGAGTTCACACTGGGGAGAAACCGTTCTCCTGCTCTCAGTGTGGGAAGGAATTCTGTGTTTCCTCGTACCTGCTGAGACATCAATAAGTTCACAAGTGATTACAGGGATTGGATTCTGTGTTATTGGTTCTGCTCACAATTCCATTCAGGACTGCATTTTGTTCATTCTGGCACTTTGTGAAGTGGGAGGGTGTAGAAGCCAGGTATTTTGAATACAACTAGTATAGGTAAAAGATTGCTGTTTAAGCATAAATATTAAGCTCCAGTTTTAAATATCCATTTATACAGCATAATTCACTTTTACTGAGGTCCTTTGTTCTGGCAAATGCATATTTTCAAAGTCAGTGTGACATTCCAATTTGACACTGCTTGTGCTAATTGTCAAGGACAAGGACTGAATACCATAGCAACATGAAGGCACCATTGTTCACAATGCAGATAACAGCTAAGCTACCTTAAAACCAGTCTATTGCTGGTAAAGATTAGCAGAATATCACATTCCATAACATGAAGACATGAAACAATTAAAAGCTGATGTTGCACATTGAAGATGGACGGCTTGCCATCAAATCAAATGTGTTTGAGTCTAACCCAAACCAATTAGGATTATATTGGGGTGTGATTAGATGACTTAAGACAGATATGAAAGTGTATAACGGAAAAGTTTCCGCCCGCCATTTTAGTGTTGTCTGTCCTTAATTGCTGTCTTTAATTCTCTTAGTCTGTCTGTTAATGTGAGATGTCTTTTGGGGGTACTGTCTTTGTGTTAGTCTGTGTCAGTGATGTAGTGTACTTTTGTACTTTGAGTTTGAGTTTAGCTGAAGATTAGCTCTCTCTCTCTTCATGTTTCATTGCCAGACTTTGACCTTTTAAAAGTTACTTTCAAGCTGTCTGCCTAAGCAAAAAGATAATGCCTGTAATTCTCTGAAAGCTTCGAATTGTCTACGAATTGCCTTTTAAATGACTTTCAAATTTTAATCAAGCAACTACAAATAAAACAATTCTTTTTGGCACCTGAGAAGTTTTAACTGAAGTTTCTGCTGAGTCCCAGTATTCGCAAAGTGCTACTGGTAACTGAATAGCAGAAATGATATAAATTCCTTCAACTTTACACAGTCGAATAATACTAGGAATCCAACAACTTGGCATAGTCCAGAAATATTACAAATCTTACAACTTGTCGTATTGCGCCAGGACTTTGATTCATCAACTAAGCTTCCCCCAAACTTGGCGTAGTTCGGCAGGTTAAGATCCCTTCAAATTAAAGATTTCAACAATTGGCGAGCCAGCCAAGGTTAACATCCTATAAATTACAGATTCCAACAGAGGGTTGGAGGGTTTCTTTCTGCTGGACTGGCCGGTCTCACGACTTTGCCTCCAGTCGACTCCAGTAACAAGAAACATTAAAGATTCCATTAGGTCAAAGGAAGAGGCTCATTGATAGATTACAGATTTATTGCTTCACTGATTTATTGGTAACCTTTAAGAATTGATGCAGTATAATTCTGAAATTCAGTACACAGACAGAAAATGGAAAATCCACAAGGCAAAGTCATTGTTTCAGATAAAATATGAGAATTGCTGTACAACAATTTAATCTGTGTCCGAATCTAACACTGCTTCACAAAAAATTGCATAAAAGCCCTCGTAACGAATAAACCATTGTTCTAAAATACATCTAGTAACAAAAAAGTATTGCAGCCTTAGCAACAGAAACATTTACAAATATCGCAAAACCTTAGCAACAAGCAAGGTTAATGCAGAACACCATATCTTCATAGGATTGGTACACATGGCGGGAGCATGTAGACATTTAATTAATTTGATAGACATTAATGAATCTTAAGTAATGACCAATGCCTGGATAACAAATCATGCTCCAAGTGACAGAGAGTTATTTGAATAAATCAGGAAGCCTCAGCTGAGAATTTGAAACCAATAAGGGGTTCGACCATTGATAAGAATTTCTTAAGAATAAGTTCTCATAATTAAAGTTTGTTCTGTATTCATGCTTCAAGAAATTCTGAACCATCTATTGATTTCCTAATATTTTCTTATGTTTTTGTTTAATTCTCTTTATGATTTGATGTTTTATTTGTTCTAAGTTTTGATTCATTTTTATGTAAGAGAATCAAGGTGGATATTTAGCAATAAAATTGTATTTTTGGACACCTCCAATCAACCTGATCTTGGGCTGTTATTTGAAGATAAAGTAAGAGATCTTTTCACTCAAAGTTGCCAAACTAAGTATAACTCTAAGGATTAGAAACATGTCTTAGAATTCAGCAAAGGATGATCAAGGAACTCAAAGAGAAAATTGAATATGAGAGCAAACTGGCTAGAAACATTAAAAAAACGACAGGAAAAGCTCCTGTAAGAATGTGAAGAAGAAAAGATTAGCAAGGACCAATGTGGGTCCATTCCAGGCAGAAATAGGATAGTTTACAATGGGGTACAATGAAATGGCAGAGAAACTAAACAATGTGTGTCTGTCTTCATGGAGGACATGAAATTGGCCCAAAGACACGAGAGAACCAATGGACTAGTGAGCACGAGGAACTGAAGGAGATTTGTATTAGTTAAAAAATAGTACTGGAGAAATTAATGTGGTTGAAAGTTAATAAATCCCCAGAAGCTGATGCTCTACATCTCAGAGTGTTGAAAGAGGTGGCTGTAAAGATAGTGGATACATTGGTGATCATCTTTCAAAATTCTATAGATTCTGGAATGGTTCCTGCAGATTGGAAGGTGGTAAATGTAACCCCACTATTTAAGGAGGGAGAGAGAAGATGGGGAACCACAGACCCATTGGTCTGGCATCAGTAGGAGGGAAAATGCTATAATTTATTATAAAGGATGTGATAACATACGAATTAGGAGCAGGAGCAGGCCACTCGGCCCCTCGAACCTGCTCCACCATTCAATACGTTCCCGGCTGATCTGATTGTAACCTCAATTCCACATTCCCGCCGACCCCCCGATAACCTTGTTTAACCAGAATCTATCCAGTTCCGCTTTAAAAATATTCAAAGACCCTGCTTCCACTGCCCTTTGAGGAAGAGAGTTCCAAAGACTCACGATCCTCTGAGAGAAAAAAGTTCTCCTCCGCCTTAAATGGGCAAGTTATTACTTTAAAGTGACTCCAATTTCTAGATACTCCCACAAGAGGAAACATCCTTTCCACATCCACCCTGTCAAGGCCCCTCAGGATCTTATACACTTTAATCAATTCACCTAAACTCCATCGAACACAAGCCCAGCCTGTCCAATCATTCCTCATAAGACCAGCTTCCAATTCCAGGTATGAGTCCAGTAAACCTTCTCTGAACTGCTTCCAACACATTTACATCATTCCTTAAATGAGAGCAATACTGTACACAGTGCTCCAGATGTGGTCTCGCCAATGTCCTGTATAACTGAAGCATAATCTCCCTACTTTTGTATTCAATTCCCCTCACAATAAACAATAACATTCTATTAGCTTTCCTAATTTAAGGGCTATGGAGAGAGAGCAGGTAAATGGAGTTGAAATCAGCCATGATTGAATGGTGGAGTGGACTTGATGGGCCGAATGGCCTTACTTCCGCTCCTATGTCTTATGGTCTTATTACTTGCTGTACCTGTATACTCGCCTTTTGAAATTCATGCACTTGGACACCCAGATCCCTCTGAGTCTCAGAGCTCTGCAATCTCTCACCATTTAGATAATAATCTTTTTTATTCTTCTGGCCAACATGGACAATTTCACGTTTTCCCATGATATTCTCCATTTGGCAGATTTTTTCCCAGTCACTTAACTGATCTATATCACTTCGTAACCTCCTTACGTCCTCTTCACAATTTACTTTACTACCTATCTTTATATCATCGGCGCAGGAGTTGGCCATTCAGCCCGTCGAGCCTGCTCCACCATTCAATACGATCATGGCTGATCATCCACTTCATTGTCTTTTCCCCCACACTATCCCCATATCCCTTTATGTTATTGGGATTTAGAAATCTGTCAGTTGGGTGGTACAGTGGCTAGCACTGCTGCCTCACGGTACTAAGAACCTGGGTTCGATCCTGGCCCCGGGTCACTGTCCATGTGGAGTTTGCACATTCTCCTCGTGTCTTGTGGGTCTCAGACCCACAACCTAAAACGACGTGCAGCTGAGGTGAATTGGCCTCACTGCACTGCCCCTTAATTGGAAAAGAATAATTGGGTACTCTTGAATTTATTAAATAAAAAAAAAGAAATCTGTCAGTCTCTGCTTTAAACACACTCAGTGACTGAGCTTCCACAGCCCTCTGGGGTAGAGAATTCCAAAGATTCACAACCCGAGGAGTAAAGAAATGTCTCCTCTGAGACCCATCCTAAGTGGCTTCTCCCTTAGTTTGAAATTGTGTCCCCTGGTTCCAGACTCTCCAACCAGGGGAAATATCTCACCTGCACCCACCCTGTCTATTCCTTTATGGATGTTGTAAGTTTCAACGAAATCCCCTCTCATTCCTTGAAACTCTAGAGAAAAGAGGCCTAGTTTCCCCCAATCTCTCTTCATAGGACAGTCCTGCCAAACCCGGAACAAGTCTGGTGAGACTTTGTTGCTGTTCCTCTGTGGCAATACATTTCCTCAGGTAAGGGGAGTAAAACTGCACACATTACTCCAGCTGTGGTCGAAGCATTTCGTAATGATCGATGTCAAGGCCACCGGACGGTATTCATTGAGGCACATTGCCTGGTTCTTCTTTGGCCCTGGTACGATGCTGGTCTTCTTGAAGCAGGTAGGAACCTCAGAACGGAGTAGGGAGAGGTTGAGGATGTCCGCGAACACACCCGCCAGTTGGTCCGCGGAGGATCGGAGTGCACGACCAGGGATCCCGTCAGGACCTGTCGTTTTCCGAGGGTTCACTTTCAAGAAGGCCAATCTGACTTTGGACGCTGTGATGATAGGTATGGGTGTGTCGAAGGCTGCTGGGGCAGATGACAACGGTTTGTTGGTTTCCTGCTCGAAATAAGCATAGAATAAATTGAGTTCATCAGGAAGGGGTGCGCTGTTACCAAAGATTCTACTCGGCTTTGATGTTTTAGTCCATTGTGTTGTTTAAACCTTGCCACAATCGATGAGAGTCCATGATTCTAGCTTAGTCGGGTATTGTCTCTTGGCATTCCTGTTGGCTTTGCAGAGGTCGTACCTAGATGTTTTGGTATAGGTCAGGATCGCCTCTCTTGAACGCCTCAGACGTGCCCTTCCACAGGGAGTGAATCTCCCGATTAAACCATGGTTTCTGGTTGGGTAACGTACGTACTACCTTCTTTGACACACAATCTTCTACACACTTGCTGATGAAGTCTGTGGTGGTGCTGGCATACCCGTTTAGGTTAGCTGCTGTGTTCTTGAATATGGACCAGTCACTGACTCCAAACAAGTTGCGTCGGAGCTCTTCTGTTGCCTCAGACCAGCATTTGCACAACCTTCTTAACCGGATTCTCTTGCTTAGGTTTCTGCTTGTATGCCGGGAGAAGGAGCACCATCTTGTGGTCCGATTTTCCGAAGTGCTGTTGGGGGATGGAGCATCAGGCGCCCTTGATGTTTGCGTAGCAGTGGTCAAAGATGTTGGGGCCCCTGTTGGGACAGGAGATGTGTTGGTGGAATTTTGGCAGTACACTCGAGGTTGGCCTGGTTGAAGTCCCCGGCGACGATGAACAAGGTCTCCGGGTATTCTGCTTCATTGTTATTTATAGCGGTTACAATTCATCAAGCGCCTTCTTCACTTCCGCCTGGGGTGGGATGTAGACCGCCGTGATGATGGCAGAAGTGAACTCCGTGGAATGTAGTATGGACGGTACTTCACAGTCGGGTATTCCAGGCCCGGGGAGCAGCAGTTCGCCAGGGTCGCCACGTCCAAGCACGAGGAGGAGTAGGTGAGAAGAAAAATCCCTCCACCCACTCCATGTTCAGTCCTGGATGTGATGAACAGCAGGAATAACAGCAGAATCCAACCCGTCATCACTTGTGAACCCTTTGGTGTCTCAGCATGTTGGATGACTGAGTGAATCCCTCCCCACAGTGAGAGCAGGTGAATGGCTTCTTTCCAGTGTGAACTCGCTGGTGTGTCAACAGGGCAGATGAATCACGGAATCTCCTCCCACAATCAGAGCAGGTGAATCAAGTGTAAACTCGCTGGTGTCTCCGCAATGTGGATGATGTTTGAAACCTCTTTGTGCAGTGAGAGCAGCTGAACGGTCTCTCCTCAGTGTGAATGCGCTGGTATTCATCAGTACCTGAGAGCTTTTAAACCCACTCCCACAGTCGGAGCATTTATAGGGTCACTCGTTGCTGTGAGTGACATTGTGGCTCAGCAAGTGATGACCGAGTGAATCTTTTCCCAGTCGGAGAGGTGAACGGGCTCTCCCCGGTGTGACCTCGCTCGTGTTTCATCAGGTTGGATGAGGATCTAAACCTCTTTGTGCAATGAGAGCAGCTGAACGGTCTCTCCTCAGAGTGAACGCGCTGGTGGCACATCAGTAGCCAAGAGCTTTTGAAACCCCTCCTGCAGTCAGAGCATTTAAAGGGCCTGCTCTTGGTATGAGTGACATTGTGTTTCAGCAGGTTGGATAACTGAGCAAATCCCTTATCACACACAGTGCAGATGAACGGCTTCTCCCCGGTGTGAAGTCGCAGGTGTCTCTGCAGGTGGTGTAACTGAGTGAATCGCTTATCACACACAGTGCAGATGAATGGCCTCTCCCCGGTGTGAACTCTCTGGTGTCTCTGCAGGTTGCCAATGTCAGTGAATCCCTGTTCACACTGAGAGCAGGTGAATGGCCTCTCTCCAGTGTGAACTCCTTCGTGTCTCCGCAGGTTGCCAATGTCAGTGAATCCCTTTTCACACTGAGAGCAGGTGAAAGGCCTCTCCCCAGTGTGAACTCGTTCGTGTTTCCGCAGGTTGCCAATGTCAGTGAATCCCTTTTCACACTGAGAGCAGGTGAAAGGCCTCTCCCCAGTGTGAACTCGTTCGTGTTTCCGCAGGCTGCCAATGTCAGTGAATCCCTTTTCACACTGAGAGCAGGTGAATGGCCTCTCTCCAGTGTGAACTCGCTGGTGGCTCTTCAGGTTAGATAACTGAGTGAATCCCTTCCCACAGTCAGAGCAGGTGAACGGCCTCTCCCCAGTGTGAACTCGCTGGTGGCTCTGCAGGCTGGATAACTGAGTGAATCCCTTTCCACAGTCAGAGCAGATGAATGGCTTCTCCCCAGTGTGAACTCGTTCGTGTCTCCGCAGGTTGCCAATGTCAGTGAATCCCTTTTCACACTGAGAGCAGGTAAAAGGCCTCTCTCCAGTGTGGCTGCATTGATGCCTTGCCAGCTCGTGTGGGGCTGTGAATCCCATCCCACACACAGAACAGGTGAACGGCCTCTCTCCAGTGTGACTGCGTTGATGCCTTTCCAGCCCGTATGGAGCTTTGAATCCCTTCCCACAATCCTCACATTTCCATGGTTTCTCCATGGTCCGGGGGATCTTGCGTCTCACCACGTTGGACGATCAGTTGAAGCCTCGTCCACACACAGAACACCTATACAGTCTCTCCCTGCTGTGAATGGTGTAGTATTTTTTCAGGCTGTGTCACTGGTTAAAGCTCTTTCCACAGTCAGTGCTCTGTAACAGTCTCACACGGGTGTGTGTGTGTGTGACTCAGAGATTTTCCAGACACACTGATGTTTAAAATCTCTTGAAGCAGACAGAACAGACAAACATTTCTCCTTCTAGATTCAAAGGCCGATGATCCCAAGAATTGAGTGACTCAGTCAGTTTTTGACGTGATATTTAGTTTGAGATATCGGTCTCAAATTCCTCTCGTTCGAACTTCCTGCAAAGAGATTTTACAATGGTAATCAGTGTCAGTACAGGATAGAAACTCAGAACAGACAATTCTAGTTTCTATTGAACATTCTTTCCTCTCTCTTTCCCTGAAATGCTCTAAATCTCAATTGCACACACTCTCTCTCCATTTTCACTCTGCTGTATCTAATATTCACCCTCCCAATTCTCCTGAAGGTGCTGATTCAGGCTGATTGACAGATCCAAGCTCACTGCTTCCTGTCCTGGACACAGAGACCTGAAAATCTTCATGCAGGCTGCCAGACAGATATATGTCTATATTACTGGATGAAAAATGAGTGTAATATACAGACTGTATTCACTTACTTTCCCTCCCAATTTTCCTGAAGGTGCCGATCAACAAATCTAAACTCACTAAAACCTGTACAAGAGTAGAGAATCTCCATACAAGTACATTTACTGATTAGAGATAGGGAGATTCTGAGGAAGAATTTTATTTAGTCATGGAGTGGTCATGACAGGGAACTCACTGCCCACAAGGGTTGTGGAAGTCCAGATGATCAATAATTTAAAATAAAATAGGATGGTTACTTGAAGAAAATAAGCTTTCAGGTGAACAGGGATATCGAGGGGGAATGGGACTGACTGGATTGCTGTACAGAGAGTCAGCATTGACTTGAGTTACCAAATGGATTCTGTCAGTGCTGCAATGACTGTATGACTGGAAATATATAATGTAGGTACAGTACTATTTACAAAACTAGAAATAATAATACATGTATTTTATTGCAGAACCATCAATAATATCTACAATACATACCATATAACAACACGAGACATATCTCTGTCCATTATTAAATTTTTAAAAAATAATTTACGGGATATGGACAATGCTGGTTAGGCCGGCATTTATTACCCATCCCCAGTTGCCCTTCCGAAGTAGTGGTGAGCTGCCTTCTTGAACTGCTGCAGTCCTTGAGGTGTAGGTACATCTACTGTGCTGTTTGTTTTAAATTTGTTTTTTATAAATTTAAAGTACCCAATTAATTTTTTTCCAATTAAGGGGCAATTTTGCGTGGCCAATCCACCTACACTGCACATCTTTGGGTTGTGGGGGCGAAACCCACGTAAACAAGGGGAGAGTGTGCAAACTACACACGGATAGTGACCCAGAGCCGGGATTGAACCTGGGACCTCGGCGCCTTGAGGCAGCAGCACTAACCACTGCTCCACCATGCTACCCTACATCCCCTGTGCTGTTAGGGAGGGAATTCCAGGATGTTGCCCCAGGGACAGTGAAGGAACGGCAATATATTTCCAAGTCAGGGTGGTGTGTAACTTGGAAACAAACCTCCAGATGGTGAGGTTCCCAGGTATCTGCTGCTCTTGTCCTTCTAGATTGTAGTGGTCATGGGTTTGGAAGGTGCTGTCTGAGGAACCTTTATGAGTTACTGCAATGTATCTTGTAGATGGTATACACAGCTGCTACTGTTTGTCAGTGGTGGAAGGTTTTAATGTTTGTGGAAGGTGACACAATCAATCAGGCTGCTTTGTCCTGGATAGTGTCGAGCTTTTTCAATGTTGTTGGAGCTGCACTCATCCAGCAAAGTGGAGTGTATTCCATTACACTCCTGACTTGTGCTTGTAGATGTCTGGTGGGCAGGCTTTGGGGCATCAGATGGTGTGTTACTCACTGTAGGATTCCCAGCCTTTGACCTGCCCTGGGAGCTACAGTATTAATATGGCTAGTCCAGTTCAGTTTCTGATCAATGGTAACCTCCAGGATGTTGGTTGTGTGGGTTTCAGCGATGGGAATGCCACTGAATGTCAAGGGGTGGTGGGTAGATCCTCCCTTGCAGCAGATGGTCATTGCCTGGCACTTGTGTAGCACAAATGTAACTTGCCACTTATTAGGCCAAGCCTGGATATTGTCCAGGTCTTACTGAACTTGGACATGGACTGCTTCATTATCTGAGGAGTTGAGAATGGTGCTGAACATTGTGCAGTCATCCACAAACATCACCACTTCTCACCTTATGATGGAAGGAAGATCATTGATGAAGCAGCTGAAGATGTTTGGGCTGAGGAACTCCTGCAGTGATGTCTTGGAGCTGAGATGATTTACCTCCAATCACCACAACCATCTTCCTTTGTGCCAGGTATGACTCCAACTAGTGGAGAGTTATCCCCCGATTCCCATTGGCTCCAGTTTAGTGAGGGCTCCTTGATGCCATACTCGGTCAAATGCTGTCTTGATGTCAAGGGCAGTTACTCTCACCTCACTTCTGGCATTCAGCTCTTTCGTCAAAGTTTCAACTAAGGCTGTAATGAGGTCAGGAGCTGAGTGACCCTGGGGGAACCCAAACTGAGCGTCCAGGAGCAGGTTATTGTAGAATAAGTGCCGCTTAATAGCAACTTTGATGACTCCTTCCATCACTTTGCTGATGATGGACAGTAGACCTACAGAGAAGTAATTGGCTGAGTTGGATTTGCCCTGTTTACTGTCCCCTTAAATGTCAGTCATCTCCTGAGGAAACCAGCCCTTTAATTGTGAACATTAAGAAAGAGATCGTCCTTTTAGCCAGACAAATAAATGTGTCAAGTTGAGGGAGCAAAGGATGTCAATGTCTTTAAGAGAGAGAGAGACCTGGGCCAAGCTTTGCAGAGTCTGCACCCTCCCAGGATTCACTTCCTTTCCCTTCAGTTGCTGCAAGTGACCAATTGAAGATGAGAATGAGAAAAGAAATGGAAAGGGGGAGAAAAGAAAGTGTTTTACTCACAGATGTTGGAGACAGGAGTCTGTGTGCAGCTCAAGCTCATTCAGGGTTGGAGGAACAACAGCTTTGCTGGGCAGAAACCTCCATGTCCAGCTTCCGCATTGAGACAATGGGGGAGCTCTGATTGGCGGAGAAAAAGAGTCTTTCCGGTCCTCCAATCTTCCATTGGGCACAAGTCAGCGGTAAAGTCAGAGATATCGAGTTCACCCTGTACATGCGCAGATTCCCCTCGCTCTGAGACATGCGCAGTCCTGAGTTGGGGGGAGGGGCTGCACGCTCTGGTCTCAGCTGTCAGCCGGTTGCCTGGAAACCGTCTTGACGATGTGCTGGGGGAGGGAGAACAAAGGGTGGGGGCGGGGCTCACGTGTTCTCTCGCCGGGCGGGTGCGCTCAAATGCAGTGACGTCACTGCGGAATGGTTTTATTCCTATTATCTGATTTAGAGGACGAGCTCCTTTGTGATGTCACAATGTGGAGGTTGGACAATGAGTTTCAGACTAAAACTTCCTCCTCTGCACAACATCTGGGAGGAAATCAATGTCTCCCCCTTTCATAAAGTCATGAGATACAGGAGCAGAATTAGACCATTTGGCCCATCGAGTCTGCTCTATCATTCTATCATGGCTGTTCTCATCCTGGCTTTAATTCCACCGTACTGCCAGTTCTCCATTAACATTCAACCCATTACCAATTAAAAATCTGTCTTCTCTAAATCTGGATTTAGCCCTTTACATAAAGTGTGTGACATTCATGGAAGTTTGCCAACTGGAGCGTTATTCTCAGTTAAATTCAACCCTCAGCTCGGTCGCTGCCTGTCATTGACATGAGCAATAGAGAGAAAGGTGCCCGAGGCTCAAATGGGAAGTCAAACCTTGTGACTCGAAACCAACACCTCAACATTTGTCAGTCATATCCATGTTATTTATACTGGGGCTTTTATTATTACATTTAGGCACTGGAGGCAAAGGGTGGAGGTTTTAAAGGGTAACTTTCACTTTCTAACTTTGTATTGTCTATAATGTCAGCCGTGGCTCAGTGGGCAGCTCTCTCACCTCGGAGTCAGAAGGTTGTAGGTTCAAGTCCCAATCCAGGGACCCGAGGACAAAAATCACATCCAACATTCCTCCTCGCAGCACTGAGGGAGTGCTGCACTGTCAGAACAGCCTTCTTTCAAATACATGAAATGAAATGAAAAACGCTTATTGTCACAAGTAGGCTTCAAATGAAGTTACTGTGAAAAGCCCCTAGTCGCCACATTCCGGTGCCTGTTCGGGGAGGCTGGTACGGGAATTGAACCGTGCTGTTGGCCTGCCTTGGTCTGCTTTCAAAGCCAGCGATTTAGCCCAGTGCTAAACCAGCCCCTAATAATAAGATTCAAATAAGATTCTAAACGAAGGCCCTGTCTGTCACTATCAGGTGGATGTTAAAGATCCCACAGCGGAGAGGGAGAGGCTGGTGGGAGAGATACTTAGGGTAGACAGGAAGTACGCGGAGGCCCCCGAGGGGGGGCCTGCTAAAGGAGCGCCGGAGATTACAGGCGGAGTTCGATTTGCTGACCACTGGGAAGGCGGAGGCACAGTTGAGGAAAGTAAAAGGGGCAGTTTACGAGTATTGGGAGAAAGCAAGTAGGATGCTGGCGCACCAACTTCGCAGGAGAGATGGGGCCAGGGAGATCGGGGGAGTGAGGGATAAGGAAGGTAATACGGTCTTGGGCCCAGAGAAGGTCAATGAAGTCTTTAAGGAGTTTTACTGTAAACTGTACGAGTCAGAACCCCCGAGGGGAGGGGAAGGGATGAAGCAATTTATGGATCGATTGAGGTTCCCAAGGGTGGACGAGGAGCGGGTGGAGGAACTGGGGGCCCTGATTGAGTTGGAGAAGATGGTTAAGCGCCTAGCAAGTATGCAGTCGGGCAAGGCCCCGGGTCCAGACGGCTTCCCTGTAGAATTTAATAAGAAATTCTCGGAGCTTCTGAGCCCACTCCTGCTAAGAACCTTTAACGAGGCAAAGGAGAAGAGGAACCCTCCCCCCGACGATGTCGCAGGCACTGATCTCGCTCATTTTGAAGAGGGGGAAGGATCCGCTTCAATGTGGGTCCTTCAGGCTGACATCCCTCCTCAATGTGGATGCCAAACTGCTAGCAAAAATTTTGGCTACCAGAATAGAGGACTGCGTCCGGGAGTGATTGAGGAGGACCAGGCGGGTTTCGTCAATGGCAGGCAATTGAACACAAATGTGAGGAGGCTCCTGAATATTATTATGATGCCCTCAGAAGGAGGGGACGCAGAAGTAGTGGCTGCAATAGACGCAGAGAAAGCCTTTGACAGGGTGGAATGGGAGTACCTGTGGGAAATGTTAGGTAGGTTGTATATTTCAGACCCGCCAGAGGGGATGGGGGAGGTCATGCGGATCCTAAGGGACTTTGGGAGCTTCTCGGGATACAAGTTGAACGTGGGGAAAAGTGAGCTTTTTGTAATCCACGCTAGGGGCCAGGAGGAGAGACTGGGGGAGCTCCCGCTCAAGATGGCGGAGGGAAGCTTTCGTTACCTAGGTATACAGGTGGCTAGGAACTGGGATGCCTTGCACAGGCTCAATCTATCTCGGCTTGTTGTGCAGGTGGAGGGAGACTTTAAAAGGTGGGACATGCTCCCGCTTTCCCTGGCGGGAAGGGTGCAGACTGTGAAGATGATGCTTCTCTCCAGATTCCTGTTCGTTTTTCAGTGCCATCCCATCTTCATCCCCAAATCCTTCTTCAAGCGGGTGAACAGGATTATCACAGGATTTGTGTGGGCAAACAAGACCCCGCAAGTTAAAATACTTTGTTTGAAGCGGGGGGGGGGGGGGGGGGGGGGGGGGTTGGCACTGCCAAACCTCTGTGGCTACTATTGGGCGGCTAATGTGGCCATGATCAGGAAATGGGTAGTTGAGGAGGAGTCGGCCTCGGCGGGTAGAGGCGGCGTCATGCAAAGACACCAGCCTAGGGGCACTAGTAATGGCACCGCTGCCGCTCTCGCCGGCACGATACACCACGTGCCTGGTGGTGACGGCGGCGCTGAGGGTCTAGGGTCAGTGGAGAAGGCACAGGAAGGAGGAGGGGGCCTCAATGTGGACCCCGATACAGAATAACCATAAATTTGCTCCGGGCTTGATAGACAGGGGGTTTCAAAGCTGGCATAGGGCAGGCATTAGAAGGATGGGAGACCTGTTTCTAGATGGGACTTTCCCTAGCTTGAAGGCGCTGGAGGAGAAGTTCAGCCTACCCCCGGGAAATGCCTTCAGATACCTCCAAGTCCGCGACTTCCTCAAAAAACAGGTGGGGACATTTCCGTTGCTACCTCCTCGAAGGATACAGGATAGGGTGGTGTCTGGCATCTGGGTAGGAGAGGGGAAGGTGTCAGACATCTATCAGGAGCTGCAGGAGGCGGAGGAAGCCTCAGTGGAGGAACTGAAGGGCAAGTGGGAGGAGGAGCTAGGTGAGGAGCTAGATGAGGGCCTGAGGGCTGATGCCCTGGGCAGGGTGAATTCGTCCGCATCATGTGCCAGGCTCAGCTTAATTCAGTTTAAGGTGGTACACTGGGCTCACATGACGATGGGAGAATGAGCAAGTTCTTTGGGGTGGAGGACAGGTGTGCGAGGTGTTCAGGGAGTCCGACGAACCATGTCCATATGTTCTGGGCATGCCCAGCGCTTAAAGAATTCTGGCGAGGCTTTGCAAGGGCTAGGTCCAGGATTTTGGACACGCAGGTGAAGCCGAGTCCAACAATAGCGATCTTTCGGATGTCAGAGGGTCCGGGAGTGCAGGAAGTGACCGAGGCCGAGTTGTTGGCCTTTGCCTCCCTGGTAGCCCGGAGACGGATCTTGTTAATGTGGAGGGACTCGAAACCTCCGAGTGTGGAGACCTGGGTTATCGATATGGCGGGGTTCCTCAGCCTGGAGCGAATAAAGTTTGCCTTGAGAGGGTCCTTGCTGGGGTTCTCCCGGCGGTGGCAACCGTCCCTTGACTTTCTAGGGGAGCAGCAAGTGTCAGCAGCAGCAATCGGGGGGGGGGGGGGGGGGGCGGGAGCTGTCTATTTAATGTATATTTTATTTTTGTATAATGATAACAGCCACCTGGTTTGTTTGTTATTAAATATTTTTTTTTTTTTTTTGTTATTAGTGATGTAAAAATTTGTTTGAAAAAAAGCATTAATAAAAGAACAATTTAAAAAAAACATTCTATTAGCTTTCCTAGTTACTTGCTGTACCTATCGACACGTCTTTTGTGGTTGATACCCAGATACCTCTGAGTCTCGGAGCTCTACAATCTCTCACCATTTTGATCATAAGCTTTTTTTATTCTTTCTGGCAAAATGGACAATTTCACATTTCCCCCATGAAACTCCATTTGCTGCGCACATGAAGGAAACACATCCTGAGTGAGACACAGCCAGAGTGGGATTTGGAACTTGGTAATTTGGTGCAGTGAGGTAATTCGGTGCAGAGTGGGAGAAGGTGCTTTTTCCCGACCGTTTTGTTTTCTTTCTTCTGGCCTGTAACTGTTAATCTGCAGGGAGAGAACCAGAGAGCATCCTGGGAAGGTAAATGATTTTTATTACCTTTTCAAATTGGGGGGGGGGGGGGGGGGGGGGGGGGGAACTGAAGTGACATCACAGTAAAGCTGTGACCTAGATTGGCTGGTTGGGAATCTGTTAAATTTGAAAAATATATATATATTGCAAAACAAATATAATTGATTAACTAGATAGTGGAGTAACTAAACCTGAGGGCAGAGATCGGTATTTAGCATTTAATTTTACAGTAATAATCTAGCGTCAGGGCCATATAGTTAATTGTAACTCAATCTAACAATAATTCAAGTGTTTATTTTAAATTAATTAACTCGTACTTAAATGTCACTCAACGGGGTGCAGTGCTCCAACTGTGAGATGTGGCAGATTTGTGACGTTTCCAGCATTCCGGTTGACTACATCTGCAGCAAGTGTAGCCAATGGCAGCTCCTCACAGACCGCGTGGTTCGATTGGAGCAGCAGTTGGACGTACTTAGAAGCATGCAGGTGGCGGAAAGCGTCATAGATAGGAGTTATAGAGATGTGGTCACACCCAATGTGTAGGCAGAGAGATGGGTGACCACCAGGAGGGGCAGGCAGTCAGTGCAGGAATCCCCTGTGGTTGTCCCCCTCTCGAACAGGTATACCACTTTGGATACTTTTGGGGGGAATAGCCTATCAGGGGATAACAGCAACAGCCAGAGAAGTGGCACCACGACTGGCTCTGATGTTCAGCGGGGAGGGTCAAAGCGCAGAAGAACAATAGTCACAGGGGATTCTATAGTCAGGGGCACATAGGCGCTTCTGTGGATGTGAAAGAGACTTCAAGATGGTATGTTGCCTCCCTGGTGCCAGGGTCCAGGATGTCTCAGAACGGGTAGCGGGCATCCTGAAGGGCGAGGGCAAACAGGCAGAGGTCGTGGTACATATTGGTACTAACGACATAGAGGAAGGGGGATGATGTCCTGCAGCAGACGTTCAGGGAGCTAGGCAGAAAGTTAAATGACAGGACCTCTAGGGTTGTAATCTCGGGATTACTCCCTGTGCCACGTGCCAGTGAGGCTAGAAATAGGAAGATAGAGCAGCTAAACACGTGGCCATACAGCTGGTGTAGGAGGGAGGGTTTCAATTATCTGGACTACTGGGAGCTCTTCCGGGGCAGGTGTGACCTGTACAAGAAGGATGGGTGGCATCTAAACTGGAGAGGCATAAATATCCTGGCTGCGAGGTTTGCTAGTGTCACACGGGAGGGTTTAAACTAGTATGGCAGGGGGTGGGTACCGGATCAATAGGTCAGAAGGCGAAAAAATTGAGGGAGAACTAGGGAATAGGGCCAGGATGGTGCTGAGGATGAGCAGACAGGGAGATGTTGCTGAAAACAGCGGGACTGGTGGCCTGAAGTGCATATGTTTTAATGCAAGAAGTATAACAGATACGGCAGATGAACTTACAGCTTGGATTAGTACTTGGAACTATGATGTTGTTGCCATAACAGAGACCTGGTTGAGGAAAGAACAGGATTGGCAGCTAAACGTTCCAGGGTTTAGATGTTTCAGGCGGGATAGAGGGGGAGGGGATGTAAAAAGGGTGGTGGAGTTGCGCTACTGGTTCAGGAGAATATCACAGCTGTACTACGAAAGGACACCTCAGAGGGCAGCGAGGCTGTATGGGTAGAGATCAGGAATAAGAAGGGTGCAGTCACAATTTTGGGGGTTTACTACAGGCCACCCAACAGCAAACGGGAGTTAGAGGAGCAGACAGGTCGACAGATTTTGGAAAGGAGTAAAAGCAACAGGGTTGTTATGATGGGGGACTTTAACTTCCCCTGGGACTCACTTCGTGCTAGGGGCTTGGACGGGGCAGGGTTTGTAAAGAGCATCCAGGAGGGCTTCTTAAAACAATATGTAGATAGTCCAACTAGGGAAGGGACTGCACTGGATCTCTTATTGGGGAATGAGCTCGGCCAGATGGTAGAAGTTTCAGTAGGAGAGCATTTCGGGAACAGTGACCACAATTCTGTAACTTTTAAAGTGCTGGTGGACAAGTATAAGAGTGGTCCTCGGGTGAATGTGCTAAATTGGGGGAAGGCTAATTATAATAATATTAGGCGGGAACTGAAGAACATAGATTGGGGGCGGATGTTTGAGGGTAAATCAACATCTGACATGTGGGAGGCTTTCAAATGTCAGTTGAAAGGAATTCAGGAGCGGCATGTTCCTGTGCGGAAGAAGGATAAATATGGCAAATTTCGGGAACCTTGGAAAACGAGAGATATTGTAGGCCTCAGGGAGGCATTTGTCAGGGCTAGAAGGCTGGGAACAGTCGAAGCCTGTGTGGAATATAAGGAAAGTAGGAAGGAACTTAAGCAAGGAGTCAGGAGGGCTAAAAGGAGTCACGAAAAGTAATTGGCAAAAAGGGTTAAGGAAAATTCCAAGGCTTTTTACACGTACATAAAAAGCAAGAGGTTAGCCAGGGAAAGGGTTGGCCCACTGAAGGACAGGGGAGGGAATCTATGTGTGGAGCCAGAGGAAATGGGAGAGGTACTCAATGAATATTTTGCATCAGTATTCACCAAAGAGAAGGAATTGGTGGATGTTGAGTCTAGAAAAGGGTGTGTTGATAGCCTGAGTCACATTGAGATCCAAAAAGACAAGGTGTTGGGCGTCTTGAAAAATATTAAAGTCCCCAAGGTCTGATGGGATCTACCCTAGAATACTGAAGGAGGCAAGAGAGTAAATTGCTGAGGCCTTGATAGAAACCTGTGGATCCTCACTGTCTTCAGGTGATGTCCCGGAGGACTGGAGCATAGCCAATGTTGTTCCTTTGTTTAAGAAGGGTAGCAAGGATAATCCAGGGAATTAAGGCCCGTGAGCCTTATGTCAGTGATAGGGAAATTACTGGAGAGAATTCTTCGAGACAGGATCTACTCCCATTTGGAAGCAAATGGACGTATTAGCGAGAAGCAGCACTGTTTTGTGAAGGTGAGGTCGTGTCTCACAAACTTGATAGAGTTTTTCGAGGAGGTCACAAAGATGATTGATGCAGGTAGGGCAGTGGATGGTGTCTATATGGACTTCAGTAAGGCCTTTGACAAGGTCCCTCATGGCAGACTGGTACAAAAGGTGAAGTCACATGGGATCAGAGGTGAGCTGGCAAGATGGATACAGAACTGGCTAGGTCATAGAAGGCAGAGGGTAGCAATGGAAGGGTGCTTTTCTGATTGGAGAGCTGTGACTAGTGATGTTCCGCAGGGATCAGAGCTGGGACATTTATATATAAATGATTTGGAAGAAAATGTAACTGGTCTGATTAGTAATTTTGCGGGCGACACAAAGGTTGGTAGAATTGCGGATAGCGATGAGGACTGTCAAGAGGATACAGCAGGATTTAGATTGTTTTGAAACTTGGGCGGAGAGATGGCAGATGGAGTTTAATCCGGACAAATGTGAGGTAATGCATTTTGGATGGTCTAATGCAGGTACGCATATACAGTGAATGGTAGAACCCTTAAGAGTATTGACAGTCAGAGAGATCTAGGTGTACAGGTCCACAGGTCACTGAAAGGGACAACACAGGTGGAGAAGGTAGTCAAGAAGGCATACGGCATGCTTGCCTTCATTGGCCGGGCATGGAGTATAAAAATTGGCAAGTCATGTTGCAGCTGTATAGAACCTTAGTTAGGCCACACTTGGAGTATAGTGTTCAATTCTGGTCGCCACACTATCAGAAGGATGTGGAGGCTTTAGAGAAGGTGCAGAAGAGATTTACCAGGAAGTCGCCTGGTATGGAGGGCATTAGCTACGAGGAAAAGTTGAATAAACTTGGTTTGTTCTCACTGGAACGATGGAGGTTGAGGGGCGACCTGATAGAGGTCTACAAAATTATGAGGGACATAGACAGGGTGGATAGTCAGAGGCATTTTCCCAGGATAGAGGGGTCAATTACCAAGGGGCATATGTTTAAGGTGCAAGGGGCAAGGTTTAGAGGAGATGTACGAGGCAAGTTTTGTTTTTTTACACAGAGGGTAGTGGGTGCCTGGAACTCACTGCCGGAGGAGGTGATGGAAGCAGGGATGATAGTGACGTTTAACGGGCATCCGGACCCTGGAAGTGTAGAAGATTTTAGTTTAGACGGGCAGCATGGTCGGCACAGGCTTGGAGGGCTGAAGGGCCTGTTCCTGTGCTGTACTTTTCTTTGTTCTTCTTTTCCCACTCGCTTAACCTATCTGTATCCCTTTGTAGTCTCCACATGTCCTCTTCACAATTTACTTTCCTACCTATCTGTGTATCATTGGAACATAGGAGCAGAGGTTGGCCATTCAGCCCGTCGAGCCCGCTCCACCATTCAACATGATCATGGCTGATCATTCCCTTCAATGCCTTATTCCCCACACTATCCCCATATCCCTTTGTGTTATTGATATTTAGAAATCTGTCAGTCTCTGCTTTAAACACTCTCAATGACTCAGCTTCCACAGCCCTCTGGGGTAGAGAATTACAAAGATTCACAACGCTCTGAGTAAAGAAATGTCTCCTCCGAGACCGGTCCTAAGTGGCTTCCCCCTTATTTTGAAACTGTGCCCCTTGGTTCCAGACTCTCCAGCCAGGGGGACATCTCACCTACATCTCTCCTACCTATTCCTTTAAGTATTGTATAAGTTTCAATAAGATAACCTCTCATTCTTCAAAATTCTGGAGACTGGACACCCCGTTTCCCCAATCTCTCTTCATAGGACCGTCCTGCCATCCCCAGAACAAGTCTGTTGAACCTTCATTACCCTCCCTCTGCAGCAATAACACCTTTCCTAAGGTAAAGTGAGTAAAACTGCACACAATACGCTAGCTGTGGTCTAACCAAGGTTCTATACTATTGAAGCAAGTCTTCACTACTCCTGTACTCAAATCCTCTTGTGATAAAGGCCAATATCCCATTAGCCTTCCTAATAGCTTGATGCACCTGTATGTTAGCCTTCAGTGACTTATTACCAGGATGCCCTGGTCCATTCACACCCAGGTCCCTTTACCACAATACCATTCGCGTTAACTGCATACGAGGCTCAGATTGCACAGAGTGAGACCATTCGGACGATTGTGCTAATTCCAGATCTGTTAAAGAGCCAACCAATTAATCCCACTGTCCAGAAATTTTCTTTTCTTTTCAAGGATCTGTCCAATTCCCCTTTTGAAAGAAATAGTTGAATCTGTTTCTTGCGCCCTTTTCAGGTAATGCTCGCCTGATCACAGCAACTTGCCTGTGTTTTAAAAACAAATTATTCAGGCTATAGTGTGTTTAGATTTTCATTGAGAATTTCAGAGAGAATCAAAATATTGCTCAAAATTAAAGCTCAATCTTCATCAATCATTTTGAGGAGGGGACCAACTGTAATATATCCCAAGTATGAGGAAATTCTTTTAAAAAATCCTTTTCTATAACATCACAAAACCTCCAAAAGATTGAGATATATTGTTATGTGTACTGAGGTACAGTAAAATGTATTGTTCTGCATACAGTGCAGGGAGATCGTTCCAAAGGTCAAAAACATAGGACATACAATAAATACACAATGTGAATATAGACATCAGGTGAAGCTTAATGAGTGCAGTGCTAAGTGTAGTCATTGTTGTAATGTACAAAACTGTAGGTAGGACTGGGAAATCCATTACATTTTATAATTCCATCACGTTTCCACCATATTTATGGTTTGAGTAACAAGGTCAAGGAAGCTACTTTAAACTCTAACATGTAGCTTCCTTTTTGAACAGATTATCTAACATTTCTTTGTTAATCACATATTGATTTCATATTAGAAGCCAGTCACAAAACAGTTGATTATTCAACAATGAACTTTAAGTTATAATTCGCAAAACAATGTAATAGATAGTATTGTAATGGCTGAATTGTTCTTTCATAAATTAAGATTGTACAAACCCAAATGTCTCTAAACAGCAGAGCTAGCAGAAATTGTTTATACAAAGAAAGTATTTTGATAAATGGCAGGCTTTCATATTCTACCCACGCCTGGCTCAAGAATAAGCTTATTATTCAACCTGATCAAGATTAGTAAAAAAGAAAGCTATTGCCTTCCACAAACTGTCTTTTTAAACCACTGTATCTTGTATTAACCAAGTGTATGAATTAGATTACTGTATTAATTAGAATTAGCTGCCAGCCAGTAGCAGTAATACCTACTGATGTTTAATCGAATTGCAACTAATGATCCATCATGAATCAGTAGTTATAGTGAAAGACTGAAAGTCTTTTTAAATTTGCTGTAAAAATGCACAGCAATATGCTGTGCATGTGAAGAATGTGAAATGAAGATAAATGTACTGGCAAGAGAAACCTTCAAGCTCAGATTAGCCTCAACATTTGAAACTGTCTGAATAAGGGATTGTATAGAATCAGATAAAGGGATAGTATGAAACAGTTCTATTGTATTCCTGTCTAAGATAATGAGAGTAAGCAGTATAAGTAATTGGGGATCCAATTCAATTAATCTAGTGACCAAATGTCATGTTACAACAGGCCCAACTCTGACGTGAGGTAATGGTCACTTTGGGGATAAAAGTTGAGGTTCCGAAGGTCTTGTTGGCCAAGACTGAAGACTCCCGAGGCCGAGTTCCAAGGAAGTTACTGTCAAAGAGGGAGCCAGACTCCCAAGGCTGCATTCCACAAGAATTACTGTCAAAGAAGGAGCGAGAGAGGGTTACGCTTCTACTGACTGATCACCCACATGAAGTTGTAAAAGTCAATGTCTTAAAGTTGTTCAGTAAACCTTCTTCATTAAATAAACTTTTAAAATTTACTATCCAGAGGATTCTGCCTTTGCCTTAATTGGTTAAAGTCTTGTCTGAACCAAAGTGAATTTATTAAATGGTAAATTGGGGGTGTCTGAAGGCAATTAAGTTCCAGATAACAAGATCAGATAACAGAAATCATCAATTTTAAAACTTGCATTTCGATAGCGTCTTTCACAACCACAGGATGTCCTAAAGTGTTTTACAGCCAATTAAGTACTTTTGAAGTCACTGTTGTAATATCGGAAACGCGGCAGCCAATTTACACACAGCAAGATCCCACACACAGCAATGTGATAATGAGCAGATGTTGATTGAGGGATAAATATTGACCAGGACACCGGGGATAACTCCCCTGCTCTTCTTCAAAATAGTGGCTGTGGGAACTTTTACATCCACCTGAAAGGGGCAGACAGGGCCTCAGTTTCACATCTTATTTGAGAGAAGGCTGTTCTGACAGTGCAGCATTCCCTCAGTGCTAGGAGAAGGAATGTTGGAGCTGTTTTTTGTCCACAGGTCCCTAACTGGGTCTTAACCTTCTGACTCAGAGGTGATAGTGCTGCCCCCTGAGCCATGACTGACACTAGTTAGAAAGGAAAAGTTATACTTTAAAAGCCTCCACCTTGTGCCTCCAGTGCCTAAATCTAACAACGAAAAACCCAGTAAATAAATAACATATATTTCACTGACAAATGTTGAAGTGTTGATTTGGAGCCACAAGTTTTAACTTCCCACTTTCTCCTCGGGCACCTTTCTGTCTCTGTTGTTCATATCAATGGCAGCCGGGCGACAGAGCTGAGGGCTGAATTTAGCTGAGAATAACGGGGCCTGTGTCCCAGTTGGAAAACTGCCATGGGCGTAGCACTAATAGAGAGAAAGGAAGGTGCTGGAGGACCTTTTGGGAAATGGACCTCCAACCAATTGTTACATCGGTCACTATTCCGATCCCAGACCAGACCCCAACAGTGGCTAGGATACTGGACCAAAACCCCAATATTTCAGTTTATTTGTGTGACTGTGCGGAAAGAATGATTCACTCCAGGAGTGATCGCATGAAGAAATAGGGCTTGGTTATTTTTAAAATAAAACTTTTTTGTGGCTACAATATTAAACTTTTTAACTTCACACCCAAAAACAACAGCTTACAATTACACATTTAAACATTACTACTCAATCTCCCATTAAACAACAGGAAAAGAAAGATACAGCTCTCAATCTATCTTACTGTGGGAGAATTGTGGACCCAGAATTGAATTTCGCTCTCCAAATCTTTCTCCACAAATTGCTCTCTAAAGATTTTTAAAATGTCTTTCTGCCTTCCTTGGTTGCACGCAGCAATGACCTAATCTCCCCAAGCTGGAAAACAATATGATCTCTGCCGGCTGCAAAGAACATTAATTCCACAAGAACTTTCCCAGTCAACCCACAGTCCATTAGCCCAGACTGAAAAACACATTCCTTTGTCAATTTCATCTTCTGGCTACTAAAAACACCCAGGCCCTGCAAAACAGGAGCCTTCTTTCAAATAAAAACAGGACCACTGCAGTGAACCGCACTCTAACCCCACGCTTTTAACCCTGCAAATTGCCCAATACATTGAAAATTGCATTTTCTAAAATCTTCCAATCGTCACACCCCCGTTAAAAAAAAAATGAACCAGCAATGTCCACAGATGGCTTTATTTTTCTGAAAACTTTTTAAATTTTAAACATTTCTTATTACATGCAACTTATACTCTATAATATCATTTTACATTTTTCAACAGGCAAACATACACGCGAGTGTAGTGAGTATAGTCCATTTTAGTCTCACATGTCACAGTCGCAAGCATAAATTTACCCACTCCTAGATTTCCAAAGACTGGGACGCCCTCCAAGAATACACAAGAAAAGCTTCAACAATTCACTGATATGGAGTTGCCTGGCTCTGACAGCAGAATTCTTCACTTGATGGTCAGACAGGTTGCTATCGATGCTGCAGCATTCATCATCTGTTCTTCACATTTATCAGCTGCTTTGTATTCTGTGTCTGTTGAGGATAGCCAAAAATAATTGGCAATAGATGCAGATGAGGTGTTTCCCCTGGTTGGAGAGTCTAGAACCAGGGGACACAATTTCAATATAAGTCACTTAGGACCGGTCTCGGAGGAGACATTTCTTTACTCCGAGGGTTGTGAATGTTTGGAATTCTCTACCCCAGAGGGCTGTGGAAGGTCAGTCATTGAGTGCGTTTAAAGCAGAGACACAGATTTCTAAATTTGGATTTCTAAAAATCTCTAAATTGTGGGTTTCACCCCCACAACTCTAAAATGTGTAGGGTAGGTGAATTGGCCACACTAAATTGCCCCTTAATTGGAAAACAATAATTGAGTACTCTAAATTTATAAAAAACAAAAATAAAATCCACCTACACTGAACATCTTTGGATTGTGGGGGCGAAGCCCAGGCAGACACGGGGAGAATGTGCAAACTTAACTCGGACAGTGACCCATGGCCGTGATCGAACCTGGGACCTCGGTGCCGTGAGGCAGCTGTGCTAACCACCGCACCACTGTGCTGCCCTATCCTCCAACCATCATTGACCAACTTTCGGAATGAATTAAATGAAGTCCTGGATGTAATTGAGAGCAGAAACAGTAACAGCAGAATTCAACCCCTGGAATCACTTGTGAACCTGTTGGTGTCTCAGCAGGCGCGATGAAACACAAAATCCCTTCCCACACTGAGAGCAGGTAAATGGCTTCTCCTCAGTGTGAACTTGTTGGTGCATCTGCAGGTTGAATGACTGAGTGAATGCCTTCCCACACTGAGAGCAGGTGAATGGCTTCTCCCCAGTGTGAATTCGCTGGTGTGACTTCAGGCTGGATGATTGAGTGAATCCCTTCCCACACTGAGAGCAGATGAACGGCCTCTCCCCAGTGTGAACTCGCTGGTGTTTCTTCAGGCTGGCTAACTCACTGAATTCCTTCCCACATTGAGAACAGGTGAACGGCCTCTCCCCAGTGTGAAATCGCTGGTGGGTCTGCAGGCTGTGTAACCAAGTGAATCCCTTCTCACACTGAGAGCAGGTGAACGGCCTCTCCCCAGTGTGAACTCGCTGGTGTGACTGAAGGTTGTGTAACCAAGTGAACCTCTTCTCACACTGAGAGCAGGTGAACGGCCTCTCCCCAGTGTGAATCCTTCGATGAGCTTCCAGCACAGATGGGACTCTGAATCTCTTCCCACAGTCCCCACATTTCCACGGTTTCTCCATGTTTTGGGTCGCCTCGTGTCTCTCCAGGTCGGACGATCAGTTGAAGCCTCGTCCACACACAGAACACGTGTACGGTCTCTCCCCACTGTGAATGGTGTGATGTTTTTTCAGGCTGTGTAACTGGTTAAATCTCTTTCCACAGTCAGTGCTCTGGAACACTCTCACTCGGGTGTGTGTGTCTCGGTGCTTTTCCAGTCACATTGATGTTTAAACTTTGTTGAAGCCAACAAATCGGACAAACATTTCTTTTCTAGATTTAATGGCCGCTGAACCGAGTGACTTTGTCAGATCTAGATGTGATGTTTGAGATTTCTGTCTGTAAATCCTATGCTTTTAACATCCTGCAAAATGAGTTCACACAATACATCATTGTCAGTACTGGATAGAAATTCAGATTATTTTAATTTTTCTGGAACATTCTTTCCTCTCTCATTCCCCAAAAGGTGTAAATCTCCATCCCACACACTCTCCCTCCATTCTCACTCTGCTGTATCTAATCTTCACCCTCCCAATTTTCCTGAAGGTGCTGATTCAGGCTGATTGACAGATCCGTGCTCACTGCTTCCTGTCCTGGACACAGAGATCATAACAAACAGGAGCTGCAGTCGGCCATTAAGCCCATCGAGCCTGCTCAGCCATTCAATGGGATAATTGGCCGATCTACCTCAGCACCATTTTCCCACACTATTCCCCATATCCCTCCATATCTTCAATATCTAGCAACCTGTCAATCTCTGTCTTGGAAATACTTGAAGACTGAGGCTCCACAGTCCTCTGGGGTAGAGAATTCCAAAGCTTCACCACATTGTCTTCACATTTGACGGGAGCAGCATGGTGGCACAGTGGTTAGCACTGCTGCCTCTCAGCGCCAAGGACCCGGGTTTGATCCTGGCCCCGGGTCACTGTCCATGTGGAATCTGCACATTCTCCCCTTGTCTGCGTGGATCTCACCCCCACAACCCAAAAGGTGTGCAGGGTATGTGAATTGGCCATGCTAAATTGCCCCTTAATTGGAAAAAAAAAAAAGAATTGGGTACTCGACCTTTATTTATTTTTAAAATTCATTTACGGGATTTGGGCGTCGCTGGTGAGGCCAGTATTTGTTACCCATCCCTAGTTGCCCTTCAGAAGGTGGTGGTGAGTTGCCTTCTTGCACACCCACTGTGCTGTTACGGAGGGAGTTCCAGGATGTTGCTGCAGTGACAGTGAAGGAACAGCGATATATTTCCAAGTTGGTCTATTGAGTCCCCTTGGATCTATTGTGGTTTTGATTCTTTTGTATTTTTGTTATTATGGGAGGGTTTATGTGTTGTTGACTTTATCCTACTCTGGTACAGACGGGGCTTTTATCTGTGAAAGGAGCAGTTTGAGGAAACTTTGGTGCCTCTGGTGTAAAGTGAGTTGGAGGAGGGGGTAATGGCACTTCCAGTTTCCACCCCTCTATCACTTTCACCCAGTCCATCTCAGACACTTCACTTCCTTGACCTTTCTGTCTCCATTTCCGGGAATAGACTATCTACTAACATCCATTACAAGCCCACTGACTCCCATAGCTATCTGGACTACAGCTCTTCGTACCCTACATCCTGTAAGGACTCCATCCCTTTCTCTCAGCTCCTTCGCCTCCGTCGCATTTGTTCCGATGATGCCACTTTCCAAAGTGGTGCTTTGAAAATGTGTTCCTTCTTCCTCAACCGTGATTTCCCACCTACAGTTTTTGACAGGGACCTCAACAGTGTGCGGCCCATCTCCCGTGCCACTTCCCTCGCCCCCTGCCCTTTCTCCCAGAACAAGGATAGAGTCCCCCTCATTTGCACATTTCACACCACCAGCCTCCGTATGTAAAGCATAATCCTCCACATTTTCGCCAACTTCAGCATGATGCCATCACTAAACACATCTTTCCTTCACTCCCACTGTCAGCATTCCGCAGAGACCGTTCCCTTCGGGATAATCTAGTCCACTCCTCCACCATACCCAACACCTCTCCCATCACCCATGGCACCTTCCCATGCAATTACAGAAGGTGTAACATCTGCCCCTTTACCTCTTCCATGCTTAACATCCCAGGCATAAAACACTCATTCCAGGTTAAGCAGTGTTTCACTTGCCCCTCTTTCAATTTAGTCTATTGCATTTGCAGTTCCCAATGTGGTCTCCTCTATATCGGAGGGACCAAACGTAGACTGAGTGATTGCTTTGCTGAGCACCTTTGGTCTGTGCGCATTCAGAACCCTGACCTTCCCGGAGCTTGCCATTTTAGCACAAGACCCTGCTCCCATGCCCACATTTCTGTCCTTGGCCTGATGCAATGTTCCAGAGAAGCTCAATGTATCCTGGAGGAACAGCATCTCATCTTCCGGTTAGGGATGCTACAGCCTTCCGGTCTCAACATCGAATTCAGCAACTTCAGATGATTAGCTCTATGTTTTCATTACATTTCATTTTAACTGTCTTTTAATTTTTCTTTCTTTCTTGATATATAATTTTCCTCCCCAATCTTATCCCCATTTTCCTTACCTTTTCACCCCTTTGCTTCCCTCTTCCCCTCATTTTACCGATTTCCCACCCATGACCCCCTTCTCCCCACATCTGTATCTGTCGCATCTTACCCTCTGATTTTAGTTTCTCTGCTGTTTGACCTTAAACACCTTTTATTCTCTCTAGGGACTGCTATTTGCACTCTTTTTTGATTTGTTTCTGTGGCTATGACTCAGCTTTTATTCCCTCACCCTACAGTATAAATATTTCCCACTTTCTATACCCTTTATCTTTGACAAAGGGTCACCTGGACTCGAAATGTCAGCTCTTTTCTCTCCTTACAGGTGCTGCCAGACCTGCTGAGATTTTCCAGCATTTCTTTTCTGGAAATATATAACGTAGCTACAGTCCTATATTACACAACTAGAAATAATAATAAATGTGCTTTATTACAGAACCATTAATAATATATCTAATCTGCACCATATACAAACACCAGACATATCTCTATCCGACATTAATTTACTGTCCCCTTAAATGTCAGCCATCTCCTGGGGAAAGCAGCCCTTTAATTGTGAACATTGGGAAAGAGACCATCCTTTTAGCCAGACAAATAAATGTGTCAAGCTGAAGGAGCAAAGGATGTCAATGTCTTTAAGAGAGAGAGAGACCTGGGCCAAGCTTTGCAGAGTCTGCACCCTCCCTGGATTCACTTCCTTTCCCTTCAGTTGCTGCAAGTGACCAATTGAAGGTCCGAATGAGAAAAGAAATGGAAAGGGGGAGAAAAGAAAGTGTTTTACTCACAGATGTTGGGCGCACTGTCTGAAGCTGAAACTTCATTCACACAAAGCTGGAGACCAGAGTCCTTCCGGTCCTCCAATCTTTCCAATGGTTGCTGGCCGCCTGAAGACAATGGGCAACGGATGTCACGTGGTCATGGACGCCCGTTTGACCTCAATGGGAAGAATCGTTCCTGCGCACGCGTATCTTCTCCTCTCCTTTGAACATGCGCAGTCCCTGGACGCCCCCGCGCGGTGGATGGAGCGGTTCCCCGGCGAGGGGCACTATGGGAGATTCAGCCGCCATTAACCATCTCCAAACCAATCTCCAATCCCCTGATACTGGGATGAAAAGCAGTGCCCCCATTCTGGACACAAAGTACATGTGGGGAGTCACTGGATTTTATTGTGACGCCCCTTAGCACAATTTCTTGTTCACTTCAGGTGTAAAGATTTAGACATATTGGGGAGAGCAATAGGTGAGTGTGAAACTGAAGCCGAGAGTCAGCACCTTCAGGGGAGGAGAATTGGGGGGAAAGCAGGAGGAGGATATTGAGAAGAATTAGTGTTACAATTAATAGGGAGAGAGTGTGTGGATGCAGAGTCAGAGTCAGAGAGAAGTAGCATTTTCTGTCACATGATCATGAGCTTGGACAATTTTATCAAATCATTTGTAAAACTTGGATTTACAATGTCCCTGTGAAACACCTTGAGAAATTGAATTATATTAAATGTGCTGTATAAATGCAAATTACTGTGTTATTGAAGACTGACACTTGCGCTCCTCCATTACCCTGAACATCTGCTAGACGGTCATGAACAGTCTGTTTAACCATCTTATTCACACAGATCAGCCCAGCCCACCCATTCTCAGTGAATCTGCTGTTCTCAGGCTCCCTTGCAACTCTATCCCTACTCTCACTGCGCTGAGCTCAAGTGTGAACAAAGCATTTTTGTCTTCAGATTTTTAGTGTGAGAGGTTAAACCTATCAGGAGACGATGAATAGGTTGGGTCGCTGCTCTCATCGAGTTACAAGGCTGAGGGGCTAATGGAGGGCTGTAAATTATGAAAGATTTTGATAAACATGGAGAATGTTTTCATTTGTAAGGTGAAGAGCAAAACGCGAGACTATCAATGTGAGACAATCTAATCAGGAATTCAAGAGAACCTTCTTCCCCAGAGAGTGGTGGGAATGTAGAACTCGCTACCACAGGGATTGGTGGAGGTGAATAACATCGATATATTTATGGGGAACCTGGATGAACACACGAGGGAGAAATGAACAGACGGATGCACTGATCGAGTCAGATGGGAAAGCATGAGAGGAAGCTCAAGTGAAGTCTAAACACTGGCATGGATTGATTGGGCTGTTTCTATGTTGTATATTCAATGTAATTTAGCCTGGTATTGCCTTTAACTCTCACATAGTCGATTCCAGGTTAAAGAGAAACAGTTTCATTCCCAGAAAAACATTTCAGCTCATTGTTTCCAGCTATTGTCCAATCAGTGCCTCTTGTTAGTCAGGTGTCCGTGTGAAGAGTCAAGGTATTCAATTCAACTACAAAGATCTCCTGTAATTTGTACCAATATATCTTTGAAGAGCAGATCTTTTTTTTAAATGGTCTGGATCAGTTAAATTTAATAGGTTTCAATCAATTCTTAAAAGTGCTTAATTATCAGTCTTACTCAAATCGGAGAGTTTGTTTTATACACGACAAAGCAGACACTGGATCATCACCCCATTCACCATCTACAAGCAGCACGGTAGCAGTGGTTAGCACCATTGCGTCACAGTGCCAGGGACCCGGGTTCGATTCCTGGCTTGGGTTACTGTCTGTGAGGCGTCTGCACATTCACCTCATGTCAGTGTAGGTTTCCTCCGGGTGCGCTGGTTTCCTCCCACGAGCCCGGAAAGATGTGCTGTTCCCATACCAGCCTCCCCGAACAGGCGCCGGAATGTGGCGACTAGGGGCTTTTCACAGTAACTTCATTTGAAGCCTACTTGTGACAATAAGCGATTTTCATTTTCATTTCATTTCATGTTAGGTGAATTGGACATTCTGAATTCTCCTTCAGTGTACCCGAACAAGTGCCGGAGTGTGGCGACGAGGGGATTTTCGCAGTAACTTAATTGCAGTGTTAATGTGAGCCTCCTTGTGACATTCATAAAGATTATTATTGTTAAGAAGCTCTGCATCACCTTATCAAGCATCCTTTGACGGCAGCATCCAAATAGGGTTACATCCATTTTCCAACATTAGAGGTCGCTGTGGCTGTTGGATAGAATCAATGTGGGAGCTTTAGTGAACTAGTCTGCCCAGGGTCTATTTCTAAAAACTCATCACAACATATTGCCTAGTTAGCCACTAACTGACAGAATTATTGTTACATTTCAGGATGCTCTCCTCCTTCTGGGTGGGTAGGTTTCGGAGGACGACCTGCCTCCTGCACGGTTCGCGTTATTTGGCTGTGGTTCCCCTCCCCCAGTCTCACTTCGCCAGCTTCTGTCCCTCATCGACCCAACCCTGTGCAAAGAGCAGCAAAGACAGGAGCACGGAGTCGAGGTGTAGATCAGCCAGGAATTGACTGAGTGGAGAGTCCCTAACAAATCTTCCCGTTTATTTGTGTTTTAATGGGGACTGGGACCAGTTCTAATGTTTGTCTGCCTGTCTCTCACTCAAAGATTTTAAAGTGTTCACATAAAACTTGAGCATCTCAGATACACACCAAACCCATTGAATGTCCTCATTTTATTGACCTGATCCAGGTTCGACTTCTTTATCAACTAAACACCTTATTATCTTCCAGGTCTTAATAATAAACAGCGGATGTGCCAGATTAAACTGGATTTCCTTTGGTTCCTCCCACCTTTCCCAGATATCAAAAGGAAATTGGATGGGGACTTGAGGGCAATAAACTCACAGGGGTACGAGGTTAGAAGGCACGAATGGGACTGAATGGATGATTTACACCGGGTTAGCATGGACCCGATGGGTAGAATGGCCTCCTCCACTGCCCTAATGACTCTCTGTCTCTTGTTACCATCCCTGTAGAGATTGATAACTTATTAAATGAATGGAGAGAAAAGCAAAGGACAAAATTTCACATTTTCAAACTTTCACTCTAACAAACCAACTAAAATCGACACAAACATGAATTAACATGGACTGGATATTTCACAGAACAAGAGAAATTTTACATTAATAGTCAGTACAACAAAGATACATCTCACGTTGTTCTGAGCCCTCACATTACTTCCTGTAGAAATGTTGCACCATGGACAATCTCACAGTCTTCCCAATCTCACTCTGCAATGTCGGATCCCTCACTTCCCACCCAATGGACTTGGCCTTCGAGTCACTTCCACCAACAGCCGAATTCTATCCAAGGTCCGTGAATATTGTGAACACCAACAAACTGCACGTCTGTAAATGCTCTCTCTTTCGGATTGTGACTTTCTTATGTCCCCAGAAACTCAATTTTTTGATCTCTTTAAACAGTATGGTTGGATTTTGCATAACTGAAATAGAAGCAAGTGGTGTTTTCCGATCCACAACCCCCTGCTCTCCTAGCCTTTAGCTAGCTGTCCTTTCCAACTGTGTAACACACGATGTAACACAGTCCCTGCTGTATTCTCAGTGCACTGCTTCAACACCCGGACTTGTTGGAAGCTCCATGCTCTGTTTTGAACTGCAGGTTATCTTCTTAACTCTTCTTAGCCCCCCAGCAACTGAACCTGCTTTAGTAGGATGGAACGTGTAACTGAATATACAATTATCTGTCTATTTACTCTCAGCTTCATCAGCTTTTCATTCCCAGAACAACCTCGGGTCACATGGTCATTTCTTGGATCTGATGACCTCAGAACCAGGAAATCAATTCCTTTCCTTCAGAAGAATCTCCAGTTTCACTTTGGGTCTTAAAGGGGTCATTGCACAAAATTTCCCAAAGTACCTGGGTCATCACATGCCTGCCCATCCCCAAGGAATAAAGCTTCTGAAGTAAGCATGTTTTCAGAATCCTTTCATACTACAACACATTTGAACATTATAAACACTGTAACAAGGACCTTATTACACATTGTACAGATAATGGTTTCTCTTTTTCCCATTTTACAATGAAACATAGCACCTTGGCAAAACTATAAGCTGAACAAAACTAACCCAATGTGACAATGAGGTTTTAAAGTTCAGCTTGCTCGAGAGTCCCAGTGCTCTTGTCAACAAGAGTCCATTTTACTATTGGTTGAACCTTCCCAAGAGATCTTCTTTCCCAAGTCACACAGTCTTTCCAGTTTTCCCATGTCCATGTCCTTGGTTAAGGGATAGGATTTGTGACAGCTTCAAAGGTTTTCCATATCTGAGGTCTGATTAACTTGGTCAGGAACCGCACTGCTGATTGCTGGCGATCCATCTGGATTTTGGGAGCTGCCTGTGAGGAATTGGACTTGGAGAGAAAATTCCATCATGTTGCTTTTTCCCTCCGAGTTAAGCAATTTGTGTGGACAGTGGGATCTGTGTACACAGCGGGATACAGTCGGGAAGGAGTGACTCTGGGAGTTCTCAACATCGACTCTGAACCCCAAGAGGTCTCGTGACATCAGGGAAAATATGGGTAAGGAAACCTCCTGCTGATTATCGCCTACCGCCCCATCCCGCTGGTGAATCAATATTCCTTAATGCTGAACATCACTTTTAGTCAAGAACACAGAATGTATTCTAGGTGGGGCATTCTAATGCCCATCACTGGCTCAGTAGCTTCACTACTAAGCAAGCTGGCTGAGTACTAAAGGACAGGCCCGGCGAGGAAAGTAACAAGAGGGAAATACCTCCTGAACTTCATCTTCACCAACCTGCCTATCACAACTAAATCTGTCCGTGACAGCATTGGGAGGAGTGATCACCACACAGTTCTTGAGCAAAGTATGATCTTCACATGGAGAATAATGCACCCCTCCCCCCTTCCCCGCATCGTGTTGTGTGGCACTACCACTGTGCTACATGGGATAGATTTCAAACAGATTGGGCAACTTATAACTGGGCATCCATGAGTTGCTGTGGACCATCAGCAGCAGAATTGAATTAAATCGCAATCTGCAATCTCATGGCCGGGTATATCTCCACTCTACCTTTACAATCAAGCCAGGCGATCAACCCGGTTCAATGAAGAGTGCAGGAGGGAATACTAGGAGCAGCACCAGCCATACCTGAACATGAGGTGACAATCTGGTGAAGTGATAACAGAGGATGACTTACCTGCCAAACAGCAAAAGCAAACTGTTACAGAAAGGGCAAAGACATCCCACAACCAAGGGATCAGATCTAAGCTCTGCAGTCCTGTCACATCCACTGGGAATGGTGATGGATAATTAAACAACTAACAGGAGGAGGCTGCACAAATACCCCCATCCTCAATGATGAGGGAGCCCAGCATTTCAATATAAAAGACAAGGCTGAAGCATTCGCAACAATCTTCAACCAGAGGTGCCGCATTGATGATCCATCTCGACCTCCTCTTGAGGTCCCCAACATCTCAGATCGTAATCTTCAGTCAATTCGATTCACTCAGAAACTGAACTGAACCAACCATATCAATACTGTGGCTACAAGAGTAGGTCAGAGACTGAGAATCCTGCAGCGAAGAACTCACCTCCTCAATCCCCAAAGCCTGTCCACCATCTGCAAAGCACAGGTCAGGGGTGTGATGGATTATTCTCACTGCCTGGATTAGTGCAGCTCCATCAACATTCTGGAAGCTTGACACCATCCAGTACAAAGCAGACCACTTGATTGGGACCCCATCCAACACCTTCAACACTCACTCCCTCCACCACCATCATACAGTGGCAGCAGTGTATGTACCACCGACAAGATTCACTGCAGGAATTCACCATGACTTCATTTCTGGGAGCAGGAGAGCAAGAGGGAGCCGCAGTGCAGCTTGGGAATCAGGTAGTTTCTTAAACTTACCCCCAGGTTCCAGCAGCCTTCATTTCCGGGAGCGGGAGAGAGTAAGGGAGCCGGAGTGCAGCTTGGGAATCAGGTAGGTGCTTAAGTGTTTTATTTTTACCTGTATTTAAGTTGGGCGGTTGCTAAACCCGAGACACTACACTTGTAGTGTCCCCACCCTTCCACCTCCTCTAACCTAAGGAGGTGAGTGAATATCAGGTAAGCTCTTTCTTTCTTTTCTCCGCAAGTTATCTGGAGGGGATGGCAGGGAAGGCAGTGCAATGTTCCTCCTGCAGAATGTTTGAGGTGAGGGATGCCATCAGTGTCCCTGCTGAATTCACCTGTGGGAAGTGCAACCATCTCCAGCTCCTCAGAAACCGCGTTAGGCAACTGGAGCTGGAGGAACTTTGGATCGTTCGGGAGGCAGAGGTGGTCATAGATAGTAGCTTCAGCAATGTAGTTACACCGAGTATATAGATAGATGGGTGACGGTGAGAGGGGCTGGGAGGAAACAGTCAGTACAGAGATCCCCTGTGGTCGTTCCCCTCAGTAACAAGTATACCGCTTTGGATACTGTTGAAGGGGACGGCCTACCAGGGGTAAACCATGGTGACTGGATCTCCAGCACTGAGTCCGTCCCTGTGGCTCAGATGGAAAGGGGGGAGAGCAATAGTTATTGGGAACTCGATAGCTAGAGGGACAGATAGACGGTTCTGTGGCAACGAAAGAGACTCAAGGAGGTATGTTGCCTCCCAGGTGCCAGGGCCCGTGACGTCTCGGACCGTGTTTTCAGAATCCTTAAGGGGGAGGGGGAACACTCACAAGTCTTGGTACACATCGGTACCAACGACATAGGTAAGAGAAGGGACGGGGATTTAAAACAGGAATTTAGGGAGCTAGGGTGGAAGCTAAGAGCCAGGACAAACCATGTTGTCACCTCTGGTTTGTTGCCGATGCCACGTGCTAGCGAGTTGAGGAACAGGGAGAGAGTGCAGATAAACATGTGGCTGCAGGGATGGTGTAGGATGGAGGGTTTCAGTTACGTGGATAATTTGAGCACATTCTGGGGAAGGTAGGACCTGTACAGACAGGATGGTTTGCACCTGAACCAGAGGGGCACCAATATCCTGGGAGGGAAATTTGCTACGGCACTTTGGGGGGGGTTTAAACTAATTTGTCAGGGGGATGGGAAAACGAGCTGTAGTCCAGAAGCCAGTGTTGAGAGTAGTGAGGTACTGAGGAGGGTCTCAAGGTCGCAGGAGTGTACCGGCAGACAGGAAGGTGGGTTGAAGTGTGTCTACTTCAATGCAAGGAGCATCCGGAATAAGGTAGATGAACTTGGAGCGTGGATTGGTACTTGGGACTATGATGTTGTGGCCATAACGGAGACATGGTTAGAACAGGGACAGGAATGGTTGTTGGAAGTTCCAGGGTATAGATGTTTCAGTAAGAGTAGGGAAGGTGGTAAAAGAGGTTGAGGAGTAGCATTATTAAATAAGGATAGTTTAATGGCTGCAGAAAGGCAGCTTGAAGGGGATCTGCCGACTGAGGTAATATGGGCTGAAGTTAGAAATAGGAAAGGAGCGGTCACGCTGTTAGGAGTTTTCTATAGACCCCCAAATAGTAATAGAGATGTGGAGGAAGAAATTGCAAGGCAGATCATGGATAGTTGTGGAGGTCTCAGGGTAGTTGTCATGGGTGACTTTAACTTTCCAAATATTGATTGGAACCTCTATAGGTCAAACAGTTTGGATGGGGCAGTTTTTGTACAGAGTGTGCAGGAGGGCTTCCTGACACAATATGTGGATAGGCCGACAAGAGGTGGGCCACATTGGATTTGGTACTTGGTAATGAACCGGGCCAAGTGTTAGATTTGTTTGTGGGAGAGCACTTTGGTGATAGTGACCACAATTCGGTGTCTTTCACTATTGCAATGGAGAGGGATAGGGCCATACAGCAGGGCAAGGTTTATAATTGGGGGAGGGGTAATTATGATGCGATTCGGCAAGAATTAGGGAGCATAAGATGGGAACAGAAACTGTCAGGGAAAGGCACAAATGAAAAGTGGAGCTTGTTCAAGGAACAAATACTGCATGTCCTTGATAGGTATGTCCCTGTCAGGCCGGGAGGAAATGGCCGTGTGAGGGAATCATGGTTCACAAAAGAGGTTGAATGTCTTGTCAAGAGCAAAAAGGAAGTGTATGTAAGGATGAGAAAACAAGGTTCAGTTGGTCGCTTGAGGGTTACAAGGTAGCAAGGAATGAACTAAAAAAAAAAAGGGCTTAGGAGAGCTAGGAGGGGGCATGAGAAGTCCTTGGCGGGTCGGATCAAGGAAAACCCCAAGGCTTTTTACTCTTATGTGAGAAATAAAAGAATGAACAGGGTGAGGTTAGGGCCGGTCAAGGACAGTAGTGGGAACTTATGCATGGAGTCAGAAGAGATAAGAGAGGCGTTAAATGAATACTTTTCTTCAGTGTTCACCAAGGAGAGGGGCCATGTTTTTGAGGATGAGAGTGTGATACAGGCGGGTAAGCTGGAGGAGGTAGATGTTCTGAGGGAGGATGTGTTAGCAATTTTGAAAAACCTTAGGGTCGACAAGTCCCCTGTGCCAGATGGGATATATCCTAGGATTCTTTGAGCGGCAAGGGATGAGATTGCAGAGCCTTTGGCTTTGATCTTTGGGTCCTCACTGTCCACGGGGATAGTACCAGAGGACTGGACAGTGGTGAATGTTGTTCCTCTGTTCAAGAAAGGGAATAGGAATGACCCTGGTAATTATAGGCCGGTTAGTCTTACTTCGGTGGTCGGTAAGTTAATTGAAAAGGTCCTGAAGGATAGGATTTATAATCATTTGGAAAGATGCAGCTTAATCCGGGACAGTCAACACGGATTTCTGAAGGGTAAATCTTGCCTCACAAATTTGATTGAATTCTTTGAGGAGGTAACTAAGTGTGTAGATGAAGGTAGAGCAGTTGATGTCGTATACATGGATTTTAGTAAGGCATTCGATAAAGTTCCCCATGGTCGGCTCATGAAGAAAGTAAGGAGGTGTGGGATACAGGGAAATTTGGCCAATTGGATAAGTAACTGGCTATCACATAGAAGACAGAGGGTGGTGGTGGATGGAAAATTTTCAGACTGGAGACCAGTTACCAGTGCTGTACCACATGGATCAATGCTGGGTCCTCTGCTATTTGTGATTTTTATCAATGACTTGGAGGAGGGGGCTGAAGGGTGGGTCAATAAATTTGCTGATGACACCAAGATTGGTGGAGTAGTGGATGAGGTGGAGGGCTGTTGTGGACTGCAAAGAGACATTGATAGGATGCAGAGCTGGGCAGGAAAATGGCAGATGGAGTTTAACCCTGATAAGTGCGAGGTGATTCATTTTGGATGCGGATTACAGGGTCAACGGCAGGATTCTGAGGAATGTGGAGGAACAGAAAGATCTTGGGGCTCATGTCCACAGATCTCTGAAGGTTGCCACTCAAGTGGATAGAGCCACGAAGAAGGTCTATATTGTGTTACCGTTTATTAACAGGGGGCTTAAGTTTAAGAGCCGTGGGGTTATGCTGCAACTGTACATGACCCTGGCAAGACCACACTTGGAATATTGTGTGCAATTCTGGTCACCTCACTATAGGAAGGAAGCATTGGAAAGGGTGCAAATGAGATTTACCAGGATGCTGCCTGGTTTGGAGGGTAAGTCTTATGAGGAAAGATTGAGGGAGCTCGGGCTTTTTTCTTTGGAGTGGAGGAGGATGAGAGGCAACTTTATAGAGGTTTATAAGATGATGAGGGGGATAGATAGAGTGGACGTTCAGAGACTATTTCCTCGGGTGGATGTAGCTGCTACAAGGGGGCATAACTATAAGGTTCAGGGTGGGAGATATAGAAGGGATGTCCGAGGTAGGTTCTTTACTCAGAGAGTGGTTAGGGTGTGGAATGGACTGCCTGCTGTGATAGTGGAGTCGGACACTTTAGGAACTTTCAAGCGGTTATTGGATAGGCACATGGAACACACGACAATGACAGGGAGTGGGATAGTTTGATTTTGGTTTTGGACAAAACTCGGCATAACATCGAGGGCCGAAGGGCCTGTTCTGTGCTGTAATGTTCTATGACTATCACCGGCAACTTCCAAACTCACGGCCTCTGCCACCTAGAGAAGGACAAGAGCTACTGGCACACGGGAACACCATCATCTGCAAACCCCTCTCTGAGCCACACATCATCCTGACTTGGAAGCAAATTGCTGTTTTTCACTGTCGCTAGGTGAAAATCCTCGAGCATTATTAAAGAAGTAATATCAGGACATTTGGAAAGTCAAAACACAATGCATCAGAGTCGGCATGGTTTTATGAAGGGTAAATCATGTTTGACTAATTTGCTAAGAAGCCTCCGAAGATGTAAGTAACAAGCCAAGTGGAGAATGGGGATCCTGTAGATGTCGTAAAGAACTGGATGAAAACTGGAAACATTACCCCTGATGTTTGACCTTTCACATCTTTTGTTCTCTCCGGGGACTGCCATTAGCACTCTTTCCCCTTGGTTTCTGTGGCCATTAGCACCCGGTTTCCCTGGGTTTCTCTGGCCATTAGCACACGGTTTTCCTGGGTTTCTGTGGCTATGACTCATCTTTCATTCTCACTCCACAGTATAAATATTTCCCATTTTCTCTGTCTGTTAGCTTTGACAAATGGTCATCAGACTTGAAACGTTGGCTCTTTTCTCTCCCAACAGATGCTGCCAGACCTGCTGAGATTTTCCAGCATTTTCTCTTCTGTAGATCTCTAGACTTCCAAAAGACATTTGATAAGGTGCCATAAAGAAGGTTAATGAACAAGGTTCAATGAACACGGGATTCGGGGTAATTTTTTAGCTTGGATAGAAGATTGGCTGATGGGCAGAAGACAAAAAATCGGGATGAATGTGTCTTTTTCTGGATGGCAAGATGGAACTAGTGGACTGCACAGGGTTTGGCCCTTGGGCCCCAACTATTTACAATTTATATAAACGACTTGGACACAGAGTTAGATGGTTCTATAGCCAAATTTGCAGATGACACTAAAATAGGTGGGACAGTAAGTTGCAATGAGGAAATAAGAACCTTACAAATGGATATAGATAGGTCAGGTAAGTGGGTCAAAATGTGGCAGATAGAATTTAATGTGGATAAGTGTGAGGTCATCCATTTTGGTCAGAAAAATGGAAACGCAACTTATTATCTAAATGGAGAGAGACTTCGGGGTGCTCCGGTGCAGAGGGGTCTGGGTGTCCTCTGCATGAGTCACAGAAACCTAGCATGGAGGTACAGCAGGTAGTAAAGAAAGTGAATGGAATGTTGGCATTTACAGCTAAAGGCACAGAGCATAAAGGTAAGGAAGTGTTGTTGCAACTTTACAAGGCATTGGTGAGACCGCACCTGGAGTATTGTGCACAGCTTTGGTCCCCTTATTTGAGGAAAGATGTAGTAGCATTGGAGACAGCTCAGAGAATGTTCCTCAGAACATAGAAATTAGGAGTAAGCAATTCAGCCCTTCGAGCCTGCTCTGCCATTCACTCAGATCATGGCTGATCTCTTCCTATCTCAAATTCACTTCCCTACCTGTTCCCCAGATCCCTTTAACATGTTTTTAAAATCAGAAATATATCTATCTGCTTCTTGAAACCATTTATTGATTCAGTTTCCACAGCACTTTGGGGCAGCGAGTTCTACAAATTCACCATTCTCTGCGAGATGTAGTTCCTCCTCATCTGAGTTCCAAATCTACCGATTCTCAACCTATACCTGATCTTCAATTGGTGACTTGCAGCATCTGAAGGAAAAGAAAGTGAATCCAGGGAAGGCGCAGCCCCTCAGTGATTCTGTTCTGATACTGTATAAGTATTGAGGATTTCTGTTGTTCAGTGGAGAAGGCTTACTCCCTGCGAGCATAATCATTAAATGTTTGATGTTTGGAGCAGACCCGAATGAGTGATTCTTTCAGATTCATTCCTTCTAACAGGAGATTTTCAGGTTTGGAAAGAAAGGGATCAGCATAGATCTGTCAATCAGTCTGAATCAACATCTTCAGGAGAATTGGGAGGGTGAAATTAGATACAGCAGAGTGAGAATGGAGGGAGAGTGTGTGGGATGGAAATTTACAGATTTTTGGGAGCGAGAGAGGAAAGAATGTTCCAGGGAAACTACAACTGTCTGTTCTGAATTTCTATCCTGTACTGACAGTGATGTCTTTTATAAACTCTTTTTACAGCCTATTACAATGTGAGATCTATGGACAGAAATCTCACATTAAATGTCACGTCAAGATCTGACAGTCACTCAATTCACCTGAATATCATTGGCTTGTGAATCTCGAAGGAGAAATGTTTGTTCAGTCGGCTTAAACAGATTTTTAGCATCAGTGCGACTGGAAAAGCACCGAGACACACACACCCGAGTGAAAGTGTTCCAGAGCACTGACTGTGGAAAGAACTTGAACCAGTTACACAGCCTGAAAAAAACATCACAGCGGGGAGAGACCCTACACGTGTTCTGTGTGTCGATGAGCCTTCAACTCATCATCAATCTTTGATGGTAACAAGGACACCAGCACCACGAAAAAAACGTGGAAATGTGTTGACTATGGGAAAGGATTCCAGTCCCCATCTGCTCTTGAAACCCATCAACGCAGTCACACTGGGGAGAGGCCATTCACCTGTTCTGAGTGTTGGAAGGGATTCAGTGATTCATCCAACCTGCTGTCGCACCAGCGAGTTCACACTAGGGAAAGGCTATTCAACTGCTCTGAAAGTGGGAAGGGATTCACTCGTTCATCCTCTCTGCTGCGACACCAGCAAGTTCACACTGGGGAGAGGCCGTTCACCTGTTCTCACTGTGGGAAAGGATTTACTCAGTTATCCAGCCTGCAAACACACCAGCGAGTTTACACTGGGGAGAGGATGTTCACCTACTCTCAGTGTGGGAAGGGATTCAGTCGGTTATCCCAACTGCAGACACACCAGCGAGTTCACTCTGGGGAGAGACTATTCACTTGCTCTGGCTGTGCGAAGGGATTCACTGATTCATCCTACCTGTTGATACACCAGCGGCTTCACACTGGGGAGAGGCCATTCACCTGTTCTCAGTGTGGGTAGGGTTTTAGTCAGTCATCCCAACTGCTGACACACCAGCGAGTTCACACCTGGGAGAGGCCATTTATCTGTTGCGAATGTGGAAAGGGATTCACTGATTCATCAGCCCTCCAGAAGCACCGGCGAGTTCACACTGGGGAGAAGCCGTTCACTTGCTCTGACTGTGGGAAAGGATTCGCTCAGTCTTCCCAACTGCTGACTCACCAGCGGGTTCACACAAGGGAGAGACCATTCCCCTGCTCTGAGTGTGGGAAGGGATCCACTCAGTTGTCCAACCTGTTGATGCACCAGTGTCTTCACAAGTGATTAAAGGAGGTGGATTCTGTTGTTATTGCTGCTGTTAATCACATCCATGATTGAATTGTAACATAGAATCTCTACAGTGCAGGAGGCCATTCGGCCCATCGAGTCTGCACTGACCCTTGGAAAGATTACCCCACCGAGGTCCACGCCCTGACCCTTATTCCTGTAACCCAGTAACCTCACCTAACCTCTTTTGGACACTTAGGGATAATTTAGCATGGCCAATCCACCTAACCTGCACATCTTTGGTTTGTGGAAGGAAACCGGAGCACCCGGAGGAAACCCACGAAGATATGGGGAGAATGTGCCAACGCCCCAAGACTAGAATTGAACCCGGATCCCTGGCACTGTGAGGCAGGAGTGTGCACCACTGTGCCATCCCTGTGCCATTGGTCTGCCCCAAACATAAAGGATTAACAGCTGGGATGCGCTAATGTCTGACACTGATGATGATGTACCAGTGGCATCAGCCAGTCGTGTGTTAGACTCAGAGGTTGGAATCCTGCCTCTGAGCAGCATGCCTGCTCTGTAACCTGTTCAGATATCTTACTAATAAACTATTTTCAAGCAGATATCAGAATGTAACCATAGTTTGTGCAAGAACCGAGGCCCTTGCCTGTAGTCCAATATAGAAGGACACATCAAAGAACATGGTGGCAGTGATGAAGATATTGATGTAAAAAACATTTTGGTCATATCGAAGAAGGAGACTAACTGGAGAGAGAGGTAATAAATACCCTACCTGGTGAGCAGTCCTTGTCCTTGTCCTGAAGTGGAGATGCCGGCGTTGGACTGGGGTGGGCACAGTAAGAAGTCTTAACAACAGCAGGTTAAAGTCCGACAGGTTTGTTCCACATCATTAGCTTTTGGAGCACAGCTCCTTCACTGACACTCACCTGAGGAAGGAGCTGTGCTCCGAAAGCTAGTGATTCAAAACAAACCTGTTGGATTTTAATCTGGTGTTGTAAGACTTCTTGTCCTGGAGGAGGAGGTTCACTGGAGAGACAGGTAATGGTGACCCTCCCTGCTGAGCAGTCCCTGTCCTTGTCCTGGAGGAGGAGGTTCACTGGAGGGAGAGGTAATGATGACCCTCCCTGCTGAGCAGTCCCTGTCCTTGTCCTGAAGGAGGAGGTTCACTGGAGGGAGAGGTAATGATGACCCTCCCTGCTGAGCAGTCCCTGTCCTTGTCCTGAAGGAGGAGGTTCACTGGAGGGAGAGGTAATGATGACCCTCCCTGCTGAGCAGTCCCTGTCCTTGCCCCACCCACAGAGAGGCCAGCAGTGCGAGTTGTGGAAACACCATTTTCTCTGGTACCGGCTGCATCAGGTCTTCATGAAATGAAGCAAAAGCTGGGGGGGGGGGGGGGGGGGGAAGAGATCTAGTGTAACAGGTTAAGAGATGGCACATGCTACTGTATGATGTGGATGCTGATTTATTAACATGTGTTAGACTCTCAAGGGAGGGTTGAAATCGCGCCGAGGAGTAACATGCCTACTCTGTAACTTGTTTAGATGTAGAACTAATAAACAAGTGTTAAACAGACACCGGAGTAAGTCCATAGTCTGCGAACCAAGTCCCATGTCTAGAGTCCAATCTAAAAGGACACATCTCAGAATAGGGATGTTTGGTTTGTGTTTCCTGTCTGCAAAAACCTCTCTACTCATCGCGTGGGAAAGGAGATTACAAAGGACATCGCCGTAAGGAAAGGGCAGAAATCCAGAACTGACAATTCTAGTCATCAGAGAACATTCTTTTCCCTCTCAAACTATAAATCATTGTTCCCCCGCACACTCCCTATTGATTGTGACCCTAATGCATCTCCTCCCATCACACTGCCATGGGCACCTCACTAACAGAGAGACAGGAAGGTGCTGGAGGATGGACTGGGAAATGGGCCTCTATAAATCAGGGCACGAGGGGGAGGTGGCGGGGGGGGGGGGGGGGGGGGGGGGTTATTGGGGCTGATGGTGCCCTGGCCACAGGGTTCAGTGCCCATGTCCAAAGTAGGGAGTCACAGGAACAGAGTACAGAGGAACCAAAGAGAAACAATTTGCATCCTGAACATCCTTTACTCTGGTTGGCTTTGATCCTCAAATAACCTTCTATCTCACCTTTTCCCTTAGATTAATAAACATTTGTTATAAAAGTATTTGATTTTTCTGGACTTTTCATGAATAGATTGATGTACTTTAGGGAAAGTGGGTGAGAGGGGTTGACAGGCTCTTTAACAGAAAGTGAGTCCCTCAAAAGGTAATTGGCAAAGGAGCCAGAGGGAGAGATGAGAATTTATTTTTGACACAGCGATGTTAGAAATGGGGTTCCGGGGCAGAACGGTGGATCAGTGATTAGCACTGCTGCCTACGGTGCTGAGGACCCGGGGTCTATCCGGGCCCCAGGTCACTGTCCGTGTGGAGTTTGCACATTCTCCCCATGTCTGTGTGGGTCTCACCCCCACAACCCGAAGATGTGCAGGATAGGTGGATTGGCCATGCTAAATTGCCCCTTAATTGGAAACTCTAAATTTTAGGGAGTCAGTTAGCCCTTTTTCCCCTTTTCCCAAACTCTGAAATGATTTGCAGTGATACCCTTTATTGGTGACCGTGGTTAGATGCTATTCAGTATAAATAAGAGCTGACACATGCTAATGTCTGAGCAGTAATATCAAAGTGCAGCAGCATTCCCATTACACTCTGGGTGGAAGCACCATCTCCAGGTAAATGCTCCCTGTTCTGCCCCAGATGCTATGGTCCCAGTCAGTGGAATATGTAAAACCTCAACAAATCTCTTCTTATACTTTATTACATCACAAAGTCTATGGAGACTGATTTCACCCAATCATTGCTGAGATAACGTTTGAATGGACCAATTACAAAGCCTGTCATTGAACCATCTGTACCCACCCAAGCCACGTCCAACTCTCAAACAATTGTCTTCCCCACGCTCCGTCCCCGGTACAGGGAGTCAGCATTCCCATGCCAAGCAGTGAAAACATGGTGGCCTTGACACCCAGGTGTTGTCTAGGATTCCAGGCACTCTTGTTTTCTCTGTCCTTTGGGAGCTGTTTATCTCCCTGTTCCCACACAGCAAGTCGTCTGTTCTCAGCTCTGCTCGATTTCTGCTGGAGTTTGGTCCCTTTTACACCTTTCGGATCAATAAAACATTTGGTCAGTGAAGACCCAAACCACAATTTCCGATCCTGTCACCTGTCACCCATCCTTACCCATAAGACATAGGAGCGGAAGTAAGGCCATTCGGCCCATCGAGTCCACTCCACCATTCAATCATGGCTGATTTCAACTCCATTTACCCGCTCTCTCCATAGCCCTTAATTCCTCGAAAAATCAAGAATTTGTCAACTTCTGTCTTCAAGATGCTCAACGTCCCGTCCTCCACCGGCCTCTGTGGCAATGAATTCCACAGACCCACCACTCTCTGGCTGAAGAAATTTCTCCTCATCTCTGTTCTAAAGTGACTCCCTTTTATTCTAAGGCTGTGCCCCCGGGTCCTACTCTCCCCTGCTAATGGAAACAACTTCCCTACATCCACCCTATCTAAGCCATTCATTATCTTGTAAGTTTCTATTAGATCTCCCCTCACCCTCATAAACTCCAATGAATATAATCCCAGGATCTTCAGACGTTCATCGTATGTTAGGCCTACCATTCCTGGGATTATCCGTGTGAATCTCCGCTGGACCCGCTCCACTGCCAGTATGTCCTTCCTGAGGTGTGGGGCCCAAAATTGCTCACAGTATTCTAAATGGGGCCTAACTAATGCATTATAAAGCTTCAGAAGTACATCCCTGCTTTTATATTCCAAGCCTCTGGAGATAAATGACAAGCATTTGCTTTCCTAATTACGGACTCAACCTGCAAGTTTACCTTTAGAGAATCCTGGACTAGGACTCCCAAGTCCCTTTGCACTTCAGCATTATGAATTTTGTCACCGTTTAGAAAATAGTCCATGCCTCTATTCTTTTTTCCAAAGTGCGAGACCTCGCACTTGCCCACGTTGAATTTCATCAGCCATTTCTTGGACCACTCTCCTAAACTGTCTAAATCTTTCTGCAGCCTCCCCACCTCCTCCAAACTACCTGCCCCTCCACCTATCTTTGTATAATCGGCAAACTTAGCCAGAATGCCCCCAGTCCCGTCATCTAGATCGTTAATATATAAAGAGAACAGCTGTGGCCCCAACACTGAACCCTGCGGGACATCACTCGTCACCGGTTGCCATTCCGAAAAAGAACCTTTTATCCCAACTCTCTGCCTTCTGCCTGATAGCCAAGCGTCAATCCATGTTAGTGCCTCGCCTCGAATACCATGGGCCCTTATTTTACTCAGCAGTCTCCCGTGAGGCACCTTATCAAAGGCCATTTGGAAGTCAAGATAGATAACATCCATTGGCTCTCCTTGGTCTAACCTATTTGTTATCTCTTCAAAGAAATCTAACAATGGATTCCGAATATTACTGTCCATACTAAAGATTTAACTCCATACTCCTCTCAAAATGCTCCTCTTAAGTGTGAACTTCCTGATTCAGCAAAGCAATCTTTTGTTACTCTCAAAAACGCCCTGGCTACCACCCCAGTGCTAGGATGACCTATGTATGACAGACCCTTTCAGTTGTACATTAATGTTCTTGATGAATGTGCCACTGGTGTTCTAACACAAGAACACGGTGACCGGCATCGCCCGGTCGCCTACTATTCTACGAAATTGGATCCTGTAGCTTGCGGTCTACTTCCCTGCACCCAAATTCTTACGGCTGTCCATTTGTTAGCACAGGCAGCCTCTAATCTGACCCTTCACCAGCCAGTACAAGTGCATACCTGTGGCTCTCCTAACGTCTCAGCAAACCCAGCATCTGACTCAAGCCCGCTTGAGCCACTATGAGGTTTCACTATTGCAAAACCCCTACCTCTCTTTTCATTACTGTTCTACCTTAAATCATGCTGTGTTCCTCGAACATCCCCCCGATAACCTTGCGGACCCGCCACACGACTGTTTGTTTCGGAATCACTTCCTCACCACACCTCGCCCAGATTTAATGGACCGGCCTATTGATAATCCAGATCTAATTTTTTATGTTGATGGCAGTTCCTCCATTTCTCTCACTGGCATCCCACAGTCGGGATATGCCGTGGTAACTGACACTGACGTGCAGGAAGCAGCAGCCTTCGAGACCCCTGTCTCCGCACAAAAAGCCGAGCTATTTGCCCTTACTCGAGCATGTATTTTGGCCACAGATAAAAGCACTAATGTTTACACTGATTCTAGGTATGCCTTTGGCGTGACCCACGATTTTGGTCGTCTCTGGCAACAGCGAGGCTTTCTCATCTCAGCGGGAGCTCCCATTCAAAATGCTCTTTGGGTTAAAAATCTCCTCGATGCTATTCAGCTTCCCCATCAATTGGCAATTATTAAATGTGCTGCGCACACAAAGGGGGACACTCCTGTTCAATTAGAAAATGCCCGTGCTGATTCGGCTGCTAAGGCTGCGGGTATATCAGCCTCTGTGATTGTTCCCAGTGGGGCTAATCAGGCTCTAAACCAGGTACCTGCATTAGGAACGAAGGGCATGCCAGAGATAACTGAAGTTCAAAATTTACAGAGGGACGCCTCTGATTCCGAGCGCACACTATGGAAGTCAATGGGGTGTTCACACTCCTTGACACGAGACCTCTGGCTTACTCCCGTTGGTCAAGTTTGTATTCCGAATTCTTTATTGCCGATACTTATTGATTATTTACATTCTTGTACCCATCTTGGCAAGGAGGGAATGGTACAGCTACTCCTGAAAGCTTGGTGGCACCCAGATCTGAATACAGCAGCACAAATGCGGCTGGATCGATGCGTTATTTGCATGAAGCATAATATGGGTAAAGGCATTAAATGCCCTCCAGGAACCACTCCCTTGCCAGATGGCCCTTTTGCCTGTGTAACAGCTTGATTTTATCGAATTGCCAAAAGCACAGTGCTATAAATATTGTTTAGTCATAATCGATGTGTTTAGTAAATTGATTGAAGCCTTCCCCACCACTAAATGTACGGCACATACAGTGGTGAAGTTGTTGTTAACGGAAGTCATTCCTCGTTTTGGGGCACCCAAAATGGTGAGCTCAGACAATGGACCACATTTTGTGGCTCGAATCAATACTGAATTGTGCGAAGCACTCTTAATTAAACAGCAACTGCAACTGCGCGTATCACCCGCAGGCTGCAGGAATTGTGGAAAGAGCCAACGGGACTTTAAAAGACAAATTATCTAAATTAACTGAAGAAACTGGGTTAATTGGCTAAAAGTATTACCCTTGGCACTGTTCCACATGCGAGTGACTCCCCATTCGTGGACCAGACTGTCAGCTGCAGAGATAGTCTATGGTCAGCCAATGAGGACTCCCTGGGATGCCCATGAAAACCCCCTAGAGGGAGTAGACCTCCATGTGATGGGGAACAAATGCAGAACTATTTGAAGCAATTAACACTTTCTCTGAAGTTTCTCCACTCACAGGTAAAACAGGCACATCTCCCAGTAACGGCAGGGACAGCCGTCCCTTGATATCCAGTGATCAAACCCGGAGACCACGTGTTGGTGAAAAACTGGGACAGAAAGAAACTAGGACAACGCTGGAGCAGACCCTTCCTCGTACTGCTGACTACACCAACCTCCGTCAAACTTGAAGGACGTTCAAGTTGGATACATCTAATCGATTGCCAGAAGATAGTCTCCAACCCAGACGAGAACACAGGATGAAGATCTTCATTATAATTTTTGGACTCTCTGGACTATTTAGCCTTAATGGCCACTCGGTAGTAAAAAAAAACGACCTCAACGAGACCTGCCTTCCAATACCTATTTATATATGTCATATCTTTATGCCGAAGAATTGAACGTAAGCAAGTGTTGGGTTTGTACCCACATCCCCGTCCATTCGAGGGAAGGAATACCTCTCCAATCCCTCCCCTTTCATATCGCAGAGATGGTTGAATGGAATTTACGACAAAATCAAACAGGGAGCAGGGGAGATAGGGGGGATATGGAAATATGGAGATCTGCTGGCTATGACATGACTAAATTTTCAGCTTCGTATCAACCTACCTATAATCATGCCTTGACTCCACCCTCCCTCACTGTCCACTCGTATAATGTTCAAGGTTCCATGTGTTTTAATAAATCAGGGAAAGGAAAGTTAATGGGGCAAAGTAGATGCAACCTTACAGTTGACTGGCAAGGACCGGTACCAGGCATATCCAACAAGGGCATGTTTAACTGTGATTGGTCCAAGGTATGGAAAATAACCTCTAACATTTCATGGGGACAGACATCCCCAATCCCCTGGATGACATCAGCTGATGATTTTACGGCCTAAATGGAACCTATTTTATATGCGGCATATCCATGGCTCCCCATTGATTGGACAGGATCCTGCTTTTTGGGATATGTTATACCTCAAATGCGTCACCTACCCAGCCTTAAGCACTCCCCCTCACGAGCAAAAAGGACAATTTCTGAAACAGAGCAGTTCTTTATGATGGCCTTTCCCTTGTACGAAACGGGCAAGGCATCCAACGAACTGATCCACATGGCCACAGCATTGGAACAACTGGCGAACGTAATGGCAGCAGAAGCCAGGGAAGCTGGATAGGCACTGGCTGAGGTCTCAGCTGAGCTAGTAGCTGTCCGGACCGTGGCATTACAAAATCGACTGGCTTTGAATTATCTGTTAGTCTCTCAGGGAGGAACGTGCGCTATCATAGGTCAGGAGTGCTGTACTTATATTCCAGATGGCTCTGAAAATATCACTAACCTGGCCGACCATATTAAGAGACAGGCTGTTCAAATTCAAGAGATTGGCAGTGAATTTCATGACTATAACCCGCCGGGTTGGCAAGGATGGTTGGGTCACGGATTATTTGATTGGATCTTTAAGGCCTTCATTCTACTACTCCTAATTCTACTAGGGTTAGGATTGCTTGGTTGCTTGTGTAAATGCATTTTCAAACGAGTCATGGATATACCTATTTAACTAGTTGTCATGATATGACAAAAGGAGGGAATGTGATATGGTACGAATTAAGTAATGGCATGATGAGAAAACTGGTCAATGGGAAGATTGGTCAAAAGGTTTGATACAATACCAGATAGACTGAAACTACTCATTCCAGCTCCCCAGGCCCAGGTAAAGAATTCTGCCCTAACTATTTTCAGACTAGTATGGCCATGGGCCAACTCTGCATAACTTGAAGTCTGAAAAGATCAGCGAAGGTCAAGCCATTCCAAAACACCGGACCTCGGCAACTCCTGATAAAACTAACTCGTCATAACCCAGGACCGTAGGAATTTAAAACAAAGAGAATTCAGGAAAAAACAAGTCTATTCTGACTTTTCAATGTTCCCTCCGAGGACTAAATAATGGTTTGAGTGATATGGCCAAACATGGTCTGGTCTTGCTTCCGTTTGTATTTCCGCTCAAACTCCTGACCATACTGTTGTCATATAATCTTGATAAAGTTAATGTATAAATATTGAGCTAATTCTCCGCAAAAAGCGCAGAACTTGTGACAGACTGAGCAGTTTTGTTGACTGCCCTCTGACTTCAAGTTTCAGCCATTACTGCAAGCAGTTGTTTTCGAAAATAAAGCTTGTTATTCTGTCGTAACGAGTGTGTTGAATTTTTCTACCACAGAAGCGGGAAAATATTAACTTTGACAATACAATGCCCCCAAAAAGTTCACCAAATTACACGTTCCATGTCGTGACCTCCGGCCCTCGAGACCTTCCAGCCGAAACTCACGAAAAGCAACATGTAGGCAACAGTCAGTAAAAGGCTGGAAAGTCCCAGAGTCTATCCCGACTGTCCAAGGAGCCAACCCCCGGAGCCTCCAGGAGCAGCAGCAACCCAGCACCAACCCACCCCGGGCTGCAGGCGGCGGGCGCGGTCTTCCGTTAGAATTCCAACCCTGGCCCCAATCCGACCTGCCGCTTTCAGTAACATATCCAGCTCCCCTCCTTCCTCCATTCCGCAAACGCCGACCTGGCCCTCCGAGAGCCTGCGCTTGATGGAGACAGCGCAGAGGGAGCTCCACTCCCCATCCACCGCCTGCTGCGCCTGTCCTGGGCCAAGCCTTCCAGAGTCTGCACCCTCCCTGGATTCACTTCCTTTCCCTTCAGTTGCTGCACGTGACGAATTGAAGGTCAGAATGAGAAAAGAAATGGAAAGGGGGGAGAAAAGAAAGTGTTTTACTCACAGGTGTCGGAGACAGGAGGAGGTTTCAGTCTGTGTGAAGCTCAGTCACCATTCACACAGAGCTCGCGTTGATTGGCTGGAGGAGCAGAGTCCTTCCGGTCCTAACTCTTCTCATTGGTCAACACCTCATCAGGAAGGTCAGGGGGTGAGCTTTTCCTCCCACATGCGCAGCCTCTCCTCTCTCTTGGACATGCGCAGTCCCGGGCCGGGAGGAGGGGAAATCACCGAGAGGCTTCTCGCTCTGGCCGGAGCTGTCAGCCGGTTGTCTGGAAACCTTGTCTCGAGGAGGGGGAACAATGAGTCGGGCGGAGTTGCCGCGCTTGCGCACTGGAACCGTGAGACGTCACCACAGATTCCTTTGCGCGCGCCGCAAAGTTGTTGCCCAATGGGAAGAGTTGGTGAACCGGAAGGACTCTCTTCCTCCATCCAATCAGCCCCCCCATTGTCTGAATGCGGAAGCTGAACAATGAGCAAAACTAGGACCTCACACGGACTGAAAACTTCCTCCTCTCTCCAACATCTGTGAGTAAAACTCTTTATTTTCTCATTCTGAAGGGAATGGAAGTGAATCGAGGGAGGGTACAGACTCTGAAAAGCTTGGCCCAGGTCTCTCTCTCTCGTAAAGACATTGGCATCCTTTGCTCCCTCAGCTTGACACATTTATTTGTCTGGCTAAAAGGACGGTCTCTTTCCCAATGTTCACAATGAAAGGGCTGGTTTCCCCAGGAGATGGCTGACATTTAAGGAGACAGTAAATGAATATCAGACGGAGACATGTCTCGTGTTATGTGGTACAAATTAGATATTTATGGTTCTGTAATAAAGTATATTTATTATTATTTCTAGCCTTGTAATATTGTACTGTAGCTATGTTATATAGTTCCAGTCATCTCTTCCCTCAGAGGGTTATTAGTCTCTGGATTTCTCTTCCACAGGGACCAGTGGGATGTGGGGGTCATTGAATATATTCACGGATGAGGTGGACAGATTTTTAATAAGTTATTATTTTTCAAATCATTTTTTAAACAATGAGTGCTACGGAGTAACAGAAAAAATGGTGGGAAATGGGCACAAAGTGGAACAAGAGATATTGCCAACATAAATCCAAGCAACACGTTGCAGAATTCATTTGGAACAGGATATTTGAGGGACCAGAGCCTCGAGATGAAATGCCAGATCAATTGAACAACCAGTTAACAGGTTAAAATAGACCATCAAGTCGTGGCAGCATCCTTGTAAATCTCTTCTGCACTCTTTCTCGTTTATCAATATCCTTCCTATAATAGGCTGACCAGAACTGTTCCTCATCATCCAGATGAGTTTTCTGCACTAAGGTTATGTCGACTTTCTCCTTAAGAAAGGAGAGGATATTTTTCCTTCTGATAGGGTGATGGATACCCCATACATTACCTGAGAAAATTTGCAGATTAACTGCCACCATTAGGCGACAGAGAGAACAGGAACAGATTTTCACACCACAATCGGGCGTGCGCCATTACCCCCTCCTCCAACTCACTTAACACCAGAGGCACCAAAGTCTCCCCAAACTGCTCCTTTCACAGATAAAAGCCCTGTCTGTACCAGAGTAGGATAAAGTCAACATAACCCCTCCCATTATAACAAAAATACAAAAGAATCACCACCACAATAGATAAAAGGGGACATTCCTCAATAAGACTGAGGACCCGGAGGATTAATCCGATGGCCAGACTGGCGTTACCCTCAGGGTACCTTCTCCAAACTGAGGAGAAGAAAAGAAGGGCCAACAAGGGAATGGGGATCGAATGTCCCTCCCACATTTTAGACCCACCCATGAAGACCTGCATCCACCACTTCCCACCCTTTGGCAATGGCACCACACGGTTCTGCCATGATTGACGCTCGGATAATAGAAGAAAGACGATGGAATATAAGCACACAGCCCATCTGCCATAACTGAGATAATATAATACAAGTCCCTGGAACACTCGAGGAGAAGAAGAAGACATTCAAACGGCCCTCACAGAATAACAACTCCCTTCAACAGGATAACAGATAACAAATTCAGACAACAACACCATCATAGGGAAAGAGTCCAGATTAGAGTCTCAGTTAGTCTGGGCTGCAAATCTTCGCTCCAATTCTTCCCCTTCAAGGATTTAGCAAAGACCAAGGCAGTAGTCGGATTATTGAAAGACTTGACGGAGTTGTCGGATACAATTTCCAGGGTCACAGGATAAAGCAACATAATTCACTGTAAGGTGAGGTGGGAGCCAGGTCTCACCTCACCTTGCCCATCTCCAGGACCCTCTGGTGATCTTTCAAGTTGTGGAAGAATTGGGAGGGTGGATATTAGATATAGCAGAGTGAGAATGGAGGGAGAGTGTGTGGGACGGAGATTTACAGCTTTTGGGGAATGAGAGAGTAAAGAATGTTCTCTAGGAATTAGAATTGTCTGTTCTGAATTTCTATTCTGTACTGACAGTGATGTCTTTTGTAAATTGTTTTCACAGGATATTAGACGAAGAGGAGGAATTACAGAGAGAAATCTCAAACTTTACGTCTCGATCTGGCTGAGTCTTTCAATTCCTTGGAGCTGAATATTATCGGCCTTTGAATCTAGATGGAGAAATGTTTGTCTGTTCTGTCGGCTTCAAAAGATTTTAACCATCAGTGTGACTGGAAAAGCACCGAGACACACACACCCGAGTGAGAGTGCTCCAGAGCACTGACTGTGGAAAGAGCTTTTAACCAGTTACACAGTCTGAAAAAATATTGCACCGTTCACAGCGGGTAAAATGAAATGAAATGAAAATGAAATAAAAATCGCTTATTGTCACAAGTAGGCTTCAGTGAAGTTACTGTGAAAAGCCCCTAGTCGTCACATTCCGGAGCCTGGTACGGGAATTAAACCGTGCTGCTGCCTGCCTTGGTCTGCTTTCAAAGCCAGCGATTTAGCCCAGTGAGCTAAACCAGCCCCTGAGAGAGACTGTACATGTGTTCTGTGTGTGATCGAGGCTTCAACTGTTAGTCAAACCTGGAGAGAAACGAGGAGACCCAGAACATGGAGAAACCGTGGAAATGTGGGGACTGTGGAAAGGGATTCAGGGCTCCATCAAAGCTGGAAGTTCATCGACGCAGTCACACTGGGGAGAGGCCGTTCACCTGCTCTGTGTGTGAGAAGGGATTCAGTCGATTAGCCACCCTGCAGTCACACCAGCGAGTTCACACTGGGGAGAGGCCGTTCACCTGCTCTCAGTGTGGGAAGGGATTCACTGAGTTATCCAGCCGGCGGAAACACCAGCGAGTTCACACTGGGGAGAGGCCATTCACGTGCTCTCAGTGTGGGAAGGGATTCACTACTTCATTGAGCCTGCGGATACATCAGCGAGTTCACACTGGGGAGAGGCCGTTCACCTGCTCTCAGTGTGAGAAGGGATTCACTCAGTTATCCAGCCTGCAGACACACCAGCGAGTTCACACTGGGGAAAGGCCGTTCACCTGCTCTCACTGTGAGAAGAGATTTACTACTTCATCGAGCCTGCTGACACACCAGCGAGTTCACACTGGGGAGAGGCCGTTCACTTGCTCTCAGTGTGAGAAGGGATTCACTACTCCATCGAGCCTTCTGACACACCAGCGAGTTCACACTGGGGAGAGGCCGTTCACCTGCTCTCAATGTGAGAAGGGATTCGCTCAGTTATCCAGCCTGCAGACACACCAGCGAGTTCACACTGGGGAGAGGCCGTTCACCTGCTCTCACTGTGAGAAGGGATTTACTACTTCATCGAGCCTGCTGACACACCAGCGAGTTCACACTGGGGAGAGGCCGTTCACCTGCTCTCAGTGTGAGAAGGGATTCACTCAGTTATCCAGCCTGCAGACACACCAGCGAGTTCACACTGGGGAGAGGCCGTTCACTTGCTCTCGGTGTGGGAAGGGATTCACTACTTCATCGAGCCTTCTGACACACCAGCGAGTTCACACTGGGGAGAGGCCGTTCACCTGCTCTCAGTGTGAGAAGGGATTCGCTCAGTTATCCCACCTGCAGATACACCAGCGAGTTCACACAGGGGAGAAGGTGTTAACCTGCTCTTAGTGAGAGAAGGGATTCAGATAGCCAGACACCCTGCGGGAACACGAGCGACTTCACACCTGGCAGAGGCCATTCACCTGCTCTGAGCAGGGGAGACATTGAATGATCCTTCCCAACTACGGAGACACTAGCAAGTTAATGCTGGGGAGAGACCATTCATCTCTCAATGTGGGGAGGGGGGGGATTGTGATTCATCACACCCTGTTGTGACTCCCAACAAGTTCACAAATTACAGATGTTGGCTCCGTTGTTATTGGTTCTGCTCTCACTGACATCCAGGACTGCATTCTGTTCATTCTGACATCTGGTGAATGGTGATGATTGGAGGGTTTCTTTCTGCTGGACTGGCCAGTCTAACACCTCTGCCTCCGATGGGCTGACCATTTTTGAGGCTAGTTGCGATTACCTCTTTCCAAGTTTGACGAGGAGCACAGAATGAAAAGGTGTTTGCACGTTGGAAGATATTTAGTTCCCAAAGCAGCCACGTTGCCATGAAGATGGGCTGTGGTGGTTACAGGGTTCTTTTGTCTAATTTATCTGGGTGTTTCTCACAGAAGGAAACTGTCACGGTATGAGGGGCAAGTTGTCTGTGGTAGATTGGGAAATTACAATAAACCTATCACTGAAAGTGGCAACGCAGGTGGATAAGGAGCTAAGAAGGCAGACGGCATGCTTGTCTTCATTGGTCGGGGCATTGAGTATAAAAATTGGCAAGTCATGCTGCAGCTGTACAGAACCTTAGTTAGGCTACACGTGGACTATTGCCGACAATTCTGGTCACCACATTACCAAAAGGATGTTGCGGCTTTGGAGAGAGTACAGAGGAGGTTTACCAGGATGTTTCCTGGCCTGGAGGGTATTAGCTAAGAGGAGATGTTGGATATACTCATATTGTTTTCACTAGAGCGACGGAGGTTGACGGACGACCTGATAAAAGTTTACAAAACTGAGTGGCATGGACAGAGTGGATAGTCAGAAGCTTTTTCCCAGGTTATAACATTCAATTACCAGGTGAAATAGGTTTAAGGTGCGAGGGGCAAAGTTTAGAGGAGATTTGTGAGGGAGGTTTTTTTACACAGAGGGTGGTGAGTGCCTGGAACTCGCTGCCGGAGGAGGTGGTGGAAGCAGGTACGATAGTGACATTTAAGAGGCATCTTGACGAATACATGAATAGGATGGGAATAGACGGATACAGACCCTGGAAGCACAAAAGGTTTTAGTTTAGACAGACATCATGATCCGAGCAGGCTTGGTGGGCCGAAGGGCCTGTTCCTGTGCTGTCCTTTCTTCTTTGTTGTTCTATGTATGACGATAGACAATAGACAGGCAACCACTCACATTTTATTTACATAAAATATAGATTTCTTTGAGAAGCAAAAATTAAACCGCAAAATGAAGCTATCGTGGCTAACAAGAAAAGTTAAAGATTCTATTAGATCAATGGAGGAGACTCATAAAGTGGCCCAAATAGTAGTGAGCCTGAGGATTGGGAACTTGTTTTAGAATTCAGCAAAGGAGGACCAAGAAACTGATGAAGAGAAAATAGAATATGAGAGCAAACTGGGGAGAACTGGAAAAGCTCCGATAGGAATTTGAAAAGGAAAAGATTCGCAAAGACCAATGTGGGTCCATTCCAGGCAGAGACAGGAGAGTTTATAATGGGGAATAAGGAAGCGGCAGAGAAACTAAACAATGTGTTTGTCTTCACGGAGGAAGATACAGAAATTGTCCCAAAAACACCAGAGAACCAAGGGACCAGTGAGCACGAGGAACTGAAAGAGATTAGTATTAGTGAAAAAGCAGTACTGGAGAAATTAATGAGATTGAAAGTTAATAAATCCCCAAAAGCTTCTCTACATCCCAGAGTGTTGAAAGAGGCGGCTGGAGAGACAGTGGATACATTGGTGATCATCTCTCAAAATTCTATAGATTCTGGAATGGTTCCTGCAGATTGGAAGGTGGTAAATGTCACCTCACTATTTAAGGAGGGAGAGAGAAAACAGGGAAGCACAGACCCATTAGCCTGACATCAGTAGGAGGAAAAATGCTACAATCTATTATAAAGGATGTGATAACATACGAATTAGGAGCAGGAGTAGGCCACTCGGCCCCTCGAGCCTGCTCCACCATTCAATAACTTCACGGCTGATCTGATTGAAACCTCAACTCCACAGAGGCCCCTTAGAAAATACATCTGAGGAGATAGTAATAATATTCTTTATTATTATAATCTTTATTATTGTTACAAATAGGCTTACATTAACACTGCAATGAAGTTACTGTGAAAATCCGCTAGTCGCCACACTCCGGCCCCTGTTCGGGTACACAGAGGGAGAATTCAGAATGTCCAATTCACCTAACAAGCACGTCTTTTGGGACTTGTGGGAGGAAACCCACGCATTTTGGGGAGAACGTGGAGACTCCGTACAGACAGTGACCCAAGCCGGGAATTGAACCCGGGTCCCTGGAGCTGTGAAGCAACAGTGCCTCCATGTCGCTGTGTCAGTTATGGGGAACAAGGAAATGGCAGAGGAGTTAAACAGAGTTTTTTGCATCAGTCTTTATGGTGGAAGATACTTTGCCTATCCCATTAATACTAAAGAATGGAGCAATTAAATACCATCACTGGAGAAGTCATTTTGGACAAACTAATGGGGATAAGATAAGTCCCCTGGATGGCTGCATCCGAGGATCCTAAAAGAAATGTCTACAGAGATAGTGGATGCATTGATCGTAATTTTCCAAAAATCCTTGGATTCTGGGGAAGTACCAGAGGATTGGAAAACTGCCACTGTGACAACCCTCCGATTCAGAATGGGAGGGAGGAAAAAAATAAGACACTATAGGGCGATTAGCCTAACATTTATTGTTGAAAAAAATGTTGGAATCAATTATTGGGAAGTAGTAGGAGCACATTGAGAAAATCATAATCTAATCAAGCAGAGTCAACATGGCTTTGTGAAAGGGAAACCGTGTCTGACTAATTTATCAGAATGTTTCGAGAAAGTTTCAACCAGAGTGGATAGAGGGGGACCAGTAGATGTGTTGTATTTAAAATTCCAGAAGGCCTTTCACAAGGTACTTCACAAAATGTTATGTCATGAGAGAAGAACCCATGGAGTTGGCGTGGATAGAGAATTGGCTAATGAGCAGGAAACAGCGAGTGGGGATAAGGGGTTCTTTTTCAGGTTGGTGACCTGTAACCAGTGGGGTTCCCCAGGGATCAGTCCTGGGATCGCAACTGTGTACAATTTATATTAATGACTTGGAGGAAGGAAGCGAACGTACTGTGCCCAAATTTGAAGACAACAGGAAAATAGGTAGAAACGCAAGTTGCGAGGGGGATACAAACAGTTTGCAAAGAGATATTGTGAGGTTAAGCAAGTGGACAAAAAGTTGCCACATGGAGCATAATGTGGGAAAATGTGAAGTTCATTTCGGAAGGGAGAACAAAAGAACAGTATTATTTACATAGTGAAAAACTGCAGAAAGCTGCAACACAAAGGGACTTGGGGGAACTTGTGCACGAAACACAGAAAGCTAGCAGACAGGTGCAGCAGGTAATCAGGAAGGCTAATGGAATGTTGGCCCTGATTCCAAGGGGGTTGGAGTATAAGAGTCGGGAAGTCTTGCTGCAGCTGTACAAGGGGCTGGTGACACCACATCTGGAGAACAGAGCAGTTTTGATCCCCTTATGTAAGGAAATGTATTATTTCATTGGAGGAGGTTTAGAGAAGGTTCACGAGGATGATGCCAGGTATGGAGGTGTCTTAGGAGCAAAGGTTAAACAGGTTGGGACTCTACTCAATGGAATTTAGAACAATGAGAGCTGATCTCATTGAACCATACAGGATTCTTAAGGAGCTTCACAGGGTAAATGCTGAGAGGATGTTTCCCCTCATGGGAGAATCTAGGACCAGAGGGCATAGTCTTAAAATAAAGAGATGTCAATTTAAGACTGAGATGAGGAGGAAATTCTTCTGAGAGTCTTTGGAACAATGAGAGTTGTGGGGACAGAGTCCTTTGTCTATTTAAGGCTGAGATAGATTCTTGATCAGTGAGGTAACCGAGAATTACAGGGAAAGGGCAGGAAAGTGAATGTGTGAAATGTCAGATCAGCTGTGATCCTATTGAAAGATGGACCAGGCTGGAAAGGCCAAATGGCCTACTCCTGTTCCTATTAAGTCTGGTCTCAGTATGGTCTTATTCCTGCCTACCCACCCTATAACCTTTCACACCCTTGCTTTTCAAGAATCTATCCAGCCTGCCTTCAAAATATTCAAAGTCTCTACTTCCACTGCCCTTTGAGGAAGAGAGTTCCAAAGACTCCAAACCCTCTGCCTTAAATGGCCAAGTTGTTACTTTTAAAGTTACTCCAATTTCTAGATCCTCCCACAAGAGGAAACATCCTTTCACATCCACCCTGTCGAGGCCGCTCAGGATCTTATGCGGTTCAATCTTGTCACCGTAACTCCATCGGATACAAGCCCAGCCTGTCAATCATTCCTCATAAGACTAGCCTCCAATGCCAGGTATGAGTTCAGTAAACCTTCTCTGAACTGCTTCCAACACATTGACATCATTCCTTAAATGAGAGCATTACTGTACACAGTGCTCCAGATGTGGTCTCACCAATGTCCTGTATAACTGAAGCATAACCTACTTTTGTATTCAATTCTCCTCACAATAAACAATAACATTCTATTAGCTTTCCTAATTACTTGCTGTACCTGTATACTCGCTTTTTGTGATTCATGCTCTTGGACATCCAGATCCCTCTGAATCTCAGAGCTCTGCAATCTCTCACCATTTAGATAATAAGCTTTTTTATTCTTCTGGCCAACAGGGCAATTTCACATTTTCCCACATTATTCCCCATTTGACAGATCTTTTTCCACTCATTTAAAATATACCTTTTTAACCTCCTTATGTCCTCTTCACAATTTACTTTCCTGCTTATCATTGTACCATTGGAACATAGGAGCAGGAGTTGGTCATTCAGCCCGTCGAGCCTGCTCCACCATTCAATACGATCATGGCTGATCATCCACTTTAATGCTTTTCCCCCACACTATCCCCATATCCCTTTATGTTATTGGTATTTATAAATCTGTCAGTCTCTGCTTTAAACACACTCAATGACTGAGCTCCCACAGCCCTCTGGGGTAGGGAATTCCAAAGATTTACAACTTGCAGATCTCTGTAGATCAAACCATTGCCCCGTTCTATCCCCATATCCCTGTCAGTTTACTTCCCTCAAAAGCACGTCCAATTTCCTTTTAGAAACATTCCAACATCTCTGCTTCTACCCGCATTGTCGGAAGTGGCTTCCAGGTATTTCCCACTTTCTTCAAATGCAAATGAGTCTCAGAGAGCACAGGAAGAGGCCATCCCACCCATTGTTCCCATGCTAGCTCTTTGAATGAACTTTCTCATTAGTCCCATCGCCCGGCAAGTTCCTTTTCCTCCAGAATCTGTCCAGTTCCCTTTTGAAAGTTGCTGTTGAATTTACTTCCTACACCATTGTCAGGCAGTGAATCCCAACAACTCGTTCTGTTATAAATATAATAATTTCACAATACTCTGTGTTTGGATTTTCACAGGGGATTTGAAATGGGGAGAAAGACATTGTTGTTACACAAAATCAAGACTCAGTCTTTATGAATGATCTTCATGAATGGGCAGAGTGTGAAATACCCAGGTTTGTGGTGCCAGACTGGCAATGCCAAGTGCACACGTTCCAGGGGCTGGGCCAGGGAGGGCCACCCTGCCCTAACCCTCACCACTCAGGGGCCTCCCAATGGCCCGGGAACCCTCGGGAACCGTGACGCCTGGCTCTTGTCTGTGTGGGCCAATACTAATCGGCTTCCATGTGACCGACTGGGGAGTCGCTTATATCAAGGCCTTTACATAGGGTGTCCTTCCCGTTAATGGGATGGAGATTGGCCTTAATTGTATCCAGATCTCTCCAATGGGAATAGGCCGGTTAGATCTGAAACCGATTGGCGCTTAGTGAGGTGCCTGATTTCAGACTCTCCTGCGATCTAAGTGGCGCACTTGGATTTGCACCTTGCGCATCGTGGCCATTAGATCGTACCTTGATTTTCATTTGCTGTAAAAGCTTAATTGCTGTGTATGTAAAGAATGTGCAATGAGGATAAATGTACTGGCAAGAGAGACCTTCAAGTTCTGATTCGCCTCAACATTTGAAACTGTATGAATAAGGGATTGTACAGACTCAGATAAAGGGATAGTATGAAACAGTTCTATTGTATTCCTGTCTAAGATAATGAGAGAAGGTGGCGTCAGTAATTGGGGATCCAATTAAATTAATCTAGTGACCAAATTGACCAATTGCCGTGTTACAACAGGCCCAACTCTGACGTGCGGCAACGGTCACTTTGGGGATAAAAGTAGAGATTCCAAAAGTCTTCCTTGTTGGCCAGGTACTGAAGATTCCCGAGGCCGAGTTCTCAGGAAATGACTGTCAAAGAAGGAGCCAGACTCCCGAGGCTGAATTGCACAAGAATTACTGTCAAAGAAGGAGCCAGAGAGGGTTACGCTTCTCCAGACTGATCACCCACATGAAGTTGTAAAAGTTAATGTCTTAAAGTTGTTCAGTAAATATTTTCATTTAATAAATTTATTTTTAAATTTACTATCCGGAGAATTCTGATTTTGTCTTAATTGGTTAAAGTCTTGTCTGAACGAAAGTGAATTTATTAAATGGTAAGTTGGGTGTGGCTGAAATCAATTAAGTTCCAGATAAGATCAGAAAACATAAACCTTCAATTTAAAAAGTTACAATTCTATAGCGCCTTTCACAACCATAGGATGTCCCAAAGTGCTTTACAGCCAATGAAGTACTTTTGAAGTGTAGTCACTGTTGTAATGTAGGAAACACAGCAAGATCCCACACACAGCAATGTGATAATGAGCAGATGATCTGTTTTTAGTGATGTTGATTGAGGGATAAATAGTGACCAGGACACCGGGGATAACTCCCCTTGCTCTTCTTCAAAATAGTGGCTGTGGGAACTTTTACATCCACCTGAGGGGGGCAGACGTGGCCTCAGTTTAACATCTTATTTGAAAGAAGGCTGTTCTGACAGTGCAGCACTCCCTCAGTGCTGGGATGAGGAATGTTGGAACTGGTTTTTGTCCACAGGTCCCTAACTGGGTCTTAACCTTCTGCCTCAGAGGTGATAGTGCTGCCCCCTGAGCCATGGCGGACACTAGTTAGAAAGGAAAAGTTATACTTTAAAACCCTCCACCCTTTGCCTCCGATGCCTCAATCTAATAATTAAAAACTCCAGTATAAATAACATGGATTTAACTGACAAATATTGAAGTATTGACTTTGAGCCACACGTTTTAACTTCCCACTTTCTCCTCGGGCACCTTTCTGTCTCTCTATTGCTCATATCAATGACAGCCGGGTGACAGAGCTGAGGGCTGAAAGTAACGGGGCCTGCATCCCAGTTGGAAAACTGCAATAGATGTTGCACGAATCGAGAGTCAGGTAGGTGCTGGAGGACTGACTGGGAAATGGACCTCAAATCAATTGTTACATCGGTCACTATTCCGATCCCAGACCAGACCCCAACAGTGGCTAGGATACTGGACCAAACCCCCAATATTTCAGTTTATTTGTCAGACTGCGGAAAGAATGATTCGCTCCAAGAGTGATCACATGAAGAAATAGAGCTTGGTTATTTTTAAAATAAAATTTTATTATGGCGACAATATTAAACATTTTAACATCACACCCAAAAACAACAGCTTACAATTACCCATTTAAACACTACTACTCAATCTCCCATTAAACAACAGGAAAAGAAAGATACAGCTCTCAATCTATCTTACTGTGGAGAATTGTGGACCGAGAATTCAACTCCTCCAAATCTTTCTCCAAAAACTGCTCCTAAAGATTTTTAAAATGTCTTTCTGCCTTCCTTGGTTCCACCCAGCAATGACCTCATCTCCCCAAGCTGGAAAACAAATTATCTCTGACGGCTGCAAAGTATATTAATTCCACAAGTACTTTCCCAGTCAAACCACAGTCCATTAGCCCAGACTGAAAAACACATTCCTTTGTCAATTTCATCTTCTGGCTACTAAAAACACCCACGCCCTGCAAAACAGGATCCTTCTTTAAAATAAAAACAGGACCACTGCAGTGAATCACACTTTAACCCGATGCTTTTAACCCTTAAATTGCTCAATACATTTATGATCGAAATTTTCCTAAAATCTTCCAATTGTCACACCTCCCCCTTTAAAAAAAATGAACCTGCTATGTACGCAGATGGCTTTATTTTTCTAAAAGCTTTTTAACGTTAAACATTTCTTATGATTTTATGCAACTTATACTCTATAATAACATTTTACATTTTTCAACAGGCTAACATACACATGAGTCTAGTCCATTTTAGTCTTCTCACATGTCACAGTCATTAGCATAAATTTAACCACTACTTCGAGCAAGAGAGATTTCAAAGATCAGGGTGGCCTCCCAAGATTACACAAAAAAAGCTTCATCAACAATTCAGTGATAAATGCACAGAATGGTGGCACAGTGGTCAGCACTGCTGCCTCACGGCGCCGAGGTTCCAGGTTCGATCCTGGCCCTGGGTTACTGTCCGTGTGGAGTTTGCGCATTCTCCCCATGTCTGCGTGGGTCTCACCCCCACAACCCAAAAATGTGCAAGATAGGTGGATTGGCCATGCTAAATTGCCCCTTAATTAGAAAAAAATAATTGGATACTCTAAATTAAAAAAAAAACAATTCAGTGATATGTAGTTGCCTGGCTCTGACAACAGAATTCTTCTCTTGATGGTCAGACAGGTTGCTATCGATGCTGCAGCATTCATCATCTGTTCTTCACATTTATCAACTGCTTTGTATTCTGTGTCTGTTGAGGATAGCCAAAAATAATGGATAAGTGCTGGTGCATTTGGACAGTGCAAAACAACAGTCAGTGCATGCAAACGTTTGCTGAACATTCTGGCTACATTTGTACAAGCTCTTCAGCCTCCACCACAGACGATGCTCTCTGTAAAACTGTGAGACAGCTCCAGTCCTGACCAGATACTAGTATAATCACCTCTTGTGTCACTACCGGTGTGGCATGGTAGCACAGTGGTTAGCACTGTTGCATCACAGCACCAGGGACCCAGGTTCAATTCCCGGCTTGGGTCACTGTCTGTGCAGATCTCCACATTCACCCCATTGAACCAACTTGCTTGAACTAAAATTATCCGTTTCATCCACCACCTGCTCTTGTTTTTACCAACCACCTGATCAAGCATGTTTTCTGACAACTGAACCTCAGCCTCCCTATTGGCACTCCTCAAATTATCTTCCTCCTGTCTTAACTCGTGGTTTTGTGATCTGATTGCCACGCAATCAGGAAACACTCCCAGATATATTTCTTGCAACATCTCAGTTCCACTTTCCACTGGCTTTTCACCCATAGTAGGTTGCACTCCCCCCTGTGATCCAGCTATATTATTATCTAGGATAAATCTTATCCTAAAAAGGTAATTTTTCTTTTACTCCTACTGCCACTTCACCACTTTTCACCGAACTCTCTCACCATACCTTACATAGTGGCACACTACTGCTCTCACCACTAAATAATGATAATAATCGTTTATTGTCACAAGTAGGCTTCAATGAAGTTACTGTGAACATAAGAACATAAGAACTAGGAGCAGGAGTAGGCCATCTGGCCCCTCGAGCCTGCTCCACCATTCAATGAGATCATGGCTGATCTTTTGTGGACTCAGCTCCACTTTCCGTCCCGAACACCATAACCCTTAATCCCTTTATTCTTCAAAAAACTATCTACCTTTATCTTAAAAACATTTAATGAAGGAGCCTCTACTGCTTCACTGGGCAAGGAATTCCATAGATTCACCACCCTTTGGGTGAAGAAGTTCCTCCTAAACTCAGTCCTAAATCTACTTCCCCTTATTTTGAGGCTATGCCCCCTAGTTCTGCTTTCACCCGCCAGTGGAAACAACCTGCCCGCATCTATCCTGTCTATTCCCTTCATAATCTTATATGTTTCTATAAGATCCCCCCTCATCCTTCTAAATTCCAACGAAAAGCCCCTAGTTGCCACATTCTGGCGCCTGTTTGGGGAGGCTGGTACAGGAATTCAATGTGCGCTGCTGGCATTGTTCTGCATTACAAGCCAGCTATTTAGCCCACTGTGCTAAACAAACCCCTAATTCCACAAATGACCACATTTTCTGCCAAAACTCCTCCCAAACCATTTCTCACTATTAAAGATTGACTTGCTCAAATATATTCAGAACTACCTGGAAATCAACGACACAGGTGAGGTTTCGGCGGAGTGTCTGGGAGGCAATGAAGGCGGTGGTTAGAGGGGAGCTGATCTTGATACAGGCCCACAGAGAGAAGGCCGACAGAGAAAGAGACGGATGGACTGATAAAGGAGATACTGCAGGTCGACAGGAGGTATGCGGAGAACTCAGAGGCAGGGCTTCTAAGGGAGCAACGGAGGCTACAGGCGGAGTTCGGCTTGTTAACTACAGGGAAGGTGATGGAGCAGCTGAGGAATGTGAGGGGACGATATATGTACATGGTGAGAAGGCCAGCAGAATGCTTGCACAGCAGCTTAGAAAGAGGGAGGCAGCCAGGAAGAGAGGGAAAGTAAAGGATGGGGACGGAAACGTGGTCGGAGACTCAGCAGGGGTGAATAAGGCGTTCAAGGAGTTTTACAGCAGGTTGTATGGGTCGGAACCCCCAGCTGGGCCGGAGGGAATGAGGCACTTTTTAGGGGGGGCTGAAGTTCCCCAAGGTGGACAGGTGGTTTGGGGAAGGGCTGGGGACCCCGATTGGGTTGGAGGAAATAGCAGAGGGACTGAAGGCCATGTAGTCGGGTAAAGCCCCGGGGCCAGACGGGTACCCAGTGGAGTTCTGTAAAAGGTTCTCTGGGCTATTGGGGTGGCTGTTGATGGGGACATACAATGAGGCAAGGGAACCTGGGGTGCTTCCCCCGATGATGTCACAGGCCACTATCTCATTGATCCTGAAGCGGGACAAGGACTCAGAGCTATGCGGAACCTATAGGTCATCCCTACTAAATGTGGACGCCAAACTGCTGGCCAAAATCTTGTCCTCTCGGATTGAAGACTGCGTTCCGGCCGTGATTGCGGAGGACCAGACGGGATTTGTTAAGGGTAGGCAGTTGGCGGCCAATATAAGAAGGTTGTTAAATGTGATTATGATGCCCCCAGAAGGTAGGGACGTGAAGGTAGTGGTCGCAATGGATGCAGAGAAGGCATTTGATTGGGTGGAATGGGAATATCTGCGGGAGGTACTGGGGTGGTTTGGATTAGGGCAGGACTTTATTGACTGGGTCAGGCAGTTGTATCAGGTTGCGAGCTACGGACGGACAGGTCAACATCGGACTATGTCAGGCTGCATCGGGGACGGGACAGGGATGCCCACTCCTGTTCACGTTGGCCATAGAGCTGCTGGCAATTGCACTGAGAGCCTCAAGGGGATGGTCCGGGGGGGGAGTGGAACACAGAGTCTCTCTATATGCAGACGACCTGCTCCTATATGTTTCGGACCCACTAGAGGGGATGGAAGAAATTATGAGGATTCTGGGGGAATTTGGCCTGTTTTCGGGTTATAAACTGAATATGGGGAAAAGTGAGATGTTTGTGATCCAGGCAAAGGTCAGGAGAGGTGATTGGGGGAGCTGCTGTTTAGGGTGGTAGGGGGAAGCTTTCGATACCTAGGCATTCAAGTGGCGCGGGAATGGGAACGGCTACACAAGTTAAATTTGGCCCGATTAGTAGACCAAATGAAGGGCGATTTCCGAAGGTGGGACGCGCTTCCGTTGTCACTAGCTGGGAGGGTGCAGATAGTGAAAATGATGGTCCTCCCGAGATTCCTGTTTGTGTTTCAGTGTCTCCCCATCTTTATTACATGGTTCTTCTATAAACGGGTCAATAAGGTGATCACTGGCTTTGTATGGGTGAGTAAAACCCTGCGAGTAAAAAAGGGGATGCTTGAGCGGAGCCGGGGGAAGGGCGGGCCGGCGCTGCTGAACTTTAGTAATTATTATTGGGCGGTGAATATAGCCATGATCAGGAAGTGGGTGGTGGGGGGAGGGTCGATATGGGAGCGTGTGGAGGCGGCATCATGCAACGGCACCAGTTTGGGGGGGCATTGATAACGGCGCCTCTGCCATTCCCGCCGGCACAGTACTCCACTATCCCGTGGTGGTGGCAGCCCTGATGGTCTGGGGCAATTGAGGAGGAATGTGGGAGTGGAGGGAGCATCGGTGTGGTCTCCAATCTGTAATAATCACCGGTTTGCCCCGGGAAGGTTAGATGGAGGGTTCCGGAGTTGGCAGAGTGCAGGGATTGAGAGGATGGGAGATATGTTTATGGAGGGGAGCTTTTCTAGCCTGAGAAAGCTGGAGGAGAAATTTGGATTGGGTTAGGGGAAATGAGTTTAGGTACCTCCAGGTACGGGACTTCGTACGCAGGCAGGTCTCAACCTTCCCGTTCCTACCACCAAGGGGGATACAGGACAGGGTAGTTTCCAGAATGTGTATGGGAGAAGGGAGGGTTTCGGACATTAATAGGGAACTTATGGGGTCAGAGGAGACGCAGACTGAGGAGCTGAAACACAAATGGGAAGAGGAGTTAGGAGGAGAGATAGAGGATGGTCTCTGGGCGGACGGGTTGAGTAGAGTCAATGCGTCCACAACATGTGCCAGGCTCAGCCTGCTACAATTTAAGGTCATTCACCGGGCCCACATGACAGTGGCCCGTATGAACAGGTTCTTTGGGGTAAAAGATAAGTGCGCAAGGTGTGCAGGAGGGTCAGCGAACCATGTCCATATGTTCTGGGCATGCCCGATGCTTAGGGGATTCTGCCAGGGGTTTGCGGATGTCATGTCCAAGGTGTTAAAAACAAGGGTGGCACCGAGTCCAGAGGTGGCGATTTTTGGAATGTCGGAAGACCCGGGAATCCAGGAGGAGAAAGAGGCAAACGTTCTAGCCTTTGCTTCCCTGGTAGCCCAGAGATGGATACTATTAGCCTGGAGGGACCCAAAGCCCCCGAAGACGGAGACCTGGCTAACTGACATGGCTAGCTTTCTCTGTTTGGAGAAAATCAAGTTCGCCTTGAGAGGGTCAGTGTTAGGGTTCGCCCGGAGGTGGCAGCCGTTCGTCGACTTCTTTGGGGAAAATTAACTATCAGCAGAAGGCAGGGGGGGGGGGGGCGCAGGGGGGGGGGGGGGGGGTGAGGGGGGATTCGGGGTTCGCTTAGTTTAGAGTAGGGGGTTAGTAAAGGTGGTCCCTGTAAGGGTGAAAGACGGCTTTTGCACTATGTTTATATTTACATGGACATTGTTTATTTTGTTGTCGTTGTAATACCATAAATGCCTCAATAAAATGTTTATTAAAAAAAAGATTGACTTGCTCCTGTATCCCTCAAGATCTGAATCTCCTTACCTACTCCACCTTGTACACACGAGTAAACCTCACCCTCACAAATATCCTTAACAAGTTCTGTTACCTGCTTATCCACCAACCTCTCAATAGGCTCTGCACTCTGTTGCACTTTTCCACTGGGACAATGTTTTTTCCTCCCACTTTAATAAAACCCACTGGCTTATCCTGTTTGATTGAGTCTGTTTTCCCACTACTTTTCTTAAGCCACAAACTGTGACTTTACATGTCCAACATGTGCCAAACCCATAACAATCTTAAGGGATACAGGGGCTACGCAAACTCTCTTACTGGAGAAGGATTTGTTTCTTCTTTCAGAGACTCAATGAAAGCTGAGGAATTAGTGAATGGGAAAAGTGGAGATTGTATTCCAGTCCCATTGTATAAAGTACAATTGGAGTGTGATCTCGTGTCAGGTCCAGTAGTTGTTGGGCTGGCTGAGAAATTCCCAGTGGACGGAATAGATTTACTTTTGGGGAATGATTTGGCAGGAGTGACGATTGTAGATTCAACCATGATAACAGAGGGTGTGAGAGAATTACTGCAGTTATCACATGAAATACCAACAGTAGGGCATGTGGGAATTAAGAAAACTCATTGGGCATTAAATTACTCAAAGAAAAATGTTGAAAGATGTTAATCACAGATCAAACAGTGAACCAGATTCTCAGAATTCTAAGACTGAAGGTGACCATAGGAAAGAGGAGTTTGAATTTAATAGTAGTGACAGTGATGAAGAGACAGATGAGAGTACCAAATTCAATTTTGCTTCTGATTATGGAGTGATGATGAACAGCTATTACCAAATAGACCTGTCACTAACTGATCTTGTGCCAATGACAAGTAATTCTCCCAGAGCTCAGAATGAAGGCAGAAAATTGGAGGAAGAAAGTGAATTGGACTTTTCTAAAAGTGATTTGTTAAAGTCCCTTGTAGTAAATCCATTGCTATCCCCTTCAGGGGAAATATTTCCCACAGCATGCCTCCTTTGAAGCAACGTATACTTGATAGCACAGCATCAGTTAGTCAGGACGAGGACTGAGAAGTGGCACTAAGCTGGTTCACCCACATCCTTTTAAAGATCCACAGTGCCTCTTAAAGGGAGCAAATGGCAAAGGAGATGAAATAATCAGTCATCAATATCTTTTAAAACTAAGAGGAAGGTGAATGGAGACCTATGTCGTGATTCTGTCACCACATCTGGTAACAAAAAACAGAAAATGCATGGGTCCAACAATGTGTTATCCTCTGATTCTGAAGGTCTGTATTGCTAAATCGGGATAAGAGTTGTGATTACGAAAACTCCAAAGAGGAGGTAGAAGCTGTAAAACAAAGAATGGTTCTTATTTCTGAAAGTAACCATGTGCAAGAAAAGAGAGCATGTAAAGCTGGAGGGGTTGGAGAGTGTTTATGGATTTAAAATGAACCAAATATTTCTCTCAGCATTGACAATAGTGCTTTTTGTTTGACTGTAGCAAATCTTTGAAATATGGATAAACATTTATTGGACAATCAGAAAAGACTGATTACATTACACGTGCTTTCAGAACACAGCTCCTTCATCAGGTGATGAAGGAGCTGTGCTCCGAAAGCTAATGATTCGAAACAAACCTGTTTGAGTTTAACCTAGTGTTGTAAGACTTCTTACTGAGCCCACTCCAGTCGAATGTTGGCATCTCCACATCTTTACATTGCACGACACCCAGAAAGGGGCAGATATAACAAAGATGCTGAAAGGGTATGAATAGAATTGAATGGAAGCACCAAGCGGCACTCGGTTAACAAATCATGAAGTAAACATCAGAAATTCTGAACTAATAAAGCAAAATCCTCCTCAGTTAGAAACTGAAATAAAAAGCACGTTCGATATGTAGCGGAAACAATTAAAAATGCAATGATCCACAGAACGCCAAGTAGAGTTTGACAGATTGACATCCATGTTGGTGGGCGAACCATTGCTGGCCATCCCAGACATTTCCAGACCATTTAAAATGGCCACAAATGCCAGTGACCTGGGAGTAGGGGCAGTGCTACTACAGGACAACAATGAAGGAATAAAGAGGCTAGGGAGGTATTTTTAGAAACAAATTCAGTCTGTGCCAAAGAAAGTATTCCATCATTGAGCCTTGGCCTTGCGACTAGCCCTTTAGCACTTCGTAGTACATGTCCAACATGACAATCAGCAAAGCATTGTTACACAGACCATAATCTATTTGCATTTGTAGAGAAGTTTAAAACCTGGAACGCAAGATTATTCCATTGGAGTTTATTATTACAACAGTTCAATGTTACAATTGTACATATTCCTGGAAAGGATAATGTGATTGCAGATGCTTTGTCATGGGTTTAAGGGCTGACTAGTTACCAATATAAAGACTGGGTAGGTAACTTGTATAATGGGGATGGATTGAACGTTTGTGATTTATGTCTTGCATATCTCATAATGAAACGTCCATTTGATTGATTTGGCCGGTTGCCAATGAATTGGCCCAAAGATCTGTGATCTGTCCAGTAACAGGTGGTGATTGGATATTATTCCACTAGAACGCTTTTTCGAGTCCCAAGATATCAGTTTGGTATCAGTTTTGACTCTGGCAGCACGCTGATACATCTAACTCTCTCCAAAAAGGTCCAGCTAACTCTCCCCAGAAGGCCATTGTGAGGGCTGGCTCTCTCTCCAGAGAGCCTGGTGGGTGCTGTACTTCTGAGACTACAGGGACCGAAAGACAAACTACAAACTGAAAGCAAAGTTTGACGTGAACTAAGGTGTCTCTCCAGAAAAGGTTTGACTCCTGCATTTTTAATGTAGAGAGTACCTGAATGAATGAATCTCCAAAGAAGATCTTTACAGACTGCAAACCAAAGACTTTAATCTGCAAGCTTGTTGTGACGAAAGACTCTTTCCTCCAATTTTGAATTTTTTTGCCCCTTTCCACCCCTTTGCGGTTGTCTGTCTTGTGTGTGTGTGTATGAGAGAGAGAGGGTGGGGCAGGTTGATGTGGGTATTAGGTATTAACTTGTAGTTAACCAGTTGCATTTACTGCATATTTCATGGTAGTTCTCGTTATATATAAAAAGTAATAATGTTTACATTTTCTAAGTAATCTGCTGTAACCTCCTTAATAATGGATTCTCGCACTTTCCCTGTCACACATGTTAGGCTAACTGGCCTATAGTTTCCTGCTTTCTGCCTCCCTCCTTTCTGGAATAGAGGTGTTACATTCTCTATTTTCCAATCCACTGGGACCTTTCCAGAATCTAAGGAATTTTGTGGGATTATAACCAATACATCTATTCTCTTTGCCACCACTTTTTTTAAAGCCCAAGAATGCAGGTCACCCAGTCCTGGGGACTTGTCAGCCTTTAGGTTCAATAGTTTTCCTGGCATCTTTTCTCTGGTGATTGTTCTGTGTTCCTCCCTCCCTATTACCTCTCGATTTTCAATTATCTTTGTGAATTGTTCTCGGTCTGGTACCGTGACGATAGACACAAAATACCTGTTTCAAGCCTCCATCATTTCTTTGTTTTCCATGATCAATTTCCCAGGCTCACTCTCCAGAGGACCAACCTGGATTTAGTCACTCTTTTCCTCTTCAAATACTTGCAGAAACCTTTACTATCTACTTTTGTAGTCCGAGAATGTTTACCCTCATACTCTAATTTCTGCCTGTTTCTTATCTTTTACTCATTCTTTGCTGATTCTAAAATCTGCCCAACTTTTGAATGAACACTAACCTTTGTAGATTTTGATGGTGTTTCTTTCAATTTAATACATTCCTTGACTTCCTTATTTAACCATGGATGATGCATTCTTCTCAAACAGCCTTTCTTTCTCTCTGGCATAAATGTTTGCTGAGAGTTATTCAAAGTCACCCACTTCCATACTGATGTCCCAATTTTCAACCTAGTTTCCCAAGTTCGCTTTCGCCAGCTCTCCCTTCATACCCTTCAGAGTTCTCTTTATTTAGTTTTTAACTTAGGCCAGCACTTTTAAAAAAGATTTAGAGTACCCCATTCTTTTTTTTCCAATTAAAAGGCAATTTAACGTGGCCAATCCACCTACACTGCACACCTTTGGGTTGTGGGGGTGAGACCCACACAGACATGGGGAGAATGTGTAAACTCCACATGGACAGTGATCCGGGGCCGGGATCGAACTCAGGTCCTCAGCGCCATGAGGCAGCTATGCTAACCACTGCTCCACTGTGCCGCCCTTAGACCAGCACTTCTCACCTTCAAACTGAAAGTGGAATTTTATTATATTATGATCAATGTGACTTAGAGGCTCCATCACGATGAGATTATTGACTAATCCTGTCTTGTTGCACATTACCAGATCAAGGATAGTCTGCTCCCTGGTTGGCTCTAAAATGTATGGCTCCAAGAAATTGTTCCAAAAAGACTCTGAACCCATTTTTTAGGATATTTTTGCGAATCTGATTCTCCCAATTGACATTAAAATTATCGGGGACCTTGATGATTGTTCCTCCGTTGGTGTGTGTCCTTGTGTCTCTTCAGGTTCAATGCTCAGTTGAAGTTTCATCCACATACAGAACACCAGGAAAGGTTTCTCCTCAATGTGAATGTTGTGATAATATTTCAGGCTTTGCACAGTCAGTGCAGTGGAACTCTCACTTGGATGAGTCCTTGTGCCTTTCCAGTGAAAGTAATATTTAAATTATTTGAAAGCTGACAGATCATAATTTCTCCTTCTAGATTCAATGGTTCATGATATTCAGATCCTGATGAATTAAGTGAATCTGTCAGATGACAACGAGGTGCCTGGCTTGCAATTTCTGTCTCCAAATCCACCCATCTGATGAATGAGTTTGCAAATGTCATCACTGTCAGTACAGGATAGAAATTAAGAAATAATCCTCCCACCAGAATTACTCCTGCTGCTTATCCACAATTCTCCTCCCCTGAAGGTGCTGACTCTCGGGTTCAGTTTCACATTCACTTATTGCCCTCCCCAATATGTCACACATGTATCTAAATCTTTACACCTAGAGTTAACAAACTGTTTTGCTAAGGGGAGCTCGCAATCAAATCCAGTGACTACCCACGTGTACGTTGTATCAGTGTGGGGTCACTGCCCTCCCACCGCTACTTGTCACCCAGGAGTTTGGAGACTGGGCTTTGGATGAGTAATGACGGCCGTATCTCCCACAATCCCTAGCGTTGGTGAAACCGCTCTATCCACCGCGCCCGCGACCCAGGCCGATGCATGTTCAAGAGAAGGAAGCTGCGCATGTGGTGCAGAGTCGAGCCCACCCCCCTGAACGTCCTGTTACGATATTAACCAATAGCAAAAGTTGGTGGACCGGAAGGACTCTGATCCTCCAGCTAATCAGAAGGCGGACTTTGAATGAAGATTGAGCTCCCCACAGACTGAAACCTCCTCCTGTCCCCAACATCTGTGAGTAAAACACTTTATTTTCTCCCCCTTTCCATTTCTTTTCTCATTCTCACCTTCAATTGGCGACTCGGAGCAACTGAAGGGAAAGAAAGTGAATCCAGGGAGGGTGCAGATTCTGGAAAGGTTGACCCAGCTCTCTCTCTCTCTTAAAGACATTTGCTCCCTCAGCTTGACACATTTATTTAGGGCAGCACGGTAGCATTGTGGATAACACAATTGCTTCACAGCTCCAGGGTCCCAGGTTCGATTCTGGCTTGGGTCACTGTCTGTGCGGAGTCTGCACATCCTCCCCGTGTGTGCGTGGGTTTCCTCCGGGTGCTCCAGTTTCCTCCCACAGTCCAAAGATGTGCAGGTTAGGTGGATTGGCCATGATAAATTGCCCTTAGTGTCCAAAATTGACCTTAGTATTGGGTGGGGTTACTGGGTTATGGGGATAGGGTGGAGGTGTTGACCTTGGGTAGGGTGCTCTTTTCAAGAGCCGGTGCAGACTCGCTGGGCCGAATAGCCTCCTTCTGCACTGTAAATTCTATGATATAAATTCTATGATGATTACGACACTTGGATTCCATTCAGTAACCCAATCCATGCCGACTTTGTAGAGAAATCCAATCAGTCACATTCCCCCCTCGATATCCCCATTACTCTGCAAGTTTATTTCCTCACACTTTTATTTTGAAATGATGATCGTCTGTGCTTCCTCCACCCTCATAGGCAGCGAGTTGCAGATCTCTCACATCTCACTGTTGAAATAACTATCTCCCTCACAGCCCCATCAGTCTCCAGTCCTGTAATCAAGTCCTGTATATTACACACATTTTTAGTGCGGTATTATTGAGTATTTACTGGGAAAAGCGGAGCGAGAATGGAGGGAGAATGTGTGCGATGGAGATTCACAGCTTTTGGGGAACAAGAGAGGAAAGAATGTTCCATAGCAACTAGAATTGTCTGTTCTGAATTTCTATCCTGCACTGACAGTGATGTATTTTGTAAATTGTTTTTACAGTATATTAGGAGAGGACGAATTCCAGTCAGATATCTCAGACATCACAACACGATCTGACAGAGTCACTCGACTCTTTGGGGCTGAATATTATCAGACTTTGAATCCAGAAGAAGAAAAGTTTGTCTCATCTGTTGGCTTCAAAGGATTTTCAGCAACTTTGCAATCTGAAAAGTACCAAGACACACATACCTGAGTGAGAGTGTCCCAGTGCAGATATTGAATGAGCTTTAACCAGCTACACAGCCCAAAGAAACATCGCTCCATTCAGAGAGGGGAAAATCCATACACGTGTTCGCTGTGAAGACAAGGTTTCAACTGATCATCGGACCTGGAGAGAGACACATACTGCATGCAGCAACCATGGAAATGTGAGGACTGTGGCAAGAGATTCAAATACCCGTCACAACTGGAGGCTCATTACCGCAGTCACACTGGGGAGAGACCGTTCATCTGCCCTGAGTGTGGAAGCGGTTTGAGTCATTTATCCACGTTGCAATCCCACCAGCGAATTCACACCGGGGAGAGGCCGTTCACTTGCCTTGAGCGTGGGAAGGGATTCAGTAATTCATCAGACCTGTATAAACACCAGCGGGTTCACACTGGGGAGAGACCATTCACCTGCTCCGAGTGTGGGAAGGGATTTAGTAATTCATCAGACCTGTATAAACACCAGCGGGTTCACACTGGGGAGAGACCATTCACTTGCTCTCAGTGTGTAAAGAGATTCAGTAATTCATCAGACCTGTATAAACACCAGCGGGTTCACACTGGGGAGAGACCATTCACGTGCTCTCAGTGTGTAAAGAGATTCAGTAATTCATCAGACCTGTATAAACATGAGCGAATTCACACTGGGGAAAGGCCATTCACTTGCTCGGGATGTGGGAAGGGATTCAGTGATTCATCTAAACTGCTGCGACACAAGCGAGTTCACACTGGAGATAGGCCGTTCACCTGCTCCGTGTGTGTGGTAAGGGATTCGGTGCTTTACCGACTCGACTGACACACCAGCGAGTACACACTGGGGAGAGGCCTTTCACCTGTTCTGAGTGTGAGAAGGCTTTCACTCATTCATGCAGCCTGCAGGAACACAGGTGAGTTCACACTGGGGAGAGGCTGTTCTCCTGTTCTGAGTGTGGGAAAGGATTCACTCGGTCTGCACACGTGCTGAGACACCAGTGTGTTCACACCGGGGAGAGACCATTCACCTGCTCTGAGTGTGGAAAGGGATTCACTCAGTTACCGCATCTGCAGACACATCAGCGTGTTCAGGGAGGTGGGATGGAAGTTTTCGGAAATGGGAAGAGAAGGGGATCAAGACGCTAAAAGATTTGTTTCTTAGAGGTCGGTTTGCAGGATTGAGGGAGCTGGAAGCTAAGTATGGGCTGGAGCAGGGAGAAATGTTTAGATACATGCAGGTTCGAGATTTTGCCAGGAAGGAGATACAGAGCTTCCCGGAGGAACCGGCCTCCACATTGCTGGAGGAGGTGCTGACGATCAGGGTACTGGAGAAGGGGGTAGTGTCAGCGGTGTACGGAGATATTTTGGAAGAGGCTAAGGCACCACTGGAAGGGATCAAAGCAAAGTGGGAGGAAGAGTTGGGAGAGGTTATAGAGGGGTTCTGGTGTGAGGTGCTCCGGAGAGTAAATGCCTCTACCTCATGTGCGAGGTTGGGGCTGATACAGCTGAAGGTGGTATACAGAGCACACCTCACGAGGGTGAGGGTGAGACGATTTTTTGAAGGAGTAGAGGATGTGTGTGAGCGTTGCAGGAGGGGGGGGGGGGGGGAGGGGGAGGGGGCACGAATCACGTTCATATGTTTTGTTCCTGTCCAAAGCTAGAGGAGTACTGGAAGGAGGTTTTTAGGGTAATTTCTAAAGTCGTGCACGTGAAACTGGACCCGGATCTCCGGGAGGCCATATTCGGGGTGTCAAATCAGCCAGGGTTGGAAACGGGGGCAGAAGAAGATATTGTAGCCTTCGTCTCGTTGATCGCCTGAAGGCGGATCCTGCTGGGAGCAGCTTCTCCACCCTGTGCCCTGGCGTGGCGGGGGGACCTGTTGGAATACTTGACCCGTGAGAAGGATAAGTTTGAACTGAGGGGAAGGATGGAGGGGTTCTACAAGTCATGGGCATTATTCATTAAGCACTTTCAAGAACTGGATAACATCGAACATTAGTTGGGGGGAATGGGGGGGGAAGAGGGTTGGGGGAGGGGGGCTGCTTGTATTAAGGGTGACTATGGGTAATCCCAGATTCCTTTTTGTCATTTGTTTATGTAAACATGCGGGCTGATGTTTGGGGGTTGGTGGGGGGATGGGATTGTTATTGTTATGGGGATTAACATATTTGTTGCTGATTATTGTTTATTGTTGGTGGGTGTAAATTTGGCAGAAAATGTGAAAAAGGAGAATAAAAATATTAAACAAAAAACAATCTCCTCTGCCATTTCCTTGTTCCCCATAACTGAAACAGCGGTGTGGAGGCACATGGTGGTTAGCACTGTTGCTTCACAGCTCCAGGGACCCGGGTTCAATTCCTGGCTTGGGTCACTGTCTGTACGGAGTCTCCACGTTCTCCCCAAAACTGTGTGGGTTTCCTCCCACAAGTCCCAAAAGACGTGCTTGTTAGGTGAATTGGACATTCTGAATTCTCCCTCTGTGTACCTGAACAGGTGCCGGCGTGAGGCGACTAGCGGATTTTCATTGCAGTGTTAATGTAAGCCTATTTGTAACAATAATAAAGATTATAATAATAAAGAATATTATTACTATCTCCTCAGATGTATTTTCTAAGGGGTCTCGGTGGAGTTGAGGATTCAATCAGATCAGCCGTGAACTTATTGAATGGTGGAGCAGTCTCGAGGGGCCGAGTGGCCTACTCCTACTCCTAATTCACATCCTTTATAATAGATTGTAGCATTTTCCCTCCTACTGATGTCAGGCCAATGGGTCTGTGGTTCCCCGTTTTCTCTCTCTCCTTAAATAGTGGGGTTACATTTACCACCTTCCAATCTGCAGGAACCATTCCAGAATCTATATAATAGTGAAAGGTGATCACCAATGTATCCACTATCTCGACAGCCGCCTCTTTCAACACTCTGGGAGGTAGAGCATCAGCTTTTGGGGATTTATTAACTTCCAACCACATTAATTTCTCCAGTGCTACTTTTTCACTAATACTAATCTCTTTCAGTCCCTCGTGCTCACTGGTCCCTTGGTTTTCTGTGTGTTTTAGGACAATTTCTGTATCTTCCTCCGTGAAGACAAACACACATTGTTTAGTTTCTCTGCCATTTCCTTATCCCCCATTATAAACTCTCCTGTCTCTGTCTGGACTGGGCCCACATTGGTCTTTGCTAATCTTTTCCTTTTCACATTCCTATAGGAGCTTTTCCAGTCAGTTTTTATGTTTCTCCCCAGTTTGCTCTCATATTCTATTTTCTCTTTATCAGTTTCTTGGTCCTTTGCTAAATTCTAAAACAAGTTCCCAATCCTCAGGCTCACTAATATTTTAGCCACTTTGAGTCTCCTCCATTGATCTAATAGAATCTTTAACTTTTCTTGTCAGCCACGATAGCTTCATTTTGCTGTTTAATTTTTGCTTCTTAAAGGAATCTATATTTTATGTAAATAAAATGCGAGTGGTTGCCGGTCTATTGTCTGTCGTCATACAAAGAACAACAAAGAACAAAGGACAGTACAGCACAGGAACAGGCCCTTTGGCCACCAAGCCTGCTCGGATCATGATGTCTGTCCAAACTAAAACCTTCTGTGCTTCCAGTGTCTGTATCCGTCTATTCCCATCCTATTCATGTATTCGTCAAGATGCCTCTTAAATGTCACTATTGTACCTGCTTCCAGCACCTCCTCCGGCAGCGAGTTCCAGGCACTCACCACCCTCTGTGTAAAAAAAACCTCCCTCACACATCTCCTCTAAACTTTGCCCCTCGGACCTTAAACCTATGTCACCTGGTAATTGACTTTTCCAACCTGGGAAAAAGCTTCTGACAATCAACTCTGTCTATGCCAGTCAATTTTGTAAACTTTTATCGGGTCGTCGCTCAACTCTGTCGCTCTAGTGAAAACAATCCGAGTTTATCCAACCTCTCCTCATAGCTAATACCCTCCAGGCCAGACAACATCCTGGTAAACCTTCTCTGTACTCTCTCCAAAGTCTCCACATCCTTTTGGTAATGTGGTGACCAGAATTGTCAGCAATATTCCACGTGTGGCCTAACTAAGGCTCTGTACAGCTGCAGCATGACTTGCCAATTTTTGTACTCAATGCCCCGACCAATGAAGACAACCATGCCGTCTGCCTTCTTAGCTCCTTATCCACCTGCGTTGCCACTTTCAGTGATATGTTTATTGTAATTTCCCAATCTACCACAGACAACTTGCTCCTCATACCATGACAGTTTCCTTCTGCGAGAAACACCCAGATAAATTAGACAAAAGAACCCTGTAACCACCATAGCCCATCTTCATGGCAACATGGCTGCTTTGGGAACTAAATATCTTCCAACATGCAAACACCTTTTCATTCTGTGCTCGTCGTCAAACTTGGAACCAGATAATCGCAGCAAGACTCAAAAATGGTCAGCCCACCGGAGGCAGAGGTGTTAGACCGGCCAGTCCAGCAGAAAGAAACCCTCCAATCATCACCATTCACCAGATGTCAGAATGAACAGAATGCAGTCCTGGATGTCAGTGAGAGCAGAAACAATAACAACGGAGCCAACATCTGTAATTTATTGTGAACTTGTTGGAGTCACAACAGGTGTGATGAATCACAAAACCCCCTCCCCACATTGAGAGCAGAAGAATGGTCTTTCATCAGAATTAACTCGCTAGTGTCTCCGGAGATGGGACGGATCATTGAATGTCTCCCCTGCTCAGAGCAGGTGATTGGCCTCTTACAGGGGTGAACTCGCTAGTCTTCCTGCAGGGTGTATGGATATCTGAATCCCTTCTCTCACTAAGAGCAGGTAAACGCCTTCTCCCGAGTGTGAACTCGCAGGTGTCTCTGCAGGTTGGATAACCGAGTGAATCCCTTCTCACACTGAGAGCAGGTGAACGGCCTCTCCCCAGTGTGAACCCGCTGGTGTGCCAGCAGGCTCGATGAAGTAATGAATCCCTTCTCACACTGAGAGCAAGTGAACGGCTTCTCCCCAGTGTGAACTCGCTGGTGTGTCCGCAGGTGGGATAACTGAGTAAATCCCTTCTCACACTGAGAGCAGGTGAACGGCCTCTCTCCAGTGTGAACCTGCTGGTGTTTCCGCAGGCTCGATGAGGTAGTGAATCCCTTCTCACATTGAGAGCAGGTGAACGGCCTCTCCCCAGTGTGGACTCGCTGATGTATCTGCAGGTCGGATGATTGAGTGAATCCCTTCTCACACTGAAAGCAGGTGAATGGCCTCTCCCCAGTGTGAACTCGCTGATGTCTCCGCAGGTTGGATAACTGAGCGAATCCCTTCTCACACTGAGAGCAGGTGAACGGCCTCTCCCCAGTGTGAACCTGCTGGTGTTTCCTCAGGCTCGATGAGGTAGTGAATCCCATCTCACACTGAAAGCAGGTGAACGGTCTCTCCCCAGTGTGACGTCGCTGATGTCGCCGCAGGTCGGATAACTGAGTGAATCCCTTTTCACACTGAGAGCAGGTGAATGTCCTCTCCCCAGTGTGAACCCGCTGATGTATCCGCAGGCTGAATAACTGAGTGAATCCCATCTCACACTGAGGGCACGTTAACGCCTTCTCCCCAGTGTGAACTCGCTGGTGTCTCTGCAGGGCGGATGACTGAGTGAATCCCTTCTCACACTGAGAGCAGGTGAACGGCCTCTCCCCAGTGTGAACTCGCTGGTGTGCCAGCAGTCTCGATGAAGTAGTGAATCTCTTCTCACACTGAGAGCAGGTGAACGGCCTCTCCCCAGTGTGAACTCGCTGATGTTTCTGCAGGTCGGATGATTGAGTGAATCCCTTCTCACACTGAGAGCAGGTGAACGGCCTCTCCCCAGTGTGAACTCGCTGATGTCTCCGCAGGTGGGATAACTGAGTGAATCCCTTCTCACACTGAGAGCAGGTGAACGGCCTCTCCCCAGTGTGAACTCGCTGATGTATTCGCAGGTCGGATAACTGAGTGAATCCCTTTTCACACTGAGAGCAAGTGAACGGCCTCTCCCCAGTGTGAACCCGCTGGTGTGTCAACAGGGTGGATAACTGAATGAATCCCTTCTCACACACAGAGCAGGTGAACGGCCTCTCCCCAGTGTGAATACGCCGATGAGCGGCCAGCGCAGATGGAAACCTGAATCCCTTCCCACAGTCCCCACATTTCCACGGTATCTTCATATTTTGGGTCTCCTCGTGTCTCTCCAGGTTTGCCGATCTTTGAAGCCTCGTACACACATAGAACACGTGTAACGTCCCTCCCGCTGTGAATGGTGTGATATTTTTTCAGGCTCTGTAACTGGTTAAAGCTCTTTCCACAGTCAGTGCTCTGGAACACTCTCACTCGGGTGCGTGTGTCTCGGGGCTTTTCCAGTCTCACTGATGTTTTGAAGCCGACAGAAAAGACAAACATTTCTCCTTCTTGATTCAGTGATACTCAGTTCCAAGGAATTGAGAGACTCAGTCAGATTGAGATGTGACGTTTGAGATTTCTGTCTGTAATTCCTCCTCTTCTAATATCCTGTAAAAACAATTTACAGAAGTTACTTTTCTTTTCCTAATTTTGGAGAAGGTATCCTGAGGGTAACGACAGTCTGGCCGTGGGGTTAATCCTCCGGGTCCTCAGTCTTATTGAGAAATGTCCCCTTGGATCTATTGTGGTGGTGATTCTTTTGTATTTTTGTTATTATGGGAGGGTTTATGTGTTGTTGACTTTATCCTACTCTGGTACAGACGGGGCTTTTATCCGTGAAAGGAGCAGTTTGAGGAGACTTTGGTAAAGTGAGTTGGAGGAGGGGGTAATGGCACACGCCCGATTGTGGTGTGAAAATCTGTTCCTGTCTCTCTGTCGCCTAACTAATAGCGGCAGTTAATCTGCAAATTTTCTCAGGGAATGTACGGGGCATCCATCACCCTATCAGAAGGAAAAAGATCCTCTCCTTTCTTAAGGAGAAAGTCAACATAGTTTTATTACAGGAAACGCATCTGGATTATGAGGAACACTTTAAATTGAGGCGGGATTGGATGGGGCAGATTTTTTTCACCTCTTTTTCATCGAGTCGCAGACTTGTGGCAGTGCTTATTATACACTATCCAAGCAGTCAGGGTAACTCTGCCGATTACAATGTGCATGTCAATTTCCTTTGTGCCGGTCCCCCCATCTCCCGTCCCTCCCCTCCGCCCCCTTCACTCGTCGTTTCTGGGTCCTTTCCTGGGCCCTTCACTGTACAATGGGAGTTATCTGTTATTTACAAGTGGACGGTGCCCTCCCTTCCCCCCCCCCCCCCCCATTGGTGGGCCTCCCCCCTTCCACCCCGCGCACTCCCTGTCCTGTTTTAAACCTTCCCTTGGGGGTTCCTCTTCTTGTATTTTTGTTCTAGGCTCTTTGGTCTCTGTGTCAGTTGGTTTTGGGTTCTCCCTCCTTGTCCCAGTAGCCCCCCCCCCTCCCCTTTTCCTGCCTGCTCCCTGTGATCCCGTTGGCTCCCATACGTCCACCTCCCTCCCCAGTGTTCCATTGGCCGCTGGCTTCAAACAGGTCCTGGAACAAGTTGGTGAATGGCCTCCACACTTTGTGGGAACCATCCTCTGACCCTCGGACGGTGAACTTGATTTTCTCCAGGTGGAGAAATTCCGATAGGTCTGCCAGCCAGTCTGCAGCTGTGGGTGGTGCTGCTGATCGCCAGCCGAGCAGGATTCTCCAGCGGCCAATTAGAGAAGCAAAGGCAAGGGCGTCCACCCACTTCCCCATGAATAGTTCTGGCTGGTCCGATTCCACGAAGACTGCCATTTGTGGGCACGGCTCCACCCTCATAACCATGGACATTGCGTCTAAATAGGCTGTCCAGAATTTGACAAGTCTGGGGCATACCCAGAACATGTGGGCACGGTTTGCCGGACCCTGCTGGCACCATTCACATTTGTCCTCCATCTCTGAGAAGAACCTGCTCATTCGGGTTCTTGTCAGGTATGTTCTGTACACAACATTCAACTGCATGAAGCTTCGCCTTGCGTAGGAGAAGGTGGAGTTGGTCCCGTTCAGTGCTTCGCTCCAGAGTCCCCACCCTATTTCCATCCCTCGCACTTTCTCCCATTTTTCCTGGGTTTCGTCAAGTAAGGAGCGCATCCTTATTAAGAGTTGTCGGTACAGGTCCTCAGGGTTTCCTTTCCCCAGACTGTCTGCGTCCAGTAACTCCTCTTGCATTATGCTTCTCAGGGTTCCTGGGTATGCTGGTGTCTCCCTGCAGAGAAAGTTTTTGATCTGGAGCTCATCCCTGTTTGGTAGGACCAGTCTCTCTAAGGTCGCTAGTCTATTTCCTGTGTCATAGTCCCTAACCATCAGTGTTCCCCCTTCTTGTCTCTACCTCTTGAAGGTGGTGTTGACAATGGCTGGTGCAAACCTATGGTTGCCGCAGATGGGGGCCATGAAGGACACATCGGTCAGACTGAAATGCTACCACATCTGGTTCCAGGTTCTCAGGGTAGCTGCCACCAATGGACTGGTGCTGGCGGGGATGGGAGTGTTGCCATGGCGAGGGCCCGGAGGATCATTCCTGTACATGAGGACTCATCCATCCTTACCCATTCCATGTCTGGATCCTTTACCCATCTCCTCACTCTTTCGGCCGTGGCTGCCCAGTGATAGTATTGCAAGTTCGGGAGGGCCAGGCCTCCCATGTTTCTTCTCCATTGTAGTACTGTTTTAGGGATTTTTGAATTCTTGCCCCTCCGCACAAACGATGTTAGGTTAGGTGGGTTGACCATGATCAATGCACCAGATTATGGGAATAGGATGGGGAGTCTGCCGCTGTGAGTGCTTTTTCTGATGGTCAGTGCAGACTTGAAGAAGCGAATGGCCTCCTTCTGCACTATGGAGATTCTATGGCATCTATGTTATTTTAATTCGACTATGCTGTTAGTCTGTTTTGTAATATTTTGGGGTATGCGCCCTGCATTGTTATTCTTCTGTTTTTATATAATCTTACCCTCTTTCCCCGCTCACTATGTTAACCTGTTAACTGATCTGGCATTTCATCTAGAGGCTCTGGTCACTCAAATATCCTGCTATGAATTAATTCTGCAATGTGTTGCTTGTATTTATGCTGGCAGTATCAGTTGTTCTACACTGTACCAATTTTCCATCAATATTTCTGTTATTCTGTTGCATTCATTATTTTAAAAATGGTAAAAAACATAACAAAAGAAATATTAAAAATCTGTCCAACTCAACCTTGAATATATTCAGTGATCCACAGACTCCATTGATCCCTGTGGAAGAGAATTCCATAGACTAATAGCCTTTTGAGGGAAGAGATGACTGGAAATATATAAATAGCGACAGTACAATATTACACAACCAGAAATAATAGTAAATGTACTTTATTACAGACTATAAATAATATATCTAATTTAAAAATACTAGACATATCTCTAGCCGATATTAATTTACTGTCCCATTAAATGTCAGCCATCTCTTGGAGAAACCAGCCCTTTAATTGTGATAAAAGAAAATTACTGCGGGTGCTGGAATCTGAAACGAAAGAGAAAATGATGGAAAATCTCAGCAGGTCTGGCAGCATCTGTAGGGAGAGAAAAGAGCTGACGTTTCGAGTTCAATGACTCTTTGTCAAAGTTTTGTCAAAGAGTCATCGGATTTGAAACGTCAGCTTTTTTCTCCCTACAGATGCTGCCAAACCTGCTGAGATTTGCCACCAATTTCTCTTCCTTTAATTGTGAACATCAGGAAAGAGACCATCCTTTTATTTATTAATTATTTTTTCAATGCATTTTATTCAAACTTGTATCAAAGTAGGTTACAGCAAATAAACACCCCGGGAAACATTCTTCCCAACAATCTATATGGTTTGTACAGATTTTTCTCCTTTTCCATTCCCCCCACCACCCCCCACACGACGAACAGCTCCTCAAACATGGTCACAAACAACCCCCACCTTTTCTCAAACCCCCCTGCTGCACCCTTAACTCAGACTTTCTCTTCTCTAACCGCAGTAAGCCGTGCAGGTCACCCAACCGCGCTGCTACCCCCGGTGGCGAGAGACCATCCTTCTAGCCAGACAAATAAATGTGTCAAGCTGAGGGAGCAAAGGATGTCAATGTCTTTCAGAGAGAGAGAGAGACCTGAACCAACCTTTCCAGAGTCTGCACTCTCCCTGGATTCACTTCCTTTCCCTTCAGTTGCTGCAAGTGACCAATTGAAGGTCAGAATGAGAAAAGAAATGGAAAGGGGGAGAAATGAAAGTGTTTTACTCACAGATGTTGGAGTTTTTTTCCTTCACTTCCGCTGTGACATCACAATGGGGCACTGCCCGAATCAGCCAATAGGAATTACTCTTCCGCGCTGTCGTCACCGGGTTCCAGTGCGCAGGCCCGGCGCTCCCCGCCCCCACCCGTTGTTTCGCCCGCCCCTTGAACAAGGGGGAAAATTAACCGACAACAGAACCTCCTCGAGACAAGGTTTCCAGGCAACCGGCTGACGGCCAGAGCGAGAAGCCAATCGGTGATCTCCCCCTGCCCACGACTGCGCATGTCCAAGGGAGAGGGGAGGATGCGCATGTGTAAAGGGGAGCCCGCCTTCTGACCTTTTACCTGAGGTATTGACCAATGGCAAGAGTTGGAGGACCAGAAGGATGGTCCTCCAGCTAATCAGCTCGGGCTTTGTGTGACTGCTCGATTGAACTTCACAAGGACGCAAACTTCCTCCCGTCTCCAACATCTGTGAGTAAAACATTTTCTTTTCTCCCTCTTTCCATTTCGTTTCTCATTCTCACCTTCAATTGGTCACTTGCAGCAACTGAAGGGAAAGGAAGTGAATCCAGGGAGGGTGCAGACTCTGCAAACCTTGGCCCAGGTCTCTCTCTCTCTCTTAAAGACATTGACATCCTTTGCTCCCTCAGCTTGACACATTTATTTGTCGAGATCTTCTCAGAAGCCCAAATACGACATTCATGAACCCTGCCGCTGCCCAGCTTGTAATATAATTAGGAGCCAATTTAGCTCAGCTGGTTAGTGATGCAGAGCGAGGTCAGACTGGTCCTCCCTCATGATTGTCAGATGGAGGGCAGCACGGTAGTGCAGTGGTTAGCACTGCTGCCTCACGGCACCGAGGTCCCAGGTTTCATCGCGGCTCTGGGTCACTGACCATGTGGAGTTTGCACATTCTCCCCGTGTTTGTGTGGGTTTCACCCCCACAACCCAAAGATATGCAGGGGAGGTGGATTGGCCAAGCTAAATTGTCCCTAAATTAGAAAAAATGAATTGGGTACTCTAAATTTAAAAAATAAATTGATTGTTGGAAGGATGCCCTCCAGCTTTCTCACCAAAACTTTAGATAGCAGTTTCAAGTCAACATTCAAAAGATAGATTGGCTGATAAGAGATGCGCTCCCTCGATCCTTGTCCGCTTCAGAATCAAACAGACATAAGCCTCAGAAAGAGGCAGCATACTTGAGTCAAAGTGATAATACAAACCCACAAATAGTTCCAACAGTAAACCTCAAATCCCCTATAAAACCCACACCCACAGCCATGTGGTCCCAGCGCTTTACCTGGCTGAAGCTCCTCCATGGTCTTTGACATCGCTTCCCTAGAAAGAGTAGCATTAAGAGCCTCATGCTGGCTTTCTGAGGCTTCCGGGAGATTCAAGGAAAATAAATAATGCTCCACACTGCCAATACATCACCAGACTGCTCAGACTTGTATAATCCTGCATAGAATTCCCGAAATTCCTGTTTATTTCCTCCATCTTCGTGACCCTTTTCCCTTTGCCAAGCCGCACAGAGAAATTCGCTCCAAAGTCGGCCTTTGTATTTGCTCGGGTTACTCCCAAACTCGTACAACTTCTGCCTCGCAATCTTTCAACTTTTCTCAACCTGCTGAGTAAATAGGGAGTCTTGCTGCGTTAACCTCCTTCAGCAATAGCTTACTCGGGCCTCCTTATAATTCTCCTCGGCCTTCGCCAAACAAACCTCCAGACAGCGCTGGTTCTCCAACACCTGCACCTCTTATTTGCAGTGTAAGAAGTATTCATCCACCTGCCCCGCCCCCGCCGCCCCCCCCCCCCCGATGAGTGAAAACATCGCCCAGTGTCTTATTAACCCATGTCCACAAAGTCCTCAGTTCGGCACCAGCCCTCCTCTCTTGGCGAAGTCCATCGCATCCTCGGGCTCCTCAAAGTAATGGTGCCGTCCCTCGTGTGTGATCCACAGGTGAGCCGGATACAGCAGCCCAAACTTCACCTGCTTCTTAAACAGAATCTCTTTGACTTGCCTGTAGCCTGCCCTTCTTCTAGTCACCTCCACGCTCAGGTCCTGGTAGATGCGCATGGCACTGTTATTCCAATGGCAGCTCCGCGTACGCTTAGCCCACTGTCGCACCCGCTCCTTGTCCAGGAACCTGTGAAACCGGGCCACCATCGCTCGGGGGAGGGGGGGCGCCTCTCGCGACTGCCTCACCAGCGCCCTGTGCGCCCTGTCCACTTCCACCGGGCGCGGGAAGTCATCATCTCCCAACAGCTTCTGGAACATGCCCGCCACATCGCGGCACCGTCTCCCTCAGCCCCCTCCGGGAGACCAACGATTCTCAAATTCTGCTGATGCGACCTATTTTCCAGGTCCTCTACCTTCTCCAGAAGCCTTTTTTGTTGGTCCTTCAGCCTCTCTATCTCCGCTTCCACCACCATTTTGGTTATCCTCCTGCTCCTCCAGCGCCTTTTCCAACTTCTGGATCGTACGATCCTGGGCATCCAGCCTATGCTCAAGCCCTCGATGTCCTTCTGAATCAGGTCTAAACTGTTCCGCTGCAAAACAGTAAAGCACTCTTGAATGACCTTCAACAGATGCTCCGTCGTTGGCTGGGCTGTCTGCACCGCGGTCCGGACGTCGGCCATATTGTCCTCAGCAGCAGCTTGTACACTGCCCTTGTTTGCCCACTTCTTCAACTGTTTGCGATTCTTTCTGCTTCTTAATTCCATACACCTGTGTCTGGAGTCAGTGCCTGAGTGCCTATGCCTTCCAAACTAGCACTCAAAAGTACAAAAAAGTCAGGGAAAAAGTCCGACTGGATTGAGAGCCACCAAGTGTGCGACTTACTCCTCCTTAGCCGCCACCAGAACTTCCACCTAACCATTTTGGACACTAAGGGCAATTTATCATGGTCAATCCTCCTAACCTGCACATCTTTGCACTGTGGGAGGAAACTGGAGCACCCGTACGAAACCTACGCTGACACGGGGAGAACATGCAGATTTCCACAGACAGTGACCGAAGCCGGAATCGAACCTGGGACCCTGGAGATGTGAAGCAACGGTGCTAACCACTGGGCTACCAGGCTGCCCATCTAGAATGCCTGAAAGACGTGCGTTTGGTGAATTGAACATTCTGAATTCTCCTTCTGTGTACCCTAACGGGCGCCGAATGTGGTGACTAGGGGAGTTTCACAGTAACTTCATTGCAGTGTTTTTTTTTAAATATAGATTACCCAATTCATCTTTTAAAATTAAGGGGCAATTTAGCGTGTTCAATCCACCTACCCTGCACAACTGTGGGTTGTGTGGACAAAACCCAGGCAAACACAGAGAGAATGTGCAAACTCCACACGGACAGTGACCCCGATCCAGAATCTAACCTGGGACCTTGGCGCCGTGAGGCGGCAGAGCTAACCACTGCGTCACCGTACCGCCCCATTGCAGTGTTAATGTAAGCCGACTTGTGACAATAATAAAGATTATTATTTAAAAATTTTAGGGTACCCAATTCATTTTTTTCCCCAATTAAGGGACAATTTTGCATGGCCAATCCACCTAGTTTGCACATCTTTTTGGTTGTGGGGACAAAACCATCACAAACACGGGGAGAATGTGCAAACTCCACACAGTGTCCGAAAGCCGGAATCAAATCTGGGACCTTGGTGCTGTGAGGCCGCAGTGCTAACCCACTGCGCCACTGTGCTGCCCCCGATTATTATTAAGAGGGAGTAGCCTCTCCAACTCTACTTTACCTTTCCATTTCTTTTCTCATTCTGAGGGGACTTTGGTGACTTGCAGCAACTGAAGCGAAAGGAAGTTTGTATGTTGCACACATTTTGAGTTTGGTATTATAGACATATTCCTGTCTGGCAGCCTGCATGGAGATTTTCAGGCCTCTGTCCAGGACAGGAAGCAGTGAGCATGGATCTGTGAATCAGCCTGAAGCAGCACCTTTCGAGATTTGGGAGGATTAGAGAAGATAAATATTACATACTGTAGAGTGAGAATGGAGGGAGAGTGTGTTGGGTGGAAATTTACAGCTTTTGGAGAATGAGAAAGGAAAGAATGTTTTATAGAAACTAGAATTGTCTGTTCTCAACTTGCATCTTACAGGATATTAGATGAAGATTTGCAGAAAAAAACAAACATCACTTCAGGATTTGGAAGAGTCACTTGGTTTATCGGGACCTGAATACGGTACACGTGACAATAAACAAATCCAATCCAATCCGGAGAACCATCACAGCAAGACACCTCTGGGGTTAAGGGTTGCCAGTCAGGCAAAGGAACACAATGGCAGTAAACACAGGAATGAAGAATCACATTGGGCTGGTTCCAGGAGAATTGAGTGACAATTTCTGCAACGTAACCATGGAGTGTGATTATTGATCGTGTTAAAGTAAAAGTAAGAAGTCTCACAACACCACGTTAAAAGTCCAACAGGTTTGTTTCGAATCACTAACTTTCAGAGCACAGCTCCTTCCTCAGGTGAATGAAGAGGTGGGTTCCAGAAACATATAGATAGATAAAGTCAATGATGCAAGACGATACTGTTGAATGAGAGTCTTTGCAGGTAATTAAGTCTTTACAGGTCCAGACAGAGCAACTGGAGAGAGGGATAATCACAGGTTAAAGAGATGTGAATTGTCTCAAGCCAGGAGAGTCGATAGGATTTTGCAACCCAACAATGCAGAATCGCCAAGCAGAAACTTATAGCTAGGTTCCGCACACATGAGTACAGCCTCAACCAAGACCTTGGATTCATGTCGCATTACATTCACCCCCCACCATCTGGCCTGGGCTTGCGAAATCCTACCAACTGTCCTGGCTTGAGACAATTCACACCTCTTTAACCTGCTCCATCTGGACCTGTAAAGTACATTTATTATTATTTCTAGTCTTTTAATATTGTACTGCAACCATGTTATATATTTTCAGTAATCTCTTATCTCAGAGGGTTGTTAATCTCTGGAATTTGTTTCCCCCAGGGTCCAGTGGAGTCTGGGAGTCATTGAATATATTCAAGAATAAGCTAGACAGAATTATTTGTTTTATTATACGTGCCCAGTCTTTTTTTCAATTAAGGGTCCCTCTCCCTTGGACATGTGCAGTTCCAGACCACCCACCCATCTGGGATAAAGCAGTTTCTCCAGCATGGGAGGATTGTGGGAGCTGCGTCCGCCATTACTTGTCCGGAGCAGTCTCCAACCTCCTGAGACTCGGATGAAAAGTGAGGGGGTGGACATTGACACCAACCTGACACAAAGTATATGTTGGTAGTCACTGGATTTGATTGTGACCCCCCCCCCACCCCCCCTCCCTCGCCAAAACATAATTTTTTCATTTAAGGTACCCAATTCATGTTTTTTCCAATTAAGGGCCAATTTAGAATGGCCAATCCACCAACCCTGCACATCTTTGGGCTGTGGGGATGAGACCCACACAGACACGGAGAGACTGTGCAAACTCCAAACGCAGTGTCCTGGGGCCGGGATTGAACCTGGGTCCTTGGCGCCGTGAAGTTAGACAGAATTCTGATTGACGAGGGAGTTGAGGGGCACGGGGAACAGGTAGGAAAATGGACTGAAAGTTAAGATGAGGAGCGAATTCTTCACTCCAGGATGTGGTGAAGCTTTGGAATTCTCTGCTCCAGAGGACTGTGGAGCCTCAAGTCATCAAGTATTTTCCAGATCGAGTTGATAGGTTTCGAGATGTTGAAGTCACTAAGGGAAATGGTGCTGAGCTAGATCGGCCATTGAGCTTATTACAGGGTTGAGCAAATTCAATGGGCCAAATGGTCAACTGCAGTGCCTATTTGTACTGGAAGCTCATTGGCACATTCACACTTGGCTGAGACCATTCAGCTGCTCTCTTTGTGGGAAAGGATTCAATCAGTCATTCACCCTGCAGACACACCAGTGAGTTCACACTGGGGAGAGACCGTTCACCTGCTTTCGGTGTGGGAATGGATTCACTCAATTATCCAGCCTGCAGAGGCACCAGTGGGTTCACACTGGGGAGGCCATTCATCTGCTCTCACTGTGGGAAGGGATTCTGTGAATCATCCACACTGCGGAGGCACCAGCGAGTTCATGCTGGGGAGAAGCCGTTCACCTGCTCTCAGTGTGAGAAGGGATTCTGTGCTTTCTCGAACTTGCTGAGACACCAACATGGTCACAATTGATTACAGGGGTTGGATTCTGTTGTTATTGTTTCTGCTCTCAATTACATCCAGGACTGCATTGTGTTCATTCTGTCAGTTGGTCAATGGGGAGGGTCGGAGGGTTTCTTTCTGCTGGACTGGCCTTCTCATGACTGATGCTCTTGAGCCTTGTGGCAAATTTCATAAGGATCACAGAGTGAAAGGGTGTTTGGAAGGTAGATGACAGATAGTTCCTGTTTCTGTTTGGAACCCCAATGCATGCAGTTCAGATGAAGATAGGCTATGGTGGTTACATGGTTCTGTCTCAGAAGGAAACTGTCAAGCTATGAGGGGCAAGTTGATTGGGAACATACAATAAAATGTGTAATGAAACACAGGCAATCGCATTTAAGGAATTATCACATATTTACATAAAATATAGATTCCTTTAAGAAACAAAAATCCAACAGGAAAAGTGACGCAACCGTGACTATCAAGAAACATTAAAGATTCCATTAGGTCAAAGGAAGAGGCTCATTGATAGATTACAGATTTATTGCTTCACTGATTTATTGGTACCTTGAAGAATCAATGCAGTATAATTCTTAAATTCAGTATACATACAGGCAGAAATTGTTTCAGATAAAAATATGAGAATTGCTGTACAGCAACTTAATATGTGTCAGAATCTAACACAGTTTCAAGAAAAGTTGCATAAAAGCCCTCGTCATGAATAAAACATTGTTCTACGAATACATCTAGCAATGAAAACGTATCGCAGCCTCAGCAACAGAAACATTTACAAAATGTAGCAAAGCCTTAGCAACAAGCAAGGTTAATGCAGAACGCCTTATCTTCAGAGGATTGGTACACGTGGCGGGAGCATGTAGACATTTAATTAACTTGATAGACATTAATGAATCTTCAGTAAAGACCAATGCCTGGATAACAAATCATGCTCCAAGTGACAGAGTTTTCTGATTAAATCAGGAAGCCTCAGCTGAGAATTTGAAACCAATAAGGGGTTAGACCATTGATAAGAATTTCTTTAAGAATAGTTTCATGACTAAAGTTTGTTCTATATTCATGCTTTAAGAAATTCTGAACCATCTATTGATTTCCTAATATTTTCTTATTTCATAGAATTAACAGTGCAGAAGGAGTCCATTCGGCCCATCGAGTCTGCACCGGCTCTTGGAAAGAGCACCCTACCCAAGGTCAACACCTTCACCCTATCCCCATAATCCAGTAACCCCACCCAACACTAAGGGCAATTTTGGACACTAAGGGCAATTTATCCTGGCCAATCCACCTAACCTGCACATCTTTGGACTGTGGGAGGAAACCGGAGCATCCGAAGGAAACCCACGCAGACACGGGGAGGATGTGCAGACTCCGCACAGACAGTGGCCCAAGCCGGAATTGAACCTGGGACCCTGGAGCGGCGAAGCAATTGTGCTATCCACAATGCTACCGTGTTTCCCCAATGTTTTTGTTTAACTCTCTTTGTTATGTTTTGACGTATTATTTGATCTGAATTTTGAATTATTTTTATGTAAGAGAATTGAGGTGGATAATTAGCAATAAAGTTGTATTTTTGGACACCTCCAATCAACCAGATCTTGGGCTCATTTTTGAAGATAAAATAAGAGATCTTATCACTCATATAGTTGCCAAAATAAGTGTAACCCTGAGGATTGGAAACTTGTTTTAGTATTTACAAAGGAGGATCAAGAAACTCATAAAGAGAAAATAGAAGACGAGAGCAAACTGGCTAGAAACATAAAAAAACGATTGGAAAAGTTCCTATAAAATGTGAAAAGGAAAAGATTCGCAAAGACCAATGTGGGTCCATTCCAGGCAGAGACAGAAGGGTTTATGATGGGGAATAAGGAAATTTCAGCGAAACTAAACAATGTGTGTCTGTCTTCACAGAGGAAGATACAGAAATTGTCCTAAAACACTAGAGAACCAAGGGACCAGTGAGCACGAGGAACTGAAAGAGATTAGTATTAGTGAGAAAGTAATACTGGAGAAATTAATGTGGTTGAAAGTTAATAAATCCCCAAAAGCTGATGCTCTCCATCCCAGAGTGTTGAAAGAGGCGGCTGGAGAGATAGTGGGTACATTGGTGATCATCTTTCAAAATTCTATAGATTCTGGAATGGTTCCTGCAGATTGGAAGGTAGTAAATGTAACCACACTATTTAAGGAGTGAGAGAGAAAACGGGGAACCACAGACCCATTAGCTTGACATCAGTTGGAGGTAAAATGCTACAATCTATTATATAGGATGTGATAACATCCAAATTAGGAGCTGGAGTAGGCCACTCGGCCCCTCGAGCCTGCTCCACCATTTAATAAGTTGATCTGATTGTAACCTCAATTCCACATTCCCCCCGATAACCATTCACCCCCTTGCTTATCAAGAATCTATTCAACTCATTCTTCAAAATATTCAAAGACTCTGCTTCCACTGCCCTTTGAGGAAGAGAGTTCCAAAGACTCCCAACTCTGAGAGAAAAAAGTTCTCCTCTGCCTTAAATAGGCAAGTTGTTACTTTTAAAGTGACTCCAATTTCTAGATTCTCCCACAAGAGGAAACATCCTTTCCACATCCACCCTGTCAAGGCCCCTCAGGATCTGATACGGTTCAATCAAGTCACCTAAACTCCATCGGACACAAGCCCAGCCCGTCCAATCATTCCTCATAAGACCAGCCTCCAATTCCAGGTACGAGTCCAGTAAACCTTCTCTGAACTGCTTCCAACACATTTACATCCTTCCTTAAATGAGAGCAAGACTATACACAGTGCTCCAGATGTGGACTCATCAATGTCCTGTATAACTGAAGCACAACCTCCCTACTTTTGTATTCAATTCCCTTTTTGTGATTCATGCTCTTGGACACCCAGATACCTCGGAGTCTCAGAGCTCTACAATCTCTCACTATTCAGATCAGAAACTGTTTTATTCTTCTGGCAACATGGACAATTTCTCATTTTCTCACATTATTCTCCATTTGGCAGATCTTTTCCCACTCACATAACCTACCTCTATCCTTTGTAGTCTCCTTATGTCCTCTTCACAGTTTACTTTCCTACCGATCTTTATACCATTGGAGCATCAGAGCAGGAGTTGGCCATTCAGCCCATCGATCCTGCGCCGCCATTCAATGCGATCATGGCTGATCATCCATTTCATGGTAGCACACTGGTTAGCACAGTTGCTTCACAGCTCCCGGGTCCCAGGTCCGATTCCCGGCTTGGGTTACTATCTGTGCGGAGTTTGCACTTTCTCCAGGTGTCTGAGTGGGTTTCCTCCCACAGTCCAAAGATGTGCAGGTTAGGTGAATTGGCCATGCTAAAATGCCCTTAATGTCCAAAAAGGTTGGGTGGGGTTACTGGGTTACGGCGATAGGGTGGGGGTGTGGACTTTGGTCGGGTGCTCTTTCCAAGGGCCGGTGCAGACTCAATGGGCCAAATGGCCTCCTTCTGCCCTGTAAATACTATGATCCTATGATTCAATGTCTTTTTCCCCACACTATCTCCATATCCATATGGGTTATTGATATTTAGAAATCTGTCAGTTGCGTGGCACGGTTGCCCAGTGGTTAGCACTGTTGCCTCACGGCACCAAGAACCTGCGTTCGATCCTGGCCCTGGGTCACTGTCCATGTGGAGTTTGCACATTCTCCTAGTGCCTTGTGGGTCTCAGATCCACAACCGAACTTGATGTGCAGCATTGGTGAATTGGCCACGCTCCACTGCCCCTTAATTAGAAGAAAATAATTTATTAAACAAAAAAAAAAGAAATCTGTCAGTCTCTGCTTGAAACACACTCAGTGACTGAGCTTCCACAGCCCTCTGGGGTAGAGAATTCCAAAGATTCACAACCCGAGGAGTAAAGAAATGTCTCCTCAGAGACCCGTCCTAAGTGGCTTCTCCCTTAGTTTGAAATTGTGTCCCCTGGTTCCAGACTCTCCAACCAGGGGAAACCTCTCACCTGCACCCACCCTGTCTATTCCTTTGTGGATTTTGTAAGTTTCAATGAAATCCCCTCTCATTCCTTGGAACTCTAGAGAAAAGAGGCCTAGTTTCCCCAATCTGCTTTCATAGGACAGTCCTGCCATACCCGGGACAAGTCTGGTCAAACTTTGTTGCTGTTCCTCTGTGGCAATACCTTTCCTAAGTAAAACTGCACACATTACTCCAGCTGTGGTCTAAGCATTTCATAATGATCGATGTCATTGAGGCACGTTGCCTGGTTCTTCTTTGGCACCGGTATGATGGTGGTCTTCTTGAAGCAGGTGGGAACCTCAGAACGGAGGAGGGAAAGGTTGAGGATGTCCGCACATGATCTGGGTGCATGGCAGGGACTCCCGTCAGGACCTGTCGCTTTCCGAGGCTTCACTTTCAAGAAGGCCAATCTGACTTTGGAGGCTGTGACGGTGGGCATGGGCGTGTCCAAGGCTGCTGGGGCAGATGACAAAGGTTTGTTGGTTTCCTGCTCGAAATAAGCATAGAATGCATTGCGTTTGTTGGGAAGGGGAAGCACTGTTGCTAAAGATTCTACTCGGCTTTGCTTTTTAGCGCATTATGTTGTTTACGCCTTGCCACAATCGATGAGAGTCCATGATTCTCGCTTAGTCTGGACAACTCTTCTGTTGTCTCTTGGTATCCCTGTTGGCTTTGCAGAGGTTGTACCTAGATTTTTTTGTACAGGTCAGGGTTGCCTGACTTGAACGCCTCAGACCAGTCACTCTCCCGATTAAGCCATGGTTTCTGGTTGGGTAACGTACGTACTACCTTCTTTGACACACAATCTTCTACACACTTGCTGATGAAGCCTGTGATGGTGCTGGCATACTCGTTTCGGCTAACTGCCGAGTTCTTGAATATGGACCAGTCACGTAGGAGCTCTTTTGCCTCAGACCAGCATTTGCACAACCTTCTTAACCGGATTTTCCCGTTCAAGTTTCTGCTTGTACGCCGAGAGAAGGAGCGCCATCTTGTGGTCCGATTTTCCGAAGTGCGGTCAGGGGATGGATCATCAGGCGCCCTTGATGTTTGTGTGGCAATGGTCAAGGATGTTGGGGCCCCTGTCGGGACAGGAGATGTGTTGGTGGAATTTTGGCAGTACACTCTTGAGGTTGGCCTGGTTGATGTCCCCAGCCACGATGAACAAGGCCTCCGGGTATTCTGTTTCATTGTTATTTATAGCGGTTACAATTCATCAAGCGCCTTCTTCACTTCCGCCTGGGGTGGGATGTAGACCGCCGTGATGATGGCAGAAGTGAACTCCATGGAAGGCCGTATGGATGGCACTTCACAGTCAGGTATTCCAGGTCCAGGGATCAGTAGTTCCCCAGGGTCGCCACATCCGAGCACCAGGTGTTGACGAGGAGACAAATCCCTCCACCCACTCCAGGTTCAGTCCTGGATGTGATTAACAGCAGGAATAACAGCAGAATCTAACCCATCATCACTTGTGAACCCTTTGGTGTCTCAGCGTGTTGGACGACTGAGTGAATCCCTCCCCAGTGAGAGCAGGTGAATGGCTTCTTTCCAGTGTGAACTCGCTGATGTCTCCGCAATGTGGATGATGTTTGAAACCTCTTTGTCGCAGTGAGAGGAGCTGAGCGGTCTCTCCTCAGTGTGAATGCACTGGTGTTCCATCAGTACCCAAGAGCTTTGAAACCCACTCCCACAGTCGGAGCATTTAAAAGGGTCTCTCATTGGTGTGAGTGACGTTGTGGCTCAGCAAGTGATGACCGAGTGAATCTTTTCCCAGTCGGCGAGGTGAACGGGCTCTCCCCAGTGTGACCTCGCTGGTGTCTCCGCAAGTTGGATGAGGTACTAAAGCTCTTTGTGCAATGAGAGCAGCTGAACGGTCTCTCCTCAGAGTGAAAGCGCTGGTGGGACATCAGTAGCTGAGAGCTTTTGAAACCCCTCTTGCAGTCAGAGCATTTAAAGGGCCTGCTCTTGGTGTGATTGACATTGTGTTTCAGCAGGTGGGATGAATGAGCAAATCCCTTATCACACACAGTGCAGATGAACGGCTTCTCCCCGGTGTGAACTCTCTGGTGACTCTGCAGGTCGGACAACTGAAAGAATCCCTTCCCACAGTCAGAGCAGGTGAATGGCATCTTCCCGGTGTGAACTCGTTCGTGCCTCCGCAGGTGGCCAATGTCAGTGAATCTCTTTTCACACTGAGAGCAGGTGAAAGGCCTCTCTCCAGTGTGAACTCGTTCGTGTTTCCGCAGGTTGCCAATATCATTGAATCTCTTTTCACACTGAGAGCAGGTGAAAGGCCTCTCTCCAGTGTGAACTCGTTCGTGTCTCCGCAGGTGGCCAATGTTAGTGAATCCCTTTTCACACTGAGAGCAGGTGAATGGCCTCTCCCCAGTGTGAACTCGTTCGTGTTGCCGCAGGCTGCCAATGACATTGAATCTCTTTTCACACTGAGAGCAGGTGAAAGGCCTCTCTCCAGTGTGAACTCGTTCGTGTTTCCGCAGGTTGCCAATATAATTGAATCTCTTTTCACACTGAGGGCAGGTGAAAGGCCTCTCCCCAGTGTGAACTCGTTCGTGTTGCCGCAGGTTGCCAATGTGAGTGAATCCCTTTTCACACTGAGGGCAGGTGAAAGGCCTCTCTCCAGTGTGAACTCGTTCGTGTGTCCGCAGGCTGCTAATGTCAGTGAATCCCTTTTCACACTGAGGGCAGGTGAAAGGCCTCTCTCCAGTGTGAACTCGTTCGTGTTTCCGCAGGTTGCCCATTACAGTGAATCCCTTTTCACACTGAGAGCAGGTGAAAGGCCTCTCTCCAGTGTGACTGCGTTGATGACTTTCCAGCTCGCACGGGGCTCTGAATCCCTTCCCACAATCCTCACATTTCCATGGTTTCTCCATGGTCCGGGTGATCTTGCGTCTCACCACGTTGGATGATCAGTTGAAGACTCGGCCACACACAGAACACATGTACAGTCTCTCCCTTCTGTGAATGGTGTAGTATTTGTTCAGGCTGTGTCACTGGTTAAAGTTCTTTCCACAGTCAGTGCTCTGTAACAGTCTCACACGGGTGTGTGTGTGTGTCTCAGTGCTTTTCCAGACACACTGATGTTTAAAATCTCTTGAAGCAGACAGAATAGACAAACATTTCTCCTACTAGATTCAAAGGCCGATGATCCCAAGAATTGAGTGACTCAGTCAGTTCTTGACGTGATATTTAGTTTGAGAGCTCGGCCTCAAACTCCTCTTGTTCGAACTTCCTGCAAACAGATTTTACAACAGTAATCATTGTTAGTACAGGATAGAAACTCAGAACAGACAATTCTAGTTTCTATCGAACATTCTTTCCTCTCTCTTTCCCTGAAATGCTCTAAATCTCAATCCCACACACTCTCCCTCCATTCTCACTCTGCTGTAGCTAATATTCCCCCTCCCAATTCTCCTGAAGGTGCCGATTCAGGCTGATTGACAAATCCAAGCTCACTGCTTCCTACCCTGGACAGAGAGACCTATATTCACTTACTTTCCCTCCCAATTTTCCTGAAGGTGCTGATCAACAAATCTAAACTCACTAAAACCTGTACAAGAGTAGAGAATCTCCATATAAATACATTTACTGATTAGAGATAGGGAAATTCTGAGGAAGAACTTTATTTAGTCATGGAGTGGTCATGACAGGGAACTCACTGCCCACAAGCGTTGTGGAAGTCGAGATGATCAATAATTCAAAATAATATATGAAGAAAATAAGCTTTCAGGGGAACAGGGATATCGAGGGGGAATGGCACTGACTGGATTGCTGTACAGAGAGTCGGCATTGACTTGAGTTCCCAAATGGATTCCATAAGTGCTGCAATGACTGTATCACTGGAAATATATAATGTAGGTAGAACTAATAATACATGTATTTCATTACAGAACCATCAATAATATATCTAATACATTCTATATAACACTAGATATATCTCTGTGCAATATAACATTTTTTTAAATTCATTTACGGGATGTGGGAGTTGCTGGTTCAGCCAGCATTTATTGCCCATCCCTAGTTGCCCTTCAGAAGGTGGTGATGAGTTGCCTTCTTGAACCGCTGCAGTCCTTAAGTTGTAGGTACACACCCTGTGCTGTCAGGGAAGGAGTTACAGGATGTCGCCCCAGCAACAATGAAGGAAGGGCGATATATTTCCAAGTCTGTCTGGTGAGTGACTTGGAGGAGAACCTCCAGGTAGTGGGGTTCTCAACTATCTGCTGCTCTTGGCCTTCTAGATAGTAGTGGTTGTGGGTTTGGAAGGTGCTGTCGGAGGAACCTTGGTGAGTTACTGCAGTGTATCTTGTAGATGGTATACACGGCTGCCACTGTTCGTCGGTGGTGGAGTGTTTGAATATTCATGGAATGTGGAGCAGTCAAGCGGGCTGCTTTGTTCTGGATGGTGTAGAGCAGCATGTTGGAGCTGCACTCAACCAGGCAAGTAGTGATTATTCTGTTACATGCCTGACTTGTGCCTTGTAGATGGTGGAGAGGCTTTGGGGGTCAGGAGGTGTGTTAGCCGCTGTAGCCTTTGGCCTGCCCTGGTGGCCACCATATTAATATGGCTAGTCCAGTTCAGTTTCTGATCAATGATAACCCTCAGGATGTTGGTTGTGGAGGATTCACCAATGCTAATGTCAAGGGGCAGTGGTTAGATCCTCCTTGGTAGGAGATGGTCGTTGCCTGGCACTTGTGTAGCACAAATGTGATTTGCCACTTATCAGCCAACATCTGGATACTGTGCAGGACATGCTGCATTTGGACATGGACTGCTTCATTATCTGGAGTCATGAATGGTGCTAAAGATTGTGCAGTCATCCACAAACATCCCCACTTCTGGCCTTATGATGAAAGGTAGGTCATTGATGAAGCAGCTAAAGATGGTTGGGCCTAGGAGTGTGCCCTGAGGAACTCCTGCAGCTGAGATGATTGACCTCCAACCACTACAACCATCTTTTTTTGTGCCAGGTATGACTCCAACCAGCGGAGAGTTTCCCCCGATTCCCACTGACTCCAGTTTAGCTGGGGCTCCTTGATGCCATAGTCGGTCAAATGCTGCCCTGATACCAAGGGCAGTCACTCTCACCTCTGGCATTCACCTCTTTTGTCCATGATTGAACCAAGGCTGGAATGAGGACAGGAGCTGAGTGACCCTGGTGGAACCCAAACTGAGCGTCCGTGAGCAGGTTTTGCTGAGTAAGTACCACTTGATAGCGCTGTTAATGACCCCTTCCATCACTTTGCTGATGGTGGAGAGTATTCCGACAGGAAAGTAATTGGTTTGGTTTGTCCTGTTTACTGTTCCCTTTAATGTCAGCCATCTCCTGGGGAAACCAGCCCTTTAAATGTGAACATTAGGAAAGAGACCATCATTTTAGCCAGACAAATAAATGTGTCAAGCTGAGGGAGCAAAGGATGTCAATGTCTTTCAGAGAGAGAGACCTGGGCCAAGCTTTTCAGAGTCTGCACCCTCCCTGGATTGACTTCCTTTCCCTTCAGTTGCTGCAAGTGACCAATTGAAGGTGAGAATGAGACAAGAAATGGACAGGGGGAGAAAAGAAAGTGTTTTACTCACAGATGTTGGAGACAGGAGGACATTTCAGTCTGTGTGAAGCCCAATCTCCTTTCACATAAAGCCCGCGCTGATTGGAGGACCAGCGTCCTTCCGGTCCTAACTCTATCCATTAGCCAACACCTCACAGGAAGGTCAGGGGCTGGGCTTTCCTCCACACATGCGCAGCTTCCCCTCACCCTTGGACATGCGCAGTACCTGATCACCCGCCCGTGCGGCGGATAGAGCGGGTTCCCCAGCGCGGGGGATTGTGGGAGCTAAGGCCGACACTGTCCAAACTCCTGGGGTGAAAAGTGGAGGAGGCTTGGGCGGTTGTGTGCGAGCTTGGTGTCCGCCCCCGGGCCGATTCGAAAGGCAGGCCGCCTCTGGGAGCTTCCTGGATGGGGTGAAACAGCAACTCGGCGCCCATTGCTCCTGGTCCCTGAGGGAAGGGGAGAAGACCGGTTTCGGAGTACTGAGACCAGTCGTGTTTCAAGTCAGCGGTTGAGCTGCGGAGACGCTGCTTCGGACTGCGAGGTTTACTGTCGGCGGTTTTGAGTTCGCCCAATGGAGGACGAAGGAATGGAGGAAGGATGGCAGCTGGATAGGCTGCTGGAAGCGGCGGGTCGGAACCGGGAGTGGATACCCGATGGGCGGCCCGCGGCCTGCAGCCTGGGGTGGGTTGCTGCCGTTCCTGGGGTCTCCGGGGGTTCGGCCCCCCTGGACGCCCTGTGGGCGGTTGGGACTGACTCTGGGACTTTCTTCCCCGTTGTCGACTGTTGCCAACATTGGAGTGACTCTGGCTGCTGCCATTGGAGGACTTTGAGGACATGTTGTTCCTCGTGAAATTTCGGCAAGAGCGCCGGTGCTGTGTTATGGAACTTGCAAAATTAATGGACTTTTTCTGCAGACTTTTTCTATGTATAATGAGGGATTTGCTTTCTTGTTTTCCTTGCTTTTGTTTTATTTAGTAGCCTATAACATTTAACACATTTCGGTCCTCCGGAATGGTATTTAGTAATTGTGGTGGAACGCTGGTTAGTGCAGAACTGCTCTCCCTCCGAATGGTCCTGTGCCCTCGGGCGGGTCCAGGAGAGGGGAACCCTCTCTCCTCCGCCGCGCCCGGGTCTGGCTCTCCGGGGGGTCTGTGCTCTCAGCCAAGGGGGGGCCTTTCCCCCGGGGTGTCGGCGGCAGGGCGGGGCGAACGGGGGTGGGTGAGCAGGGATTAGTGTTCGGTGATGGATTCTACCCCGTTAAACCATTTCTGGGGTAAATTAAGGCCTGGTGCCTGGTGATTGGGTTTTGATATGATACTGTTAAAAAGAATTGAGGCCCTGTGGGTCATATTTGTAACTGGAGCGGCCGTATTGTATCGGGGCCTTGTGCCTCGCGACTGCTTGTCTTTTGTGTTTAGAGTCGTTACCTTGAAACGTGCCTGTGTCGTGTGTTGTACTTTTGGGTTTTATTTCTCTTTTCTTTACTTTATTTTGGAGTGGTCGTATGGTTTCGGGGCCTTGTGCCTCGCGACTGCTTGTGTATGTGTTTGGAGGTTGATGCCTCGATGTAATTGTGCTTTGTGTCTCCTTGTTTCTTTTTACTTTTAAAACAGTCGTTTGGTTTCATGGCCTTGTGCCTTACGACTGTTCGAGTTATGAACCTGTTTGATTGTTACCTGAACTACACGTAGGGCCTGTGCCTTGCGGCTGGTTGTGATAAATGACTGGTTAATTGGTATTTGGAAATGTATCTCGGCCCTGCGCTTTGCAGCTGTTTGTGTTCAATGACTGTTACAACGTTGTCGTGAAATGTAATTGGGCCTGGCGCCTCGCAGCTGTTTTGTGGTCAGTGATCGTTTAATCGTTAATGTGAAGTGTAATTGGGCCTTGTGCCTTGCAGCTGTTTCGTGTTCAGTGACTGTTGAATCGTTAATGTGAAGTGTAATTGGGCCTTGTGCCCTGTAAATGAGTCTGTGTTGAAAATTGTGACGACATTAAAAGAGGTACTCACAGATGTTGGAGACACAGGAGGATGTTTCAGTCTGTGTGAAGCCCAATCTCCTTTCACATAAAGCCCGCGCTGATTGGAGGACCAGCGTCCTTCCGGTCCTAACTATATCCATTAGCCAACACCTCACAGGAAGGTCAGGGCTGGGCTTTCCTCCACACATGTGCAGCTTCCCCTCACCCTTGGACATGCGCAGTACCTGATCACCCGCCCGTGCGGCGGATAGAGCGGGTTCCCCAGCGTGGGGGATTGTGGGAGCTACGCCGACACTGTCCAAACTCCTGGGGTGAAAAGTGGAGGAGGCTTGGGCGGTTGTGTGCGAGCTTGGTGTCCGCCCCCGGGCCGATTCGAAAGGCAGGCCGCCTCTGGGAGCTTCCTGGATGGGGTGAAACAGCAACTCGGCGCCCATTGCTCCTGGTCCCCGAGGGAAGGGGAGAAGACCGGTTTCGGAGTACTGCGACCACTCGTGTTTCAAGTCAGCGTTTGAGCTGCGGAGACGCTGCTTCGGACTGCGAGGTTTGCTGTCGGCGGGTTTGAGTTCGCCCAATGGAGGACGAAGGAATGGAGGAAGGATGGCAGCTGGATAGGCTGCTGGAAGCGGCGGGTCGGAACCGGGAGTGGATACCCGATGGGCGGCCCGCGGCCTGCAGCCCGGGGTGGGTTGCTGCCGTTCCTGGGGTCTCCGGGGGTTCGGCCCCCCTGGACGCCCTGTGGGCGGTTGGGACTGACTCTGGGACTTTCTTCCCTGTTGTCGACTGTTGCCAACATTGGAGCGACTCTGGCCGCTGCCATTGGAGGACTTTGAGGACATGTTGTTCCTTGTGAAATTTTGGCTGGAGCGCTGGGGTCATGATGTGGAACGTGCAAAATTAATGGACTTTTTTTTTTTATGGACTTTTCTATGAGTACTAAGGGATTTTGTTTTCATGTTTTCTTTGCTTTCGTTTTCTTTAGCAGCCTATGACATTCAACTCATTTCGGGTTTCCCTGAAATGGTAATTAGTAATTGTGGTGGAACGCTAGTTGGTGCGAAACTGCTCTCCCTCCGAATGGTCCCGAGCCTTTGGGCGGGGTCCAGGAGGGGGGAACCCTCTCTCCTCTGCCGCGCCCGGGTCTGGCTCTCCGGTGGTCTGTGCTCTTAGCGAGGAGGGGCCTTTCCCCCAGGGTGTCGGCTGCAGGGCGGGGTGAACGGGGGTGGGTGAGCGGGGATTAGTGTTCGGTGATTGATTCTATCCTGTTAAATCTTTTCTGGGGTGAATTGAGGCCTGGTGCCTGATGATTGGGTTTGATATGACACTGTTAAAATGTATCGAGGCCCTGTGGGTCATATTTGTTTCCGAAGCGGCCGTATTGTATCAGGGCCTTGTGCCTCGCAACTGCTTGTCTTGTGTGTTTAGAGGCTGTTACCTCGAAATGTACTCGTGTCTTGTGGTTTTTTTGTTCCTTTTTTCTTTGGAATGGTCGTTGGGTTTCGAGGCCTTGTGCCTCACGACTGTTCGTGTTATGTGACTGTTCGATTGATACTTGAACTATGTGTAGGGCCTGTACCTTGTGGCTGGTTGTGATAAGTGACTGGTTAATTGGTATCTGGAAACGTATTTCGGCCCTGTGCCTTGCAGCTATTTGTGTTCAATGACTGTTACAACGTTATTGTGAAATGTAATTGGGCCTTGTGCCTTGCAGCTGTTTTGTGTTAAGTGACTGTTTAATCGTCAATTTGAAGTGTAATGAGGCCTGGAGCCTTGTAAATTGGTTTCTGTAATAATTGTGACGACAATAAAAGAGTTACTCACAGATGTTGGAGACAGGAGGAAGGTTCAGTCTGTGACGTCCAAGCTCCATTCACACAAAGCCCGCGCGGATTGCCTTGGAGGACCAGAGTCCTTCCGGTCATCCAACCCTTCCCATTGGTCAACGCCTCAGCAGGAAGGTCAAGGGTGAGCTTTCCCTCGCACATGCGCAATCTCTGCTCTCCCTCGGACATTCTCAGTCCCGGGGTGGGGAGAGGGGAATCACCGAGAGATTTCTTGTTCTGGCCGCAGCCGGTTGCCTGGAAACCTTGTCTCGAGGAGGGGGAACAATGAGTGAGGCGGAGGAAAGTTGTTGACCAATGGGAAGAGTTGGTGAACTGGAAGGACTCTTCCACCATCCACTTAGTTTCCCGTTTTCTGAATGCGGAAGCTGGACAATGAGCAAAACTGGGGCCTCACACAGACTGAAAACTTGTTTTTGTCTCCAACATCTGTGAGTAAAACACTTTCTTTTCTCCCCCTTTCCATTTATTTTCTCATTCTGACCTTCAATTGGTCACTTGCAGCAACTGAAGGGAAAGGAAGTGAATCCAGGGAGGGTGCAGACTCTGCAAAGCTTGGCCCAGGTCTCTCTCTCTCTCTCTCTCTCTCTCTCAAAGACATTGATATCCTTTGCTCCCTCAGCTTCACACATTTATTTGTCTGGCTAAAAGGATGGTCTCTTTCCTAATATTCACAATAAAGGGCTAGTTTCTCCAGGTGATTGCTGACATTTAAGGGGACAGTAAGTTAATACCAGACAGAGGCATGTCTTATATGGTACACATCAGATATATTATTTATGGTTCTGCAATAAAGTGCAATCCAGTCATCTCTTCCCTTGGAGGGTTATTAGTCTCTGGATTTCTCTTCCACAGGGACCAGTGGGGTGTGGAGTCATTGAATATATTCACAGATGAGTTGGACAGATTTTTAATAAATTGTTTTGTTTTAAATCATTTTTAAACACTGAATGCAACAGAGTAACAGAAAAAATCGTGGCAAATGGGTACAGAGCGGAACAAGAGATATTGCCAACATACATCCAAGCAACACATTGCAGAATTAATTTGGAACAGGATATTTGAGGGAGCAGAGCCTCGAGATGAAATGCCAGATTAATTGAAGAACCAGTTTACAGGTTAAAGTCGTGAGTGGGGAAAGAGGGTAAGATTATATAACAATTCAGTTTGTAAATCCCAAAATATTACAAGCAGACTAACAGCATAATCAAATTAAAATGAATAACACAACACGGATAACATAGAACTATAGTGCAGAAGGCCATTCGCCCCTTCAAGTCTGCACTGAGTCTCAGAAAAAGCATTTCACTGAGGCCCATTCCCCATCCTATCCTCGTAACCCGTTGCATTGATCATGGTCAACCCACCTAACCTACACATCTTGGACACCAAAGGGGCAAATTAGCGTGACCAATCCACTTTCACTGCACATTTTGGACAGTGGGAGGAAACTGGAGCACCCGGAGGAAACACACGAAGACACGAGGAGAATATGCAAACTCCACACAGACAGCCACCCAAGGCTGGGATTGAACCTGGGCCCCTGGCGCTGAGGTAGCAGCACTAATCACTGTGCCCTACTCCTGGCCTAAGTTGAATTGAATTCACTCATGGAAAGCCCAGGAGGAGCAAGTCAGTCAAATGTAGGAGTCCCATCCTTTACCCAATGCATAAGACTCAGAATGAATCACGGACATTAAAAATTGCATGGAGATGCATTCCCATAATCAGCCTATGCTGGTTTTGGATCGAGGGAGAACTGACTGGTCTGCTTCTGTATTGAGCCAGATGAATGTTGGCTCCATCCTAACCCAATCCCTTATGAACCTAAGACGAGAGGCCAATTGATGAAGCCTGATTTTCGGAAGACCATACCCTCCCTTATCTTGGTGATTGGAGCTGAACAAACATTTTGTTCCAGGTAGAGTTATAGATGTTTACAGCATGGAACCAGGCCCTTCGGCCCAGCTTGTCCATGCCGCCCAGTTTCTATCACTAAGCTAGTCCCACTTGCCAGCATTTGGCCCATATCCTTCTACCCACCCTGCCCATGTAACTTCTAACTGCTTGTTAAAGGACAAATTTGTACCCGCCTCTACACTGCCTCTGGCAGCCTATTCCAGAAGTTCACCACCCTCGGTGTGAAGAATTTTCCCCTTTGGTCTCTTTTGTATCTCTCTCCTCTCACCGTAAACCTATGTCCTCTAGTTCTAGACTCCTCTACCTCAGGGAAAAAATGTTGGCTATCTTCCTTCTCTATGCTCCTCATTGTTTTATAGACCTCTATTAGATCACACCTAAGCCTCCTACGCTCAGGGAAAAAAGTCCCAGCCTCTCCTTATAACTCAGACCATCAAGTCCTCGCAGCATCCTGGTAAATCTCTTTGCACTCTTTTGTGTTTAACATTATTCTTTCTATAATAAGGTGACCAGAACTGAACACAGTATTCCATGTCCGGTCTTACCAATGTCTTGTCCAATTTCAATAAGACATCCCGACTCCGCTAACCAATAAAACCGAGCATACTGACTGCCTTCTTCACCACCCTGTCCACCTGCGACTCCACCTTCAAGGAGCTGTGAACCTGTACTCCTAGATCTCTTTGTTCTGTAACTCTCCCCAACTCCCTACCATTAACTGAGCAGGTCTTGCCCTGATTTGATTAATTTCCCTAACAACTCTGGTTGACAGTAGTATAGGCAGCATCTGCAGAGGGTACAACAGTCTGTGCAACACATTTTAATGAAGGGGATCCTCACTCACCATGAAATCGGAACAGCCGACCACCGGGCAAGGTCCCACCTAATAGTCACCATCAGCTGTGGAAAGTTGGCCCCATAAAGCCGTCATTGATCGGTTTGGGCTGGTTTAGCTCAGTGGGCTAGACAGCTGGTTTGACATAAACATAGAACAAACAGTGCAGAAGGAGGTCATTCAGCCCATTGAGTCTGCACCGACCCACTTAAGCCCTCACTTCCACCCTATCCCCGTAACTCAATAACCCCTCCTAACCTTTTTGGTCACGCAGGGCAATGTATCATGGCTAATCCACCTAACCGGCACGTCTTTGGACTGTGGAAGTAAGTCGGAGCACCCGAGGAAACCCAAGCAGACACGGGAGAACGTGCAGACTCCGCACAGACAATGACCCAGCGGGGAATGGAACCTGGGACCCTGGCGCTGTGAAGCCACAGTGCTATCCACTTGTGCCACCGTGCTGCCCCTAGGCTGCAGAACAAAGGTCCTTTGTCAAACAGGCCAAGTATTTGCTCGGCTTATTCCCAAACTCGTACAACTTCGATCTCACTAACTTTCAACTTTTCTCGACCTGCTGAGTAAATAGGGAGTTCAAAGCCACTCTTGCTGCGTGAACCTCCTTCAGCAATAGCTTACTCGGGCCCTCCATATGATTCTCTTTGACCGTCGCCAAACAAACCTCCAGAAGCTGCTGGTTCTCCAGCATCCTGCACCTTTTATTAGCAGTGTAAGAAATGATCAGCCCCCGAGCATAAACCGTAAATGTCTCCAACAAAATGGAGAAGGAAATACAAGGAGTCGAGTTAACCAAAAGGAAGAACTCAAACTCTTCCCGAAAGTGCATAATAAATGAACTCAGGGAGGCTCCAAACCTCCACATTCTCGACCTGGGGGTGAGCTCTCGAGCAAAAACTCCAGACAAACGGGGGAAGGTCCATGATTACGATGCTCCCTGTGGTGCAAGTGGACACCAGGTATAGGATCGTCCTCTACACAAAAAAAGTTGTCGATTCTAGTCTGACATTGCTGTGGGGCTGGAAAGAATGTAAAATCTCTGCTCCTCAGGTGCAAAGTGCTCTAAACATCCACATAACCCACCTCCTCACGGTTATGATCCCGGACCAGACCCCAACAGTGGCTCGGATACTGGGCACAAACCCCAATATTTTATTTGTATTTTGTCAGACTGTGAGGAAAGGATACCTCACTCCAGGAGTGATTTCACACAAAATAGGGCCATGCTATGTGAAAACAAACTTTATTATTGACACAATATTCAAAGATATAACAGCACAGCAGAAAACAGCTGACAATTAGCCCTTAAACAATGCTAATCAATACAGTGAATACAGTAACCCTTAACTGCTACCTTTATTCCCACTCAAACAACAAAAACACCATGTCAGCTCTCAATCCACCGTTAAACACAGTTAGCCCTCAGCAATACCTGCTTTACACAGATGTTCTTTGAGGAAAGAGAGCTCTTGTGTCACCGCTTTAAAGACAAGATCTCAAACCTGTCAGAACCATGAAGAAACTTGGGAAGCTGTTTCAGCTTGTTTCAGCTCGCCTTCGAATGACACTCTTCTGAACTGCTTGGAAAGAAACTGCTAATCTAGCTGCAGACATATATTTTCAACTGAACGGAGATGCTTGACCTCTGCTCACATCTTGAACTAATTCTCAACTAAAACACAGCTTTGCTGCAAAAAGCCTGAAACCGTGGCTCCTCCCAGTACTGTCATCATCTTACCAAGCTGAAATCTAATTAACTCCACAGGGAATCCCCTTCATCCAAACATCATTCCATTAGCCCACACTTTTTACGATGCTTTAATTACACCTCTGGATGCAAAACTTAGTTGTCCTTCAAAAAGAATAAATTTAGAGTACCCAATTCTTTTTTTTCCAATTAAGGGGCAATTTAGCGTGGCCAATTCACCGACCCTGCACATCGTTTTACATTGTGCGGGTGAGACCCACGCAGACACAGGGAGAATGTGCAGACTCCACATGGACAGTGACACGGGGCCAGGATCGAACCCAGGTCCTCGTCACTGAGGGGCAGCAGTGTTAATCACTGCGCCACCGTGCTGCCCCCAGCAATGAATTTAAAGACAATGTGGTGAAGCTTTGGGATTCTCTACCCCAGAGGACTGTGGAGCCTCAGTCATCAAGTATTTTTAGACCGAGAGTGATAGGTTTCTCGATAATGAAGATATCGAGGGATATGGGGGATAGTGTGGGAAAATGGTGCTGAGGTAGATCGGCCAATGATCTCATTGAATGGTCGAGTAGGCTTGATGGGCTGAATGGCCGACTGACTGCAGCTCCTATTTGTTATGATCTGTGTCCAGGACAGGAAGCAGTGAGCAGGGATCTGTCAGTCAGCCTGAATCGGCACCTTCAGGAGAATTGGGAGGGTGAATATTAGATACAGCAGAGTGAGAATGGAGGGAGAGTGTGGGGGTAGAGATTTACAGCTTTTGGGGAACGAGAGAGGAAAGACTGTTTCATAGAAATTAAAATAATCTGTTCTGAATTTCTCTCCTGGACTGACTGTGATGTCTTTTGTAAACTCCAAAGGAGAGGATTTACAGACAGAAATCTCAAACATCACGTCTGGATCTGACAGAGACACTCGGTTCATCGGCCATTAAATCTAGAAGGAGAAATGTTTGCCCGGCCTGTTGACTTCAACAAAGTTTAAACATCAGTGTGACTGGAAAAGCACCGAGACACACACATCCGAGTGAGAGTGTTCCAGAGCACTGACTGTGGAAAGAGCTTCAACCAGTTACACAGCCTGAAAAATCATCACACCGTTCACAGCGGGGAGAGTCCGTACACGTATTCTGTGTGTGGACGAGGCTTCAACTGATTGTCCAACCTGGAGAGACACGAGGAGACCCAAAACATGGAGAAACCGTGGAAATGTGAGGACTGTGGGAAGGGATACAGATCCCCATCTGTGCTGGAAGTTCACCGACGCATTCACACTGGAGAGAGACCGTTCACCTGCTCTCCGTGTGGGAAGGGATTCACTGAAATATCCAATCTGAGGAAACACCAGCGAGTTCACACTGGGGAGAAGCCGTTTATCTGCTCTCGGTGTGAGAAGGGATTCACTGACTCAAGCACCCTGCAGAGACACCAGCGAGTTCACACTGGGGAGAAGCCGTTCACCTGCTCTCAGTGTGGGAAGGGATTCACTACTTCATCGAGCCTGCTGAAACACCAGTTTGTTCACACTGGGGAGAGGCCGTTCACCTGCTCTCAGTGTGGGAAGGGATTCTGTGTTTCCACGTCCCTGCTGAGACACCAACAAGTTCACAATTGATTAGTGATGGATTCTGCTGTTATTGTGTCTGCTTCAATTACATTTAGGACTGCATTTTGTTCTCTCTTTTTCTCTCTCAGGGAATGTGAGACAGGAAAAGTGATGCAACTGTGGTGAACAAGAAAAGTTAAAGATTCCATTAGATCAGAGGAAGAGGATCATAAAGTGGCCCAAATAGTAGTAAGCCTGAGGATTGGGAACTTATTTTAGAATTCAGCAAAGGAGGACCAAGAAACTGATAAAAGAGAAAATAGAACCTGGACTTGCACAAACTGACCATACGGGGGAGGTTAGGTGGATTGGCCATGATAAATTGCCCTTCGTGTTGGATGGGGTTACTGGGTTATGGAGGTGTTGACCTTGGGTAGGGTGCTCGTTCCAAGAGCCGGTGCAGACTCGATGGGCCGAATGGCCTCCTTCTGCACTGTAAATTCTATGATAATCATGGGAGGGGACTTTAATACAGTTATTGATCCAGGCCTGGACCGGTCATGCTCGAGAACAGGCAAGGTGCCAGCAATGGCAAAGGAACTGAAAGGGTTCATGGAGCAGATGGGGGGAGGGGGGTTATCCATGGAGATTTAGGCAGCCGAGGGTGAAGGAGTTTTCTTTCTACTCCCACGTACATAAGGTATACTCTCAGATCGATTTTCTTGTTTTGGGTAGGGCCTTGCTGGCAGGGGTGGTGGACACGGGGTATTCGGTGATTACGATCTCGGACCATGCTCCACACTGGGTTGACCTGCAGGTGAGTAAAGATAGCAATTAGCGCCCGCAACGGAGGTTGGATGTCGGGCTGTTGGCGGACGAAGCGGTGTGCGAGAGGCTGAGGAAATGCATGCTGCATTACCCACAGGTAAATGATACGGGGGAGGTCTCAGCAGCGGTGGTCTGGGAAGTGCTGAAGGCAGTGGTGAGAGGAGAGCTGATCTCGATCCGGGCTCATAGGGACAGGACGGACAGGGCAGAGAAGGACCGACTGGTAAAAGAGATTCTACAAGTCGACAGGAGGTACCCCGAGACTCCAGAGATAGGGCATTTAAGGGAACGGCGGAGGCTACAGGCGGAGTTTGGCTTGTTAACCACAGGGAGGGCAGTGGAACAGCTCAGAAAGGCGAGGGGGGCGATATACGAGCATGGTGAGAAGGCCAGCAAGATGCTTGCACAGCAGCTTAGAAAGAGGGAGGCAGCTAGGGAAATAGGGAAAGTTATCGACGGGGATGGGAACTTAGTTGGGGACTCGGTAGGGGTTGTAAGACGTTTCGGGATTTCTACAGCAGGTTGTACAGGTCGGAACCGGGATATTGGGACCGGTGCTGATGAAGGTGTTTATCGAGGCAAGGGAAAGGGAGGTTCTGCGCCAGATGATGTCACAGGCCACGATTCCGCTTATCCTGAAATGGGACAAGAACCCGGAGCACTGTGGGTCCTACGGCCGATTTCCCTGTTGAACGTAGATGCCAAACTGCTGGTCAAAATTTTGTTGAACGTCATTGTGGAGGATCAGACGGGCAGGCAGCTGGTGGCCAATGTAAGAAAGCTGTTAAACATGATCATGATGCCCCCGGAAAGTAGGGAGGTGGAGGTAATGGTCGCAATGGATGCAGAGAAAGCTTTTGACCGGGTTGAGTGGGATTATTTTTGGGAGGTCCTGGGGCGGTTTGGATTTGGGAGGGGCTTTATTGACTGGGTCAGGTTGCTGTACCAGGCTCCTGTGGCAAGTGTACGGACGAACAGGACGACTTCGGATGAGACAGGGATCCCCCTTCTCCCCACTGCTGTTTGCACTGGCTCTTGAGCCGCTGGCAATTGCTCTGAGGGTCTCAAGGGGCTCGTCCGGGGGAGGGGTGGAGCACAGAGTCTCGCTGTATGCGGACGACCTGCTTTTGTATGTTTCAAATCCAATTGAGGGGGTGGAAGAAATTGTGGGAATTTTAGGGGAATTCGGCTGCTTTTCGGGGTATAAGCTTAATATGGGGGAGAGCGAGATGTTTATAGTCCAGGCGAGGGATCAGGAGAGGCGACTGGGGGAACTGCCGTTTAGAGTGGTAGGGGACAGTTTCAGGTACCTAGGTATCCAGGTGGCGAGGGATTGGGACCGGCTACACAAATTGAACTTGGCCGGTTGGTGGATCAGATGAAAGATGACTTCCGGAGATGGTATGCGCTCCAGTTGTCTCTAGCGGGCAGAGTCCAAGCGGTGAAAATGACGGTCCTCCCGAGATTCCTGTTTGTTTTTCAATGTCTCCCCATCTTCATCCAGCGGTCCTTTTTTAAGCGGGTCAATAAAGTTATAGCGGGCTTTGTATGAACAAAGAGCAAAAGGAATTACAGCACAGGAACAGGCCCTTCGGCCCTCCCAGCCTGCGCCGATCCAGATCCTTTATCTAAACCTGTCTTCTATTTTCCAAGGATCTACTTCCCTCTGTTCCCTGCCCGTTCATATATCTGTCTAGATGCATCTTAAATGATGCTATCGTGCCCGCCTCTACCACCTCCGCTGGCAAAGCATTCCAGGCACCCACCACCCTCTGCGTAAAAAACTTTCCACGCATATCTCCATTAAACTTTCCCCCTTTCACCTTGAAATCGTGACCCCTTGTAATTGACACCCCCACTCTTGGAAAAAGCTTGTTGCTATCCACCCTGTCCATACCTCTCATAATTTTGTAGACCTCAATCAGGTCCCCCCTCAACCTCTGCCTTTCCAACGAAAACAATCCTAATCTACTCAACCTTTCTTCATAGCTAGCACCCTCCATACCAGGAAACATCCTGGTGAACCTCCTCTGAACCCTCTCTAAAGCATCCACATCCTTCTGGTTATGTGGCGACCAGAACTGCACGCAGTATTCCAAATGTGGCCTAACCAAAGTCCTATACAACTGTAACATGACCTGCCGACTCTTATACTCAATACCCCGTCCGATGAACGCAGGCATGCTGTATGCCTTCTTGACAACTCTATCGACCTGCGTTACCACCTTCAGGGTACAATGGACCTGAACTCCCAGATCTCTCTGTACATCAATTTTCCCCAGGACTCTTCCATTGACCGTATAGTCCGCTCTTGAATTGGATCTTCAAAAATGCATCACCTTGCATTTGCCTGGATTGAACTCCATCTGCCATTTCTCTATCCAATTCTCCAATCTATCTATATTTTGCTGTATTCTCTGACAGTCCTCGTCGCTATCTGCAACTCCACCAATCTTAGTATCATCTGCAAACTTGCTAATCAGACCACCTATACCTTCATCGAGATCATTTATGTATATTACAAACAACAGTGGTCCGAGCATGGATCCCTGTGGAACACCACTAGTCACCTTTCTTCATTTTGAGACACTCCCATCCACCACTACTCTCTGTCTCCTGTTACCCAGCCAGTTCTTTATCCATCAAGCTAGTACACCCTGAACCCCATACGACTTCACTTTTTCAATCAACCTGCCATGGGAAACTTTATCAAACACATCTACAGCCTTTCCCTCATCAATTAACTTTGTCACTTCATTAAAGAATTTTATTAGATTTATAAGACATGACCTTCCCTGCACAAAACCATGCTGCCTATTACTGATAACTCTATTTTCTTCCAAATGTGAATAGATCCGATCCCTCAGTCTCTTCTCCAACAGTTTGCATACCACTGATGTCAAGCTCACAGGTCTATAATTCCCTGGATTATCCCTGCTACCCTTCTTAAACAAAGGGACAACATTAGCAATTCTCCAATCCTCCGGGACCTCACCCGTGCTCAAGGATGCTGCAAATATATCTGTTAAGGCCCCAGCTATTTTGTCCCTCGCTTCCCTCAGTAACCTGGGAAAGGTCCCATCCGGACCTGGGGACTTGTCCACCTTAATGCCTTTTAAAATACCCAAAACTTCCCCCTTCCTTATGCCGACTTGACCTAGAGTATTTAAACATCCATCCCTAGCCTCAACATCAGTCATGTCCCTCTCCTTGGTGAATACCAATGCAAAGTACTCATTAAGAATCTCACCCATTTCCTCTGACTCCACGCATAAATTCCCTCTTTTGTCTTTGAGTGGTCCAATCCTTTCTCTAGTTACCCTCTTGCTTATATATGAATAAAAGGCTTTGGGATTTTCCTTAACCCTGTTAGCCAAAGATATTTCATGATCCCTTTTAGCCCTCTTTATTGCGTGTTTGAGATTTGTCCAATTTCCCGATATTCCTCCAAAGCTTCATCAGTTTTAAGTCGCCTAGATCTTATGTATGCTTCCTTTTCATCTTAGCTAGTCTCACAATTCCACCCGTCGTCCATGGTTCCCTAATCTTGCCATTTCTATCCCTCATTTTCACAGGGACATGTCTGTCCTGCACTCGAATCAACCTTTCCTTAATAGACTCCCACATTTCAAATGTGGATTTACCCTTAAACAGCTGCTCCCAATCCACATTCCCTAGCTCCTGCCGAATTTCGTTATACTTGGCCTTTCCCCAATTTAACACTCTTCCTTTAGGACCACTCTCGTCTTTGTCCATGAATATTCTAAAACTTACGGAATTGTGATCGCCATTCCCAAAGTAATCATCGACTGAAACTTGAACCACCAGGCCGGGATAATTCCCCAATACCAGATCCTGTATGGCCCCTTTCCGAGTTGGACTATTTCCACACTGTTCTAAAAAAACCTCTCCTGGATGCTCCTTACAAATTCTGCTCCATCTACGCCTCCAACACTACATGAGTCCCATTCAATGTTGGGGAAGTTAAAATCTCCCATCACAATCAACCTATTGCTCCTACATTTTTCTATAATCTGTCTACATATTTGTACCTCTACTTCTCGCTCGCTTTTGGGAAGCCTGTAGTAAAGTCCCAACGATGTTACTGCACCCTTCCTATTTCTTCGCTCTACCCATATTGCCTCAGTGCTCGAATCCTCCATCGTGCCCTCCTTAATCACAGCTGTGATATCATCTCTGACCAGTAATCCAACTCCTCCACCCCCTTGGACATTGGTTCCAGTCCTGCCCAGGTGTAGACCATCTGATTTGTAATGGTCCCACCGCCCCCAGAACCGGTTCCAATGTCCCAAAAATCTGAACCCCTCCCTCCTGCACCATCTCTCAAGCCACGTATTCATTCTGACTATTCTTGAATTTCTTCTCTGACTGTCTCGTGGCACTGGTAGCAATCCTGACATTACTACCTTTGAGGTCCTACTTGTTAACTTATCTCCTAACTCCCTAAATTCTGATTGTTGGACCTCATCCCGTTATTTACCTATATCGTTGGTGCCTATATGCACCACGACAACTGGCTGTTCACCCTCCCCCTTCAGTATGTCCTGCAGCCGATCTGAGACATCCCTGACCAGTGCACCCGGGAGGCAACATACCATTCGGGAGTCTCGTTTTCGACCACAGAAACGCCTGTCTACTCCCCTTACGATTGAATCCCCTATAACTATACCCCTGCCAGTCTTTTTCCCGCCCTTCTGTGCAGCAGAGCCAGCCACGGTGCCATGAGCCTGGCTACTACTGCCTTCTCCTGGTGAGTCATTTCCCCCAACAGTATCCAAAACGGTATACCTGTTTTGGAGGGAGATGACCGCAGGGGACACCTGCACTGCCTTCCTGCTCTTTTGCTGCCTTTTGGTCACCCATTCCCTGTCTCCCTCACCAACCCTAATCTGCGGTGTGACCAACTCACTGAACATGCTATCCACGACCTCCTCAGCATTGCGGATGCTCCAATGTGATTCCATCCACAGCTCCAGAGCCGTCATGCAGTCTAACAGGAGCTACAGCTGGACACACTTCCCGCACATGAAAGAATTAGGGGCATCAGCCGCGTCCCTGAACTCCCACATTGAGCACGGGGAGCATAACATGGGTCTGGGATCTCCTGGCATTTTTACACTTTTACCTTAACTGATTTCAAATATAATATCAAATAATGAATAAGTGAAAGGAATAAAGATTTTACTTATCAATCACAATACTTACCAACACACGAAGAGTTTAATTTCTCCCAGCTACTGCTAATTGGAGCACTTTCCTTACCAGCCAATCCGGTCACTGCTTTGCTGTGATGTCACTCTTCAAGGTAAGTTTTTAAAGAGGAAAACTTACCTTCCCGACAGACCCCTGGCCACTGCTCCCGCCGACAATCTGAAGGTCGCTTCTCTGGCAGATGTGTCCCCGCTGCTCTCCTCGCGCTCTTTTATCCTGTGTCCCCACCGCTCTCCTCGCGCTCTTTTATCCTGTGTCCCCAGCGCTCTCCTCGCGCTCTTTTATCCTGTGTCCCCGCCGCTCTCCTCGCGCTCTTTTTTCCTGTGTCCCCGCCGCTCTCCTCGCGCTCTTTTATCCTGTGTCCCCAGCGCTCTCCTCGTGCTCTTTTATCCTGTGTACCCGCTGCTCTCCTCGCGCTCTTTTATCCTGTGTCCCCGCCGCTCTCCTCGCGCTCTTTTATCCTGTGTCCCCGCCGCTCTCCTCGCGCTCTTTTATCCTGTGTCCCCGCCGCTCTCCTCGCGCTCTTTTATCCTTTGTCCCCGCCGCTCTCGTGCTCTTTTATCCTGTGTCCCCGCCGCTCTCCTAGCGCTCTTTTATCCTGTGTCCCCGCCGCTCTCCTCGCGCTCTTTTATCCTGTGTCGCCGCCGCTCTCCTTGCGCTCTTTTATCCTGTGTCCCCGCCGCTCTCGGTATGGGGGGGTAAGTCCCCGCGAGTGAGGAGGGTAATGCTTGAGCGGAGCCGGGGGGAGGGCGGGCTGGCACTGCCGAACTTTAGCAATTATTACCGGGAGGCTAACATAGCCATGGTTAGGATGGGGGTGGGGGGTCGGCATACTGCCCCTCTACCGTTCCCGCCGGCGCAGTACTCCACCAGTCCCATGGTGGTGGCGGCCTTGAGAGTCTGGGGGCAGTGGAGGGGGCATGTGGGAGCATCGGTCTGGTCCCCAATCTGCGACAATCACCGAGAAACATAAAAACCGACTGGAAAAGCTCCTATAGGAATGTGAAAAGGAAAAGATTAGCAAAGACCAATGTGGGTCCATTCCAGACAGAGACAGGAGAGGTTATAAAGGGAAATAAGGAAATGGCAGAGAAACTAAATAATGTCTTCACGGAGGAAGATACAGAAATTGTCCCAAAAACACGAGAGAACCAAGGGACAAGTGAGCACGAGGAACTGAAAGAGATTAGTATTAGTGAAAAAGTAGTATTGGTTGAAAGTTAATAAATTCCCAAAAGCTGCTGCTCTACATCCCAGAGTGTTGAAAGATGTGGCTGTAAAGATAGTGGACACATTGGTGATCATCTTTCAAAATTCTATAGATTCTGGAATGATTCCTGCAGATTGGAATGTGGTAAATGTAACCCCACAATTTAAGGAGGGAGAGAAAACAGGAACCACAGACCCATTCGCCTGACATCAGTAGGAGGGAAAATGCTACAATCTATTATAAAGGATGTGATAACATACAAATTAGGAGCAGGAGTCGGCCACTCGGCCCCTCGAGCCTGCTCCACCATTCAATAAGTTCACGGCTGATCTGACTTTAACCTCAACTCCACACTCCAGCCGACCACCCGATAACCTTTCACCTTCTTACTTGGCAAAAATTTATCCAGCTCTGCATTAAAAATATTCAAAGGCTCTGCTTCCACTGCCCTTTGAGGACGAGAGTTCCAAAGACTCTCAACCCTCAGAGAAAAAAAGTTTTCCTCTGCCTTAAATGGGCAAGTTTTAACTTTTAAAGTGACTGCAATTTCTAGATTCTCCCACAAGAGGAAATATCCTTTCCACATCCACCCTGTCAAGTCCCTCAGGATCTTGTACGCTTCAATCAAGTCACCTACATTTCATCACTCACAAGTCCAGCCTTAAATGAGAGCAATACTGCACACAGTGCTCCAGATGTGGTCTCACCAATGTCCTGTATAACTGAAGCATAACCTCCCTACTTTTGTATTCAATCCTCCTCCCAATAAACAATAACATTCTATTAGCTTTCCTAATTACTTGCTGTACCTGTACACTCGCCTTTTGTGATTCATGCTCTTGGACACCCGGATCCCTCTGAATCTCAGAGCTCTGCAATCTCTCACCATTTAGATAATAAGCTTTTTTATTCTTTTGCCAAAATTGATAATGTCATGTTTTCCCACATAATACTCGATTGGGCAGATCTTTTCCCACTCACGTAACCTATCTATATCCCTTTGTAACCTCCTTATGTCATCTTCACAATTTAGTTTCCTACCTATCTTTATATCATTGGAACATAGGAGCAGGAGTTGGCCATTCAGCCCGTCGAGCCTGCTCCACCATTCAATACGATCATGGCTGATCATCCACTTCAATGCCTTTTCCCCACACTATCCCCATATCCATTTGTGTTATTGGGATTTAGAAATCTGTCAGTCTCTGCTTTAAACACACCCAATGACTGAGCTCCCACAGCCCTCTGGGGTAGAGAATTCCAAAGATTCACAACCCTGTGAGTAAAGAAATGTCTCCTCCGAGACCAATCCTAAGTGGCTTCCCCCTTATTTTGAAATTGTGTCCCCTGGTTCTAGACTCCCCAACCAGGGGAAACATCTCACCTGCACCTCCCCTGTCTATTCCATTCAGTATCTTAGAGGTTTTGGTGAGATTGCCTCTCATTCTTCAAAACTCTAGTGAATACAGCCCCAGTTTCCCCAATCTCTATTCATAGGACAGTCCTGCCATCCCCTGTGGTCTCTGGTTCCCTGTTTTCTCTCTCCCTCCTTAAATCGCGGGTTTGCATTTACCAGCTTCCAATCTAGAGAATTTTGAAAGATGATCACCAATGTATCCACTATCTCTCCAGCCAACTCTTTCAGCACTCTGGGATGTAAAGCATCAGCTTTTGGGGATTTCTGATTTATTTCTTTATTGCCACGTGTACCGAGGTACAGTGAAAAGTATTTTTCTATGTACAGTCCAGACAGATCACTCCATACAGGGAAAAAATACCATTTATTAACTTTCAATCACATTAATTTCTCCAGTACTAGTTTTTCACTGATATTAATCTTTTTCAGTTCCTCGGGCTCACTAGTCCTTTGGTGTTCTCATGTTTGGGGGAAATTTCCGTATCTTCCTCCGTGAAGACAGACTCACATTATTTAGTTTCTCTGCCATTTCCTTATTCCCCATTATAAACTCTCCTGTCTCTGCCTGGAATGGACCCACATTGGTCTTTGCTAATCTTTTCCTTTCCACATTCCTATCGGAGCTTTTCCTGTCGGTTTTATGTTTCTCGCCTGTTTGCTCTCACATTCTATTTTCTCTTTCTTTATCAGTCTCTTGGTTTGGTTTTCAGCAAAGGAAGACCAAGTTCCAATCCTCAGGTTTACTATGATTTTGGCCACTTTATGAGCCTCTTCCTTTGACCTAATGGAATCTTTAACATTGCTTATTAGCCACGGTTGCAAAACTTCTGTTGGAGTTTTGTTTATTAAGGGAGTCTATATTTTTTGTAAATATGTAACAATTCCTCAAATATTTGTGATTGCCTGTCTATCGTCCGAGCTTTTATTGTAATTTCCCAATCTAGCACAGACAACTGTGAATACAGGCCCAGTTTCCCCAATGTCTCATCATAGGACAGTCCTCGGTGGTAAAATGTGCCGTGGCCTGTATTTTAGACTCGATAAAATCAGACACTTTAAATTAAAAATTGGACATTTTAAATCAAGCCACAGCCAGCTCCAGCAACCAGCCTGAATACACTGAACTCCGACAAGCTGCCAGCACATGTCTGGAGCTGCTCTGCTCCATCAATCACCAATCAAGAGATAATTGGCTCTATTCATCGATTGATTGTTTTGAATAGACAAAGTTACATAACAAACAACGCACCGGGAAATGGACTCCTGTGGACAGATTCCCGGTGTCCTGCTGAGTGGCCATTGGTAACTCCATTGGGTGGTGCCACTCCCACCCTGTGACCTCATCGGCTGGGGTCAGAGAACATTCTGGAAGGACACAGAAAGGGTATAACGATCGAACCCTCGGACCGCCCAGCAGTGAAGACTCCACGCAGAGGTAATCGAGCCGGCTGACCAGAGACGGAAAGAAGCAGCGGCGAGACCCATCTTCTCGGAAGAAGACCCCGAGGAGATTGAGATACAGAATCAAACCCGCAGCTCGAATGAGTTCATCGGCTCGGGTACTATTCAGAATCTTGGAACTGTAATTAGTGGGATAATTTAAGGGTAACTGTTTTACTGCTTGTGGAATAAAGTTATGTGATTTCTACACTCCGTTGTCCTTTGTTTACCTGGTCAATAAAGATACCTGGGTAAAACATTTGTTTAATAAACTGGTCGAAGTGTCTGAGGTTTTATAGACACAACACCTCCCATCCCCGGAACAAGTCTGGTGAACCTTCATTGCCCTCCCTCTGTGGCAATAATACCTTTCCGAAGTTAAGGGCAGTAAAACTGCACACATACTCCAGCTGTGGTCTAACCAACGTACTACACTATTGAAGCAAGTCTTCACTACTCCTGTACTCAAATCCTCTTGTGATGAAGACCAACATCCCGTCAGCCTTCCTAATAACTTGCTGCGCCTGTATGTTCGCCTTCAGTGACTTATTGATGAGGACACCCAGGTCCCTTTGTACATCTACACTTTCTAATCTCTGACCATTTCAGAAATACTCTGCTCATCGGTTCCTCCTACCAAAGTGATAATCTTACATTTTTCCACATTATATTCCATCTGCCATGTCCTTGCCCACTCACTAAGTTTGTCCAAATCCTCCTGTAGCCGTTTTACATCTTCCTCACAACACACATTCCCACCTAGCTTTGTGTCATCAGTGAACTTGGAAATATTCCATTTCGTCCCCACATCCAAATCATTATATAAACTATGAACAGCTGGGGCCCAAGTACTGATCTTTGCAGTAACCCACTCGTCCCAACTGCTAAGGTGAGAATGACCCATTTATTCCTCCTCTCTGTTTTCTGCTTGTTAGCCAATTCTCAATCCATGCCAGTATATTACCTCCCATCCCATGTGTTTTCATTTTGCTGACTAACCTCCTGTCGGGTGTTTATCATAAACCTTCTGAAAATCCAAGTGCGCCACATCCACGGACTCCCCAATATCAATTCTGTTAATAACATCCTCAAAAACTCCAAAAAGTTTGTCAAACACGATTACCTATTCCTAAATCCATGTTAGAAGTCTTACAACACCAGGTTAAAGTCCAACAGGTTTGTTTTGAATCACTAACTTTCGGAGCGCAGCTCCTTCATCTGGTGTTGTAAGACTTCTTACTGTGCCCACCCCAGTTCAACGCCGGCATCTCCATATCATAAATCCAGGTTAATTATTATTATCCAGGTGTCCATTTATCACATCCCTTATAATAGATTCTGGTATTTTCCCAATACTGATGTCAGGCTAACAGATCTGCAGTTCACCATTTTCTCTCTCCCTCCCTTCCTTCCTGAATAGTGGGGTGACATTTGCTGCCTTCAATCTGCAGGAACTATTCCAGAATCTATAGAATTGTGGAAGATGATCATCAATGTATCCACTATCTTTATATCATCATTTTTGACTGGTCCTGAGACACATAAGTTTGGATTTCTGGTGCAGAGTAAAGTATAACTGTGGAGTGGAATTTTAGATTGTGTAAAAGGACAAAGTTCTATTTTATAAATAAAGATGGAGGTTTCTGGCAAAAATAGTGTTGAGTTAACGTTGCTTCTAAGGCATCACAGTGGTGCAGTGGTTAGCACTGCTGCCTCATGGCGCTGAGGACCCGAGTTCAATCCTGGCCCCGGGTCACTGTCCGTGTGGAATTTGCACATTCTCCCCGTGTCTGCGTGGGCCACACCACCACAACCCAAAGATGTGCAGGATAGGTGGATTGGCCACGCTAAATTGCCCCTTAATTGGAAAAATTAAAAACAAAATGTTGCTTCTAGTTTGTTTGCTGCAGTAAAAGCCATAAAACCTGAACTCCTGTTGTGTGATCCTTTACATTGTTGACTTGGAATTGATTTTTTTTTAAAGTTATTGATCTGTACAGAGATCCTAATCCACAAGTTATGACTTCCCATTTGAGCCTCAGGCAGTTTTCTGGCTCACTATTCTTGTGTCAGTGACAGCCAGGAGATGGAGCTGAGGGCTGAATTTAGTTACTAATAATGGGGCCTGCACCCCAGTTGGGAAACTGCAATGGGCGTCGCACTAATAGAGAGACAGGAAGGTGTTGGAGGACTGACTGGGAAATGGGCCTCCAACCAATTAGGACACAGAAGGAGGTGACCAGGGCTGGTAGTGACCCCCCGGTATTCAGTGCCCCGGTGTCCAAAGTGGGGAGTCACGGGAACAGAGTAAAGAGAAACCACTTGGGTTCTGAACATTGTGAACATCCTTTTACTCTGCTTGCTATTTATTCTCAAGTAATTTTCTGTTAGTTTTTTTATCCATGTTGTTTCATTAATAAACAATTAACAGTAAAAATATTTGATTTTGTTGGATTTTTCATGATTAGATTGATGTAGTTCAGGGAAAGTGGGTGAGAGGTTGACAGGCTCTTTAACAGAAAGTGAGTCCATCTAAGGCGATTGGCAAAGGAACCAGAGGGGTAGAGGAGATGTGATTTTTCTTTTGACATGCAAAATGGGGTTCAGGTTCTGATTGACTCATTTATTGAGGCTCCTTGAGGGAGTAACATGGGATGTCAACAAAGGGGAACCTGCAGATGTGGTTTATTCAGGTTTCCAGAAGGTATTTCCCAAGGTGCCACATCAAAGGTCTCTGCACAACATAAGAGCTCATGGTGTAGAGGGCAACATGTCAGCAGGGATAGAGGATTGGTTAGCTCATAGGAAGCAGAGAGTGGGTATAAATGGGTCATGTTTGGGTTGGTAAGATGTGACAAGTGGAGCATCACAAGATCAGTGCTGGGCCCTCAACTATTTACAATCTATATTAATGAGTTGAATGTGGTTAAATTTGCTGATGACACAAAGAGGGATTGGAAATTAATTTGTCAAGTGGACTTGGAGAATACAAAGGACATCAAATAGGTTAAGTGAGTGGGAACAAATTGACAGATAGAGAATAACTTGGGAAAATGTGAATGTGTCCACATTATTTAAATGGGAGAGAGATTACAGAACTCTGAGGCGCAGAGGGATCTGTGTGTCCTGATACAGGAATCACAAGTTAGTTTGCTGTGTTACGACACCCTGGGCTAGTGCGCTGTCAATTCCAGCCCCACGTGCCCCAGAGTCACAGCACTAGTCAATTAACCAATAATTCTTACAAAAATACCCTATGACTTTGGCCCTTGGCTGCCCAATAATCAGTCACCATGGTTGCAAATGTAAATACGATTACTGTTTATTTATAACAAGAACAATAATAAAATATGCAGCAAACACAACTGATTTACAATAAGCCAATTCCTAATTCCCACTTTAACCTGCCCCCAACCTCTACACACACAGAGACATACAAACACCGAGGGGTGGAAAGGGATAAGATCAGAAGTGAAAGAAATTCTTTTTTTCAGATGATGATTTTTAGCACACTTTACTTCACAGCAAGCTTGCAGGTTAAAGTCTTTAGTTTACAGTCTGTAGTGATCTACTCTGTAGGTTAATTTGTTCACGTTCTTTGTAGTTTAGAAATGCAGTACTCACACTTTTCTGGAGACACACCTCACCTCTGTTCAAACTTTTCTTTCAGTTTGTGGTTTGTATTCAGGTCTCCGTGGTTTCAGGAATATAGCACCCACAGGCTATCTGGGAAGAGAGATAGCACTCACAGCTGCCTTCTGGAGAGAGAGTTAGTCAGTTCTGCCTCTTGTGCTGCTAGAATCAAACTGAAAGCTTGGGACTCTGAAAAACATCCCAGTGGGATAGGATCCAATCACCGCCTGTTACCTAGGAGCACAGCCGTTTGGACCAATTCATTGGCCACCAGCGAATCAATCAAACCGAGTCCCAACCCCAATTCTCACACTGGTGCCGAAAGATCTTCAGCTCCAGTTTAAACCAGTACAGGCACCTGGATTCTTCTGCTTGAATTAAAGATACAGGCTGCTTGCCTTAAAGTGACATGTCCATTAATCATCCATGGACCAAAAATGTAACGGCAGAAATTACAGCTGGTACAGCAAGTGATGAGGAAGGTGAATGGAATATTGTTATTTATTGCAAAGGGACTGGAATATAAAAGTTGGGGTGTTTTGCTGCAGTTGTACAGGGCCTTGGTGAGACCATGGGCTGGATTCTCCACTGACGGGATTCTCCATTGCACCGGCAGCGCACTCACACCCGGGGATTTCCAGACGACAGGCTGGCAACAATGGGAAACTCATTGTCCGTCTGGCAGGACGGAGAATCCTGCGGCTGGTGAGGGCGCGCCACAGGACGGGGAATCTCGCCCCATATTTAGAGCACTGTGTACAGTTTGGGTCTCCTTATTTCAGAAATAAGATAATTGCATTAGAAGCAGTTCAGAGGAGGTTGACTCCCAGATTCTGGAATGAGGGGGTTATCGTCTGAGGAAAGGTTTGACAGGTTGGGACTGTATCCATTACAGTTGAGAAGAATGAGAGATGATCGTATTGAAACACGTGAGATCCTGAGTGGAATTGACAGAGAGAATGCTGAGAGAATGTTTCCCTTGTGGCAGAGACTAGAAATCGGGGAGACCCGGTTAAAATCTGAAATGTCCAAGCAGCCACTCAGTTCAAGGGCAATAAATTCTGGTCCAGCGACTTCCACATCCCATTCAGAATTTACAAAACTCTCTCCACAAAACCTCACTCAATTTCACTCCATTATTGTCCAGTTCTGGCTCCGCCTGGGGTAACATCTACTCCATATTTTCTTCTCCTGAAGGAGCACCATGAGTTCCAGGTTACTGGTACATTAGGACAGATGCTTCAAGCAACAGATCAAACATGGATGTAAAAGATTCTCCAGCTCTCTCTTTGTGGACAGTTCTTACTCAGTATTATTTCTCCCAAGCCCTTCATTGTCCCATTATCGCTTTAATTTCACTCCCACTTTGCCCATGTCCAGTGTGTTTAATTCTATCCTGATTGTTTTAAAGTCAGTTTCTCTCTGGAGTGTGTCAATGTCTTGATGATGTCACAATGGTGTCTCAATCTCCTGGCCACATTAACCATTTCATCTCCTGCTGTGTCTCCAGTAGCTGTGTGTGTTTGGGACCCGGTCTTCAGTCCATTTCACTGTGAATTTAGGCTTGTTATTTTTCACATGGAACAAATCACAACTGCACACCCACACCGGGATCCCAAAATCATGTCACATTTTTTTAACTCTCAGATGCGCTGAAGATCAAAGTGAGTGTCTGTCTGTCTTATCTGCCCTGTTATGGTGCTGATATTTCATGTTGTGGCTGGGCTTTCAAATGTGGATTTCTTTAAAACAAAGTTCATGGGCCAGGATGTAAATATTTCCAGGAGAAAGTGATCAATTTATTAATCCCATCTAAACATTCCAGACTTTCACTGGAACACAGGTGGATACCAGATTGATATAGGTTTGCCTTTCAGTCGTCAATGGTCAGACGCTCTGTACCATTTGCCAAACTGGACTATTTGACGAACTGCGTGTTTTAATTAACATCCCTCTTTCCTCCAGTTGCTCTACTGTGGGTAAAATCGCTTCGGTTGAGGACGGGTTGATGGGTATTGTTTGGTACATGGTGGAACATTACCAGTGAATGATGCTGGTTCCATCTGTAATTGGCCACAATCATTCTTATCTTTTGCCACATTGGATGTTCATAAAGCTGATCTTTCCTGATGGTTCTGATTGACCATGTTACTGTCCCATTTTCAAAGCTTAAGGGAGAATTCAATTAGGATAAAATATCCAGACCCAGAATAGCCTGGTCCACTGGGCCTATCCAGACTGAAGATATCAATTCACGTGAACCAAATTCTATTGACATGGGTTGAGTTCTTTTAATAGTATAATTATAATCTTTATTATTGTCACAAGGAGGCTGACATTAACACTGCAATGAAGTTACTGTGAAAATCCCCCAGTCGCCATATTCCGGCACGTGTTTGGGTACACCGAGGGAGAATTCAGAATGTCCAACTCACCGAACAAGCATGTCTTTCGGGACTTGTGGGAGGAACCCGGAGCACCCGGGGGAAACCCACGCAGACACGGGGAGAACGTGCAGACTCCGCACAGACAGTAACCCAAGCCTGGAATCGATCCCGGGTCCCTGGTGCTAACCACTGTGCTACCGTGCCACCCCATTAATAGATTGTAGCATTTTCCCACCTTCTGATGTCAGGCTAATGGGTCTGTGGTTCCCGTTTACTCTCTCCCTCCTTAAATAGTGGGGTTACATTTACCACCTTCCAATCTGCAGGAACCATTCCAGAATCTATAGAATTGTGAAAGATGATCACCAGTGTATCCACTATCTCTACAGCCGCCTCTTTCAACACTCTGGGATGTCGAGCATCACGTTTGAGGGTTGATTAACTTTCAACCACATTAATTTCTCCAGGACTACTTTTTTACTTATTAATCTCATTCAGTTCCCAATCCTCAGGCTTACTACTATTTTGGCCACTTTATGAGCCTCTTCCTTTGATCTAATGGAATCTTTAACTTTTCTTGTTAGCCGCGGTTGCATCACTTTTCCTGTTGGATTTTTTTCCCTAAAGGAATCAATTTTGGTGTATATATGTGAAATGAGTTGCAAAAGTCCCAGAAGACCATAGGCTGCTCTCCCCTTTGAGAGAGCGAGAGAGAGAGACAACTGGTGGTTTAACCTGAGGGTCACCACACCTCAGGCGAGGGGCAATGTTGCAAAGGTGGACCCTTCATGGATAACCTCAGCCAGTACGACAGTTGAATCCCTGCTATTGGAGTCACTCCACATCATGAACCAGCCATCCAGCCAACTGAGCTAACTGACCCCCTGGTAGATGAATAATAATGCCTGAAAATATTAGCTATTGCCTGTCTCCCATCATACCATTTATTGTGGTTTCCCAGTCGACCTCAGACAACATGTCCCTCATACCCTGATTGGGTGTTCACCCAGATAAATTAAACAAAAAATATGTAACCACCAATGCCCATCTTCATGGCAATGTGGCATGATTTAGGGGGATCCAAACAGAAATGCAAACTGAATATCTTCTCTCTTCGAAACACCCCTTCACGCTGTGATCCATGTGAAATTTGAAACCAGGTATTCGCAACAAGGCTCAAAGAGCATCAGCCATCTGGAGGCAAAGCCATAGGACTGCCAAGTCGAGCAGAACAAAACCCTACAACCCTCCCCATTGACCAACTGACAGAATGAACAAAATACAGTCTTGGATGTAACTGAGAGCAGAAACAATAACAGCAATAGCCCCTGTAATCACTTGTGAACTTGGTGTCTCAGCAGGTGCGATGAATCATGGATTCCCTTCCAACACTGAGTGGAGAATGACCTCTCACCAGTGTGAATTCGCTGGTGTGTCTGCAGGTGGGATGGATCATTAATTGCCTTCCCCTACTCAGAGCACATGATTGCCTTCTCCCCATTGTGAACTCGCTGGTGTCTCTTCAGGTTTGATAAGTCAGTGAATTCCTTTCCACACAGAGAGCAGGTGAATGGCCTCTCCCCAGTGTGAACTCGCTGATGTGTCCGCAGTTTGGATGACTCACTGAACCCCTTCCCACACTGAGAGCAGATGAACGGTCTCTCCCCAGTGTGAATTCGCTGGTGAGTCCACAGGTGGGATAACTGGGCGAATCCCTTCCCACAATGAGAGCAGGTGAATGGCCTCTCCCCAGTGTGAACTCGCTGATGTGTCTGCAGATTGGAGAACTGAGTGAATCCCTTCCCACACTGAGAGCAGATGAACGGTCTCTCCCCAGTGTGAACTCGCTCATGACTTTGCAGGTGGGATAACTGAGTGAATCCCTTCCCACACTGGGAGCAGGTGAACGGTCTCTCCCCAGTGCGATCTCGCTGGTGACTCTGCAGGTAGGTTAACTGAGTGAATCCCTTCCCACACTGAGAGCAGGTGAATGGCCTCTCCGCAGTGTGAATTCGCTGGTGTTTCTTCAGTCTGGAGAACAGAGTGAATCCCTTCTCACACACAGAGCAGGTGAATGGCCTCTCCCCAGTGTGAATGCGTCGATGAGTCTCCAACTCAGATGGGAATCTGTATCCCTTCCCACAGTCCCCACATTTCCACGGTTTCTCCATGTTTTGGGTCTCCTCGTGTCCCTCCAGGATGGACGATCAGTTAAGGCCTCGTCCACACACAGAACACGTGTCCGGTCTCTCCCCACTGTGAATGGTGCAATGTTCGTTCAGGCTGTGTAAATGTTTAAAGCTCTTTCCACAGTCAGTGCTCTGGAACACTCTCGCTCGGGTGTGTGTGTCTCGGTGCTTTTCCAGTCACATTGATGTTTAAAATATTTTGATGCTGACAGATTCGGCAAACATTTCTCCTTCTAGATCCAAAGGCCGGTGACATTCAGATCCCAAGGTATCGAGTGATTCTGTGGGACCGAGACGTGACAATTGAGATTTCTGTCTGGAATTCCTCCTCTTGTAATATCTGTAAAAGGAGTTTTCAAAGTCAACACTCAGTACAGGATAGAAATTCAGAACAGAGAATTCTAGTTTCTATGGAACATTCCTTCCTCTCATTCCCCAATATCTCGTCTCCAGGGAGCGGACTCGGAGGGGCAGGGTATCGGAGCAGTGACTGTAGGAAGGATGAGCTAGCTGACCACTGCACCCTGGTACAGGAGGCCATTCAAGCGGGGGGAGGAAGTGGTAGTTGTCGGGGATTCTATAATTAGGGGAACTGATAACATCCTTTGGAAGCAGGACCGAGAGTCCCACATGGTGTGTTGCCTGCCCGGTGCCAGGGTGAGGGGCATCTCTAACCGGCTTGAAAGGATATTGGAGAGAGAGGGGGAGGATCCAGTTGTTGTGGTCCACATTGGGACAAACAGTATCAGCAAGACTAGGAAAGAGGACCTGTTTGGGAATATCAGAAATTAGGAACAGAATTAAAGAACAGGTCCCAAGGATTATAATCTCTGGATTATTCCCTGAGCCACGTGCAAATTGGCATAGGGATGAGAAAATTAGAGAAGTAAACACGTGGCTAAAGGAGTGGCGCAGGAAAGAGGGGTTCCATTTCATGGGGCACAGGCATCAGTATTGGGACAGGAGGGATCTGTGCCGTTGGGACGGTCTCCACCTGAACCGATCTGGGACCAGTGTCCTCGTGGAAAGGATAAATAGGGAGGTCAGAAAGACTTTAAACTAATAAATGGAGGGGGAGGGGAAGGCCTCAGAACTCAATACAGTTCCAAAAACAAGTAGCAGGATGGTCTGGACTGGCTACCAAACATACCGGTTATAAAGTTTACAGGAGGGACAGAGAATATGGCAGAGTGGGTGGAGTAGCCTTACTGATTAGAAATACCATCACCTCAATGGTGAGGATTGGATTTGTTTATTGTCACGTGTACCGAGATACAGTGAAAAGTATTGATCTGCGTACAGTTCAGACAGATCATTCCATGCATGAGAATACACAGGGCAAACATCAATACACAATGTAAATACATAGACACAGGCATCGGGTGAAGCATATAGGAGTGTAGCACTACTCAGTGGAGATGTGTGAAGAGATCAGGTCAGTCCACAAGAGGGTCGATTAGGAGTCTGGTAACAGCGGAGAAGATGTTTTCGAATCTGTTAGAACATAGAACATACAGTGCAGAAGGAGGCCATTCAGCCCATCGAGTCTGCACCGACCCACTTAAGCCCTCACTTCCACCCTATCCCCATAACGCAATAACACCTCCTAATCTTTTTGGTCACTAAGGGCAATTTATCATGCCCAATCCACCTAATCTGCACGTCTTTGGACGTTTTCTCAGACTTTTGTATCTCCTGCCCGATGGAAGAAGTTGGAAGTGTGAACAAGCCGGGTGGGAGGGGTCTTTGAATATGCTGCCCTCTATCCCAAAGCAGCGGGAGGTGCTGACAGAGTCAATGGATGGGAGGCGGGTTTGTGTGATGGACTGGGCGTGTTCACGACTCTCTGTAGTTTCTTACGGTCTTGGACCGAGCAGTGGCCATGCCAGTCTGTGATGCTGCCAGGTAGGATACTTTCTATGGTGCATCTATAAAAGTTGGTAAGGGTCAATGTGGACATGCCAAATTTCCTTAGTTTCCTGAAAAAGTATAGGCGCTGTTGTGCTTTCTTGGTCGTAATGTTGACGTGGGTAGACCAGGACAGATTGTTGGTGATGTGCACACCTCGGAATTTGAAGCTGTAGTCAATGAATAGGAGTCTGATGTCGGAGTCCTTGTTGTCGAGATGCTCCAGGTGAGTGTGGCGCCAGGGAGATGGCGTCTGCTGTGGAGGATATAATGAGGGGAAGGATCCAGCGGAGACCATGGATTCTCTGTCGGCGGGATCTTCCGCTTCGCTGGCAGCGCGCTCATGCCAACGGACTTCCCAACGGCATGGGGGTGCCCTCAATGGGAAACCCCATTGGCCGGCTGCTGGGACGGAGAATCCCGCCCCACATGGGTGGAACTGAGGAACAAAAAAATCTCAAACTGTAATGGGTGTTGTGTATCGACCGTCTGGTTAGCTCTCAGGTGCTAGATTGTATAAAGGCAGAAATTAGGCGAGTGTGTAGCAAAGGCAGAGTAGTATTAATGGGGGATTATAACTGACACACAGATTGGGAGAGGCAGACAAGCAACTGTCAGAAAGGGAGTGAATTTCTGGAATGTGTCTGGGATAGTTTCCTGCAGCAATATGTTCCAGATGTAACAAGGGGAAGGCAATATTATATTTAGTTATGAGTAATGAGCCCAATTTAATTAGCAGCCTAACTGTGCACGAACATTGATCAAATAGTGATCACAACATGATTGAATTCAGTGTAGTGTTTGAAAGTGAAAAGCACATTACAGACAGTAGAATTTTAGACTTGGGTAAGGCTGACGTTAACGGGATGAGACAGGGACTGTCCTCGGTAAACTGGGGAGATCGGTTACTGGGTCAAACAACTGAAGATAAGTGGAGAATATTTAAAGAAACATTTAACGAGATACAGAGCAAGTATATACCCCTGAGAGGAAAAGGCTCCATTTCACAGAAAAAAAACAGCCACGGACAAATGAAGAGATTAGGGACAGCTTAAAGCTAAAAGAAATAGCGCACAAAAATACAAGACACAGGACAGATCCGGACGAATGGGATAGGTACAAGGACCAGCAAAGGGTCACAAAGCAGCTTGTAAGCGCAACTAAAAGGGATTATGAAAGGAAACCTGCAAGGTTCATCAATATCAATGAGAAGAAATGTTTTGTTATATAAAGGGAAAGCGGGTGTGAAGAGCAATGTAGGCCCAGTAAAAGCTGGAAATGGAGATATTGTCAGTGATAATGGGGGAATGGCAGACACGCTGAACAATTACTCTGCCTCAGTATTTACAGTTGAAAATGAGGATAACTTGCCATAAGTCCCGAAAAAATTAATAGTCGATAGAGGACAGGGACTTGATACAATTAACATAATGATACCGATACCATCACTAACTAGGAGACTAATGGAACTGAAGAGTGACAAATCCCCAGGACTTGACGGTTTCCATCCGAGGCTGTTGAAGGAAGTCGGGGAGCACATTGTAGATGCCCCAACGATAATTGTCCAGAGTTCCCTAGATTCAGGAGTTGTCCCTCTGGATTGGAAAATTTCACTTTTTGAAGTGCGGATACACCAGCGAGTTCACACTGGGGATAGGCCATTCACCTGCTCTTAGTGTGGGAAGGGATTCACTTTTTAAGAAGGGTGAAAGGGGAAAAACAGGGAATTACAGACCAGTTAGCCAAACATGACATGGTAGCACAATGGTTAGCACTGTTGCTACACAGCCCCAGGGACCCAGGTGTGATTCCCGGCTTAGGTCACTGTCTGTGTGGAGTCTGCACGTTCTCCCTGTGTCTGCGTAGGTTTTATCCTGGTGCTCCCACAAGTCCCCAAAAGCCGAGCTGTTAGGTGAATCGGACAGTCTAAATTCAGTCCCTCAGTGTTAAGCCTACTTGTGACACTAATAAAGATTGTTATGAACATCTATGGTGGGGAAACTGCTGGAATGTATAATCAGGGATCGGGTAACTGAACACTTTGAAAAACATTGTTCGATCAGGGACAGCCAGCCTGACTTATTTTACTGAATCTTTTGAGGAGGTGACTAAGGTAGAGGACAGGGGACTGTCTATGGATGTCATTTATACGGACTCCCAGAAGGCATTTGATAATGTCCCACACAAGAGACTGTTGGCTAAGGTGGAAGCCCTCGGAGTTGAGGGCAAATTATTGACACGGTTAGGAAATTGGTTGAGTGGCAGGAGAGTGCAGAGATATGGGTATTTAATACGGGACAATGAAGAGTATAACACCGAGTTGTAGACAAACAAAACTGATTTTATTTAACATGAACTATATACACAGCTCCAGTTGCTGAGTTAGGAGAGATTACTCAAATTTGACCTGTTGCACTTTTCAGGATTAATTTCAATTTGTCACTGTTCTGCCATCTAACCAGCCCGTCCATATCATCCTGAAATCTGAGGCGTTCCTCACCATTTCCCACACCCCCAATTTTTGTGTCATCTGCGATCTTATCATATCTCCAACATTCACATCCAGATCATTGATGTATGCTCCGAACAACATGGAACCCAACACCGATCGCAGTGGAACACCATTGGACACAGGCTTCCAGTCACAAAGACAATCTTTGACCATCTCCCTCTGCCTGCTGCCAGGAAGCCAATTTTGGTATCAATTTGCCTGGAGCCCATCTTGACCAGTCCCCCATGTGAGACCTTGTCACAAACCTTACTGAAGTTTTTCTGGGCTACATGTGGACAGCACGGAAACACAGTTGGTAGCACTTTGCTCCACAGTGCCATTGTTCCAGGTTTGATACCCGGCTTGGGTCAGTCTGTGTGGAGTCTGCACGTACTCCCCGTGTCTGTGTGGGGTTCTTCCGGGTGCTCTGGGTTCCTCCCACAAGTCCCGAAAGACGTGCTTGTTAGGTGAATTCGACATTCTGAATTCTCCTGAGTGCACCTGAACAGGCGCCAGAATGTGGCGACTAGGGGATTTTCACAGTAACTTCATTGCAGTGTTAATGTAAGCCTACTTGTGACAATAAAGATTATTAACTGCACTACCCTCAACGACACGCTTAGTCACCTCCACGGAAAATGCAAATGAAATAGAATCCACAGAATCCTTCTGCACTGACCCTCTGATGGAGCATGCTACCCAGGTCCACTCCTCCTCTCTATCCCTTTAAACCCACCTTACCTTTTGGACACTAAGGGACAAGTGTTCATGGCCAATCCACCTATCCTGCACATCTTCTGGACTGTGGGAGGAAACTGGAGCGTCCGGAGGAAACCCATGCAGACAGGGGGAGAACGAGCAAATTCCACACAGTGTATACCTTAGATCTCTTCCTTTCCAATTCCCCACCCTCTTCCTTCAAACCAACTTTCCCTTTCTGATTTCCTGCTTTCAGAGACTCAAAGGCTTAGAGTCAGAGAGTTTTGCAGCAGAGAAAGATGCTCTTCGGCCCATCGTGAAAATCCTACCTGTTCAGCCACAGCAGGTCAAAGATGAAAAGAGAGAGCAACAGCTCAGCACTTCATGAAGACAGGTAGCCATTTGATCTGACCCTCACTGCTACCAGCTCAGATACAACACTGCACAAACTTAGCAGCCACTATAGAGTTGGGATCAGCTGTGGTGAAACACTGGACTGGATCCAGGACAGGGTGAAATATAGTTTGCTTGCCAGTTCACTGGAGGGTGTGGTCAGAGATGGGTGCTGCTTCGGGTGGATCAGATGAGGATTTTAATAGGCACCGATGAGGGTGTATATTGAGATGCTGGGTGGATTGTCTGGCTTGTCAGACAGTCTCCTCTTCACTGTCAAGCAGCATGTAGAGGTCTGGCTCCAAGTCTCCAAATTGGCAGAGGACATTGTGCAGAACGCTGTCCACAACCTCAGCTCCATCTCCTTGTTCTGGTGCAGAACCAGAGGCACTGCTATTGCTGCTCTGAAACCTGTTACAGTCTTTGTTTGGGTAGGTCTTTATAAGACATAATCTTCCTTTGACAAAGCCATGCTAACTAGCCTTTTTAAAAATAAATTTAGAGTACCCAATTATTTTTTTTCCGATTAAGAGGCAATTTAGCGTGGCCAATCCACCTAACCAGCACATCTTTGGGTTGTGGGGGTGAAACCCACGCAGACATGCTGACTATCCTTAATTAGTACTTGCCTTCGCAACAGAGATTAATTCTGTCCCTCAGAATATTTTCCAATCATTTCCTGACCACTCAAGTTAAACTCACTGGTCTGTAATTTCCTGGATTTTCCCTACTTCATTTCTTGAACAATGGAACCACATTATCGGTCCTCCAGTCCTCTGGCACCGCTCCTGTGGCCAGAAAAATTTGAAAATTGTCAGAGTGTCTGCAATCTCCTGTCTTGCTTCCCACAGCAGCCTGGGAAACATCTCATCTGGGCCTGGGGATTTAAACAAGTCACCAATAGAAGGGCAGAATAAGCACATAAATTTAATGGGGAGAAAAGGAAGTGTTTTACTTACAGAGGTGAGAGGAAGTTTCAGTCTGTGTGAAGCTGGAGGAACAGCAGGTTTGCTGGGCAGACAGTGAAGGAAGCTCCGTGCAGCCAGTGACACAGGCCCCAGACTCTGATTGGCTGAAGGATCAGCGCCTGTCCAGTCCTCCACAGGTTCCTATTGGCCAATCTCCCTCATGGAGACAATGCGGGGGCGGATCTCGGCCCACGTGAGGTGGGCGGGTATTTGACCTCCCGACGCTGAGCTGTTGTCCAATCCGGAGTATTTTGTTTCTGTGACCAGGGGTGTTGCTTCCAGTGTGCTGGGAACGCCCCTCTGAGTCATTGTGACGTCCCAAAGACGCCTGAATCACACTGTTCCGCGGTGACGTCTCCGGGTTCCAGTGCGCAGGCCCGGCGGGCGCACGCGAGAGCCCCGACCCCTCCTTTTGTTCCCCCTCCCCCTTCACATCTGCAGACAAGGTTTCCAGGCAACCGGCTGACGCTTCCGGCCAGAGCGAGAACTCACCCAGTGATCTCCATCTCCACCCAGCCCGGGACTGCGCATGTCCAAGGGAGATAGGGAACTGCGCAGTGCAGAGGAGAGCCCACCCTCTGACCTTCCTGCTCAGGTATTGGCTCTTGAGAAACTGGGAGGCCCGAAAGGACTTTGGTCCTCCAGCCAATTAGAGCACTGCCTTTGTGTGAATGAAGATTGAATGAAGCTTCACACAGACTGCAACTTCCTCCTGTCTTCAACATCAATGAGTAAAACACTCTTTTCTCCCCCTTTCCATTTCTTTTCTCATTCTGACCTTCAATTGGTGCCTTGCAACAACTGAAGGGAAAGGAAGTGAATCCAGGGAGGGTGCAAACTCTGGAAAGCTTGGCCCAGGTCTCTCTCTCTCTTAAAGACATTGACATCCTTTGATCCCTCAGCTTGACAATTATTTGGCTAAAAGGATGGTCTCTTTCCCAATGTTCACAATTAAAGGGCTGGTTTCCCCAGGAGATGGCTGACATTTAAGGGTCAGTAAATTAATATTAGCCAGAGATATGTCTAGTGTTGTTATATGGTACAGATTAGATATATTGTTTATGGTTCTGTAAAGTACATTTATTATTATTTCTAGTAGTGTAATATTGTACTGTAACTACATCATATATTTTCAGTAATCTGTTACCTCACAGGGTTGTTAATCTCGGGATTTCTCTTCCACAGGGACCAGTGGAGTCTAGAGGTCATTGAATATATTCAAGGATGAGTTAGACAGATTTATTTTTTCAATTTAAAGTGCCCAGTCTTTTTTTTTCAATTAAGGGCCCCCATCCCTTGGACATGTGCAGTTCCGGGCCATCTGCCTGCATGGCAGATAGAGCAGTTTCTCCAGCACGGGGGAATAGTGGGAGCTGTGGCCTCCCTCACTTGTTTGGAGCCCAATATCTAATCTCCTGGGACTGGGATGAAAAGTGGGGGTGGCATTGACCTCAACCTGACACAAAGTACATGCAGGTAGTCACTGGATTTGATTGTGACCCCCCCCCCCCCCCCCCCCCGCCCTCCCCAAAACATTGAAGTCACCAAGGAATATGAGGGTAGTGTGGGTAAATGGTGCTGAGGTCGATTGGCCATTGAGCTCATTAAAGGATGGGGCAAGTGGGCCAAATGGCTGACTGTAGCTCCTATTTGTTATGATCTGTGTCCAGGACAGGAAGCAGTGAGCATAGATCTGTCAATCAGTCTGAATCAGCAGCTTCAGGAGAATTGGGAGGGAGAATGGAGGGAGAGTGTGTGGGATGGATGGGGAATGAGAGAGGGAAGAATGTTCCATAGGAACCAGAATTGTCTGTTTTGAATGTCTATCCTGTACTGACAGTGCTGACTTTTGTAAATTGTTTTTCCAAGAGATTAGAAGTGGAGGAATTTCAGAGAGAAATCTCAAACGTCACATCTAGATCTGACAGAGTTATTCGGTTCCTTGGGATCTGAATATCTTCGGCATTTGAATCTAGAAGGAGAAATGTTTGCTTGAGCTGTCGGCATCAACAGATTTTCAACACCATTGTGACTGGAAAAGCACCGAGACACACACACCTAAGTGAGAGTGTTCCAGAGCACTGTCTGTGGAAAGAGATTTAACCAGATACGCACCCTGAAAAAACATTGCAGCATTCACAGCGGGGAGAGACCATACATGTGTTCTCTGTGTGGGTAAGGCTTCAATTGTCCAACTTCGAGAGACACAAGGAGACCCAAAACATGGAGAAACCATGGAAATGTGTGGACTGTGGGAAAGGATTCAAGGGCCCCATCTGCACTGGAAGCTCATCGACACATTCACACTGGGGGAAGGCCATTCACCTGCTCTCTCTATGGGAAGGGATTCACTCAGATATCCAGCCTGCAGGCACATCAGGGACTTCATACTGGGGAGAAGCCGTTCACCTGCTGTCAATGTGGGAGGGAATTCAGTGATTCCTCCACCCTGCAGAGACATCAGCGAGTTCACACTGGAGTGAAACCATTCACTTGCTCTCAGTGTGGGAAGGGATTCACTCAGTTATCCAGCCTGAAGTTACACCAGCGAGTTCACACTGGGGAGAGGCCGTTCATCTGCGCTCAGTGTGGGAAAGGATTAAATTACTCAGCCACACTATGGAGACATCGACGAGTTCACACTGGGAAGAGGCTGTTCACTTGCTCTCAATGTGGGAAAGGATTCAGTGATTCATCACACCTGCTGAGACACCAACAAGTTCACAAATGATTACAAGGGTTGGAATTTGCTGTTATTGTTTCTGCTTCAATTACATCCAGGACTGCATTTTGTTCATTCTGACAATTGGTCAATGGGGAGGGTCGGAGGGTTTCTTTCTGCTGGACTGGCCGATCTCCCAACTTTGTCTGCAGTGGGTTGTTGCTCTTTGAGCCTTGTTGCGAATACATGGCTTCAAATTTCACAAGGATCTGTTGTACCAAAACCATAGCGTGTCTTTAACCCTTATACGATGGACAAATGACCATAAGTTGTATGATACAATAATATACTTTATTTACGATCACACAATTGTTACTGTTAATTAATCACACACACATGCAAGTTGAACTCTAAGCTAATGCACACAAGACCTTAACTTAACTTTCAAGTGACTGGCAAGTACGGGGCAGATATGGCCTTATCTGGAGTCCGCAGTCTGGCAGTGTTGAAAGTCTGTTGCTGGTCGTTGTTATCCTCGGCTCGGGTCCTTCCATCGATGGCGTGGATGGTCTTCCTCTTCGGCCGGTGAAAGGTCACCGATGTTTGTTACTGTTGAGAGCTGCTGTCGAGAGAGCGAATGGTGGGCTGCGCAGCACCTTTTATCCCCAGGAGTTTGAGCCCCTTTGGGCGGTCCCAGGTGAAGGCCCAATCAATCGATCAGGGCTTGATCATCTTGATCGATAATGTTCAATTAAATCCACTACCTTGTTCGCGGGGCTTGTCCTGACCGGCCATGTCCATTGGTGTCCGAGGCACGTAGGCCTTCCCAAATGAGGAAAACTGACGCCACCAAGTCTGCCACTTTGTCAATTTCCATTTAAGCCCATTGTCCCGGGATGGCCTTTTTCCTCGGCTGTTAGACAAACCAGCTTTTTGTCTATTTGGAAGCTGCAGCCTGTCTGTCCCTGAACTTGGCCACTTTTCCCAGCATCCTTTGCCGGACGCCACTTTAGGCGGCCACATATCCCTCCTCTTGATCCTGAACGCGAAGCGTGGTAGATCACAGACTTAGAACCAATACCTGCCCAGCATCCCCAGTCACCTGTCTATTAAGTAAGGCCCTAACACTAAATTCAGTTACATATTACAGATACTACGCAAATTCAACCTTACAATTACACACTTAACTATATGGGCAGCTGCTGCTCTACATCCCAGAGTGTTGAAAGAGGTGGCTGGAGAGATACATTGGTGATTATCTTTCACAATTCTATAGATTCTGGAATGGTTCCTGCAGATTGGAAGGTGGTAAATGTAACCCCAATATTTAAGGAGGGAGAAAGAAAATGGGGAACCACAGACCCATTAGTCTGACATCAGTCGGAGTGAAAATGCCAAAATCTATTACAAAGGATGTGATAACATACGAATTAGGAGCTGGAGTAGGCCACTCGGCCCCTCGAGCCTGCTCCACTATTCAATAAGTTCCCGGCTGATCTGATTGTAACCTCAACTCCACATTCCCACTGACCCCCCGATAACCTTTCACCCCCTTGCTTATCAAGAATCTATTCAACTCCGTCTTCAAAATATTCAAAGACTCTGCTTCTACTGTCCTTTGAGGAAGAGAGTTCCAAGACTCATAACCCTGAGAGAAAAAAGTTCTCCTCTGCCTTAAATGGGCAAGTTATTACTTTTAAAGTGACTCCAATTTCTAGATTCTCCCACAAGAGGAAACATCCTTTCCACATCCACCCTGTCAAGTCCCTCAGGATTTTATACGAATCAATCAAGTCACCTAAACTCCATCAGAGTCCAATCATTCCTCATAAGACCAGCCTCCAATTCCAGGTGTGAGTCCAGTAAGCCTTCTCTGAACTGTTTCCAAAACATTTACATCATTCCTTAAATGAGAGCAATACTGTACACAGTGCTCCAGATATGGTCTCACCAATGTCCTGTATAACTGAAGCATAACCTCGCTACTTTTGTATTCAATTCTCTTTTTGTGATTCATGCTCTTGGACACCCAGATCCCTCGGAGTCTCAGAGCTCTACAATCTCTCACTATTCAGATCAGAAACTTTTTTATTCTTCTGGCAACATGGACAATTTCTAATTTTCTCACATTATTCTCCATTTGGCAGATCTTTTCCCACTCACGTAACCTATCTCTATCCATTGTTGTCTCCTTATGTCCTCTTCACAAATTACTTTCCTACCTATCTTTATACCATCAGAGGTCAGAGCAGGAGTTGGCCATTCAGCCCATCGAGCCTGCGCCACCATTCAATACGATCATGGCTCATCATCCACTTCACGGTAGCAGTGGTTAGCACAGTTGCTTCACAGCTCCAGGGTCTCAGGTTCGATTCCGGCTTGGGTCACTGTCTGTGCGGAGCTTGCACTTTCTCCCTGTGTCTGCGTGGGTTTCCTCCGGGTGCTCCGGTTTCCTCCCACAGTCCAAAGATGTGCAGGTTAGGTGAATTGGCCATTCCAAATTGCCCTCAGTGTCCAAAAAGTTTGGGTGGGGTCACTGGATTACGGGGATAGGGTGGGGTTGTGGACTTAGGTAGGGTACTCATTCCAAGGGCCGGTGCACACTCAATGGGCCGAATGGCCTCCTTATGCATTGTAAATACGATGATTCTATGATTCAATGTCTTTTTCCCCACACTATCTCCATATCCATTTGTGTTATTGATATTTAGAAATCTGTCAGTTGGATGGCACGGTGGCCCAGTGGTTAGCACTGTTGCCTCATGGCACCAAGAACCTGAGTTTGATCCTGGCCCTGGGTCACTGTCCATGTGGAGTTTGCACATTCTCCTAGTGTCTTGTGGGTCTCAGATCCACAACCGAACTTATTGTGCAGCATTGGTGAATTGGCCTCGCTACACTGCCCCTTAATTAGAAAAAACTAATTTATTAAACAAAGAAAAAAAGAAATCTGTCGGTCTCTGCTTTAACCACACTCAGTGACTGAGCTTCCACAGCTCTCTGGGGTCGAGAATTCCAAAGATTTCTCTGAGTAAAGAAATGTCTCCTCCGAGACCAGTCCTAAGTGACTTCCCCCTTAGTTTGAATTTGTATCCCCTGGTTCCAGACTCTCCAACCAGGGGAAACATCTCACCTGCACCCACCCTGTTTATTCCTTTATGGATTTTGTAAGTTTCAATGAAATCCCCTCTCATTCCTTGGAACTCTAGAGAAAAGAGGCCTAGTTTCCCCAATCTCTCTTCCTGGGACAATCCTGCCAAACCCGGAACAAGTCTGGTGAAACTTTGTTGGGTTCCTCTGTGGCAATACCTTTCCTAAGGTAAGGGGAGTAAAACTGCACACATTACTCCAGCTGTGGTCTAAGCATTTCATAATGATCAATGTCAAGGCCACTGGATGGTATTCACTGAGGCACATTGCCTGGTTCTTCTTTGGCACCGGTATGATGGTGGTCTTGAAGCAGGTGGGAATCTCAGAACGGAGTAGGGAGAGGTTGAGGATGTCCGTGAACACACCTGCCAGTTGGTCCGCGCAGGATCTGGGTGCATGGCAGGGACTCCGTCAGGACCCGCCGCTTTCCGAGGGTTCACTTTCAAGACGGCCAATCTGACTTTGTACGCTGTGACGGTGGGCATGGGCGTGCCCAAGGCTGCTTGGGGCAGATGACAGGTTTGTTGGTTTCCTGCTCGAAATAAGCATAGAATGCATTGCGTTTGTTGGGAAGGGGTGCGCTGTTGCTAAAGATTCTACTCGGCTTTGCTTTTTAGCGCATTATGTTGTTTAAGCCTCGCCACAATCGATCAGAGTCCATGATTCTAGCTTAGTCTGGACAACTCTTCTGTTGTCTCTTGGCATCCCTGTTGGCTTTGCAGAGGTTGTACCCAGATTTTTTGTGTAGGTCAGGGTTGCCGGACTTGAATACCTCAGACGTGGCCTTCAGTCGAGAGTGAATCTCCGGATTCTGGTTGGGTAACGTACGTACTACCTTCTTTGACACACAATCGTCTACTCACTTGCTGATGAAGTCTGTGATGGTGCTGGCATACCCATTTAGGTTAGCTGTCGAGTTCTTGAATACGGACCAGTCGCGTAGGAGCTCTTCTGTTGCCTCAGACCAGCATTTGCACAACCTTCTTAACCGGATTCTCCCGCTTAAGTTTCTGCTTGTATGCTGGGAAAAGGAGCACCATCTTGTGGTTCAACTTTCCAAAGTGCAGTCGGGATGGATCATCAGGTGCCCATGATGTTTGTGTAGCAGTGGTCAAGATGTTGGGGCCACTGTTGGGACAGGAAGTGTGTTGGTGGAATTTTCATAGATTATCATAGAATTTACAGTGTAGAAGGAGGCCATTCGGCCCATCAAGTCTGCACCGGCTCTTGGAAAGAGCACCCTACCCAAGGTCAACACCTCCACCCTATCCCCATAACCCAGCAACCCCAACCAACACTAAGGGCAATTTTGGACACTAAGGGCAATTTATCATGGCCAATCCACCTAACCTGCACATCTTTGGACTGTGGGAGGAAACCGGAGCACCCGGAGGAAACCCATGCACACACGGGGAGGATGTGCAGACTCCGCAGACAGTGACCCAAGCCGGAATCGAACCTGGGACCCTGGAGCTGTGAAGCAATTGTGCTATCCACAATGCTACCTACCGTGCTGCCCACTCTGGAGGTTGGCCTGTTTGAAGTGCCGGCCACGATGAACAAGGCCTCCGGGTATTCTGTTTCATTGTTATTTATAGCGGTTACAATTCATCAAGCGCCTTCTTCACTTCCACCTGGGGTGGGATGTAGACCCCCGTGATGATGGCAGAAGTGAACTCCATGGAAGGTAGTATGGACGGTACTTCACAGTCAGCTATTCCAGGTCCGGGGAGCAGTAGTTCGCAGGGTCGCTACGTCCGAGCACCAGGAGGAGTTGAGGAGGCAAAACCCTCCACCCACTCCAGGTTCAGTCCTGGATGTGATTAACAGCAGGAATAACAGCAGAATCAAACCCAACACCACTTGCGAACCATTTGGTGTCTCAGCATGTTGGACGACTGCGTGAATCCCTCCCCACAGTGAGAGCAGGTGAATGGCTTCTTTCCAGTGTGAACTCGCTGGTGCCTCCGCAATGTGGATGATGTTTGAAACCTCTGTGCAGTGAGAGCAGCTGAACAGTTTCTCCTCAGTGTGAATGCGCAGGTGGGGCATCAGTACCCGAGAGCTTTTAAACCTACTCCCACAGTCGGAGCATTTAAAGGGTCTCTCATTGGTGTGAGTGACATTGTGGCTCAGCAAGTGATGACCGAGTGAAGCTTTTCCCAGTCGGAGAGGTGAACGGGCTCTCCCCGGTGTGACCTCGCTCGTGTTTCATCAGGTTGGTGGAGGTTCTAAAGCTCTTTGTGCAGTGAGAGCAGCTGAACAGTTTCTCCTCAGAGTGAATGCGCTGGTGGGACATCAGTCGCTGTGAGCTTTTGAAACCCCTCCTGCAGTCAGAGCATTTAAAGGGCCTGCTCTTGGTGTGAGTGACATTGTGTTTCAGCAGGCTGGATAATTGAGCAAATCCCTTATCACACACAGAGCAGATGAACGGCTTCTGCCCGGTGTGAACTCTCTGGTGTCCCTGCAGGTGGGGTAACCGAGTGAATCCCTTATCACACACAGTGCAGATGAACGGCTTCTGCCCGGTGTGAACTATCTGGTGTCTCAGCAGGCTGGATAACCGAGTGAATCCCTTCCCACAGTCAGAGCAGTTGAATGGCCTCTTCCCGGTGTGAACTCGTTCGTGTCTCCGCAGGGTGCCAATGTCAGTGAATCCCTTTTCACACTGAGAGCAGGTGAAAGGCCTCTCTCCAGTGTGAACTCGTTCGTGTCTCCGCAGGTTGCCAATGTGAGTGAATCCCTTTTCACACTGAGAGCAGGTGAAAGGCCTCTCCCCAGTGTGAACTCGTTCGTGTTTCCGCAGGCTGCCAATGTCAGTGAATCCCTTTTCACACTGAGAGCAGGTGAAAGGCCTCTCTCCAGTGTGAACTCGTTCATGTCTCCGCAGGTTGCCAATGTCAGTGAATCCCTTTTCACACTGAAAGCAGGTGAAAGGCCTCTCTCCAGTGTGAACTCGTTTGTGTCTCCGCAGGTTGCCAATTTGAGTGAATCCCTTTTCACACTGAGAGCAGGTGAAAGGCCTCGCTCCAGTGTGAACTTGTTCGTGTCTCCGCAGGCCTCCAATGTGAGTGAATCCCTTTTCACACTGAGAGCAGGTGAAAGGCCTCTCTCCAGTGTGAACTCGTTCGTGTCTCCGCAGGTTGCCAATGTCAGTGAATCCCTTTTCACACTGAGAGCAGGTGAAAGGCCTCTCTCCAGTGTGAACTCGTTCATGTCTCCGCAGGTTGCCAATGTCAGTGAATCCCTTTTCACACTGAAAGCAGGTGAAAGGCCTCTCTCCAGTGTGACTGCGTTGATGTCTTTCCAGCTCGTGTGGGGCAATGTATCCCTTCCCACAATCCTCACATTTCCATGGTTTCTCCATGGTCCGGGTGATCTTGCATCTCACCGCGTTGGACGATCAGTTGAAGACTCGTCCACACGCAGAGCACCTATACAGTCTCTCCCTGCTGTGAATGGTGCCGTATTTTTTCAGGCTGTGTCACTGGTTAAAGCTCTTTCCACAGTCAGTGCTCTGTAACAGTCTCACACGTGTGTGTGTGTGTCTCAGTGCTTTTCCAGACACACTGATGTTTAAAATCTCTTGAAGCAGACAGAATAGACAAACATTTCTCCTTCTAGATTCAAAGGCCGATGATCCCAAGAATTGAGTGACTCAGTCAGTTCTTGACGTGATATTTAGTTTGAGATATCGGCCTCAAATTCCTCTCGTTCGAACTTCCTGCAAACAGATTTTACAATAGTAATCATTGTCAGTACAGGATAGAAACTCAGAACAGACAATTCTAGTTTCTATCGAACATTCTTTCCTCTCTCTTTCCCTGAAATGCTCTAAATCTCAATCCCACACACTCTCCCTCCATTCTCACTCTGCTATAACTAATATTCACCCTCCCAATTCTCCTGAAGATGCTGATCCAGGCTGATTGATAGATCCAAGCTCACTGTTTCCTGTCCTGGACACAGAGACCTGTATTCACTTACTTTCCCTTCCAATTTTCCTGAAGGTGCTGATCAACAAATCTAAACTCACTAAAACCTGTACAAGAGTAGAGAATCTCCATACAAGTACATTTACTGATTAGAGATAGGGAAATTCTGGGGAAGAGTTTTATTTAGTCATGGAGTAGTCATGACAGGGAACTCACTGCCCACAAGGGTTGCGGAAGTCGAGATGATCAATAATTTAAAATAAAATAAGATGGTTACTTGAAGAAAATAAACTTTCAGGGGAACACAGATATCGAGGGGGAATGGGACTGACTGGATTGCTGTAGAGAGTCAGCATTGACTTGAGTTACCAAATGGATTCTGTCAGTGCTGCAATGACTGTATGACTGGAAATATATAATGTAGGTACAGTAATATTTACAAAAGGAGAAATAATAATACATGTATTGTCTTACAGAACCATCAATAATAGCTACAATACATACCATATAACAACACTCGACATATCTCTGTCCAATATTGAATTTTTAAAAATTAATTTACGGGATCTGGACAATGCTGGTTAGGCCAGCATTTATTGCCCATCCCAGTTGCCCTTCCGAAGTAGTGGTGAGCTGCTTTTTGAACTGCTGCAGTCCTTGAGGTGTAGGTACATCCCCTGTGCTGTTTTTTTTTCCCACTTTGTTTTTTTATAAATTTAGGATACCCAATTAATTTTTTACAATTAAGGGGCAATTTAGTGTGGCTAATCTACCTACCCTGCACATCTTTGGGTTGTGGGGGCGAAACGCAAGCAAACACGGGGAGAGTGTGCAAACTCCACGTGGACAGTGACCCAGAGCCGGGATTGAGCCTGGGACCTCGGAGCCGTGAAGCAGCAGCGCTAACCACTGCTCCACCATGCTGCCCTACATCCCCTGTGCTGTTCGGGAGCGAATTCCAGGATGTTGCCCCAGGGGCAGTGAAGGAACGGCAATATATTTCCAAGTCAAGGTGGTGAGCAACTTGTAGGAGAACTTCCAGGTGGTGGGCTTCCCAGGTTTCTGCTGCTCTTGTCCTTCTAGATGGGAGTGGTTGTGGGTTTGGAAGGTGCTGTCTGAGGAATCTTTATGAGTTACTGCAGTGTATCCTGTAAATGGTATACACGACTGCTACTGTTTGTCGGTGGTGGAAGGTTTGAATGTTTGTGGAAGGCGATGCAATCAATCAGGCTGCTTTGTCTGGATAGAGTCGAGCTTCTTGCGTGTTGTTGGAGCTGCACTCATCCAGCAAAGTGGAGGGTATTCCATTACACTCCTGACTTGTGCTTGTAGATGTCTGGTGGACAGGCTTTGGGGCATCAGGAGGCATGTTATTCACCGTAGGATTCCCAGCCCTTGATCTGCCTTGGTAGCTGCAGTATTAATATGGCTAGTCCAGTCCAGTTTCTGATCAATGGTAACCCCCAGGATGTTGGTTGAACCAAGGCTGTAATGAGGTAAGGAACTGAGAGACCCTGGCAGAACCCAAACTGAGCGTCCTGGAGCAGGTTATTGCAGAATAAGTGCCACTTAATAGGACCTTTGATGACTCCTTCCATTACTTTGCTGATGATGGAGAGTATTCCGACAGGGAAGTAATTAGCTGGGTTGGATTTGGCCTGTTTACTGACCCTTTAAATGTCAGCCATCTCCTGGGGAAACCAGCCCTTTAATTGTGAACATTGGGAAAGAGATCGTCCTTTTAGCCAGACAAATAAATGTGTCGAGCTGAGGGAGCAAAGGATGTTAATGTCTTTAAGAGAGAGAGACCTGGGCCAAGCTTTGCAGAGTCTGCACCCTCCCTGGATTCACTTCCTTTCCCTTCAGTCGCTGCAAGTGACCAATTGAAGGTCAGAATGAGAAAAGAAATGGAAAGGGGGAGAAAAGAAAGTGTTTTACTCACAGATGTTGGAGACAGGAGTCTGTGTGCAGCTCAAGCTCATTCAGGGTTGGGGGAACAGCTTTGCTCGGCAGAAACCTCCATGTGCAGCTTTCGCATCGAGACAATGGGGGAGCTTTGATTGGCGGAGGGGCAGAGTCTTTCCGGTCCTCCAATCTTCCCATTGGACAACACCTGAGAGGTAAGGTCCGGGGAAGTGAGCTCCCCGACGCATGCGCAGTCCCGGGTCAGGGAAGGGGCGATCACCGACGGCCGGAACTGTCAGCCGGTTGCTGGAAACCGTCTCGAGGATGTGTTGGGGGAGACGGAACAGAGGGTGGGGGCGGCGCTCGCGTGTCCGCGCGCCGGCGTGTGCGCACTAATGCAGTGACGTCACCACGGAGCGAATGGATTCCTATTGGCTGATTTAGAGAATGAATTCCTTTGTGATGTCACAACGTGGAGGTTAAACAATGGGTTTCAGACTAAAACGTCCTCCTCTGGGCAACATCTGGGAGCAAATCAATGTCTCCCCCTTTCAGAAGTTCATACGATATAAGAACAGAATTAGGCCATTTGGCCCATCGAGTCTGCTCCGCCATTCGGTCATCGCTGATCTCATCCTGGCCTTATCTCCACCGTCCTGAGAGTTCTTCAGAACCCTTCAACCAGATTAAAAATCTGTCTAACTTCTCCCTAAATTTACTCACTGTCCCAGCTCCTCCGCACTCTGGGGTAGTGAATTCCACAGATTCACAGCCCTTGGGAGAAGCAGCTTCTCCTCAACACTGTTTTGAACAGGGCAGCACTGTGGCCCAGTGGTTAGCACTGCTGCCTACGGCGCTGAAGATCTGGGTTCGATCCCGGCCCTGGGTCAATGTCTGTGTGGAATTTGCACTTACTCCCTGTGTCTGCGTAGGTTTCACCCCCACAACCCAAAGATGTGCAGAGTAGGTGGATTGGTCACACTAAATTATTGCCCTTTCATTGAAAAAAAAATAATTGGGTATTCTTAAAAAAAAATTTTTTTTTAATTAAAACTGTTTTGAATTTGCTACCGCTTACCGTAAGACTATTACCTCTCGTTCTGGAATGCCCCACAAGAGGCAGCAGCTGCTCCAAGTCTACTTTATCTTTCCATTTCTTTCCTCATTCTGAGGGGACAGTGGTGACTTGCAGCAGCTGAAGAGAAAGGAAGTGAATCCAGTCTGTATGTTCCACACATTTTGAGTTCAGTAACATAGACATATTTCTGTCTGGCAGCCTGCATGGAGATTTTCAGGCCTCTCCAAGACGGGGAGCAGGGATCTGTCAGTCAGCCTGAATCAGCACCTTTAGAGAATTAGGAGGATGAATATTACAGCAGAGTGAGAATGGAGGGAGAGTGTGTTGGATGGAAACTAGAATTGCCTGTTCTCAATTTCCATTTGTAAATTCCTTTTACAGGATATTAGATGAAGATTTGCAGAAAAAAACCTAACGCCACTTCAGGATTTGGAGGAGTCACTTGGTTTATGGGGACCTGAATATCATCAGGAGAACCATCACTGCAAAAGACACTTCTGGGGTTAAGGATTGCCAATCAGGAAAAGGAACAGAATGGAAGTAAACACAGGAACGAAGAATCACATTGGGCTGCTTCCAGGAGAATTGAGTGACAATTCAGCGACGTAACCATGGAGTGTGATTTTTGATTGTCTTAAAAGTAAAAGGGCTACATTCTATTTGTAGTTTAAGGGATACGTTCCCTATAAAAATAGTGTTTAGGCATTGTTGCTTCTAGTTTGTTGCAGTAAAGTCATAAAACCTGAAGTTTTTGTCTTATGACTCATTAATTTGTTCACTGGGTTTAGAATTTATCTTTTAAAATTCCTGATCTTTTCAGAGATCTTACACAGTTGGTTTTGAGTCACAAGTTTCAACTTCCCATTTAAGCCTCAGGCAACTTGCTGTCTCTCTCTTGCTCATGTCAATAACAGCCCAGTAACAGAGCTGAAGGCTGGAGATGCTGTGACCGCATGTCGGAGCTGGAATCAGTTGAAAGAAGAACCATAGTTTCTGGTTGAGCTTTGTGTTAGCTGTCCAACCAGGCTGACCATATATAAATAGCTAACCAGGTATTATGTTGTGATGAGGGTTTAGAAACAGACCCTGGGTAGACGAGTTCACTGAAGCTGTGGGCTTGTCAGCTGTACAATGAAACCAGGCATCAAACAGCCACAGACACCTGTAATATTGGACACTGGGTTTAATCCTGTTCTGTATTAAACAGACCTATTTGAATCTGGGTGATTGTGATATAGTTAATCTGACCCTTTGTTCATTCAATTCCAAAAGTGAATAACATTGATTCAAGTACAGTGACTACCTTGTCAATCTGTCAATAAAGTGGTGTCGGTTCATGCTGATCCGTGTCTGAAAGCAATTCCATTACTTATTTTTGTTACTGACTAGACTGTCTCTCTCTTCTCTCCTCTCTCTCTCCTGCCTCTCCCAGTCTCTGGTGTTCCTCTCTCTCTCTGGTGCCTCTCACCCCCTCTGCTTCCTCTCTCTCCCTCTGTCTCTCTCAGCTGCCTCTCTCTCTCTTCAGTGAGAGGATGGTTTAGCACACTGGGCTAAATTGCTGGCTTTTAAAGCAGACCAAGGCAGGCCAGCAGCACGGTTCGATTCCTGTACCAACCTCCCCGAACAGGCGCCGGAATGTGGTGACTAGGGGCTTTTCACAGTAACTTCATTGAAGCCTACTCGTGACAATAAGCGATTTTCATTTCATTTCATTTTCATTTTCATTTCATTTCATTTCAGTGCTTAGGAAGGCAGGTGGGATAGTTTCCTTTGGTAGCCGAGGGTTGAGATTATGAGAACAGGGAGATTGTGCTGGAACTGCATCAAACACCAGTTAGACCACAGCCATATTACAGGAAGGATGTGATCATCCGAGAGAGACTGCAGAGGAGATTATTTATTTATTTAAATTTAGTGTGCCCAATTAATTTTTTCCAATTAAGGGGCAATTTATTGTGGCCAATCGACCTACCCTGCACAACTTTGTGTTGTGGGGGTGAAACCCACGCAAACACAGGGGGAATGTGCAAACTCCACACGGACAGTGACCAGGGCCAGGATTCGAACCTGGGACCTCATGCTGCCCGTTGCAGAGAAGATTTATGATGATGTTACCAGGGATGGAGAATTTTAACTATGAGGAAAGTTTGCATCTCCCCAGTGTGAATTCGCCGGTATACAGTGAGTTGCTGAATCTAGTCCCACAGTGAGAGCACCTGAACGGTCTCTCACCAGTGTGAACAAGCTGATGGGACATCAGTTCCCTGGACATTTTATAGAATTTCCCACAGTTTAAACATTTGAAAGGTCTGTCTTTAATAATAATCATCTCTATTGTCACAAGTAAGCTGACATTAACATTGCAATGAAGTGAAAAGCCCCGAGTCGCCACATTCTGCCGTCTGTTCGGGTACACGGTGGGAGAATTCAGAATGTCCAAATTACCGAACAGCACGATAGATAAACTCGGTCAGTTCTCACTGGAACGACGGAGGTTGAGAGGCGAGCTGATAGAGGTCTACAAGATTATGAGTGGCATGGACAGAGTGGATAGTCAGATGCTCTTTCCTAGGGTAGGAGAGTCAAGTACTAGGGGACATAGGTTTAAAGTGCGCGGGGAAAAGTTCAGAACAGATGTACGAAGCAGGTTTTTTATACAGGGTGGGAAATATATGGAACGTGCTGCCTGGGGAGGTGGTGGGAGCAGGTACGGTCAAGGCAGTTAAGGGACAACTAGATAAATATATGACTAGGGTGGGAATGGAAGGATATGGACTCCATAAGTGCAGACGGTTTTAGTTTAGGCAGGTACCATTATCGACGCAGGCTTGGAGGGCCGAAGGGCCTGTTCCTGTGCTGTATTGTTCTGTTTTTTTTTTAAATTTTGGGGTTCCCAATTCATCTTTTCCAATTAAGGGACAATTTAGCATGTTCAATCCACCTACCCTGCACATTTTTTGGGTTGTGGGGGTGACACCCACGCAAACACGGAGAGAATGTGCAAACTCCACACGGACAGGGACCCAGAGCTGGGATTGAACCTGGGACCTCGGTGCCGTGAGACTGCAGTGCTACCACTGCGCCACCGTGCTGCTCTTGCATATTGTTCTATGTTCACCTCTTCCAGGACTCGTGGGAGGAAACTGGAGCACCCGGAGGAAACCCACGCAGACACGGGGAGAACATGCAGGCTCCGCACAGCCAGTGACCCAAGCCGCGAATCGAACCTGGGACCCTGGCGCTATAAAGTAACAGTGCTAACCATTGTGCTACTGTATCACCCCAATATGATCCCACTAGTGTTTCAGAAAGGTGGATGAATCCCTTCCCACAATCAGATGAATGGCCTCTCCCTAGTGTGAATTCGCTGGTGGACAGTGGGTTTAGATGATCGCCTGAACCCAGCCCCGCAGTGAGAGCACCTGAACGGTCTCTCATCAGTGTGAATATATTGGTGGGACATCAGCTCCCAGGAGCCTTCATAACATTTCACATAGTCTGGGCATTTAAAAGGTCTCTCATCAGTGTGAACATGTTGATGGTACATCTGTTTTCCAGAGCTTTTAAAGCACTTCCCACAGTGCAGACATTTGAAAGGTATTTTGTCAGTGTGAACTCGCTGGTGTCTCAGCAGGGTGAATATATGAGTGAATCCCTTCCCACACTCAGTACAGGCAAATGGTCTCTCCCCAGTGTGAACTCGCTACTGTTTCAGTCGCTTGGATGAATCAATCAATCCTTTTCCACACACACAGCAGGTGAACAACTTCTCTCCAGTGTGAACCTGCTGTTGTGTCAGCAAGTTTGATGACCAAGTAGATCTCTTCCCACACACGGAGCAGATGAATGGTCTCTCCCCAGCGTGAGTGTGTCGATGAGTTTCCAGCTCAGATGGGAAACCAAATGCCGCCTCACAATCCCCACATTTCCACGGTTTCGAGCCAGTGTGAATGCGCTTGTGTCTTGACAGGCCAGAAGATTGGCTGAAACCTCGTCCACACACACACACACACAACACATGTATGGTTTCTCTTCACTGTGAACGGTGTTTTTTCCTTCCATGTGAATCGATGGAATTCCCTGCCCAGTGAAGCAGTTGAGGCTCCTTCATTAAATGTTTTCAAGATAAAGATAGATAGTTTTTTGAAGAATAAAGGAATAAAGGGTTATGGTGTTCTGGCGGGAAAGTGGAGCTGAGTCGACAATACATCAGCCATGATCTCATTGAATGGCGGAGCAGGCTCAAAGGTCCAGGTGGCCGACTCCTGCTTCCAGTTCTTATATTATGTTCAAAACCTGTTGATATTCAGTAACGATAACTTAAGCGACTCCGTCAGATCCTGATGTGATGTTTCCCAAATGCAAACCTTCCCCTTCCAATATCCCGTGAAATCAGTTTAGACAGAAAAAAAGGAGTGAGAGAAAATCCAGAAAAACACAAAGGTGGATTGTGAAATTGAGCTGAAATCTGGTCATTTGTGAGGCCGGCACTAGGAAAAGGTGACCTTGAAAACTGCCAGATGTTCACAAAAGAACAACTGATTCACTGATGTCGTTCAGGGAAGGGAACCATCCACAGGTCTGGGCCAGAAAAGTTTCAGGCCTCTGTGGGGGGAGGAGAGTGAGAAAAGATTGAGAGCAGAGGCGGAGGAGAGGGAATTTATATTTCCAAAATCTAACCAGAACATTGACAGAATCTCCCAAACCCTCAACCTCCGCCTCCTTGAAGGACCAGGATATTGGGTCTGTGAACACCATCACATCCAAGTTCCCCTCCAAGGCACACACAGTTCTGACAGTAAGTAATGGGTGAGCAGAAACTTTCTCCACTTCAATATTGGGAAGACATTGCGTTCAGCCCCTGTAACAAACTCCATTTATTAGCCACTGACTCCATCCCTCACCCTGGTCATTGTTTTGAGATTGAGATTAAAAGAGATTGTCCAAATGGTTGGTGTGATATTTGACCCTGTGACTTGCTCCCAACCACATATTTACATCATCTTGAAGACTGGATTCCACCTCAGTAACATTGCCTGACTCCAGCCAAGGCTCAGAGCATCTGTTGCTAAAACTCTGATCTATTCCTTTGTAACCGCTGAGAGATCTATGCTCCTCAAATTGATACTTCCTGAGTATTCCTGATTTTATTTACTCTGTCTTAGGTGGCATCACCTGAAGGTGCCAAGACCACAAGACTTTGTAAGATGCACCTTGTACACCACCTTCAGCGGTATCAGCCCCAGCCTCGCACACAAAGTTGAGGCGTTTAGCCTCCACAGCACACACCCTCCTCCAGTGCCACACCCAGCTTTTCCTCCCACTTCGCCTTAACCCCTCCATGGACACCCCATCCTCCTCCAAAACCCTCCTGTAAATCACCGAGATGACCCCACCCCCTCTCCCCCTGTCCGTTGACAGCACCACCTCCAACAGCGAGGAGACAGGCACTATTGGGAAGGTCGGGAAGACCTTCCTTGCAAAGTCCAGCACCCGCATATACCTAAAACATTCTCCCCACGCCAACCCAAACATCTCAGTCAGCCCCTCAAAGCTCGTAAACTGCCCTCCCAGAAACAGGGATTCTATAATTCTAACTTTTAAAGAATATTTTAGAGAAGCCAATTATATTTCTTTTCCAATTAAGGGGCAATTTAGCGCGGCCAACCCACCCAACCAGCACATCTTAGGTTGTGAATATAATTGTAACTTATGATGACCACTTGTGTGCCCTACTGAACTTAACTTTACCCCTTGTCATTGTCAGCAGTCCCTTCTTGGTGCAATATGTAGATAATCCAACGAGGGCAGGGGCAGTACTGGATCTGGTATTGGGGAATGAGCCTGGACAGGTGGTTGAGGTTTCAGTAGGGGAACATTTTGGGAGTAGTGAGCATAATTCCATATGTTTTAGGGTACTTTTGCCACAGGTATTTGGGCACAAAAGGCAGGACGTCCCTTGAGGTAGTAGGATCCAGAGAGCAGGATTTACATCCTTTTCTTTCCTTCCCTGCTTCCACCCTGCCTCATCGTTAAGTCATTGGGACTCAAAGGGTGACCCAGTTTGATGGACAGGTTGTCTCTATTCGAAACAATGGGGGACAAGCTCCACCCAGCTATGAAAATAATGCCCCCAACGTGATGGCGGCCGCACATGCTCAGTGCTGCACATTGCCCCCAATAAAGATGGTGATCATTAACCGGGACGATTTAAGGGATCTTTGGCCCCGCTCAGTACAAATGCGATTGATGAGTTTTTGAGGGAGTTTGTAGATCACACAACCTGTATAGAAATCTTCCCGTCCACACGCCGGTTCCATCATACGCTCCGATCTGTAATTTTACGCTTACAAATTACGGATCCGAGAAAAAAAGCATCCACCCCTCGCCATTTCCCGCACTGCGTATGCTTCATTCACTACCCCTCATTCGCTCAGATTGGTTGGAGGACCAGCCGCTCCCATTCGGTCCTCCAGTCCTGCCCCCTATTATTAGTGGTCCTGAGCTGCCGTCAATCATTCCCCTGGGCATTGTGATCTGGAGCATGCGCAGTGCGGTTGATGAGGTGAGACAGTAGCGCGCAGGTGCAATGCTATTGTTCGTCTGGAGGAGAGTCCTTTGTCCCGTGGAAGCAAAGTTAGTATCAGGCGGTGGGAGGGAGGATCCGCAAACCCTTCACAATCATTGTCAGCTCCCTGGTTTGCAGCTGCGGGGCTTCTCCCTCCTAGGAACAGGCCCAGGTTAACGGTCACCATCCTGCTTCAGCGACTGGAGGATAGTTCACATCAGAGGATGGGGGAGGGAGACAATAAATAAGAGATGACACTTTGCACTCAAATCAATGAGGACTCTGATCTCTGGAAAGGAAGGAAACCCTGGGAGATGGGCGGGGAGAATTTGCAAACACCCGCTGGAGGCCCCAAACCGCCAAAAAGAACACACAGATCCTGATTTTGCAGCTCCCGGGGCTTGTTTGCTTCAGCTGTGGCCGTCTTGGTGAAACAACAGAGTGGGCGGGGTATCAGGATTCCAGTGACCAGGAGAGAAAATTACCGATTTATTCTCACTGCACAGAGGGACTTGAGAACTGAACCCAGCCAGAGTGGAGGGAGCGGGTAAACTGTAAGGAAAGGAATTTTGAAGATGGTTTGAAAGATTTGGAAGACTGACAAACTCTCATGGTGAAAATTAAAGGTAAGCCTGCACGGGTCTGTGTGAAGAGGTGGGCGGTGTTGGGTGGGCTGCTGACAGAAATGCGAGGCCAGGGAGGGGGTGGTTGGCTGCCAGAACGGTTGGAACAGAGTTCTACATAGGTCCAGTTGACGAGTCAGACACCCAAGCAGCAAATCTCAGTGGATTCAAATATGGCCCATAAAATGTGGGCTGGTTTGTCACCCTGGGGTTTGGATTCCAGCATAGGGAGGAGGGAGAATGGATGTGATGAGGATTTACTGTTTCACAGAAAGAAGTGCAGAAAACCTGTTCCAAACAAACTAGAATTGTCTCTCCTTCATTTTTATTCGGTATTGACAATGATGATGTTTATAAACACTTTTTATGGGAAATTTGAAATTTACAGGTGTGAAATCGTCGAACCTGGAGAGACACAAGGACATCCACACCATAGACAAACCATGGAAATGTGGGGCCTGTGGGAAGGCATTCATATCTCCATCCCAACTGGAAACTCATCTGCGGAGTCACTCAGGGGAGAGACCTTTCACCTGCTCCATGTGTGGGAAACAATTTCATTGATTGTTCAACCTTTGCACACACCAGCGAATTCACACTGGAGAGTGACCATTCATCTGCTCTGTGTGTATGAAGGGATTCAGCAGTTCATCACACCTGCTGAAACACAAACGTGGTCACACTGGGGAAAGTCCGTTCATCTGCTTCAAGTGTGGGAAGAGATTTACTGATTCATCTGACCTTCTAACACACCAGCGAGTTCACACCGGGGAGAGGCCTTTCAACTGCTCCATGTGTGGGAAGAGATTCACGCTGTCACAAAACCTAATGAGACACAGGCGAGTTCACAAATAACTTTTGGAAGTAGATTCAGCTGAACGGATGATCTCAGTGTCAGTGACAAAGAAATCAATGAGCTCCTTGCACTTGTTTGAAGTCAGGAGAGAGATTTAAGAAGATGATCATGAAGAACAGAATCTGAGTTGTCCTTGCTTCCAGGAACAATCCAGAAATAGTGACCAGTTTAGGCAGAGGAGAGCAGAGCCAGGTAGAGCTGGATGTGTTGCTGCTGCCTCTGGTAATCAACAGTTCAACCAGTTGATAAGACTGCGCCAAGTGAAAAGGGGATTGGTAAGAATGAGAAAATGGGCAGCAAATGATCTCAAGTTTACAGATGATAAAGGTTGGGATGCTGTTCAGGAGTGTGTTGGAATCATCAAGTTTAAAGATAACAGTTGCATAGATGTTGGTTTCAGAGCAGATACACTGAGGTGTGGGCTAGGTCGGGCAATATTATTGAGCTGGATATAAACAGTCTTAGTGATGGTGCAAATATGTAGTCAAAAGCTCATCTTCTGGTCAAATATGACATTGAAATCTGCATTAGTCACACACTGTGCGCGTACCACCTACAAGATGCACTGCAGCAACTCAACAAGGCTCTTTGGACAGTACGTTTCAACTTGTGACCGCCTCATACGACAAGCACAGCAGACACATGAGAACACCATCACCTGCAGGTTCCCCTCCAAGCCACACAACATCCTGACTTGGAACTATGTCCCTGTTCCTTCACTGTTGTTGGGTGAAAATCCTGGAATTCCCACCCTGGCCACACTGTGGCCCAACCTACACATCATGCATTACATCAGTTTGAGAAGACAACTCACCACCATCTTCTCGAGGGCAATTAGGAGTGGGCAATGATTTCTCCCAGCAATATCCACTCCCTGTGAAAGGATAAAATAAACAGTTGCCAGGGAGGTGGATGGTGACTAGAGAATGGAGTTTGTAGCAGGGCCATAAGACAATGGCTTCACTATTTATTTTTAAAAATAAATTTAGAGTACCCAATTATTATTTTCCAATTTAGCGTGGCCAATCCACCTACGCTGCACATCTTTGGGTTGTGGGGATGAAACCCACGCAGACACTGGGAGAATGTGCAAACTCAATGACTTCACTATTTCCAATGTTTAATTGGAGGAAATGTCTGCTCACCCAATTCTGGATGTCAGACAAGTCAGGACGATGTGTGAATTGGAGGTGGTGGTTTTCATATACACCTCTTACTTTGGGGAAGTTGGGGGTTTGAGATTCTGTCAAAGTTATTATTCAAGTTGTAGTTGGATAAAATTTGTCTCCTTTACCTCCTGCCTCTCCACTTCTATTTTTCCTCTTCTACTCCCAAAGTGTCCAGAGTCTAGTGTAGGCCCACTGACCCAGGGTGACCGGCCGCCATCTTGGTAGAAACAAAGTAGAAACTTGGTAGAAGCGGCGCATGTGCGGCCATTTTGGTGAGGGAACAGGAAGTGGAGGCTTCAGGGTCCCAGTGACCAGAAGAAAAATCATTCTGAACCCTGGACCAGCTCTACCCTCCCATCCAATAATTTTAATATTCAAACATATTTTTCTGTTGATATTTTTGAAATACTCTCGTACTGCCCACTGTAAAACCTTTACTGAACTACCTGTATCACAATGGCAGTTGAGCAAAACTCAGTGAGTTCCAGGATCTGCCTGAAAAGGCAGCGATACGATTCACTAATTAATTTTAAAAGAGAGGTGGATAGTTACCTGAGTATGAGAAGGTGCAAGGCGAGGGACATGAAACGGGAATGAGGGACTGAACAAGTCCGTTCTTTCTAAAAGTCAGCACAGGAAAGATGGGCTGAACAACCCCCATCGCCCCCTCTTGTGCAATGCACCTCTACGATTCTCGGAACTTGAATGGAACCAAAATAAAATCCGAAATCGTTATTGGTCATTTTACGAAATGTAAAGAGGACACTGTCCATCAAGAGCCACTTAAGAGCAGAATAAACAGGAGCAGTTGGAGGACATAGAGCCTGCTCCACTTTTTCTCCTTGTCGCCATTTTCCTTCTTTCCCTCTGTATCCAATAATCTCTTGAATTCAGTCTTGAATATACTCAGCGACTGAGCATCCACAGCCTTCAAGGGTATAGAATTCCAATTTACAAACTTGAATGAAGAAACGCCGCATCTTATTCACATATTGCCACTAACATCTCAAGATGTTTTACCGGAGGATAGGCAGACAGGGATTCCTACAAATAGTTGTTTGTGGTTCATTGCAGTTCCTTGACAAGGTATCGGCTTTATTCTGAGTGTTGTGAAGGCTGAGCTGACTTTTCTGGTACGCCTGCTTTCCAGAGATGATCAGACAAGAGTAATGCTGCTGGGCTCAACGCTTTTTCATCAACAATGATTCAGCCTCTGCAGGAAATTGAGAAAAGAGGCAGCATCGCTCTTCGGCCACACAGGATAGTACTGGTTAGATTCAATGTCTTTATCCAGAGGGTGTGGAACTTGCCGCCACAGGGACTGGTTGAGGAAAACAGCATGAATGCACTTAGCAGTTGCAGACACAAGAGAGAAAGGAATAGAAAGACCTGCTGACAGAGAGAAGCGATAGGCTCATGGGGAATATATAGACTGACACTGGATACAATGACCTGTTTTTGTGCTGTCTATTGAGTTTCATTCTACTTTGATTCTTTTTACAGGGTATTGGAATGGAAAGACTGACAGACAGAAAACTCAAGGTTTAAGAGCCTTTTGATTTGTCAGGATATGAATATCATCGGCCCCTGAATGTGGAAGGAGAAATGTTTGTCTTCTATCTGTGGGAAGGTCAGTGTAACTGGAAAAAGCACCGAGACACATACATATGCAAGTGAATGTGTTCCAGTGAGCTGACTGTGAAAAGAGCCTTAACCAGTTACACAGCCTGAAAAAACATCACATCATTCACAGCAGAGAGAAACTGTACACGATGTTCTGTGTGTGAATGAGGCTCCAATCTGGAGAGACACAAGGTCATCGGCACCATGGAGAAATGGTGGAAATGTGGAGATTGTGGGAAGGGGTTCAAATCTCCATCCCTGCCGGAAGCTCATCAACGATCAATGCAGTCACACTGGGGAGAGACCATTCACCTGCTCCCTGTGTGGAAAGGGATTTACTCAGTCAGCACACCTTATGAAACATCAACTTGTGCACAGTAATACGAGATCTTTTAAATGTTCTGACTGTGAGAGGAGCTTCAAAAGTGAAATGGATCTGCTGAGACACCAGCGAGTTCACACCGGAAAGAGGCCATTCACCTACTCCGAGTGTGGGAAGGGATTCACTCAGTCAGCCAACCTGCTCACACACCAGCAGGTTCACACTGGGGAGAGGCTGTTCCCTTGCTCTGTGTGTGGGGAAAGATTTAATCATTTATCTAACCTGCAGAGACACCAGACAGTTCACACTGGAGAGAGGTCGTTCACCTGGTCTGAGTGTGGGAAGAGATTCCTTCACTTATGGAACCTTGCTACACATCAACTTGTTCACAGTGATCAGAAACCTTTTAAATGTTCTGACTGTGAGAAGAGCTATAAAACTACATCTGATCTGCTGAAACACCAACACACTCACACTGGGAAGAGGCCGTTCATCTGCTGTGTGTGTGGAAGAGATTCACTTGGTCATCCCACATGCTGAGACACCAGAGACTTCACGAGTGACTGCAGGGGTTGGATTCTGCTGTTATTGCTGCTGTTAATCACATCCAGGACTGAACCATGTTCATTCTGACAGCTGGAGCTTGTTGCTGCTGATAATAATCCCTGTAACCAGTTGGAGTTTAATATTTTGATATTTGTCAAATAAATTAATGTTTCAGACACACACTTTGTTGGGACCTTAATTTCTCCAGGATAAGAGGCAACTAATTTGTGTCCTGTCACAGACTGCTCCATTTTTTGGACTTTTCTCCTTTCCAACTCTATATTATTTCAATTCTCATACCTTATTACTTCCTTGGGTTTGAGGGTGAGACCCACACAGACACAAAATACTGTGTTTTCTGTATTGGACAATTACATTAAAATCTGGAACACGTGTAGATATGGATTGGTGTCTCCATATCATGTGTATAAAGTATTGATGTTCTCTAGTTATGCTCTTCCCCACATTCTCTCCATATCCTCTCTCACAAAACCTTCCATTATTTTAAAGATTTCTATTAGGTTATCCCCACCGCCTTCATTTCTAAGGAGAGAGGAGACCCAGCCTGTCAATCCTTTCCTGATATTTTTTATGTACCTACACATTTCTGGTTTCACCATTATAAATCTTCTTTGCACCCTCTTCAGTGCCTCGGTATCATTTTATAATATGGTGACCAGAACAGCATGCAGTGATCGGTGAGATACTTGATCCAGGAGTCACAGATAACCCCAAAAATGGGACCAAGCCAATATGTGATTTTACGCTGGTTTATTAAGAAACAACAGTTTATAAATGATGCATAATGGACACACAAAACATCATACAGCCTGAGAATGATTTCCCAGTCCCAGAGGACAGATGGATGATGCAGAATGAGTACTGGTCTCCATTACTAGTGGCTGCAGTCTCCTCTGGATGGTTCACTGCTGTGAGCCAGTGTGGGTGTTGGGTGAAGCCAGTATGGATCTTTTTAGAAATCTCTTCCTGTTTTAACCTTTACACAGACAAATGGTTTGCGGATGGATCCTGAGATCCAATTATATCAGGGTTAGAAATGTCAATTTAAGAGCCTGTGTTAGAGACCAGTCCTGGGCAGAAAGAACAGGCCTGTCCTGTGTTTGTCACCCAGCAAGCTGCTGTGGAAGATTTCTTCACAGGCGAGAAAGGAAGTGAGCTATTCCTATAATATTCAATAAATGCCTTCATATTTTATCATTTATTTCTTACAAATCTTCCCGTCTTGAGAAGTGAATATCCTTATTGACTTCTCTCAACTGATTTCTGATCAACCCACCTATTTCTACACTACAAGCTTATTTTCATAATTTCTTGATTACATAGATAACACATTTCGATAACATACTAAAACTGCTAAAGTTATCAGAATCAGCAACACAAGTGCTTGAGCTGCCGCCAAGAATAAAAGTAAAAACCTTTCCAATAAAATGTGATAACTGTTCACTTAGATTCATCTTTCCCAGCTGCAGAGCATCTCACACCATTCCAAATTATTGGCATGTTGAAAATACATCAGCTTCAAACAGAAGTTCATGCACGGACTTTAAAGATTCTCCAGCTCTCTGTTCACCTACCTCCACCTTGTGGATATTTTCTAAATCCAGATTCTAGGTCCCTCTTCACTTTAATTTCACTCCCTCTGACAGATATAAGTGTGTATAATTATATTCTGATTGTTTTAAAGTCAGTTTTCCAGTGGAATATGTGTCAATATCATAATGATTTAAAATGTTGTCTCATTCTACTGACCACATTAATCAATCAATGTTGTTCTGTTATCGAATAGCTGAGTATGTCTGGGACCCGTTCTTCAGTGCAGCTTCCAGCTTCACCATGCATTTCCACATCAGCACACCCACACTGGTATCCCAGTATCAGGCTCCATGTGCCATACACGTCACTCTTGGACTTTCAGGTGATCTTACCAAAACATCTGGCGCGTGGGCCGGGCGGTGGAGGGGGGGGCCCCGGGGGGGGGGGGGGGGGGGGGCGGGGGGGGGATCTCTGTCGGAGGATCTGTACTTCTCTCTCCCTGCATGGCTCCAATGCCTCAGTCAATGGCCAATCAATTCAGTTTATCTTTTAAAGTTCAGAGGCAGGGACACATTTATCTCCAAGAGAAAGTTATCAATTTATTTGTCTGATCTACACTGATTTTCACTAGAATGTACATCGATATAACATTGATCTGTTCACTTGAGCTCTCCCCGGGGTGAGTTATTCCAATTTCCATTGGGTAACGTGATTTTCTCGATCTTATTCTGAGTGGGCCATCCTATTAATTATTATCAGTCTCATTCAGGAGTCCTGGAGAAACTTTACTGTCCAATAGTATTGCATTCACACAATATTGTCTTTGTATATCAGAGACACAAATATTTGAAATCAGTTTGGAGATAACTCCCATATCTCCTGTTCTCAAACACCCTGTTTTGAAAGATAAGAAATGGGATAAAGCCAAATCTTTAAAAGGCAAATTATCACCGTGCTGTCAGTGGAAAGGGTTAACTTCTCGGTTTGTTTGCAAACATTCCCAACTCTGCCCAATTGTGCTGACTTTAGGTGACTTTCCTTTTCAGACCAAAGATGAACCAAACACCATTTGAAACTTTGTTTTCCAATTCTTTTGGGAAGGGGGTTTCAGCTTTGCCCAATTGTAACTTTTTTCCCCCATTCTCCTTGAGGCAACTTTCCAAATCACAGGAATAAACCTGAAGAAAAATAAAGCAAGAACATTAGCTTTCACAGGTAAGCTTCAACCTTCTTAAAGAGGGTGGAGCCTCCCACAGTTTGTGAGTTCTGAAACATTACTTCAAGATCCAAGGACTAAGCATACAAATTGGCCAGGAGAAACAACAAACCTGAGGATTGGGAGCAGGTTAGAATTCAGCAAAGGAGGACCAAGAGATTGATTAAGAAAGGGGAAATAGCGTACGAGGGAAGCTTGCGTGGAACATAAAAAACTGTCTGCAAAAGTTTCTATCGATACATGAAGAGAAAGAGATTGGTGAAGACAAATGGCTGAGCAACTCAATACATACTTTGGTTCTGTTTTCTCAAAGGACGACACAAATGACATACCAGAAATGTTGGGGAATGCAGGGTTCAGAGAGGGGAGGAACTGAAGGAAATCAGAGTAGAGAAATGGTGTTGGGGAAATTGATGAGATTGAAGGTTGTTAAATCTCCGGGGCCTGATAATCTACATACCAAACTACTTAAGGAAGTGACTCAAGGAATAGTGGATGTATTGGTGGTCATCTTCCAAGATTGTATAGACTCTGGAACAGTTCCTACAGATCAGAGGGAGGCTAATGTAATGTCACTATTTAAAAAGGGAGGTAGAAAGAAAATGCAATTATAGATTAATCAACGTGATTACGGCAGTGGGGAAAATTCTAAAGTCCATAATCAAAGATTTTATAGTGGAGTACTTAGAAAACAGTGGCAGAATTGGTCAGAGTCAACATGGATTTATGAAAGAACAAAGAGAAGGACAGCACAGGAACAGGCCCTTCGGCCCTCCAAGCCTGCGTCGACCATGCTGCTCGACTAAACTAAAATCTTCTACACTTCCAGGGTCCGTATCCCTCTATTCCCATCCTATCCATGTATTTGTCAAGATGCCCCTCAAACGTCACTATCGTCCCTGCTTCCATCACCTCCTCCGGTAGCGAGTTCCAGGCACCCACTACTCTCTATGTAAAAAGCTTGCCTCGTACATCTCCTCTAAACCTTGCCCCTCGCGCCTTAAACCTATGCCCCCTAGTAATTGACCCCTTTTCCCCCGGGGAAAAGCCTCTGACTATCCACCCCTTCATTCTGACCATCCACTCTCTATGCCCCTCATAATTTTGAAGATCTCTATCAGGTTGCCCCTCAACCTCCGTCGTTCCAATGAGAACAAACCAAGTTTATTCAACCTCTCCTCATAGCTTATGCCCTCCATACCAGGCAACATCCTGGTAAATCCCGTCTGCACCCTCTCTAAAGCCTCCACATCCTTCTGGTAGTGTGGCGACCAGAATTGAACACTATACTCCAAGTGTGGCCTAACTAAGGTTCTATACAGCTGCAACATGACTTGCCAATTTTTACACTCAATGCCCCGGCCAATGAAGGCAAGCATGCCATCTGCCTTCTTGACTAGCTTCTCCACCTGTGTTGCCCCTTGCAGTGACCTGTGGACCTGTACACCTAGATCTTGCTGACTGTCAATACTCTTGAGGGTTCTACCATTCACTGTATATTCCCCACCTGTATTAGACCTTCCAAAATGCATTACCTCACATTTGTCCGGATTAAACGCTATCTGCCATCTCTCCGCCCAAGTCTCCAAACGATCTAAATCCTGCTGTATCCTCTGACAACCCTCATCGCTATCCGCAATTCCACCAACCTTTGTGTCGTCCGCAAACTTACTAATCAGACCAGTTACATTTTCCTCCAAATCATTTATATAGACTACAAACAGCAAAGGTCCCAGCACTGGTCCCTGCAGAACACCACGAGTCCACAGCCCTCCAATCAGAAAGGTACCCTTCCATTGCTACTCTCTGCCTTCTATGACCTAGCCAGTTCTGTATCCATCTTGCCAGCTCACCCGATCCCGTGTGACTTCATCTTTTGTACCAGTCTACCATGAGGGACCTTGTCAAAGGCCTTACTGAAGTCCATATAGACAACATCCACTGCCCTACCGGCATCAACCACCTTTGTGACCTCGAAAAACTCTATCAAGTTAGTGAGACACGACCTCCCCTTCACAAAATCGTGCTGCCTCTCGCTAATATGTCCACTTGCTTCCAAATGGGAGTAGATCCTGCCTCGAAGAATTCTCTCCAGTAATTTCCCTATCACTGACGTAAGGCCCACCGGCCTGTAGTCTCCTGGATTATCCTTGCTACCCTTCTTAAACAAAGGAACAACATTGGCTATTCTCCAGTCCTCCGGGACATCACCTGAAGACAGTGAGGATCCAAAGATTTCTGTTAAGGCCTCAACAATTTCCTCCCTTGCCTCCTTCAGTATTCTGGGATAGATCCCATCAGGTCCTGGGGACTTATCCAGCTTAATATTTTTCAAGACGCCCAACAACTCGTGTTTTTGGATCTCAATGTGACCCAGGTTATATATACACCCTTCTTCAGACTCAACATCCACCAATTCCTTCTCTTTGGTGAATACTGATGCAAAGTATTCATTTAGTACCTTGCCCATTTCCTCTGGCTCCACGCATAGATTCCCTTGCCTGTCTTTCAGTGGGCCAACCCTTTCCCTGACTACCCTCTTGCTTTTTATGTACGTGTAAAAAGCCTTGGGATTTTCCTTAACCCTATTTGCCAATGACTTTTCGTGACCCCTTTTAGCCCTTCTGACTCCTTGCTTAAGTACCTTCGTACTTTCCTGATATTCTACACAGGCTTCATCTGTTCCCAGCCTTCTAGTCCTGACAAATGCCTCCTTTTTCTTTTGGACGGGACCTACGATATCTTTCGTTATCCAAGGTTCCCAAAATTTTCCATATTTATCCTTCTTCCGCACAGGATCATGCCGGTCCTGAATTCCTTTCAACTGACATTTGAAAGCCTCCCACATGTCAGATGTTGATTTACCCTCAACATCCGCCCCCAATCTAAGTTCTTCAGTTCCCGCCTAATATTGTTAGAATTAGCCTTCCCCCAATTTACCACATTCAACCGAGGTCCGCTCTTATCCTTGTCCACAGCACTTTGTATATTTAGATCCCACCCTGATCCCCTTGCAGCCACGTCTCTGTGATGCCCACAACATCGTACCGACCAATTTCAATGTGCGCAACAAGCTCATTGATCTTATTCCATATCTTGCGATCATTAAGGTACAATACCCTCAGTCCTGCATTGACCACCTCCCTTCTCACACTTGTCACCTTTTTTGTTCTGCCTGAGGGTGATGTTCTATTATTTTTGTTCTCTATTTCCTCTTCAGTTATGACAGCTTCTAAGCTAACTTTCTGGTCCCCACCCCCTGCCATATTAGTTTAAATCCTCCCGAGTGACACAACAATACCTCCCAGCCAGGATATTGGTGCCCCTCGAGTTTAGATGCAACCCGTCCTTCTTGTACAGGTCGTACCTGCCTCCGAAGAGATCCCTCTGGCCCAGAAATCGGAAACCCTCCCTCCTACACCATTGGTTTAGCCACGTGTTTAGCTGCACTATCCTCCTATTTCTAGCCTCACTGGCACATGGCACAGGGAGTAATCCCGAGATTACAACCCTAGAGGTCCTGCTTCTTATCTTACTGCCTAACTCCCTGAACTCCTTCTGAAGGACCTCATCCCTTTTCCTGCCTATGTCATTCGTACCTATGTATTCTACGACCTCTGGCTGTTCACCCTCCCCCTTCAGGATGTCCTGTGTTCGTTCAGAGACATCTTTGACCCTGGCACCAGGGAGGCAATACACCATCCTGGGAAAGGGAAATCATGCTTGACAAATCTATTACAATTCTTCAAGGATGTAACTGATGAGGGGAAGCTAGTGGATGTGGTTTATTTGGACTTTCAGAAGGCTTTCAACAAAGTTCCACATCAGAAAGTTAAACTGCATGGGTTTAGGATTGTATATTGAGATGGACAGAAAACTGGTTGGCAGGCAGGAAATAAAGAGTAGGAATAAACAAGTATTTTTCCGAATAGCAGTGACGAGTGGGGTACCGCTAGGATCGGTACCAGCACCTCAGCTATTCACTATATCCATGATTTAGATGAGGGAATAAATGTAATATCCCAAAATTTGCAGATGGCACAAAACTATGTGGTAGGATGAGCTGTGGAGAGGATGCAGAGATGCTTCAGTGCTATTTGGACAAGCTGAGTGGAAAAATGCATGGCAGATGTAGTACAATGTGGATAAATATGAGGTTATCCAGTTTGGTAGCAAAAACAGGACGGCAGATTATTATCTGAATAACTATAAATTAAGAGAGGGGAATGTGCAATGAGACCTGGGTGTCTTCGCACACCAGTCACTGAAGGTAAGCATGCAGGTACAACAGGTGCTGAAGAAGAAAAATGGTATGCTGGCCTTATTAACAGGAGGATTTGAGTACAGGAGCAGGGATATCTTGTTGCAATTATACAGGACCTTGGTGAGGCCACACCTGGGATATTGTCTGCAGCTTTGGTCTCCTTATCTGAGGAAGGATGTTCTTGCTATAGAGGGAGTGCAGCGAAGGTTTACCAGACTGATTCCTCGGATGGTGGGACTGACGTATGAGGAGAGATTCAGCCAGTTAGGATTATGTTCGCTGGAGTTCAGAAGAATGAGAGGGATCTTATGGAAACCTATAAACTTCTAACAGGACTAGACAGGGTAAATGCGGGAAGGATATTCCCGATGGTGAGGGAGTCCAGCACCATGCGTCATAGTCGAAGGATATGGGGTAGACCACTTAGGACAGAAATTAGGAGAAATTTCTTCACCCAGAGAGTGGTCAGCCTTAGGGAATTCGCTACCACAGAAAGAGTTGAGGACCAAACATTGTCTCCTTTCAAGAAGCAGTTAGATACAGCTCTTCGGGCAAAACGGATCAAAGGATGTGGTGGCGAAAGCGGTGAACAGGATACTGAGTTGGATGATCAACCATGATCATAATGAATGATGGAGCAAGCTCGAAGGGCCGAATGGCCTCCTCCTGCTTCTATTTTCTATGTTTCTATGTGAGGCTGAAGTTTGTCTTGAGGGAATCAAACATTTTGGCGCCGTTTCCAATTGTACAATGAAATTGTGATTCACACTGAAAGGTTCACTTTCACTCAGTAATGATAACGTTTCACTTTTCTCAGCATAGACATTTTAGATTAAATACCAATTGTTCACTTCTCTTGTAGCTGGTGTGCAGAGAAGATCATGTTCACTGCAGACCTGTCAGCAGAGAAACCGCACTGTGCTTCTGGATACATTCAATCTGCAAGTAGATGGATCTTTTAGACATGACCCTAGTGAAGGTCCTCCCAGTGATGCTAAGGAGTGAGATGTCCCTGTAGTTGTTGGAATCTCCTCTGTCACTGCTGATTTTATATATTGTGATGATTTTGCATCACACGTATGGAATGGTTCCTGTCGCCCATCAGAGACGTCGGAGGTCATGAAGGTGTGACAGCCGATGGGACTTTCCATGTGTAAGCAGATCAGCTGGAATTCCATCCTTGCCGGGTGCCTTTCTGCTTGCTCAGCAATCAATGGCATCTTCCAGCTCAACTGGTGAGGGTTCCTTGTCCAACTCAACCATGGAAGCTGCAATAGAGACAATCAGAGTCTGGGAGATGTCCAGCTCACAGTCGTGATCAACCCAGCAGGACATCTGTTTACTTCTGTTGGTAAGAACTTCACCAGCTGCCAATTTCAGTCGCACAACTTTGGTGATCGTCGGACAAAGATCCCCCTTGACCCCATCAGTCGTAGATTTCCATTGTCACAGGCAGCTTGGCATTATTAACAGAGGCTGGTCCAATGTTTATTTGCACAGGATCTCCCTGATATTTACACAACTGTCTTGGCTACGTTCAAGTAATGCAGTGTCCTAGCTGTTGGGTTTATGTTGCACATCAGGTCGACTTTGCTTTTTGCTTCAATGACAGACGTCATCTCGGCTGAGTGAGTCTGAACCAGTCTTTGTTGTGGGTTCCACCTTTACCAAATGTTGCTGCTGCTGTGTCAGAAATGATTCAACTCAGCGACTTCCAAACTTCATCAGTGTCAATGTTGATGTTCAGGTTTTTATGTACGTTTTTACAGTGCCTGTATAATATTTCACTGTTTGTTTCGCTTCCTTCACAATTTTAATATCATAATGGACATAACACTGAAGGAGTCAGTAAGAATTGTCAGCAAGGATTAATCTGCACTTTCTAATTGGAGATGTCAATCAGTGGAACCTTTTAGACACTGATTTGCATCAAAGATCACGTTAGGATTGAAGTACAAGTTCATAATTTTACCCTAAATGTGTTCCTGTTGAGAGTTCTTGAATTGAGGAGAAAGATCACAGGGGGGATTTTAAAAAGGGACATTTCAGCCCCAAAAATCAGTGACATTTTCAGAATATTAAACTGCAGCCAGTTATAGGGATTGTTAACATTAGCAGAATCAAACCAGATATTGTCAGACTATCAATCCTGGATGTGATTAGCAGCAGCAAAACAGCAGATTCCAATCCCTGCAGTCATTTGTGAACTCGCTGGTGTCTCAGCAGGTGTTGTGACTGAGTGAATCCCACTCCACATAAGGAGCAGGAGAACCGTCTCCCCCCGGTGTGATCCCACTGATGTGTCAGCAGTTGGGATGCCCAAGGAAATCCCATCCCACACACGGAGCAGGTGAACGGCTTCTCCCCAGTGTGAGTGCGTTGGTGCTCACTGAGGTCAGTAGACTAATTGAAACTCTCTCCACAGGTGATGCACCTGAATGGTTCCTCGTTTGTGTGCATTTGGTGGTGTGTCTGGAGGGTGAATACCTGAGTGAATCCCTTCCCACATACAAAGCAAATGAATGGTTTCTGACCCGTGTGAATTCGCTGGTGTTCAGTGAGGATGGATAAAGACTTGAATTTCTCTTCACAGGTTGTGCAGCTGAATGGTTTCTTCTCAGCGTGAACTCGCTGGTGTAAGCGAAGGGCAGATGACTGAGTGAATCTCCTCTCACACACAGAACAGCTGAACGGCCTTTCCCCAGTGTGAACGCGTCGATGGATTTCCAGCCGGGGTGAAGAATTGAATCCTTCACCACAGTCCTCACATTTCCATGGTTTCTCCATGGTGCCAGTTTCCTCATATCTCTCCAGTTTGGACAGTCAGTTGAAGCTTTGGCCATACACACAGAACACCTGTATGGTTTCTCCTTGCTGCGAATCGTGTGATTTTTTTACAGGCTGTTTCACTGGTTAAAGCTCTTTGTACAGTCAATGTACTGGAACACTCTCATTCCAGTGTGTGTCCTGATGCTTTTCCAGTCACAATGATGTCTGAAATGGTGTCACACAGGCAGAACACGCAAGCCTTTCTCCTTGCAAATTCAATGACTAATGATATTCTGGCCATGGCGACTCAGTGACGCTGTCAGATCATGCTGTGATGTTCAGTTTGAGCTTCCTGTCTGTAAATCCACCCATTCAGCCCTGGAAAAGAAGTTTACAAAACGTTATATAGAGAGAAATCCTGAAAATACAATTCTATTCTCTATACAACATATTTTCCTCATTTGTACCTGCAAAACAGTAAACCCATACACTCTCTTGCACCCCACGCTGAATGCAAATCCCAGGGTGACTAATAGTCCCATATTTTACAGAAATGTATTTGAGTTCACTGCCCCAGTCTGCATGCTGCCTGGATGCTGGCTGTCCTACAAATTGGATCTTTGTCACTGCACAAAACCATGTTCCTTACCGCTTCTATGTTCCAACAGCTCTGGCAAACACCACCCTTATTTTTTACCATGAGAGTTGGTCAGCCCGTCAAACCCAGCACAGCACCTTCACAATTATTTTCCTTACAGTTTACCTCCACTCTGGCTGTGTTCAATTCTCAAGCCTCTCTTTGCAAAGTGAGAATAAAATCAATTAATCACTCATTTTCTGTCCTGGTCACTGGGACCCTGATGCCCGCTCACTTGGGCAGACAAGAAGTAAACAAGCCCCGGGAACTGCAAACTCGGGACCTGCAGGTTCCTATCGGGGGTTTGGGGCCTCCAGCGGGTGTTTGTGAATCCTCCCCGCCCACCTCCCAGCGTTTCCTTCCTTCCCAGAGATCAGAATCCTCATTGATTTGAGTCCAAAGTGTCAGCTCTTATTCACTGTCCCCCTCCTCTGGTATGAACCATCCTCCAGTCGCTGAAGTAGGAGGGTTAACCTGGGCCTGTTCCCGGCAGCTGCAAACCAGGGAGCTGACAATGATTCTGAAGGGTTTGCGGATCCTCTCCCCCACCGCCTGACGCTGACTCCGCTTCTCCGGTACAAAGGACTCTCATCCGCAAGGCAAATACTGGAATTGCGCATGCTCCAAATTTCGTCCCTGAGCCTGCGCACTGGTGTCCAACTATAGCAGCCGCATTGCGCATGCTCTGCATCACAATGCCAGGTTGATTGACAGCAGCTACAGACCAATAGGAAGAGGGGACGGACCTGGATGCCTGAACGGGAGCGGCTGATCCACCAACCAATCAGAGTAAATGAGGGGCGGGCCTGAGCCCGGATCTTCCTCATTGGTTGAAACTCTGCAGCATTTTGAAAGCTAATTTGTCTCAAACTCCAGGAGAAAACTGCACCTTTCTGTTTGTGGCTTTAAACAGATGAGACCCTGTGGGGGTGGAGCAAATATTTCAACGTTTGTTCCTCAAATGTAGAAAGTTGAAACTATGTCCACACAATTCAGGGGCTGACTTCAAAATAGAACTGGGCAGACAGGGAATGTCTACAGTAACAGAATATGCTGGACAATCTCAGCAGGTCCGACAGCATCTGTGGAGAGAAAAGGGAGCAAATGTTTTGTGTCTGGATGACTCTTTGTCAAAGCCATCCATACTCGAAACATTAGCTCCCTTTCTCTCCCCAGATGCTGTCAGACCTGCTGAAATACTTGAGTTTTTACTGCTTTTGTTTCAGATTCCAGCATCTGCAGTAATTTGCTTTTATCTAAAAGTCGACAGTATCTTGTTTTTGGGTCACTGTGCATCATTTTTCCCCCACTTACCATTACTTGTTTAAATGGGAAGAAGGATCTTTTAAAGAATGAGACACAGTAACTTGACACCCTGTTCAAAATGAAACTAAACTCATTGTCTGTCTTTACCAAGGATATAGATGCTACCCAGGCCATGGAGGCAGACTAGGAAACTTTGTCGCTAGAGCGGCACAGTAGCACAGTGATTAGCACTTTTACTCCATAGTGCCACGGTCCCGGGTTCGATTCCCGGCTTGGGTCACTGCCTGTGCAGAGTCTGCATGTTCTCCCTGTGTCTCCGTGGGGTTCCTCCATGTGCTCTGGTTTCCTCCCACAAGTCCCGAAAGATATGCTTGCTAGGTTAATTGGACATTCTGAATTCTCCCTCAGTGTACCTGAACAGGTGAGGAAATGTTAAAGTGAGAATGTAAATTACAAGGGAGCTGGCAATAATTTCCCAGTCTTTGCTGGAGGTGCCAGAGGACTGGAGAATTACAAATCTTATGCATTTGTTCAAAAAGGATAGCAATTACAGATCAGTTAGTTTAACATCATGCTGGGAAAGTTTCCAGAATCAATTATTTCAGATAGAATTAAAAACCATGGAAAATTATGGACTGATTTGCAAAACCAGTGTCAATCCACCTACCCTGCACGTCTTTGGGTTCTGGGGGTGAGACCCACACAGACAAGGGGAGAATGTGCAAACTCCGCACGGACAGTGACCCAGGGCCAGGATCGAACCTGGGTCCTTGGTGCCATCAGGCAACAGTGCTAACCACTGCACCACCGTGCCCCCCAAATGACATATTTCTAAATATCAACAACACAAAGGGATATGGGGATAGTGTGGGGGAAAAGGCATTGAAGTGGATGATCAGCCATGATCGTATTGAATGATGGTGCAGGCTCGATGGGCAGAATGGCCAACTCCTGCCCCTACGTTCCAATGTTACAAAGAGAGGTAGGAAATTAAATTGTGAAGAGGACATAAGGAGGTTACAAAAATATATGTTAGATGAGTGGGATAAAATTTCCCAAATGGAGTACAATGTAGGAAAAGTTGTTATTTTAAGATGACTCCAATTTCTAGATTCTCCCACAAGAGGAAACGTCCTTTCCACATCCACCCTGTCGAGGCTCCTCGGGATCTTATACGGTTCAATCAAGTCACCAAAACTCCATTGGACACAAGCCCAGCCGTCCAATCATTCCTCATAAGACCAGCCTCCAATTCCAGGTATGAGTCCAGTAAACCTTCTCTGAACTGCTTACAACACATTTACATCATTCCTTAAATGAGAGCAATACTTTACACAGTGCTCCAGATGTGGTCTCACCAATGTCCTGTATAACTGAAGCATAATCTCCCTAGATTTATCCAAAACCGAGATAGGCTGATTACAGAATGCATCCCTATGGAATTTTTAACATCTGTACTCTGCTCCAAGTCTGAAATATTGTGTAAAGTAGTATTGTGTAAAGTATGGGAGCCCTATCTTAAATCCATAGGCTCCAATTCAGCTGACTTGCTCCTCCTGGGTTTTCCATGACCGAATTCAATTCACCTTATTCATTTTAAGTCAACTATGTTGTTAGTCTGTTTCACAATATTTTGGGGTGTGCGAACTGCATGGTTATCCTCCTGTTTTTATAGAATCTAATCTTTTTTCCATTCTAACCGTGTTAACACGATTACCGGTTGTTCAATTGATCTGGCATTTCATCTAGAGGCTCTGGTCCGTCAAATATCCTGTTCCGAATGAATTCTGCAATGCGTTGCTTGTATTTATGCGGCAATACCACTTGTTCTGCTCTGTGCCCATTTTCCATCAATTTTTCTGTTACTCTATTGTGTTTATTGTCATACAACGGTAAAACAAAATGTGAAAAATGAGTTTTTAAAAATCTGTCAAACTCATCTGTGAAAATATTCAATGGCCCCCAGACTCCACTGGTCCCTGTGGAAGAGAAACCCACAGACTAAAAACCCTCTGACGGAAGAGATGACTGGAAATATATAACGTAGCTACAGTACAATATTACGCTATTGAAATAATAATAAATGTACTTTATTACAGAACCATCAATAATATATCTAATCTGCACCATATAACAACACTGGACATTTCTCTGTCTGGTATTAATTTACTGTCCCCTTAAATGTCAGCCATTTCCTGAGGAAACCAGCCCTTTAATTGTGAACATTGGGAAAGAGACCATCCTTTTAGCCAAATAAATGTGTCAAGCTGAGGGAGCAAAGGATGTCAATGTCTTTGAGAGAGAGAGAGAGAGACCTGGGCCAACCTTTCCAGAGTCTGCGCCCTTCCTGGATTCACTTCCTTTCCCTTCAGTTGCTGCAAGTGACCAATTGAAGGTGAGAATGAGAAAAGAAATGGAAAGGGGGAGGAAAGTGTTTTACTCACAGGAGACAGGAGGAGGTTTTACCTCCAATTTTCGCTTTGTGACGTCTAAATGAAGCCCTGAATAAATCAGCCAATAGAAATCATCATCTCCGCCATGACATCTCTGGGTTCCAGTTCGCACGCCCTTCACCTCCTCGAGACAAGGTTTCCAGGCAACTGGCTGACGGCTCCGGCCAGAGCGAGAAGCCGCTCGGTGATCGCCCCCTTCCCCCGGCCCGTGACTGCGCATGTCCGAGAGGGAAAGTTGCGCATGTGCAAAGGAGAGCCCGCCTCCTGACCTTCCTGCTGAGATGTCGACCAATGGGAAGAGTGGGAGGGCCTAGCTTGCAGCATGCGCGGGGGGGGGGGGGGGGGGGGGGGTGATCCTGTTAACCGGGAGCTTATCTACCAGAGGACTTAAGTGGCCGTTGAAGTCACCAACCACAAAAGAATTAGTCGAAGCTAACTCTGCAAAATCCAGAAACACCTTCGTAATGAACTCCAGGGAGTAACTCGGGGATCTATAAACATTCACTCTCGAAACAGCATCTCCATGCACCAAACCTCTAATGATCACATATCTACCTCCTTTGTCCTTGATATACGTTTAAACCTTAAAAGGGATATTTGATCAATAAGGATTGTCACACGCCTGCTACTTGATGAAAAGGAGGAGGAAAAAAATCTTCCCCACCCAATCCCGTCTCAATTTAATGTGTTCCTCATCATCCAGATGAGTTTCCTGGAATAAAGCTCTTGTCAATTTTCTCCTGAAGAAAGGAGATGATCTTTTTCCTTCTGATAGGGTGATGGATGCCCCGTACATTCCCTGAGAAAATTTGAAGATTAACTGCCGCCATTAGTTAGGCGACAGAGAGAACAGAAGCAGTCTCCCCAAACTGCTCCTTTCACAGATAAAAGCCCTGTCTGTACCAGAGTAGGATAAAGTCAACAACACATAAACCCTCCCATAATAACAAAAATACAAAAGAATCACCACCACAATAGATCCAAGGGGACATTCCTCAATAAGACTGAGGACCCGGAGGATTAACCCCACTGCCAGACTGTCGTTACCCTCAGGATACCTTCCCCAAAATGAGGAGAAGAAAAGAAGGGCCAACAAGGGAATGGGGATTGAATATCCCTCCCACATTTTAGACCCACCCGTGAAGACCTGCATCCACCACAACGCACCCTTCGGCAATGGCACCACTCAATTCTGCCATGATTAACGCTCGGATAATAGAAGAAAGACGGCAGATAATAAGCATATGGCACATCTACCATAACTGAGATAAGATAACACGAGAACCTGTAACACTCAAGGAGGAGAAGACATTCAATCGGCGCTCACAGAATAACAACTCCCTTCAACAGGATAAAAGATAATAAATTCAGACAACACCATGATAGGGAAAGAGTCCAGATTAGAGCCTGAGTTAGTCTGAGCTGCAAACCATCCCTCCAAATCCTTGACCTTCATGGATTTAACGAAGGCCAAGGCACTAGATGGATTCTCGAAAGACTTGACGGAGTTGTAGATACAATTTTCAGAGTCTCAGGATAAAGCGACATAATTCACTCCCACAGCCTAGAGTTCCCTTCAAACTTCGTCGAAGCCTCGATGCTCCGTTTGCGTTGCTGTTGAAAAATCCTCGAATAAGGAAATCCTCACTCCCTCATGGAGCCAAGTCCCATCTCATCTGACCCATCTCCAGGACCTTCTGGTGATCCTCAATAAGACTGAGGATCCGGAGGATTAACCCCACGGCCAGACTGTCATTACCCTCAGGACACCTTCTCCAAAATGAGAAGAAAAGAAGGGCCAACAAGGGAATGGGGGTCGAAAGTCCCTCCCACATGGAAGTGAATGATTACAGGCCTGGGGTGAAAACTATCCTTCGGCCTCAAAGACAGGATCCGATGCCTTTTCTAATTTGAAACACCCAGGCTTCACATCCAGCTTGAGAAAACATGGCAGCCGGTCCTCGAAGAACCTAACCGGAGCCTCACCCTCCACACCTTCTGGCAGGCCGACAACTCGGATGTTCTTTCTCTGACCCTCGGTTCTCCAAGAGTCCACCACATCACTCAGCTGGTTTTCCAAGGATTTAATTCTTGCCTCCCCCGAGGAGGCATCTTGCTCAACATTCAGGATTCTCTCTTCAGGATCGCCGATCCTTTCCTTGGTGTTTTACAGCTCGGCCTCCTGAGCTCACAGATGTTGAGTCAGCACACTCAGCCTCTGGTCAATAACACGGAAAATATCGCTGACATAGATCGCCCAATGATCCCACAGAATAAATGGGCAGGCTTGATGGGCCGAATGGCCGACTGCAGCTCCTATTTGTTATGATCTCTGTGACCAGGACAGGAAGTGGATCTGTCAATCAGCCTGAATCAGCACCTTCAGGAGAATTGGGAGGGTGAATATTAGATACAGCAGAGTGAGAATGGAGGGAGAGTGTGTGGGATGGAGATTTACAGCTTTTGGGGAATAAGAGAGGAAAGAATGTTCTCTAGGAACTAGAATTGTCTGTTCTGAATTCTATCCAGTGCTGACAGTGATGTCTTTTGTAAACTGTTTTTACAGGATATTAGAAGAGGAGGAATTACAGACAGAAATCTCAAACATCACGTCTCAATCTGGCTGAGTCTCTCAATTCCTTGGAACTGGATATCACCGGACTATGAATCTAGAAGGAGAAATGTTTGTCTGTTCTGTTGGCTTCAAAAGATTTTAAACATCAGTGTGACTGGAAAAGCACCGAGATATACACACCCGAGTGAGAGTGTTCCAGAGCACTGACTGTGGAAAGAGCTTTAACCAATTACACAGCCTGAAAAAATATTACACCATTCACAGCAGGGAGAGGCCGTACACGTGTTCTTTGTGTAGACGAGGCTTCAACTTATTGCCAAACCTGGAGAGACACGAGGAGACCTAAAACATGAATAAACCGTGGGAATGCGGGGATTGTGGGAAGGGATTCAGGGCTCCATCTCAGCTGGAAGCTCATCGATGCATTCACACTGGGGAGAGTCCATTCACTTACTCTGAGTTTGAGAACGGATTCACTACTTTAAAGAGCCTGCAGAAACATCAGCGACTTCACACTGGGGAGAGGCCATTCACCTGCTCTCAGTGTGAGAAGGGATTCACTACTTCATCAAACCTGCAGATACATCAGCGAGTTCACACTGGGGAAAAGCCGTTCACGTGCTCTCCGTGTGAGAAGGGATTCACTACTTCATCGAACCTGTGGAAACATCAGCGGGTTCACACTGGGGAGAGGGCGTTCACCTGCTCTCAGTGTGAGAAAGGATTCACTACTTCATCGAATCTGCAGATACACCAGCGAGTTCACACTGGGGAGAGGCCGTTCACCTGTTCTAAGTGTGGGAAGGGATTCTCTCAGTTATCCAACCTGCAGAGGCACCAGCGAGTTAACAGGGGAGACGGCGTTAACCTGCTCTTAGTGAGAGAAGGGATTCAGATAGCCATACACCCTGCAGGAACACTAGCGAGTTCACACCTGGAAGAAGCCATTCACCTGCTCTGAGCAGGGGATACATTCAATGATCCGTCCCAACTACGGAGACACGAGCGAGTTAATTCTGGGGAGAGACCATTCATCTGCTCTCAATGTGGGGAGGGGGTTTGTGAATCATCACACCCGTTGTGACTCCAACATGTTCACAATAAATTACAGATGTTGGCTCCGTTGTTATTGTTTCTGCTCTCACTTCCATCCAGGACTGCATTTTGTTCATTCTGATATCTGGTGAATGGTGATGATTGGAGGGTTTCTTTCTGCTGGACTGGCCAGTCTAACACCTCTGCCTCCGGTGGGCTGACCATTTTTGAGGCTAGTTGCAATTACCTGGTTCCAAGTTTGACGCGGAGCACAGAACGAAAAGGTGTTTGCACTTTGGAAGATATTTAGTTCCCAAAGCAGCCATGAAGATGGGCTATGGTGGTTACATGGTTCTTTTGCCTAATTTATCTGGATGTTTCTTGCAGAAGGAAACTGTCATGGTATGAGGGGCAAGTTGTCTGTGGTAGATGGGGAAATTACAATAAACATATCACTGAAAGTGGCAACGCAGGTGGATAAGGAGCTAAGAATGCAGACGGCATGCTTGTCTTCATTGGTCTGGGCATTGAGTATAAAAATTGGCAAGTCATGCTGCAGCTGCACAGAACCTTAGTTAGGCCACACGTAGAATATTGGTTACACTTCTGGTCACCACATTAGCAAAGGATATGTCACCCAAGTCACATCCAAGGCTGGAATCGAACCTGGGTCTCTGGTATTGTGAGCAGCCGTACCACTGTGCTGCCGAACTGTATTGCTTGATTAGAGATGGGTGTATGGGAAAAACTTTATTTAGGAGCGAGTTGTCAGGAATTCTAACTTCCTGCCTATAAGGTTGATGGAAGCTGCAATGATTATTGATTTCAAAATGAAATAGCTTGGGCCCATTTAGGAACTAAACCTGCAGGGGAACATGGATAGAGAGATATAATTGCACTGACTAGTTTGCTCAACAGATTCGGTACGGTTTCAAATTAATGAATGGACTCCTTCTGTGCTATCATCACTCAATGACTGGAAAAATGAAACATAGATACACACCTATATCACAAAACTAGGAATAATAACAAATATATTTTATTACTGAACCATCAATAATATATCTAATCTGTACCATATAACAACAGTAGACATATCTCTTTCTGATAATTTACTGCTCCCTCAATTGTCAGCCATATCCTGGGGAAACCAGCGCTTTAATTGTGAACATTAGGAAAGAGACCATCCTTTCAGTCAGACAAATAAATGTGTCAGGCTGAGGGAGCAAAGGCTGTCAATGTCTTTAAGAGAGAGAGAGAGAGACCTGGGCCAACCTTCCAGTGTCTGCACCCTCCCTGGATTCACTTCCTTTCCCTTCAGTTGCTGCAAGTGACCAATTGAAGGTGAGAATGAGAAAATGGGAAAGGGGCGAAAAGAAAGTGTTTTAGTCACAGGAGGAAGTTTCAGTCTGTGTGGGGCTAAATCAGTCACACAAAGCCCACACTTTGATTCGCTGGAGGAGAAGAGTCTGTCCGGTGTCACCTCTTTCTATTGGTCAAAACCTGAGGGAACGGTCAGGGGGTAGGCACTCCACTGCACATGCGCTGTTTCTCTTCTCCCTTGAACATGCGCAGTCCTGGGCCGCCTGCCGCACGGCAGATGGAGCGATTTCCCCAGCGCGCGGGATTGTGGGAGCGACGGACGCCATTACTCATCCAGGGCCCAGTCTCCAAACACCTGGGACAGTGTTCAAAAGGGGGGCAGGGCGCGGTGACCCCACCCTGATACAAAGTACATCTGGGTGGTCACTGGATTTGATTGTGACACCCCCTTACGGGAGAGGGGGGGGGGGCGGGGGCAACACGGTAGCACAAGTTGATGGCACTGTGGCTTCCCATGTTCGATTCCCCACTGGGTCACTGTCTGTGCGGAGTCTGCACGTTCTCCCCGTGTCTGCGTGGGTTTCCTCCGGGTGCTCCGGCTTCCTCCCATAGTTCAAAGACGTGCAGGTTAGGTGGATTGGCCATGATAAAGCCACCAAAAAGGTTAGGGGGGGTTATTGGGTTACGGGGATAGGGTGGAAGTGAGGGCTTAATTGGGTCGGTGCAGACTCGATGGGCCAAATGGCCTCCTTCAGCACTGTATGTTCTATATTCTATGTTTACAAAATATTTCGTTAACTTCAGGTGTAAAGATTTAGACACCTGGGTGACATATTGGGAGCAAGGTATGTTTGCTGATAGGTGATGTGAAAATAGTCAAACTGTTCATCAATTTGAAAGTTGAAACAAAATATGGGTCTTGGATGGTAACCGGAGGTGTTTGAACCCGGGAAATGCACTGGGGATGATTAATCAGTGTTTTCATCATTGATTCTCAGTATCATTATGTAATGAATTGTCATCAGCGAAAGAATCGTGTTTTTGAATAATAACTAATCAAACAAAAACTTCTGAGGCTGAGAATGCTGATGGCGACCGTTGTGGGACAACCCAGTCCCCACCAGGAGATACTCAGGATCAGCTTTATTCCGATGTATGAAGGAAGAGACCAATTTTATATAATCTAAGACTGACTCACCATTCACATTAAAGTCACCTCTTTTACACAGATAGTCACCTACACATTCTGTGAACCTGTTACTTACAATCATGTGTGAATCATGTCTCAAATTTCATTATTGTTTCTTATAAATAAATGCACCAGACGTTGTTCATGAAATGAAAATCGCTTATTGTCACAAGTAGACTTCAAATGAAGTTTGAGTGCTGAATTTGGTGCATTTGAGTGCTATAGTGAGAGTTTGGTGACTGAGGGAGTATAAGGCTTCATTTTTATCTAAAGTCTAGTCTTTCTTTTATTTAGTTAATTAACTTAAAAGTTGCTGTTTGGTTTAGAAGAAGGTGAATTTTCAATCAGCTTTAAACAAGCTTCTACTTGTAGGCACTTGCAGCTGGAGCTTGTTAATTAGTTAATTGGATTAGGCCAGTTTTCAGAGGCTCGATTCGCAGTATAAAAGTGATCCCCTACAGTGCAGACTTTGTTTGCACTGAGTGCTGAATTTGGTGCATTTGAGTGCTAGAGTGAGAGTTTGGTGACTGAGGGAGTGCTGAATTTGGTGCATTTGAGTGCTATAGTGAGAGTTTGGTGACTGAGGGTGTGCTGAATTTGGTGCATTTGAGTGCTATAGTGAGAGTTTGGTGACTGAGGGAGTGCTGAATTTGGTGCATTTGAGTGCTATAGTGAGAGTTTGGTGATTGAGGAAGTGCTGAATTTGGTGCATTTGAGTGCTATAGTGAGAGTTTGGTGACTGAGAGAGTTAGGTGAGGAGGGAGTAAGGTGCTCCTTTCATTTTGTTTCCTACATTTCCGCAAAGAGTGAGAAGAGAGCCAGGAGTTTACAGAGAGTGCAGCTGACTGGGAGCAGAGTCAGAGGGCGGAGGTCCAGTTGGTCCACAGGGCAGCTATATTCTGTAAGGTAAGAGGGGATGGAGGCTAGGCCAGTTGCATGCTCCTCCTGTAGGATGTGGGTGGTGAGGGATACAACTGGTGTCCCCGGTGACTATACCTGCGGGAAGTGCACCCAACTTCAGCTCCTCAAAGACCGTGTTAGGGAACTGGAGCTGAAGCTGGATGAACTTCGGATCATCCGGGAGGCAGAGGGGGTGATTGAGAAGAGTTACAGGGAGGTAACCACACCCAAGGTACAGGACAAGAATAGCTGGGTTACAGTCAGGGGGAAAAAAACAAACAGGCAGACAGTGCAGGGATCCCTCGTGGCCGTTCCCCTTCAAAACAAGTATACCGTTTTGGATGCTGTTGGGGGGGATGACCTACCGGGGGAAGGCCATAGCAGCCAGGTCTCTGGCACTGAGTCTGGCTCTGGGACTCAGAAGGGAAGGGGGGAGAATAGAAAAGCAATAGTTGTAGGAGATTCAATGGTTAGGGGAATAGATAGGAGATTCTGTGGTCGCGAGCGAGACTCCCGGAAGGTATGTTGCCTCCCGGGTGCCAGGGCCAGGGATGTCTCGGATCGTGTCTTCAGGATCCTTAAGGGGGAGGGTGAGCAGCCAGAAGTCGTGGTGCACATTGGTACCAACGACATAGGTAGGAAAAGGGGTGTGGAGGTAATAAACAAGTTCAGGGAGTTAGGCTGGAAGTTAAAAGCCAGGACAGACAGAGTTGTCATCTCTGGTTTGTTGCCGGTGCCACGTGATAGCGAGGCTAGGAATAGGGAGAGAGTGCAGTTGAACACGTGGCTGCAGGAATGGTGTAGGAGGGAGGGCTTCAGGTATTTGGATAATTGGAGCGCATTCTGGAGAAGGTGGGACCTGTACAAGCAGGACGGGTTGCATCTGAACCAGAGGGGCACCAATATCCTGGGAGGGAGGTTTTCTAGTACTCTTCGGGAGGGTTTAAACTAATTTGGCAGGGGAATGGGAACCGGATTTGTAGTCCAGCAACTAAGGTAGCCGATATTCAGGACGCCAAAGCGTGTAATGAGGCAATGGGGAAGGGAACACTGACAAAGGAGAGTACTTGCAGGCACGGAGATGGGTTGAAGTGTGTATACTTCAACACAAGAAGCATCAGGAATAAGGTGGGTGAACTTAAGGCATGGATCGGTACTTGGGACTACGATGTGGTGGCCATCACGGAAACTTGGATAGAAGAGGGGCAGAAATGGTTGTTGGAGGTTCCTGGTTATAGATGTTTCAATAAGATTAGGGAGGGTGGTAAAAGAGGTGGGGGGGGGGGTGGCATTATTAATTAGAGATAGTATAACAGCTGCAGAAAGGCAGTTCGAGGAGTATCACCCTATTGAGGTAGTATGGGTTGAAGTCAGAAATAGGAAAGGAGCAATCACCTTGTTAGGAGTTTTCTATAGGCCCCCCAATAGTAGCAGAGATGTGGAGGAACAGATTGGGAAACAGATTTTGGAAAGGTGCAGAAGTCATAGGGTAGTAGTCATGGGCGACTTTAACTTCCCAAATATTGAGTGGAAACTCTTTAGATCAAATAGTTTGGATGGGGTGGTGTTTATGCAGTGTGTCCAGGAAGCTTTTCTAACACAGTATGTAGATTGTCCGACCAGAGGAGGGGCAATATTGGATTTAGTACTGGGTAATGAACCAGGGCAAGTGATAGATTTGTTAATGGGGGAGCATTTTGGAGATAGTGACCACAATTCTGTGACTTTCACTTTAGTAATGGAGAGGGATAGGTACGTGCAACAGGGCAAGGTTTACAATTGGGGGAAGGGTAAATACGATGTTGTCAGACAAGAATTGAAGTGCATAAGTTGGGAACATAGGCTGGCAGGGAAGGACACAAGTGAAATGTGGAACTTGTTCAAGGAACAGGTGCTACGTGTCCTTGATATGTATGTCCCTGTCAGGCAGGGAAGAGATGGTCGAGTGAGGGAACCATGGTTGACAAGAGAGGTTGAATGTCTTGTTAAGAGGAAAAAGGAGACTTATGTAAGGCTGAGGAAACAAGGTTCAGACAGGGCATTGGAGGGATACAAGATAGCCAGGAGGGAACTGAAGAAAGGAATTAGGAGAGCTAAGAGAGGGCATGAACAATCTTTGGCGGGTAGGATCAAGGAAAACCCCAAGGCCTTTTACACATATGTGAGAAATATGAGAATGACTAGAGCGAGGGTAGGTCCGATCAAGGACAGTAGCGGGAGATTATGTATTGAGTCTGAAGAGATAGGAGAGGTCTTAAACGAGTATTTTTCTTCTGTATTTACAAATGAGAGGGGCGATATTGTTGGAGAGGACAGTGTGAAACAGATTGGTAAGCTCGAGGAAATACTTGTTAGGAAGGAAGATGTGTTGGGCATTTTGAAAAACTTGAGGATAGACAAGTCCCCTGGGCCTGACGGGATATATCCAAGGATTCTATGGGAAGCAAGAGATGAAATTGCAGAGCCGTTGGCAATGATCTTTTCGTCCTCACTGTCAACAGGGGTGGTACCAGGGGATTGGAGAGTGGCGAATGTCGTGCCCCTGTTCAAAAAAGGGACTAGGGATAGCCCTGGGAATTACAGGCCAGTTAGTCTTACTTTGGTGGTAGGCAAAGTAATGGAAAGGGTACTGAAGGATAGGATTTCTGAGCATCTGGAAAGACACTGCTTGATTAGGGATAGTCAGCACGGATTTGTGAGGGGTAGGTCTTGCCTTACAAGTCTTATTGAATTCTTTGAGGAGGTGACCAAGCATGTGGATGAAGGTAAAGCAGTGGATGTAGTGTACATGGATTTTAGTAAGGCATTTGATAAGGTTCCCCATGGTAGGCTTATGCAGAAAGTAAGGAGGCATGGGATAGTGGGAAATTTGGCCAGTTGGATAACGAACTGGCTAACCGATAGAAGTCAGAGAGTGGTGGTGGATGGCAAATATTCAGCCTGGATCCCAGTTACCAGTGGCGTACCGCAGGGATCAGTTCTGGGTCCTCTGCTGTTTGTGATTTTCATTAATGACTTGGATGAGGGAGTTGAAGGGTGGGTCAGTAAATTTGCAGACGATACGAAGATTGGTGGAGTTGTGAATAGTGAGGAGGGCTGTTGTCGGCTGCAAAGAGACATAGATAGGATTCAGAGCTGGGCTGAGAAGTGACAGATGGAGTTTAACCCTGAAAAGTGTGAGGTTGTCCATTTTGGAATGACAAATATGAATGCGGAATACAGGGTTAACGGTAGAGTTCTTGGCAATGTGGAGGAGCAGAGAGATCTTGGGGTCTATGTTCATACATCTTTGAAAGTTGCCACTCAAGTGGATAGAGCTGTGAAGAAGGCCTATGGTGTGCTCGCGTTCATTAACAGAGGGATTGAATTTAAGAGCCGTGAGGTGATGATGCAGCTGTACAAAACCTTGGTAAGGCCACATTTGGAGTACTGTGTACAGTTCTGGTCGCCTCATTTTAGGAAGGATGTGGAAGCTTTGGAAAAGGTGCAAAGAAGATTTACCAGGATGTTGCCTGGAATGGAGAGTAGGTCTTACGAGGAAAGGTTGAGGGTGCTAGGCCTTTTCTCATTAGAAAGCAGAAGGATGAGGGGCGACTTGATAGAGGTTTATAAGATGATCAGGGGAATAGATAGAGTAGACAGTCAGAGACTTTTTCCCCGGGTGGAACAAACCATTACATGGGGACATAAATTTAAGGTGAAAGGTGGAAGATATAGGAGGGATATCAGAGGTAGGTTCTTTACCCAGAGAGTAGTGGGGGCATGGAATGCACTGCCTGTGGAAGTAGTTGAGTCGGAAACATTAGGGACCTTCAAGCAGCTATTGGATAGGTACATGGATTACGGTAAAATGATATAGTGTAGATTTATTTGTTCTTAAGGGCAGCACGGTAGCATTGTGGATAGCACAATTGCTTCACAGCTCCAGGGTCCCAGGTTCGATTCCGGCTTGGGTCACTGTCTGTGCGGAGTCTGCACATCCTCCCCGTGTCTGCGTGGGTTTCCTCCGGGTGCTCCGGTTTCCTCCCACAGTCCAAAGATGTGCAGGTTAGGTGAATTGGCCAATGATAAATTGCCCTTAATGTCCAAAATTGCCCTTGGTGTTGGGTGGAGGTGTTGAGTTTGGGTAGGGTGCTCTTTCCAGGAGCCGGTGCAGACTCAAAGGGCCGAATGGCCTCCTTCTGCACTGTAAATTCAATGATAATCTATGATTAATCTAGGACAAAGGTTCGGCACAACATCGTGGGCCGAAGGGCCTGTTCTGTGCTGTATTTTCTATGTTCTATGTTACTGTGAAAAGCCCCTAGTCGCCACATTCCGGCGCCTGTTGGGGAGGCTGGTACAGGAATTGAACCGGCTGCTGGCCTGCCTTGGTCTGCTTTAAAAGCCAGCAATTTAGCCCTGTGCTAAACATGCCCCGATATCTCCACCTGTCACTGGCCCTCTATCCAGCCCCACTGCTCCACGCCGCCACCCCTCACAACAGGAGAAATCTCATCTTATTGCCAGTTTCCTCCATCTTTGACAAAGAGACATCCAGAACGGTAGCTCCATTCTCTCTCCACCGATGCTGGCAGACCGGTGAGACTGTCCAGCATTTTCTGTTTTGTTTCTGATTGAGCATCTGCAGTAATTAGCTTTTATCTTAGGTGCATTTAAGTGTTCCCTGTGTGTGAAGAGATACACCCAGTTTTCCAATTTGTTGACGCCACGGTGAGTTCACTCCAGGAAGAGGCTGATTAAATGTTGTAGGTGTGGTGTCATGCGAGTGTCCCTTGAAGAAAGATTATTGTCTTATCACATGGCTTCAGTGATGTCATTTTGTGTATGGAGCTGGGCTGTCGCTGTCAGGTGTTTGGTCTCAGCTTCATTGTGTGCATTGAGTGCAGAGGAGGAAATAAGTGATTTTCCCTATCTCTCTCTATTTTCATTTGAAATATCTGTTCCAATAAAAAAAAACATTGGTTGTGGTTACCTGCTTTGGTATCTTAAAAATATATAGTTTGGTTTCCGGAAGGAGTTTAAATCTGCTGGTTGAGACTGGATCAGAATTTCAGGAAAAAGACCAGTCCCATTCAAGTGAGAATGCAGTGTGTGGTTTGAGTAGGGCTTTTTGGTTTATTGGATTTTGTTATTGAATTGGAACAGTTAAAGAGGGAATTCGTTAAATGTTATACATAGATTACTGTAGCTGTGTGGCGCCTTTATATATGTAATTGATCATTCTTGCTGTGTGTTTATATATATATGTTAACTATATTCTTCGAATAAACCTTGTTTTGATTAAGGTGTCTAGGGAGTCTGTTGAATCACAACTGAGGCGAAGGCTTTTGAAAAATGAAAAATTTTGAAAAATGTTGCGCTCATCCTAGCCAAATTCAACATAAAGGTTGTAGATCAGGTGAACGCCATAATACATTTTGGAGTTGCCTAAGCCCTGGCCCATAACAGTGGGACGGGAGTCACTCACTCCCTGACAATATCCTGACACACCAGTGAGTTTCTGTTTGAATGTAGGGGTTGGATTCTTCTGCTATTGCTGCTGTTAATCATATCCAGGACTGAACCATGTTCACTCTGACAGTTGAGGTATTTTCTGTTGTTGTTAATAATCCCTGTAACTGGGCTGGGAATTTATTATTCTGGATTAATTTCAAATAAATTATCTCCCGTGAGTTTTTCAAGTCCTTGATGTCACCGAAAGGAAAAGGTAGGTTTTAAGCAGAGTGTTGAAGGAGGGGAGAGAAGTGGAGGGGGTCAAGGGAGGGAATTCCAGAGTTTAGGAACCTGGCAGCAGAAGACTGAAAGAGAATCAGCCCTGGATTATGGGGGAGTCGAGTCTCTGGAGGGGGGACTTGAACCCTTCAGCCTCAGAGGCGAGAGTATGAGATTGACTGAGCCACGGTGTTCGGGGAAGTGATATGAAGCCTCAGTCTCATCCTTTCCCTATCCTTTACCCCATTCCAGGAACAGCAAATCGAGCTGAGAAACTGGGCAGTAACTAAAAGGGATAAAGACAAAGGTTACAAAAATAATCCTCTTCCAAAGCGAACAGTTGTAATTGTGGAACTCACTACCACGGGTAGTGGATGAGGTGGATAGTATTGATGTATATCAAGGGTGGCTGGATGAACAGATGAAGGAGAAGAGAAGGATAAGAGTGGTGAGAATGTGGAGCTCGCTGCCACACAGAGTGTTTGAGGTGAACAATACAGGTGTATGTAAGGGGAAGCTGGGTAAACACATGAGGAAGAAAGCTGGAGCTTGATGAAGTAAAGTGGAGGAGTCTCGTGTACAGTATAAATAACAGGGACTGAATGGCCTGGTTCGGGTGCTGTACATTGTGAGCGAAGAACTTGCATCACAGAAGATTCCCACCTCTTCAGCCAATGAAATACTTATTAAAAAAACGTTTTGGCATTTGATGTGTTAAAAACTTTGTTTGAGATGCGGTGTTTTAACATGGAAAACATGCTCAAGTTTAGGGTGGGGATCTTAATGTTGAAACAGCGCCACGCTTATAAATGTAAAAATAGCGAGGATCAGAGGGTAGGGGCTAAAGATCAGGAAATAGCCAAGTTAAAACCTGCCCAGAATGCAGCAGAATGGCCTGAGCAAGCTGATACTGAGCTGAAAGGGACCAGGGTCTGGACAGACTCTGAACTAAAGAGGTTTGTGTACACACAGATATTGATCTGAAGCACTTTTTGTATTCACAGACCCTGAAGCAGATAATTCCAAGTCGTCCTAAGGGAATTTCAGGTGGTGCTGTTCCCATGTGTTTGCTGCCCTTGTCCTTCATGACAGTCAAGGTTATGGGTTGGGAAGGTGATGTTGAAGGAGGCCTGGTGAGCTCATAGATGATAGAATTTACAGTGCAAAAGGAGGCCATTCAGCCCTTCGAGTCTAAACCGGATCTTGGAAAGAACACCCCACTTAAGCCCATGCCCCCACCCTATCCCCATAACCCAGTAACCCCACCTAACCTTTTTGGACACTAAGGACAATTTACTTTGACCAATCCACCTAACCTGCACATCTTTGGATTGTGGAGGAAACCAGAGCACCCGGAGGAAACCCACGCAGACACGGGGAGAATGTGCCGACTCTGCACAAACAATGACCCAAGCCTGGAATCGAACCTGGGACCCTGGAGCTGTGAAGCAACTGTGCTAACCACTGTGCTACCGTGCTGCCCTTACCACTATGCTGCCCGAACCACTGTGCTACCGTGCTGCCCCTATTACTGTGCTAACATCCTGCCCTATCACTGTGCTACAGTGAAATATCTTGTAGATGGTACACACACTGCCACCATTGTGCTCAGGATGTCAAGAGAGTCACTGTTTCAGATGGTGAATGGGGTACTGAACAAGCAGATGCTTTGTCCTGTATAAAACATGATGTGGAGATGCCAGCGTTGGACAGGGGTGGCATAGTGAGAAGTCTCACAACACCAAGATAAAGTCCAACAGCTTTATTTAAAATCACAAGCTTTTGGAGCACTTCACCTGATGAAGGAGCAGTGCTCCGAAAACTTTTGATTTCAAATAAACCTGTTGGACTTTAACCTGGTGTTGTGAGACTTCTTACTGTATAAAACAGACTCCATAATTTGAATAAGACTGGCTGATAATTAATAATTGTTGTCGGAAAGGACTGTGACCGAGAAAACATAACCAATTTAGTCCACTTGAAAAAAGATCTGCTCTTCAAAGATATATTGGAAGAAATCCCATTTGATGTTTGTAGTTGAATTTATTGCCTCAGCAGCTCACTCAGATACCGGATTGGGAAAGGCATTGATTGGGCAATATTGGAAACAATGATCTGAAATGTTCTGTGAGTGAAACATTTTCTCTTGAACCCGGAATGGACAATGTCAGAGTTAAAGGCAATACCAGGCTAATGGGTGGGCTCGGCTGGTCTGTGTGAATTAGATGGTTGATCAGACTGTTCATGAACAGGTACTTGGTATTTGGGAGTAGTCGAGGAGTTCAAATGGCTGTCTTCAATAAAGCATTAATTGCATTTGGACAGCACATTAAAAAAAAAAAATTAGAGTACCTAATTATTTTTTTCCAATTGAGGGGCAATTTAATGTGGCCAATTCACCTAACCGGCATATCTTTGGATTGCGGGGGTGAACCCACGCAGACACAGGGAGATTATGCAAACTCCACACAGTCAACCAAGCTCCTCAGCGCTGTAGGCAGCAGTGTTAACCACTGTGCCACCGTGCCGCCCTATTGGTCAGCACATTTGACTTAATAAAAAAATGCCAAGGATTTTCCAGGAACATTGTAAAACAAAGTTTCACGAAGGTTGTCGAAGATCATGATGTGACACAAAATACTGCTCTCAGAAATTCTACATCTCATTCCCCCACATATTCTCTCCTTCCTATTCATTTCAACGCTAACTCATTCCACTATCCTCCTGCTTTTCCCCAAAATCTCCTCCCCTGAAGGCGCTGACACTCGAGTTCAGTTTCACACTAAACTATTGCCCTCCCCAATATTTCACCCACGTGTCTAACCTTTACATATTAAGTTAACAAACTGTTTTGTTAAGGGGCGCCACAATCAAATCCACTGACTACCCATATGTACTGTGTGTCAGGGTGGAGTCATCCCCCCCCCCCCCCCCCCGGCCACACACCACACACACACACACATTTCATCCCATGCCAAGGAGTTTGGAGACTGGAAACAGGATGGGTAATGGCGGTTACAGCTCCCATAGCCCACCGCGGGGACGAAACCGGTCTATTCGCCGCGCGGGCGGCCCGGACTGCCCATGTCCATGGGAGCGATGGGGAGCTGCGCATGTGCAGAAAGATCCCACCTCCTGACCATTCAGCTGAGGTGTTGACCAATGGGAATAGTTGGAGGACCGGAAGGTCTCTGGTTCTGAAGGAAAAGGAAGTGATTCCAGTGTGCAGATTCTGGAAAGGTTGGGCCAGGTCTCTCAGTAAGTTCACGGATTGTGTGAAAATTGGTGGTGGTAAATAGTGAGTAGGCTAGCCTTTGGTTACAGGAGGATAATAATAATCTATTATTGACAAAAGTAACCCTGCAGCGTCCATCCAATCCAGAAAGTTCCAGATCATGATCAATCACAACCCCGTATATTTTAACCAACTGGAACAATCCGATACATCAAACACAATTTTAGTCCTGTTACATATTTCCGATAGGCTAGCAGCCTGCATGAAGATTTTCATCTCTCTGTGATGAGTGAGCAGTGAGCAGGGATCTGTCAATCAGCCTGAATCAGCACCTTCTGGAGAATTGGGAGGGTGAATATTAGATACAGCAGAGTGAGAGTGGAGGGTGTGTGTGTGGGATGTAGATTTACAGATTTGGGGAAATGAGAGAGGACCATAGAAACCAGAAAAGTTCTGAATTCCGATCCTGTACTGACAGTGATGTCTTTTGTAAACTCCTTTTACAGGATATCAGAAGAGGAAGAATTACAGACAGAAATCTCAAACCAAACCTCACGTCTCGATTTGACTGATTCACTCAATTCACCGGGACTTGAATATCTTCGGCCTTTGAATTGAGAAGGAAAAAGATTTGTCTATTCTTTCTGCTTCAGATGGATTTAACCATCAATGTGATTGGAAAATCATCGAGACATGCATACCTGAGGGAGAGTGTTCCAGAGTACTGACTGAAAAGAGCGTTAACCAGTTACACAGCCTGAAAAAAACAGCGGGGAGTGACCATACCCGGGTTCGGTGGGAGCCTTCAACTGATCGTCCAACCTGGAGAGACACAAGGACACCAGCACCATGGAGAAACCTTGGAAATGTGGGAACTGTGGGAAGGGATTCAGATTCCCATCAGCACTGGAAACTCATCGACGCATTCACACTGGGGAGAGGCCGTTCACCTGCTCTCAGTGTGAGAAGGGATTTGCTAAGTTATCTAACCTGAAGAAGCACCAGCCAGTCCACGTCGGGGAGAGGCCATTCACCTGCTCCACGTGTGGGAAGGGGTTCAGTACTTCTTCCAGACTGCTGACACACCAACTAGTTCACACTAGGGAGAGACCGTTCAGCTGCTCTCACTGCACAAAGATGTTTCGAATCTCATCCCATCTGCTGACACACCAGCTCCTGCACACCGGAGAGAGGCCGTTCACCTGCTCTCAGTGTGGAAAGGGATTCACTCAAATAAGCAACCTACAGGCACACCAGCGAGTTCACACTGGGGAGAGGCCGTTCACCTGCTCTGACTGTGGGAAGGGATTCACTCGGTTATCCCACCTGCAGAGACACCAGCGAGTTCACACTGGGGAGAGGCCATTCACCTGCTCTGACTGTGGGACAGAATTCACTCGGTTATCCCACCTACAGACACACCAGCGAATTCACACTGGGGAGAGGCCGTTCATTTGCTCTGACTGTGGAAAGAGATTCACTCAGCTACCCAATCTGCAGGCACACCAGCGAATTCACACTGGGGAGAGGCCATTCACCTGCTCTGAATGTGGGAAGGGATTCACTCTCTTAGCCACGTTGCAGGCACACCAGCGAGTTCACACAGGGGAGAGGCCATTCACCTGCACCGTGTGTGAGAAGGGATTCACTCGGTCAACACTTCTGCTGAGACACCAGCAAGTTCACGAGTGAAGAGAGGGGTTGGATTATGCTGTTATTACTGCTGTTAATCACATCCAGGACTGAACCATGTTCATTCTGACACTTGGTGAAGTGGGAGGGTCGGAGAGTTTCTTTCTGCTGGATTGGCCGATCTCACAACTTTGCTTCCAGTGGGTTGATGCTCTTTGAGCCTGGGAGAGCGCATTTCCACTGAATTGATCCACAAAAATTGATGAAGGACATTTATTTTATCCTGAATAATAATAGTGTTTTCCCCCCATTACAGGTAGATCTAAAATAAATACAGAAAGAACTGGAAAAACGCAGCAGGTCTGGCAGCATCTGTGAGAGAGAAACAGAGTTAACGTTTCACGTCCAATGTAACTCTACTTCAGAACTAAAGAGAGGGAGAAATGTGATGGGTTTGATGCTGGTGAGAAAGGGGGAGGGTCAGGGAGAACAAAAGGGAAAGTCAGGGATTGGTGAGATTAAATGACAAAAATGTCCTGGAATGACTTCCAGTGGAGGCCATGAATTTATCGGCTGCACACAAGGTGGCTGCATCTTGGAAGCTTGGATTTCTGGCCCTTTCTGCCCAGTTAATGGCGACTTAGTTTGTATAAAGTGCAGAATAAGTGGAGGGAAGTGGTTTCTCCTCCAAAGTGGAATATCAGCAGGTTACAACACCCGGCAAAAGTTGAGTAAAGCCTTGGCTTGAGATGGAGGATCTGTGTGGTGCAGCAACTGAGAGTATGGTGGAGTTGGAGGATGTTTCGGCAGCATCGGAAAGAGATGCAAGAGAACTGGTCCAGGGTGATTGAGGAAGCAGTAGCCCCTCTTCGTGGGACTTTGGAGTGGGTTGTGGAGCGCCTGGAGTCAGAAGGTGCAATGATCCGAGAGGTGGAAAGGATGGTGTTGGATCACAGTGATCAGATTGTGTTGCTGGAGGCAGAGATAGTGATGCTGGGAGAGGCCTGCAAGGTGCTGAGGGCGAAGGTGGACGACCAGGAGAATCAGTCCAGGCGACAGAATCTGTGAATTGTAGGTCTGAGGAAGGGGTGGAGGGAACGAGTGCCACGGGCTATGTATTGAAAATGTTCACGAAGCTGGTTGAGAAGGGGGTCTGCGATAAGGCCCCGGAGGTGGATCGGGCTTCCCAATCATTACAACGGAGGCTGAGAGCTGGTGAGCCACCGTGGGCAGTGATCGGCCGGATGCACAAGTTCCAGGAGAAGGAGAGGATTCTGAGGTTGGTGAAGTCAATGTGAGACTGTAGCTGGGAGGGGAATCTGATCCGGATCTACCAGGACATTGGGGCTGACCTGGCCAAATGGCAGGCGGGTTTTAACAGAGCTCAGGTGGCGCTCTTTTGACCAAGCTCCGGTTTGGGGTGTTGTACCCGGACAAACTCTGGGTGACTTTCGCAAGGGCAAACGGCATTATTTTATGATGCCAGAGGAAGCGGATGACTTTGTCAAGGAGCTTGGGTTGGGGGAGGACTAATGGTGGGATAGTTCTGTCTCGACGTGTATATACAAGTTTTGTAAATGTTATGTTGTTTTTTGCATGTTATGACTCAAGCTCGTATGGGTGGGTTCTTCCCGGAGGTTGAGGACAGATGTGAGAGGTACAGGAGGGGGCCTGTCAATCATGTTCACATGTTTTGGGTGTGCCCGAAGTTGGGGGATTCTGGCCATTGATTTCCGAGACCCTGCCGGAAGTGTGGGGGTGACGATGGAGCCGTGCTCTTTGGTGGGGCTTTCTGGTGTTTCAGATCTGCCAGAGCTGCTGGAGGGGAAGTGGGTCTTCACCACTCTGATTGCCCGGTGGCGAATCTCACTGGGTTGGAGGTCGGTCGCCCCACCGAAGGTATTCGCATGGTTGGGGGATTTGGCGGAATTTCTACAGTTGGAGAAGACTAAGTACGTTCTCCGAGGGTAAAGAGGGTTCTACGTAAGATGGAGGGTCTTTCTGTCTCTATTTGAGGATCTGTTTGTCGCCGGGGTTGGGGGGGGGGGGGGCAGCAGTTGGGAAAGGAATGTTGGGGTAGTTTAGGGAAGAAAAGGGGGAAAATGACAAACTGTTTGAAAGCCAATGGTATTCGGTTGTTGTTTGTATAATTGATTGTGTTTGGAATAAAATACATATATTAAAAACGCGAACTAAAAGTCGAATGATCTTGTCCATTGTTGGTAGAAAAAACCCATCTGGTTTACTAATTCCCTTTAGGGAAGGAATCTGCCTCCTTACCTGGTCTAGACTACGTGTGACTCCAGATCCACAGCAATGTGGTTGACTCTGAAATGGCCCAGCACAAAGCTGTAAGAATCCGCAAGGATGTTTATTCCATAGAATGGAATTCTACAGTCCCAGAAGGGGACCATTCGGCCCATCGAGTCTGCACCAACCGTACCCAGAGCAGCTACCTCAGTCTATTCCCCCGCCATATCCCCATAAACCCACTTAACCTGTATATCTTTGAACTGTGAGAGGACTCCAGAGCGATGGAGGAAACCCATGCAAACACGGGGAGAATGTGCAAACTCCACACAGACAGTCACCCAAGGCTGGAATTGAATCCAGGTCCCTGGCACTGCGAGGCAGGAATGGTATTATGAATGAAACCGGACTATTTGCATGCCAGACATCAAAAGCAGCAATCAATAGACAGAGCTAAATGATCCAACAACCAATCGATCAGATTTGAGCTCTGCAGTCCTGCAAGTAACTTTGAGCCACACAAATGCCAGGCAATGACCACCTCCCTCATGAGAGAATCTAACCACCTCCCCATGACATTCAATGGCATTACCATTGCTAAATACCCCACTATCAACATCTTGGGGGTTACCATTGACCAGAAACTGAACTGGACTAGCCATATAAATACTGTGGCTACAAGAGTGGGTCAGAGGCTGGGAATCCTGCTGTGAGTCACTCACCTCCTCATTCCTGAAAGCCTGTCCATTATCTCGAGTTCAGGAGTGTGATGGATCACTCTCCAGTTACCTGGCTGAGTGCATCTCCAAAATTAAATAAGGTCGGCACCTTCCAAGACAATGCAGCTTGTTTCACTGGCACCCACCCACAAACATTCACTCCCTCCACCACCCAAGGCACAGGAGCAGAAGTGTGTGTACCATCTAGAAGATGCACAGCAGGAACTCACCAAGGCTCCTCAGGCAGTACCTTCCAAACCCATGACCACTACCATATAGGACAAGGACAGCAGACACATGGGAACAGTTCCTCTCCAAGCCACACACCATCCTGATCTGCAAATATATTGCTGTTCCTTCAGTCGCTAATAGCACAGTGGATATACCAACATCACATGGACTGCAGTGGTTCAAGAAGGCAGCTCACCACTACCTTCTCTAAGGAAACTAGGGATGTTCAATAAATGCTGGGTCTAGCCAGCAAGGCCCACATCCTGTAACTATATGTATTTTTTAATTTAAAAATTCAGTTGGGCCAATAATGGACTTGGGAGAAATAATACAAGTAAGAAGTGCTCACAAGTTGAACGGGGGTAAAGAGAGAGTTGGAGAATCTTTTACGTCCATGTTTCATCTACTCCTTGAAACATCTGTCCCACTGTACCAGTAACCAAGAACTCACAGCGCTCCTTCAGGAGACGAAAAGATCGAGTAGATGTTACCCCAGGTGGAGCCAGAACAGTACTGGAAAATAACGGAGTGAAATTGAGTGAGGGGTCAGAGAGAGAGTTCTCCTCTCCCTCAAGGTGTGGAGTGTAAGAATCCTGGGGGACTCCCTGCTTCGGGTTTTCTTGCTAATTAGTGAACATTAAATTAAATTCTATGACTGGCTGTGGATTTATTTTGAATTTGATTGTTCCACTCCTGTTTTTATTCCTGTTGAGATTACGCTCTGGGTAAGGATGGTTGACAGGTGACAGGATGGGAAATTGTGGTTTGGGTCTTCGCTGACCAAATGTTTTATTGATCCGAAAGGTGTAAAAGGGACCAAACTCCAGCAGAAATCGAACAGAGCTGAGAACAGACAACTTGCTGTGTGGGAACAGGGAGATAAACAGATCCCAGAGGACAGAGAAAACAAGAATGCCTGGAATCCTAGACAACACCCTGAGTGTCAAGGCCATCATGTTTTCACTGCTTGACATGGGAATGCTGACTCCCTGTACTGGGGACGGAGCGTGGGGAAGACAATTGTTTGCGAGTTTGATGTGGCTTGAGCGGGTACAGATGGTTCAATGGCAGGTTTTGTAATTGGTCCGTTCAAATGTTAGCTCAGCAATGATTGGGTTAAATCAGTCTCCACAGACTTTGTGATGTAATAAAGTATAAGAAGGGATTCCCCGAGCACAGAGATTTGTTGCGGTTTTACATATTCCACTGACTGGGACCATGGCATCTGGGGCAGAGCAGGGAGCATTTACCTGGAGATGGTGCTTCTACCCAGAGTATAATGGTAATGCTGCTGCACTTTGATACAACTGCTCAGACATTAGCATGTGTCAGCTACTGAATAAAATCTAACCGCTGTCCCCAATAAGGGTTATCACTGTGAATCATTCCCGAATTTGGGAAAGAGGGATAAAGGCTGTATTGACTCCCGGAAGCCCATTGTCTAACATCGCTGTGTCAAAAATAAAATCTCATCTGTCCCTCTGGCTCCTTTGTCAATTACCTTGGAGGGACTCACTTTCTGTTAAAAGAGTCTGTCAGGGATGGCATGGTGATGCAGTGGTTAGCACTGCTGCCTCATGGCGCTGAGGACCCGGATTCGATCTCAGCCCCAGGTCACTGTCTTTGTGGAGTTTGCACATTCTCCCAGTGTCTGCATGGGTCTCACCCCCACAACCCAAAGATGTGCAGGGTAGGTGGATTGGCTCTGCTAAATTGCCCCTTAATTGGATAAAACATAATTCGATACTCTAAATTTATTTTTAATAAGAGCCTGTCAACCCCTCTCACCCACTTTCCCAAAAGTGCATCAATCTAATCATGAAAAGTCTCAAAAATCAACATTTTTATAACAAATGTTAATTAATGAAACAAACAAGGTGAGAAAGACAAAATGACTTGAGGATCAAAGACAACCAGAGTAAAGGATGTTCACAATGTTCAGGATCCAAATTGTTTCTCTTTGGTTCCTCTGTACCCTGTTCCCGTGACTCCCTGCTTTGGACATGAGAACTGAACCCTGTGGGTCACGATACCGAAGCCCCCCCCCCCCCCCCCCCCCACATTGTCCCAAACCTTGTGCCCTGATTGGTAGAGCCCCATTTCCAGTCCATCCTCCAGCACCTTCCTGTCTCTCTGCTGGTGAGGTGCCCATGGTAATGTGATAGGAGGATGTATTCGATCTATAATCAATAGGGAGTGTGTGGGGAACAGTGATTTATAGTTTGAGAGGGAAAAGTATGTTCTCTGATGACTAGAATTGTCAGTTCTGGATTTCTACCCTTTACTTACAGCGATGTCCTTTGTAATCACCTTTCCCAGGCGATGAGCAGAGAGGTTTTGCAGACAGGAAACACAAACCAAACATCCCTATTCTGAGCTGTGTCATAGAGGAATCATGGAATTTACAGTGCAGAAGGAGGCCATTTGGCCCATTGAGTCTGCACCGGCTCTTTGAAAGAGCACCCTACTTAAGCCCATGCCTCTACCCTACCCCTGTTACCCAGTAACCCCAGCTAATCTTTTTTGAACACTAAGAGCAATTTATCATGACCAATCCATCTGACCTGTACATCTTTGGACTGGGAGGAAACCGGAGCACCCGGTGGAAACCCACGCAGACACGGGGAGAAAGTGCAGACTCCTCACAGAGAGTGACTCAAGCCGGGAATTGAACCTGGGACCCTGGAGCTGAGAAGCAACTGTGCTAACCACTGTGCTACCGTCCTTTTAGATTGGACACTATACTAGTCAGTAACAAAAATATGTAATTAAATTGAGTTCAGACAGAGATCTGCATGAACTGACACCACTTTGTTGACAGATTAACAGAGTAATCACTATACTTGAATCAATGTTATTCACTTTTGGAATTAAATGAATTAAGGGTCAGATTAACCATATCACCCCCAGTATCAGATAGGTCTGTTTTTTACAGAACAGGGTTAAACCCAGTGTCCAATATTAGAGGTCTCTGTGGCTGTTGGATGCCTGGTTTCACTGTACAGCTGACAAGCCCACAGCTTCAGTGAACTCGTCTACCCAGGGTCTGTTTCTAAACCCTCATCACAGCATATTACCTGCTTAGCTATTTATATATGGTCAGACAGCGAACAAATAGCTCAACCAGAAACTATGGTTCTTCTTTCTACTGATTCCAGCTCCTACAAGGAGTGACAGCATCTCCAGCCCTCAGCTCTGTTGCTGGGCTGTCATTGACATGAGCAATGGAGAGACAGAAGTTGCCTGAGGCTCAATGGGAAGTTGAAACTTGTAGCTCTAAATCAACTGTGTAAGACTTCTGAACAGATCAGTAACTTTAAATGATAAATTCTAAACCCAGTGAACAAATTAAAGAGTCATAAGGCAAAAACTTCAGATTTTATAACTTTTACTGCAAAAAACTAGAAGCAACAGTGCCTAAACACTGTTTTTATTAGGAATGTATCTCTTAAACTATAAATAGACTTTGCCCTTTTACTTTTTTTGAAATTTTAGAGTACCCAATTTATTTTTTCCAATTAAGGGGCAATTTAGCAATACCAGTTTACCTACCCTGCACATCTTTGGGTTGTGGGGGTGAAACCCACGCAAACACGGGGAGAATGTGCAAACTCCATACGGACAGTGACCCAGAGCCGGGATCAAACCTGGGACCTCGGCGCCGTCAGGCAGCAGCACTAACCACTGTGCCACCATGCTGCCACTTTGCCCCTTTACTTTAATGGGGTAATGCCCGCATTGGACTGGAGTGAGCACAGTAAGAAGTCTTACAGCACCAGGTTAAAGTCCAACAGGTTTGTTTCGAATCACTAGCTTTCGGACAGCTCCTTCCTCAGGTGAATGAAGAGGTGGGTTCCAGAAACATACATAGACAAAGTCAATGATACAAGACGATACTTTTGAATGCGAGTCTTTGCAGGTAATTAAGTATTTACAGGTCCAGACGGAGTGATTGGATAGAGAGGGATAATCACAGGTTAAAGAGGTGCGAATTGTCTCAATCCAGGACAGTTGGTAGAATTTTGCAAGCCCAGGCCAGATGGTGGGGGGGGGGGGGGGGGGGGGGGGGGGGGGGGTGAATGTAATGTGACATGAATCCAAGGTCCCGGTCAAGGCCGTACTCGTGTGTGGAACTTGGCTAAAAGTTCCTGCTTGGCGATTCTGCATATACGCGCGTCCTGAAGGCTGCCTTGGAGAGGCTACTCCCACTTAATAATAATAATAATCTGCATTTTTGTCACATGTAGGCTTACATTAACACCACAATGAGGCAGCACGGTGGTACAGTGGTTAGCACTGCCGCCTCATGGCGCCGAGGTACCAGGTTCGATCCCGGATCTGGGTCACTGTCCGTGCGGAGTTTGCAGTCTCCCCGGTTTGAGTGGGTTCGCCCCCTCAACCCAAAGATGTGCAGCCTAGGTGGATTGGCCACGCTAAATTGCCCCTGAATTGGAAAAAATGAATTGGGTACTTTAAATTTAAAAAAACCACACAGCAATGAAGTTACTGTGAAACTCCCCATGTCGCCACATTCTGGCGCCTGTTAGGGTACACTGAAGGAGAATTTAGAATGTTCAATTCACCTAACAGCACGTCTTTCAGGCATTTTAGAACGAGAGGTAATAGTCTTAGGATAAGATGGGCAGCATGGTAGCACAGTGGTTAGCACAGTTGCTTCACAGCTCCAGGGTCCCAGGTTCGATTCCGGCTTGGGTCACTGGCTGTGTGGAGTCTGTATGTTCTCCCTGTGTCTTCGTAGGCTTTGTACGGGTGGCCTAGTTTCCTCCCACAGTCCAAAGATGTGCAGGTTACGTGGATTGGGCATGTAAAAGGTAGATTGGCCATGATAAATTGCCCTTAGTGTCCAAAAAGGTTAGGTGGGTTTACTGGGTTACAGGGATGGGGTGGAGGCATGGGCTAGGGTGGGGTGCTCTTTCCAGGGGCTGGTGCAGACTCGATGGGCTGAATGCCCTCCTTCTGCACTGTAAATTCTATGATTCCACCGGGTGCTTCAGTTTCCTCCCACAAGCCCCGAAGGACATGCTGTTAGATAATTTGGACTTTCTGAATTCTCCGTGTGCCCAACAGGCGCCAAAATGTGGCGAGTTGGGCTTTTCAGAGTAACTTCATTGCAGTGTTAATGTAAGCCTACTTGTGACAATAAATATTATTTTTAAAAAGTGGTAGCAAATTCCAAAGAGTTGAGGAGAAGCTTCTTCTCCCAAAGGGCTGTGAATCTGTGCAATTCACTACCCCAGAGTGCGGTGGAGCTGGGACAGTAATTTTAGGGAGGAGTTCGACAGATTTTTAATCGGGGTTGAAGGGTTATACTCGATGGGCCAAATGGCCTCATTCTGCTCCTATATCTTATGAATTTATGAAAGGGGGAGACATTGATTTCCTCCCAGATGTTGCCCAGAGGAGAATGTTTTAGTCTGAAACTTATTGTCCAACCTCCACATTGTGACATCGCAAAGGAACTCGGCCTCTAAATCAACCAATAGGAATGAGTCCGCTCTGGGGTGACGTCACTTGCCAGCGCGCAGACGCGGGAGCCCCGCCCCATCCATTGTTCCCCATCCCCCACATATCCTCGAGACAAGGTTCCCAGGCAAACGGCTGACAGTTCCGACCGTCGATGGTTTCCACAGCCCCTCACCCGGGTCTGCGCATTTCTAAGGGAAGGGGAAACTGCGCATGTGTAGGGGAGCTCACTTCTGCTGACCTTCCTGCTGAGGTGTTGACCAATAGGAAGATTGGAGGACCGGAAGGATTCTGCTCCTCCACCAATCACAGCTCCCCCATTGTCTCAATGCGGAAGCTGGACATGGTGTTTTCTGCCGAGCAAAGCTGTTGTTCCCCCAAAGCTGAATGAGCTTGAGCTGCACACAGACTCTTGTCTCCAACATCTGTGAGGATAACACTTTCTTTTCTCCCTCTTTCCATTTCTTGTCTCATTCTGACCTTCAACTGGTGACTTGCAGCAACTAAAGGGAAAGGAAGTGAATCCAGGGAGGGTGCAGACTCTGCAAAGCTTGGCCCAGGTCTCTCTCTCTCTCTTAAAGACATTGACATCCTTTGCTCCCTCAGCTTGACACATTTATTTGTCTGGCTAAAATGATGATCTCTTTCCTAATGTTCACATTTAAAGGGCTAGTTTCCCCAGGAGATGGCTGACATGAAAGGGAACAGTAAACAGGACAAATCAAACCCAACCAATTACTTCCCTGTCGGAATACACTCCACCATCAGCAAAGTGATGAAAGGAGTCATTAACAGCGCTATCAAGTGGTACTTACTCAGCAAAACCTGCTCACAGACGCTCAGTTTGGGTTCCGCAGGGTCACTCAGCTCCTGACCTCATTACAGCCTTGGTTCAAACATGGTCAAAAGAGGTGAGAGTGACTGCCCTTGGTATCAAGGCAGTATGAAATGAAAATCGCTTGTCACAAGTAGGCTTCAATGAAGTTACTGTGAAAAGCCCCTAGTCGCCACATTCCAGCGCCTGTTCGGGGAGGCTGGTATGGGAATTGAATCGTGCTGCTGGCCTGCTTGGTCTGCTTTAAAAGCCAGCGATTTAGCCCAGTGTGCTGAACCAGCATTTGACCGAGTATGGCATCAAGGAGCCCCAGCTAAACTGGAGTCAATGATAATCGGGGAAAATTCTCCGCTGTTTGGAGTCATACCTGGCACAAGGGAAGATGGTTGTGGTGGTTGGAGGTCAATCATCTCAGCTCCAGGAGTTCCTCAGGGCGCACTCCTTGGCCCAGCCATCTTTCGCTGCTTCATCAATGACCTCCCTTTCATGATAAGGTGAGAAGTGGGGATGTTTGTGGATGACTGCACAATGTTTACCACCATTCGTGACTCCTCAGATAATGAAGCAGTCCATGTCCAAATGCAGCATGACCTGGACAGTATCCTGATGTGGGCTGATAAGTGGAAGTTACATTTATGCTACACGAGTGTCAGGCAATGACCATCTCCTACAAAGGAGGATCTAATCACCGCCCCTTGACATTCAGTGGCATTAGTATCGCTGAATCCTCCACAACCAACATCCTGAGGGTTATCATTGATCAGAAACTGAACTGGACTAGCCATATTAATGTGTTGGCCACCAGGGCAGGCCAAAGACTACAGCGAGTAATGCACCTCCTGACCCCCAAAGCCTGTCCACTATATACAAGGCACAAGTCAGGCGTGTAATAGGATAATCACCACTTGCCTGGTTGAGTGTAACTCCAATAACACTCAAGATGCTGCTCTACACCATCCAGAACAAAGCAGCCTGCTTGACTGCTCCCCATTCCACGAATATTCAAACACGCCACCACCGACGAACAGTGACAGCCGTGTATACCATCTACAATGTGCACTGCAGTAACTCACCAAGGTTCCTCAGACAGCACCTTCCAAACCCACAACCACTACTATCTAGAAGGCCAAGAGCAGCAGATACCTGGGAACCTCAGTACCTACAATTCAAGGACTGCAGCGGTTCAAGAAGGCAACTCATCACCACCTTCTGAAGGGCAACTAGGGATGGGCAATAAATGCTGGCCTCATCACAGATATATATCTAGTGTTATATGGAATGTATTAGATATATTATTGATGGTACAGTAATAAAATACATGTATTATTATTTCTAGTTCTGTAATATAGTACTGTAGCTACATTATCTATTTCCAGTCATACAGTTATTGCAGCACTGACGAAATCCTTTTGGAAACTCAAGTCAGTGCTGACTCTCTGCACAGCAATCCAGTCAGTCCCATTCCCCCTCGATATCCCTGTTCATCTGAAAGCTTATTTTCTTCCTATTCTATTTTGAACTATTGATCATCTCAACTTCCACAACACTTGTGGGCAGTGATTTTCCGGTCATGACCACTCCATGATTAAATAAAATTCTTCCTCAGAATCTCCCCATCTCTAATCCGTAAATATACTTAGATGGAGAGTCTCTACTCTTGTACAGGTTGTAATGAGTTTAGATTTGTTGATCAGCATCAATCAGCACCTTCATAAGAATTGGGAGGGGAAGGAAGTGAATCCAGTCTGTATATTACACACATTTATCGTCCAGTAACAGAGACATATATCTGTCTGGCAGCCTCGGTGTCCAGGACAGAAAGCTTGGATCTGTCAATCAGCCTGATTCAGTGCCTTCAGGAGAATTGGGAGGGTGAATATTAGATACAGCAGAGTGAGAATGGAGAGAGAGTGTGTGGAATGGAGATTTAGAGCATTTGAGGGAAAGAGAGAAGAAAAAATGTTCGATAGAAACTAGAATTGTCTGTTCTGAGTTTCTGACCTGTACTGACAATGATGATTTTTGTAAAATATTTTTGCAGGAAGTTCGAACGCGAAGAGTTTGAGGCCGATATCTCAAACTAAATATCACGTCAAGAACTGACTGAGTCACTCAATTCTTGGGAACCGAATATCATCGACCTTGGAATCTAGAAGGCAAAACGTTTGTCTATTCTGTCTGATCAAGAGATTTTAAACATCAGTGTGTCTGGAAAAGCACTGAGACACACACACACACACCCGTGTGAGACTGTTACAGAGCACTGACTGTGGAAAGAGCTTCAACCAGTGATACAGCCTGAAAAAATACTACACCATTCACATCAGGAAGAGACTGTATACGTGTTCTGTGCGTGGACGAGGCTTTAACTGATCGTCCAACGTGGTGAGACGCAAGATCACCTGGACCATGGAGAAACCATGGAAATGTGAGGATTATGGGAAGGGATTCACAGCTCCATTCGGGCCGGAAAGGCATCAACACAGTCACACTGGAGAGAAGCCATTCACCTGCTCTGACTGTGGGAAGGAATTCACTCGGTTATCCAACCTGCAGAGACACCAGACAGTCCACACCGGGGAGAGGCCGTTCACCTGCACTGTGTGTGGGAAGGGATTTACTCAGTTATCCACCTTGAAGGTGCACCAGCGAGTTCACACTGGGGAGAGGCCGTTCACCTGCTCTGACTGTGGGAAGGGATTCACTCAGTTACCCAACCTGCAGAGACACCAGACAGTCCACACTGGGGAGAGGCCATTCATCTGCAGTGTGTGTGATGAGGGATTCACTCAGTTATCCACCCTGCAGAGACACCAGAGCGCTCACACCGGGGAGAGGCCGTTCACCTGCTCTGTGTGTGATAAGGGATTTGCTCAGTTATCCAACCTGCAGACACACCGGCGAGTTCACACTGGGGAGAGGCCATTCATCTGCTCGGTGTGTGATAAGAGATTTGCTCAGTTATCCAGCCTGCTGAGCCACAATGTCATTCACACCAATGAGAGACCCTTTAAATGCTCTGACTGTGGGAGTGGGTTTAAAAGCTGTCCGGTACTGATGATCCACCAGCGCCTTCACACTGAGGAGAGACCGTTCAGCTGCTCTCACTGCGCAAAGAGGTTTAGAACGTCATCCAACCTGATGAAACACGTGCGAGGTCACACCTACCAATGAAGCAGAATACCTGGAGGCCTTGTTCATTGTGGCCGGGGACTTTAACCAGGCCAACCTCAAGAGTGTACTGCCAAAATTCCACCAACACATCTCCTGTCCCAACAGGGGCCCCAACATCCTTGACCACTGCTACACAAACATCAAGGGCACCTCTCGATCCATCCCCCAACCGCACTTCGAAAAATCGGACCACAAGACGGTGCTCCTTCTCCCGGCATACAAGCAGAAACTTAAGCAGGAGAATCCGGTTAAGAAAGTCATGCAGTGCTGGTCCGAGGAAATGGAAGAGCTCCTACGTGACTACTTCAAGTCAGTGGACTGGTCCATATTCAAGAACTCAGCAGTCAACCTAAACGGGTATGCCAGCACCATCACAAACTTCATCAGTAAGTGTGTAGAAGATTGTGTGTCAAAGAAGGTAGTACGTATATTGCCCAACCAGAAACCATGGTTTAATCGGGAGATTCACTTCGTACTGAAGGCATTTAAGGCAGGCGACCCTGACCTATACAAGAAATCTAGGTACGACCTCCACAAAGACAACAGGGCGTCAAGAAACAATACCAGACTAAGCTAGAATCACAGACTAATGACATGGACTCGCGTCGGTTGTGACAAGGCTTAAACAACATAATGAGCTGTAAAGCCAAGTAGAATCTTCGGCAACAGGGCACCCCTCCCCGACAAATTCAATGCATTCTATGTTCACTTCAACAGGAAACCAACAAACCTTTGTCAACTGCTCCAGCAACCTTGGACACACCCACACTCACCATCACAGCCTGCAAAGTCAGATCGGCCTTCTTGAAAGTGAACCCTCGGTAAGCGGTGGGTCCTGACGGGATCCCTGGTCATGAACCCAGATACTGTGCAGACTGGCGGATGTGTTTCCGGACATCCTCAACCTCTCCCTACTCCGTTCCGAGATTCCCACCTGCTTCAAGAAGACCACCATCCATACCGGTGCCAAAGGAGAACCAGGCAACGACTACCATCCGGTGGCCTTGACATCGATCATTATGATGTGCTTCGAGAGGTTGGCCATGAGACACATCAACTCCAGACTCCCAGAGTGCCTTGATCCACTGCAATTCGCATACCACCGCAACCAGTCCACCGCAGACGCCACTGCCATCTCCCTGGCCCTACACTCATTCCTGGCGCATCTCGACAACAAGGACTTCTATGTCAGACTTCTAGTCATTAACTACTGCTCTGCCGTCAACTCCATAATCCCAGCCAAGCTCATATCAAAACTCCAAAACCTAGATCTTGGCTCCTCCCCCTGCAACTGGATCATCAACTTCCTGAAATGAAATGAAAATGAAAATCGCTTATTGTCACAAGTAGGCTTCAAATGAAGTTACTGTGAAAAGCCCCTAGTCGCCACATTCCGGCACCTGTTCGGGGAGGCTGGTACGGGAATGGAACAGTGCTGCTGGCCTGCCTTTGTCTGCTTTAAAAGCCAGCTATTTAGCCCAGTGTGCTAAACCAGCCCCTGACAGGAATCAGTAAGGATAAACAACAATGCCTCCTCCTTTGCGATAGTCGTCAATAGTAGGGCTCCACAAGGCTGCGTACTTAGCTCCCTACTATACTCGCTGTACACACACCACTGTGTGGCAAAATTTGACTCCACCTCCATGTTTGTCGATGACACGGCTGCAGTGGGTCGGATCTCAAACAACAATGAGTCAGAGTATAGGAGGGAGATAGAGAACCTAGTGGCATGGTGTAACAACAACAATCTCCCCATCAATGGCAGCAAAACTAAGGAGCTAGTCATTTACTTCAGGAAGCAAAATATCGTACACACCCCTGTCTGCATCAATGGTGCCGAGGGGGAGATGGTTGCCATCTTCAAATTGCTAGATGTGCAAATCACCAACAATCTGTCCTGGTCCACCAACGTCAACACTACGACCAAGAAAGCACAACAGCGCCTATACGTCCTCAGGAAATTCAGCATGTCTACATTGACTCTTACCAATTATTACAGATGCACCATAAAAAGTATCCTATCTGGCTGCAGCACAGCTTGGTATGGCAACTGCTCGGCCCAAGACCGTAAGAAACTACAGAGAGTCGTGAATACAACCCAGTCCATCACACAAACCTGCCTCCCATCCATTGACTCTGTCATGACTGATATGTTCCCAGTGCCCCGTTCTATCCCTGCAGCCCTGCAATTTAGTTCCCTCAAATGCCGATCCAATTTCCGTTTGAAATCCTCCATTGTCTTCATTTCCACACAACACCTGCCCCTCACAGGCAGTGAGTTCCAGGTCATTACCATTCGCCGCATCAAAATATTCCCCGCCCCTCCAACTCGATTTTCAAATTTGCTGATGACACCACCATAGTGGGTCGGATCTCAAACAATGACGAGACAGAGTACAGGAATGGTACAGAGAATCTGGTGAACTGGTGCGACGACAATAATCTCTCCCTCAATGTGAACAAAACAAAGGAGATTGTCATCGACTTCAGGAAGCGTAGTGGAGAACATGCCCCTGTCTACATCAATGGGAATGAAGTAGAAAGGGTCGAGAGCTTCAAGTTTTTAGGTGTCCAGAAAACCAACAACCTGTCCTGGTCCCCCCCCATGCTGACACTACAGTTAAGAAAGCCCACCAACAACTCTACTTTCTCAGAAGACTAAGGAAATTTGGCATGTCACCTACGACTCTCACCAACCTCTACAGATGCACCATAGAAAGCATTCTTTCTGGTTGTATCACTGCTTGGTAATGAACCTGCTCTGCCCAAGACCGCAGGAAACTACAAAAGGTCATGAATGCAGCCCAATCCGTCACGCAAACCAGCCTCCCATCCATTGACTCTGTCTACTATTCTCACTGCCTCGGAAAGGCAGCCAGCATAATTAGGAACCCCACTCACTCCAGACATACTCTCTTCCACCTTCTTCCGTTAGGAAAAAGATACAAAAGTTTGAGGTCACGTACCAACCAACTCAGGAACAGCTTTTTGCCGACTGCCATCAGTCTTTTGAATGGACCTTCCTCGTATTAAGTTGATCTTTTCTCTACACCCTAGCTATAGCTGTAACATTACATTCTGCAGTCTCTCCTTCCTTTCCTATGTACGGTATGCATTGTCTGTATAGCATGCAAGAAACAATACTTTTTACTGTATACCAATACATGTGACAATAATAAATCAAATCAAATAAACCTGTCATATTCTTGTCCACCTCTCTCAAATGTCCCCTCAACCTCCTTTGCTCCAAGGTGAACAATCCCAGCCTGACATGAACAAACAAACAGAATAGGTTAATACCTGGGATCGGACGGGAATGTTTAATTTCTGTATGAAAGATACTGGGAATATTGTCCTTGACAATAAATGATTGGAATATTTACCTTGGGTGTGGGTGAATGAAATATATCAATCTTGTATCCTCCGACATTCTAGTGAAAGTCTGGAATGTGTAGACGGGATGAATAAGTTGATCACTTTCTCTTGGAAATATTGACATGCTTTTTTAAAAAAAATAGAGGACCCAATTATTTTTTTCCAATAAAGGGGTAATTTAGCATGGCCAATCCACCTGCCCAGCACATCTTTTGGGTTGTGGGGGTGAGACCGACGCAGACACGGGGAGAATGTGCAAACTCCTCACAGACAGTGACCTGGGGTCGGGATCGAACCCGGGTCCTTGGCGTCTTAAGGTAGCAATGCTGACCACCGTGCCACCCAGATATATTTACACCCTGGCCCATGAACTTAATTTTAAAGAAATCTACATTTGAAAGCCCAGATACTACAAGAAATATCAGCACCATAACAGGACAGATAAGAAAGACACACTCTCTTTGATCTTTTCATCAGAGCATCTGAGAGTTAAAAATATGTGACATGGTTTTGGGGTACCGGTGAGGATAACCCCCTCATTCCAGAAACCAAGGGAGTCAACCTTCTCTGAACTGCTTACAATGCATTAATCTAATTTCTGAAATAAGGAGACACAAACTGTACACAGTGCTCTAACCAAAGCCCTGTACAACTGTAGCAAATCATAGCTACATTTGTATTCCAGTCCCTTTGCAACAAATGACAATATTCAATTTGCCTTCCTAATCACTTGCTGTACCTGCAAACTAATTTATTGTGGTTCCTGTACCAGGACACCCAGATCCCTCAGTACCTCATGCTTCAGCAATCTCTCCCCATTTAAATAAAGTTCTGTTTTATTTAACCCTTTCTGCCAAAGTGGACACATTCACATTTTCCCACGTTATGCTCCGTCTGTCAATTTGTTCCCACTCACTTAACCTATTTGTTGTCTTTTGCAGATTCCTTAAGGTCACTTCACAAATTACTTTCCTACCAAACTTTGTGCCATCATCAAATTTAGCTGCCATACATACAATCCCATCACCCAACTCATTCATATAGATTGTAAAATCGTTGAGGGCCCAGCACTGATCCTTGTGACATTCCACTTGTTGCATCTTACCAATCCAAACGTAATCCATTTATACCTACTCTCTGCTTCCTGTTAGCTAACCAACCTTCTAACCATGCTGATATGTTGCCCCCCCCCCCCCGCCCCCCCATCCTGAGCTCTTAATATGTGTAATAACCTTTGATGTGACATCCTGGGGAATATCTTCTGGAAACCTAGATAAACAGGTTCCCCTTTATTGACGTCCCTTGTTACTTCCTGAAAAATACTCTATAAATTAGTCAATCCCGATTGACTCTCTGAACCACATTTTCAAACATTGTGTCAAAAGAAAAATAAAATCTCCTCTCGCCCTCTGGCTCCTTTGCAATTAGCTTAAGAGAGACTCACTTTCAGTTAAAGAGCCTGTCAACCTCTTTCACCCACTTTCCCCAAAGTGAATGAAGTTAAGCAGAAAAATACCACCAAAAATCAAATATTTTCAATGAACCAAGTTTATTAATGAAATAGAACATGGTTGTAAATAATATCGGAACATTACTTGCGGATCAAAGACAACCAGAGTAAAGAGTAACCATGAAAGGATGTTCACAATATTCAGGACCCAAATGTTTCTCTTTGGTTCCTCTGTAGCCTGTTCCTGTGACTCCCCACTTTGGACACACGCACTGAACCCTGGGTTCAAGACACCATCAGCCCTGATCATCCCCATCCCTTGATTTCCCAGTCAGTCCTCTATTAGTGTGACACCCATGGCAGATTCCCAACTGGGGCACAGACCCTGTTCTTCTCAGCTAAATTCAGCCCTCAGCTCAGTTGCCTGGCTGTCATTGACACGATCAATAACGAGACAGAAAGGTGCCCGAGGCTCAAATGGGAGACAAAACTTGTGGATTAGAATCTCTGTAAAGATCAGTAACTTCAAAACAAAAATCAAATCCCCAGTCAACAAATTAAAGGACCACATGACAGGACATAAGGTTTTATAACTTTACTGCAACAAACAAACTAGAAGCAACATTAACTAAATATTATTTTTGTAGGAAACCTACACCTTAAAAGTATCAGTCCAAAGTGATTCCTGAGGGTTCCGTTCTTTTCTTTTCCGAATCTGGCAGCCTTTAACTCCAGAACAGTCTTTCACAGTGAAAGATTGGCGAGCTACCAGAAAACTGAGACTAACCATAAATAGGTCATTATTTGGTTGGCAAGATGTAACGAGTGGTGTGTCACAGGGATCAGTGCTGGGGAGTCAATCTTTTACAATTTTCATCAATGACTTGGATGATGGGTCTGAAGGTAATGATTGTTGAGTTTGCTGATGATGCAGGCAAAAAGGAAAAGGAGGTGGTGTTGCACTGATAATAAGGGATGGCATTAGTACATTAATAAGGGAGGATCTCAGATCAGGAATACAAAATGTGGAATCTGTTTGGGTGGAGCCAAGGAACAGCATGGGACGGGTTTGGTGCCAGAGGCACAGTGCTGCCACTCACCCCGAGGAGGTTGTACAGTTTTTTACAGCACTGTTGGCCTGTCTGGACGGTGTTGCTCACGGAGGTTACTGCCTCTGCCACCTGCACCCAGGCACGATGAATGGTGGCAGCTGGCAGCCTCCTTCCCGGGCCGCGGTACTGGGTTGCCCGCCTCTCCTCCATGGCATCCAGCAGGGTCTCAAGCTCGGTGTCGTAAAGCGGAGTGCCACTCTCCTCTCTGCCATCTTGTTGGCTGGGATGGTGGTGGTGAATGAAGTGTGTTTGTGCAGCTGCAGCTTGTCAGCCTCCTGCGTGTCAATCATGAATCCGGCAAATCCAGCACCATTTCTCATTGGAATGGACTGTGTTCCCTGTGGTGCCAATCTCTTTCAGTTCCTCCTGCACACTAGTCCCTTGTTCTCTCGTGTTTTTAGGACAATTTCCGTATCTTCCTCTGTGAAGACAGGCACACATTGTTTAGTTTCTCTGTCATTTCCTTATTCCCCATTATAAACTCTCCTGTCTCTGTCTGGAATGGACCCACATTGGTCTTTGCTAATCTTTTCCTTTTCACATTCCTATAGGAGCTTTTCCTGTCGGTTTTTACGTTTCTCGCCAGTTTGCTCTCATATTCTATTTTCTCTTCATCAGTTCCTTGGTCCTCCTTTGCTGAATTCTAAAACAAGTTCCCAATCCTCAGGCTTACTACTATTTTGGCCACTTTATGAGCCTCTTCCTTTGATCTAATGGAATCTTTAACTTTTCTTGTTCGCCACAGGTTGCATCACTTTTCCTGTCTCAGAATCCCTGAGAGAGAGAAAGAGAAGAGAGAACGAAATGCAGTCCTGTATGTAATTGAAGCAGAAACAATAACAGCAGAATCCATCACTGATCAATTGTGAACTTGTTGGTGTCTCAGCAGGGACGAGGAAACACAGAATCCCTTCCCACACAGAGAGGTGAACGGCTTCTCCCCAGTGTGAACTCGCTGATGTTTCCTCAGATTGGCTAACTGAGTGAATCCCTTCCCACACTGAGAGCAGGTGAATGGCCTCTCCCCAGTGTGAACTCGCTGGTGTCTCTGCAGGCTGCTTGAGTCAGTGAATCCCTTCCCACAATGAGAACAAGTGAATGGCCTCTCCCCAGTGTGAATTCGCTGGTGTGACTTCAGGCTGAATAACGTAGTGAATCCCTTCTCACACTGAGAGCAAGTGAATGGCCTTTCCCCAGTGTGAATTCGCTGGTGCGACTTCAGGCTGAATAACGTAGTGAATCCCTTCTCACACTGAGAGCAGGTGAACGGCCTCTCCCCAGTGTGAACTCGCTGGTGTTTCCTAAGATTGGATAATTCAGTGAATCCCTTCCCACACTGAGAGCAGATGAACGGCCTCTCCCCAGTGTGAACTCGCTGGTGTTTCTGCAGGTGGGATAATTGACTGAATCCCTTCCCACATTGAGAGCAGGTGAATGGCCTCTCCCCAGTGTGAACTCGCTGGTGTATCCTCAGATTGGATAACCGAGTGAATCCTTTCCCACACTGAGAGCAGGCGAATGGCCTCTCCCCAGTGTGAATTCGCTGGTGTGATTTCAGGCTGAATAACGCAGTGAATCCCTTCCCACACTGGGAGCAGGTGAACGGCCTCTCCCCAGTGTGAATTCGTTGGTGTGACTTCAGGTGGGATAATTGACTGAACCCCTTCCCACACGGAGAGCAGATGAATGGTCTTTCCCCAGTGTGACTGCGTCGGTGAATTTCCAGCACAGATGGGACTCTGTATCCCTTCCCACAGTCCCCACATTTCCACGGTTTCTCCATGTTTTGGGTCTCCTCGTGTCTCTCCAGGTTGGACAATCAGTTGAAGCCTTGTCCACACACAGAACACGTGTACGGTCTCGCCCCGCTGTGAATGGTGCAATGGTTTTTCAGGTTATGTAACTGATTAAAGCTCTTTCCACAGTCAGTGCTCTGGAACACTCTGTGTGTGTCTCGGTGCTTTTCCAGTCACACTGATGGTTAAACTTTGTTGAAGTCAACAGGTCTGGCAAACACTTCTCCTTCTAGATTTAATGGCCGATGAACCGAGTGACTCTGTCAGATCCAGACGTGATGTTTGAGATTTCTGTCTGTAAATCCTATCCTTTTAACATCCTGTAAAAGGAGTTTACAAAATACATCACAGTCAGTCCAGGATAGAAATTTAGAACAGATTATTTTAATTTCTATGAAACAGTCTTTCCTCGCTTGTTCCCAAAAAGCTGTAAATCTCCATCCCACACACTCTCCCTCCATTCTTACTCTGCTGTGTTGAATATTCACCCTCCCAATTCTCCTGAAGGTGCTGATTCAGGCTGATTGACAGATCCCTGCTCACTGCTTCCTGTCCAGGACACAGAGACCATAACAAATAGGAGCTGCAGTCGGCCATTCAGCCCATCAAGCCTACACGACCATTCAATGGGATCATTGGCCGATCTACCTCAGCACCATTTTTCCACACTATCCCCCATATCCCTCGATATCTTCAATATCGAGAAACCTATCACTCTCGGTCTAAAAATACTTGATGACTGAGGCTCCACAGTCCTCTGGGGTAGAGAATCCCAAAGCTTCACCACATTGTCTTTAAATTCATTGTTGGGGGCTGCACGGCGGCACAGTGGTTAGCACTGCTGCCCCTCAGTGCCGAGGACCTGGGTTCGATCCTGGCCCCGTGTCACTGTCCATGTGGAGTCTGCACATTCTCCCTGTGTCTGCGTGGATCTCAGCCCCACAATGTAAAACGATGTGCAGGGTCGGTGAATTGGCCACGCTAAATTGCCCCTTAATTGGAAAAAAAAGAATTGGGTACTCTAAATTTATTCTTTTTGAAGGACAACTAAGTTTTGCGGCCAGCAGTGTAATTAAAGCATCGTAAAAAGCGTGGGTTAATGGAATGTGAAATTAAATGAAAATCGCTTATTGTCACGAGTAGGCTTCAAATGAAGTTACTGTGAAAACCCCTAGTCGCCACATTCCGGCGCCTGTTCGGGGAGGCTGGTACGGGAATTGAACCGTGCTGCTGGCCTGCTTTAAAAGCCAGCGATTTAGCCCAGTGTGCTAAACCAGCCCAGAATGCACTGTCTGACAGGCTAGTGGAAGCAGATTCAACACAGGGAGATGGATAATTAGAAAGGGACTAGTTTTCAGGGTTCATGGGGAAAGGGCATGATAGTGGGACGAATTGAGTACTTCTTTCAAAGAGCCAGCACAGGCATGATGGGCCGAATGGCCTCCTGTGCAGTGAGATTCTGTGGTCAAAGATAAATAAATGTGTGTCTGCAATATGTACAGTGATGTCAATAACGCCTGGAATTCTGTTTTCCCAGTTTCAGAGTTGTCTCCCTTTTCTTCCAATTTGATTTTAGACAAGGAGAACAGAAGCAAATGGCTTTCAGTACATTGAGCAGCCCCGACGTCTATTCTCAGCCAGCGTCACACAGAGGGACAAGGGGTGGATTCTCAGACTAGCGAGTCAAGGTAGCCTCTTTAACTGGGCAGTTCCCACAATGTATTCAGTGACCACACTGGACGCTCCTGCCGTCCCCATCAGCTGGCTCGTGCCAGGGACTCGGGATCGATTCCCAGCTTGAGTCAGTGTCTGTGCAGAGTCTGCACATTCTCACAGTGACTGCATGAGTTTCTTCCAGGTGCTCCAGTTTCCTCCCACAAGTCCCGAAAGACGTGCTTGTTATGTGAATTCGACATTCTGAATTCTCCCTCACTGTACCCGAACAGGTGCTGTAGTGTGGCGATTACGGTAATTTTATTGTAGTGATAATGGAAGCCTACTTGTGACACTAATAAAGATTTTTATTATTAGGTGGGATGAAGTATTGAATCTCTTCCCAGTCAGAGCAGGCAAACGGCCTCTCGTCAGTATGAACTCGCTGGTGTGTCCACAGGCTGGATGGAACACTGAATCCTTTCCCACACAGAGCAGCAGAATGGTCACACCCTGGTGTGAATGTGTCAATGCGTTTCCACTGTAGATGGACAACTAAATCTTGCTGGTGTCTCCGCAGTGTGGATGACCTTCTAAACTTCTTTGTGCAGTGAGACGGTCTCTCCCCAGTGTGAACGCATTGATGCATTTCCATCGTTTCTCCATGGTGCGGGTGTGTCCTGCTGTGAGGCAGCAATGCTATCCATTGTGCCACCGTGCTGCCCCCTGAAGTTTGTATCTTTAAAAAAATATTTTTATTCAAGTTTTCAAAATTTTACCATTTGTACAACAAAAAAACAGACCCAAACCCCAACGCCTTTCACCCAAACCTCCAAACTGCCCACCTGCTCTTTGACGGTCACCAGATCCCCAAAATATAACACAAACAAAACCCATCTCTGGTGAACCCCTCAACTGCCCCTCTCAGAGCAAATTTCACCTTCTCTGACTACAAGAACTCCATTAGATCCCCCAGCCATGCCGAGGCCCGGGGGGAGGTGGGGGGGGGGGGGGGCGGTGAGGAAGCTGGTCTCCACCTCAACAGGTCCTGTCTGCAGGCAATCAACAAGGCGAAGGCTGAAACATCTGCCCACTCACCCATCTGCAGCTCCGGCAGGTCTGACACCCGAATATGGCCTCCAGGAGACCCGGCTCCAAGTCCACGTGCAGAACCTTAGACATGGTGCTGAAAATTGACACCCAAAATTTGTCCAACTTTGGGCAGGACCAGAACATGTGGACTGGATTGGCTGAACCCCTCCCACACCGCTCACAGCTATCCCCCCACCCCCTTGTACAACCGGCCCATCCTCACCTTCATTACACCCTGTGCACAACTTTCAACTGAATCAACCCCAGCCTCACACACGACATTGAGGTGTTAACCTTCCGCAGCACCTCACACCATAGTCCTCCCTCCAACACCATCCCAAACTCTTCCTCCCACTTGGCCTCAATCCTTTCCATAGACACCCCGTCCTCCTCCATAATCCTACCATAGATCGCCAAAACAACCCACCCCCCACTGACAACAACGAGGGTACGGTGCCAAATTCCGCACTTGCACGGGCCTGCCATCGACAAGGGGGAAAAGAGATGGAAAGGGGGATAAAAGAAAGTGTTTTACTCAGAGATTGGACAGAGGAGGAAGTTTCAGTCTGTGCGAACGTCAATCTTCATTCAGAGACAGAGGAGCAGCAGCTTCCTGGGGAATCTCTCGGCAGCCATCACCACAAATTCCGCACTCTGATTGGCAGGAAGACCCGTGCCCTTCCGATCTTCCTCGGATTCCCATTGGTCTCTGATGGCGCCAGGATGGGGCGGGAACAAGCCCACGTGGAGCAGGAGGGCCTCCTCCCTCCGGGTCGAGGAGCTGCTGTCCAATCCGCAGCATCGTGTTTCTGTGACCAGTGATATTGCCCCAATAGGAGGCTGAGCTGGGTACGTCCCTCTGAGTCATCCTGACGTCACAATAGAGCTGCCTGAATCAGCTAATAGAAATCATTCTGCTCCACAATGACGTTTCCGGATTCCAGTGCGCAGACCGGCGCGGCTGCTCTTGTTCCCACAACACCTCCTCAGGACAAGGTTTCCAGGCAACCGGCTGCGGCCACAGGGAGAAGCCGCTTGGTGATCTCCGCCACTGCGCATGTTCAAGGTAGAGAAGAAGCTGCGCATGTTCAAGGTAGAGGAGAAGCTGCGCATGTTCAAGGTGGAGGAAAATCTGCGCATGTTCAAGGTAGAGGAAAAACTGCCCATGTTCAAGGTAGAGGAAAAGCTGCGCATATACGGAAGTGCCCTTCCCTGACCTTTCTCCTCAGGTATTGACCAATGGGACCTGTGGGAGGACCGGAAGGACTCTGGTCCTCCAGTCAATCAGAGCGCGGGCTTTGTGTGAATAAAGATTGAGCTTCACACAGATTGAAACGTCCTCCTGACTCCAACATCTGTAAGTAAAACACTTTCTTTTCTCCCCTTTCCATTTCTTTTCTCATTCTGACTTTCAGTTGGTCACTTCCAGCAACTGAAGCGAAAGGAAGTGAATCCAGGGAGGGTGCAGACTCTGGAAAGGTTGGCCCAAGTCTCTCTCTCTTAGAATCACAGACTACAGCACAGATAAGGCCCTTCGGCCAATCAAGTCATCACCGATGCATGAAAAACACCTGACTTGCCTACCAAATGCCATTTGTCAGAGCGTGGCCCAAAGCCTTGAATGTTATGACATGCCAGGTCATTCAGGTACTTTTTAGAAGGATGTGAGGCCTCTTACACCCTCCCAGGCAGTGCATTCGAGACCATGATGTGGAGATGCCAGCGTTGGACTGGGGAAGCACAGTAAGAAGTCTTGCAACACCAGGTTAAAGTCCAACAGGTGTTTCGAATCACTAGCTTTTGGAGCACAGCTCCTTCATCAGCTGAGTGAAGAGGTGGGTTCCACAACCACATATACAGACAAAGTCAATGATGCAAGACAATACTTTGAACGTAAGTATTTGCAGGCAATTAAGTCTTTACAGGTCCAGATGTAGCGACTGGAGAGAGGGATAATCGCAGGTTAAAGAGGTGTGAATTGTCTCAAGCCATGTCAGTTGGTAGGATTCCACAAGCTCAGGCCAGATGGTGGGGGTGAATGTAATTAGACATGAATCCAATGTCCCGGTTGAGGCCGTATTCGTGCGTGTTGAACTTGGCTATCAGTTTCTGCTCGGCGATTCTGCGTTGGAGAAGGTTTACCGTAGATCAGAGGCTGAATGCTCTTGACTGCTGAAATGTTCCCCGACTGGAAGGGAACATTCCTCCCTGGCAGTTGTCGCACGATGTCGTTTCATCCGTTTTCGCAGCATCTACATGGTCTCACCAATGTACCACGCCTCGGGACATCCTTTCCTGCAGCGTATGAGGTAGACCATGTTGGCCGAGTCGCATGAGTCTGTACCGCGTGCCTGTTGGGTGGTGTTCCCACATGTAATGATGGTACCCATGTTGATGATCTTGCACAGGTTGCCATAGCAGGGTTGTGTGGTGTCGTGGTCGCTGTTCTCCTGAAGTACCATGACCACCCTCTGGGTAAACAGGTTTTTTCTCAATTCTCCCCTAATAATAATAATCTTTTATTGTCAGAAGTATGAAGTTACTGTGAAAAGCCCTTAGTCACCACATCCCGGCGCCTGTCCGGGTAAGCTGGTATGGGAATTGAACCCGCGCTGCTGGCTTTGTTCTGCATTACAAACCAGCTGTCTAGCCCGCTGAGCTAAACCAGCCCAAAACCTCCTACTCGTAGAATCTCATAGAACTTACAGTGCAGAAGGAGGCCGTTCGGCCCATCGAGTCTGCACCAGCCCTTGAAAAGAGCACCCTACCCAAGCCCACGCCTCCACCCTATGGCCATAACCCCACTTAACCTTTTTGGACACTAAGGGCAACTTATCACGACCAATCCACCGAACCTGCACATCTTTGGAAGGTGCGAGGAAACCTGAGCACCGGAGGAAACCCACGCACACACTGGGGGAACGTGCAGACTCCGCACAGACAGTGACCCAAGCCGGGAATCGAACCCGGGACCCTGGAGCTGTGAAGCAACTGTGCTACCCACTGTGCTACCGTGTTGCCTCATCTTGAACTTGTGTCCACTCTTCAACTAAGGTGAACAGCTGCTCTCTATCCACCCTGTCCATGCCCCTCATAATCTTGTACACCTCGATCAGGTTGTCCCTCAGTCTTCTCTGATTCACTGAAAACAACCCAAGCCTATCCAACCTCTCTTCATAACTTAACCGTTCCATCCCAGGCAACATCCTGGAGAATGGGCTCTGCACCTCCTCCAGTGCACTTCCATCCTTCCTATAATGTGGCGACCAGAATTGCACACAGTACTCCAGCTGTGGCCTCACCAAAGTTCTACACAATACCAACATGACCTCCCTGCTTTTGAAATCTATATCTCGGGTTGAATGGGCCGGTTAAACGATCTTGTGTTCTTACGCATCTGATGAATTTGAATGCGGACATTGTGTTCTTGCAGGAGACGCACATAAAGGTGGAAAATCAGACGAGGCTAAGGAAGGGGTGGGTGGGGCAGGGATTCCCGTACCAGCTTAGACATGAAGACAAGGGTGATGGCGGTGTTGGTTAATAAGTGAGTGGCTTTTGAGGTGGGGGAACATTGTGGCCGATCCAGGGGGTGGGTATGTGATGGTTAGTGGGAAGTTGGAGGGGATGCCAATGGTCCTGGTGAATGTTTATGCCTGAATTGTGAATATGTGGACTTTGAGGTGGGTGTTTAGGAGCATCCAGGACCTGGACATCCAGAGGCTGATTATGGTTTGTGTTGCCGAGGAGGGAGGCGGGGGTGGGGGGGGGGGGAGGGAGGCGGGGGGGTGGGGGGGGGGGGAGGGAGGCGGGGGGGTGGGGGAGGCGGGGGGGTGGGAGGGAGGCGGGGAGGTGGGGGGGAGGGAGGCGGGGGGGGAGGGAGGCGGGGGAGGGGGCGGAGGCGGGGGAGGGAGGTGGGGGGGGCGGGGGGGAGAGAGGCGGGGGGGGGCGCTGAATCAGCACCTTCAGGAAAATTGGAGGGGTGAATATTAGATGCAGCAGAGTGAGAATGGAGGGAGAGCGTGTGGGATGGAGATTTACAGCTTTTGGGAATGAGAGAGGAAAGAATGTCCTCTAGGAACTAGAATTGTCTGTTCTGAATTTCTATCCTGTACTGACAGTGATGATTTTTGTAATTTGTTTTTACAGGATATTAGAAGAGGAGGAATTACAGACAGAAATCGCAAAAGTCACATCTTGATCTGACTGAGTCCTTGGGACCTGAATATGATCGGCCTTTGAATCTAGAAGGAGAAATGTTTGACTAATCTGTCTGCTTGAAAAGATTTTAAACATCAATGTGACTGGAAAAGCACCGAGACACACACACCCGAGTGAGAGTGTTCCAGAGCACTGACTGTGGAAAGAGCTTTAACCAGTTACACAGCCTGAAAAAACATCACACCATTCATAGCGGGGAGAGACCGTACACGTGTTCTGTGTGTGGATGAGGCTTCAACTGATTGTCCGACCTGGAGAGACTCAAGGACACCCAAAACATGGAGAAACCGTGGAAATGTGAAGTTTGTAGGAAGAGATTCAGAGTCCGATCGAAGCTGGAGATTCATCAACGCAGTCACACAGGGGAGAGGCCATTTACCTGCTCTGTGTGTGGGAAGGGATTCACTGAATTATCCAGCCTGAAGTCACATGAAAGAGTTCACACTGTGGAGAAGCCGTTTCCCTGCTCTCAGTGTGGGAAGGGATTCAGACATTCATCCACCCTGAAGTCACATCAGCGAATTCATACTGGGGAGAGACCGTTCACCTGCTCTCAGTGTGAGAAGAGATTCACTGCGTTATCTAGCTTGAAGTCACACCAACGGGTTCACACTGGGGAGAAGCCATTCACCTGCTATCAATGTGGGAAGGGATTCACTCAGGTTTCCAACCTGAAGACACACCAGCGAGTTCACACTGGGGAGAAGCTATTCACCTGCTCTCAGTGTGGGAAGGAATTCACTGCGTTATTCAGCCTGAAGTCACATCAGCGAATTCACACTGGGGAGAAGCCATTCACCTGCTCTCAGTGTGGGAAAGGATTTACTCAGTCACCCCACCTGCAGGCACACCAGCGAGTTCACAGTGGGGAGAGACCGTTCCCCTGCCCTCAGTGTGGGAAGGAATTCAGAGATTTATCCACCCTGCGGACACACCAGCGAATTCACACAGGGGAGAGGCCGTTCACCTGCTCTCAGTGTGGGAAGAGATTCGCTCAGTTATCCAGCCTGACGATACACCAGCGGGTTCACACAGGGGAGAGGCCGTTCATCTGTTCTCAGTGTGGGAAGGGATTCAGACATTCATCCACCCTGTGGAGACATGAGCGATTTCACACTGGGGAGAAGCCGTTCACCTGCTCTCAGTGTGGTAATGGATTCACTCAGTTATCCCACTTGAAGAGTCACCAGCGAATTCACACTGGGCAGAAGCCATTCACCTGCTCTCATTGTGGGAAAGGATTCCGACATTCATCCAACCTGCAGAGACATCAGCGAGTTCACACGGGGAGAGGCCTTTCACCTGCTCTGATTAGGGGAGGCATTGAGTGATCTATCTCACTTGCGGAGACACTGGCGAGTTCGCACAGTGGAGAGGCCGTTCATCTGCTCTCAATGTGGGAACACATTTTGTGTTTCATCACAACTACTGAGACACCAACAAGTTCACAATTGATTGCAAGGATTGAATTCTGCTGTTGTTGTTTCTGCTCTCAATTACATTCGGAACTGCAATTTATTCATCCTGTCAATTGGTCAATACGGATGGTCGGGGTTTCTTTCTACTGGAAAGACTGGTCTTGCAACGTTTCCTCCAGTGGGCTGATGCTCTTTGAGCTTTGTTGCGAATACGTGGTTTCCAATTTCACAAGGGTCAAAAGTGGAAATGTGTTGGAAGTTAGAAGATATTTAGTTCCCATTTCTGTTTGGAACCCCCTAAAGCATGCCACGTTGCCATGAAGATGGGCGATGGTGGTTACATGATTCTTTGTTTAATTTTTCTGTGTGTTTCTCAAAGAAGGAAACTGTTGAGGTATGAGGGACAGGTTGTCTGTGGTAGGTTGGGAAATTACAATAAAAGGTTAGACAATAAACAGACATTTGCTGGCATTTAAAGATTTATTACATATTTGCAACAAATACACATTTCTTTCAGGAACAAAAATCCACAGGAAAAGTGATGCAGTAATTCTTCCCACCTACTGAGACACCAAAAGGTTCACAATTGATTGCAGGAGTTGGCTTCTGTTATTGTTTCTACTCTCAATTATATCCAGCACTGCCTTTTGTTCATTTTCACAGCTGCTCAGATATAGATTCCTTTAAGAAACAAATATCCAACAGGAATGGTGATGCAACCGTAGCGAACAAGAAAAGTTACAGATTCTATTAGATCCAAGGAAGAGGCTCATAAAGTGGCAAAAATAGTAGTGAGCCTGAGGATTGGGAACTAGTTTTAGAATTTAGCAACGGAGGATCAAGAAACTGATAAAGAGAAAATAGAATATGAGAGCAAACTGGGGAGAACTGGAAAAGCTCCTCTCGGAATGTGAAAAGGAAAAGATTAGCAAAGACCAATGTGGGTCCATTCCAGACAGAGACAGGAGAGTTTATAATGGGGAATAAGGAAATGGCAGAGAAACTAAACACTGTGTGTCTGGCTTCATGGAGGAAGATACAGAAATTCTCCCCAAAACATGAGAACACCAAGGTGTTCTCACAATTGTGAGCATGAGTGAAAAAGTAGTACTGGAGAATTTAATTGGATTAAAAATTAATAAATCCCCAAAAGCTGATGCAGCATGGGTTCACAAAGGGTAGGTCGTGTCTGACTAATTTGGTAGAATTTTTTGAGGCCGTTACCAGTGCAGTAGATAACGGGGAGCCAATGGATGTGGTATATCTGGATTTCCAGAAAGCTTTTGACAAGGTGCCACACAAAAGGTTGCTGCATAAACTAAAGATGCATGGCATTAAGGTAAAGTGGTAGCATGGGTAGAGGATTGGTTAACTAACAGAAAGCAGAGAGTGGGGATAAATGGGTGTTTCTCTGGTTGGCAACCTGTAACTAGTGGGGTCCCTCAAGGATCAGTGTTGGGCCCGCAGTTGTTCACAATTTACATAGACGATTTGGAGTTGGGGACCAAGTACAATGTGTCAAAGTTTGCAGACGACACTAAGATGAGTGGTAAAGCAAAAGGTGCCGAGGATACCAGAAGTCTGCAGAAGGATTTGGATAAGTTAGGTGAATGGGCTAGGGTCTGGCAGATGGAATTAAATGTTGCCAAGTGTGAGGCTATCCATTTTGGGAGGAATAACAGCAGAATGGATTATTATTTAAACGGTAAGATGTTAAAACATGCTGCTGTGCAGAGGGACCTGGGTGTGCTGGTGCACGAGTCGCAAAAAGTTGGTGTGCTGGTTCAACAGGTTATTAAGAAGGCTAATCGAGTTTTGTCTTTCATTGCTAGAGGGATGGAGTTCAAGACTAGTGAGGTTATGCTGCAATTGTATAGGGTGTTGGTGTGGCCGCATCTGGAGTATTGTGTTCAGTTTTGGTCTCCTTACCTGAGAAAGGACATATTGGCACTGTAGGGAGTGCAGAGGAGATTCACTAGGTTGATCCCAGAGTTGAGGGGATTAGATTATGACGAGAGGTTGAGTAGACTGGGACTGTACTCATTGGAGTTTAGAAGGATGCGGGGGGATCTTATTGAGACAGAGAAAATTATGAAGGGAATAGGTAGGATAGATGCGGGCAGGTTGTTTCCACTGGTCGGGGAAAGCAGAACTAGGGGGCATAGCCTCAAAATAAGGGGATGTAGATTTAGGACGGAGTGTAGGAGGAACCTCTTCACCCAAAGGGTTGTGAATCTCTGGAATTCCTTGCCCAGTGAAGCAGTTGAGGCTCCTTCTTTAAACGTTTTTAAGAAAAAGGTGGATGCCTTTCTAAAGAATAAAGGGATTTGGGGATATGGTGTACGGGCCGGAGAGTGGAGCTGAGTCCACAAAGATCAGCCATGATCTCATTAAATGCGGAGCAGGCTCGAGGGGCCAGATGGCCTACTCCTGTTCCTAATTCTTATGTTCTTATGAATCCGACCAAGGTTCCCATTTTACGGGACGTGTCATGCAGAACGTCCTCACGATATTTGGCATCACCCAAAAATTCCACATAGCATACCACCCACGTGGTATCGTGGAGGGCATTAATCGGACCCTAAACACCACCCTCAGAAAAATGGTCCAGCAGAACAACACCACTTGGGACTCAGTCCTCCCTTTTGTGCTGATTTTTTGCGTAACACTATTTCTACCTCCAGAGGTTACACACCACACACCCTCATGACCGGACGCCCCATGCAAGGCACAGAATATTTGTTAGGTTTGGACCTGACCAGCCCCGAAGTGACGGCCCTCCATTAGTTGCAAATGTTAAAACGGCTCAGCTAGCAGCCGCAGTAAAATTGGGCACCAGAAAGAAACAAAGCAAGGCTTGTTTCGACAAGACAGTGCATGCGACTGAATATAGTATCTGACAGCAAGTGATGCTTTCTGTGTATAACCCCAGCACATTCCCGTCACCAAAATACTCGGGTCCGTATTACATTGCGGATAAAGTAAGCCCTTCCGTTTACAAAATAAAGTACCCCAATGGTAAGACTGCGTGGTTTCATATAAACCAGCTGAAGGCTTATGGAACACAGTCGAACCACGCACACCACGTCATGCTTGACGCAGCACACCACACCCCGCCCACAGCCAACATAACCCTACCAACCCCCACCACGACCAGCCCAGCCACAGACTCGACCTCGACTCCATCCCCGAAATATACACTCCGCCCCGGAACGCCCACAGACTGCAGCAGCAGAGACAGCGACTGTGACTTGGACGATAGCCACAGCACGCCTCCCTACTATCCCCATGCACCAGGACCCACACCTGGCGAGTCCGACTTCGATCCAAGTGATCCCTTCCTGATCACTTTCCTGAACAAGCCCCACCACCGAACCACACTGACGACCCCAATTTTGTCCCCACACAACTAGACACCAATTACTGGCACCGAGATAACTCATACCGACTCGTCCGCAACGACGAGAGCGACCCCAACTCACACTAGGCAGCCCTTTCAGCCCTAATCCACTCCAGAGTTTGGCACCCGGGAGAAGGTGACGACCTCGGGTCTGACTCCCAAACCGCCAACCCCTTTGCGACCCTGTTCACAACCGAGAACTGAGGTGTCCAGATGATGTTTTAAAGGAACCGCTTGGGAGAAGTGTTGTCCTTTCTGATGGAACCTGCAGAATGTTTTATGTTGTTTGTAAGTTTGTTCAATGTTGTATGTCCGACAGGAGAATTTTTCTCACTGCCACACGCCTATTCGGCCGAAACCTCTGAGAACTTGCCTTCGGAGACTAACCATTGCCAGACGCCAATTCACCTGAAACCTCTGAGCACTTGCCCACAGAGACCCACCATTGCCAGACACTTGTTCAGAGGAACTAGCTTGGCTGCAGACACTTGTTGGGGTATCAGACGCCCGATCGTAACTGCCCTTCTGGTTCGAAGGATAGAACCACTACGGCAGCCCCACCACGATGACTACATTTTTGCCCGTTCTTGTCGGTTGCTCAGGCAGTGGAGAAACGGCTTGAGACCCGCCCTGCCTGGAAACCCCCCGCTGGTCAACTACGCTCGGGTAGGAGAGATACGGCATTGGTAGCCGTCCTACCCGGGGACTCCATCCAAATCGTACCCGTCGCGGCCAATACGCACCTCATTTTGGCATTTTTCAGTTCAAAAGGTTTTGTTTGTTTAGGTAACCTTTAGGTTGCCAGCCATCTGCTATTTACATCCTGGAACATTTGGATGCTAAATCAGCACTGGTTCATCATTGGGAAGTGTGTCTTCTCCTAAAATTTGTTTTTTTATAAAATGAGGGAGTCACACATAGTGACCAATTATAAAGGGAATAATTGGCACAAAAGGACAGACACACTAGCATACCAGATATTAAACAAAGATAGTTACAGACGCTATGCTTGTTTCTACAGAACTCCAGGACCGGAGAAAAGAAAGAAAAGGAAAGAGACCAGCCATGAGGACTTCCTTCATATGGATCAACATAATGTTATTGGACATTTGGTTGCGCGTGACCGCGAACACCATGACTTCAAACCCCCCAGCCGTTAATGTTTCATTGCCCCGCAGTACCCAGAGCCCAGTCACCAGTGACACTACATCTTCTTGGTGTGCCAGGTTCATAACCTGGTACTCCCTGTCCTATGTGATCGAAACACTATTAGCGTTGGTGATACTCTGCTGTGTAGTGCAGACTATGCGTCTACGTAAATGGAGAAGGAGAGCCTACCGCACTCGAACCCCGGTATATAGGATCAGATCCCTTATGTTCGGTTACGACCAGACCCCCGACCCCCGCGATCTATTATAAAATAATAAAGTGCATTCACTTGCGTTTATTGTTGTTGTAAATAAAGAGATGTAAAAAACTTTTTCATGAGCAAAATTTGTATGATCCTGAGCTTGACTGCCAAGCCAGGAGAGACTGTATGAAATGCTATGATTTTGTTGTATGATTGAGGAAGGTAGGATAATGGAATGTTTAAGCGAGTTAAGTATTTTAAGGATAAATTAGAGGTTCCCAGTTTATTGCTTTGTAATGCATGTCCCTGTCTGACATAGCGCCCTTAGAATTGTTCGTTAAAATTTTTTGTGCATAGCTATGGTCAGTGCAGAGGCCATGAAGGAAGTGTCCCCCCCCGGGTCTGGGAATGGAAAGTAACATAATGATGTGATCCTTCACGCTTCGCGTTAGGATCACAAGGAGGGCTTGTAGCCAGTGAAAATGGCTAACTCCCGATTAGAATGGCCAAACCCCGATTTAAAATGGCAAACGGAAGAGGCTGATGGGAAAATCAGCCAACAGGACTCAAACAGACAGCTGCAGGTAAAACTGTATTCACCTCTGGGGAGGCCGGACAGAATCGATACCTGCAGCCATCAGCAGAACAACACACCGGCCATCTGAATATTAATTAGCAATCCCCGGGAACAATGTGCAACAAATTAGACACAAAGCCAAGCCAGACTTTTCGGTGCCAGCAGGAGCCTACACAAAGAGAGGTGAACGACCACCCCAAAACCGCCCATTGATCAAGGAATCGCTCCAGCATTGGAGAATATCGAACCAAGTGATTGGGACAAAGTCCAATCACTTGGAACCAGGTACAGGGTCCGCCCCGGAAGGCGGGAAGCCTCTGGGGACTATAAGAATAGAGTCCAAGTTCAAATCGATCTCTCTGCACCCTTCTTCTCCTCTCTCCATCCTTCGAGACCCTTCTGACCTTCTGCAACAGCTGCTAAAATGGTAAGTCTTACTTCAACACTCGCTACGAGATAGGCGCTCCTGGCTATCGACCTGTACCAGCTTTGAATCCCGCAGGCTCAGAACCCATACGAAAGGCCATTCGTTTCCCTGACCTGGTGGGCCATTCCCAAAGTTAAGTATTGGCCTGTTAGTTGTAGGAAGTAGCTTAGAAGTAGAATTAACGTATAAGTATTTACTGTATATAATAAATGTCCGTTGATTTAACTCTTACTAAGCGGTGTGTTGGATTATTGATCATTACTCGGACTTGAACCATGTGGCGGTATCAGAAAGATACCTGGTGACTCAAGAGCAAAGGTGATCGAACAAGAGCAATTAAACTAAGGCTAAAACGAGCAACATTTGTCCTCTGCTCGCTTTTAAAGGCTTCCCAATCCTCTGGCTTCCCACTAATCCTCGCCACTTCGTAAACTTTTTCTTTAGTTTTTATGCTGTCCTTGACATCCCTCATCAGCCATGGATGCCTTGTCCTCCACTTAGCATATATTCTGCTCCTTGGGATGAATTTCTGTTGTGCCGGCCTAATAACCCCCCAAAACTCCTGCCATTGCTGTTCCACTATCTTCCCTGCTAGGCTCCTTTTCCAATCAACTCCGGCTAGCTCCTCCCTCATGTCTTTGTAGTTACCTTTATTTCATTGTAATAAAATACGGTGAATAGCCTCCTGCACTGTAGGGATTTGAGAATCCCAAAATTATTGCACAGCACTTGGAAAACAGTGGCAGGATTGAGCAGAGTCAGCATGGATTTATGAAAGGGAAAATCATGCTTGACAAATCGACTGGAATTCAGCAAAATGAGGGAGATGTTGACGCGGAGCTGGGTTCGATTCCCGGGCAGGGCATGATGCTTTATTGTTGTCCAGCAAACCGTTCAACGAAGCTGAATCGCAGTTTCACAGAAAAGAGCTCTGCCAGAATCAGTTAAGTGAGATTTGTTGTTTCACATCAGAGCTTAAAAAGTCCAAGTGCAGCAGGTCGAGAACAAGTACAGATGCTGGAAGAGACGGAGAGATGTTGACGTCAGCCAAAATTTGGGTGGTAATGGGCCAGATGTTATTGCTCACCAGAGACAAGTATCTCCCAGATCTGGGTGCAAATCTCGGGCGTGGCATCAGGAAAATTTCTCACTCAAATTATTCAGTGCATTGAGGTCTCAGGAGCTGAATACAACGAAAGAAGCATAAGTCATTTAGGGATTATGTAAATGCTGCGCGGAGGTTAAGTGAGCGGGGTATAATCTACCTGCATGTTTCTGAGCCTGTGCTCGGTGTATTGGGAGGTTTGCTCCTGGTTGGACTGTCCCCGGGATGGGCAGTAACCCGCTGATTGAAGCTGCAGTCCACGCGTTCTGCTGGCAGCGAGTGAATGGAGAGTTTGGGTAAAATCATAGATTATCATAGATTATCATAGAATTTACAGTGCAGAAGGAGGCCATTCGGCCCTTCGAGTCTGCACCGGCTCTTGGAAAGAGCACCCCACCCAAGGCCAACACCTCCACCCCATCCCCATAAACCAGTAACCCCACCTAACACTAAGGGCAATTTTGGACACTAAGGGCAATTTATCATGGCCAATCCACCTAACCTGCACATCTTTGGACTGTGGGAGGAAACCGGGGCACCCGGAGGAAACCCATGCACACACAGGGAGGATGTGCAGACTCCGCACAGACAGTGACCCAAGCCAGAATCGAACCTGGGACCCTGGAGCTGTGAAGCAATTGTGCTATCCACAATGCTACCGTGCTGCCCTAATCCTGCTGCTTGTCCCTCTCTCACCCACTGTGGAGCCGGGGAAGAAAGAATCTCATTCAAAACTTGTGGAAGTGTAAATGTGTGATGACGAATTGTGTTAATGTTTAACAACAAATCGGAACGTGGAAGCTTTGCCTCATAGTTACAGATGAGTAAGTTTCTTGCTTATGCCCAGTCTGAAACAGGGGAGTAACCCGTGAAAGTGTACAAACTCAGCAATAGCATGATGGGAAAAATAGCCAACTTATGTAACCAAGTGTAAGACAGCTGTGTCAGCTAAGTGCCAAGTTCAGACCCTGACAAACTAGACAAAGCTAAGAATCCACATAATCGTATCATACACGGCCAGAAGAGGGAAAATAGTGCCTGACCTTAGTAAAACCTGATAACAAAGCCACGATCCAGGAATGTCCCAATAACACAACCTCCTCATGACCTAGGTCCATCTGCGTCAAGGCATCATGAGGGCAGAGGTGAAAAACAAAATAGGACCACGTCTTAAATCCTCTAAAGACAAAATACTGAAAATAAGCCGAGTCAGGGTCTTTCCATGACAACATGTTTGATCAGAAGTTATGACTGTATTGACATTTTTGAACAAGGTCTGTTTTTGTAAAATGATACAGCTTTTGTATAAATAGTGAACGTTTTCTCCATGTCTTTGCGAGCTTGAGAAAGAATGAGCAGGTTTACCTTAACAGCTCTCTCTCTCTCTAACCTGTAGCCATCTGCATGCAGACTTTGGTCAATAAAGTTTAAGGTGAGAGGGGCAAAGTTTAGAGTAGATGTACGAGGCAAGTTTTTTACGCAGAGGGTAGTGGGTGCCTGGAACTCACTACCGGAGGAGGTAGTGGAGGCAGGGACGATAGGGACATTTAAGGGGCATCTTGACAAATATATGAATAGGATGGGAATAGAAGGATACGGACCCAGGAAGTGTAGAAGATTGTAGTTTAGTCGGGCAGTATGGTCGGCACGGGCTTGGAGGGCCGAAGGGCCTGTTCCTGTGCTGTACATTTCTTTGTTCTTTGTTCTTTTAATAAAGACGAAGTTAGTTTTATCGAAACCAAGGTGTAAAGTTGTTTTTTTCACAGTCTTGAAGTAGGAAACATTTTAAAAGACGACAGTAGCGCTGCGAGCCCTCACCAATACCCTGAGTGGCTTCCGTGGGGGACCGAACAAGTGATCGAGCACGAACCCGGAGAGCGGAGACGGACGGCGCAACAAGGTAAGCTTTAACCTTGGTCTCTCTCTCTCTCTCGGATCGGTGCTGTGACCCCTCGTCCCTGACGGATAACACTGACAGGTGACGGTGTTCGAATCTAAATTTGACTGAGAGTAATGTTCTTAGGGTCTGGGACCCGGTTGTCGTTCAAAGCCTAAGGTCAGGGACCACCTGCTCTTGTTTTTTTTTCCAGGACAGGGATACACAGGCTTGGCTAGGTCAGGGACCAGATTTGGATTTTTGATTTTTAAATTTACAAGGCAGTTTTTCCCCATTTTTTTTCTTCTCTCTCTCTTTTAATTTTTTTTCCACTCCTTAAAAGTCATGGGCCAGAGCCTGGACAAAACGGAGGACAATTCTCCCTTGCTTTTTATGTGCACCACGTTCCCTGATCAGGAGCGCAATTTACGCCTCTTGTCTTCAGCTTTAAATAAGAAATTCGGATCTGAAATTTGGCCACTAGGTGGTACCTGGAATTTAGAAAACTGCACCGCGGCAGAGACAGCCATTTGGTCTCGGAATGCCGGAGCCAAATGGAAGAAATTAATTACCAAATGGCAAAAAGAATCAGACAGACGACACAAACTGTCCTTGTTAATGACTTGGAGGGACAATGCCCGTAGGAGAGGGATTGCTGATTATAAAGACGGAGAAACCAAAGACTGGGAAATGTTGAAATTCGAATGTGAACTATGGGACAGGAAAGATCCTAAGAATCAAGGGGGGGATAATACTGCATCGGGTGGTAAGCAGGTCGGAATAGCCCATCAGATTAAAAATCAGGAGGATCCTCCCACTACCTCTGGCATGCCGTTGTTTCCCTATTTGATTGATACAGAGGAGGAGGAGGAGGAATTAAATCCCACGATGCCCCCATGGCCACCTCTTCCCAGCTCCACGGTGCGGCAGCCCCATTCTCACCCTCCCCCTTGTAACAATCTTGCTGCCGATAATCTCCCTGCTCCTATTACTCCCATTGCAACACGCACTCGCTCAAAAGCACCAACCACCTTCCTCGATCAGCCCGTTACCTCTGTTAATCAGGCTTTCCAAGAATTAACTATCAGTACAGGACCGGTAGAGGAGCCTTTTCCACCACCGCCTCCCCCTGCAAATTTTCCAATCCGACGTCTCGTTAACCCTCGAGCGACTGATGACGACGACCAATTTATTGAGACATGGCAGGCTTTTAAACCTCAGGAGCTCTGTTTGATCATGGCTCACTGTCCGTCACATAAAACGGATCCAGAGGGCTTTACTGAATATCTGAGGAGAACTGCGACTGTGTATGGTGCTACCCCTAGGGATCAGTATTCCCTTATTTTTTCATCCCTTCCCCCAGATTTAGGTGAGAAATGGAAACGAGAATTAGGGGATCATGGAACCACATGGGATGCGTTTAAAACCAACAATCCATCAGATGAGGCTCAACTCGCTTGAATGTTTCCAGCACTTAAGCGTGCTCTCCGTAAACCTGTAGATATCTCCAAAATTCTTGATTGTACACCCACTCCGAAGGAGGAGGGTCCTGAATTTTTTGACCGCTTTTGTGGAATTTACACTCTTTATTCTGGTGATGAGACTTTTAATGCGGGGTTGAAATCTCCCCAGTTCAATGCGCTGCTTATGCAGGTCGTGCCTGACCGCATAGCAACCAGTATTAAAACTAATAATATGGATTGGTCTGATAGCTCCAAATCCCACATGCGACGTGCTATCTCTTATTACTGGAGCAATGGCCGTGACCGCGAAGCTTTCAGAAGGGACCCTCCTACACCCAGAATAAAGTCGGAGTTTTTCCAGCGACCCCCTCGCAGGAACGCCCCACCATATGAACGTCACCAAGGCCCTCCCCGGCCTTGTCCTCCAACCCGAGACAGTGTCACTTGCTTTAATTGCAGACGGACGGGTCACTACGCTAGGGATTGCCCTGCTCCACGCAGAGACAGGGCACCCCCTCCACGGCGGTATGCTCCCTTCACTGACTCCCACCCCTATTGACTGGCCCGCTCCAATTTCCCGGTTCTCTCTGGCGACCACTCTGAGGAACCCACAGCTACAATTCACATTGAGGGTATTCCCGTCCCCTTCCTCATTGATACAGGGGCAACTGCTTCTACGTTGAATTTGACGTTAGTTAAACAGTATTGTTTTCCTCTCTCAGACGAATATGTGGAACTTTCTGGTTTTATGGGTGAGGGGGCTACATACCAACTCACGAAACCCCTTCTGGTTCAATTTAATGACCGTCAATGTTGTATTCCCTTCACTGTCACGCGTACCCTCGGTGTTAATCTTGCTGGCCGTGATCTGTTATGTCCCTTACAAGTTGAGATTGTTTGCGTTGACGACGGTGTCACGATCTCCATGGCTCCACAAGTCCAGCCTCGAAATTTACCCCTTTTCTTCACTCCCCAATGGTGGTCCGTTGATTTTGATCACTCCAATTTTTCACCTCCCTTGCATGTTCTTCATCCACACGTGACCCTTTGCTATGACCACACGGGGTGCTCGCCCGATTTGGAGACCATCTACCGGGACTCCCTCGGGTCCACGGTGGCGGTTACTTTCATCGCTCATGCTGAGGGAAAAGAGGGCTCTGCATTTCTTGTTGAAGTGCCCCTCGTATTCTGGAAACAGTCTGGACTAGTGGCACCTCACGTTACCCTCACTGTCAATGCAGGCTACAGTGCCAGGTCACTGGGCTTTCTGGTTGCTACCCTCCAAGGAAAATGTGATCCTTTTTATACTGGACGACAGACCTTCCCTGAAGGCACGTTACAGTATTTTTCACAGCCCTTTTGTGTTGATGGTACATTGAACCACCATCGGACCAACCGTTCCTCATCCCCAGAGATTCCTGCAGACTTATGGGCTGCGTCCAATCACGAAGTGGGTCTTACTAATGTGCCTCCAGTTCTCATTAAGGTTAAGTCCGGTGTGCCCCTGCCCTCCATTTCTCAGTACCCTATTCGCCCTGACGCTCAGGAAGGAATCTCCAGCATGATACAATCCTTCCTTCAACAGGGAATTTTGGTTCCGTGCCAATCGCCCTGTAACACTCCTATTCTTCCAGTTCCTAAGGTTGGGCGGCCGTCTCAATGGCGTTTGGTCCAGGACCTCCGCTGTATCAATCAAATCGTTGAACCCTTGCATCCCCTGGTCACTAACCCAGCTACAATCCTCAGTAATATCCCGCCTGAGGCAGCTGTCTTTACCCTTGTGGACTTACAACATGCCTTTTTTGCAATACCCCTTGCCGCTGAATCCCAGTATTTGTTTGCCTTCACATTCAAAGGGCACCAGTACACTTGGACTAGGCTACCGCAAGGTTTCATTCATTCACCGACACTCTTCTCACAGGCACTGCACTCCCAATTAGCTACTTTGACACCCCCGGAGGGATCTACTATTATACAGTATGTCGATGACTTACTCCTTGCTAGCCCTGACTTTGCTTCTAACGAACGCGACTCCATTTATCTGCTCACCCGTCTCCATTCCTGGGGATATGTAATACCACCTAATAAAGTACACAAAGGACAGAGGCAGGTTAAATTTCTGGGCGCTCTGATAAGCGCTACTGAACGTTCCCTTACGCAGGATCGTATTACTCCCATTTTGCAAACCACACTTCCTACCTCGCCAAAGCAGATGAGAGCCTTTTTAGGTTTAGTGAACTTTTGCAGACAATGGATTCCGAATGTTACTGCTCATACTAAGGAGCTTACTCCTTATTCCTCCCAGAATTCACCCCTTAAGTTTGAACTACCCGATTTAGCACAGCAATCTTTTGTTACTCTCAAGAACGCGCTGGCTTCCGCCCCGGCTCTAGGAAGACCTCTTTATGACAGGCCCTTCCAGTTGTATGTTAATATTCTTGACCTATGTGCCACGGGTGTCTTGACACAGGAACATGGTGACCAACGCCGTCCGGTTGCCTATTATTCTACTAAATTGGATCCAGTAGCTTGTGGTTTGCCCCCCTGCACTCAAATTCTCACTGCTGTACATGTGTTAGCTCAGGCAGCCTCTAATTTAACCCTTCATCAGCCCGTGCATGTGTATACCTCACACTCTGTTGTGGCTCTCCTTACATCTCAGCAGACCCAACATCTGACACAGGCCCGCTTGAGCCGATATGAGGTCTCACTATTACAGAACCCATATCTGTCTTTCCATTACTGTTCCACTTTAAATCCCGCAGCATTCCTCGACCATCCCCCTGATGTACTTGTTGATCCACCACATGATTGTTTGCTTAGGAATCACTTCCTTACCGCACCTCGTCCCGATTTAACTGACCACCCTCTTGATAATCCTGATCTCACTTTTTATGTTGATGGCAGTTCTTCTATTTCCCAAATGGGTGTCCCGCAATCGGGGTATGCCATTGTTACAGACACTGACATTCTGGAAGCAGCTGCTTTCCAGATTCCAGTCTCGGCACAGAAAGCCGAGCTATTCTCCCTTACTAGAGCTTGTGTTCTGGCCAAAGACCAAAGTGCGAATGTGTACATAGACTCTAGGTACGCTTTTGGTGTCACCCACGATTTTGGCCGCCTCTGGCAGCAACGTGGATTCCTTACCTCTGCAGGTTCTCCCATTCTAAATGCTCTTTGGGTTAAAAATCTCCTCGTTGCTATTCAACTTCCTCGTCAACTGGCTATCATTAAATGTGCTGCGCACACTTCCGGGGACACTCCTGTGCAATTAGGAAACGCCCGTGCTGATTCAGCCGCTAAGGCAGCGTCTGCATCAGCCCCTATGATTGTTCCCGCAGTGGGTACACAGGCTTTAAATCAGCTACCTATTCTAGCAGAAAAGGGCATGCCAGAGTTAGCTGAAATTCAAAGGTTACAGAGGGACGCATCTGATTCTGAGCGCACACTATGGAAGTCAATGGGGTGTTCGCACTCATTGACACAAAACCTCTGGCTTACCCCAGTAGGTCAAGTTTGTGTTCCAGATTCGTTATTGCCGATACTTATTGATTATTTGCATTCTTGTACACATCTTGGCAAGGAGGGAATGGTACAGCTACTTTTGAAAACTTGGTGGCACCCAGATCTGAATACAGCAGCACAAATGCGGCTGGATCGATGTCTTATTTGCATGAAAAATAATAAGGGTAAAGGCATTAAATGCCCTCCCGGAACAACCCCCTTGCCAGATGGTCCTTTTGCCTGCATACAGCTTGATTTTATTGAATTACCTAAAGTACAATGCTATAAATATTGTTTAGTGATCATTGATGTATTTAGTAAATGGATTGAAGCCTTCCCCACCACCAACTGTACTGCACATACGGTGGTAAAATTACTATTGACAGAAATTATTCCCCGATTTGGGATTCCCAGAATGCTGAGCTCAGACAATGGAACACATTTTGTGGCTCGAATCAATTATGAATTATGCGAAGCACTCAAAATTAAACAACAACTGCACTGCGCGTATCATCCACAGGCAGCAGGAATTGTAGAAAGAGCAAATGGGACCTGAAAAGAAAAATTATCTAAATTGACCGAAGAAACTGGATTAAATTGGCTAAAGATATTGCCTTTGGCACTGTTTCACATGAGGGTTACTCCACATTGGCGGTCCGGACTGTCAGCTGCAGAGATAGTCTACGGTCGGCCAATGAGGACTCCCTGGGATGCCCATGAAGAACCCCTAGAGGGAGTAGACCTCCACGTTATGGGAGATAAAATGCTGAGTTATTTGAAGCAATTAACATTTTCTTTAAAGTTTCTCCACTCGCAGGTAAAACACGCCCATCTCCCAGCAGCAGCCGGAACAAAGATCCCTCGATATCCAGTAGTCAAACCAGGAGACTACGTGCTGATAAAGAATTGGGACAGAGAGAAGTTAGGGCAACGCTGGAGCGGCCCTTTTCAAGTATTGCTGACTACACCGACTGCCGTTAAACTCGAAGGACGTTCGAGTTGGGTACACCTATCGGATTGTAAGAAGATTGGTTTCAGCCCCAACGAGGACGCAGAATGAGGATCTTCATTATCACATTTGGACTATTTGGACTAATTGGTCTGAATGGCCATTCGACAGTAGGCGAACAAACTGACCAAGAGCTGTGTGCTAATAGCTTTCTATGTATGTCATATATTTATACTGACAGATTGAATGTAAGTAACTGTTGGGTTTGTACCCGTATCCCCATCCATTCCAAGGAGGGGCTACCTCTCCAATCACTCCCATTCCACTTAGCAGAAACAGTTGAGTGGATACTGCGTCAAAACCGAACACAGGGGTTCGGTGGAGATATGAAAATTTGGAGATCGGCTGGCTATGGGATGACTAGATTTTTAGCCTGGTATCAACCTGGATATCCCCATGTTTCGAATCCCCCTGCCCTTACCATCCCATCGAGCACTGCGCAAGGATCCCTATGTTTTAGTAAATCAGGAGAAGGACCATCAATGGGGCAGAGTAGGTGTAACCTTACAACCGAATGGCAGGGACCGATACCAAACCCTCCAACAAGGGTATGTTTGTTCTTGATTGGTCCAGGGTGTGGAATAAAACATCAAATAGCTCATGGACGCATAATTCCCAGGTACCCTGGATGACAATGGCTGAGAATTTTACGGCCTATAACAAAGTGTAAGACAGCTGTGTCAGCTAAGTGCCAAGTTCAGACCCTGACAAACTAGACAAAGCTAAGAATCCACATAATCGTATCATACAAGGCCAGAAGGGGGAAAATAGTGCCTGACCTTAGTAAAACCTGATAACAAAGCCATGATCCAGGAATGTCCCAATAACACAACCTCCTCATGACCTAGGTTCATCTGCGTCAAGGCATCATGAGGGCAGAGGTGAAAAACAAAATAGGACCACGTCTTAAATCCTCTAAAGACAAAATACTGCAAATAAGCCGAGTCAGGGTCTTTCCATGACAACATGTTTGATCAGAAGTTATGACTGTATTGACATTTTTGAACAAGGTCTGTTTTTGTAAAATGATACAGCTTTTGTATAAATATTGAACGTTTTCTCCATGTCTTTGCGAGCTTGAGAAAGAATGAGCAGGTTTACCTTAACAGCTCTCTCTCTCTCTCTAACCTGTAGCCATCTGCATGCAGACTTTGGTCAATAAAGACGAAGTTAGTTTTATCGAAACCAAGGTGTAAAGTTGTTTTTTTCACAGTCTTGAAGTAGGAAAAATTATAAAAGACGACAGTCAGCATGGATTTATGAAAGGGAAAATCATGCTTGACAAATCGACTGGAATTCAGCAAAATGAGGGAGATGTTGACGCGGAGCTGGGTTCGATTCCCGGGCAGGGCATGATGAATTATTGTTGTCCAGCAAAATGTTCAATGAAGCTGAATCGCAGTTTCACAGAAAGGAGCTCTGCCAGAATCAGTTCAGTGACATTTATTGTTTCACATCAGAGCTGAAAAAGTCACGAGTGCAGCAGGTGGAGAACAAATACAGAAGCAGGAAGAAACGGTCAGTGATTGGCTGCAATGCAAGTGAGAGAGCTGTTGACGCAAGCGCAAATCTGCGTGGTATTGGGCCAGATGTTATTGCTCTCACAGACAGAAATATCTCCCCGATCTCGGTGCAAATCTCCAACGTGATGACAAGAAAACTTCGAACTGAAATTATTCAGTCCATTGAGGTCACAGGATCTGAATACACCTAAAGAAGCTCAAAGGATGTTCCACTGACTGAGGGATTGTGTAAATGCTGCTCGGAGGTTAAGTGAGCGGGGTATAATCTACCTGCATGTTTCTGAGCCTGTGCTCGGTGTATTGGGAGCTTTGCTCCTGGTTGGTGTGTCGCCGGGATGGGCAGAAACCCGCTGATTGAAGCTGCAGTCCCCGCGTTCGGGTAAAACCCTGCTGCTTGTCCCTCTCTCACCCACTGTAGAGCCCGCAAGAAATAATCTCATTCAAAACTTGTGGAAGTGTAAATGTCACAAGGCTGTGAGATGACGTGTTGTGTTAATGTTTAACAACAAATCGGGACGAGGAAGCTTTGCCTCATAATTACAGATGAGTAAGTTTTAATGTTCCTGCCCAGTGTGAAACAGGAGAGTTTGTGTTTGTTCCGCAAACGTGTAATAGTTTCAGTTCAGAAAAAGATCAACAAAAATTGGAAACTATTCTAATTTTGATCAAAACTTAATTGCGACAAAAAATGTTTTTAACAATTGAAATGAGTTATTTCTATTTACTGATGACTGTCTGCCGGATGTTGCGTTGTAAGTTTCACAGGAGCCACAGTGATCAAGTTGGTGGGTTTTGGAAGTTGGAAGTTACACATGAGCAGCTTGGTGGGCTATTTCACCTCACTGTCGATTTCATGTTCCAGCGAACAACAATTGCTGTTGTGATTAGCTAAAGATGTCACTTCTGTTCATTCTAAATATGTAATTTTGTATATTTCTAATTAAAACTGGGAAATAAGAATAAAAGGCGAATGATATACTGTCAGACGGGTTAAAACCCTGTTTGTCAGTTTCCCTGGTAGTCTAGTGGTTAGGATTCGGCGCTCTCACCGCCGCGGCCCGGGTTCAATTCCCGGTCAGGGAATGATGCTTTATTGTTGTCCACCAAACCGTTCAATGAAGCTGAATCGCAGTTTCACAGAAAAGAGCTGTGCCAGAATCAGTTAAGTGATATTTGTCGTTTCACATCAGAGCTGAAAAAGTCAGGTCGAGAACAAATACAGAGGCAGGAAGAAACGGACAGTGATTGGCTGCAAGTGAGAGAAATGTTGACGCAAGCGCAAATCTGCGTGTTATTGGGCCAGATTTTGTTGCTCACACCGACACAATTACCCTCCAGATCAGGGTCCGAATCTCGTGATGACAAGAAAACTTCGAACTCAAATTATTCAGTCCATTGAGGTCACAGGAGCTGAATACAACAGAAGAAGCTCAAAGGATGTTCCACTGACTGAGGGATTGTGTAAATGCTGCTCGGAGGTTCGGTAGGCGGGGTATAATCTACCTGCATGTTTCTGAGCCTGTGCTCGGTGTATTGGGAGCTTTGCTCCTGGTTGGTGTGTCGCCGGGATGGGCAGTAACCCGCTGATTGAAGCTGCAGTCCCCGCGTTCGGGTAAAACCCTGCTGCTTGTCCCTCTCTCACCCACTGTAGAGCCCGCAAGAAATAATCTCATTCAAAACTTGTGGAAGTGTAAATGTCACAAGGCTGTGAGATGACGTGTTGTGTTAATGTTTGGAAGTTGGAAGTTACACATGAGCAGCTTGTTGGGCTATTTCACCTCACTGTCGATTTCATGTTCCAGCGAACAACAATTGCTGTTGTGATTAGCTAAAGATGTCACTTCTGTTCATTCTAAACATGTAATTTTGTATATTTCTAATTCAAACTGGGAAATAAGAATGAAAGGCGAATGATATACTGTCAGACGGGTTAAAACCCTGTTTGTCAGTTTCCCTGGTAGTCTAGTGGTTAGGATTCGGCGCTCTCACCGCCGCGGTCCGGGTTCAATTACCGGTCAGGGAATGATGCTTTATTGTTGTCCGCCAAACCGTTCAATGAAGCTGAATCGCAGTTTCACAGAAAAGAGCTGTGCCAGAATCAGTTAAGTGATATTTGTCGTTTCACATCAGAGCTGAAAAAGTCACAAGTGCAGCAGGTGGAGAACAAAGACAAGGGCAGGAAGAAACGGACAGTGATTGGCTGCAAAGTGAGAGAGATGATGAAGCAAGCGAAAATTTGAGTGGTATTGGGCCAGATTTTGATGCTCACACAGACACAAAAACCCCCCGCCCCCCCCCCCCCCCCGATCAGGGTCCGAATCTCGGGCGTGATGACAAGAAAACTTCGAACTCAAATTATTCAGTCCATTGAGGTCACAGGAGCTGAATACAACAGAAGAAGCTCAAAGGAAATGATACTCACTGAGGGATTGTGTAAATGCTGCTCGGAGGGTAAGTGAGCGGGGTATAATCTACCTGCATGTTTCTGAGCCTGTGCTCGGCGTATTGGGAGCTTTGCTCCTGGTTACAGTGTCCCCGGGATGGGCAGTTAGCCGCTGATTGAAGCTGCAGTCCCCGCGTTCTGCTGGCAGCGGGTGAATGGAGAATTAGGGTAAAATCCTGCTGCTTGTCCCTCTCTCACCCACTGTGAAGCCGGGGAAGAGAGAAACACATTCCAAACTTGTAAAAGTGTAAATGTCACAAGGCTGTGAGATGACGTGTTGTGTTAATGTTTAACAACAAATCGGAACGAGGAAGCTTTGCCTCATAATTACAGATGAGTAAGTTTTAATGTTCCTGCCCTGTCTGAAACAGGGGAGTTTGTTTATGTTCAGCAAACGTGACAGTTTCACTTCAGAAAAAGATCAACAAAAATTGGAAACTATTCTAATTTTGATCAAAACTTAATTGCGACAAAAAATGTTTTTAACAATTGAAATGAGTTATTTCTATTTACTGATGACTGTCTGCCGGATGTTGCGTTGTAAGTTTCACAGGAGCCACAGTGATAAAGTTGGTGGGTTTTGGAAGTTGGAAGTTACACATGAGCAGCTTGTTGGGCTATTTCACCTCACTGTCGATTTCATGTTCCAGCGAACAACAATTGCTGTTGTGATTAGCTAAAGATGTCACTTCTGTTCATTCTAAATATGTAATTTTGTATATTTCTAGTTAAAACTGGGAAATAAGAATAAAAGGCGAATGATATACTGTCAGACGGGTTAAAACCCTGTTTGTCAGTTTCCCTGGTAGTCTAGTGGTTAGGATTCGGCGCTCTCACCGCCGCGGCCTGGGTTCGATTCCCGGTCAGGGAATGATGATTTATTGTTGTCCACCAAACCGTTCAATGAAGCTGAATCGCAGTTTCACAGAAAAGAGCTGTGCCAGAATCAGTTAAGTGATATTTGTCGTTTCACATCAGAGCTGAAAAAGTCACAAGTGCATCAGGTCGAGAACAAATACAGAAGCAGGAAGAATCGGTCAGTGATTGGTTGCAATGCAAGTGAGAGAGATGTTGACGCATCGCAAATCTGCGTGGTATTGGGTCAGATGTTATTGCTCTCGCAGACAGAAATATCTCCCCGATCTCGGTGCAAATCTCCAACGTGATGACAAGGAAACTTCTCACTGAAATTATTCAGTCCATTGAGGTCACAGGATCTGAATACACCTAAAGAAGCTCAAAGGATGTTCCACTGACTGAGGAATTGTGTAAATGCTGTTCGGAGGTTAAGTGAGCGGGGTACAATCTACCTGCATGTTTCTGAGCCTGTGCTCGGTATATTGGGAGCTTTGCTCCTGGTTGGAGTGTCCCCGGGATGGGCAGTAACCCGCTGATTGAAGCTGCAGTCCCCGCGTTCGGGTAAAATCCTGCTGCTTGTCCCTCTCTCACCCACTGTAGAGCCAGGCAAGAAATAATCTCATTCAAAACTTGTGGAAGTGTAAATGTCACAGGGCTGTGAGATGACGTGTTGTGTTAACGTTTAAAAACATATCGGAACCAGGAAGCTTTCCTCATAGTTATAGATGAGTACTTTTTAATATTCCTGCCCAGTGTGAAACAGGAGAGTTTGTGTTTGTTCCGCAAACGTGTGATAGTTTCAGTTCAGAAAAAGGATTAACTATGTTTTCAAAAATTAAAATGAGTTATTTGAAATGACGAATGAATGTCCGCCGGATGACGTGTTGTCAGTTTCACAGGGGCCACAGTGATGAGGTTGGTGGGTTTAGGAAATTGGAAGTTACACATGAGCAGCTTTTGGGACTATTTCACCTCACTGTCGATTTCATGTTACAGCGAACAACAATCGGTGTTGTGATTGGCTGAAGATGTCACTTGTGTTCTTTTTAAACATGTAATTTTGTATACTTCTAATGAAAACTCGGAAATCAAAATAAAAGGTGAGTGATATACTGTCAACCCGGGTTACAATTTTTGTCGTGAGTTTCCCTGGTGGTCTAGTGGATAGGATCCGCCGCGGCCCGGGTTCGATTCCCGGTCAGGGAATTATGAATTATTGTTGTCAGCAAAATGTTCAATGAAGCTGAATCGCAGTTTCACAGAAAAGAGCTCTGCCAGAATCAGTTCAGTGACATTTGTTGTTTCACATCAGAGCTGAAAAAGTCACAAGTGCAGCAGGTGGAGAACAAAGACAAGGGCAGGAAGAAACGGACAGTGATTGGCTGCAAAGTGAGAGAGATGATGAAGCAAGCGAAAATTTGAGTGGTATTGGGCCAGATTTTGATGCTCACACAGACACAATTATCCTCCAGATCAGGGTCCGAATCTCGGGCGTGATGACAAGAAAACTTCGAACTGAAATTATTCAGTCCATTGAGGCCACAGGAGCTGAATACAACTGAAGAAGCTCAAAGGAAGGGCCACTCACTGAGGGATTGTGTAAATGCTGCTCGGAGGTTAAGTGAGCGGGGTATAATCTACCTGCATGTTTCTGAGCCTGTGCTCGGTGTATTGGGAGCTTTGCTCCTGGTTACAGTGTCCCCGGGATTGGCAGTTAGCCGCTGATTGAAGCTGGCAGCGGGTGAATGGAGAATTAGGGTAAAATCCTGCTGCTTGTCCCTCTCTCACCCACTGTGAAGCCGGGGAAGAGAGAAACACATTCCAAACTTGTAAAAGTGTAAATGTCACAAGGCTGTGAGATGACATGTTGTGTTAATGTTTAACAACAAATCGGAACGAGGAAGCTTTGCCTCATAATTACAGATGAGTAAGTTTTAATATTCCTGCCCAGTGTGAAACAGGAGAGTTTGTGTTTGTTCCGCAAACGTGTGATAGTTTCAGTTCAGAAAAAGGATTAACTATGTTTTCAAAAATTAAAATGAGTTATTTGAAATGACGAATGAATGTCCGCTGGATGACGTGTTGTCAGTTTCACAGGGGCCACAGTGATGAGGTTGGTGGGTTTAGGAAATTGGAAGTTACACATGAGCAGCTTTTGGGACTATTTCACCTCACTGTCGATTTCATGTTACAGCGAACAACAATCGGTGTTGTGATTGGCTGAAGATGTCACTTGTGTTCTTTTTAAACATGTAATTTTGTATACTTCGAATGAAAACTCGGAAATCAAAATAAAAGGTGAGTGATATACTGTCAACCCGGGTTACAACTTTTATCGTTAGTTTCCCTGGTGGTCTAGTGGTTAGGATTCGGCGCTCGATTCCCGGTCAGGGAATGATGAATTATTGTTGCCCAGCAAAATGCTCAATGAAGCTGAATCGCAGTTTCACAGAAAAGAGCTGTGCCAGAATCAGTTCAGTGACGTTTGTTGTTTCACATCAGAGCTGAAAAAGTCACAAGTGCAGCAGGTGGAGAACAAATACAGAGGCAGGAAGAAACGGACAGTGATTGGCTGCAAGGTGAGAGAGATTATGAAGCAAGCGAAAATTTGAGTGGAATTGGGCCAGATTTTGATGCTCACACAGACACAATAATCCCCCCCCCCGCCCCCCCGCCCCGATCAGGGTCCGAATCTCGTGATGACAAGAAAACTTCGAACTCAAATTATTCAGTCCATTGAGGTCACAGGAGCTGAATACAACAGAAGAAGCTCAAAGGATGTTCCACTGACTGAGGGATTGTGTAAATGCTGCTCGGAGGTTAGGTAGGCGGGGTATAATCTACCTGCATGTTTCTGAGCCTGTTCTCGGTGGATTGGGAGCTTTGCTCCTGGTTGGTGTGTCGCCGGGATGGGCAGTAACCCGCTGATTGAAGCTGCAGTCCCCGCGTTCGGGTAAAACCCTGCTGCTTGTCCCTCTCTCACCCACTGTAGAGCCAGGCAAGAAATAATCTCATTCAAAACTTGTGGAAGTGTAAATGTCACAAGGCTGTGAGATGACGTGTTGTGTTAATGTTTAACAACAAATCGGTACGAGGAAGCTTTGCCTCATAATTACAGATGAGTAAGTTTTAATGTTCCTGCCCAGTGTGAAACAGGAGAGTTTGTGTTTGTTCCGCAAACGTGTGATAGTTTCAGTTCAGAAAAAGATCAACAAAAATTGGAAACTATTCTAATTTTGATCAAAACTTAATTGCGACAAAAAATGTTTTTAACAATTGAAATGAGTTATTTCTATTTACTGATGAATGTCTGCCGGATGTTGCGTTGTAAGTTTCACAGGAGCCACAGTGATCAAGTTGGTGGGTTTTGGAAATTGGAAGTTACACATGAGCAGCTTGTTGGGCTATTTCACCTCACTGTCGATTTCATGTTCCAGCGAGCAACAATTGCTGTTGTGATTAGCTAAAGATGTCACTTCTGTTCATTCTAAATATGTAATTTTGTATATTTCTAATTAAAACTGGGAAATAAGAATGAAAGACGAATGTTATACTGTCAGACGGGTTAAAACCTTGTTTGTCAGCTTCCCTGGTAGTCTAGTGGTTAGGATTCGGCGCTTTCACCGCCGCGGCCCGGGTTCAATTCCCGGTCAGGGAATGATGAATTATTGTTGTCCACCAAACCGTTCAACGAAGCTGAATCGCAGTTTCACAGGAAAGAGCTGTGCCAGAATCAGTTAACTGTGATATTTGTCGTTTCACATCAGAGCTGAAAAAGTCAGGTCGAGAACAAATACAGAGGCAGGAAGAAACGGACAGAGAAATGTTGACGCAAGCGCAAATCTGCGTGTTATTGGGCCAGATTTTGTTGCTCACACCGACACAATTATCCTCCAGATCAGGGTCCGAATCTCGGGCGTGATGACAAGAAAACTTCGAACTGAAATTATTCAGTCCATTGAGGCCACAGGAGCTGAATACAACTGAAGAAGCTCAAAGGAAGGGCAACTCACTGAGGGATTGTGTAAATGCTGCTCGGAGGTTAAGTGAGCGGGGTATAATCTACCTGCATGTTTCTGAGCCTGTGCTCGGTGTATTGGGAGCTTTGCTCCTGGTTACAGTGTCCCCGGGATTGGCAGTTAGCCGCTGATTGAAGCTGGCAGCGGGTGAATGGAGAATTAGGGTAAAATCCTGCTGCTTGTCCCTTTCTCACCCACTGTGAAGCCGGGGAAGAGAGAAACACATTCCAAACTTGTAAAAGTGTAAATGTCACAAGGCTGTGAGATGACATGTTGTGTTAATGTTTAACAACAAATCGGAACGAGGAAGCTTTGCCTCATAATTCCAGATGAGTAAGTTTTAATGTTCCTGCCCTGTCTGAAACAGGGGAGTTTGTTTATGTTCAGCAAACGTGACAGTTTCACTTCAGAAAAAGATCAACATAAACTGGAAACTTCAAATTTTGATCAAAACTTAATTGCGACAAAAAATGTTTTTAACAATTGAAATGAGTTATTTCTATTTACTGATGAATGTCTGCCGGATGTTGCGTTGTAAGTTTCACAGGAGCCACAGTGATCAAGTTGGTGGGTTTTGGAAATTGGAAGTTACACATGAGCAGCTTGTTGGGCTATTTCACCTCACTGTCGATTTCATGTTCCAGCGAACAACAATTGCTGTTGTGATTAGCTAAAGATGTCACTTCTGTTCATTCTAAATATGTAATTTTGTATATTTCTAATTAAAACTGGGAAATAAGAATGAAAGACGAATGTTATACTGTCAGACGGGTTAAAACCTTGTTTGTCAGCTTCCCTGGTGGTCTAGTGGTTAGGATACGGCGCTTTCACCGCCGCGGCCCGAGTTCAATTCCCGGTCAGGGAATGATGAATTATTGTTGTCCACCAAACCGTTCAACGAAGCTGAATCGCAGTTTCACAGGAAAGAGCTGTGCCAGAATCAGTTAAGTGATATTTGTCGTTTCACATCAGAGCTGAAAAAGTCACAAGTGCATCAGGTCGAGAACAAATACAGAAGCAGGAAGAAACGGTCAGTGATTGGCTGCAATGCAAGTGAGAGAGATGTTGACGCATCGCAAATCTGCGTGGTATTGGGTCAGATGTTATTGCTCTCACAGACAGAAATATCTCCCCGATCTCGGTGCAAATCTCCAACGTGATGACAAGAAAACTTCTCACTGAAATTATTCTGTCCATTGAGGTCACAGGATCTGAATACACCTAAAGAAGCTCAAAGGATGTTCCACTGACTGAGGAATTGTACAAATGCTGCTCGGAGGTTAAGTGAGCGGGGTATAATCTACCTGCATGTTTCTGAGCCTGTGCTCGGTATATTGGGAGCTTTGCTCCTGGTTGGAGTGTCCCCGGGATGGGCAGTAACCCGCTGATTGAAGCTGCAGTCCCCGCGTTCGGGTAAAATCCTGCTGCTTGTCCCTCTCTCACCCACTGTGGAGCCGGGGAAGAAATAATCTCATTCAAAACTTGTGGAAGTGTAAATGTCACAGGGCTGTGAGATGACGTGTTGTGTTAACGTTTAACAACATATCGGAACCAGGAAGCTTTCCTCATAGTTACAGATGAGTACTTTTTAATATTCCTGCCCAGTGTGAAACAGGAGAGTTTGTGTTTGTTCCGCAAACCTGTGATAGTTTCAGTTCAGAAAAAGATCAACAAAAATTGGAAACTATTCTAATTTTGATCAAAACTTAATTGCGAAAAGGATTAACTATGTTTTCAAAAATTAAAATGAGTTATTTGAAATTACGAATGAATGTACGCCGGATGACGTGTTGTCAGTTTCACAGGGGCCACAGTGATAAGGTTGGTGGGTTTAGGAAATTGGAAGTTACACATGAGCAGCTTTTGGGACTATTTCACCTCACTGTCGATTTCATGTTACAGCGAACAACAATTGGTGTTGTGATTGGCTTAAGATGTCACTTGTGTTCATTTTAAACATGTAATTTTGTATACTTCTAATGAAAACTCTGAAATCAAAATAAAAGGTGAGTGATGTACTGTCAACCCGGGTTTCAACTTTTATCGTTAGTTTCCCTGGTGGTCTAGTGGTTAGGATTCGGCGCTTTTACCGCCACGGCCCGGGTTCGATTCCCGGTCAGGGGATGATCAATTATTGTTGTCCAGCAGAATGTTCAATGAAACTGAATCGCAGTTTCACAGAAAAGAGCTCTGCCAGAATCAGTTCAGTGACATTTGTTGTTTCACATCAGAGCTGAAAAAGTCACAAGTGCAGCAGGTGGAGAACAAATACAGAGGCAGGAAGAAACGGACAGTGATTGGCTGCAAAGTGAGAGAGGTTCTGAAGCTAGCGAAAATTTGAGGGGTATTGGGCCAGATTTTGATGCTCACACAGACATAATAACCCCCCCCCCCCCCCCACGATCAGGATCCGAATCTCGGGCGTGATGACAAGAAAACTTCGAACTCAAATTATTCAGTCCATTGAGGTTACAGGAGCTGAATACAACAGAAGAAGCTCAAAGGAAATGATACTCACTGAGGGATTGTGTAAATGCTGCTCGGAGGTTAAGTGAGCGGGGTATAATCTACCTGCATGTTTCTGAGCCTGTGCTCGGTGTATTGGGAGCTTTGCTCCTGGTTACAATGTCCCCGGGATGGGCAGTTAGCCGCTGATTGAAGCTGCAGTCCCCGCATTCTGCTGGCAGCGGGTGAATGGAGAATTAGGGTAAAATCCTGCTGCTTGTCCCTCTCTCACCCACTGTGGAGCCGGGGAAGAGAGAAACACATTCCAAAAGTGTAAATGTCACAAGGCTGTGAGATGACGTGTTGTGTTAATGTTTAACAACAAATCGGAACGAGGAAGCTTTGCCTCATAATTACAGATGAGTAAGTTTTAATGTTCCTGCCCTGTCTGAAACAGGGGAGTTTGTTTATGTTCAGCAAACGTGATAGTTCACTTCAGAAAAATATCAACATAAACTGGAAACTTCAAATTTTGATCAAAACCTAATTGCGACAAAAAATGTTTTTAACAATTGAAATGAGTTATTTCTATTTACTGATGAATGTCTGCCGGATGTTGCATTGTAAGTTTCACAGGAGCCACAGTGATCAAGTTGGTGGGTTTTGGAAATTGGAAGTGACACATGAGCAGCTTGTTGGGCTATTTCACCTCACTGTCGATTTCATGTTCCAGCGAACAACAATTGCTGTTGTGATTAGCTAAAGATGTCACTTCTGTTCATTCTAAATATGTAATTTTGTATATTTCTAATTAAAACTGGGAAATAAGAATGAAAGGCGAATGCTATACTGTCAGACGGGTTAAAACCTGGTTTGTCAGTTTCCCTGGTGGTCTAGTGGTTAGGATTCGGCGCTCTCACCGCCGCGGCCCGGGTTCAATTCCCGGTCAGGGAATGATGCTTTATTGTTGTCCAGCAGAATGTTCAACGAAGCTGAATCGCAGTTTCACAGAAAAGAGCTGTGCGAGAATCAGTTAAGTGACATTTGTCGTTTCACATCAGAGCTGAAAAAGTCACAAGTGCATCAGGTCGAGAACAAATACAGAGGCAGGAAGAAACGGACAGTGATTGGCTGCAATGCAAGTGAGAGAGATGTTGACGCATCGCAAATCTGCGTGGTATTGGGTCAGATGTTATTGCTCTCACAGACAGAAATATCTCCCCGATATTGCATTGAGCAATATAATCAGAATGAATGAGAGCCAAGTGGAAATGCGGATTATCCAGTCATATGCGATCCATACTGGTGATGTGTAAAACATGACCTTTACACTGCAGAACCAGGGCACGTCATTAATTATGTACAACGGTTTATAAATCAAATACAGGAAAGAAGATGCAAAAAAGCAACATATACAAATTGCCACGATGGCAACTGCCGCTGGCTTCGCTCTGCAATATTTTGTTTTCAGATTTTGGCAACAAATTGCCACGTATCTGTCAAAGGTGAAAGCCACTGTTAGCCATACAGAAACTCCAAACACTGTGCAGTTTAGGACAGCCCGGCAACGACATACGTGTGTGATGGACAGGAAAGTGAATGGGAAATAAATGCCAACAATCCGGTTTAGTATTACAGAGCTAACAATGACTGTGAAGTCTGACACTGCCATAGACACCAAGTAGCAGGTGATACATCGGGAGTAGCCACATCTTCCTCGGGACAGGATCACGATCGCTGCCAAGTTTGCTGCAACAATTAGGAAATAAAGAGAGAGAGATGGATGCGTAGAATGTGTGCCGGTGAGATTACGACAGCAGCTAAATTACACATACATTCAAAGAAAAATAATAATTCTAGTGGCTTATGTGTGAAATCTCCACCTTTTCTCTTGGTACTTTCTTGTCAATGCTCAACCCCGACATAGAAACATAGAAAATAGGTGCAGGAGTAGGCCATTCGGCCCTTCGAGCCTGTACCACCATTCAATACGATCATGGCTGATCATGCAAATTCAGTATCCCACTCCCACTCTCTCTCCATACCCTTGATCCCTTTAGCTGCAAGGGCCAATCCCAGCTCCCTCTTGAATATATCCGATGAACTGGACCCAACAGCTTTCTGTGGCAGAGAATTCCACAAGCTCACAACTCTCCGAGAGAAGACGTTCTTCCTCACCTCAGTCCTGAGTGGCTTACCCCTTATTCTTAGGCTGGGACCCCCTAGTTCTGGAAGTTCCGAACATCGGGAACATTCTTCCCGCATTTAGCCTGTCCAGTCCCATCAGGATTTTCTATGTTTCTATGAGATCCCCTCTCGTTCTTCTAAACTCCAGTGAGTACAAGCCCAGTCGATCCTGTCTTTCAAATGTCAGTCCTGCCATCCTGTGAATTAGTAAGATGAACATTCGCTGGAAACCCTCAATAGTAAGGATGTCCTTCCTCAAACTCGGACACCAAAACTGCACACAATACTCAAGGTGTGGCCTCGCTAAGGCCCTGTATAACTGCAGCAAGACATCCCGACTCCTATACTCAAATCCTCTCGCTATGAAGGCCAGCACGCCATTAGCTTTCCTCACCACCTGCTGTACCTGTATGCCAACCTTCAGCGACTGTTCCATCATGTCACCCAGGCCTCGTTACACTTCCCCTGTTCCTAAACTGCCACCATTCAGATAATAATCTGCCTTCCTGCGTTTGCCACCAAAGTGGATAACCTCACATTTACCCATTTTATATTGCATTTGCCAAGTATATGCCCACTCAGCCAGCCTGTCGAAGTCACCCTGCAGCCTCTTTGCATCCTTCTCACTGCACACTCTGCCACCCAGCTTAGTGTCATTTGCACATTTGGAGATATTGCATGCAATTCCTTCGTCCAAATCATTAGTGTATTTTGTGAACAGTTGGGATCCCAGCACTGAACCCTGCAGTACCCCACTAGTCACTTCCTGCCACTCTGAAAATGACCCATTTATTCCCACTCTCTGATTCCTGTCTGCCAACCAGTTCTCTATCCACGTCAATACATTACCACCGACCCCCCCATCCCCCCCCCCAACCCCCCCCCCCCCCCCACCCCCAACCTGCCGCCCCATACCATGAGTTTTAATTTTGCTCACTAATCTCGTATGTGGGAGCTTGTCAAAAACCTTTTGAAAGTCCGGATACACAACATCCACTGCTTCACCATTGTCCACTCTGGTCACATCCTCAAAAATTCCAGAAGGTCTGTCAAGCATGATTTCCCTTTAGTGAATCCATCTTGACTTGGACCGATCCTGTCCCACTTTCCAAATGGTTCAGTTATTTCATCCATAGTAATTGACTCCAGTATTCTCTCCACCACTGATGTCAGTCTAGCCGGTCTATGATTCCCCGTTTTCTCCCTCCCTCCCTTTTTTAAAATTGGGCTTACATGACCAACTCCTTTTCTGTGCTAAAAATCGCCGCGAATGTATTTTATTATCACTGAACTGTGTGAATGATACAACAATGTACAATAATCTAGTAGACCATGCCGGAGAACATAACGGTTACTCAGAAACCGCGTTAGGGAACTGGAGCTGGAGCTGGATGAACTTCGGATCATTCGGGAGGCAGAGGTGGTCATAGATAGAAGCTTCAGGGATGTAGTTACTCCGAAGAATAAAGATAAATGGGTGACGGTGAGAGGGGCTGGGAGGAAGCAGTCAGTACAGGGATCCCCTGTGGTCGTTCCCCTTAGTAACAAGTATACCGCATTGGACACTGTTGGGGGGAGGGGGCATACCAGGGGTAAGCCATGGGGTACAGGTCTCTGGCACAGAGTCTGCCCCTGTTGCTCAGAAGGGAAGTGGGGAGAGGAGTAGAGCATTAGTCATTGGAGACTCCATAGTTAGGGGGATAGATAGGAGATTCTGTGGGAACGAGAGAGACTCGCGGTTGGCGTGTTGCCTCCCAGGTGCCAGGGTGCGTGATGTCTCGGATCATGTTTTCGGGATCCTTAAGTGGGAGCAGCCCCAAGTCGTGGTCCACATAGGTACCAACGACATTGGTAGGAAAAGGAATAGGGATGTAAGACAGGAATTCAGGGAGCTAGGGTGGAAACTTAGATCTAGGACAAACAGAGTTATTATCTCTGGGTTGTTACCCGTGCCACGTGATAGCGAGACTAGGAATAGGGAGAGAAAGGAGTTGAACACGTGGCTACAGGGATAGTGCAGGAGGGAGCGTTTCAGAATTCTGGATATTTGGGGCTCATTCTGGGGTTGGTGGGACCTCTACAAACGGGATGGTCTACACCTGGACCAGAGGGGTTCCAATATCCTGGGGGGGAAATTTGCTAATGCTCTTCGGGAGGGTTTAAACTAGTTCAGCAGGGGCTTGGGAACCTGAATTGTAGCTCCAGTATACAGGAGGTTGAGAGTAGTGAGGTCATGAGTAAGGTTTTAAAGTTGCAGGAGTGTACCAGCAGGCAGGAAGGTGGTTTAAAGTGTGTCTTCTTCAATGCCAGGAGCATCCAGAATAAAGTGGGTGAACTTGTGGAATGGGTTGGTACCTGGGACTTCGATGTTGTGGCCATTTCGGAGACATGGACAGAGCAGGGCCAGGAATGGTTTGTTGTTAACTTTGCCTTAATTCAATTGCTCTGTTTTATTACCTTTGCTCCTGAGTCGGCAGGTATCTTTATGATACCGCCACGTGGTTCAAGTCCGAGTAATGATCAATAATCCAACACACCGATTAGTAAGGTTTAAATCATAGCACATTTATTATACACAGTAATCGCTACTCATGCACAAATTCTATGTCTAAGCTACTTCTACAACTAACAGGCCTATACTTAACTTGAAACTGGCCCACCAGGTCAGGGAAACAAATGGCCTTTCATTCGAGTTCTGAGCCTGCGGGATTCGAAGTTGGTACAGATTGGTAGCTAGGAGCGCCTATCTCATAGAGCGCATTGAAGTAAGACTTACAGGTTCGATCTTCACTGCGCCAGTCATGGTCACTGTTGGTTCGTTGTTGCTGGGTGACCCGGGCAGGACGAAGAGCTGAAGAGGAGCTGCTGAAGCGTGAAGCTGGAGAGGACGTGGAGAAGACAGCGACTTGAACTTGGGGCTCAATTCTTATAGTTCCCAGGGGCTTGCCGCCTTTCGGGGCGGACCCTGTACCTGGTCCCAAGTGATTGGACTTTGTCCCAATCGCTTGGTTCGATTTTCTCCAACACTGGAGCGGTTCCCTGATTGATGGGCGGTCTTGAGGTGCTCGTTCACCTCCTTTTGTGTCGGCTTCTGCTGGCGCCGAAGAGTCTGGTTTTGCTTTGTGTGTCTAAGTGTTGCTTATTGTTCCCGGGGATTGCTCATTAGTATGCAGGTGGCTGTTGTTTTGTTATGCTGATGGTTGCAGGTATCGATAGTGTCTGGCCTTTCCAGAGGTAAATACACAGCCAACCTGCAGCTGCTCGTTTTAGTCTTGTTGCCTGATTTTCCCATCGGCCTTTGCCGTTCGCCATTTTGAATCGGGAGTTGGCCATTTTAAGTGGCTACAGGTTGTTGCAGGTGCCGGGGTTTAGATATTCCAGTAAGCGCAGGGAAGGTGGTAAAAGAGGGGGAGGAGTGGCATTGTTAGTCAAGGACAGTATTACGGTGGCAGAAAGGACGTTTGATGAGGACTCGGCTACTGAGGTAGTATGGGCTGAGGTTAGAAACAGGAAAGGAGAGGTCACCCTGTTAGGGGTTTTCTGTAGCCTCCGAAAAGTTCCAGAGATGTAGAGGAAAGGATTGCAAAGATGATTCTGGATAGGAGCGAAAGCAACAGGGTAGTTGTTATGGGGGACTTTAACTTTCCAAATATTGACTGGAAACTCTATAGTTCGAGTACTTTAGATGGGTCCGTTTTTGTCCAATGTGTGCAGGAGGGTTTCCTGACACAGTATGTAGATAGGCCAATGAGAGGCGAGGCCATATTGGATTTGGTACTGGGTAATGAACCAGGACAGGTGTTAGATTTGGAGGTAGGTGAGCGCTTTGGTGATAATGACCACAATTCGATTACGTTTACTTTAGTGATGGAAAGGGAAAGGTATATACCGCAGGGCAAGAGTTATATCTGGGGGAAAGGCAATTATGATGCGATGAGGCAAGACTTAGGATGCATTGGATGGAGAGGAAAACTGCAGGGCATCGGCACAATGGAAATGTGGAGCTTGTTCAAGGAACAGCTACTGCGTGTCCTTGATAAGTATGTACCTGTCAGGCAGGGAGGAAGTGGTCGAGCAAGGGAACCGTGGTTTACTAAAGCAGTCGAAACATTTGTCAAGAGGAAGAAGGAGGCTTATGTAAAGATGAGACATGAAGGTTCAGTTAGGGCGCTCGAGAGTTACAAGTTAGCTAGGAAGGACCTAAAGAGAGAGCTAAGAAGAGCCAGGAGGGGACATGAGAAGTCTTTGGCAGGTAGGATCAAGGATAATCCTAAAGCTTTCTATAGATATGTCAGGAATAAACGAATGACTAGGGTAAGAGTAGGGCCAGTCAAGGACAGTAGTGGGAAGTTGTGCTTGGAGTCCGAGGAGATAGGAGAGGTGCTAAATGAATATTTTTTGTCAGTCTTCACACAGGAAAAAGACAATGTTGTCGAGGAGAATACTGAGATTCAGGCTTCTAGACTAGAAGGGCTTGAGGTTCATAAGGAGGAGGTGTTAGTAATTCTGGAAAGTGTGAAAATAGATAAGTCCCCTGGGCCGGATGGGAGTTATCCTAGGATTCTCTGGGAAGCTAGGTAGGGGATTGCTGAGCCTTTGGCTTTGATCTTTAAGTCATCTTTGTCTACATGAATAGTGCCAGAAGACTGGAGGATAGCAAATGTTGTTCCCTTGTTCAAGAAGGGGAGTAGAGACAACTCCGGTAACTATAGAGCCTTACTTCTGTTGTGGGCAAAATCTTGGAAAGGTTTATAAGAGATAGGATGTATAATCATCTGGAAAGGAATAATTTGATTAGAGGTAGTCAACACGGTTTTGTGAAGGGTAGGTCTTGCTTCACAAACTTTATTGAGTTCTTTGAGAAGGTGACCAAACATGTGGATGAGGGTAAAGCAGTTGATGTGGTGTATATGGATTTCAGTAAAGCGTTTGATAAGGTTCCCCACGGTAGGCTACTGCAGAAAACACGGAGGCATGGGATTCAGGGTGATTTAGCAGTTTGGATCAGAAATTGGCTAGCTGGAAGAAGACAAAGGATGGTGGTTGATGGGAAATGTTCGGACTGGAGTCCAGTTACTAGTGGTGGCCACAAGGATCTGTTTTGGGGCCACTGCTGTTTGTCATTTTTATAAATGACCTGGAGGAGGGTGTAGAAGGATGGGTGAGTAAATTTGCAGATGAGACTAAAGTCGGTGGAGTTGTGGACGGTGCGGACAGATGTTACAAGTTACAGAGGGACATAGATAAGCTGCAGCACTGGGCTGAGAGGTGGCAAATGGAGTTTAATGCAGAAAAGTGTGAGGTGATTCATTTTGGAAGGAATAACAGGAAGACAGAGTACTGGGCTAATGGTAAGATTCTTGGCAGTGTGGATGAGCAGAGAGATCTCGGTGTCCATGTACATAGATCCCTGAAAGTTGCCACCCAGGCTGAGAGGGTTGTTAATAAGGCGTACGGTGTGTTAGCTTTTATTGTTAGAGGGATTGAGGTTCGGAGCCTTGAGGTCATGTTGCAGCTGTACAAAACTGGTGCGGCCCTATTTGGAGTATTGCGTGCAATTCTGGTCGCCGCATTATAGGAAGGATGTGGAAGCATTGGAAAGGGTGCAGAGGAGATTTACTAGAATGTTGCCTGGTATGGAGGGAAGATCTTATGAGGAAAGGCTGAGGGACTTGAGGCTGTTTTCGTTAGAGAGAAGAAGGTTAAGAGGTGACTTAATTGAGGCATACAAGATTATCAGAGGATTGGATAGGGTGGACAGTGAGAGCCTTCTTCCTCGGATGTTGATGTCTAGCACGAGGGGACAGAGCTTTAAATTGAGGGGAGATAGATGTAAGACAGATGTCAGAGGTAGGTTCTTTACTCAGAGAGTAGTAAGGGCGTGGAATGCCCTGCCGCCAACACTAAGGGCTTTCAAATGGTCATTGGATAGACATATGGACGATAAGGGATTAGTGTAGATGGGCTTTAGAGTGGTTTCACAGGTCGGTGCAACATCGAGGGCCGAAGGGCCTGTACTGCGCTGTAATGTTCTATGTTCTATCACCCCGTTCGTAAACTCGTCAATCACATTGTTTGATAAAATTCTCAAGCTGAGAGCAGCGAAGGGACAATTATTGATTTAAGAATTTGAGTAGTGATGTTGGCTGAACCCACTGTTAACTCTGAGACCTTCTCCTCATAGCTGCCTGAGCCTTTTGGTGTCAACCTGAGCCAGAAGAACTGACAGATGATAAAGGGCCATTTGGAGCAAGATGCCCGCAATGACCATAAGACCATAAGACATGGGAGCAGAATTAGGCCACTCGGCCCATCGGGTCTGCTCCGCCATTCAAGCATGGCTGATATTTTTCTCATCCCCATTCTCCTGCCTTCGCCCCATAACTCCTGAACCCCCTATTGATCAAAAATCTATCTGTCTCTGTCTTAAAGACCAGAGGACACCATCTCAGGCTAAATGGATGATCCTTTAAAACAGAGATGAGGAAGAATTTCTTCAGCCAGAGGGTGGTGAATCTGTGGAACTCTTTGTCGCAGAAGGCTGTGGAGGCCAAATCACTGAGTGTCTTTAAGACAGAGATAGATAGGTTCTTGATTAATTAAAAAAAAAAAAATTAGAGTAGTCAATTCATTGTTTACAATTAAGCGGCAATTTAGCTTGTCCAATCCACCTACCCTGCACATCTTTGGGTTGTGGAGGTGAAACCCGCACAAACACGGGGAGAATGTGCAAACTCCACATGGACAGTGACCCAGAGCTGGGATCGAATCTGGGACCTCGGCGCTATGAGGCCTAACCACTGCGCCACCGTGCTGCCCAGCATCCTGATTAATAAGGGTATCAAGGGTTATGGGGAGAAGGCAGGAGAATGGGGATGAGAAAAATATTAGCCATGATTGAATGGCGGAGTAGACTCGATGGGCCGAGTGGCCTATTTCAGCTCCTATATCTTATGGTCTTATTAGTGCAGCTGCTGCCAGACTTTACAGATGTTCTGACACAGCTGCAACTTAAAATAGACAGAGAGACAGAATGCTCCCAATTCCATCCCTTCATTAACTATAACAGAATAATAACGTTGGGTTGGAATGAAGGAAACGGGACGTGTGCGCGGCTTCAAGCCGATAATGCCGAGTTAGTGGTTTAATGGATGATTGACCAGAGCCCTAATGGGAAACATGGTCAGGTTCTCCCCGTGATTATTTACTCAGTGCCAATGATGAGATGGTATCACAGCCCCTTTTGCTACCAATATCTCTGAAACTGTGCACCCAGCTTCATTCAAACATCTGTATATTAATTAGGAGCATTTCCAGCTACGTCCAGTTGGTTTCAATGTGGGAAGTTCAAGTTCAGCACCGTTACATTCATAGAAACATAGAAAAAATGGGAGCAGGAGGAGGAGGCCTTTCTTCCCTTCAAGCCCACTCCGCCATTCAGTGTGATCATGGTTCATCATCCAACTCAGGAGCCTAATCCCTCCTGCCCCCATATCTCCTTTGGTCCCTTCGCCCAAAGTGTTATATATAACTGCTCCTCGAAGCCATACAATGTTTTGGACTCAATTGCGGTAACAAATTCCACAGGCTTACCATCTTTGTGTGAAGAAATTTCTCCTCATCTCTGTCCTAAATCGTTAACCTCGTAACCTCATACCCCTGGTTCTGGACAACCACCATTAGGAACATCTTTCCTGCATCTACCCTGTCCAGTCCTGTTAGAATTTTATAGGTTTCTATGCAATCCCCCCTTATTCTTCTGAACTCCAATGAATAAAATCCTAACCGATTCAATCTCTCCTCATACTTCAGTCCTGCCTTCCCAGGAATTAGCCTGGTAAACCTTCGCTGCACTTCCTCTATAACAAGAACATCCTTCCTCAGATAAGGAGATCAAAGCTGCAGACAATATTCTAGGTGTTGCCTACCAAGGCCCTGTATAATTGCAGCAAAACATCCCTGCTCCAGTACTCGATTCCTCTCGCTCTGAAGACCAGCATGCCATTTGGCTTCTTTACCGCCTGCTGTACCTGCATGCTTACCTTCAGTGACTGGTGTATGAGGACACCCAGGTCTCATTGCACATTCCCCTCTTCTAATTTATGGCCATTCAGATAATAAACTGCCATCTTGTTTTACAACCAAAGTGGATAACCTCGCAGATATCCCAATTATACTGCACCTGCCATTCATTTACCCACTCACTCAACTTGTACAATTCACACTATAGGATCTCTGCATTCTCCTCACAGCTCACCCTCCCACTCAACTTGGTGTCATCTGCAAATTTGGAAATATTACATTTTGTTCCTTCATCTAAATCATCAATATATATTGTGAATACTCGCCCAGATCAGAAAGGTTACACTGAGCCCAGTTCTACACGACAGCTTTCATAATAGACAGTCCCAAGTTATTGCGATTACATTCAGTGTTGAGAGGTTCAGTTACAGACGGACACATTGAGGAAGGTCACGTATAAATAACCGACATAGGCGGTCCAGTTCACCTGGTTACTTTCACTTTAGTGCCCATCGCAGATTCAATGAAGTGTTACTGCACAGAAGGAGGTCATTTGATCCATGGTGTCTGAACCGGCTCTCCAAATGAGAATCATGATTTAGGGCCATTCCCCTGCCTTTTAACCGCCCCCTACACATTGTTGTACATTCCCGCAGAAACGTGGCAGCCTCCACTGTGTCTGAGCTAATTCCACATCAGAAAGAAAGTCCTGAACATGTCCAGTTAATTGTGGTTAACTTGAGCTCGGGAGGAAAGTTCAGCAAGTCTCCGATCCATGTTCAGAAATCAGGTTAGTCCAGAGCCCTGGGGGGGGGGGGGGGGGGGGGGGGGGAGTCTCCGATCCATGTTCAGAAATCAGGTTAGTCCAGAGCCCTGGGGGGGGGGGGGGGGGGGGACATCAGTGTGAGCGGATCCAATTCAGTGATAAGAAATCAGTGTGTCGATATCTATTTCAGTTTTATTAACGCGCACCGCGCTCATTATAGCAACAGGTAACGGAGAAGAGGAAGCTTTTTTCCTCTATAATTTACAGTTTGGCAATCTGCGGAGTGGGGGAGATTACACCCCCAAATATTAAATTGCTGTTTGGAATAACCTCTGGTTGCCTTCCTGAAGGTCTGAGCACATAATTTCCCTGAAGAAAAGCCGCTTTTTATGGGGTTTACTAGTCGTTGCCATCGGCCAGATTAAATTACTTTGCTGAAGCCGGGTAGACACAGAGTTCTGCTGGCAGCGGGTAAATGGAGAGTTCGGGTAAAATCCTGCTGCTTGTCCCTCTCTCACCCACTGTGGAGCCAGGCAGAAATAATCTCATTCAAAACTTGTGGAAGTGTCACAAGGCTGTGAGATGACGTGTTCTGTTAATGTTGCCTCATAATTACAGATGAGTCCGTTTTAATGTTCCTGCCAAGTGTGAAACAAGGGAGTTTGTATATGTTCAGCAAACGTGATAGTTTCACTTCAGAAAAAGATCAACAAAAATTGGAAACTATTCTAATTTTGATCAAAACTTAATTGCGAAAAAGATTAACTATCAATGTTTTCAAAAATTGAAGTGTGTTATTTCCAATTACTGATGAATGTACGCCGGATGTTGCGTTGTAAGTTTCACAGGGGCCACAGTGATAAGGTTGGTGGGTTTAGGAAATTGGAAGTTACACATGAGCAGCTTTTGGGACTATTTCACCTCACTGTCGATTTCATGTTACAGCGAACAACAATCGGTGTTGTGATTGGCTGAAGATGTCAATTGTGTTCATTTTAAACATGTAATTTTGTTTACTTCTAATGAAAACTCGGAAATCAAAATAAAAGGTGAGTGATGTACTGTCAACCCGGGTTAAAACTTTCCTTGTCAGTTTCCCTGGTGTTCTAGTGGTTAGGATTCGGCGCTTTCACCGCCGCGGCCCGGGTTCGATTCCCGGTCAGGGAATGATGAATTATTGTTGTCCACCAAAACCTTCAATGAAGCTGAATCGCAGTTTCATAGAAAAGGGGCGAAATTCTCCGGAAACGGCGCGATGTCCGCCGACTGGTGCCCAAAACGGCACAAATCAGATGGGCATCGCGCCGCCCCAAAGGTGCGGAATGCTCCGCATCTTGGGGGGCCGAGCCCCAATATTGAGGGGCTAGGCCCGCGCCGGAGGAATTTCCGCCCCGCCAGCTGGCGGAAAAGGCCTTGGTGTCCCGCCAGCTGGCGCGAAATGACATCTCCGGGCGGCGCATGCTTGGGAGCGTCAGCTGACAGTTTCCCGCGCATGCGCAGTGGAGGGAGTCTCTTCCACCTCCGCCATGGTGGAGACCGTGGCGGAGGCGGAAGGGAAAGAGTGCCCCCATGGCACAGGCCCGCAGTTTCACAGAAAAGAGCTATGCCAGAATCAGTTCAGTGGCATTTGTCGTTTCACATCAGAGCTGAAAAAGTCACAAGTGCAGCAGGTGGAGAACAAATACAGAGGCAGGAAGAAACGGACAGTGATTGGCTACAAATGGGAGAGATGTTGATGCAAGTGAAAATATGGGTGGTATTGGGCCAGATTTTATTGCTCACAGACACAAATATCTCCAAAGTCTGGGTGCAAATCTCCAACGTGATGACAAGACTTCTAACTGAAAGTGTTCAGTCCATTGAGGTCACAGGATCTGAATACAGCTAAAGAAGCTCAAAGGAAGCGCCACTCACTGAGGGATTGTGTCAATGCTGCTTGGAGGTTAAGTGAGCGGGGTATAATCTACCTGCATGTTTCTGAGCCTGTGCTCGGTGTATTGGGAGGTTTGCTCCTGGTTGGAGTGTCCCTGATATGGGCAGTAACCCGCTGATTGAAGCTGCAGTCCCCGCGTTCTGCTGGCAGCGGGTGAATGGAGAGTTGGGGTAAAATCCTGCTGCTTGTCCCTCTCCCACCCACTGTGGAGCCGGGGAAGAAAGGATCTCATTCAAAACTTGTGGAAGTGTAAATATCCCATGGCTGTGAGATGACGTGTTCTGTTCATGTTTAACAACAAATCTGAACCAGGAAACTTTGCCTCATAATTACAGATGAGTAAGTTTTAATGTTTCTGCACGGTATGAAACAGGGGAGTTTGTGCATGTTCAGCAAACGTGATAGTTTTACTTGAGAAAAAGATCAACAAAATTTTAGAAACTATTCAAATTTTGATCAAAACCTAATTGCGAAAAAGATTAACTATCAATGTTTTGGAATTTGAAATGTGATATTTTGAATTACTGATGAATGTCCGCCGGATGTCGTGTTGCAAGTTTCACAGGAACCACAGTCAGTGGCGGACCTACATTTTTGGGGCCCTGAAGCTTGAACTGTTATGGGGGCAACCAGCAACGAGGTCAGGGTAACCACTGTTATCTCCTTCAATGGGGTTGTTCCTCGACAGATCACCACAATTTCTTAAAATTTTAACCACTATATCTCAGATTTTGATTAAAATTGCTATACTGGATTATCTCACATGTCAAAGTCACTGGTGTGAATAAAAAATTCCTATGCTTATAGTTTTCGAGTTATGGTGGGATGAAAATTAGGGAAATGTTATATACATGCATGATGCATCTTAGAATGATGAAATAAAACATAGAAAAGACCACGGTCAATATAATCTTTTATTTTAGACACCTATGAGAATACATACTACATGAAGCACATTTTACAAAATACTCTTTTTTCTGTTTTTTCTAGCAACATATTTACGTACAGCTTTGTCATATGAGGGCTTCCTTGCAATGTTATTTTCTAGAGACAATATGCATAAAGAATTTAAGCGCTCTTCAGTCATGGTAGACCAAAATTTGTTCTTTATAAATGATAGCTTTGAAAAATTCCATTCTGCTTCATAGCTCGTGATCTGCTTCATAGCTCATGATAGGCATTGTAAAGTACAGCTTAAGCACAGTAGTAATATTGAGGAACACTTCAATGAGGTGTTGCTCACAAATAAGCTGAAGAACTTGTGCACATTGCAGTTTAGATGGCGTGTTTGCTTCTGTGTGCTGGGATTTCCTAAGGTGCAAATATTCTTTGAACTGATAACACTTGTTTACTAATTTGTGGTCAATATCATCTTTGTAATACGACATTATAAGTTTAATACTGTCCTCATCAATTTCAGAATCGTTCACCATTCTGAGAGGAACTCTAACCTTTTCGCAATCTGCTCATATGGGTCAATCCTCTTGCGTAACTGGATTATCAAGCAGCCATAGAGTTGATATAGAACTTCTATCCTAAATTTGTAAGCTCCTCTCAAAGAAGCAATACCACTTGTTCCATCTCAAAATTTCCTTGTAACAATGCGTTTGGAAGAATCAGAATAACTTGTGTGATATCTTCACACTAACCTTTTGCTTCTGATTCATAGTGTGCAATCCTATCGGCTGAATTTTCTCTGAGTTCTTTAACAAACGAAAGTAAAGATGATAGCAGAAGATAACCTTCAAATACATGTCTATAATGAACATTGGTGCTGTGAGACCTGTGCCACTGACTCTACAATAAACACTGGTACAGTGAGACCTGTATCTCTGACTCTATAATGAACATTGGTACAGTGACACCTGTCTGTATAATGTTTCACCGGATACATTGTGGTTTGCTCTCACGCACAGGACTGCAAAGGGGTTTTTTCTTTTGTCTGTTTATCATTGATTGTCAAGTGCAGCAATCATAACATGTTACGGCAAACCTGAAAACTCATGAAACAAAAGCAGAGGCTGCATGGGCTACCGTACACACTCACAACATCCCAAGTGCCGGAGAGCAAAATGAAATATGTGCATTCAAAAACATATCTCGGCATATTGGAGCTGACAGCACAGGACCAGGGTGTCAGCACAGCACATCGCACTTGTGTACGAATTAGACAGCAACAGAGAGTTCTGCTGGTAAAAACTGAGATGAAGTCTGGGAGAGTGAAATAGCAAACCGGCAAAGGGGGGCATCTGAATTCACACCGTGAGTTCCCAGGCTGAGTGAGCTTTGCGTTTCAAAGAAGGCAGAGAAAGGGCCTTGGGACAGAATGTATCAACACTATGGCTGAAGACAAAACTAGCAAAGCAGGGCGCCAGTGTTTGTGCTGAGGTTTGGAGCCAGCTCTTTCTCATTCCTCCGATACACAGCTGCAAAATATGTGACCCGAGTGAAACTGACCAAGTGAAGAGTGCATGAAGGGAGAGCAGTCCCGTGAGCCAGGCCACATCAGCATTCTTTGAATACCCAATCACACACACACTGGCATTAACCCAAACACTTACGCGGGGTGACACTCTTCATCAAGACACAGCTACATTAGGAAGAGGAGGCAAATTTTGATCCTCAGCATTTCCTGATCGCATTTTTGCAGCAGAATAATCACTTTCCTTTTAACCTGGGACCCAGCACTGACTTATCTGCTTTAGTGAAGTCCTGCCAATTAATTTATGACTGCCTTGTAAAGTCGCTTCTGGGGCCCCTCTGGGATTAGGGGCCCTGAATCTGAAGCTTCATTAGTCTCATAGTAGATCCGCCCCTGCCCTGAGAGGATCAACGTTAGGGTTCGTTCGGAGGTGGCAGCCGTTTATCGACTTCTTCAGAGAAAACTAAACTGTCAGCAGAGGCAATAAAGGGGAGGGTGGGGGTGATGGGATGGGGGGGGGGGAGGGGGGAGAGTTAGGCTATTTTGTGTCCAGAGAAGGCGGGAGCAGTGGGAGATGGAGGCATGTTTACACACTGAACTATGTTTACATTTGTATTGCTTGTTGTTATAAAAGCATAAATGCCTTAATAAAATAATTTTAAAACTTTGCCCCTCGCACCTTAAACCTATGTCATCTGGTAATTGACTTTTCCAACCTGGGAAAAAGCTTCGGACTATCCACTCTGTCCGTGCCACTCAGAATTTTGTAAACTTTTATCAGGTCGACCCTCATTCTCCATCACTCGAATGAAAACAATCCGAGTTTATCCAACCTCTCCTGACAGCTAATACCCTCCAGGCCAGGCAACATCCTGGTAAACCTCCTCTGTACTCTCTCCAAAGCCTCCACATCCTTTTGGTAATGTGGTGACCAGAATTGTAGGCAATATTCCACGTGTGGCCTAACTAAGGCTCTGTACTGCTGCAGCATGACTTGCTCAATTTTCATACTCAATGCCCCGACCAATGAAGACAAGCATGCCCTCTGCCTTCTTAGCTCCTTATCCACCTGAGTTGCCACTTTCAGTGGTATGTTTATTATAATTTCCCAATCTACCAGACAACTTGACCCTCATACCATGACAGTTTCCTTCTGCGAGAAACACCCAGATAAATTAGACAGAAGAACCCTGTAACCACCATAGCCCATCTTCATGGCAACGTGGCTGCTTTGGGAACTAAATATCTTGCAACGTGCAAACACCTTTTCATTCTGTGCTCCTCGTCAAACTTGGAACCAGGTAATCGCAACTAGCCTCAAAAATGGTCAGCCCACTGGAGGCAGAGGTGTTCGACCGGCCAGTCCAGCAGAAAGAAACCCTCCAATCATCACCATTCACCAGATGTCAGAAAGAACAAAATGCAGTCCTGGATGTCAGTGAGAGCAGAAACAATAACAACGGCGTCAACATCTGTAATTTATTGTGAACTTGTTGGAGTCACAACACGTGTGATGAATCACAAAACCCTTCCCCACATTGAGAGCAGATGAATGGTCTCTCCCCAGAATTAACTCGCTAGTGTCTCCGTAGTTGGGACGGATCATTGAATATCTCCCCTGCTCAGAGCAGGTGAATGGCCTCTTCCAGGTGTGAATTCACTAGTGTTCCTGCAGGGTGTATGGATATCTGAATCCCTTCTCTCACTAAGAGCAGGTTAACGCCTTCTCCCTGTGTGAACTCGCTGGTGCCTCTGCAGGTTGGATAACCGAGTGAATCCCTTCCCACACTGAGAGCAGGTGAACGGCCTCTCCCCAGAGTGAACACGCTGGTGTCTCTGCAGGGCGGATAACTGAGTGAAGCACCTCGCACACTGAGAGCAGGTGAACGGCCTCTCCCCAGTGTGAACTCGCTGGTGTGTCTGCAGGGTGTATGGCTATCTGAATCCCTTCTCTCACTAAGAGCAGGTTAACGCCGTCTCCCTGTGTGAACACGCTGGTGCCTCTGCAGGTTGGATAACCAAATTAATCCCTTCCCACACTAAGAGCAGGTGAACGGCTTCTCCCCAGTGTGAACTCGCTGATGTATCCGCAGTTTCGATGAAGTAATGAATCCCTTCTCACACTGAGAGCAGGTGAACGGCCTCTCCCCAGTGTGAATTCGCTGATGTATCCGCAGGACAGATGATTGAGTGAATCCCTTCCCACACTGAGAACAGGTGAACGGCCTCTCCCCAGTGTGAACTCGCTGGTGTGTCTGCAGATTGGATGATTGAGTGAATCCCTTCCCACACTGAGAGCAGGTGAACGGCTTCTCCCCAGTGTGAACTCGCTGGTGTGTCTGCAGGATGTATAACCGAGTGAATCCCTTCTCACACTGAGAGCAGATGAACGGCCTCTCCCCAGTGTGAACTCGCTGGTGTGTCTGCAGGTTGGATAACTGAGTGAAGCCCTTCGCACACTGAGAGCAGGTGAACGGCCTCTCCCCAGTGTGAATTTGCTGGTGTGTCCGTAGGTTGGATAACCAAGTGAATCCCTTCTCACACTGACAGCAGGTGAACGGCCTCTCCCCAGTGTGAACTCGCTGGTGTTTCCGCAGGACGGATAACTCAGTGAATCCCTTCATACACACAGAGCAGGTGAACGGCCTCTCCCCAGTGTGAATGCGCCGATGAACTTCCAGCTGAGATGGGACCCTGAATCCCTTCCCACAGTCCCCACATTTCCACGGTTTCTCCATGTTTTGGGTGTCCTCGTGTCTCTCCAGGTTTGACTATCAGTTGAAGCCTTTTATTTCTCACAAATATTTCTCCTTCTAGATACAAAGTCCGGTGATATTCAGTTCCAAGGAATTGAGAGACTCAGCCAGATTGAGACGTGAAGTATGAGATTTCTGTCTGTAATTCCTCCTCTTCTAATATCCTGTAAAAACAATTTACAAAAGACATCACTGTCAGTACAGGACAGAAATTCAGAACAGACAATTCCAGTTTCTAGAGAACATTCTTTCCTCTCTCATTCCCCAAAAGCTGTAAATCTCCGTCCCACACACTCTCCCTCCATTCTCACTCTGCTGTATCTAATATTCATCCTCCCAATTCTCCTGACGGTGCTGATTCAGGCTGATTGACAGATCCATGCTCACTGCTTCCTGTCCTGGACACAGAGATCATAACAAATACGAGCTGCAATTGGCCATTCGGCCCATCGAGCCTGCTCATCTATTCTGTGGGATCATTGGCCGATCTATGTCAGCGACATTCTCCGTGTTATTGACCAGAGGCTGAGTGAGCTGACTCAATATCTGTGAGCTCATGAAGCCGAGCTGTAAAACACCATGAAGAGGCTCGATGATGCGGAGGAGAGAATCCTGAACGTTGAGCAAGATGCCTCCTCGGCGGAGGCACAAATTCAATCCTTGGAAACCGGCCAAGTGATGTGGGGGACTCCTGGAGAACTTGGAGAACCGAGGGTCAGAGAAAGAACATTCGAGTCGTCGGCCTGCCAGAAGGTGTGGAGGGTGAGGCTCCCGTTCAGTTCTTCGAGGACCGGCTGCCACGTTTTCTCAAGCTGGATGTGAAGCCTGGGTGTTTCCAATTAGAAAGGGCATCAGATCCTGCCTTTGAGGCCGAGGGATAGTTTTCATCCCAAGCCTGGAATCATTCACTTCCACAACTTGAAAGATTACCAGAGGGTCCTGGAGAAGGGTCAGGTGAGGTGAGACCTGGCTCCCACCTCACCTTATAGTGAATTATGTCGCTTTATTCTGTGACCCTGAAAATTGTATCCGACAACTCCGTCAAGTCTTTCGATAATCCGACTACTGCATTGGCCTTCGCTAAATCCATGAAACGCATGAATTTGGAGGAATGGTTTGCAGCTCGGACTAACACAGGCTCTAATCCGGACTCTTTCCTATCATGGTGTTGTTGTCTGAATTTGTTATATTTTATCCTGTTGAAGGGAGTTGTTATTCTGTGAGCGCCGACTGAATGTCTTCTTCTCCTCAAGTGTTGCAGGGACTCGGATTATCTTATCTAGGGTCGTGTCTTTCTATTATTATCCAAGCGTTAACCATGGCAGAACCGAGTGGCGCCATTGCCAAAGGGTGGGTGGTGGTGGATGCAAGTCTTCATGGGTGGGTCTAAAATGCGGGATGGACATTCGATCCCCATTCCCTTGTTGGCCCTTTTCTTCTCCTCATTTTGGAGAAGGTATCCTGAGGGTAACGACAGTCTGGCCGTGGGGTTAATCCTCCGGGTCCTCAGTCTTGTTGAGAAATGTCCCCTTGGATCTATTGTGGTGGTGATTCTTTTGTATTTTTGTTATTATGGGAGGGTTTATGTGTTGTTGACTTTATCCTACTCTGGTACAGATGGGGTTATCATCAGTGAAAGGAGCAGTTTGGGGAGACTTTGGTGCCTCCGATGTAAAGTGAGTTGGAGGAGGGGGTAATGGGGGCACGCTCGATTATAGGTGAAAATCTGTTCCTGTTCTCTCTGTCGCCTAACTAATGGCGGACGTAAATCTGCAAATTTTCTCAGGAAATCTACGGGGCATCCATCACCCTATCAGAAGGAAAAAGATCCTCTCCTTTCTTAAGGAGAAAGTCGACATAGCTTTATTATAGGAAACTCATCTGGATGATGAGGAATACTTTAAATTGAGGCAGGATTGGGTGGGCCACGTTTTTTGCCTCCGTTTCATCAAGTAGCAAGGGTGTGGCGATGCTTCTTAATAAAAATATCACTTTTAAGGTTGAAACCTGCACCAAGGACAAAGGAGGTAGATATGTGATCATTAGAGGTTCGGTGAATGGAGGTGTTGTTTCAATAATGAATGTTTATGGATCCCCGAATTGCTCCCCCGAGTTCATTATAAAGGATTTTGCAGTTAGCTTCAATTAACTCTTTTGTGGTTGGTGACTTCAATTGCCACTTAAATCCTCTGGTAGATAAGCTCCCGGTTACCACCAACATCCCCACGCTGCAGGCCTGGGCGTTGGCCTTGGCTTGTAATTTGATGACTGTAGGAATTTCAGAGTTTTTGTACTCTGGGTATTTGGCGCAGTGAGGGCTAAAAGCCTGAGTTAGTGTGTGTGACTGCTGCAGCCATGTTTCTAAAATAAATCCTAGTTTGAAAGACAACTGGGTTCTGGAGCCAGAGGTGCAATTAAAGCATCGTACAAAGCGTGGGCTCATGGTAAGTTGCTTGGATGAAGGGGATTCCCTGTGGAGTTAATTAGATTTCAGCTTGGTAAGATGATGTCAGTTCTGGGAGGAGCCACGGTATCAGGCGTTTTGCATGCAAGAAGTGTTTTAGTTGAGAATTAGTTCAAGATATGAGCAGAGGTCAAGCATCTCAGTTCAGTCTGGAGCTAGATTCGCAGTTTCTTTCCAAGCAGTTCAGAAGGTGAGCTGAAACAAGCTCACATAGGCAGTAGGTAGCATAGTGGTTAGCATAATTGCTTCACAACTCCAGGGTCCCAGGTTCGATTTCCGGCTGGGTCACTGTCTGTGTGGAGTCTGCACATTATCCCTGTGGCTGCATGGATTTCCTCCGGGTGCTCTGGTTTCCTCCCACCATCCAAAGATGTGCGGGTTAGGTGGATTGGCCATGCTAAATTGCTCTTCGTGCCCAAAAAGGTTAAGTGGGGGTTATGCTGATAGTGTAGATACGTAGGCTGGAGTAGGGTGCTCTTTGTAAGGGCCGGTGCAGACTCGATGGGGTGAATGGCCTCCTTCTGCACTGTAAATTCTATGGTCCATGGTCTAAGCTGAAACAACTTCCCAAGTTTCTTCATGGTTCTGACAGGATTGAGACCTTGTCTTTAAAGTGGTGACACAAGATCTCTCTCAAAGAACATCTGTGTAAAGCAGGTATTGCTGAGGGCTAACTGTGTTTAACGGTGGATTGAGAGCTGAGATGTGTTTTTGTTGTTTGAGTGGGAATAAAGGTAGCAGTTAAGGGTATTGATTAGCATTGTTTAAGGACTAATTGTCAGCGGTTTCCTGGTGTGGTGTTAAATTTATTTTAATATTGTGTCAGTAATAAAGTTTGTTTTCATACAGCATGGCCCTATTTTTTGTAAAATCACTCCTGGAGTGAGGTATCCTTTCCTCACAGTCTTACAAAACACAAATAAAATATTGGGGTTTGTGTCCAGTATCCGAGCCACTGTTGGGGTCTGGTCCGGGATCATAACAGTGAGGAGGTGGGTTATGTGGATGTTTAGAGAACTTTGTACCCGAGAAGCAGAGATTTTACGTTTTTTCCAGCCCCACAGCAATGTCAGACTAGAATCGCCGACTTCTTTGTGCCGAGGACGATCCTCCACCTGGTGTCCTCTTGCACCACAGGGAGCATCGTAATCGCAGACCTTCCCCCGTTTGTCTGGAGTTTCTGCTCGAGGGCTCACCCCCAGGTCGAGAATGTGGAGGTTTGGAGCCTCCCCGAGTTCATTTATTATGCACTTTCAGGAAGAGTTTGAGTTCTTCCTTTTGGTTAACTCGACCCCTGGGATTTCCCCCTCCATTTTGTGGGAGATGTGTAAAGTTTATGCTCAGGGCTGATCATTTCTCACACTGCTAATAAAAGGTGCAAGATGCTGGAGAACCAGCGGCTTCTGGAGGTTTGTTTGGCGAAGGTGGAGGAGAATCATCAACGCAGTCACACTGGGGAGAGGCCGTTCACCTGCTCTCAGTGTGGGAAGGGATTCACTCAGTTATCCAGCCTGAAGAAACACCAGCGAGTTCACACTGGGGAGAAGCCGATCACCCCTCGGTGAGGGAAGGGAACGCTTGATTCATCGCACCTGCTGAGACACCAACAAGTTCACAAGTGATTACAGGGGTTGGATTCTGCTGTTATTGTATCTGCTTCAATTACATCTAGGACTGAATTTTGTTCATTCTGACAGTTGGTCAATGGGGATGGCCATCGAGTTTCTTTCTGATGGACTTGGCAGTCTCACGGCTTTGCCTCCGGTGGGTGGACGCTCTTTGAGCCTTGTTGCAAATTCCTTGTTTCAAATTTCACAAGGATCAGAGTGAAGGGGTGTTTGGAAGTGAGGCGAAAATTAGTTTGCATTTCTGTTTGGATCCTCCCAAATTATACCACATTGCCATGACAATGGGCCCTGGTGGTTACATGTTTTTGTTTAATTTATCTGAGTTTTCTTCTGTGAGAAACACCATCAGGGTGTGAGGGGCAAGTTGTCGGAGGGGGACTGGGAAACCACATTAAATGGTATAATGAGAGACAGGCAATAGCTAATATTTAAGGAATTATTATATATCTGCCGGGGGGGGGGGAGGGGAGGGGGGTCAGTTAGTTCAGTTGTCTGGATGGCTGGTTCACGATGTGGAGTGACTCCAATAGCAGGGGTTCAACTGTCGTACTGGCTGAGGTTATCCATGAAGGGTCCACCTTCTCAACATTGTCCCTCACACGAGGCCCTCTCTCCCTCTATTTCACTTTCTCCCTCCCCCTTGCCGGAACTTTGGCGCCTCTCATTTCTCATATATACACCAACTATCGATTCCTTTTGGGAACTGAAATCCAACAGGAAAAGTGATACAACCGTTGCGAACAAGGAAAGTTAAATAGTAGTAAGCCTGAGGATTGGGAACTTGTTTTAGAGTTCAGCAAAGGAGGGTCAAGAAACTGATAAAGAGAAAATAGAATTTGAGAGCAAACTGGTGAGAAACATAAAAACTGACTGGAAAAGCTCCTATAGGAATGTGAAGAGGAAAAGAGAGGGTGCAGAGGAGATTTACAAGAATGGTACCAGGGATGAGGGACTTCAGTGAGTTGGAGAGATTGGAGCATCTGAATTTTCTCTTTTTAGATCAAACAGGAATTAGGGTTGGGAATGGGGCCAATGGGCCCATTGAGTCCATGCTGGCTCTCTGTAGATCGAACCATCGCCTTGTTCTATACCTGTCATTTTATTTCCCTCAGGTCCCCATCCAATTTCCTTTTCGAAACATTCCATCATCGCTGCTTCTACCCCCATCGTAGGGAATGGGCTCCAGATGTTTACCAATTTCTTTAAATGCAAACGGGTTTCAGAGAGCACAGAAGAAGGCCATTCTACCCATCATTCCCATTAACCCCAGTACCCTGAAAGTTTATACTTCTTTCCAGAGTGTGTCCAGTTCAATTTTGAAAGCTCTCGTTGAATTTACTTCCTGCACAATTGTCAGGCTGTGAATCTCAAATCACAATAACTCGTTCTGTTTTAAATTAAATCATTTCACAATATCCTATGTTTGGTTTCTCACAAGGTATTTGAAATGGAGTGAAAGGCATGGTTGTTACACAAAACTACGACTCAATCTTTATTAATGATCATTGTGAGTGAGCCGAGTATGATATGTCCAAGTCTGGGGACTATTTCTAAAATGAAATTACATTTCTATAGCACCTTTCATGACCACAGGATCTCCTCACACATTTTACATCCAGTGAAGTGCTTTTGAAGTGTAGTCACTGCTGTCATGTGGGGAACGATTAGGTATGCCTTAGTAATAAAATTTAATTTTAAAATAATCTTCATCCATAAGTAACAAGGTCAAGGAAGCCATGTTAAACTCTAGCACATGAGTGGACTTCTAATTAAAAATGAATACTGTATAAACCAAAATGTTTCCAGAAACTGCCGAAGTAGTGGAAATTGTTTAAACTACTCATTCCAAAATTTTGAAAAGCTACTGGGTCATCATATACTGCCAAAATCTGGCTCAAGAATAAGATTCATTGGTCCATCCGATCAAAATTAGTAAGAAAGTAAGCTATTGTATTCTACAAAACTGTCTTTTTGAACTACTGTATCCTGTATTAACCAAATGTATCAATTGAAGATTACTGAATTAATTAGCTACCGATCAGAAACAGATGATTGAATAAGTAGTGAGCTTTAATTGAGTTACAGTTAATGAATCAATTGTTACGTTAAAAGACAGTTTTAATTGCTGTAAAAATGTAATGCTCACTTTCTGAGTATGTAAAGAATGTGCAATGAGGATAAATGTACTGGCAAGAGAGACCTTCAAGCTCTGATTAGCCTCAACATTTGAAACCATAAATAAGGGATTATATAGAATCAGATAAAGGGATAGTAAGAAACAGTTCTGTTGTATTCATGTCTAAAGTAATGAGAGATGAGTGGAGTTTGTATGTTCTCCCTGTGTCTGCTTGAGTTTCCTCTGGGTGCTCTGGCTTCCTCGCATAGTCCAAAGATGCGCAAAGTTTAGGTGGATTGGCCACGCTAAATTGCCCCTTAGTATCCAAAGTTTCCACAAACAGCAAATGATAATGAGCAGATGATGTGTTTTTAGTGATGTTGATTGAGGGATAAATATTGACCAGGACACCGGGGATAACTCCCCTGCTCTTCTTCAAAATAGTGGCTGGAGGAACTTTTACACCCACCTGGGGGCGGGTGGGGGGGGGGGGCGGGGGGGAGACAGGGCCTCAGTTTAACATCTTATTTGAAAGAAGGCTGTTCTGACAGTGCAGCACTCCCTCAGTGCTGGGACCAGGAATGTTGGATTGGATTTTTGTCCTCAGGTCTCTGGACTGGGATTTGATCCCACACCCTTCTGACTCAGAGGTGAGAGAGCTGCCCACTAAGCCACGGGTGACACTATAGACTATGGGTGCGATTCTCCGGCCTCGTTGCGCTCTCGATTAAGAGGAACGAGGACGCTGAACAGCGGGAAATGCCCAAAACGAGATCCGCGGCAGGCGCCAAAAAGTTTGCGATGCAACCAGCCCACTCCCCTGGGTGAAATCAGGATCTCGCCGTAGCGAGGTGAGAAGCCAATTATCACCACTTCAGCCCCATTTCTATACAATTAACAAGAGCTACCCCAGATCCAATGGCCTCCCGTCATTCAGCGGCCTCTTCAGCAAGTGCTCACACTGGCGCCGAATAGTATTTCTTTTGAAAAGCTGAAACCAGTGTCATGTGAGAGTACCTTTAAGAAATGAACCTTTAACAGATTAAGCTGATCATATTACTGAAGTGATGTGACAGGGAGGAGCTGAGCTCACTTCTGCTTTTGGTTTCAGTTTGAGAAAGCAGCTTGGATGTGTCTGTGTGTTTCCAGAGAGCTGCAGGAAGAAAAGCAAGGTGCTGGAGCTCAAGTCAACCAAGCTGATATTTCTCTCCCACCCAACAGAAAATATATATATTCTGTGACCTGGTGTGTTACTGTTTTGAAGGTTTGAAGTCTTTTGGATGTTTGAAGGAACATTTTGAGGGATTATTTCGTGTTGTATTATTTTCGGGGTTATCTTTGAAATAAGGAGTGTTAAGGGATCCAATGTTTATTTAAAAGGTTAAGTTGAGTTCATAGAATAAACATTGTTTTGTGTTAAAAACCACATGTCCATAATTGTAATATCACACCTGGGGAATAAGCCACGTGCTTCAAAAGCAGCAATCCATTAAAGGGGGAGGTTGGTTGAACTCCATGATACGTTTTGAGGTTCTGAAAACACTTCTCCCATAACACCAGGCAGAAGGACTCCTGTGGTGAGCCGAGGTGAGTAGCCATCTTTGCTCACAGGCAAAGAGCCCAGGGGCGCTGGGCATGCTGCCCCAGTACTCGGGGGGGGGGGGGGGGGGGTGGGGGACCTTCTGCAGGGGTGGGTCACCAAGGGGTGAGGATGGCTCTGGGGGTGGCAACTACATGGGAACCACCATGCCAACCCCTGGATCATGTGTTCCCATTCCAGAGCCAACCCTTGTCCCTGCCCATCTGCCCCAACGACCACCGATAACCCCACCGACTGCTGAGGCCTCTGGCTGTGTGGCTGAAGGCTATTGCTGATCGGGAATTGACAATCGTGAGCCCTTCACAGATGCCCAGAGGATTCCCGTGGGTGGGCAGGCCTTGTAGCATGTGGGAGTCATTGCCTAGCATTGCAATCAAACCTTGATGCCTGGACACTGCGCCTGAACACTGCAGGAGACAAGAGCATACACGCAGCATCTGCACACCCAGGGGATGGGACAGAGCCTCAGGGACGTCCACGGCCAGAGGGTGGGTGGGTGCCACGTCAGGTGGGGGGGGGATGCCTGGAGAGATGGGCAAAGGGACCAGGGGTCAGCCCGCATTGCAGAAGAAAGTGACAGAGGCATCATAATGTCATAATGTTTGTGCAAAGAGGTATTTATTGTGCTGTACGTTATCCCACTCCTGGTGGCGTGGTGCCCCCCCCCCCCCCACCCCTGCGCCCAGTACCCTCGGTGATCCTCGCCGTGCCTGGCCCTCCGAACTCTAACACTATGTCTGGCCGTGACCAACGTTGACAAAGCTGCACGGGCGTGACTGACACTCATTCAAGTGTCTATCTGAAACCGCGCACCAGGGAATGAACGCAGGCGGACCATTTTGGTTGAAGCCACGCTAACGTGACTGACGGATTCGAAGCCGCGGAGGTGGGCCATCGCTCACTCGAGCGTCTGGTTGAAGCTGCACAGGTTGTTGAAGCCATGCAAGTGGGCCAATGCTCACTCGAGTGTCTAGTTGAAGCCGCATAGTTCACTGAATTTTCTTTCCCTTTGTCTATTTGTTAGATTTCTTTCTCCATCGCATCAGAAAATAAATAAATAAATATTGCCGAATACAAAAAGAAAGAGAATGTTCCGGGTTCTGATTGAGGAGCCGTGAGCTCCATCACAGGGTTCACAGCGGAACATCAATCTCAGTTAATGCAGAAAGATGGTTGGGACCCACACCTTACGGCTGGGGGACAGGAAAGCTGGCGGATGGGTCAGAAGAAGGATAGAGAACAAAACGGGTAATAATTCTGAGCAGCCTATATTTAGTGAATAATTAGACAAAGGAATGAGACAATCCAGTCCAGCCGGTGGCTGCAGTTTGCAGCAACACAGTTGGGCAGATAGGGTGGGGCCGCCCCAGTGGATAAAACACAATCACCAACCGCCCTTGGGCCGAGGATACTGAGCCTCATCTCCCTGTGGCCAGACCAATAGATACTGAGAACTGAAGGAAAAGGAGAGACATTTAGTAAACCCACAGGGTAAGACTAATCCTGAAGGAACACAAATTTGCTGAGGAATGGCAATGATGTCACTTTACCTGCCTGAAGACACAGGAAACTAAGCGATAAAATGAAACAATTCAGCTGGACAGCTGGAAACGAAATACAGGCTTGTGTCTCAAAGAAAAACTCCGTCTGTGAAAAAGCATTTTTGCAAACTTTAAACCAAGGCCTTTCAGAGCAAGTAGATAAGGACAAGTACAGCTCCTCCTGCGATTACCAAGGGGGAGGCTGCCCTAAACATTACAGTCATATATTCTCCCCTCCCTTGTTCTGGCGAGTTAGCCACAGTTATAGTTAAAAATGTAACAAATGAATTTACTGTTCCATTTGAGATGCTAATAAGAGGTTTTTTATTGTGTTTAGTTCTAAAAAAATGTTTACAATTAGTTTGGATGGGAAACTAAACTTCATCTAATGTGAAACTCTGATTTGAATAAAATTCCAACCGCTTGGATTTAAGAGATAGGTTTGAAAGTAAGTAACCCATGTTTAGGTCAGTCTGTTCCAAAACAAATATAATACGCGTTTGGCAGCAATCCAATTTTAACTCCCCAGTACATTTGGGTGATAAAAAATGTTGAGAGTGAGTTTTAAAAAAGATATTTTTTTATTCTCCTCTTTTCTCCCAGATTTACACCCAACAATAATCAGTAACAAATATGTCAATCCCCATATCAATAACAATGATCCCATCCTCCCACCAAACCCCAAACATTAGCTCGCATGTTCACATAAACAAATGACAAAAAGGCATCAGGAATCACCCATAGTCGCCATTAACACACACAGCCCCCCTCCCCCCTCCCCAACCCTCCCCCCCCAACTAACAAAGAACAAAGAACAAAGAAATGTACAGCACAGGAACAGGCCCTTCGGCCCTCCAAGCCCGTGCCGACCATACTGCCCGACTAAACTACAATCTTCTACACTTCCTGGGTCCGTATCCTTCTATTCCCATCCTATTCATATATTTGTCAAGGTGCCCCTTAAATGTCCCTATCGTCCCTGCTTCCACTACCTCCTCCGGTAGTGAGTTCCAGGCACCCACTACCCTCTGCGTAAAAAACTTGCCTCGTACATCTACTCTAAACTTTGCCCCTCTCACCTTAAACCTATGCCCCCTAGTAATTGACCCCTCTACCCTGGGGAAAAACCTCTGACTATCCACTCTGTCTATGCCCCTCATAATTTTGTATACCTCTATCAGGTCGCCCCTCAACCTCCTTCGTTCCAGTGAGAACAAACCGAGTTTATTCAATCGCTCCTCATAGCTTATGCCCTCCATACCAGGCAACATTCTGGTAAATCTCTTCTGCACCCTCTCTAAAGCCTCCACATCCTTCTGGTAGTGTGGCGACCAGAATTGAACACTATACTCCAAGTGTGGCCTAACTAAGGTTCTATACAGCTGCAACATGACTTGCCAATTCTTATACTCAATGCCCCGGCCAATGAAGGCAAGCATGCCATATGCCTTCTTGACTACCTTCTCCACCTGTGTTGCCCCTTTCAATGACCTGTGGACCTGTACTCCTAGATCTCTTTGACTTTCAATACTCTTGAGGGTTGTACCAATGAACTAATGTTCAATGTTATCCAGTTCTTGAAAGTGAATAATGAATAATGCCCATGAATTGTAGAACCCCTCCATCCTTCCCCTCAGTTCAAACTTAACCTTCTCAAGAGTCAAGAATTCCAACTGGTCCCCCCGCCACGCCAGGGCACAGGGTGGAGAGGCTGCTCTTCAACCCATCAGGATTTGCCTTCGGGCGATCAACGAGGCAAAGGCTACAACATCTGCCTCCGCACCCGTTTCCAACATTGGCTGGTCGGACACCAGAATATGGTTGGAGTTCTGTAAACATCTTCCATGACCAAAAGGGGGAAGTGTTGGAGGGCATTTTGTGATACTGGACTATGATATAAATTATAGGTGGCACTGTAACTACATCTGTGCTCCCATATTACTTTTAAATAGTTCTGATAAAACAAAAGGTACTCATTGGCTTAGTTGCATGTTTAGAAGAGGCAATTTGTAGAAATAGATAGTGTATACACAATGCTGTTAACATCAGAAAAGACACAAAATGGCTGTTAGCTATTTTGTGAGATAAAATGGCTGAACAAGCCACATTCCCTGTAAACTGTCTCATGAGACCCAAGCGTGGGTATGTAGTGAGAGTGTCCCAACAGCCGCTGATAACAGCTTCACAGAACAAGACTTGCAATGTATCCTTGATAAGCTCAAGGTCTAAGGCTGTAGACAGGGCACATTAGTTAGTTTTGAATGACTTCTGTATGAAGTTAGGGGCGGGTAAGACAACACCCACTTTAACCATATATGTGATAATTGGGTATGCCAGGAAAATTGATTGACTGCATGTAAAAAGTGTGACGTGAATATAGTTGATTGATTGTATGTAAATGAGAAAACAACTAATTCCGCCCCTTGAATCTGTATATTATCCCATGTGAGCTTTAGCTCAAGTGAGAGAAGGTGCTGTCACAGGCTGTGGAGTCTGAGACCTTCCCTCCCAGAATTCTGACATAATAAACTGCTTTTTTTACTTATACTCAGGTCATTGTGTGAATATTTTCACCCCTAACATTGTAATTCTTTTATTTAATGATGTGATATTCCCAATGAGAGAGTGACCTCGAGGAATTGAGCTGAGTTCTAACTGTACCATCAAGCAACATTGCACAATATTATGTATTAAAACCCCATTCCTGTTTGTTTCAGTCTGGTCAAGGAACTTAAACTATGTGACGATGGAGCAATATAGCAAATGACAGAGGCAATGATTCAATAACAGTCCTGCTGATATTGTCTCTTTAAACATTTCAAGTTCTTTTTTAAATACATTTAGAGTTTCCAATTATTTTTTCCACCTCCCAGCGCGCTGGCTTCATCCGTCACAGCTGGAGGTCTGAGTCAGCCCGCCATCGGCGGCGAGACCTTCCCCCCCCCCTCACCGCTCCCGCTGTCCGATCTCCCGTGTCTCGCGTTCAGGGAGCGAGCAGCCAGCTTCCGTCCACCTCCACCTCCCTCGGCACCACCAGCAGCAGCTCACAGGGATCCTGGGTGATCTGGTCCTGCAGGAACTTCCTCAGTTCCTCCTCATTCCCGATTGGAACCGGGGCCTTTAGCTTGGAGTCCAGGTTGGAGTAGATCCCGTTGATTTGCCTGACTGCCAGACAGTGCTTGCGCTGGATGGGGAGCGAGACAAAGCCCAGCGTCATGTTGGAGGGAATGTTGAGGATGAAGCCATGGACCCGGCTCAGCACCAAGCTGCTGAGCGACTTGCGTTTATCCCACCAAATCGCAGCGAGGCCTTGAGTTAGCAAGGCGGCCATGAGGACGTTGACATCATAGTTCCCGGTTCCTAACAAACTGCGATGTGGATTCACCAGAGAGTCGGGAGCCAGCCGGCCGCTCAGCCTGTCCAGCTGCTGCTGGGTGAAGAGGTTGTTGAGGGTGTGGAGGGCGCAGAGCTCTAGGCGCTGCTGCTCGTGGTACAGCGGAGGGGGGGGCTCCGACATCCCCACACCCGGGGGGGGGGGGGGCTCCGACATCCACACACCCGGGGGGGGGGGGCTCCGACATCCCCACACCCGGGAGGGGGCTCTGACATCCCCACACCCGGGGGGGCTCCATCATCCCCACACCCGGAGAGAGAGGACAGGCCGCTGGGTGAGTCGCCGCCAACCCCGAGGATGCGCCATTCCCGCCCAGGCCCGGACAGAGAGCCCTTTTTGCATCTTTTTATATTAAATATTTTATTTTATTGAAAATTTTTGGTCAACCAACACAGTACATTGTGCATCCTTTACACAATATCATAACAACACAAATAACAATGACCTATTTTATAAACAAAAAATGAATAAATAATAAATAACAAAAATGAAAACTAGCCCTAATTGGCAACTGCCTTGTCACAAGTAACACTCTCCAAAAATATAATTTAACAGTCCAATATATAATTATCTGTAGCAACGACCTATACATACTATACAGTATATATTAACAACCCTGAGAGTCCTTCTGGTTCCTCCCCCCCCCCCCCCCCCCCCCCCCCCCCCCCGATCCTGGGCTGCTGCTGCTGCCTTCTTTTTCCCATTCCGTCTATCTTTCTGCGAGGTATTCGACAAACGGTTGCCACCACCTGGTGAACCCTTGAGCCGACCCCCTTAGGACGAACTTAATCCGCTCTAGCTTTATAAACCCCGCCATGTCATTTATCCAGGTCTCCACCCCCGGGGGCTTGGCTTCTTTCCACATTAGCAATATCCTGCGCCGGGCTACTAGGGACGCAAAGGCCAAAACATCGGCCTCTCTCGCCTCCTGCACTCCCGGTTCTTGTGCAACCCCAAATATAGCCAACCCCCAGCTTGGTTCGACCCGGACTCCTACTACTTTTGAAAGCACCTTTGTCACCCCCATCCAAAACCCCTGTAGTGCCGGGCATGACCAAAACATATGGGTATGATTCGCTGGGCTTCTCGAGCACCTCGCACACCTATCCTCCACCCCAAAAAATTTACTGAGCCGAGCTCCAGTCATATGCACCCTGTGTAATACCTTATATTGAATCAGGCTTAGCCTGGCACACGAGGACGATGAGTTTACCCTGCTTAGGGCATCTGCCCACAGCCCCTCCTCGATCTCCTCCCCCAGCTCTTCTTCCCATTTCCCTTTTAGTTCATCTACCATAGTCTCCCCTTCGTCCCTCATTTCCTTATATATATCTGACACCTTACCATCCCCCACCCATGTCTTTGAGATCACTCTGTCCTGCACCTCTTGTGTCGGGAGCTGCGGGAATTCCCTCACCTGTTGCCTCGCAAAAGCCCTCAGTTGCATATACCTGATTGCATTCCCTTGGGGCAACCCATATTTCTCGGTCAGCGCTCCCAGACTAGCGAACTTCCCCTCCACAAACAGATCTTTCAGTTGCGTTATTCCTGCTCTTTGCCACATTCCATATCCCCCATCCATTCCCCCCGGGGCAAACCTATGGTTGTTTCTTATCGGGGACCCCCCCAAGGCTCCAGTCTTTCCCCTATGCCGTCTCCACTGTCCCCAAATCTTCAGTGTAGCCACCACCACCGGGCTTGTGGTGTAGTTCCTCGGTGAGAACGGCAATGGGGCTGTCACCATAGCCGGTAGGCTAGTCCCCCTACAGGACGCCCTCTCTAATCTCTTCCACGCCGCTCCCTCCTCCTCTCCCATCCACTTACTCACCATTGAAATATTAGCGGCCCAATAATACTCACTTAGGCTCGGTAGTGCCAGCCCCCCGCTATCCCTGCTACGCTGTAAGAATCCCTTCCTCACTCTCGGGGTCTTCCCGGCCCACACAAAACCCATGATGCTCTTTTCAATCCTTTTAAAAAAAGCCTTCGTGATCACCACCGGGAGGCACTGAAACACAAAGAGGAATCTCGGGAGGACCACCATCTTAACCGCCTCTACCCTCCCTGCCATTGACAGGGATACCATATCCCATCTCTTGAAATCCTCCTCCATCTGTTCCACCAACCGCGTTAAATTTAACCTATGCAATGTGCCCCAATTCTTAGCTATCTGGATCCCCAGGTAACGAAAGTCCCTTGTTACCTTCCTCAACGGTAGGTCCTCTATTTCTCTACTCTGCTCCCCTGGATGCACCACAAACAACTCACTTTTCCCCATGTTCAATTTATACCCTGAAAAATCCCCAAACTCCCCAAGTATCCGCATTATTTCTGGCATCCCCTCCGCCGGGTCCGCCACGTATAGTAGCAAATCGTCCGCATACAAAGATACCCGGTGCTCTTCTCCTCCCCTAAGTACTCCCCTCCACTTCTTGGAACCCCTCAACGCTATCGCCAGGGGCTCAATCGCCAGTGCAAACAATAATGGGGACAGAGGGCATCCCTGCCTTGTCCCTCTATGGAGCTGAAAATATGCAGATCCCCGTCCATTCGTGACCACGCTCGCCACTGGGGCCCTATACAACAGCTGCACCCATCTAACATACCCCTCTCCAAAACCAAATCTCCTCAACACCTCCCACAAATAATCCCACTCCACTCTATCAAATGCTTTCTCGGCATCCATCGCCACTACTATCTCCGTTTCTCCCTCTGGTGGGGCCATCATCATTACCCCTAACAACCTCCGTATATTCGTGTTCAGCTGTCTCCCCTTCACAAACCCAGTTTGGTCCTCGTGGACCACCCCCGGGACACATTCCTCTATTCTCATTGCCATTACCTTGGCCAGGACCTTGGCATCTACATTTAAGAGGGAAATAGGTCTATAGGACCCGCATTGTAGCGGGTCCTTTTCCTTCTTTAAGAGAAGCGATATCGTTGCTTCAGACATAGTCGGGGGCAGTTGTCCCCTTTCCTTTGCCTCATTAAAGGTCCTCGTCAGTACCGGGGCGAGCAAGTCCACATATTTTCTATAGAATTCGACTGGGAATCCATCCGGTCCCGGGGCCTTTCCCGCCTGCATGCTCCTAATTCCTTTCACCACATCTTCTACCTCGATCTGTGCTCCCAGTCCCACCCTTTCCTGCTCTTCCACCTTGGGAAATTCCAGCCGATCCAAGAAGCCCATCATTCTCTCCCTCCCATCCGGGGGTTGAGCTTCATATAATTTTTTATAAAATGTCTTGAACAATCCATTCACTCTCTCCGCTCCCCGCTCCATCTCTCCTTCCTCATCCCTCACTCCCCCTATTTCCCTCGCTGCTCCCCTTTTCCTCAATTGGTGTGCCAGCAACCAGCTCGCCTTCTCCCCATATTCGTACTGTACACCCTGTGCCTTCCTCCATTGTGCCTCTGCAGTGCCTGTAGTCAGCAAGTCAAATTCTACATGTAGCCTTTGCCTTTCCCTGTACAGTCCCTCCTCCGGTGCTTCCGCATATTGTCTGTCCACCCTCAAAAGTTCTTGCAGCAACCGCTCCCGTTCCTTACTCTCCTGCTTCCCTTTATGTGCCCTTATTGATATCAGCTCCCCTCTAACCACCACCTTCAACGCCTCCCAGACCACTCCCACCTGGACCTCCCCATTATCATTGAGTTCCAATTACTTTTCAATGCACCCCCTCACCCTTAGACACACACCCTCATCTGCCATTAGTCCCATGTCCATTCTCCAGGGTGGGCGCCCTCCTGTTTCCTCCCCTATCTCCAAGTCCACCCAGTGTGGAGCGTGATCCGAAATGGCTATAGCCGTATACTCCGTTCCCCTCACCTTCGGGATCAATGCCCTACCAGCACAAAAAAGTCTATTCGCGAGTAGACTTTATGGACATAGGAGAAAAACGAGAACTCCTTACTCCTAGGTCTGCTAAATCTCCACGGGTCTACACATCCCATCTGCTCCATAAAATCTTTAAGTACCTTGGCTGCTGCCGGCCTCCTTCCAGTCCTGGACTTCGACCTATCCAGCCCTGGTTCCAACACCGTATTAAAATCTCCCCCCATTATCAGCTTTCCCATCTCTAGGTCCGGAATGCGTCCTAGCATCCGCCTCATAAAATTGGCATCATCCCAGTTCGGGGCATATACGTTTACCAAGACCACCGTCTCCCCCTGTAGTTTGCCACTCACCATCACGTATCTGCCCCCGTTATCCGCCACTATAGTCTTTGCCTCGAACATTACCCGCTTCCCCACTAATATAGCCACCCCCCCTGTTTTTCGCATCTAGCCCGGAATGGAACACCTGCCCCACCCATCCTTTGCGTAGCCTAACCTGGTCTATCAGTTTCAGGTGCGTTTCCTGTAACATAACCACATCTGCCTTAAGTTTCTTAAGGTGTGCGAGTACCCGTGCCCTCTTTATCGGCCCGTTCAACCCTCTCACGTTCCACGTGATCAGCCGAGTTGGGGGGCTTCCTACCCCCCCCCCCCCTTGTCGATTAGCCATGACCTTTTTCCAGCTCCTCACCCGGTTCCCACGCAGCTGTATCTCCCCCAGGCGGTGCCCCCCCGCCCATCCTCTCCCATACCAGCTCCCCCTCTCCCCAGCAGCAGCAACCCAGTAATTCCCCCCTCCCACCCCCCCCCCCCCCGCTAGATCCCCCGCTAGCGTAATTACTCCCCCCATGTTGCTCCCAGAAGTCAGCAAACTCTGGCTGACCTCGGCTTCCCCCCGTGACCTCGGCTCGCACCGTGCGACGCCCCCTCCTTCCTGCTTCTCTATTCCCGCCATGATTATCATAGCGCGGGAACCAAGCCCGCGCTTCTCCCTTGGCCCCGCCCCCAATGGCCAACGCCCCATCTCCTCCACCTCCCCTCCTCCCCCCATCACCACCTGTGGGAGAGAGAAAAGTTACCACATCGCAGGATTAGTACATAAAACCCCTCTTTGCCCCCCACATTCGCCCCACCACTTTGTTCGAACGTTCTTTTTAATAACCCGCTCATTCCAGTTTTTCTTCCACAATAAAAGTCCACGCTTCATCCGCCGTCTCAAAGTAGTGGTGCCTCCCTCGATATGTGACCCACAGTCTTGCCGGTTGCAGCATTCCAAATTTTATCTTCTTTTTATGAAGCACCGCCTTGGCCCGATTAAAGCTCGCCCTCCTTCTCGCCACCTCCGCACTCCAGTCTTGATAAACGCGGATCACCGCGTTCTCCCATTTACTGCTCCGAGTTTTCTTCGCCCATCTAAGGACCATTTCTCTATCCTTAAAACGGAGGAATCTCACCACTATGGCTCTGGGAATTTCTCCTGCTCTCGGTCCTCGCGCCATCACTCGGTATGCTCCCTCCACCTCCAACGGACCCGCCGGGGCCTCCGCTCCCATTAACGAGTGCAGCATCGTGCTCACATATGCCCCGACGTCCGCTCCCTCCACACCTTCAGGAAGACCAAGAATCCTCAGGTTGTTCCTCCTTGCGTTGTTTTCCAGTGCCTCCAACCTTTCCACACATCGTTTCTGATGTGCCTCCTGCGTCTCCGTCTTCACCACCAGGCCCTGTATATCGTCCTCATTCTCGGCTGCCTTTGCCTTCACGACCCGAAGCTCCCGCTCCTGGGTCTTTTGTTCCTCCTTTAGCCCTTCGATCGCCTGTAGTATCGGGGCCAACAGCTCTTTCTTCATTTCCTTTTTGATCTCTTCCACACAGCATTTCAAGAACTCTTGTTGTTCAGGGCCCCATGTTAAACTGCCACCTTCCGACGCCATCTTGGTTTTTGCTTGCCTTCCTTGCCGCTGTTCTAAAGGATCCACTGCAATTTGGCCACTCTCTCCTCCTTTTTCCATCCGTATCCAGGGGGGATTCCCTTCTGGTTTACCGCACAGTGTTTTTAGCCGTCAAAATTGCCGTTGGGGCTCCTATCAAGAGCCCAAAAGTCTGTTTCACAGGGAGCTGCCGAAACGTGCGACTCAGCTGGTCATCGCCGCACCCGGAAGTCCCTTTTTGCATCTTTTAACGACTTTTTTTTTTTTTTTCTTTCTTCAATCTAAAAACAAAAAGTTTCTTCAAAAAAAAGTTTTTTTGAATATTCCTCAAAACGTCCCCTGGGGCCGGACTTCCGACTTCTTTAAAAAAACACACTCTTGGCGGGAGCCACCCGGTGTGGAACATCTCCACTACATTGCGCCCTGGCTTCGGGCCTGCCGCCTCATCCTCAGTTTGGCTCCACCCCCGTTGCTCCAAATGCGTGCGTCCCGGGCCCGATACCTCAGCCAAGGCCGCCAGACACTCGCGTGGGGTTCGTCGCCGGTTCTGAAACTGGCCCGGCTGGACGCCCGGGACAGCCCCAAAGGCCGCCGAAAATCGGGGGGGGGGAGGAGGGGTGCAAAAAAACACGGTAAACCCCCGAAAGCGGCGTAGACAGTGGCCACCGGCAGGAGCTCCTCGAGGACAGAGACTTGGACTCTTTCCACAGTCAGTGCCCTGGAACACTCTCACTCGGGTGTGTGTGTCTCGGTGCTTTTCCAGTCACACTGATGTTTAAAATCTTTTGATGCCGACAGATCGGGCAAACATTTCTCCTTCTAGATTCAAAGGCCGATGATACTCAGATCCCAAGGTATCGAGTGACTCTGTAAGACCGAGACGTGACAATTGAGATTTCTGACTGTAATTCCTCCTCTTGTAATATCTGTAAAAGGAGTTTACAAAAGTCAACACTCAGTACAGGATAGAAATTCAGAACAGAGAATTCTAGTTTTCTGTGGAAAATTCCTACCTCTCATTCCCCAATACCTCGTCTCCAATACCTATTCCCCAGACCTAGTCTCCAGGGAGGGGACTCGGAGGGATGGAGCCGAGTTTCCAGGGAGCGGACTCGGAGGGGCAGGGTATCGGAGCAGTGACTGTAGGAAGGATGAGCTGGCTAACCACTGCACCCTGGTACAGGAGGCCATTCAAGCGGGGGGAGGAAGTGGTAGTTGTCGGGGATTCTATAATTAGGTGAACTGCTAGCGTCCTTTGGAAGCAGGACCGAGAGTCCCACATGGTGTGTTGCCTGCCCGGTGCCAGGGCGAGGGGCATCTCCAACCGGCTTGAAAGGATATTGGAGAGGGAGGGGGAGGATCCAGTTGTTGGGGTCCACGTTGGGACAAACAACATCAGCAAGACTCGGAAAGAGGATCTGTTTGGGGAAAATCAGGAACTAGGAACAAAATTAAAGAACAGGCCCTCAAAGGATATAATCTCTGGATTATTACACGACCCACATGCAAATTTGGCACAGGGATGAGAAAATTAGGGAAGTAAACACGTGGCTAAAGGAGTGGTGTGGGAAAGAGGGGTTCCATTTCATGGGGCACTGGCATCAATATTGGGACAGGAGGGATCTGTACCGTTGGGACGGTCTCCACCTGAACTGATCTGGGACCAGTATCCTCACGGAAAGGATAGATAGGGAGGTCACTGTGGTGATACACCACTGTACTTCCCTAGCATTGTATATAGTTATATAATAGTTGTGTGTAACGTGGCCCTGTAATCCTGTGTATGGTACTGTGTATTGTACTGTAGCTCTGTCGAGGTTCGGTCACCTGTATGTAACCTGACCTGGCCACAGAGAGCTCCGCCTTAGCCACTCCCCCGGGAGTTCAGTATAAGACCAACTTCTGTGACCAGGACCCATTTTGTCTCGGGTCGTCTGTGTCAGGTAAGCTTCCTATGTAGTGTATTAAAGCCTGAGTTAAAGTCTCACATGTCTTTGTGGTTCTTGACGCTTAGTGCATCAAGCATTTCATGGGGCACTGGCATCAATACTGGGACAGGAGGGATCTGTACCGTTGGGACGGTCTCCACCTGAACCGATCTGGGACTAGTGTCCTCATGGAAAGGATAGATAGGGAGGTCACAAAGACTTTAAACTAACAAATGGAGGGGGAGGGGAAGGCCTCAGGGGAACTCAATACAGTTCCAAAAACAAGTAGCAGGACGGTCTGGACTGGGTACCAAATATACCGGTTATAAAGTTTACAGGAGGGACAGAGAATATGGCAGAGTGGGTGGAGTAGCCTTACTGATTAGAAATACTATCACCTCAATGGTGAGGATTGGATTTGTTTATTGTCACGTGTATCGAGATACAGTGAAAAGTATTGTTCTGTGTACAGTTCAGACTGATCACTCCATACATGAGAACAATACATAGGGCAAACATCAATACACACGGCGCCTTCTCCTCCTCCAAAATAGCCCCGTAAACCGGCAATACTACCCCTTCCCCAGCCCCCCCCTGTCGTCAGCACCTCCTCCAGCAATGTGGAAGCTGGCTCTACTGGGAAGCTCTCTATCTCCTTGCTGGCAAAGTCTCGAACCTGCATATATCTAAATATTTCCCCTTGCTCCAGCCCATACTTCGCTCCCAGCTCCTTCAATCCCGCAAAACGACCCCCAAGAAATAAATCTTTTAGTATCCTAATTCCTTTCCAATCCCATCTCCTAAAATTTCCAATCCCACTTTCCTGGCTCAAATCTATGGTTATCCTCTCCTTTCTTAAGGAGAAAGTCGACATAGCTTTATTACAGGAAACTCATCTGGATGATAAGGAACACTTTAAATTGAGGCGGGATTGGGTGGGGCAGGTTTTTTCATCTCCTTTTCATCAAGTAGCAGGGATGTGGCAATCCTTATTAATCAAAATACCCCTTTGAAGGTTGAAACCTGCACCAAGGACAAAGGAGATAGATAGGTGATCATTAGAGATTCGGTGCATGGAGATGTTGCTTCAATAATGAATGTTTATGGATCCCCGAATTACTCCACGGAGTTCATTACTAAGGCCTTTGTGCATTTTGCAGAGTTAGCTTCAACTAACTCTTTTGTGGTTGGTGACTTCAACTGTCCCTTAAATCCGCTGGTAGATAAGCTCCCGGTTACCAAGAGCACCCCCCCCCCCCCCCCCACTCCGCCACAAGCCAGGGCATTGGCCTTTACTTGTGAGGAGGTGGGTTATGTGGATGTTTGGAGAACTTTGCACCAGAGGGGCAGAGATTTTACCTTCTTTCCAGCCCTAATCAATGTCATACTAGAATCAACAACATTTTTATGTCAAGGACGATCCTACACCTGGTGTCCTCTTGCACCGTCGTGACCATCGATTGTGGACCATCCCACTGTTTCTCTGGAATTCTACTCGAAGGTTCACCCCCAGGTCGAGAATGTGGAGGTTTGCTGCCTCTCTGATAAGGGATACTTAATTTACTAAGCATTTTAAGAACGAGTCGGAGTTCTTCCTTTGGATTAACTCAACCCCTGGTATTCCCCCTCCATTTTATGGGAGACATGTAAAGTTTATGCTCGGATGCTAAAGAACCAGCAACGTCTGGGGGTTTGTTTCACGAAGGCCGAGCAGAATTATGAGGAGATCTCGAATAAGCTATTGCTGAAGGAGGTTAATGTGGCAAGAGTGGCTTTGGACTCCCTATTGATGCAGCAGGTCGAGAAAGGTTTGCGAGGCAGACGTTGTACCAGTTTGGGAATAAACCGAACAAATACTTGACCTGTTTGACAAAGAAAAAGGCCGACATTGGAACAATTCCCTCTGTGCGGCTTGGGGGGGAGAAAAGGGTTGTGAGGACAGAGGAGATAAACAGGGATTTGGGGAATTCTATGCAGGATTATAAAGTCTCTGAAGTCTGGTGAAGTGTTGCTGGATATGGAGCATTTATTCTCTTCCCTGAAGCTTACGGAGGCCTCAGAAAGCCAGTGTGAGCCTCTTAATGCTCCCCTTTCCAGGGAAGAGGTCTCAAAGGCCATGAATGAGCTGCAGCTGGGTAAAGCACCAGGAGCGGATGGCTGTGGGTGTGATTTTTATAGGGGGCTTGAGGACTTGTTGTTGGACCCATTGATGGATATGTATTGTCACTCTTTTGACTCAGGGATGCTGCCATCGACTCTTCGGGAGGCTAATATCTCTTTGATTCTGAATGACCCAGAAAGTGTGCCTCTTATTGGCCAATATCTCTTTTGAATCTTGACTTCAAATTACGATCTAAAGTTTTAGCGAGAACGCTGGAGGACATCCTTCCAACAATCGTACGGGGGAGGGGGGGAACCTGGGTTTATAAGGGTTTTCCAGTAACAATGTTGGACGGTTGCTGAATGTGATTCAGGCTTTTCAGAAATACACAGTGGATGGGCTGGTGATCTCCTTCAATGCAGAGAAAGCTTTTGCTCAAGTCGAATTGTCTGGTGCATACGGTTCGAGGCTTCGGAATGGGTGAGGATTATGTCGAGTGGATTCAATTGTTCGATTAAAGATAAAGTCGCCAAGGTCCCAGATGACCATAGGCTGCTTTCCCCTTTTGAGGGGTAGAGCTGACTGGTGGTGATTTAACCTGAGGATCAACACACCTCAAGCAAGAGACAAGGTTGAGAAGGTGGTGCCTTCATGAATAACCTCAGCCGGGAATTGAAGCCTCGCTCTGCATCACGAACCAGCTGTCCAAACAACTGAGCTAAACCGGCCCCTGTTATATTACAGGCTGGTCAGGGGCAGGGCTCATGGATGGTTTATAGTTGTCGTATTTGAGCTTCAGAGAGGGTCTCGACAAATAAATGTGTCAAGCTGAGGGAGCAAAGGATGTCAATGTCTTTGAGAGAGAGAGAGACCTGGGCCAAGCTTTGCAGAGTCTGCACCCTCCCTGGATTCACTTCCCTTCAGTTGCTGCAAGTCACAAATTGAAGGTCAGAATGAGAAAAGAAATGGAAAGGGGGAGAAAAGAAAGTGTTTTACTCACAGATGTTGGAGACAAGGAGAGGTTTCTAGTCTAATTTTGCTGTTTTTCAGTTAAAAGTGCAGTGTGTAGATTAGTGTATGATTGGCTGAAGCTGCCCCACCCTAATTGCTGAGAGGCAGTTATCTGGCAGTCACCTGAGGCCAGTTTAGGGGCACAAAGGTACACATTGTATTCTTCTCTTTGAAGTTTAAGTAGTGTGAGTCATCCTGAAGTCTGTATAAAAGACAGACAGAAAGCGCACTCAGTAAGCGCTGCGCAAGTCAAGGAGACACAGTCTGAGTGAGTGAGACACATCCAGAGTGGGAATTTGGAACTTGGTAATTTGGTGCAGTGAGGTAATTCGGTGCAGAGTGGGAGAAGGTGCTTTTTCCCTCCTGTTTTGTTCTCTCTCTTTCTTCTGGCCTGTAACTTTTAATCAGCAGGGAGAGAACCTGAGAGCATCTGAGACCCTCAGAAGGTAAGTTAGTGATTTTTCCTCATTTTTACTTTTATTACCTTTTCAAATTGTGTGTGGGGGGATGGGGACGGGAGGACGGGGGGATGGGGACGGGACACGGGGGGTGGGGGGGGGGGTGGGGGGAGACTGAAGTGACATCATAGAAAAGCTGTGACCTGATTGGCTGGTTGGGAATCTACACTAAATTAAAAAGATTAACCATTGGTAAACTAATTAAACATAATTACTTAATTATAATTTAGAGGGGTATCTAAGCCAGAGATCGGAGAGTACTGTATTTAGCTTTCACATTTATAGTAGAAATCTAGTGCTAGGAAACATATAGTTAACAGTAACTTTTAAAAAAACTTTTAAATTTAATTTACTAATTAATTGATGCAATGTCAATTAGAGGGGTGCAGTGCTCTGACTGTGAGATGTGGCAGGTTCCGGAGGCTTCCAGCGTCCCGGATAGCTTCATCTGCAGAAAGTGCACCCAACTGGAGCTCCTCACAGACTGCATGGTTCGGTTGGAGCAGCAGTTGGATGCATTTAGGAGCATGCAGGTGGCGGAAAGTGTCATAGATAGCATTTATATAAATGTGGTCACACCCAAGGTGCAGGCAGAGAAATGGGTGACCACCAGAAAGGGCAGGCAGTCACTGCAGGAATCCCTTGTGGTTGTCCCCCTCTTGAACAGGTATACCCCTTTGGATACTGTCGGGGGGGATAGCCTATCAGGGGAAAACAGCAGCAGCCAGAGCAGTGGCACCACGACTGGCTCTGATGTTCAGGAGCGAGGGTCAAAGCGCAGAAGAGCAATAGTCATAGGGGACTCTATAGTCAGGGGCACAGATAGGTGCTTCTGTGGACGTGAAAGAGACTCCAGGATGGTATGTTGCCTCCCTGATTCCAGGGTCCAGGATGTCTCCGAACGGGTAGAGGGCATCCTGAAGGGGGAGGGCAAACAGGCAGATGTCGTTGTACATATTGATACTAACGACATAGGCAGGAAGGGGCATGAGGTCCTGCAGCAGGAGTTCAGGGAGCTAGGCAGAAAGTTAAGACAGGACCTCTAGTGTTGTAATCTCGGGATTACTCCCTGTGCCACGTGCCAGTGAGGTTAGAAATAGGACGATAGAGCAGCTAAACATGTGGCTAAACAGCTGGTGTAGGAGGGAGGGTTTCTATTATCTGGACCACTGGGAGCTCTTCCGGGGCAGGTGTGACCTATATAAGGACGGGTTGCATCTAAACTGGAGAGGCATAAATATCCTGGCCGCAAGGTTTGCTAGTGTCACACGGGAGGGTTTAAACTAGTATGGCAGGGGGGTGGGCACGGGAGCAATATGTCAGAAGCTGAGAGCATTGAGGGAGAACTAGGGAATAGGGATAGTATGGCTCTGAGGCAGAGCAGACAGGGTGAAGTTGCTGAACACAGCGGGTCTGGTGGCCTGAAGTGCATATGTTTTAATGCAAGAAGTATTACGGGTAAGGCAGATGAACTTAGAGCTTGGATTAGTTATTGGAACTATGATGTTGTTGCCATTACAGAGACCTGGTTGAGGGGAGGGCAGGATTGGCAGCTAAACGTTCCAGGATTTAGATGTTTCAGGCGGGATAGAGGGGGATGTAAAAGGGTGGCGGAGTTGCGCTACTGGTTAGGGAGAATATCACAGCTGTACTACGGGAGGACTACGGGCAGTGAGGCTATATGGGTAGAGATCAGAAATAAGAAGGGTGCAGTCACAATGTTGGGGGTTTACTACAGGCCTCCCAACAGCCAGCGGGAGATAGAGGAGCAGATAGGTAGACAGATTTTGGAAAAGAGTATAAACAACAGGGTTGTTGTGATGGGAGACTTCAACTTCCCCAATATTGACTGGGACTCACTTAGTGCCAGGGGCTTAGACAGGGCAGAGTTTGTAAGGAGTATCCAGGAGGGCTGCTTAAAACAATATGTAGACAGTCCAACTAGGGAAGGGGCTGTACTGGACCTGGTATTGGGGAATGCGCCCGAATGAGTTTCAGTAGGGGAGCATTTCGGGAACAGCGACCACAATTCAGTAAGTTTTAAAGTGCTGGTGGACAAGGATAAGAGTGGTCCTCGGGTGAATGTGCTAAATTGGGAGAAGGCTAATTATAACAATATTAGGCGGGAAATGAAGAACCTAGATTGGGTTCTTTTGGAGGCTTTCAAGTGTCAGTTGAAAGGAATTCAGGACCGGCATTTTCCTGTGAGGAAGAAGGATAAATACTCCAATTTTCGGGAACCTTGGATAACGAGATATAGTAGGCCTCGTCAAAAAGAAAAAGGAGGCATTTGTCAGGGCTAAAAGGCTAGGAATAGACAAAGCCTGTGTGGAATATAAGGAAAGTAGGAAGGAACTTAAGCAAGGAGTCAGGAGGGCTAGAAGGGGTCATGAAAAGTCATTGGGAAATAGTGTTCAGGAAAATCCCAAGGCTTTTTACAAGTACAAAAAAAGCAAGAGGGTAGCCAGGGAAAGGGTTGGCCCACTGAAGGATAGGCAAGGGAATCTATGTGTGGAGCCAGAGGAAATGGGCGAGGTACTAAATGAATACTTTGCATCAGTATTCACCAAAGAGAAGGAATTGGTAGATGTTGAGTCTGGAGAAGGGTGTGTAGATAGCCTGGGTCACATTGAGATCCAAAAAGACGAGGTGTTGGGCGTCTTAAAAAATGTTAAGGTAGATAAGTCCCCAGGGCCTGATGGGCTCTACCCCAGAATACTGAAGGAGGCTAGAGAGGAAATTGCTGAGGCCTTGACAGAAATCTTTGGATCTTCACTGTCTTCAGGTGATGTCCCGGAGGACTGGAGAATAGCCAATGTTGTTCCTCTGTTTAAGAAGGGTAGCAAGGATAATCCAGGGAACTACAGGCCGGTGAGCCTTGCGTCAGTGGTAGGGAAATTACTGGAGAGAATTCTTCGAGACAGGATCTATTCCCATTTGGAAGCAAATGGACGTATTAGTGAGAGGCAGCATGGTATTGTGAAAGGGAGGTCGTGTCTCACTAACTTGATAGAGTTTTTCAAGGAGGCCACAAAGATGATTGATGCAGGTAGGACAGTGGATATTGTCTATATGGACGTCAGTAAGGCCTTTGACAAGGTCCCTCATGGTAGACTAGTACAAAAGGTGAAGTCACACGGGATCAGGGGTGAGCTGGCAAGGTGGATACAGAACTGGCTAGGTCATAGAAGGCAGAGAGTAGCAATGGAAGGACGCTTTTCTAATTGGAGGGCTGTGACTAGTGGTGTTCCGCAGGGATCAGTGCTGGGACCTTTGCTGTTTGTAGTATATATAAATGATTTGGCGGAAAATGTAACTGGTCTGATTAGTAAGTTTGCAGACGACACAAAGGTTGGTGGAATTGCGGATAGCGATGAGGACTGTCAGAGGATACAGCAGGATTTAGATTGTTTGGAGACTTGGGCGGAGAGATGGCAGATGGAGTTTAATCCGGACAAATGTGAGGTAATGCATTTTGGAAGATCTAATGCAGGTAGGGAATATACAGTGAATGGTAGAACCCTCAAGAGTATTGAAAGTCAGAGAGGTCCCAGGGCAACACGGTAGCATTGTGGATAGCACAATTGCTTCACAGCTCCAGGGTCCCAGGTTCAATTCCGGCTTGGGTCACTGTCTGTGCGGAGTCTGCACATCCTCCCCGTGTGTGCGTGGGTTTCATCCGGGTGCTCCGGTTTCCTCCCACAGTCCAAAGATGTGCAGGTTAGGTGGATTGGCCATGATGAATTGCCCTTAGTGTCCAAAATTGCCCTTAGTGTTGGGTGGGGTTACTGGGTTATGGGAATAGGGTGGAGGTGTTGACCTTGGGTGGGGTGCTCTTTCCAAGAGCCGGTGCAGACCCGATGGGCCGAATGGCCTCCTTCACTGTAAATTTGATGAAAGGATCTCGGTGTACAGGTCCACAGGTCACTGAAAGGGGCAACACGGGTGGAGAAGGTAGTCAAGAAGGCATACGGCATGCTTGCCTTCATTGGCCGGGGCATTGAGTATAAGAATTGGCAAGTCATGTTGCAGCTGTATAGAACCTTAGTTTGGCCACATTTGGAGTAATGTGTTCAATTCTGGTCGCCACACTACCAGAAGGATGTGGAGGCTTTAGAGAGGGTGCAGAAGAGATTTACCTGGTATGGAGGGCATTATCTATGAGGAGCGGTTGAATAAACTCGGTTTGTTCTCACTGGTCCGACGGAGGTTGAGGGGCGACCTGATGGAGGTCTACAAAATTATGAGGAGCATAGAGAGAGTGGATAGTCAGAGGATTTTCCCCAGGGTAGAGGGGTCAATTACTAGGGGGCATAGGTTCAAGGTGAGAGGGGCAAGGTTTAGAGTAGATGTACGAGGCAACTTTTTTACACAGAAGGTAGTGGGTGCCTGGAACCCGCTACCGGAGGAGGTGGTGGAAGCAGGGACGATAGTGACATTTAAGGGGCATCTTTACAAATACATGAATAGGATGGGAATGGAGGGATACGGACCCAGGAAGTGTAGAAGATTGTAGTTTAGTCGGGCAGCATGGTCGGAACGGGCTTGGAGGGCCGAAGGGCCTGTTCACGTGCTGTACTTTGTTTCAGTCTGTGTGAAGATCAATTGCCATTTCCACAAGACCCGCGGTGATTGGCTGGAGGACCAGAGTTCTTCCGGTCCTCCACCTCTTCCCATTGGTCAATGCCTCAGCAGACAGGTCAGGGGTGAACCTTCCCTCGCACATGCGCATTCTCTCCTCACCCTCGGACATGCTCAAGTTCCGGTCCGGGCCGGGGTGGGGGAAATCACCGAGAGGCTTCTTGTTCTGGCCGGAGCAATCAGCTGGTTGCCTGGAAACCTTGTCTCGAGGAGGGGGAAACAATGAGTGAGGCGGAGGAAGGTTGTTGACCAATGGGAAGAGTTGATAAACCGCAAGGACTCTCTTCCCCATCCAATCAGCTCCCCCGTTGGCTGAACGCGGAAGCTGGACACTGAGGAAACCTGGGGCTTTACACAGACTGAAAACCTCCTCCTGTCTCCAACATCTGTGAGTAAAACACTTACTTTTCTCCCCCTTTCCATTTCTTTTCTCATTCGGACCTTCAATTGGTGACTTGCAGCAGCTGAACGGATAGGAAGTGAATCCAGGGAGGGTGCAGACTCTGCAGAGCTTGGCCCAGGTCTCTCTCTCTCTTAAAGACATTGACAGCGTTTGCTCCCTCAGCATGACACATTTTTTGTCTGTGTAAAAGGATGGTCTCTTTCCTAATGTTCACAATTAAAGGGCTGGTTTATCAAGGAGCTGGCTAACATTCAAGGAGATAGTAAATTAATACCAGACAGAGACATGTCTCGTGCTGTTATATGGTACACATTAGATATATTATTTATGGTTCTGCAATAAAGTACAATCCAGTCATCTCTTCCCTTGGAGGGTTATTCATCTCTGGATTTCTCTTCCACATGGACCAGTGGGGTGTGGGGTCATTGAATATATTCACGGATGAGTTGGACAGATTTTTAATAAATTGTTATGTTTTACATCATTTTTAAAGAATGAATGCAACAGAGTAACAGGAAAAAATGGTGGCAAATGGGCACAGAATGGAACAAGAGATATTGCCAACATAAATCCAAGCAACACATTGCAGAATTAATTTGGAACAGGATATTTGAGGGACCAGAGCCTCGAGATGAAATGCCAGATCAATTGAAGAACCAGTTAACAGGTTAAAGTAGTGAGTGGGGAAAGAGGGTAAGATTATATAACAATTCAGTTTGTAAATCCAAAAATATCACAAACGGACTAACAGCATAATCAAATTAAAATGAACAACAGAACATAGATGACATAGAACTCCTGTAGTGCAGAAGGCCATTCGCCCCTTCACATCTGCACTGAGCCTCAGAAAGAGCATTTCACTGAAGCCCACTCCCCATCCTATCCTCATAACCCGGTGCATTGATCATGGTCAACCCACCTAACCTACACATCTTGGACACTAAGGGGCAAATTAGTGTGACCAATTCACTTTCGCTGCACAACTTTGGACAATGGGAGGAAAGTGGTGCAACCGGAGGAAACTCACAAAGACACAAGGAGAATGTGCAAACTCCACACAGACAGCCACCCAAGGCTGGAATTTAACCTGGGTCCCTGGCACTGAGGTAGTCAGTGCTCTGTAACAGTCTCACACAGGTGTGTGTCTCAGTGCTTTTCCAGACACACTGATGATTAAAATCTCTTGAAGCAGACAGAATAGACAAACATTTCTCCTTCTAGAGTCAGAGGCTGATGATCCCACGAATTGAGTGACTCAGTCAGTTCTTGACGTGATATTTAGTTTGAGATATTGCCCTCGAACTCCTCTTGTTCGAACTTCCTGTAAACAGATTTTACAATAGTAATCATTGTCAGTACAGGATAGAAACTCAGAACAGACAATTCTAGTGTCTATCGAACATTCTTTCCTCTCTCTTTCCCTGAAATGCTCTAATTCTCCATCCCACACACTCTCCCTCCATTCTCACTCTGCTGTATCTAATATTGCCCCTCCCAATTCTCCTGAAGGTGATCAACAACTCTAAACTCACTAAAACCTGTACAAGAGTAGAGAATCTCCATATAAGTACATTTACTGATTAGAGATAGGGAAATTCTGAGGAAGAATTGTATTTAGTCATGGAGTGGTCATGACAGGGAACTCACTGCCCACAAGGGTTGTGGAAGTCCAGATGATCAATAATTTAAAATAAAATAGGATAGTCACTTGAAGAAAATAAACTTGCAGGGGAACAGGGATATCGAGGGGGAATGGGACTCACTGGATTGCTGTACAGAGAGTCAGCATTGACTTGAGTTACCAAATGGATTCTGTCAGTGCTGCAATGACTGTATGACTGGAAATATATAATGTAGGTACAGTACTATATTACAAAACTAGAACTAATAATACATGTATTTTATTACAGCACCATCAATAATATCTATAATACATACTATGTAACAACACTGGACATATCTCTGTCCGATATTAAATATTTTAAAATTAATTTATGGGATGTGGACAATGCTGGTCAGGCCAGCATTTATTGCCTATCCCCAGTTGCTCTTCCGAAGTAGTGGTGAGTTGCCTTCTTGAACTGCTGCAGTCCTTGAGGTGTAGGTACATCCCCTGTGCTGTTTAAAAAAAAAAAATGTTTTTTATAAATTTAAAGGACCGAATTCATTTTTTTCCAATTAAGGGGCAATTTAGCATGGCCAATCCACCTACCCTGCACATCTTTGGGTTGTGGGGGTGAAACCCACGCAAACACAGCGAGAGTGTGCAAACTACACATGGACAGTGACCCAGAGCCGGGATTGAGCCTGGGACCTCGGCGCCGTGAGGCAGCAGCGCTAACCACTGCTCCACCATGCTGTCCTACATCCCCTGTGCTGTTAGGGAGGAAATTCCAGGATGTTGGGCCCCAGGGACAGTGAAGGAACGGCAATATATTGCCAAGTCAGGGTGGTGTGCAACTTGGAAGCGAACCTCCAGGTGGTGGGGTTCCCAGGTATCTGCTGCTCTTGTCCTTCTAGATGGTAGTGGTTGTAGGTTTGGAAGGTGCTGTCTGAGGAACCTTTATGAGTTACTCCAGTTTAGCTAGGGCTCCTTGATGCCATACTCAGTCAAATGCTGCCTTGATGTCAAGGGCAGTCACTCTCACCTCACTTCTGGCATTCAGCTATTTCGTCCAAGTTTCAACTAAGGCTGTAATGAGGTCAGGAGCTGAGTGACCCTGGCGGAACCCAAACTGAGCATCCAGGAGCATGTTATTGCAGAATAAGTGCCACTTAATAGGATCTTTGATGACTCCTTCCATCACTTTGCTGATGATGGAGAGTATTCCGACAGGGAAGTAATTGGCTGAGTTGGATTTGGCCTGTTTACTGACCCCTTAAATGTCAGCCATCTCCTGGAGAAACCAGTCCTTTAATTATGAAAATTAGGAAAGAGACCATCCTTTTAGCCAAATAAATGTGTCAAGCTGAGGGAACAAAGGATGTCAATGTCTTTAAGAGAGAGAGAGAGAGAGAGACCTGGGCCAAGCTTTGCAGAGTCTGCACCCTCCCTGTATTTACTTCCTTTCCCTCCAGTTGCTGCAAGTGACCAATTAAAGATCAGAATGAGATAAGAAATGGAAAGGGGAAGAAAAGAAAGTGTTTTACTCACAGATGTTGCAGACAGGAGGAAGGTGCAGTCTGTGTGAAGCTCAAGCTCACTCAGGGTTGGAGGAACAACAGCTTTGCTCGGCAGAAACTTCCATGTCCAACTTCCGGATTGAGACAATGGGGGAGCTCTGATTGGCGGAGGGGCAGAGTCTTTCCGGTCCTCCAAGTCTTACCATTGGTCAACTCCTGAGAGGTAAGGACAGCGGAAGTGAGCTCACTACGCATGCGTAGCTTCCCCTCTCCCTGAGAAATGCGCAGTCCCGGGTCTGGGGGTGGGGAGATCACCGACGGCCGGAACTGTCAGCCGGTTGCCTGGAAACCGTCTCGAGGAAGTGTTGGGGGAGAGGAAACAGAGGGTGGGGGCGAATGTGCTCTAAAGCAGTGACGTCACCGCGGAGCGGATGGATTCCTATTGGCTGATTTAGAGGATGAGTTCCTTTGTGATGTCACAATGTGGAGGTTGAACAATGGGTTTCAGACGAAAACTTCCTCCTCTGGGCAACATCTGGGGGCAAATCAATGTCTCCCCCTTTCAGAAGTTCATGAGATATAGGAGCAGAATTAGGCCATTTGGCCCATCGAGTTTGCTCTGCCATTCCATCATGGCTGATCTCATCCTGGCCTTATCTCCACCGTCCTGAAAATTCTTCAGAACCCTTCAACCCGATTAAAAATCTGTCTAACTCCTCCCTAAATTTACTCACTGTCCCAGCTCCACCACACTCTGGGGTAGTGAATTCCACATATTCACAGCCCTTGGGAGAAGCAGTTTTTCCTCAACTCTGTTTTGAATAGGGCAGCATTGTGGCCCAGTGGTTAGCACTGCTGTCTACGGCACTGAGAACCTGGGTTCGATTCCGGCCCGGGTCACTGTGTGGAATTTGCACTTTCTCCCCGTGTCTGCGTAGGTTTCACCCCCACAACCGAAAGATGTACAGAGCAGGTGGATTGGTCACACTAAATTGCCCCTTAATTGGAATTTAAAAAAATTGTTTTAAATTGCAACTGTTTTGAATTTGCTACCGCTTTTCGTAAGACGATTGCCTCTCGTTCTGGAATGCCCCACAAGAGGCAGCAGCCGCTCCAAGCCTACTTTATCTTTCCATTTCTTTTCTCATTCTGAGGGGTCATTGGTAACTTGCAGCAACTGAAGAGAAAGGAAGTGAATCTGGTCAGTATGTTCCACACATTTTGAGTTCAGTAATATAGACATATTTATATCTGGCAGTCTGCATGGAGAATTTCAGGCCTCTCCAAGATGGGAAGCAGTGAGCAGGGATCTGTCAGTCAGCCTGAATCAGCACCTTCAGAGAATTAAGACCATAAGACATAGAAGCGGAAGTAAGGCCATTCGGCCCATCGAGTCCACTCCACCATTCAATCATGGCTGATTTCAACTCCATTTACCCGCTCTCTCTCCATAGCCCTTAATTCCTCGAGAAATCAAGAATTTATCATCTTCTGTCTTAAAGACACTCAACGTCCCGGCCTCCACCGCCCTCTGTGGCAATGAATTCCACAGACCCACCACTCTCTGGCTGAAGAAATTTCTCCTCATCTCTGTTCTAAAGTGACTCCCTTTTATTCTAAGGCTGTGCCCCCGAGTCCTAGTCTCCCCTGCTAATGGAAACAACTTCCCTACATCCACCCTATCTAAGCCATTCATTATCTTGTAAGTTTCTATTAGATCTCCCCTCAACCTCCTAAACTCCAATGAATATAATCCCAGGATCCTCAGACGTTCATCGTATGTTAGGCCTACCATTCCTGGGATCATCCATGTGAATCTCCGCTGGACCCGCTCCAGTGCCAGTATGTCCTTCCTGAGGTGTGGGGCCCAAAATTGCTCACAGTATTCTAAATGGGGCCTAACTAATGCTTTATAAAGCTTCAGAAGTACATCCCTGCTATTATATTCCAAGCCTCTTGAGATGAATGACAACATTGCATTTGCTTTCTTAATTACGGACTCAACCTGCAAGTTTACCTTTAGAGAATCCTGGACTAGGACTCCCAAGTCCCTTTGCACTTCAGCATTATGAATTTTGTCACCGTTTAGAAAATAGTCCATGCCTCTATTCTTTTTTCCAAAGTGCAAGACCTCGCACTTGCCCACGTTGAATTTCATCAGCCATTTCTTGGACCACTCTCCTAAACTGTCTAAATCTTTCTGCAGCCTCCCCACCTCCTCCATACTACCTGCCCCCCCACCTATTTTTGTATCATCGGCAAACTTAGCCAGAATGCCCCCAGTCCCGTCATCTAGATCATTAATATATAAAGAGAACAGCTGTGGCCCCAACACTGAACCCTGCGGGACACCACTCGTCACCGGTTGCCACTCCGAAAAAGAACCTTTTATCCCAACTCTCTGCCTTCTGCCTGACAGCCAATCGTCAATCCATGTTAGTACCTTGCCTCGAATACCATGGGCCCTTATTTTACTCAGCAGTCTCCCGTGAGGCACCTTATCAAAGGCCTTTTGGAAGTCAAGATAGATAACATCCATTGGCTCGCCTTGGTCTAACCTGTTTGTTATCTCTTCAAAGAACTCGAACAGGTTTGTCAGGCACGACCTCCCCTTACTAAATCCATGCTGACTTGTCCTAATCTGACCCTGCACTTCCAAGAATTTAGAAATCTCATCCTTAACAATGGATTCTAGAATCTTGCCAACAACCGAGGTTAGGCTAATTGGCCTATAATTTTCCATCTTTTTCCTTGTTCCCTTCTTGAACAAGGGGGTTACAACAGCGATTTTCCAATCCTCTGGGACTTTCCCTGACTCCAGTGACTTTTGAAAGATCATAACTAACGCCTCCACTATTTCTTCAGCTATCTCCTTTAGAACTCTAGGATGTAGTCCATCTGGGCCCGGAGATTTATCAATTTTTAGACCTCTTAGTTTCTCTAGCACTTTCTACCATATGGCTACCATATTCAACTCTACCCCCTGACTCTCCGGAATTGTTGGGATATTACTCATGTCTTCTACTGTGAAGACTGACGCAAAGTACTTATTTAGTTCCTCAGCTATTTCCTTGTCTCCCATCACAAAATTACCAGCGTCATTTTGGAGCGGCCCAATGTCAACTTTTGCCTCCCGTTTGTTTTTAACGTATTTAAAGAAACTTTTACTATCATTCCTAATGTTACTGGCTAGCCTACCTTCATATTTGATCCTCTCTTTCCTTATTTCTCTCTTTGTTATCCTCTGTTTTTGTAGCCTTCCCAATCTTCTGACTTCCCACTACTCTTTGCCACATTATAGGCTTTCTCTTTTGCTTTGATGCATTGCCTAACTTCATTTGTCAGCCATGGCTGCGTAATCCTCCCTCTGATAACCTTTCTTTTCTTTGGGATGAACCTCTGTACTGTGTCATCAATTACTCCCAGAAACTCCTGCCATTGCTGTTCTACTGTCTTTCCCACTAGGCTCTGCTCCCAGTCGATTTTCGTCAGTTCCTCCCTCATGCCCCTGTAGTTACCTTTATTTAACTGTAACACCTTTACATCTGATTCTACCTTCTTTCTTTTAAATTGGAGATTGAATTCTACCATATTATGATCACTGCCTCCTAAGTGCTCCCTTACTTTAAGATCTTTAATCAAGTCTGGCTCATTACATAACACTAAGTCCAGAATGGCCTGTTCCCTCGTGGGCTCCATCACAAGCTGTTCCAAAAAGCCCTCCTGTAAACATTCAATGAATTCCCTTTCCTTGGGTCCACTGGCAGCATTATTTACCCAGTCCACCTGCATATTGAAGTCCCCCATGATCACTGTGACCTTGCCTTTCTGACATGCACTTTCTATTTCGTGGTGCATTTTGTGCCCCCGGTCCTGGCCACTGTTAGGAGGCCTGTACATAACTCCCATTATGTTTTTTTTGCCTTTGTGGTTCCTCAACTCTACCCACACAGACTCCACATCATCTGACCCTATGTCGTTTAGTGCTATTGATTAATTTCATTCCTAATTAACAAGGCAACCCCGCCCCCTCTGCCCACCTCCCTGTCTTTTCGATAGGTTGTGAATCCCTGGATGTTTAAATGCCAGTCCTGAACCCCCTGCAACCACGTCTCTGTGATGCCTACCACATCATACCTGCCAGTCACAATCTGGGCCACAAGCTCATCTACCTTGTTCCGTACACTGCGCGCATTTAAATATAGCACCTTTAATTCTCTATTGACCGTCCCTTTTTGTTTTCTTAGTGTGGTGGACCTTGGTTTACTGAGCCTTTCCATACACTGTGTCATATTTTGTGGGATGGGGACTATCATAACCTCTCCTGAGTTTTGTCTTTTCGTGCTTTTTTGTATTCCTAAGCAGCTACGCTTCCCACTGATTACTTCACCTCTTGGTTCCCTGACTTTCCCTTCCCCCCCCAATCTTTAGTTTAAAGTCCTATTAAGAGGATGAATATTACAGAGTGAGAATGGAGGGAGAGTGTGTTGGATGGAAACTAGAATTGCCTGTTCTCAATTTCCATTTGTAAATTCCTTTTACAGGATATTAGATGAAGACTTGCAGAAAAAAACCGAACGAGACTTCAGGATTTGGAAGAGTCACTTGGCTTATCGGGACCTGAATATCATCAGGAGAACCATCACTGCAAAAGACACTTCTGGGGTGAAGGTTTGCCTGTCAGGCAAAGGAACAGAATGGAAGTAAACACAGGAACGAAGAATCACATTGGGCTGGTTCCAGGAGAATTGAGTGACAACTTCAGCGATGTAACCATGGAGTGTGATTTTTGATTGTGTTAAAAGTAAAAGGGCATCATTCTGTTTATAGTTTAAGGGATACGTTCCCTATAAAAATAGTGTTTAGGCATTGTTGTTTCTAGTTTGTTGCAGTAAAAGTCATAAAACCTGAAGTTTTTGTCTTATGACTCATTAATTTGTTCACTGGGATTAGAATTTATCTTTTAAAATTCCTGATCTTTTCAGAGATCTTACACAATTGGTTTTGAGTCACAAGTTTCAACTTCCCATTTAAGCCTCAGGCAACTTGCTGTCTCTCTGTTGCTCATGTCAATGACAGCCTAGTAACAGAGCTGAGGGCTGGAGATGCTGTGACCCCTTGTCGGAACTGGAATCAGTAGAAAGAAGAACCGTCGTTTCTGGTTGAGCTTTGTGTTAACTGTCTGACCATGATGACCATATATAAATAGCTAACCAGGTAATCTATTGTGATGAGGGTTTAGAAACAGACCCTGGGTCGACGAGTTCACTGAAGCTGTGGGTTGTCAGCTGTACAGTGAAACCAGGCATCCAACAGCCACAGAGACCTCTAATATTGGACACTGGGTTTAACCCTGTTCTGTATTAAACAGGCCTATCTGATACTGGGGTGATATAGTTAATCTGACCCTTAATTCATTCAATTCCAAAAGTGAATAACATTGATTCAAGTACAGTGACTACCTTGGCAATCTGTCAATAAAGTGGTGTCAGTTCATGCAGATCCGTGTCTGAACTCAATTCCATTACTTATTTTTGTTACTTACTGGACTATTTCGCTCTTTTCTCTCCTCTCGCTCCAGCCTCTCTCTGCCTCTGGTGTTCCTCTCTCTCTCTGGTGCCTCTCATTCCCTCTGCTACCTCCTCTCCCTCTGTCACTCTCACCTGCCTCTCACTCTCTGTTATTAGTGCTTAGGAAGGCAGGTGGGACAGTTTCCTTTGATAGCCGAGGGCCAAGAATGTAAGAACAGGGAGAGTGTGCTGGAACTGCATTAAACACCAGTTAGACCACAGCCGGAGCACTGCAGACAGTTCTGGTCACCACATTACAGGAAGGATGCGATTACACTAGAGGCACAGTAAAGGAGATTTATTTATTTATTTTTATTAATTTGGAGTGCCCAATTAATTTTTTCCAATTAAGGTTTTTTTTTTTAATAAACATTTTATTGAGATATTTCTTTGTCATTGTAACAGCAACAAAATCAACAATGTACATAACAAGGAAAATATTAACATAGTACAAATACTGCCTCCCACACCCACAGGTCCTACAATTACTTACCTCCCTAATCTACGCGAGCCTAATTCCCCTTCCCTTCTGCTGACGATTAATTCTCTGCGGGGAAGTCGACGAATGGTTGCCATCTCCGGGCGAACCCTAACAGAGACCCTCTCATGGCGACCTTAATTTTCTCCAGGCAGAGAAAGCCAGCCATGTCCGAAAGCCAGGTCTCCAATTTTGGGGGCTTTGAGTCCCTTCATGCTAGTAATAGGCGCCTCCGGGCTACCAGGGAAGCAAAGACCAGAACGTCCGCCTCTTTCTCCTCCTGGATTCCCGGATTCTGCGACACCCCAAGAATCGCCACCTCTGGACTCATTGCCACCCTCGTATTTAATACCGTGGATATGGCATCGGCAAACCCCTGCCAAAACCCCCTCAGTTTTGGGTATGCCCAGAACATATGGACAGGTTCATTGGAAAACAAATAGGAATCTCGGGAGGACCATAATTTTTACCAACTGCACCCTACCCGCCAGAGACAACGGGAGCGCATCCCATCTCCGGAAATCCTCCTTCATCTGTTCCACCAACCGGGCCTTGTTCAATTTATGAAGCCTGCCTCAATCCCTCACCACCTGAATACCCAAGTACCTAAAACTGCCCCCTACCACTCTAAACGGCAGTTCCCCCAGTCGCCTCACCTGACCCCTCGCCTGGACCACAAACATCTCGCTCTTCCCCATATTAAGCTTGTACCCCGAAAACCGGCCGAATTCCCCTAAAATTCCCATAATTTCTTCCATCCCCTCCTCTGGGTCTGAGACATACAACAGTCGAGCGTGGTGGCTACCACATAGGTCGTCCGCATACAGCGAGACTCGGTCCCCAACCCCTCCGGACCAACCTCTTCCAGCCCCTTGAGGCCCTCCGAGCAATTGCCAGCGGCTCTATCCCCCGCACAAACAGCAGTGGGGAGAGGAGACATCCCTGTCCCCCGGTGCAGTGTGAAATAGTCCTAAGTCGTCCTGTTTGTCCGTACACTTGCAACCAGAGCCCGGTACACCATCCTAACCCAGTCAACAAAGCCCCTTCCAACCCTGAACCACTCCAGCACCTCCCATAAGTAATCCCACTCGACTCGGTCAAAGGCTTTTTCCATCGCGACCACCACTTCAACTTCCCTACCTTCCGGGGGCACCATGATCACGTTTAGCAGCCTTCTTACATTGGCCCCTAGCTGCCTGCCCTTAACGAACCCAGTCTGATCCTCCACTATAACGTCCGGTACACAGACCTCAATCCTGGAGGACAAAATTCTGGCCAGAAGTTTGGCATCTACGTTCAGCAAGGAAATCGGCTTGTAAGACCCACATAGCCCCGGGTCCTTGTCCCTTTTCAGAATGAGCGAGATCATGGCCTGTGACATTGTCTAGGGCAGAGCCCCTCTTTCCTTGGCCTCGTTAAAGACCTTCATCAGCACCGGCCCCAATATTCCAGACAATTTTTTATAGAACTCGGCTTGGTGCCCGTCTGGTCCCGAGGCCTTGCCCGACTGCATGGCCTTCAAACCCTCCAGCCCGAGTGGGGCCCCCAGCCCTTCTACCAGCTCCCCATAATTAAGGGGCAATTTATTGTGGCCAATCTACCTACCCTGCACATCTTTGTGTTGTGGGGGGGCGAAACCCACGCAAACACAGGGCAAATGCGCAAACTCCACACGGACAGTGACCCAGAGCCGGGATCGAACCTGGGACCTCGGCGCCATGAGGCAATGTAACCACTGTGCCATGGTGCTGCCCGCTGCAGAGGAGATTTATGATGATGCTACCAGGGATGGAGAATTTTAACTATGAGGAAAGATTGGATCTCCCCAGTGTGAATTCGCTGGTGTACAGTGAGTTGCTCCGATCGCTTGAATCTAGTCCCATAGTGAGAGCACCTGAACGGTCTCTCATCAGTGTGAACAAGCTGATGGGACATCAGTTCACTGGACGTTTTATAGCATTTCCCACAGTTTAGACATTTGAAAGGTCTGTCTTTCATAATAATAATCTCTTGTCACAAGTAAGCTCACATTAACATTACAATGAAGTGAAAAGCCCCAAGTCGCCACATTCTGCTGCCTGATCGGGACACGGAGGGAGTGCGGTTGATGAGGTGAGACAGTAGCGCGCAGGTGCAATGCTATTGTTCGTCTGGAGGAGAGTCCTTTGTCCCGCGGAAGCAAAGTTAGCATCAGGCGGTGGGAGGGAGGATCCGTAAACCCTTCACAATCATTGTCAACTCCCTGATTTGCAGCTGCGGGGCTTCTCCCTCCTAGGAACAGGCCCAGGTTAAAGGTCACCATCCTGCTTCAGCGACTGGAGGATGGTTCACATCAGAGGATGGGGGAGGGGGACAATAAATAAGAGGTTAGGTGGATTGGCCATGATAAATTGCCCTTAGTGTCATTAAGGGGCAGCACGGTAGCATTGTGGATAGCACAATTGCTTCACAGCTCCAGGGTCCCAAGTTTGATTCCTGGCTTGGGTCACTGTCTGTGCGGAGTCTGCACATCCTCCCCGTGTGTGCGTGGGTTTCCTCCGGGTGCTCCGGTTTCCTCCCACAGTCCAAAGATGTGCAGGTTAGGTGGATTGGCCATGATAAATTGCCCTTAGTGTCCAAAATTGCCCTTAGTGTTGGGTGGGGTTACTGGGTTATGGGGATCGGGTGGAGGTGTTAACCTTGGGTAGGGTGCTCTTTCCAAGAGCCGGTGCAGTCTCGATGGGCTGAATGGCCTCCTTCTGCACTGTAAATTCTATGTCTATGTCTATGTCCCTTACAGTCAGAAACATCGGAATTTATAATGGGGAACAAAGTGGCTGAGCAACTCAATGCATACTTTGGGTCTGTCTTCTCAAATAACATACCAGAAATGTTGGGGAATGTAGGGTTTAGAGAGGGGAAGAACTGAAGGAAATCAGAGTAGAGAAATGGTGTTGGGGAAATTGATGAAATTGAAGGTTGATAAATCTCCGGGGCCTGATAATCTATATACCAGACTACTTAAGGAAGTGACTCAAGGAATATTGGATGCATTGGTGGTCATCTTCCAAGATTGAACAGACTCTGGAACGGTTCCTACAGATTAGAGGGTGGCTAATATAACCTCACTATTTAAAAAGGGAGGTAGAAAGACCAATCAACGTGATGGCAGTGGGGAAAATTCTAAAGTCCATGATCAAATATTTTATAGTGGAGTACTTAGAAAACAGAATGCAGTGACAGAATTAGTGGCAGAATTGGACAGAGTTAACATGGATTTATGAAAGAAGAACAAAGAAACGTACAGCACAGAAACAGGTCCATCGGCCCTCCAAGCCTGTGCCGACCATGCTGCCCGTCTAAACTAAAATCTTCTACACTTCTGGGATCCTCATAATTTTGTAGATCTCTATTAGGTCACCCCTCAACCTCCGTCACTCCAGTGAGAACAAACCACATTTATTCAACCTCTCCTCATAGCTTATGCCCTCCATACCAGGCAACATCCTGGTAAGTCTCTTCTGCACCCTCTCTAAAGCCTCCACATCCTTCTGGTAGTGTGGCGACATAGGCAAGTCTAGAAAAGAGGGCGTGTTTAGAGATTATAAAGAGCTAGGATTCAAATTAAAAAACAGGTCCTCAAGGGTCGTAATCTCCGGATTACTGCCCGAGCCACGTGCAAATTGGCATAGGGAGGCATGAATAAGGGAAGTTAACACGTGGCTGAAAGAGTGGTGTGGGAAAGAGGGGTTCCTTTTCATGGGACACTGGCATCAGTTTTGGGACAGGGGGGACCTATACCGTTGGGATGGTCTCCACCTGAACCGAGCTGGGACCAGTGTTCTGGCGAAAAGAGTAAATAGGGTGGTCAATAGGACTTTAAACTAGAGATTGGGGGGGGAAGGGAAAGTCAGGGAACCAAGAGGTGAAGTAATCAGTGGGAAGCGTAGCTGCTTAGGAATACAAAAAAGCACAAAAAGACAGAACTCAGGAGAGGTTACGATAGTCCCCATCCCACAAAATATGACACAATGTATGGAATGACTCAGTAAACCAAGGTCTACCACACTAAGAAAACAAAAAGGGACGGTCAATAGAGAATTAAAGGTGCTATATTTAAATGCGCGCACTGTACGGAACAAGGTAGATGAGCTTGTGGCCCAGATTATGACTGGCAGGTATGATGTGGTAGGCATCACAGAGACGTGGTTGCAGGGGGTTCAGGACTGGCATTTAAACATCCAGGGATTCACAACCTATCGAAAAGACAGAGAGGTGGGCAGAGGGGGCGGGGTTGCCTTGTTAATTAGGAATGAAATTAAATCAATAGCACGAAACGACATAGGGTCAGATGATGTGGAGTCTGCGTGGGTAGAGTTGAGGAACCACAAAGGCAACAAAAACATAATGGGAGTTATGTACAGGCCTCCTAACAGTGGTCAGGACCAGGGGCACAAAATGCACCACGAAATAGAAAGTGCATGTCAGAAAGGCAAGGTCACAGCAGTCACTGAAGGTAAGCATGCAGGTACAGCAGGTGGTGAAGAAGAAAAATGGTACGTTGGCCTTATTAGCAGGAGGATTTGAGTACAGGAGCAGGGATGTCTTGTTGCAATTATACAGGGCCTTGGTGAGGCCACACCTGGGATATTGTCTGCAGCTTTGGTCTCCTTATCTGAGGAAGGGTGTTCTTCCTGTAGAGGGAGTGCAGCGAAGGTTTACCAGATTGATTCCTGGGATGGCTGGACTGACGAATGAGGAGAGATTCAGCCAGTTAGGATTATGTTCGCTGGAGATCAGAAGAATGAGAGGGACCTTATGGAAACCTATAAAATTCTAACAATGACTTGACAGAGTAAATGCGGGAAGTCCAGCACCATGCATCATAGTTTAAGGATATGGGGTAGACTACTTAGGACAGAGATGAGGAGAAATTTCTTCACCCAGAGAGTGGTCAGCCTGGGGAATTCGCTACCACAGAAAGAGTTGAGGACAAAACATTGTCTGCTTTCAAGAAGCAGTTAGATACAGCTCTCCGGGCAAAAGGGATCAAAGGATGTGGAGGGAAAGCGGGGAACAGGTTACTGAGTTGGATGATCAGCCATGATCATAATGAATGATGGAGCAAGCTCAAAGGGCCGAATGGCCTCCTCCTGCTTCTATTTTCTATGTTTCTATGTAAGGCTGAAGTTTGTCTTGAGGGAATCAAACATTTTGGCGCTGTTTCCAATTGTACAATGAAATTGTGATTCACACTGAAAGGTTCACTTTCACTCAGTAATGATAACGTTTCACTTTTCTCAGCATAGACATTTTAGATTAAATACCAATTGTTCACTTCTCTTGTAGCTGGTGTGTGGAGAAGATCATGTTCACTGCAGACCTGTCAGCAGAGAAACTGCACTGTGCTTCTGGATACATTCAATCTGCAAGTAGATGGATCTTTTAGACATGACCCTAGTGAAGGTCCTCCCAATGATGTTAAGGAGTGAGATGTCCCTGTAGTTGTTGGACTCTCCTCTGTCACTGCTGATTTTATATATTGTGATGATTTTGCATCACACGTATGGAATGGTTCCTGTCACCCATCAGAGACGTCGGAGGTCATGAAGGTGTGACAGCCGATGGGACTTTCCGTGTGTAAGCAGATCAGCTGGAATCCCATCCTTGCCGGGTGCCTTTCTGAATGACATTTTAAAGTTCAAGTGGTGAGGGTTCCTTGTCCAACTCAACCATGACAGGAGCTGCAATAGAGACAATCAGAGTCTGGGAGATGTCCAGCTCACAGCCGTGATCAACCCAGCAGAACATCTGTTTACTTCTGTTGGTAAGAACTTCACCAGCTGCCAATTTCAGCCGGGCAATTTTGGTGATGGTCGGACAAAGATCCCTCTTGATCCCATCAGTCGTAGATTTCCATTGTCACAGGCAGCTTGGAATTATTGACAGAGGCTGGTCCAATGTTTATTTGCACAGGATCTCCCTGATATTTACACAACTGTCTTCAAGTAATGCAGTGTTCTAGCTGTTGGGTTTATGTTGCACATCAGGTCGACTTTGCTTTTTGCTTCAATGACAGATGTCATCTCAGCCGAGTGAGTCTGAACCAGTCTTTGTTGTGGGTTCCACCTTTACCAAATGTTGCTGCTGCTGTGTCAGAAATGATTCAACTCAGCGACTTACAAACTTCATCAGTATTAATGTTGATGTTCAGGTTTTTAAGCGTTTTTTAAAGTACATGTATAATATTTCACAGTTTGTTTCGCTTCCTTCACAATTTAATATCATAATGGACAGAACACTGAAGAAGTCAGTAAGAATTGTCAGCAAGGATTAATCTGCACTTTCTAATTGGAGATGTTAAACAGTGGAACCTTTTAGACACTGATTTGCATCAAAGATCAAGTTAGGATTGAAGTACAAGTTCAGAATTTTACTGTACATGTGTTCATGTTGAGAGTTCTTGAATTAAGGAAAAAAAATCACAAATGGGGCTTTTAAAAAGGGACACTGTAGTCCCAAAAATCATTGATATCTTCAGGATATTAAACTGCAGCCAGTTGTAGGGATTGTTAACATCAGCAGAATCAAACCAGATATTGTCAGACTATCAATCCTGGATGTGATTAGCAGCAGCAAAACAGCAGATTCCAATCCCTGCAGTCATTTGTGAACTCGCTGGTGTCTCAGCAGGTGTTGTGACTGAGTGAATCCCGCTCCACACAAGGAGCAAGAGAACCGTCTCCCCCCGGTGTGATCCCACTGATGTGTCAGCAGTTGGGATGCCCAAGGAAATCCCATCCCACACACGGAGCAGGTGAACGGCTTCTCCCCAGTGTGAGTGTGTTGGTGCTCACTGAGGTCAGTTGACTGGCTGAAACTCTCTCCACAGGTGATGCACCTGAATGGTTCCTCGTTTGTGTGCATTTGGTGGTGTGTCTGGAGGGTGAATACCTGAGTGAATCCCTTCCCACACACAAAGCAAATGAATGGTTTCTGACTCGTGTGAATTCGCTGGTGTTCAGTGAGGATGGATAAAGACTTGAATTTCTCTTCACAGGTTGTGCAGCTGAATGGTTTCTTCTCAGCGTGAACTCGCTGGTGTAAGCGAAGGGCAGATGACTGAGTGAACCTCCTCTCACACACAGAACAGTTGAATGGCCTTTCCCCAGTGTGAACACGTCGATGGATTTCCAGCCGGGGTGAAGAATTGAATCCTTCACCACAGTCCTCACATTTCCACGGTTTCTCCATGGTGCCAGTTTCCTCATATCTCTCCAGTTTGGACAGTCAGTTGAAGCTTTGTCCACATACACAGAACACCTGTATGGTTTCTCCCTGCTGCGAATCGTGTGATTTTTTTTACAGGATGTTTCACTGGTTAAAGCTCTTTGTACAGTCAATGTACTGGAACACTCTCATTCCATTGTGTGTCCTGATGCTTTTCCAGTCACAATGATGTTTGAAATGGTGTCACACAGGCAGAACACACAAACATTTCTCCTTCCAAATTCAATGACTAATGATATTCTGGCCGTGGCGACTCAGTGACTCTGTCAGATCATGCTGTGATGTTCGGTTTGAGCTTCCTGTCTGTAAATCCACCCATTCTAGTGCCCTGGAAAAGAAGTTTACAAAACGTTATACAGAGAGAAATCCTGAACATACAATATATTTTCCTCATTTGTACCTGCAAAACAGTAAACCCATACACTCTCTTGCTCCCCGCGCTGAATGCAAATCCCAGGGTGACTAATAGTCCCATATTTTACAGAAATGTATCTGAGTCCACTGCCCCAGTCTGCATGCTGCCTGGATGCTGGCTGTCCTACAAATTGGATCTTTGTCACTGCACAGAACCATGTTCCTTACCGCTTCTATGTTCCAACAGCTCTGGCAAACACCACCCTTAATTTTCACCATGAGAGTTGGTCAGCCCGTCAAACCCAGCACAGCACCTTCACACTTATTTTCCTTACAGTTTACCTCCTGCCTCCACTCTGGCTGGGTTCAGTTCTCAAGCCTCTTTACAAAGTGAGAATAAAATCAATTAATCCCTCATTTTCTGTCCTGGTCACTGGGACCCTGATGCCCGCTCACTTGGGCACACAAGTAAACAAGCCCCGGGAGCTGCAAAATCGGGACCTGCAGGTTCCTATTGGGGGTTTGGGGCCTCCAGCGGGTGTTTGTGAATCCTCCCCGCCCACCTCCCAGGGTTTCCTTCCTTTCCAGAGATCAGAATCCTCATTGATTTGAGTCCAAAGTGTCAGCTCTTATTCACTGTCCCCCTCCTCTGGTATGAACCATCCTCCAGTCGCTGAAGTAGGAGGGTTAACCTGGGCCTGTTCCCGGCAGCTGCAAACCAGGGAGCTGACAATGATTCTGAAGGGTTTGCGGATCCTCCCACCCACCGCCTGACGCTGACTCCGCTTCTCCGGGACAAAGGAGTCCCTTCCCGAGGCCAACACTGGAATTGCGCATGCTCCAAATTCCGTTCCGGCGCCTGCGCACTGGTGTCCAACTATAGCAGCCGCATTGCGCATGCTCTGCATCACAATGCCAGGTTGATTGACAGCAGCTCCAGACCAATACGAAGAGGGGACGGACCTGGATGCCTGAATCGGAGTGGCTGATCCACCAACCAATCAGAGTGAATGAGGGGCGGGCCTGAGCTCGGATCTTCCTCATTGGTTGAAACTCGGCATCATTTTGAAAGCTTATTTGTCTCAAACTCCAGGAGGAAACTGCACCTTTCTGTTTGTGGCTTTAAACAGATGAGACCCTGTGGGCGTGGAGCAAATATTTCAACGTTTGTTCCTCAAATGTGGAAATCTGAAACTATGTCCACACAATTCAGGGGCTGACTTCAAAATAGAACTGGGCAGACAGGGAATGTCCACAGTAACAGAATATGCTGGACAATCTCAGCAGGTCTGACAGCATCTGTGGAGAGTAAAGGGAGCAAATGTTTTGTGTCTGGATGACTCTTTGTCAAAGCCATCCATACTCAAAACATTAGCTCCCTTTCTCTCCCCAGATGCTGTCTGCTGAAATACTTGAGTTTTTACTGCTTTTGTTTCAGATTCCAGCATCTGTCGTAATTTGCTTTTATCGGAATGTCGACAGTACCTTGTTTTGGGGTCACTGCGTATCATTTTTCCCCCACTTACCATTACCTGTTTAAATGTGAAGAAAGAGTTTGTCAAGAATGAGACACAGTAACTGACACCCTGTTCAAAATGAAACTAAAGTCACTGTCTGGCTTTACCAAGGATATAGAGGCTACCCAGGCCATGAAGGCAGATTAAGAAACTTTGTCGCCAGAGCGGCACGGTAGCGCAGTGATTAGCACTGTTACTCCATAGCGCCAGGGTCCCGGGTTTGATTCCCGGCTTGGGTCCCTGCCTGTGCAGAGTCTGCATGTTCTCCCTGTGTCTCGGTGGGTTTCCTCCAGGTGCCCCGGTTTCCTTCCACAAGTCCCGGAGGACATGCTTGCTAGGTTAATTGGACATTCTGAATTCTCCCTCCGTGTACCTGAACAGGCACTGACGTGTGGTGACGAGGGGATTTTCACAGTAACTTCAATGCAATGTTAATATAAGCCTACTTGTGACAATAATAAAAATTATTATTTTTAATTGATAAGGAGGAAGTGTTAAAGTGAGAATTTAAATTACAGTGGAGCTGGCAATAATTTCCCAGTCTTTGCTGGAGGTGCCAGAGGACTGGAGAATTACAAATCTTATGCATTTGTTCAATAAGGATAGCCCCAGCAATTGCAGATCAGTTAGTTTAACATCATTGGTGGGCAAGCTTATAGAATCAATTATTCCAAATAGAATTTTAAAACATGGAAAATTATGGACTGATTTGCAAGAACCAGTATCAATCCACCTACCCTGCACATCTTTGGGTTCTGGGGGTGAGACCCACATAGACATGGGGAGAATGTGCAAACTCCGCATGGACAGTGACCCAGGGCCAGGATCAAATCCGTGTCCTTGGCGCTGTGAGGCAGCAGTGCTAACCACTGCGCCGCCGTGCCGCCCAACTGATAGATTTCTGAATGTCAATAACACAAAGGGATATGGGAATAGTGTGGGGGGAAAGGCATTGAAGTGGATGATCAGCCATGATCGTATTGAATGGTGGAGCAGGCTCAATGGGCTGAATGGCCAACTCCTGCTCCTATGTTACAATGATACAAAGATAGGTAGGAAATTAAATTGTGAAGAGGACATAAGGAGGTTACAAAAATATATGTTAAATGAGCGGTATAAAATTTCCCAAATGGAGTGCAATGTAGGAAAAGTTATTACTTGAAGATTTGTATTCATTGCAGAGCTTGGAGATTCGGACGGATCTGTGTGTCCAAGAGCATGAATCACAAAAGGTGGGTATAAAGGTACAGCAAGTAATTAGGAAAGCTAATAGAATGTCATTGTTTATTGTGAGGGGAATGGAATACAAAAGTAGGGAGGTTATCTTATGAGGAATGAATGGACAGGCTGGGCTTGTGTCCGATGGAGTTTAGGTGACTTGATTGAACCTTGATGTTGGATGTGGAAAGGATGTTTCCTCTTGTGAGAGAATCTAGAAATTGAAGTCTTCTTAAAGTAACAACAGTGGTTAGCACTGTTGCCTCACGGCATTGAGGACCCGGGTTTGATCCCGGCCCCAAGTCACTGTCTGTGTAAAGTTTGCACATTCTCCCCGTGTCTGCGTGGGTCTCATTCCCCCAACCCATAGATTAGCAGGGTAGGTGGATTAGCCAGGCTAAATTGCCCCTTAATTGGAATTTTAAAAAAGTAGCAACTTGCCCCTTTAAGGCAGAGAAGAACTTTTTTTCTCACAATGGGTGCTGAGTCTTTGGAACTCTCTTCCTAAGGGCAGTGGAAGCAGAGTCTTTGAATATTTAGAAGGCAGAGCTGGATAGATTCGTGTTCAGCAAGGGGGTGAAAGGTTATCGGGACAATAGGTGGGGCGAAGACCATCATATGACGATATGAAATAGGAAGAAGAGGAGGCTGTTCAGCCTTTAAATAGGATCATGGCTGATTCAACATTTCTCTCGTCCACTTTCCTGCCCTTTCCCTGGAATCCTTGATTCCCTCACTGATCAAGAATCTATCTCAGCTTTAAATATACACAGGGACTCTGTCCCCACAGCTTTCAGTTCCAAAGATTCACAACCCTCAGAGAAAAAAATCCTCTTCATCTCAGTCTCAAATTGACATCTCTTTATTCTGGGCCTAGACTCTCCCACGAGGGGAAACATCCTCTCAGCATTTACCCTGTGAAGCCCCTGAAGAATCCTGTATGTTTCAATGAGATCACCTCTCAATCTTCTAAATTCCAATGAGTAGAGTCCAAACCTGTTTAACCTTTGCTCCTAAAACAATCCCTTCATACCGGGGATCATCATAGTGAATCTTCTCTAACCCTCCTCCAATAAAATAATATCTCTCCTTAAATAAGGGGGCCAAAACTGCTGACACTATCTCTGTAGGCATTTCTTTAGGATCCTAAGGTGTAAGTCATCTGGGATAGGGTACGTATCTGTCTTTAGCCGCATTAGTTTGTTGAATACTGCGTCTTTAGTATTGGTATTTAATTCCTCCTCCATATTCTTTAGTATTAATGGAATATTTAAAGTCTCTTCAACCATAAAGACTGATGCAAAATATCTGTTTAACTCCTCTGCCATTTCCTTATTCCCCATAACTATCTCCGCAGATTTAATTTCTAAGGGGCCTGTGTGGAGTTGAGGTTACAATCAGATCAGCCAGGATGTAAAGAATGGTGGAGCAGGCTCGAGGGGCCGAGTGGCCTACACCTGCTCCTAATTCATATGTTATCACATCCTTTATAATAGATTGTAGCATTTTTCCTCCAATAATGTCAGGTTAATGGGTCTGTGGTTCCCTGTTTTCTCTCTCTCGCCTTAAATAGTGGGGTTACATTTACCACCTTCCAATCTGCAGGAACCATTACAGAATCTACAGAATTGTGAAAGATGATCACCAATGTATCCACTATCTCTACAGCCACCTCTTTCAACACTCTGGGATGTAGAGCAGCAGCTTTTGGGGATTTATTAACTTTCAATCACATTAATTTCTCCAGTACTACTTTTTAACTAATTCTAATCTTTTTCAGTTCCTCATGCTCACGAGTCCCTTGGTTCTCTGGTGTTTTTAGGACAATTTCTGTATCTTGCTCCGTGAAGACAGACACACATTGTTTAGTTTCCCTGCCATTTCCTTATTCCCCATTATAAACTCTCCTGTCTCTGTCTGGAATGGACCACATTGGTCTTTGCTAATCTTTTCCTTTTCACATTCCTATAGGAGCTGTTCCAGTCCTTTTTTTAATGTTTCGCGCCAGTTTGTTCTCATATTCTATTTTCTTTTTATCAGTTTCTTGATCCTACTTTGCTGAATTCTAAAACAAGTTCCCAGTCCTCAGGCTTATTACCTATTTTGGCCATTTTATGAGCCCCTTCTTTTCATGTAATGGAATCTTTAATGTTTCCTGTTATAATAATAATCTTTATTATTGTCAAAAGAAACTACTGTGAAAATCCCCTCGGCACCATTGCATCACTATTACTGTTGGATATTTATTCCTTAAATTAATTTATATTTGTCATACATATGTGAAAGTCGCCAAAGTCCCAGAGGACCACAGGCTTCTCTCTCCTGAGAAAGAGAGAGCGAGAGAGCTGCTTGGTGGTGATTTGACCCGAGGATCACCACACCTCAGGCGAGGGGCAATGTTGAGAAGACGGGGCCTTCATGGATAACCTCAGCCGGTACAGGAGTTGGACCCACACTGTTGGTGTCGCTCAGTATCACAAACCAGCCATCCAGCCAACTGAACTAACCAATCCCCTTGTAAATATGTAATAATTCCTTAAATAATAGCTATCTCCCATCATACCTTTTAATGTATTTTCCCAGCCCACCTCAGACACCTTATTCCCTCATACCCTGAGCCCCGCATACTCAGTTTTCCATAGTGAGAAACACCCAAATAAACTAAACAAAAGAACCATGTAACCACCATAGTCCATCTTCATGGCAACGTGGCATGGTTCTGGGGCTTCCAAACAGAAATGGAAACAAATAGTCTTAAACTTCAAAACTCCCTTTCACTCTTCTGATTCTTGTGAAACTTCAAACCAGGTATTTGCAAGAAGGTTCAGAGTGCATCAGCCCATTGGAGGCAAAGTCAGGATACCGGCCAGTCCAGCAGAAAGAAACCCTCCACCCTCCCCATCGACCAACTGTCAGAATGAACAAAATGCAGTCCTCTGTGTAATTGAAGCAGAAACAATAACAACAGAATCCTACCCCTGTAATCAATTGTGAACTTGTTGGTGTCTCAGCAAGTTCGAGGAAACATAGAATCCCTTCCCACACTGAGAGCAGGTGAACGGTCTCTCCCCGGTGTGAATTCACTGATGTGACTTGAGGTTGGATGACTGAGTGAATCCCTTCCCACACTGAGGGCAGGTGAATGGCCTCTCCCCAGTGTGAACTCGCTGATGTGAGTTCAGGCTGGATAACGGAGGGAATCGCTTCTCACACTGAGAGCAGGTGTACGGTCTCTCCCCAGTGTGTGCTCGCTAGTGTGTCTGCAGGGTGGATGAGTGACTGAATGTCTTCTCACAGTCTGAGCAGGTGAACGGCCTCTCCCTGGTGTGAACCCGCTGGTGTGACTTCAGATGGGATAACTGAGTGAATCCCTTCCCACACACAGAGCAGGTGAAGGGCCTCTCCCCAGTGTGAATGTGTCGATGAGCTTCCAGCGCAGATGGAACCCTGAATCCCTTCCCACAGTCCCATTTCCACCGTTTCCCCATGTTTTGGGCCTCCTCTTGTCTCTCCAGTCGGACAATCAGTTGAAGCCTCGTCCACACACAGAACACGTGTACGGTCTCTCCCCGCTGTGACTGGTGTGATGTGTTTTCAGGCTGTGTAACTGGTTAAAGCTCTTTCCACAGTCAGTGCTCTGGAACACTCTCACTCGGGTGTGTGTGTCTCGGTGCTTTTCCAGTCACACTGATATTTAAAATCTTTCGAAGCCAACAGGTCGGGCGAACATTCCGCCTTCCCGATTTAATGGCCGATGAACCGAGTGACTCTGTCAGATCTAAACATGATGTTTGAGATTTCTGTCTGTAAATCCTCTCCTTTTAACATCCTGTAACAGGAGTTTACAAAATAAATCAGTCAGTACAGGATAGAAATTCAGAACAGATTATTTTAATTTCTATGAAACATTCTTTCCTCTCATTCCCCAAAAGCTGTAAATCTCCATCCCACTCACTCTCCCTCCATTCTCACTCTGCTGTATCTAATATTCACCCTCCCAATTCTCCTGAAGGTGCTGATTCAGGCTGATTGACAGATCCATGCTCACTGCTTCCTGTCCTAGGCACAGAGACCATAACAAACAGGAGGTACAGTCGAAGCAACAATGCTAACCACTCTGGTACCCTGCCGCCCAGCACCATTTTTCCACGCCATCCCCCATATCCCTCGATAACTTCACTACCTAGAAACCTATCAAACTGCCCTGAAAATATTTGATGACTGAGGTTCCACAGTCCTCTGGGGTAGAGAATTCCAAAGCTTCACCACATTTCCTTTAAATGTATTGATGGGGGCAGCACAGTGGCACAACGGTTAGCCCTGCTTCCTCTCGGTGCCGAGGACCCGGGTTCGATCCCTGCCCCAGGTCACTGTCCATGTGGAGTCTGCACATTCTCCCCGTGTCTGCATGGGTCTCACCCCCTCAACCCAAGAAGATGTGCAGGGTGGGTGGATTGGCCATGCTAAATTTCCCCTGAATTGGAAAAAAAAATTGGGTATTTAAAAAATTTAATCAATTCATTGACGGGGATTTGGGGGTCACTGGTTAGGCCAGTATTTTTTGTCATCCCTAGTTGCCCTTCAGAAGGTGGTGGTGAGCTGCCTTCTTGAACTTCTGCAGTCCCTGAGGTGTAGGTACACCCACTGTGCTGGTAGGGAGGAGTTCCAGGATTTTGCCCCAGCGACAGTGAAGGAACGGCAATATATTTCCAAGTCGGTCTGGTGAGTGACTTGGAGGGGAACCTCCAGGGGGTGAGGTTCCCAGGTATTTGCTGCTCTTGTCCTTCTAGATAGTAGTGGTCGTGGGTTTGGAAGGTGCTGTCTGAGGAACCTTGGTGACTTACTTCTTGACTTACTGTATCTTGTAAATGGTACACACGGCTGCCACTGTTTGTCAGTGGTGGAGGGTTTGAATGTTTGTGGACAGAGGAGCAATCAACCTGGCTGCTTTGTCCTGGATGGTGTCGAGCTGCGAGTGTTGTTGGAGCTGCACTCATCCAGGCAAGTGGAGAGTATTCCATTATACTCCTGACTTGTGCCTTGTAGATGTTTGGACAAGCTCTGGGAGGTCAGGTTGTGAGTTACTCGCTGTAGGATTCCCAGCCTTTATTTCGCTAAGAAGGAGATACAGAGCTTTCCGGGAATGGAGAAGGGGGTGGTGTTGGCAATTTATGGGGCGATTTGAGGAGAACAGAAGGCCCACTGGAGGGGATTAAGGCATAGTGGGAGGAAGAGCTGGGAGAGAGCATGGAGGAGGGGTTGTGGTGTGAGGTGTCTGGAGGGTAAATGCCTCAACTTTGTGCGCGAGGTTGGGGCTGATAGAGCTGTACGTGGTGTATCGGGCGCACCTCACAAAGGTGAAGATGAGCCGACTCTTTGAGGAGGTAGAGGATGTTTGTGAACGTTGGGGGGGGACCCGCAAACCACATTCGTATGTTTTGATCCTGTCCAAAGCTGGAGGGGTATTGGTGGGAGGTGTTCAAGGTAATTTTGAAGGTGGTACATGTGAGGCATGAGCCGGGTCCTCTGGAGGCCATATTCGGGGTATTGGATCGGCCAGGGTTGGAAGCGGGTGCGGAGGCAGATGTTTTACCCTTCGCCTCGCTCATCGCCCAAAGGCGGATCCTGTTGGGGTGGAGGTCAGTTTCTCCACCCTGTGCCCTGGCGTGGCGGGGGGATCTGTTGGAGTTTTTAACACTCGAAAAAGTGAAGTTTGAGTTGAGGGGAAGGGTGGAAGGATTGTACAATTCATGTGTTTATTATGCACTTTCAAAAATTGGATGACATTGAACAAAAGAGTGGAGTGGGGGGGTTGGGGTGGGGTTGGACTGTGTATGTTGTTGGTGACTATGTATGGGGTTGTATGGTGAATTCCTGAATCCTTTTCTTTGATGTTTGTATTTAAAATGTTGAGGGTTGTTTGGGGGTTGGTGGGAGGGAGGAATTGTTGGCCAGGGGATTGACATTATATTTGTTACTGTTGATTGTTTGTCGGTGGGTGTAAATTTGGATGAAAATGTGAAAAAGGAGAATAAAAATATTTAGTAAGAAAAATAATTCCCAGCCTTTAACCTGCCCTGGTAACCACAGTACTAATATGGCTAGTCCACTTCAGATTCTGATCAATAGTAAGCCCCAGGATGTTGTTTGTGGGGGATTCAGCGATGGTAATGCCATTGCATGTCAAGGAGCGGTGGTTAGATGTAAGGGTAGCACAGTGGTTAGCACTGTTGCTTCTCAGCTCCAGGGTCCTAGGTTTGATTCAAGGCTTGGGCCACCGTCTGCGTGGAGTCTGCATGTTCTCCGTGTCTGCGTGGGTTTCCTCCGGGTGCTCCGGTTTCCTCCCACAAATCCTGAAAGACGTGTTGTCAGGTAATTTGGACATTCTGAATTCTCCCTCTGTGTACCCGAACAGGCGCCGGAATGTGGGGACTCGGGGCTTTTCACAGTAACTTCATGGCAGTGTTAATGTGATCCTACTTGTGACAATAAAGATTATTATTCTCATCTTGCAGGAGATGGCCATTGCCTTGCACTTGTGTTACATCCTCGAGTGAGGAAATCCCTCCTCATCTCAGCTTTCTCTCCATTTTCCTGCCGGTTTCCCATGACCCTTGACTCCCTCGCCAATCAGAAATCTGTCTGGGGGGGACCACGTGAAGCGGCTTTTCCGCAGGTTCTGGTGCCACTCGCCTATAATCTGTAATTTATCCTGATTTCCCGGCATTCATCTAATTAATGCCAGAATTAATATTTGTTCTCATGTCCCTGGAAGACTTCAGGATTGGTTTTGGTGAGATTATGCCGAAATATGTCAAGAAATCTATTGATTGGGCTGCACGTGGCACAGTGGTTAGCACTGGGACTGCAGCGCTGAGAACCCGGGTCCGAATCCCGACCCTGGGTCACTGTCCGTGTGTAGTTTGCACATTCTCCCCATGTCTGTGTGGGTTTCACCCCCACAACCCAAAGATGTGTAGGGTAGGTGGATTGGCCATGCTAAATTGCCCCTTAATTGGAATAAAGAGATAATTGGGTACTCTAAATTTTATTTAAAAAAAGAAATCTATCGATAAAAGAGTGCAGGCGGATTCAGTGGGGGTGGAGCCGCATTTTGAACATGGCACCCTGACCCTCAGGAGGTCCCTCGACCCCGCGCTCTCCGGGACTCTCTCGGAGGCGGTGAAAATGATGACTGCCGACATTCTCCGTGTTATTGACCAGAGGCTGAGTGAGCTGGCTCAATATCTGTGAGCTCATGAGGCCGAGCTGCAAAACACCATGAAGAGGCTCGATGATCCGGAGGCGAGAATCCTGAACGTTGAGCAAGATGCCTCCTCGGCAGAGGCAAGAATTCAATCCTTGGAAAACCGGCTGAGTGGTGTGGTGGACTCCTGGAGGACTTGGAGAACCGAGGGTGAGAGAAAGAACATCCAAGTCGTCGGCCTGCCAGAAGGTGTGGAGGATAAGGTTCCTGTTAGGTTCTCCGAGGACTGGCTGCCACATTTTCTCAAGCTAGACTTGAAGCCTGGGTGTTTCAAATTAGAAAGGGCATCGGATCCTGTCTTTGAGGCCGAGGGATAGTTTTCTTCCCAGGCCTGTAATCATTCCCTCCACAACTTGAAAGATCACCAGAGGGTCCTGGAGACGGGTAAGGTCATTTGGGACCCGGCTCCATGAGGGACTGAGGATTTAGTTCTTCCAGGATTTTTTGGCAGCCACAAAAACGAGATACGAGGTCTCCCTTTTGGTTAACTCAAACCCTGGGATTTCCCCCTCCATTTTGTGGAGGACGTATGACGTTTATGCTCGGGGCTGATCATTTCTCACACTGCTAATGAAGGGTGCAGGATGCTGGAGAACCAGCGGCGTCTGGAGGTTTGTTTGGCGAAGGTGGAGGAGAATCATATGGAGGGCCCGAGTAAGCTATTACTGAAGGAGGTTAACGCAGCAAGAGTGGCTTTGGACTCCTATCGACTCAGCAGGTCGAGAAAAGTTGAGAGTTTGTGAGGCAGAAGTTGTACGAGTTTGGGAATAAGCCGAGCAAATACTTGGCCTGTTGGACAAAGAAAAAGGCCGACTTTAGAGTCATTCCCAAAGGCCATCCTGGTGTGGGGTGATGGTGTAGAGAGCTCTGCGCTTCTTTCTTGAAAAGAGGCCTTAACAATTCCCATCTACTCTACTCCGCATGGCTGAACTCGTTCTATCTCTCAACAACTTCTCCTTCAACTCATCCCACTTTCTCCAAATCAAAGGTGAAGCAATGAGTAGCTGCATGGATCCTAGCTACGCTTGCCTTTTTATGGGGTATGTGGAACATTCCTTGTTCCAGGCTGACCCAGGTCCCCTCCCACAACTCCTTTACCAATACATTGATGACTATTTTGGTGCCATTTCAAGCTCTCGTCCAGATCTGAAAAATTCATCAACTTCGCTTCCAGTTTCCACCCCTCCATCATTTTCACCTGTTCCATCTCAGACACTTCTCTTCCCTTCCTTGACCTTTCTGTCTCCATTTCCGGCAATAGTCTATCCACTAATGTCAATTACAAGCCCACGGACTCCCACAGCTATCTGGACTACAGCTCTTCGCACCCTAAATTCTGTAAAGGCTCCATCCCTTTCTCGCAGGTCCTTCGCCATCGCATTTGTTCCGATGATGGCACTTTCCAAAGGTGCTTCGAAAATGTGTTCCTTCTTCCTCAACCATGATTTCCCACCGACAATTGTGGACAGGGCCCTCAGCAACATGCGGTCCATCTCCCGCGCCACTACCCTCGCCCCCTCCCTCCCAGAACAAGGATAGAGTCCCCCTCGTTCTCACATTTCATCCCACCAGCCTCCATATGCAAAGCATAATCCTCCACCATATTCGCCAACTCCAGCGTGATGCCACCACCAAACACATCTTTCCTTCCGCCCGCTGTCAGCATTCCGCAGAGACCGTTCCCTTCAGGATAGTCTAGTCCACTCCTCCATCATATCTAACACCTCTCCCATCACCCATGGCACCCTCTCATGCAATCTCAGGTGTAACATCTGCCCCTTTACCTCTTTCATGCTTAACATCCCAGGCCCAAAACACTCATTCCAAGTTAAGCAGTGTTTCACTTGCACCCCTTTCAATTTGGTTGATTGCATTCACTACTCCCAATGTCGTCTCCTCTATGTCGGAGAGACCAAACGTAGAGTGGGTGATCGCTTTGCTGAGCACCTTCAGTCTGTGTGCATTCAGGACCCTGACCTTCCCATTGCTCGCCATTTTAACACAAGACCCTGCTCCCATGCCCTGTCCGTGGCCTGCTACAATGTTCCAGAGAAGCTCAACGCATATTGGAGGAGCAGCATCTCACCTTCCGGTTAGACATGCCTTCCGGTCTGAACATCAAATTCAACAACTTCAGATGATTAGCTCTACCCACCTCGACCCTTTTCGTTTTCATTCCATCTCATTTTAACTGTCTTTTACCTTTTATTTCTTTCTTCATATATATTTTCCCCCCAATCTTATTCTCTTTCCTTACCTTTTCTCCCCTTTGCTTCCCCCTTTCTCTCATTTTACCTCTCTCCCACCCATGTCCCCCTTCTCCCCACATCTGTATCTGTCACACCTTACCCTCTGATTTTAGTTTCTCGGCTGTTTGACCTTTCACATCTTTTATTCTCTCTGGGGACTATCATTAGCACTCTTTCCCCTTGGTTTCTGTAGCTATTAGCACTCTTTTTGCTTTGTTTCTGCGGCTATGACTCATCTTTCATTCCCTCACACTACAGTATAAATATCAACGCCTTTTAGCTTTGACAAAGAGTCATCTAGACTCTAAATGTCAGCTCTTTTCTCTCCTTTCAGTTGCTGCCACACCTGCTGAGATTTTCCAGCATTTTCTCTTCTGGAATATAACGTTGCTGCAAGGGACCAATTGAAGGCCAGAATGAGAAAAGAAATGGAAAAGTGGAGAAAATAAAGTGTTATACGCACAGATGTTGGGCACAGGACGGAGCTTCAGTCTTTGTGAAGCTCAAATGTCATCCAGACAAATCCCCCGCTCTCAATAGCTGGAGGACTAGAGTCCTTCCGGTCCTCCAATCTTTCCATTGGTTGCTGGCCGCCTGCCTGAAGACAATGGGCAACGGGTGTCACGTGGTCATCGATGCTCCTTTGACCCGAGGGAATAATCATCACCGCGTATGCGCCTCTTTTCCTCTCGTTATGGCCCCGCCCCCCGCGGTGGATGGAGCGGTTTCCCCGGCGCTGGGGACTATGGGAGATTAAGCCGCCATTACCCATCCGGAGCCCAGTCTACAAACGTCTGGGACTGGGATGAAAAGAGGGAGTGGCGAGCAGTGCCCCCATTCCAGACACAGAGTACATGTGGGTAGTCACTGGATTTTGTGACTCCCCTTAGCACAATTTTTTGTTAACTTCAGCTGTAACGATTTAGACATATTGGGGAGTGTGAAACTGAACCCGAGAGTCAGCATCTTCAGGGGAGGCGAATTGGGGGAAAAGCAGGAGGAGGATAAATGGGATGAATTAGTGTTACAATCAATAGGGAGGAGTGTGTGGAGCCAGAGACAGGGAGAAGCAGTATTTTCTGTCATGATCATGAGCTTGGACAATTTTATCAAATCATTTGTGAAACCTGGATTTACAATGTCCTTGTGGAACACCTTGGGAAATTTAATTACATTAAATGTGCTGTATAAATGCAAATTAATCTGTTATTTATTTATTTTTTAAAATTATGATTATTCAATGTTTTTCAATAATTTTTACAAAACACTACAAAAAGGAAAGAAAATATACAAGAGAGAAATAAACAGGGCAATACGCCAACAAACAAAGCATCTTAATCCTCTAACCCTTAAACGATTTAACAAATTAAGAATAAAAATGGGACAAATGCCCCTTACATAAACCAAAACAAGAACCCCCCCCCCCCCCCACCCAGTGTTGCTGCTGCTATTGACCTCCACCTAACGTTCCGTGAGAAAGTCTAGGAACGGTTGCCACCGTCTGGAGAATCTTGCACAGACCCTCGCAAGGCAAACTTTATCTTTCCAACCTGAGAAATCCCGCCATGTCATTGATTCAAGCCTCCAAGCTTGGGGGCTTCGCGTCCCTCCACATTAGTAAGATCCTTCTCCAGGCTACCAAAGAGGCAAAGGCCAGAACTCCGGCCTCTTTCGGCTCCTGTACTCCCGGCTCGTCTGACACCCCAAATATTGCTATCCCCAGCTCAGTTTTACCCGAGTGTCCAAGACCTTGGACATAGCCTTTGTGAAGCCCCTCCAAAACCCCGCCAGCGCCGGGCACGCCCAGAACATATGGGCGTGGTTTGCTGGGCTCCCCGAGCACCTCACACACCTGTCCTCTACCCAAAAAAACTTACACATCCTCGGCCCCTATCATATGCGCCCTGCGTAACACTTTAAACTAGATCAGGCTGAGTCTGGCGCAAGACAAGGAGGAATTAACCCTGCTCAGGGCGTCAGCCCACAGGCCCTCATCGAGCTCCTCGCCATGATCCTCCTCCCACTTGCCCTTCAGCCCCTCCACCGAGGCTCCCTCCGCCTCCTGCAGCTCCTGGTATATTGCCCAGACCTTACCCTCTCTGACCCACACGCCCAAAATCACCCTGTCGTGTATCCTCCGGGCAGGCAGCAGCGGGAATTCCCCTACCTGCCTCCTCACAGACCCCAACCTGCACATACCTGAAGGCATTTCCCAGGGGTAACCCAAATTTCTCTTCCAGCGTCCTCAGACTGGCAAAAGTCCCATCAATGAATAGGTCCCCCATCCTTTTGATTCCCGCCCGATGCCAACTTAGGAATCTGCCATCCATCCTGCCCGGTGCAAACCTATGGTTGTTCCGTATCGGGAACCAGATTGAGGCCCCCACCTCCCCCTGTACCATCTCCACTGCCCCCAGATCCTCAATGTCGCTGCCACCACCGGGCTCGTGGTGTACCGCGTCGGCGGTAGCGGCAACGGTGCCATCGCCAGTGCCTCCAGGCTAGTACCTACACATGACGCCGCCTCTAGTCTTTTCCACGCCGCCCCTCCCCCTCCATTACCGAATCATTGCCACATTAGCTGCCCAGTAGTAACTACACAGATTCGGCAGCGCCAGCACACCCCACTCCCGACTGGGCTCCAAGAACAGTCTCTTAACCCTCGGTGTCTTACTTGCCCACACATACCTCATAATGCTCTTGCTCACTCGCTTGAAAAAGGCCTTAGGGATGAGAATAGGCACTGGAACACGAACAAGAACCTAGGGAGGGCCGTCATCTTAATGAACTGCACCCTGCCCGCCAGGGAGAGTGGCAACACGTCCCATCTCTTAAAGTCCTCCTCCATCTGGACCACCAACCACACCAAGTTGAGCTTATGCAGGACCCCCAACTCTTGGCCACCTGGATACCCAAATACTGGAAACTCCTCTCCACCCTCTTGAGCGGCAGCTCCTCCAACCTCTTCTCCTGACCCCTCGCATGCACCACAAAGAGCTTGTTCTTCCCAACGTTGAGCTTGTATCCTGAGAAGTCTCCAAACTCCCTAAGGGTCTACATGACCTCTGCAATCCCCTCCACTGGATCTGCGATATACAAAAGCAGGTCATCTGCATATAATGAGATCCGATGCTCCTCCCCTCCCCGGACCAACCCCCTCCAGTTTATAGACTCCCTCAGCACCATGGCCAGCGGCTCATTTGCCAGGACAAACATCAGGGGGGACAGGGGGGCACCCCGGTCTTGTCCCGCAGTACAGTCTAAAGTACTCTGACCTCAGCCGATTTGTCGATACGCTCGTCACCGGGGCCTGGTACAACAATTTGACCCACCCTATCAACCCCTCACCGAACCCAAACCTGCCCAGCACTTCTCACGGGTACTCCCACTCCACCCGATCAAAGGCCTTCTCCACTTCCATTGCCGCCACCACTTCCGCCTCCCCCATCCTCCGAGGGCATCATGATCACATTCAGGAGCCTCCGCACATTTGCATTCAATTGCCTGCCCTTCACAAACCCCGTCTGGTCCTCGTGTATCACTCCCAGGACACAATCCTCAATCCTAGTCGCCAGGACCTTCGCCAACAACTTGGCATCCACATTGAGGAGCGAAATCAGCCTATACGAGCCACACTGCAGCGGGTCCTTGTCCTGCTTGAGGATAAGCGAGATCAGAGCCCGCGACATCGTCGGGGGAAGAATCCCTTCTTCCTTCGCCTCGATGAAGGTTCTCACCAGCAACGGGCCCAGCAGTTCCACAAACTTCCTGTAGAACTCAACCGGGAACCCATCTGCCCCGGGACCTTGCCCGCCTGCATACTCCCCAACCCCTTAACCAGCTCCTCCATCCCGATCGGGGCCCCCAAACCTTCTACCTGCCCCTCCTCCACCATTGGAAACTTCAATTGGTCCAGGAACCGCCACATCCCCCCCCCCCCCCCCCCCCCGCTGGGGGATCTGACTTGTACAGGTTCCCGTAGAAATCTCTAAAGACCTCATTTATTTTGGCCGGACTCCTCACCGTGTTCCCCCCTCTGTCCCTGATTCCTCCAATCTCCCTTGCCGCCTCCTTCCTACGTAGCTGATGCGCCAGCATCCGACTGGCCTTCTCCCCATACTCGTACGCTGCACCCTGTACCCTCCTCCACTGGGCTTCAGCTTTCCCCATAGTCAGCAAATCAAACTCAGTTTGGAGGCTCCGGCGCTCCTTCAGCAGCCCCTCTTCAGGGGATTCCGCGTATCTCCTATCCACCCTCAGTAACTCCCCCACCAATCTCTCCCTCTTATCCCTGTGAGCCCTGATTGAGATTAGCTCTCCCCTGACCACCGCCTCCAAGACCACACTCACCAATACCTCCCCATTATTATTGGCCTCCGTGTACCTTTGAATGCACCCTCGGCCCCGCCCACAGACCTCATCTGCCAGCAGTGGCACATTCATGCGCCACAGCGGGCGCTGGCCCCTCTCCTCCCCCAACTCCAGCTCCACCCAGTGCGGGGCATAGTCCAAAATCGCTATTGCCGAGTACTCCGTCCCCTCCACTCTTGGGATCAACTCCCTACTCACCACGAAGAAGTCTATCCGTGAATAGGCCTTGTGCACATGGGAAAAGGAGAACTCTCTAGCTGCTGGCCTGGCAAACCTCCACGGGTCCACTGCCCCCATCTGATCCATAAACCCCCTCAGAACCTTGGCTGCAGCTGGCCTCTTGCCCGACCTTGACCTGGATCGATCCAGTGCCGGGTCCAGTACCGGATTAAAGTCCCCCCCCACCTCCCCGCCTCCAGATCCGGGAGCCGGCTCAGCATGCACTTCATGGACCCTCTATCGTCCCAATTCGGGGCATATACATTCACCAGCACCACCCGGGCCCCCTGCAGCCTACCACTCACCATCACAGATCGGCCCCCTTTATCCGCCACAATACTCCGCCTCAAAAGTCACCCGCTTGCTCACACTTCTCGCACTAAAAGCAGGTTAATGGCTTCTCCCCGGTGTGAACTCGCTGGTGTCTCTGCAGGTGGGATGACTGAGTGAATCCCTTATCACACTGAGAGCAGGTGAACGGCCTCTCCCCGGTGTGAACTCGCTGGTGTTTCCGCAGGACGGATGATTGAGTGAATCCCTTCTCACACTGAGAACAGGTGAATGGCCTCTCCCCAGTGTGAACTCGCTGGTGTGCCAGCAGGCTCGATGAAGTAGTGAATCCCTTCTCACACTGAGAGCAGGTGAACGGCCTCTCCCCAGTGTGAACTCGCTGGTGTTTCCGCAGGACGGATGATTGAGTGAATCCCTTCTCACACTGAGAGCAGGTGAACGGCCTCTCCCCAGTGTGAACTCGCTGGTGTGTCTGCAGGTTGGATAACTGAGTGAATCCCTTCTCACACTGAGAGCAGGTGAACGGCCTCTCCCCAGTGTGAACTCGCTGGTGTTTCCGCAGGCTCGTTGAAGTAGTGAATCCCTTCTCACACTGAGAGCAGGTGAACGGCCTCTCCCCAGTGTGAACTCGCTGGTGTGTCTGCAGGCTGGATAAGTGAGTGAATCCCTTCTCACACACAGAGCAGGTGAATGGCCTCTCCCCAGTGTGAACTCGCTGGTGTGTCTGCATGCTGGATAAGTGAGTGAATCCCTTCTCACACACAGAGCAGATGAATGGCCTCTCCCCAGTGTGAACTCGCTGGTGTGTCTGCAGGCTGGTTAAGTGAGTGAATCCCTTCTCACACTGAGAGCAGGTGAATGGCCTCTCCCCAGTGTGAACTCGCTGGTGTCTCTGCAGGTTGGATAACCGAATGAATCCCTTCCCACATTGAGAGCAGGTGAACGGCCTCTCCCCAGTGTGAACTCGCTGGTGTTTCCGCAGGGTGGATAACTCAGTGAATCCCTTCCTACACACAGAGCAGGTGAACGGCCTCTCCCCAGTGTGGCTGCGTCGATGAACTTCCAGCTGAGATGGGACCCTGAATCCCTTCCCACAGTCCCCACATTTCCACGGTTTCCCTATGTTTTGGGTGTCCTCGTGTCTCTCCATGTTGGACAATCAGTTTAAGCCTCATCCACACACAGAACACGTGTCCAGTCTCTCCCCACTGTGAATGGTGTGATGTTTTTTCAGGCTGTGTAACAGGTTAAAGCTCTTTCCGCAGTCAGTGCTCTGGAACACTCTCACTCGGGTGTGTGTGTCTCGGTGCTTTTCCAGTCACACTGATGGTTAAAATCTTTTGAAGCTGACAGAAAAGACAAACATTTCTCCTTCTAGATACGAAGTCGGGTGATATTCAGTTCCAAGGAATTGAGAGACTCAGTCAGATTGAGACGTGAAGTTTGAGATTTCAGTCTGTAATTCCTCCTCTTCTAATATCCTGTAAAAACAATTCACAAAAGAAATCACTGTCAGTAAAGGACAGAAATTCAGAACAGACAATTCTCGTTCCTAGAGAACATTCTTTCCTCGCTCATTCCCCAAAAGCTGCAAATCTCCATCCCACACACTCTCCCTCCATTCTCACTGCTGTATCTAATATTCACCCTCCCAATTCTCCTGAAGGTGCTGATTCAGGTTGATTGACAGATCCATGCTCACTGCTTCCTGTCCTAGGCACAGAGATCATAACAAATACGAGCTGCAGTTGGCCATTTGGCCCATTGAGCCTGCTCGTCTATTCTGTGGGATCATTGGCCGATCTATGTCAGCGACATTCTCAGTGTTATTGACCAGAGTGTGCTGACTCAATATCTGTGAGCTCATAAGGTCGAGCTGTAAAACACCATTAAGAGGCTCGATGATCCGGAGGAGAGAATCCTGAACGTTGAGCAAGATGCGTCCTCGGCGGAGGCACAAATTTAATCCTTGGAAAACTGGCCGAGTGGTGTGGTGGACTCCTGGAGAACTTGGAGAACCGAAGGTCAGAGAAAGAACATCTGAGTCGTTGGCCTGCCAGAAGGTGTGGAGGGGAAGGCTCGCGTTAGGTTCTTCGAGGACCGGCTGCCACGTTTTCTCAAGCTGGATCTGAAGCCTGGGTATTAGAATTAGAAATTAGAAAGGGCATCGGATCCTGTCTTTGAGGCCAAGGGATAGTTTTCATCCCAGGCCTGTAATCATTCCCTTCCACAACTTGAAAGATCACCAGAGGGTCCTGGAGACGGGCAAGGTGAGGTGAGACCTGGCTCCCACCTCACCTTACAGTAAATTATGTTGCGTCATCCTGTGACCCTGAAAATTATATTGACAACTCCGTCAAGTCTTTCAATAATCTGACTACTGCCTTGGTTTTCACTAAATCCTCGAAGGGCTACGATTGGAGCGATGATTTGCAGCTCAGACTAACTCAGGCTCTAATCTAAACTCTTTCCCTATCTTGGTGTTGTTGTCTGAAATTGTTATCTTTTATCCTGTTGAAGGGAGTTGTTATTCTGTGAGCGCCAATTGAATGTCTTCTTCTTCTCCTCGAGTGTTCCAGGGACTCGGATTATCTTATCTCAGTTATGGCAGATGTGCCGTGTGCTTATTATCCGTTGTCTTCTATTATCCGAGCGTTAATCATGGCAGAACCGAGTGGTGCCATTGCCGAAGGGTGGGTGGTAGTGGATGTCGGTCTTCACGGGTGAGTCTAAAATGCGGGAGGGGCATTCATTCCCCATTCCCTTGTTTTCTTCTCATTTTGGAGAAGGTATCCTGAGGGTAACGACAGTCTGGCCGTGGGGTTAATCCTCCGGGTCCTCAGTCTTATTGAGGAATGTCCCCTTGGATCTATTGTGTTGGTGATTCTTTTGTATTTTTGTTATTATGGGAGGGTTTATGTGTTGTTGACTTTATCCTACTCTGGTACAGACGGGGCTTTTATCCGTGAAAGGAGCAGTTTGGGGAAACGTTGGTGCCTGTGGTGTAAAGAGAGTTGGAGGAGGGGGTAATGGCGCACGCCCGATTGTGGTGTGAAAATCTGTTCCTGTCTCTCTGTCGCCTAACTAATGGCAGCAGTTAATCTGCAAATTTTCTCAGGGAATGTACGGGGCATCCATCACCCTATCAGAAGGAAAAAGATCCTCTCCTTTCGTAAGGAGAAAGTCGACATAGCTTTATTACTGGAAGCCCATCTGGATGATGAGGAATACTTTAAATTGAGGCAGGATTGGATGGGGCAGGTTTTTTCACCTCCTTTTCCTCAAATTGGAGGGGTGTGGCAATCCTTATGAATAAAAATATCACTTTTAAGTTTGAAACCTGCACCAAGGACAAAGGAGGGAGATATGTGATCATTAGAGGTTTGGTGAATGGAGATGTTGTTTCAATAATGAATCTTTATGGATCCCCGATTACTCCCGGAGTTCATTACGAAGGTTTTTGTGAATTTTGTACAGTTAGCTTCGACTAACTCTTTGTGGTTGGTGACTTCAACTGCCACTTAAATTCTCTGGTAGATAAGCTCCCGGTTACCAGGAACCCCCCCCCCCCCACTCACGCTGCAAGCTAGGGTGTTGGCCTCGGCTTGTGAGGAGGTGGGTTATGTGGATGTTGAGAGAACTTTGTACCCGAGGAGCAGAGATTTTACCTTCTTTCCAGCCCCACATCATTGTCATACTCGAATCAGCAATTTGTTTGTGCCGAGGACGATCCTACACCTGATGTCCACTTGCACCACAGGGAGCATCGTAATCACAGACCTTCCCCCGTTTGGAGTTTCTGCTCGAGGGCTCACCCGCAAGTCGAGAACGTGGAAGTTTGATGCCTCCCTGATAAGAGACACTTCATTTACGGCACACTTTACGGAATAGTTTGAGTTCTTCCTTTCGGTTAACTCGACTCCTGGTATTTCCCCCTCCATTTTGTGGGAGACGTGTAAAGTTTATGCTCGGGGCTGATCATGTCTTACACTGCTAATAAAAGGTGCAGGATGTTGGAGAACCAGTGGCATCTGGAGGTTTGTTTGGTGAAGGTGGAGGAGAATCATATGGAGGGCCCGAGTCGGCTACTGTTGAAGGAGGATAACACGGCAAGAGTGCTTTGGGTTAACACGGCAAGAGCGGCTTTGGGTTAACACGGCAAGAGCGGCTTTGGGTTAACACGGCAAGGGCAGCTTTGGGTTAACACGGCAAGAGTGCTTTGGGTTAACACGGCGGAGCAGCTTTGGGCTCCCTATTGTCCCAACAGAAAAGTTGGACGTTTGCGAGGCAGAAGTTGTACGAGTTTGGGGAATAAGCTGAGCAAATACTTAGCCTGTTTGACAAAGAAAAGGTCGACTTTAGAGCAATTCCCTCTGTTCGGCTTCGGAGAGGGAAAAGGGTCATGAAGACAAACTTGTATTTCAGGAATTCAATGCAGGATTATACAAGTCTGAGCAATATTCTGATGTGTTGGTGAGTGTGGAACATGTTTTCTCTTCCCTGAAGCTTCTGGAGGCCTCAGAAAGCCATTGTGAGGCTCTTAACGCTCCCCTTTCGAGGGAAGAGTATTAAAGGCCATGAAGGAGCTGCAGCCGGGTAAAGCCCGGGACCGGATGGCTGTGGGTGAGTTTTATCGGGGGTTTGAGGATTTGTTGTTGGACCCGTTGATAGATATGTATTGTCACTCTTTTGACTCAGGGATGCTGCCACCGACTCTTGGTGAGGTTAATATCTCTTTGATCCTGAAGGTGGGCAAGGACCCAAGGAGTGGGCCTCTTATCGCCCAATCTCTCTTTTGAATGTTGACTTGAAACTGCGATCTTATGTTTTGGCGATAAGGCTGGCGGACATCCTTCTGACAATCGTGCGGGAGGACCAGACTGGGTTTATACGGAGAAGGTTTTCCAGTAACAATGTTGGAAGGTTGCTGAATGTGATTCAGGCTTTTCAGAAATATTCACTGGATGGGCTGCTGATCTCCTTCGATGCAGAGAAAGCTTTTGCTCGAGTTGAGTGGAATTATCTGGTGTATCCGCTGCGAGGCTTCGGGTTGGGTGAGGTTTATATTGAGTGGATTCAATTGATACATCACAAACCGGCAGCGGTGGTGCTCACCAATGGTTTAAGGGCATCAAACCTTGAGCTTCAGAGAGGGACAAGACTGGACTGCCCTCTGTCCCCCTTGCTGTTTGCATTGGCCATTGAGCCCTTGCTGGAGGATATCAGATCAGATCCTCTGATATCGGGACTGGGGGGTGGCGTGAGGCAGCACACGATCACTCTGTGTGCAGATGACGGGCTGCTGATGATGTCGATCCCCAGTGTTTCAGTCCTGGTCATTATTGGAGTAGTGGGTAGATTTAGTGCCTTCTCCGGTTACGAGATCAATTTTACTGAGTCCAAGGCCATGCCGGTGGGGAGGGGTTGAGGTGTAAGCCCCCTCCTCTTGCTAACTTCCCCTTCAGATGCCCCCCCACCCCCACCATGCCATTTAAAAACCGGTGAATGTCAATGGCCCCTCTTTCAGGCAGCTGTATGGGGCCAACTTTTCACAGCTGATGGTGACTATTAGGTGGGACCTTGCCCGGTGGTCGGCTCTTCCGATTTCATGGCGAGGATTGCCTTCATTAAAGTGAATGTGTTGCCCAGAATGTTGTACCCTCTGCAGATGCTGCCTATACTGCTGTCAACCAGAGTTGTTAGGGGAATTAATCAAATCAGGGCAGGACCTACTCAGTTAATGGTAGGGAGTTGGGGACAGTTACAGAACAAAGAGATCGAGGAGTACAGGTTCACAGCTCCTTGTAGGTGGAGTCGCAGGTGGACAGGGTGGTGAAGAAGGCATTCAGTATGCTCAGTTTTATTGGTTAGAATATTGAACACAGGAGTTGGGATGTCTTAGTGAAGTTGGACAAGACATTGGTAAGACCGCAGATGGATAGGCTGGGACTTTTTTTCCCTGGAGCGTAGGAGGCTTAGGTGTGACCTTATAGAAGTCTACAAAATAATGAGGAACATAGAAAAGGTATATAGTCAACATCTTTTCCCTCAGGTAGAGGAGTCTAGAACTAGAGGGCATAGGTTTAAGGTGAGAGAAGAGAGATACAAAAAGACCAGAGGAGAAGTTTCTTTACATAGAAATGAAATGAAAAGAAAATTGCTTATTGTCACAAGTAGGCTTCAAATGAAGTTACTGTGAAAAGCCCCTAGTCGCCACATTCCGGCGCCTGTTCGGGGAGGCTGGTAGAGGGTGGTGAGCATCTGGAATGGCTGCCGGAGGCAGTGGTAGAGGCGGGTACAATTTTGTCCTTTAACAAGCAGTTAGAAGTTACATGGGCAGGGTGGGTATAGAGGGAAATGGGCCAAATGCTGGCAAGTGGGACTAGCTTAGTGATAGAAGCTGGGCGGCATGGACAAGCTGGGCCGAAGGGCCTGTTTCCAAGCTGTAAACATCTATGACTCTACCTGGAACACAAATAAACCTTGCCTCAAGTTTGTTAAGCTCCAATCACCAGGAGCTAAGGGAGGGTATGGTCTCCTGAAAAATCAGGCTTCATCAATTGGCCTCTCGTCTTAGGTTCATAAGGGATTGGGTTAGGATGGAGCCAACATTCATCTGGCTCAATACAGAAGCAGACCAGTCAGTTCTCCCTCGATCCAAAACTGGCATAGGCTGATTATGGAAAGCATCTCCATGCAATTTTTATGTCTGTAATTCATTCGGAGTCTGATGCATTGGGTAAAGTATGGGACTCCTATCTCAAATACATAGGCTCCAAATTCACTGACTTGCTCCTCCTGGACTTTCCATGAGTGAATTCAATTTAACTTAGGGCACAGTGGTTAGTACTGCTCCCTCAGCGTCAGGGACCCAGGTTCAATTCCAGCCTTGGGTGGCTGTCTGTGTGGAGTTTGTGTATTCATCTTGTGGCTTTGAGTGTTTTCTCCGGGTGCTCCGGTTTCCTCCCACTATCCAAAGAAGTGCAGCGAAAGTGGATTGGTCACACTATTTTGCCCCTTAGTGTCCAAGATGTGTAGGTTAGGTGGGTTGACCATGATCAATGGACAGGCTTACGAAGATTGGATGGGGAGTGGGCCTGTGTGAAATGCTCTTTCTGAGGCTCAGTGCAGATGTGAAGGGGCGAATACCCTTCAGCACTACAGGAGTTCTATGTCATCTATGTTGTGTAATTCATTTTAATTTCATTATGCTGTTAGCCGTCCCGTTTGTGATATTTTTGGGTTTACAAACTGAACTGTTATATACCCTTACCCTCTTTCCCCACTCACTACTTTAACCTGTTAACTGGTTCTTCAATTGATCTGGCATTTCATCTCGAGGCTCTGGTCCCTCAAATATCCTGTTCCAAATTAATTCTGCAATGTGTTGCTTGGATTGATGTTGGCAATATCTCTTGTTCCGCTCTGTGCCCATTTGCCACGATTTTGTTCTGTTACTCTGTTGCATTCATTGATTAAAAATTATTTAAAACAAAACAATTTATTAAAAATCAGTCCAACTCATCCGTGAATATATTCAAAGACCCCCACACGCCACTGGCCCCTGGGAAGAGAAATCCAGAGACTAATAACCCTCCAAGGGAAGAGATGACTGGATTGTACTTTATTACAGAACCATAAGTAATATATCTAATGTGTACCATATAACAGCACGAGACATGTCTCTGGTATTAATTTACTGTCCCCTCAAATGTCAGCCATCGCCTGGAGAAACCAGCCCTTTAATTGTGAACATTGGGAAAGAGACCATCCTTTTAGCCAGACAAATAAATGTGTCAAGCTGAGGGAGCAAAGGATGTCAATGTCTTGAAGAGAGAGAGAGAGAGAGAGAGAGAGAGACCTGGGCCAAGCTTTGCAGAGTCTGCACCCTCCCTGGATTCACTTCCTTTCCCTTCAGTTGCTGCAAGTCACCAATTGAAGGTGAGAATGAGAAAATAAATGGAAAGAGGGAGAAAATAAAGTGCTTTACTCACAGATGTTGGAGACAGGAGGAGGTTTCAGTCCGTGCGCGGCCCCAGGTTTCCTCATTGTCCAGCTTCCACGTTCGAACGGGGGAGCTGATTGGATGGTGGAAGAAGTCCTTCCGGTTCACCAACTCTTCCCATTGGTCAACAACCTTCCACCGCCTCATTCATTGTCCCCCCTCCTCGAGACAAGGATTGCAGGCAACCGACTGACGGCTCCGGACAGAGCGAGAAGCCTCTCGGTGATTTTCTCTCCCCCCGGCCCGGGACTGCGCATGTCTGAGGGAGAGGCGAGATTGCGCATGTCTGAGGGAGATGAGAGATTGCGCATGTCTGAGGGAGATGAGAGATTGCGCATGTCTGAGGGAGATGAGAGATTGCGCATGTGAGAGGGAAAGCTCATCACTGACCTTTCTGCTGAGGCGTTGACCAATGGGAACGGTTGGATGACCGGAAGGACTCTGGTCCTCCAGGCAATCAGCGCGGGCTTTGTGTGAATGGAGCTTGAACATCACACAGACTGAAAACTTCTTCATGTCTCCAACATCTGTGAGTAAAACACTTTCTTTTCTCCCCCTTTCCATTTCTTTTCTCATTCCCACCTTCAATTGGTCACTTGCAGCAACTGAAGGGAAAGGAAGTGAATCCAGGGAGGGTGCAGACTCTGGAAAGCTTGGCCCAGGTCTCTCTCTCTCTCTTAAAGACATTGACATCCTTTGCTCCCTCAGCTTGACACATTTATTTGTCGAGACTCTCTCTGAAGCTCAAATACGACAATTATAAACCATCCATGAGCCCTGCCCCTGACCAGCCTGTAATATAACAGGGGCCGGTTTACCTCAGTTGTTTGGACAGCTGGTTTGTGATGCAGAGCGAGGGTTCAATTCCTGGCTGAGGTTATTCAACCTTGTCTCAACCTTGTGTCTTGCCTGGGGTGTGTTGATCCTCAGGTTGAATCACCACCAGTCAGCTCTACCTCTCAATGGGGAAAGCAGCCTATGGTCATCTGGGACCTTGGCGACTTTACCTATAATCTAACAATTTAATCCACTCGCCATAATCCTCACCGATTCCGAAGCCTCGAACGGTATGCACCAGATAATTCGACTTGAGCGAAAGCTTTCTCTGCATCGAAGGAGATCACCAGCCCATCCACTGTGTATTTCTGAAAAGCCTGAATCACATTCAGCAACCGTCCAACATTGTTACTGGAAAACCCTTCTAAACCCAGTCTGGTTACCACCCGCCACCCCCCCCCCCCCCACACGATTGTTGGAACCCCCCCACCACGATTGTTGGAAGGATGTCCTCCAGCCTTCTCGCCATCAATGGGTCCAACAACAAATCCTCAAGCCCCCTATAAAACTCACACCCACAGCCATCCGCTCCTGGTGCTTTACCCAGCTGAGCTCCTTCATGGCCTTTGAGACCTCTTCCCTAGAAAGGGGAGCATTAAGAGGCTCACAGTGGCTTTCTGAGGCTTCCGTAAGCTTCAGGGAAGAGAATAAATGCTCCATATCCAGCAACCCTTCACCAGACTTCACAGACTTTATAATCCTGCATAGAATTCCCCGAATCCCTGTTTATCTCCTCTGTCCTCACAACCCTTTTCCCTCCCCCAAGCTGCACAGATGGAACTGTTCCAATGTCAGCCTTTTTCTTTGTCAAACAGGTCATGTATTTGCTCGGCTTATTCCCAAACTCGTACACCGTCTGCCTCGCAAACCTTTCTCGACCTGCTGCATCAATAGGGAATCCAAAACCACTCTTGTCTCATTAACCTCCTTCAGCAATAGCTTATTAGAGATCTCCTCATAATTCTGCTCGGCCTTCGTGAAACAAACCCCCAGACATTGCTGGTTCTTCAGCATCCGAGCATAAACTTTACATGTCTCCCATAAAATGGAGGGGGGGAAATACCAGGGGTTGGGTTAACCCAAAGGAGAACTCCAACTCGTTCTTACAATGCTTAGTAAATTAAGTATCTCTTATCAGAGAGGCAGCAAACCTCCACATTCTCGACCTGGGGGTGAACCCTCGAGTAGAATTCAAGAGAAACGGGATGGTCCACAATCGATGTTCACTACGGTGCAAGAGGACACCAGGTGTAGGATCGTCCTTGACAAAAAAATTTTGTTGATTCCAGTATGACATTGATTCGGGCTGGAAAGAAGGTAAAATCTCCGCCCCTCTGGTGCAAAGTTCTCCAAACATCCACATAACCCACCTCCTCACAAGTAAAGGCCGACGCCCTAGCTTGCGGGGTGGGGGTCGGGGGATGGGGGTGTTCCTGGTAACCGGGAGCTTATCTATCAGACGATTTAAGTGGCAGTTGAAGTCGCCAAACACACAAGAGTTAGTTGAAGCTAGCTCTGCAAAATCCACAAAGAACTCCGCGGAGTAATTCGGGGAATGTCCATAAACATTCATTATTGAAGCAACATCTCCATGCACCGAACCTCTAATGATCGCATATCCATCTCCTTTGTCCTTGGTGCAGGTTTCAACCTTAAAAGGGATATTTTTATTAATAAGGATTGCCACACCCCTGCTACTTGATGAAAAGGAGTAGAAAAAACCTGCCCCACCCAATCCCGCCTCAATTTAAAGTGTTCCTTATCATCCAGATGAGTTTCCTGTAATAAAGCTATGTCGACTTTCTCCTTAAAGGAGAGGATAACCATAGATTTGAGCCAGGGAAGTGGGATTGGAAATTTTTGGAGATGAGATTGGAAAGGAATTTGGACACTAAAAGATTTATTTCTTGGGGGTCGTTTTGCGGGATTGAAGGAGCTGGGAACGAAGTATGGGCTGGGGCAAGGGAAAATATTTAGATATATGCAGGTTCAAGAGTTTGCCAGAAAGGAGATACAGAGTTTCCCAGTAGAGCCAGCTTCCACATTGCTGGAGGAGGTGCTGACGACGGGGGGACTGGGGAAGGGGTAGTAGTGGTGGTTTACGGGGCTATTTTGGAGGAGGAGAAGGCGCCCTGTGTATTTATGTTTGCCCTATGTATTGTTCTCATGTATGGAATGATCAGTCTGAACTGTACACAGAACAATACTTTTCACTGTATCTCGGTACACATGACAATTAACAAATCCAATCCTCACCATTGAGGTGATAGTATTTCCAATCAGTAAGGCTACCCCACCCCCTCTGCCATATTCTCTGTCCCTCCTGTAAACTTTATAACCGGTATATTTGTCCAGTTCAGACCATCCTGCTACTTGTTTTTGGAACTGTATTGAGTTCCCTTGAGGCCTTCCCCTCCCCCTCCATTTATTAGTTTAAAGTCCTTCTTACCTCCCTATTTATCCTTTCCACAAGGACACTGGTCCCAGATCGGTACAGATTCTTCCTATCCCAATACTGATGCCAGTGCCCCGTGAAATGGAACCCCTCTTTCCCGTACCACTCCTTTAGCCACGTGCTTACTTCTGTAACTTTCTCATCCCTGTGTCAAATTTGCACGTGGCTCGTGTAATAATCCAGAGATTATATCCTTTGAGGACCTGTTCTTTAATTTTGTTCCTCGTTCCTGATTTTCCCCAAACAGGTCCTCTTTCCGAGTCTTGCCGATGTTGTTTGTCCCAACGTGGATCACAACAACTGGATCCTCCCCCTCCCTCTCCAATATCCTTTCAAGCCGGTTAGAGATGCCCCTCACCTTGGCACCAGGCAGGCAACATACCATGTGGGACTCTCGGTCCTGCTTCCAAAGGATGTTATCAGTTCCCTTAATTATAGAATCCCTGACAACTACCACTTCCTCCCCCCACTTGAATGGCCTCCTGTACCAGGGTGCAGTGGTCAGCTAGCTCATCCTTCCTACAGTCACTGCTCCGATACCCTGCCCCTCCGAGTTCAATCCCTGGATACTCGGCTGCGAATCCCCGAGATAAGGTTTTTGTCCTCACAGCTCCGAAACTCCGTCCCTCCGAGTCCGCTCCCTGGAGACTAGGTATGGGGAATAGGTATTGGAGACGATGTATTGGGGAATGAGAGGAAGGAATGTTCCATAGAAACTAGAATTCTCTGATCTGAATTTCTATCCTGTACTGAGTGTTGACTTTTGTCAACTCCTTTTACAGATATTACAAGAGGAGGAATTACAGACAGAAATCTCAATTGTCACGTCTCGGTCTTACAGAGTCACTCGATACGTTGGGATCTGAGTATCATCGGCCTTTGAATCTAGAAGGAGAAATGTTTGCCCGATCTGTCGGCATCAAAAGATTTTAACCATCAGTGTGACTGGAAAAGCACCGAGACACACACACCCGAGTGAGAGTGTTCCAGGGGACTGACTGTGGAAAGAGTCCAAGTCTCTGTCCTCGAGGAGCTCCCGCCGGTGGCCACTGTCTACGCCGCTTTTGTGGGTTTCCGCGATTTTTGCTCCCCCCCCCCCCGATTTTCGGCGGCCTTTGGGGCTGTCCCGGGCGTCCAGCCGGGCCGGTTTCAGAACCGGCGAGGAACCCCACGCGAGTGTCTGGCGGCCGGAGCTGAGGTGTCGGGCCCGGGCCACACGCATTTGGAGCAACGGGGGCGGAGCCAAACTGAGGATGAGGTGGCAGGCCCGAAGCCAGGGCGCAATGTAGTGGAGATGTTCCACACCGGGTGGCTCCCGCCAAGAGTGTGTTTTTTTAAAGAAGTCGGAAGTCCGGCCCCGGGGGACGTTTTGAGGAATATTCAAAAAAACTTTTTTTTTGAAGAAATTTTTTGTTTTTAGATTGAAGAAAGAAAAACAAAAATAATAAGTCGTTAAAAGATGCAAAAAGGGCTCTCTGTCCGGTGTCCGGGCCTGGGCGGGAATGCCGCATCCTCGGGGTTGGCGGTGACTCACCCAGCGGCGTGCCCTCTCTCTCTGGGTGTGGGGATGTCGGAGCCCCCCCTGGGTGTGGGGTTGTCGGAGCCCCCCCCTCCACTGTACCACGAGCGGCAGCGCCTGGAGCTCTGCGCCCTCCACGCCCTCAACAACCTCCTGCAGCAGCCGCTCTTCACCCAGCAGCAGCTGGACGGGCTGAGCGGCCAGCTGGCTCCCGACTCTCTGGTGAATCCACATCGCAGTTTGTTAGGAACCGGGAACTATGATGTCAACGTCCTCATGGCTGCCTTGCTAACTCAAGGTCTCGCTGCGATTTGGTGGGATAAACGCAAGTCGCTCAGCAGCTTGGTGCTGAGCCGGGTCCATGGCTTCATCCTCAACATTCCCTCCAACATGACGCTGGGCTTTGTCTCGCTCCCCATCCAGCGCAAGCACTGGGTGGCAGTCAGGCAAATCAACGGGGCCTACTACAACCTGGACTCCAAACTAAAGGCCCCGGTTCCAATCGGGAATGAGGAGGAACTGAGGAAGTTCCTGCAGGACCAGATCACCCAGGATCCCTGTGAGCTGCTGCTGGTGGTGCCGAGGGAGGTGGAGGAGGACGGAAGCTGGCTGCTCGCTCCCTGAACGTGAGACACGGGAGATCGGACAGCGGGAGCGGGGAGGGGGGGAAGGTCTCGCCGCCGATGGCGGGCTGACTCAGACCTCCAGCTGTGACGGATGAAGCCAGCGCACTGGGGAAGTGGAAAAAATAATTGGAAACTCTAAATTTATTTAAAAAAGAACTTGAAATGTTTAAAGAGACAATATCAGCAGGACTGTTATTGAATCATTGCCTCTATCATTTCCTATATTGATCCATCGTCACATAGTTTAAGTTCATTGACCAGACTGAAACAAACAGGAATGGGGTTTTAATACATAATATTATGCAATGTTGCTTGATGGTACAGTTAGAACTCAGCTCAATTCCTCGAGGTCACTCTCTCATTGGGAATATCACATCATTAAATAAAAGAATTACAATGTTAGGGGCGAAAATATTCACACGATGACCTGAGTATAAGTAAAAAAAAAAGCAGTTTGTCAGAATTCTGGGAGGGAAGGTCTCAGACTCCACAGACTGTGACAGCACCTTCTCTCACTTGAGCTAAAGCTCACATGGGATAATATACAGATTCAAGGGGTGGAATTAGTTGTTTTCTCATTTACATACAATCAATCAACTGTATTCACGTCACACTTTTTACATGCAGTCAATCAATTTTCCTGGCATACCCAATTATCACATATATGGTTAAAGTGGGTTTTGTCTTACCCGCCCCTAACTTCATACAGAAGTCATTTAAAACTAACTAATGTGCCCTGTCTACAGCCTTAGACCTTGAGCTTATCAAGGATACATTGCAAGTCTTGTTCTGTGAAGCTGTTATCAGCGGCTGTTGGGACACTCTCTATACATACCCACGCTTGGGTCTCATGAGACAGTTTACAGGGAATGTGGCTTGTTCAGCCATTTTATATCACAAAATAGCTAACAGCCATTTTGTGTCTTTTTTGTGTATACACTATCTATTTCTACAAATTGCCTCTTCTAAACAGGCATCTAAGCCAATGAGTACCTTTTGTTTCATCAGAACTATTCAAAAGTAATACGGGAGCACAGATGTAGTTGCAGGGCCACCTATAATTTATATCATAGTCCAGTATCACAAAATGCCCTCCAACACTTCCCCCTTTTGGTCATGGAAGATGTTTACAGAACTCCAAACATATTCGGGTGTCCGACCAGCCAGGGTTGGAAATGGGTGCGGAGGCAGATGTTGTAGCCTTCGCCTCGTTGATCGCCCGAAGACAGATCCTGATGGGTTGAAGAGCAACCTCTCCACCCTGTGCCCTGGCGTGGCAGGGGGACCTGTTGGAATTCTTGACTCTTGAGAAGATTAAGTTTGAACTGAGGGGAAGGATGGAGGGGTTCTACAATTCATGAGCATTATTCATTATGCACTTTCAAGAACTGGATAACATCGAACATTAGTTGGGGTGGTGGGTGGGAGGGTTGGGGAGGGGGAGGGGGGGCTGTGTGTATTAATGGCGACTATGGGTGATTACTGATTCCTTTTTGTCATTTGTTTATGTGAACATGCGGGCTGATGTTTGGGGTTTGGTGGGAGGATGGGATCGTTGTTATTGATATGGGGATTGACATATTTGTTACTGATTATTGTTGGGTGTAAATTTGGGAGAAAATGTGAGAAAAGAGGAGAATAAAAAAATATTTTTTTAAAAACTCACTCTCAACATTTTTTATCACCCAAATGTACTGGGGAGTTAAAATTGGATTGCTGCCAAACTCGTCTTATCTTTGTTTTGGAACAGACTGACCTAAACATGGGTTACTTACTTTCGAACCTATCTCTTAAATCCAAGCGGTTGGAATTTTATTTAAATCAGAGTTTCACATTAGATGAAGTTTCGTTTCCTATCCAAACTAATTATAAACATTTTTTTAGACCTAAACACAATAAAAAACCTCTTATTAGCATCTCAAATGGAACAGTAAATTCAAATGTTACATTTTTAACTATAACTGTTGCTAACTCGCCAGAACAAGGGAGGGGAGAATATATGACTGTAATGTTTAGGGCAGCCTCCCCCTTGGTAATCGCAGGAGGAGCTGTACTTGTCCTTATCAACTTGCTCTGAAAGGCCTTGGTTTAAAGTTTGCAAAAATGCTTTTTCACAGACGGAGTTTTCCTTTGAGACACAAGCCTGTATTTCATTTCCAGCTGTCCAGCTGAATTGTTTCATTTTATCGCTCAGTTTCCTGTGTCTTCAGGCAGGTAAAGTGACACCATTGCTATTCCTCAGCAAATTTGTGTTCCTTCAGGATTAGTCTTACCCTGTGGGTTTACTAAATGTCTCTCCTTTTCCTTCAATTCTCACTATCTATTGGTTCTGGCCACAGGGAGATGAGGCTCAGTATCCTCGGCCCAAGGGCGATTGGTGATTGTGTTTTATCCACTGGGGCGGCCCCACCCTATCTGCCCAACTGTGTTGCTGCAAACTGCAGCCACCGGCTGGACTGGATTGTCTCATTCCTTTGTCTAATTATTCACTAAATATAGGCTGCTCAGAATTATTACCCCTTTTGTTCTCTATCCTTCTTCTGACCCATCCGCCAGCTTTCCTGTTCCCCAGCCGTAAGGTGTAGGTCCCAACCATCTTTCTGCATTAACTGAGATTGATGTTCCGCTATGAACCCTGTGATGGAGCTGACGGCTCCTCAATCAGAACCCGGGACATTCTCTTTCTTTTTGTATTCGGCAATATTTATTTATTTATTTTCTGATGCGATGGAGAAAGAAATCTAACAAATAGACAAAGGGAAAGAAAATGCAGTGAACTATGCGGCTTCAACTAGACACTTGAGTGAGCATTGGCCCACTTGCATGGCTTCAACAACCTGTGCAGCTTCAACCAGACGCTCGAGTGAACGTTGGCCCATCTCCGCGGCTTCGAACCCGTCAGTCACGTTAGCGTGGCTTCAACCAGAATGGTCCGCCTGCGTTCATTCCCTGGTGCGCGGTTTCAGATAGACACGTGAATGAGTGTCAGTCACGCCTGTGCAGCTTCGTCGACGTTGGTCACAGCTAGACATAGTGTTAGAGCTAGGAGGGCCAGGCATGTCGAGGATCACCGAGGGTACTGGGTGCAGGGGTGGGGGGGCACCACGCCACCAGGAGTGGGATAATGTACAGCACAATAAATACCTCTTTGCACAAACATTATGACATTATGATGCCTCTGTCTCTTTCTTCAGCAATGCAGGCTGACCCCTGGTCCCTTTGCCCATCTCTCCAGGCATCCCACCTCCCCCACCCCCACCACCTGACGTGGCACCCACCCACCCTCTGGCCGTGGACATGCCCCTGAGGCTCTGTCCCATCCCCTGGGTGTGCGGATACTGCGTGTAGGCTCTTCTCCCCCGCAGTGTCCAGGCATCAAGGTTTGATTGCAATGCGAGGCAATGACTCCCACATGCTACAAGGCCTGCCCACCCACGGGAATCCACTTGGCATCTGTGAAGGGCTCGCTTTAAGGGCTCACAATTGCCAATTCCGTATCAGCAATAGCCTTCAGCCACATAGCCAGAGGCCTCAGCAGTCAGTGGGGGTTACGGGTGGCGGTTGGGGCAGATGGGCAGGGACAAGGGTTGCCCCCGGAACTGGAACACATGATCCAGGGGTTGGCATGGTGGTGCCCGAGTGGTTGTCACCCCCAGAGTCTCTTTCCCCCCCCCCCCCCCCCCAAATACTGGGCCGCATGCCCAGTGCCCCCGGGCTCTTTGCCTGTGAGCAAAGATGGCTACTCACCTCCTCGGCTCACCACAGGAATTCTTCTGACTGGTTCAAGCTTTACAAAAGAAATACTAATCGCCGCAGTGTGAGCGCTTGCTGGGGAGGCCGCTGAATGACGGGAGGCCATTGGATCTGGGGTAGCTCTCGTTAATTGTATGGAAATGGGGCTGAAGAGGTGATTATTGGTTTCTCACCTCGCTACGGCGAGATCCTGATTTCACCAAGGGCAACGGGCCGGTTGCATCGCAAACTGTTTGGTGCCTGGCGCGGATCTCGTTTTTGGCATTTCCCGCTATTCAGCGGCCTCGTTACTCTCAAAATTCAGTCCTGGATGTAATTGAAGCAGAAACAATAACAGCACAATCCAATTCCTGTAATCATTTGTGAACTTGTTGGTGTCTCAGCAGGTGCGATGAATCATGGGTTCCCTTCCCACACTGAGAGCAGGTGAATGGCCCCTCCACAGTGTGAACTCGCTGGTGTTTCTTCAGGCTGGATAATTCATTGAATCCCTTCCCACACTGAGGGCAGGTGAATGGCCTCTCCCCAGAGTGAACTCACTGGTGTTTCTTCAGGCTGGAGAACTGAGCGAATCCCTTCTCACACTGAGAGCAGGTGAAAGGTTTCTCCCCAGTGTGAACTCGCTGGTGTATCCGCAGGTGGGGTGAATCTCTGAATCACTTCCCACACTGGAAGCAGGTTAACGGTTTCTCCCTGGTGTGCACTCGCAAGGTAGATGAATCACTGAATCCCTTCCCACACACCGTGCATATGAATGGTCTCCCTCCAGTGTGGACTCGCTGGTGTCTCCACAGGCTGGATAACTGAGTGAATCCCTTCCCACATCGAGAGCAGGTGAACGGCCTCTCTCAAGTGTGAACTCGCTGATGTTTCTTCAGGCTGGATAACTCAATGAATCCCTTCCCACACTGGGAGCAGGGGAATGGCCTCTCCCTGGTGTAAACTCGCTGATGTGACTTCAGGTTAGATAACTGAGTGAAACTCTTTCCACACCGAGCAGGTGAACGGCCTCTCCCCAGTGTGAACTCGCTGGTGTGACGTCAGACTGGAAAACTGAGTTGAGTCCCTTCTCACACAGGGAACAGGTGAACCGTCTCTCCCCAGAGTGAACTCACTGGTGTTTCTTCAGGCTGGAGAACTGAGCGAATCCCTTCTCACACTGAGAGCAGGTGAACGGCCTCTCCCCAGTGTGGCTGCGTCGATGAATCTCCAGCTGAGATGGGACTCTTTCTCCCTTCCCACAATCCTCACATTTCCACGGTTTCTCCATGTTTTAGGTCTCCTCGTGTCTCCCCAGGTCAGACAGACAATTATGAAGCCTTGACCACACACAAACTGGTGAAGGGCTGGTTTAGCTCAGTGGCTAGACAGCTGGTTTGTGATGCAGGACAAGGCCAGCAGCGCGGGTTCAATTCCCGTACCAACTTACCCGAACAGGCGCCGGAATGTGGCGACGAGAGGCTTTTCACAGTAACTTCATACTTGTGACAATAAAAGATTATTATTAACACGTGTATGGTCTCTCCCCGCTGTGAATGGTGTGATGTATTTTTCAGGCAGTGTAAGAGGTTAAAGCTCTTTCCACAGTCAGTCCCCTGGAACACTCTCACTCGGGTGTGTCTGTCTCGGTGCTTTTCCAGTCACATTGATGTTTAAAATCTTTTGAAGCCAACAGATCGGGCAAACATTTCTCCTTCTAGATTCAAAGGCCGATGATACTCAGATCCCAAGGTATCGAGTGACTCTGTAAGACCGAGACGTGACAATTGAGATTTCTGTCTGCAATTCCTCCTCTTGTAATATCTGTAAAAGGAGTTTACAAAAGTCAACACTCAGTACAGGATAGAAATTCAGATCAGAGAATTCTAGTTTCTATGGAACATTCCTTCCTCTCATTCCCCAATACCTCTTCTCCAATACCTATTCCCCAGACCTAGTCTCCAGGGAGTGGACTCGGAGGGATGGAGTTTCGGAGCTGTGAGTACAAAAAAGGCCTCAAGGGAACTCAATACAGTTCCAAAAACAAGTAGCAGGATGGTCTGCACTGGTCAAATATACCGGTTATAAAGTTTACAGGAGGGACAGAGAATATGGCAGAGTGGGTGGAGTAGCCTTACTGATTTAAAAATACTATCACCTCAATGGTGAGGATTGGATTTAATTGTCACGTGTACCGGGATACAGTGAAAAGTATTGTTCTGCGTACAGTTCAGACAGATCATTCCGTACATGAGAACAATACATAGGGCAAACATAAATACATAAGGCGCCTTCTCCTCCTCCAAAATAGCCCCGTAAACCACCAATACTACCCCTTCCCCAGTCCCCCTGTCGCCCCGGCTCTACTGGGAAGCTCTGTATCTCCTTTCTGGCAAAGTCTCGAACCTGCATATATCTAAATATTTCCCCTTGCTCCAGCCCATACTTTGCTCCCAGCTCCTTCAATCCCACAAAACGACCCCCAAGAAATACGTCTTTTAGTGTCCTAATTCCTTTTCAATCCCATCTCCGAAAATTTCCAATCCCACTTCCCTGGCTCAAATCTATGGTTATCCTCTCTTTAAGGAGAAAGTCGGCATAGCTTTATTACAGGAAACTCATCTGGATGATGAGCACTTTAAATTGAGGCGGGATTGGGTGGGGCAGGTTTTTTCATCTCCTTTTCATCAAGTAGCAGGGGTGTGGCAATCCTTATTAATAAAAATATCCATTTTAAGGTTGAAACCTGCACCAAGGACAAAGGAGGTAGATATGTGATCATTAGAGGTTTGGTGCATGGAGATGTTGTTTCAATAATGGATGTTTATGGCTCCCCGAATTGCTCCCGGAGTTCATTACTAAGGCCTTTGTGGATTTTGCAGTTAGCTTCAACTAACTCTTTTGTGGTTGGTGATTTCAACTGTCCCTTAAATCCGCTGGTAGATAAGCTCCCGGTTACCAGGAACACCCCCACCCCCACCACCACCACCCCGCAAGCTAGGGCGTCGGCCTTTACCTTTGAGGAGGTGGGTTATGTGGATGTTTGGAGAACTTTGCACCCGAGGGGAGGAGATTTTACCTTCTTTCCATCCCTAATCAATGTCATACTAGAATCAACAACATTTTTATGTCAAGGACGATCCTACACCTGGTGTCCTCTTGCACCATAGTGAACATCGATTGTGGACCATCTCCGTTTCTCTGGAATTCTACTCGAGGGTTCACCCCCAGGTCGAGAATGTGGAGGTTTGCTGCCTCTCTGATAAGAGATACTTAATTTACGAGTTTGAGTTTTTCCTTTGGATTAACACGACCCCTGGTATTCCCCCTCCATTTTATGGGAGACATGTAAAGTTTATGCTCGGATGCTGAAGAACCAGCAATGTCTGGGGGTTTGTTTCACGAAGGCCGAGCAGAATTATAAGGAGATTTCGAATAAGCTATTGCTGAAGGAGGTTAATGCGGCAAGAGTGGCTTTGGACTCCCTATTGATTCAGCAGGTCGAGAAAGGTTTGCGAGGCAGACGGTGTACGAGTTTTGGAAGAAACCACGCAAATACTTGACCTGTTTGACAAAGAAAAAGGCCGACATTGGAACAATTCCCTCTGTGCGACTTGGGGGAGGGAAAAGGGTTGTGAGGACAGAGGAGATAAACAGGGATTTGGGGAATTCTGTGCAGGATTATGAAGTCTGGTGAAGTGTTGCTGGATATGGAGCATTTATTCTCTTCCCTGAAGCTTCCGTGGATATCAAGTGGATTCAATTATTCTATTAAAGGTAAAGTCGCCAAGGTCCCAGATTACCATAGGCTGCTTTCCCCTTTGAGGGGTAGAGCTGACCTGGTGGTGATTTAACCTGACGATCAACACATGTCGGGTGAGGGACAAAGTTGAGAAGGTGGGATCTTCATGAATAACTTCAGCTGGGAATTGAAGCCTCGCTCTGCATCAACGAACCAGCTGTCCAACCAATTGAGCTAAATCTTGTTGTCTGTTATATTACAGGCTGGTCGGGGCAGGGCTCATGGATGGTTTATAGTTGTCATATTTGAGCTTGAGAGAGAGTATCGACAAATAAATGTGTCAAGCTGAGGGAGCAAAGGATGTCAATGTCTTTAAGAGAGAGAGAGAGACCTGGGCCAACTTTTCCAGAGTCTCTACCGTCCCGGGATTCACTTCCTTTCCCTTCAGTTGCTGCAAGTGACCAATTGAAGGTGAGAATGAGAAAAGAAATGGAAAGGGGAGAAAAGAAAGTGTTTTACTCGCAGATGTTGGATACAGGAGGAAGTATCAGTCTGTGTGAAGCCCAATCTCCTTTCACATAAAGCCCGCGCTGATTGGAGGACCAGCGTCCTTCCGGTCCTAACTCTATCCATTAGCCAACACCTCACAGGAAGGTCAGGGGCTGGGCTGGGCTTTCCTCCACACATGCGCAGCTTCCCCTCACCCTTGGACATGCGCAGTACCTGATCACCCGCCCGTGCGGCGGATAGAGCGGGTTCCCCAGCGCGGGGGATTGTGGGAGCTACGGCCGACACTGTCCAAACTCCTGGGGTGAAAAGTGGAGGAGGCTTGGGCGGTTGTGTGCGAGCTTGGTGTCCGCCCCCGGGCCGATTCGAAAGGCAGGCCGCCTCTGGGAGCTTCCTGGATGGGGTGAAACAGCAACTCGGCGCCCATTGCTCCTGGTCCCGGAGGGAAGGGGAGAAGACCGGTTTCGGAGTACTGCGACCAGTCGTGTTTCAAGTCAGCGGTTGAGCTGCGGAGACGCTGCTTCGGACTGCGAGGTTTGCTGTCGGCGGTTTTGAGTTTGCCCAATGGAGGATGAAGGAATGGAGGAAGGATGGCAGCTGGATAGGCTGCTGGAAGCGGCGGGTCGGAACCGGGGTGTAGATTGTCCGATGGGCGGCCCGCAGCCTGCAGCCCGGGGTGGGTTGCTGCCGTTCCTGGGGTCTCCGGGGGTTTGGCCCCCCTGGACGCCCTGTGGGCGGTTGGGACTGACTCTGGGACTTTCTTCCCCGTTGTCGACTGTTGCCAACATTGGAGCGACTCTGGCCGCTGCCATTGGAGGACTTTGAGGACATGTTGTTCCTTGTGAAATTTCGGCAGGAGTGCCGGGGTCATGATGTGGAACGTGCAAAATTAATGGACTCTTTTTACAGACTTTTTTTATGTGTGCTGAGGGATTTGTTTTCTTGTTTTCTTTGCTTTCGTTTTATTTAGCAGCCTATGACATTTAACTCATTTCGGTTTCTCCGAAATGGTATTTAGTATTTGTGGTGGAACGCTAGTTGGTGCGAAACTGCTCTCCCTCCGAATGGTCCCGTGCCTTTGGGTGGGGTCCAGGAGGGGGGAACCCTCTCTCCTCCGCCGCGCCCGGGTCTGGCTCTCCGGAGGTCTGTGCTCTTAGCGAGGAGGGGCCTTTCCTCCGGGGTGTCGGCTGCAGGGCGGGGTGAACGGGGGTGGGTGAGCAGGGATTAGTGTTCGGTGATTGATTCTATCCTGTTAAATCTTTTCTGGGGTGAATTGAGGCCTGGTGCCTGGTGATTGGGTTTTTGATATGATACTGTTAAAATGAATCGAGGCCCTGTGGGTCATATTTGTTTCCGAAGCGGCCGTATTGTATCGGGGCCTTGTGCCTCGCGACTGCTTGTCTTGTGTTTAGAGGTCGTCACCTTGAAATGTACTTGTGGTTTTTTGTTCCTTTTTTTCTTTGGAATGGTCGTTGGGTTTCGAGGCCTTGTGCCTCACGACTGTTCGTGTTATGTGACTGTTCGATTGTTACTTGAACTATGCGTAGGGCCTGTGCCTTGCGGCTGGTTGTGATAAGTGACTGGCTAATTGGTATCTGGAAACGTATTTCGGCCCTGTGCCTTGCAGCTGTTTGTGTTCAATGACTGTTACAATGTTACTGTGAAATGTAATTGGGCCTTGTGCCTTGCAGCTGTTTCGTGTTCAGTGACTGTTTAATCGTCAATTTGAAGTGTAATGAGGCCTGGAGCCTTGTAAATTGGTTTCTGTAATAATTGTGACGACAATAAAAGAGTTACTCACAGATGTTGGATACAGGAGGAAGTTTCAGTCTGTGTGAAGTTCAATCTCCATTCACACAAAGCCCGCGCTGAATGCCTGGAGGACCAGAGTCCTTCCGGTCGTCCAACCTTTCCCATTGGTCAACGCCTCAGCAGGAAGGTCAGCGGAGAGTTTTCCCTCGCACATGCGCAATCTAGCCTCTCGGACATGCGCATTCCTGGGCCGGGGGGAGGGGAAATCAACGCGAGGCTTCTCGGTCTGGCCGGAGCTGTCAGCCGGTTGCCTGGAAACCTTGTCTCGAGCAAGGGGGAACAATGAGTGGGGCGGAGGAAGTATGTTGACCAATGGGAAGAGTTGGTGAACCGGAAGGTCTCTCTTCCACCATCCAATCAGCTCCCCCGTTGTTCGAACGTGGAAGCTGGACAATGAGGAAATCTGGGGCCTCACACAGACTGAAAACTTATTCCTGTCTCCAACATCTGTGAGTAAAACACTTTCTTTTCTCCCCTTTTCCATTTCTTTTCTCATTCTGACCTTCAATTGGTCACTTGCAGCAACTGAAGGGAAAGGAAGTGAATCCAGGGAGTGTGCATGCAGACTTTGCAAAGCTTGGCCCAGGTCTCTCTCTTCAAGACATTGACATCCTTTGCTCCCTCAGCTTCTCACATTTATTTGTCTGGCTAAAAGGATGGTCTCTTTCCTAATGTTCACAATTAAAGGGCTAGTTTATCCAGGAGCTGGCTGACATTGAAGGGGACAGTAAATTAATACCAGACAGAGACATTTCTCGTGCTGTTATATGGTACACATTAGATATATTATTTATGGTTCTGTAATAAAGTACAATCCAGTCATCTCTTCCCTTGGAGGGTTATTAGTCTCTGGATTTCTCTCCCACAGGGACCAGTGGGGTGTGGGGATCATTGAATATATTCATGGATGAGTTGGACAGATTTTTAATAAATTGTTATGTTTTAAATCATTTTTAAACACTGAATACAACAGAATAACAAAAAAAATCGTGGCAAATGGGCACAGAACAGAACAAGAGATATTGCCAACATAAATCCAAGCAACACATTGCAGAATTCATTTGGAACAGGATATTTGAGGGACCAGAGCCTCAAGATGAAATGCCAGATCAATTGAAGAACCAGTTAACAGGTTAAAGTAGTGAGTGGGGAAAGAGGGTAAGATTATATAACAATTCAGTTTGTAAACCCCAAAATATTACAAACGGACTAACAGCATAATCAAATTAAAATGAATAACACAACATAGATGACATAGAACTCCTGTAGCGCAAAAGGCTATTCGCCCGTTCACATCTGCACTGAGCCTCAGAAAGAGCATTTCACTGAGGCCCACTCCCCATCCAATCCTCGTAGCCCGGTGCATTGATCATGGTCAACCCACCTACCCTACACATCTTGGACACAAAGGGGTAAATTAGCGTGACCAGTCCACTTTCACTGCACATTTTGGACAGTGGGAGGAAACTGGAGCCCCCGGAGGAAAGACACAAGGAGAATATACAAACTCCACACAGAAAGCCACCCAAGGATGGAATTGAACCTGGGTCCCTGGCGCTGAGGTAGTAGTACTAACCACTGTGCCCTAAGTTAAATTGAATTCACTCATGGAAAGCCCAGGAGGAGCAAGTCAGTCAAATTGGAGCCTATTTATTTGAGATAGGAGTCCCACACTTTACCCAATGCATCAGACTCAGAATGAAGTACAGACATTAAAAATTGCATGGAGATGCATTCCATAATCAGCCTATCCCAGTTTTGGATCGAGGGTGAACTGACTGGTCTGCTTCTGTATTGAGCCAGGTGAAAGTTGGCTCCATCCTCATCCAATCCCTTATGAACATAAGACGAGAGGCCAATTGATGAAGCCTGATTTTCGGGAGACCATCTCCTCCCTTCGCTCCTGGTGATTGGAGCTTAACAAACTTGAGGCAAGGTTTATTTTTGTTCCAGATAGGGTCACAGATGTTTACAGCTTGTAAACAGGCCCTTTGGCCCAGCTTGTCCATGCCGCCCAGTTTCTATCACAAAGTTAGTCCCACTTGCCAGCATTTGGCCCATATCCCTCTATACCAAGCCTGCCCATCTAACTGTCTAACTGCTTGTTAAAGGACAAAATTGTACCCGCCTCTACCACTGCCTCTGGCAGCCGTTCCAGATGCTCACCACCCTCTACCAGCCTTCCCGAACAGGCGCCGGAATGTGGTGACTAGGGGCATTTTGCAGTAACTTCATTTGAAGCCTACTTGTGACAAGCGATTTTCAATTTATTTTCATTTCATTCATTTCTATGTAAAGAAACTTCTCCTCTGGTCTCTCTTTTGTATCTCTCTTCTCTCACCTTAAACCTATGCCCTCTAGTTCTAGACTCCTCTACCTTAGGGAAAAGATGTTGACTATATGCCTTTTCTATGTTCCTCACTTTGTAGACTTCTAGAAGGTCACACCTGAGCCTCCTTCGCTCCAGGGAGAAAAGTCCCAGCCTATCCATGTGCGGTCTTACCAATGTCTTGTCCAACTTCAATAAGACATCCCAACTCCTGTATTCAATATTCTAACCAATAAAACTGAGCATACTGACTGCCTTCTTTACCATCCTGTCCACCTGCTACTCCACCGATAAGGAGCTATGAACCTGTACTCCTAGATCTCTTTTTTCTGTAACTCTCCCAAACTTCCTACCATTAACTGAGTGGGTCCTGCCCTGATTTGATTAATTTCCCAAAAGACTCTGGTCAACAGCAGTATAGGCAGCATCTGCAGAGGGTACAACAGTCTGGGCAACACATTCATTTTAATGAAGGCAATCCTCCCTCACCATGAAATCGTAAGAGCCGATCACCGGGCAAGATCCCACCTAATAGTCACCATCAGCTGTGGAACGTTGGCCCCATATAGCTGCCTAAAAGAGGGGCCATTGACATCCCCAGGTTTGTAAATGGCTTGGAGGGTGGGGCATCTGAAGGGGAAGTTAGCAAGAGGAGGGGGCTTACCCCTCAACCCCTCCCCACCAGCATGGGCTCGAACTCAGTAAAATTGATCTCGATACGAGAGAAGCCACTAAATCTATCCACTGCTCCAATAATGTCCAAGACTGAAAGACTGGGGTTCAACACAAACAGCAGCCTGTCATCTGCACACACAGTGATCTTGTGCTGCCTCACCCCACCCTCCAGGCCCGATATCAGAGGATCCGATCTGATATCCTCCAGCAAGGGCTCAGTGGGCAACGCAAACAGCAAGGGGGACAGAGGGCAGCCCTGTCTAGTCCCTCTCTGAAGCTGAAAATTCGATGCCCTTAAACCATTGGTGAGCACCGCCGCTGCCGGTCTGTGATGTAACAATTGAATCCACTCAATATAATCCTCACCCAACCCAAAGCCTCACAGCGGATACACCAGATAATTCCACACAACTCGAGCAAAACCTTTCTCTGCATCGAAGGAGATCACCAGCCCATCCAGTGCATATTTCTGAAAAGCCTGAATCACATTCAGCAACCTTCCAACATTGCTACTGGAAAATCTTCTCCGTACAAACCCAGTCTGGTCCTCCCGCACGATTGTCGGAAGGATGTCCGCCAGCCTTATTGCCAAAACATAAGATCGCAGTTTCAAGTCAACATTCAAAAGAGAGATTTAGCAATAACAGGCCCACTCCTCTGAGTCCTTGTCTGCCTTCAGAATTAAAGAGATATTAGTCTCACAAAGAGTCGGTGGCAGCATCCCAGAGTCAAAAGAGTGACAATACATACCCATCAACGGATCCAATAACAAATCCTCAATCCCCCTGATAAAATTCACGCCCACAGCCACCTGGTCCCGGGGCTTTACCCGGCTGCAACTCCTTCACGGCCTTTGACACTTCTTCCCAAGAAAAGGGAGCATTAAGATTTTCTGAGGCCTGCAGAAGCTTCAGGGAAGAGAGAAAATGCTCCACACCCACCAACACATCACCAGACTGCTCAGACTTGTGTAATCCTGCATAGAATTCCCCAAATCCCTGTTTATCTCCTCCGTCTTCATGACCCTTTGCCATCCCCCAAGCCACACAGAGGGATTCGCTCGAAAGTCGGCTTTTTTCTTTGTCAAACAGGCAAGTATTTGCTCGGCTTATTCCCAAACTCGAAAACTTTGACCTCACAAACTTTCAACTTTTCTCTGCCTGCTGAGTCAACAGGGAGTCCAAAGCCACTCTTGCTGCGTTAACCTCCTTCAGCAATAGCTTACTCGGGCCCTCCATATGATTCTCCTCCACCTTCGCCAAACAAACCTCCAGATGCCGCTGGTTCTCCAGCATCCTGCACCTTTTATTAGCAGTGTGAGAAATGATCAGCCCCCGAGCATAAACTTTACACGTCTCCCACAAAATGGAGGGGGAAATCCCAGGGGTCGAGTTAACCAAAAGGAAGAACTCAAACTCTTCCCAAGTGCATAATAAATGAACTCGGGGAGGCTCCAAACCTCCACATTCTCGACCTGGGGGTGAGCACTCGAGCAGAAACTCCAGACAAACGGGGGAAGGTCTGCGATTACGATGCTCCCTGTGGTGCAAGAGGACACCAGGTGGAGGATCGTCCTCGGCACAAAAATGTTGTCGATTCTAGTCTGACATTGCTGTGGGGCTGGAAAGAAGGTAAAATCTCTGCTCCTCGGGTACAAAGTTCTCTAAACATCCACATAACCCACCTCCTCACTGTTATGATCCCTGACCAGACCCCAACAGTGGCTCGGATACTGGCCAGAAACCCCAATATTTTATTTGTGTTTTGTACGACTGTGAGGAAAGGATACCTCACCCCAGGAGTGATTTTACGAAAAATATGGGCCATGCTGTATGAAAACAAACTTTATTACTGACACAATATTAAAATAAGTTTAACATCACACCAGAAAACCGCTGACAATTAGCCCTTAAACAATCAATACAGTGAATACAGTAACCCTTAACTGCTCCCTTTATTCCCACTCAAACAGCAAAAACACATCTCAGCTCTCAATCCACCGTTAAACAGTTAGCCCTCAGAGATGTTCTTTGAGAAAGGGAGATCGTGTGTCACTGCGTTAAAGAAAAGATCTGAATCTTGTTAGAACCATGCAGAAACTCTGGCTGTATTTCATCGGAAGCTGTTTCAGCTTGTTACAGCTCACCTTCTAATTCCACTCTTCTGCTTGGAAAGAAACTGCTAATCTAGCTCCAGGCATATCTTTTCAACTGAACTGAGATGCTTGACCTGTGCTCATATCTTCAACTAATTCTCAACTAAAACACTGCTTTCCTGCAAAAAGCCTGAAACCGTGGCTCCTCCCAGTACTGACATCATCTTACCAAGATGAAATCTAATTAACTCCACAGGGAATCCCCTTCATCCAAACAACTTTCCATTAGCCCATGTTTTTTACGATGCTTTAATTGCACCTCTGGCACCAAAACTTCGTTTTCTTTCAAACTAGGATTTCTTTTAGAAACTTGACTGCCGCAGTGACACACACTAACTCAGGTTTTTAACCCTGACTGTGCTAAATACCCAGAATACAAAAACTCTGAAATTCCTACAGTCATCAAATTACAAGCTGAGGCCAACGCCCAAGCCTGCAGCGTGGGGGTGTTGGTGGTACCGGGAGCTTATCTACCAGAGGATTTCAGTGGCAGTTGAAGTCACCAACCACAAAAGAGTTAATTGAAGCTAACTCTGCAAAATCCTTTATAATTAACTCCGGGGAGTAATCCGGGGATCCAGAAACATTCACTATTGAAACAACATCTCCATGCACCGAACCTCTAATGATCATATATCCACCTGCTTTGTCCTTGGTGCAGGTTTCAACCTTAAAAGTGATATTTTTATTAATAAGCATTTCCACACCCTTGCTACTAGACGAAATGGAGGCAAAAAACGTGGCCCACCCAATCCTGCCTCAATTTAAAGTGTTCCTCATCATCCAGATGGATTTCCTGTAATGAAGCTATGTCGACTTTCTCCTTAAGAAAGGAGAAGATCTTTTTCCTTCTGATAGGGTGATGGATGCCCCGTACATCCCCTGAGAACATTTGAAGATTGACTGCCGCTATTAGTTAGGCGACAGAGAGAACAGGAACAGATTTTCACACCACAATCGGGCGTGCGCCATTCCCCCTCCTCCAACTCACTTTACACCAGAGGCACCAAAGTCTCCCCAAACTGCTCCTTTCACAGATAAAAGCCCCGTCTGTACCAGAGTAGGATAAAGTCAACAAAACATAAACCCTCCCATAATAACAAAAATACAAAAGAATCACGACCACAATAGATCCAAGGGGACATTCCTCAATAAGACTGAGGACCCGGAGGATTAACCCCACGGCCAGACTGTCGTTACCCTCAGGATACCTTCTCCAAAATGAGGAGAAGAAAAGTAACTTTTGTAAATTGTTTTTACAGGATATTAGAAGAGGAGGAATTACAGACTGAAATCTCAAACATCACGTCTCAATCTGACTGAGTCTCGCAATTCCTTGTAACGGAATATCACTGGACTTAGAATCTAGAAGGAGAAATGTTTGTCTTTTCTGTCCGCTTCAAAAGATCAGTGTGACTGGAAAAGCCCAGAGACACACACACCCGAGTGAGAGTGTTCCAGAGCACTGACCGTGGAAAGAGTTTGAACCAGTTACACAGACCAAAAAAAAATCACACCATTCACAGTCTGGAAAGACCGTACACGTGTTGTGTGTGTGGACGAGGCTTCAACTGATTGTCAAATCTGGAGAGACACGAGGACACCCCACCCTGGAGAAACGGTGGAAATGTGGGGACTGTGGGAAGGGATTCAGGGTTCCATCTGCACTGGAAGCTCATCGGCGCAGTCACACTGGGGAGAGGCCGTTCACCTGCTCTGTGTGTGGGAAGGGATTCATTCAGTTATCCGCCCTGCAGAAACACCAGCGAGTTCACACTGGGGAGAGGCCGTTCATCTGCTCTGAGTGTGAGAAGGGATTCACTCAATCATCCCACCTACGGACACACCAGCGTGTTCACACGGGGGAGAGGCCGTTCATCTGCTATGTGTGTGGGAAGGGATTCACTCAATCATCCGACCTGCGGAGACACCAGCGGGTTCACACTGGGGAGAGGCCGTTCATCTGCTCTGAGTGTGAGAAGGGATTCACTACTTTAAGGAGTCTGCAGATTCACCAGCTAGTACATACTGGGGAGAAGCCGTTCACCTGCTCTCGTTGTGAGAAGGGATTCAGTCAATCATGTGACCTGCGGACACACCAGCGAGTTCACACTGGGGAGAGGCCATTCATATGCTCTCAGTGTGAGAAGGGATTCGCTCAGTTATCCGCCCTGCAGTCACACCAGCGAGTTCACACTGGGAAGAGGCCGTTCACCTGCTCTCAGTGTGAGAAGGGATTCACTACTTCATCGAGCCTGCGGAGACACCAGCGAGTTCACACTGGGGAGAAGCCGTTCACCTGCTCTCAGTGTGAGAAGAGATTCACTCAGTCATCCGAACTGCGGATACACCAGCGAGTTCACACTGGGGCGAGGCCGTTCACCTGCTCTCAGTGTGAGAAGAGATTCACTCGGTTATCCCACCTGCAGAGACATCAGAGAGTTCATACAGGGGAGAAGGCATTAACCTGCATTTAATGAGAGAAGGGATTCAGATATCGATACTCCCTCCAGGAACCCTCGCGAGTTCACACCTGGAAGAAGCCATTCACCTGCTCTGAGCATTTAATGATCCGGAGACACCAGCGTGTTATTTCTGGGGAGAGACCATTCATCTGCTCTCAATGTGGTGAGGGGTTATGTGATTCATCACACCTGTTGTGACCCCAACAAGTTCACAATAAATTATAGATGTTGGCTCCGTTGTTATTGTTTCTGCTCTCACTGACATCCAGGACTGCATTTTGTTCATTCTGACATCTGGTGAATGGTGATGATTGGAGGGTTTCTTTCTGCTGGACTGGCCGGTCTAACACCTCTGCCTCCAGTGGGCTGACCATTTTTGAGGTTAGTTGCGATTACCTGGTTCCAAGTTTGACGAGGAGCACAGAATGAAAAGGTGTTTGCACGTTGGAAGATATTTAGTTCCCAAAGCAGCCATGTTGCCATTAAGATGGGTTATGGTGGTTACAGGGTTCTTTTGTCTAATTTATCTGGGTGTTTCTCGCATCTTTGTATCATTGGAACATAGAATCAGGAGTTGGCCATTCAGCCCGTCCCTTTGTGTTATTGGTGTTTAGAAATCTGTCAGTCTCTGTTTTAAACACACTCAATGACTGAGCTCCAACAGCCCTCTGGGGTAGAGAATTCCAAAGATTCACAACTTGTAGATCTCTGTAGATCAAATGATTGCCCTGTTCTATCCCCGTATCCCTGTTGGTTTCTTTCCCTCAAAAGCCCATCCCATTTTCTTTTGGAAACATTTCATCATCTCCGCTTCTACCCGCCTCCTCTGAAGTGGGTTTCAGGTATTTCCCAAATACTGCCAATCTCTGGTTCAAGTCTAAGATTTTCTTCAAATGTAGACGAGAATCAAAGGGCAAAGCAGGAGGCCATTAAGCCCACCATTCCCATGCTAGTTCTTTGAATGAACAATCTGATTGGTCCCATCACCCTGCAAGTTTATTTTCCTGCAGAATCTGTCCAGTTCCCTTTTGAAAGTTACAGCAGAATTTACTTCCTGCACCATTGTCAGGCAATGAATCCCAAATCACAAGAAGTCATTCTGTTTTAAATCAAATAGCAAAGGGGCTGGTTTAGCACACTGGGCTAAATCGCTGGCTTTTAAAGCAGACCAAGGCAGGCCAGCAGCACGGTTCAATTCCCGTACCAGCCTCCCCAAACAGGCGCCGGAATGTGGCGACTAGGGGCTTTTCACAGTAACTTCATTGAAGCCTACTTGTGACAGTAAGCGATTTTCATTTCATTTCATTTCAAATACCTTCACGAGATACTGTGTTTGGATTTTCACAGGGTATTTGAAATGCAGTGAAAGACATGATTGTTACATAAAATCAAGTCTCAGTCTTTATGAGTTATCTTCGTGAGTGGACCGAGTGTGATATATCCAAGTTTGGAAACTAGTTCTAAAAATAAATTACATTTATTTGAGCGGCACAGTGGTATAGTAGTTAGCACTGTTGCCTCACAGCACCAGGGACCCATGTTCAATTCTGGCCTTGGTTACTGTCTTTGTGTGGTTTGTACATTCTCCCCGCGTCTGTGTGGGTTTCCTCCGAGTGCTCTGGTTGCCTCCCAGTCCTAAGATGTATGGGTTAGGGTGATTGGCCCTGATAAATTGCCCCCCCCTCCGTGTCCAGAGATGTGCAAGTTAGGTTATGGGGTTACGGGTGAGTGGATATGGGTGGATTGCTCTTTGGAAGAGTCGGTGCCGACTCAATGGGCTGAATGGCCTCCTTTTGCATTCAAGGGATTCTGTATCTATTTCTATACCAACTTTCATGAACACAATCTCCTAAAGCTTTTTACAGCCTTTGAAGTACTTTTGAAGTGTAGTCACTGTTGTAATGTCCTCCCCTAATAGGCGCCGGAATGTGGCGACTAGGGGCTTTTCACAGCAACTTCATTGAAGCCTATTGTGACAATAAGCGATTATATTATAATGTCGGAAATTCTGGGTATGCCTCATTGATAATATTTTGTTTTAAAAATCAATCACTCGTCCATCTTCACTGTTATGAGTAACAAGGTTAAGGAAACCATGTTAAACTCTAAAACGTGACTGGACCTTTATTTTAAAAATTCATTCTGTTCCAAACCAAAGCTGAGTGAGGCAAAATTGTTTCCAGTAACAAATTGTTCCAGAATTTTGTAAAGTTACAGAAGATCATATATTGCCAATGTCTGGCTCAAGTCGAAGACTCAATGTTCAATCCAATCTCGGTTAGTAAGAAAGAAAGGTATTGTCTTTCACAAAACTGTCATTTTCAACTAGTGAATATTGTATTAACCAAATATATTAATTAAAGATTACTGTATTAATTAGCTACCAGTCAGTAACAGATGACTGATTAAGTAATGAGCATTAATTGAGTTCCAATTAAATAATCAATAATGGATCAGTAGTTACAGTAAGAGACTCAGTTTTATTTGCTGTAAAAATGTAAAAGCTTAATTGCTGTGCTTGTAAAGCATGTGCAATGAGGATAAATGTACTGGCAAGAGAGACCTTCAAACTCTGATTAGCCTCAACATTTGAAACTGTTTGAATAAGGGAATGTATAGAATTAGATAAAGGGGTCGTATGAAACAGTTCTATTGTATTCCTGTCTGAGATAATGAAAGGTGGTGTCAGTAATTGAGGATCCAAATAAATTGATCCAGTGACCAAATTGACCAATTGTCATAGAACATAGAATATACAGTGCAGGAGGAGGCCATTCGGCCCATCGAGTCTGCACCGACCCACTTAAGTTCTCACTTCCACCCTAACCCCGTAACCCAATAACCCTTCCTAACCTTTTTTTTGGACACGAAGGGCAATTTATCATGGCCAATCCACCTAACCTGCACGACTTTGGACTGTGGGAGGAAACCGGAGCACCCGGAGGAAACCCACGCAGACACGGGGAGAACGTGCAGACTCCGCACAGACAGTGACCCAGCGGGAAATCGAACCTGGGACCCTGGCGCTGTGAAGCCACAGTGCTATCCACTTGTGCTACTGTGCTGCCCCACATGTTACAACATGCTCATGTTACAACAGGCCCAACTCTGACGTGAAGTAATGGTCACTTTGGGGATAAAAGCAGAGGTTCTGAAGGTCTTCCTTGCTGCCAAGTACTGAAGATTCTTGAGGCTGAGTTCCAAGGAAATTACTGTCAAAGGAGCCAGAGAGGGTTTCGCTTCTACAGACTGATCACCCGCATGAAGTTGTAAAAGTCAATGTCTGAAAGTTTCTTTGAATAAACTTTTTTAATTTAACATCAAGAGAATTCTGCCTTTGCCTTAATTGCCTTGTCTGAACCAAAGTGAATTTATTAAATGGTAAGTTGGGGGTGGCTGAAATCAATAAAGTTCCAAATAACAAGTTCAGAAAACACTGGTGCAGCACAGTAGCATTGTGGATAGCACAATTGCTTCACAGCTCCAGGGTCCCAGGTTCGATTGCGGCTTGGGTCACTGTCTGTGCGGAGTCTGCACATCCTCCCCGTGTGTGCGTGGGTTTCCTCCGGGTGCTCCGGTTTCCTCCCACAGTCCAAAGATGTGCAGGTTAGGTGGATTGGCCATGATAAATTGCCCTTAGTGTCCAAAATTGCCCTTAGTGTTGGGTGGGGTTACTGGGTTATGGGGATAGGGTGGAGGTGTTGACCTTGGGTAGGGTGCTCTTTCCAAGCGCCGGTGCAGACTCGATGGGCTGAATGGCCTCCTCCTGCACTGTAAATTCGATGATAATCGATGATAAATAAATCTTCAATTTAAAAACTTGCATTTCTATAGCACCTTTCACAACCACAGGACGTCCCAAAGTGCTTTACAGCCAATGAAGTACTTTTGAAGTGTAGTCACTGTTACAGTGTAGGAAAAGTAGCAGCCAATTTACACACAGCAAGATCCCACACACAGCAATGTGATAATGAGCAGATGATCTGTTTTTAGTGATGTTGATTGAGGGATAAATATTGACCAGGACACCGGGGATAACACCCCTGTTCTTCTTCAAAATAGTGGCTGTGGGAACTTTTACACCCACCTGAGAGGGGCAGACAGGGCCTCAGTTTCACATCTTATTTGAAAGAATGCTGTTCTGACAGTGCAGCACTCCCTCAGTGCTGGGACGAGGAATGTTGGATGTGATTTTTGTCCTCAAGTCCTTGGACTGGGTTTTGAATCCACAACCTTCTGACTCAGAGGTGAGAGAGCTGCCCACTGAGCCACGGCTGACACTCGAGACAATACAAAGTTAGAAATGGAAAGTTACCCTTTAAAACCCCCACCCTTTGTCTCCAGTGCCTAAATCTAATAATAAACACCCCAATATAAATAACGTGGATTTGACTGACAAATGTTTAAGTGTTGGTTTAGAGCCACAAGTTCTGACTTCCCATTTGAGCCTCGGGCACCTTTCTGTCTCTATTGCTCATGTCAATGACAGCCAGGCAATAGAGCTGAGGCTGAATTTAGCTGAGAATAACGGGGCCTGTGCGCAGTTGGGAAAATGCCATGGACGTCGCACTAATAGAGAGACAGGAAAGTGCTGGAGGACTGACTGGGAAATGGGCCTCCAACCAATTGTTATATCGGTCACTCGGAGCTAAAGAGAAACCCGTCTCTAAATACATATACAGGGAAGAGGCTGCAATGAAATCTGTCCCTTTTAACCTGCACAAAAGCAGGAGGCTCAGATTCACAGCTTGTGGGAGGAGACCATTCAGCCCACCGGGTTCCCGCTATCTTTGAGAGGACTCTCCCATTCCTCCAAATACTCTGCTCTTTCCCCAGAACCCTGCAGATTCTTCCCTTACAAGTATTTACCATTTGGAAAGATCCAACTGAATCTGCTTTCAGACATGTCAGAACAATTCGCTGTGTCAATAAATAAAATAAAATCTCATCCCCCCCCCCCCCCCCCCCCCCCCCCCCTCTGGCTCCTTTGCCAACTACCTCAGAGGGACTCACTTTCTGTTAAAGAGCCTGTCAACCTCTCACCCACTTTCCCTGAACGACATCAATCTAATTATGAAAAATCAAATGTTGTTATGATAAATGTTTATTAATGAAGCATAACATGGTTAAAAAAAACAGAAAATGACTTGAGGATCAAAGACAACCAGAGTAAAAGGATATTCACAATATTCTGGACACAAATGGTTTATCTTTAATTCATCTGTAGCCTGTTCCCTGCCCTCTTTGTGGAACATCTCCACTCAGTCCACAAGCATGACCCTGACCCTCCGCTTGCTGCCAGAAGAATTCACCACCTTGCTCTCAGGCTCACATTTCTGTCCTCGGCCTGCTGCAATGTTCCAGAGAAGCCCAACACAAGCTGGACCAACAGCCCCTCATCTTCCCATGAGGCACTTTACAGCCTTCTGGACTCAACATTGAGTTCAACAACCTCACACCCTGAACTCTCTCCTCCATTTTGATTTGTTTTTTTACTGAGTGCCAGTCTGCATCTTGTTTACATGTTTTTTGCTTCCAGACAGAGCTGTCCTTTATTCTGCCATTAACGCTTACTCTGGACCAATGCTTTATTTCTTTTTTTAAATTTCTTTAGAGTCTTCAATTATTTTTTTCCAATTAAGGGGCAATTTAGCGTGGCCAATCCATCTACCTGCATATCTTTAGGTTGTGGAGCTGAAACCCACATAGACATGGGGCGAATGTGCAAACTCCACACGGACAGTGACCCGGGGCCAGGATCAAACCTGGGACCTCAGCGCCGTGGGCAGCTGAACTAACCACTGTGTCACCGTTCCACCCCAATGCTTTGTTTCTTTACTGCAACCAGTACCTCTCCCTTTGCCTTTTGTAACAGGACATTTTTGTCTTTTAATCTCACCCACCCTCTAACCAATCCCTGACATTCCCTTTTGTTCTACCTGACCCTTTCTCACCAGCATCAAACCCAGCACATTTCTCCCTCTCTTTAGTTCTGAAGTAAGTTACATTGGACGTGAAACGTCAACTGTTTCTCTCCCCACAGATGCTGCCAGACCTGCTGCGTTTTTCCAGTTCTTTCTGAATTTATTTTCGATCTGTCTGTAGTTGGGGAAAAACACTATTTAGTGTCCAGGAGGATACGGAGTGAACCACTGAGGACTGAGATTAGGAGAAAGTTCTTCACCCAGAGAGCGGTGCGTCTGTGGAATTTGCTACCACAGGAAGCAGTTATGGCCAAAGCATTGTATGTTTTCAAGAAGGAGTTAGATAGAAATCTTGGGGTTGAAAGGATCAAAGGACACGGGGGGGAAAGCAGGAACAGGTTACTGAGTTGGATGATCAGCCATGATCAGAATGAATGGTAGAGAATGCTTGAAGGGCCGAATGGCCTCCTCCTGCTCCTATTTTCCATGTTTCCATTTCAGTAGAAAATTTCACTCCTGTTCCGATCCCAGTTGACGTTATAACGGAACAGGAAGATCCCATAATGGAACCCTGGCTCAAAAGACTTTAACTTTTTTAAATGAAACAGAGTCACGGGGCTACTGATTAGTTTTATCAATAAGAAAAAAATTAAACATAAAAATGGATTATAATACAATCCTCCTTTACACCTCCTTCCGCTTCATCAATACACACAAGTTTTAAGACTCACGTGGATGACAAAATACATTTGAAGCCCCAATGGTCTCATTGGCACAGTTAGTGTTTCCGGATTTCTCCTTAGAATCGCCCCAGATGATTGTCATATGAGAGTTTCCAAACTCCATTCCCAAAATACTTTTAAAAATATTCCCTTATAAGAATACCTTTACTTAGTGATCCACATTCCAAAATCCAGTCCAACTTTTCCAAGGGCCCTTTTGACTCCAGTTTTTAGCAGGAAATCTGTACCAGGATTGTGGACCAACCCATTTATGATTTCACTGCTTTCACTGACTTTCACTGTTACACAAATTCTGATATCCAACTAATACTTTACAAGTTGTTCATAGACGATATTAACACATTTTAACAGTGAGGATTTTTTAATGAAACGTTTGTCTTGTATTTTCACTAACCAATTCCTTCTCAGCTTTGTCTGGTGTCCCTGAACAGAATCCTGTTCTCTTTCCAGGTTTTCAGACCCAGCTATCCCTGAGTTTCCTCTGAATCTTCTTTCCTGCACATTACTCCAATATCCAGCTTTTCTTATAGCAAAGCTGAGAGAGTTGGTTTCTCTCTCCAGCTTCGAGCAGAGTTGGGAGCTGTTCCCTGCTCCGTGACCTGACTCCAACTGCCTGCAACTGCTGCTAGCTTTCAGCTATAAACTAAAGAACAAAAGAAAGCTGTTCGCCACCTTTCAGGGCCTCTCTAGTTGCTCAGCAACTATCTTTTCTTTATGCGGAGCTATCTAAACACAATCGTATCCTAGGATTGAAGCTAATCCCCACGTAGACCGCCTTTAACGTCTAACTACAGCTCCCTTCGAGGCACAAAACACCTACCGAAAACTAACTTTTTTCTAATGTTTATCCATACAAATATAAATCCCTTAAAACTACCTTTGGTTTCCAAATACTCCCAGTTTCAAAGAGCATCAGCCCACTGGAAGCAAAGTCATGAGAACGGCCAGTCCAGCAGAAATAAATCCTCCGACACTCCCACTTCACCAAGTGTCAAAATGAACATGGTTCAGTCCTGGATGTGATTAACAGCAGCAATAACAGCAGAATCCAACCCCTGTCATCACTTGTGAACTTGCTGGTGTTTCAACAGATAGGATGACCGAGTGAATCCCTTCCCACAAACAGAGCAGATGAATGGTCTCTCCCCGGTGTGAGTGCGCTGATGTTCCATCAGTACCGAAGAGGTTTTGAAGCTGCTCCCACAGTCCGAGCATTTAAAGGGTCTCTCATTGGTGTGGGTGACATTGTGTCTCAACAGGTTGGGTAAATGAGCGAATCCCCTCCCACACCCAGTGCAGATGAATGGCCTCTCCCTGGTGTGAACTCGCTGGTGTCTCATCAGTTGGGTTGCAGAACTGAATCCCTTCCCACACTCAGAGCAGGTAAATGGTTTCTCCCCTGTGTGAACTCGCTGGTGTATCAGCAGATCGGGTGACTTAGTGAATCCCTTCCCACACTCAGAGCAGGTAAACGGTCTTTCCCCGGTGTGAATTTGCTGGTGTGTCCGTAGTGTGGATGACTTTCGAAACCTCTTTGTGCAGTAAGAGCAGCTGAACGGTCTCTCCTCAGTGTGAATGCCCTGGTGGGTCATCAGCTCCCGAGAGCTTTTGAAGCCACTCCCGCAGTCAGAGCATTTAAAGGGCCTTTCATTGGTGTGAGTGACATTGTGTCTCAGCAGGCTGGATAACTGAGTGAATCCCTTTCCACACATAGAGCAGATGAATGGCCTCTCACTGGTGTGAACTCGCCTGTGTGCCTGCAAGGTGGATAAATGAGTGAATCGGTGTCCACACATGGAGCAGGAGAAAGGCCTTTCCCTGGTGTGAACTCGCTGGTGTGTCTGCAGGGTGGATGACTGACTGAATCCCTTTCCACACACAGAGCAGGTGAATGGCCTCTCCCCAGTGTGAATGCGTCGGTGAGTTTCCAGCACAGATGGGGATCTGAATCTCTTTCCACAGTCCCCACATTTCCATGGCTTCTCCATGCTGCTGGTGTCCTTGTGTCTCTTAAAGTCTCGTCCCCACACAGAGCACGGATACGGTCTCTCCCCGCTGTGAATGATGCAATGTTTTTTCAGGCTGTGTAACTGGTTAAAAGTCAGTGCTTTGGAACATTCTTATTGAGTGTGTGTATCTCGGTGCATTTTCAGTCACACTGATGTTTAAAATCTGAATCTGACGGAACAGAAAAACATTTCTCCTTATAGATTCAAAGGCCGATGATATTCAGGTCCTGATGAATTGAGTGACTGTCAGATCTTGATGTGATGTTTGGTTTGATGTGATATTTGGTTTGAGATTTCTGTGTGTAAATCCTCATCTTCTAATATCCTGTTAAATGTGTTTACAAAGATCATCTCAGTGTCGGTACAGGACAGAAATTCAGAACAGACAATTCCAGTTTCTATGGAACATTCTTTCCTCTCTCATTCCCTCAAAGCTGTAAATCTCCACCCCACACACTCTGACTCCATTCTCACTCTGTTGTAACTAATATCCATACTCCCAATTCTCCTGAAGATGCTGAATCAGCTGATCAACAGATCCATGCACTTTGCAACCTGTCCTGGAAAAGGGAATCTCAAAATCTTTTGGCAGCTGCCAGAGATATTTGTCCATTTGACTGGACTACAGAATTTGGGTAATGTTTCTTGCAGTGCACAAGGAGACTATTCAGTCCATTGGGTCTGCACCGGCCCTTAGAAAAAGCACTCTACCTAGGCTCACTCCCTGCCATATCCCCGTAACCCTGTGCATTGATCATGGTCAATTTACCTAACCTGGACATCTTTAGACACTACGGGACAATTTAGCATGGCCAATCCATCTAACTGCACACCATTGGACTGTAGGAGAAAATTAGAGCACCCGGAAATTGGAGCCGGAATTGAACCTATGTCTCTGGTGCTGTGAGTAGCTGTGTAACTGTGCCGCTGAACTGTATTGCTTGATTAGAAATGGGGGGTGCGGGAAGAACTTTATTCAGAGGCAATTTTTCAGAACTTCTAATTTACTGCCTATGAGGTTGGTGGAAGCTGCGATGATTATTAATTTCAAAATGGAATAGCATGGGCCCATTTAGGAACTAAACTTGCAGGGGAACATGGATATAGACGGGTAATTGTACTGACTAGTTTGCTCAACAGATTCGGTATGGTTTTGAATTAATGAATGGACGCCTTCTGTGCTACAATCACTCTGACTGGAAAAATATGACATAGGTGCACAACTATATTACAAAACTAGAAATAATAACAAATATATTTTATTACTGAACCATCAATAATATATCTAATCTGTACCATATAACAACAGTAGACATTTCTCTATCCGATATTAATTTACTGCCCCCTCAAATATCAGCCATCTCCTGGGGAAAGCAGCCCTTTAATTGTGAACATTAGGAAAGAGACCATCCTTTTAGGCAGACAAATAAATGTGTCAAGCTGAGAGAGCAAAGAATGTCAATGTCTTTAAGAGATAGAGAGAGGATGTGGGCTCCAATTTGTGGGAACCAACGGTTTGTGCCGGGGAGGTTGGATGGGGGGTTTCAGAGGTGGCAGAGAGCACAGATTGAGAGGCGGGGGGACCTGTTTATTGGTGGGAGCTTTTCTTGTTTGGAGGAGGAGTTTGAACTCCCAGGAGGGAATAGGTTTCATTATTTGCAGGTGAAGGACATCGTAACGGAGGCAGGTTCCTTTCCGCTTCTACCGACCCAGTGGATACAGGATAAGGCAGTTTCAAAAACGAGGATGGGGGAGGGGATGGTCTCAGAAATTTATAAAGAACTTATGGCGTGGGAGGGACGCCAGACAGGGGAAGTAAAGCGTAAGCGAGAAGAAGAGCTGGATAAGGAACTACAGGCGGGTCTTTGGGAGGATGCTCTGAGTAGAGTCAAAACGTCCTCATCATGTGCCAGGCTCAGCCTGATATAATTTAAGGTGGTCCACCGGGCACACACGACTGTTGCCTGGATGAGCAAGTTTTTGAAGGCGTGGTGGACAGGTGTGGGCGGTGTGCGGGAGGGCCAGCAAACCATGTCCACATGTTTGGGGCATGTCCGAAGCTTAGGGGATATTGGCGAGGATTTGCTGATGTCATGTCCATGGTTTTAAAGACAAGGATGGCACGGGTGCAGAGGTGGCGATTTTTGGAGTGTCAGAAGACCTGGGAGTCAAGGGGACGAGAGAGGCTGACATTTTGGCCGTTGTCTCCTTGGTAGCCCAGAGACGGATCTTACTGGCACGGAGGGACTCGGAGTCCCCGAAATCGGGGGTATGGGTTAGTGACATAGCCGGGTTTCTCAGGCTTGAGAAAGTCAAGTTCGCCCAAAGAGGATCAACGTTGGGGTTCATCCAGAGGTAGCAGCCGTTTATCGACTTCTTTGAGGAAAATTAAACTGTTCGCAGATATAATAAGGGGGGGAAAGGGGGTAGAGGGAGGTAGTTTAGTTTCGGCAAGATTAGTGAGTGAAGGAGGAGGGTGAGCTGGGGAACTGTGTCTGTTGGCTGGGTACAGTTGTGGGGTGGGGGGGGGGGTATTTACTGAGTTATGTTTATATTTGTAATTACTGTTATATAATCATAAATGCCTTCAGAAAATGTTTTTTAAAAAAAAGAGAGAGAGACCTGGGCCAACCTTTCCAGAGTCTGCACCCTCCCTGGATTCACTTCAGTTGCTGCAAGTGACCAGTTCAAGGTCAGAATGAGAAAATAAATGGAAAGAAGGAGAAAAGAAAGTGTTACTCACAGAGGCCTCCTTCTGCACTGTCGGTTCTATGTTATGTTCTAGGTTGGAGATAGGAGGACGTTTCTGTCTTTGTTCTCACTCTTCATTCACACAAAACCCGCATTCTGATTGGCTAGAGGTGCAGAGTCCTTCCGGTGTAATCTCCTCGCATTGGTCCAAATCTGAGTATGACGGTCAGGAGGTGGGCACTCCAATGTACATGCGCAGTTTCTCCTCTCCCTTGGACATGCGCAGTCCTGGGCCGCCTGCCCGCGCGGCGGATAAAGCGATTTCCCCAGCGCGGGGGTTTGTGGGAGCTTCGGCCGCCATTCTTCCTCCAGAGCCCAGTCTCCAAACTCCTGGAACTGGGATGAAAAGGGGGCAGGGCGCGGTGACCCAACTGACACAAAGTACGTGCGGATAGTCACTGGATTGGTTTGTGCCGTTCCTTGACAAAACAGTTTGTTAGCTTCAGGTGGAAAGATTTAGACACCTGGGTGACATTAGGTGAGGGTGAACCTTAACCCGGGAGTCAGCATCTTCAGGGGAGGAGAACTGGGCGTTGGAGGGGATAGGGTGGAATGGAATAAGGGTGGGGGTGAGGAACTGGGAGAGTATCTGCGTTTCCTTTGCTGTTTTGGAAATAAACCTGTTCAAGGTACAACTCAGCTTTAGACCGATTCTTCCTCTGCAGACACTATTTTGAATGATGTGGAGATGCCGCTGTTGGACTGGGGTGAGCACAGTAAGAAGTCTTGCAACACCAGGTTAAAGTCCAACAGGTTTGTTTCAAATCACTAGCTTTCGGAGCGCAGCTCCTTCATCAGGCGAGACACCTGATGAAATGATTCGAAACAAACCTGTTGGACTTTAAATTGGTGTTGTAAGACTTCTTACTATTTTGAATAACGTGGTAGCAGAGGATCAACACTAAACTTTGGTGCTTTGTTCGTGTGTAAGAAGTTTTATTCTCTCTCTCTGAGAAGAAGTACATTGCTGCTGACATTTTAGTTACAGAATGGCAGAAGGACAGGCTTTAATTATCCACGGATTTTCTCGGAGGGAGAACAATATCAGGAATGGAACAGTGAATCTGAGATGTGGACACGGGTCACTTCCTTCCCCTGAAAGAGGCTGGATAGGCTTTGGCTTCATCATTAACAGCAAAATACAAGGTTATGAGGAAAGTTTTTTCGGAATTCGTTGAGGATGATTTAGATGCTGAAAACTGATTGGATATTCCATTACCGTTTTGGATAAGTCGTATAAAAAAGATGAGTTGTTGGAAGCATATGAAGCATTGTTAACCTTTGATAGATTTCAGGAAATAGGTGGTCATCCATGGAGAAATATATTACGGACTTTGATAAGTCATGTAAGAGATGAAAGGGTTTCATCATGAAATCCCAGGGTCTGTTTTCTCAGTTAAGTTGCTCGATTGTGGAGGCATTTTTCATGCCGATTGCATTTTGTTGAAACAAAATATGGGTCTTGGATGGTAACCGGAGGTGTTTGAACCCGGGAAATGCACTGGGGATGATTAATCAGTGTTTTCATCATTGATTCTCAGTATCATTATGTAATGAGTTGTCTTCAGCGAAATAATCGTGTTTTTGAGTAACTCATGAAACATAAACTTCTGAGTCTGAGAATGATGATGGCGACCGTTGTGGGACAACCCAGCCCCCCACCAGGAGATACTCAGAATCAGGTTTTAAAGCTTTATTCCGATGTATGAAGGAAGAGACCAATTTTATATAAACTAAGACTGACTTTCACCATCCACATTAAAGACACCTCTTTTAGTCGCCTTCACATTCTATGAAGCTATTACTTACAATCATGTGTGAATCATCTGTCTCAAATTTCATTATTGTTTCTTATAAGTAAATGCATCAGACGTTGTTCATATAAGTTACTATGAAGGGTGCTGATATTGCCACATTAAGAGATCAGAATGTGCTAATGGAAGAACAAAGGCACATTCCGATCTCTTAATGTGCCACTGTCAACACCCTTCTTGATGTGGAGGTGCTGGCGTTGAACCTTTCTTAGTCATTATCACCACCTTTGTCTTTTTGTCCACTACGTCTTTGTCAATCCCCACCTGTCACTGGCCCTCTAACCAGCCCCACTGCTCCACGCCACCACCCCTCACAACAGGAGAAATCTCATCTTATTTCCAGTTCCCTCCAGCTTTGACAAAGAGACATCCAGGTTCGGCACGGTAGCTCCATTCTCTCTCCACCGATGCTGGCAGACCGGCGAGGGTGTCCAGCATTTTCTGTTTTGTTTCTGATTGAGCATCTGCAGTAATTAGCTTTTATCATAGGTGCATTTAAGGGTTCCCTGTGTGTGAAGAGATTCACCCAGTTTTCCAATCTGTTAATGCCCTGGTGAGTTCACTCCAGGGAGAGGCTGTTTAAATGTTGTGTGCGTGGTGCCATGCGAGTGTCCCTTGAAGAAAGGTTTTTGTCTTATCACATGGCTTCAGTGATGTCATTTTGTGTATGGAGCTGGGCTGTCGCTGCCAGGTGTTTGGTCTCAGTTTCATTTTGGAGTGCAGAGGAGGAAATAAGTGTGTTTTTGCCTATCTCTCTCTATTTTCATTTTAAATATCTGTTCCAGTAAAAAAAAAACATTGGTTGTTGGTACCTGCTTTGGTAACTTAAAATATATAGTATAATTTCCAGAAGGAGTTTAAATCTGCTAGTTGAAACTGGCTCAAAATTTCAGGAAAAAGACCAGTCCCATTCAAGTGAGAATGCAGTGTGCTGTGCCACGCCCTTGAGTAGGGCTCTTTGGTTTATTGGATTTTGTTATTGAATTGGAACAGTTAAAGGTGGAATTCATTAAGTGTTATACATAGATCACTGTAGCTGTGTGGTGTCTTTATGTTTGATCATTATTGCTGTGTGTATATATATATATGTGTGTGTGTTAACTGTATTCTTAGAATAAACCTTGTTTTGATTAAGGTGTCTAGGGAGTCTGTTGAATCACACCTGAGGCGAAAGCTTTTGTGCTCATCCTAGCCAAAGTCAACATAAAGGTTGTAGATCAGGTGAACTCCATAATGCACTTTGGAGTTTCGGAAGCCCTGGCCCATAACAGTGGGAAGGGAGTCACTCACTCCCTGACACACCAGTGAGTTTCTGTTTGAATGTAGGGGTTGGATCCTGCTGCTATTGCTGCTGTTGTTCACATCCAGGACTGAACCATGTTCATTCTGGCAGTTGAGGTATTTTCAGTTGTTGTTAATAATCCCTGTAACTGGGTTGGGAATTTAATATTCTGGATGAATTTCAAATAAATTATCTCCCGTGAATGTTTCAAGTCCTTGAAGTCAACGAAATGAAAAAGTAGGTTTTAAGCAGAGTGTTGAAGGAGGAGAGAGAAGTGGAGGGGTCAAGGGAGGGAATTCCAGAGTTAGGAACCTGGCAGCAAAAGACTGAAAGAGAGTCAGTCCTGGATTATGGGGGAGTCGAGTCTCCGGAGCGGGGACTTGAACCCACGACCTTCAGCCTCAGAGGTGAGAGTGTGAGACTGACTGAGCCATGGTGTTCGGGAAAGTGATGTGAAGTCTCAGTCTCATCCTTTCCCTGTCCCCACTCCAGGAACAGCAAATAGGGCTGAGAAACTGGGCAGTAACTAAAAGGGAAAAGACAAAGGTTACAAAAATAATCCTCTTACCCAGCGAAGTGCAATTGTGGAACTCACTACCACGGGTAGTGGATGACGTGGATAATATTGATGTATATCAGAGGAGACTGGATGAACAGATGAAGGAGAAGAGTGGTGAGAATGTGGCGTTCGCTGCAACACAGAGTGGTTGAGATGAACAGTACAGATGTATGTCAGGGGGAGCTGGGTAAACACATGAGGGAGAAAGCTGGAGCTTGATGAAGTAAAGTGGGAGGAATCTCGTGTACAGTATAAATGACAGGGACTGAATAGCCTGGTTCGGGTGCTGTACATTGTGAGTGAAGAACTTGTATCACACAAGATTCCCACCTCTTCAGCCAATTAAATACTTATGAAAAAAACATTTTAGCATTTGATGTGTTCAAGACTTTGTTTGAGATGCAGTGTTTTAACATAGAAAACATGCTCAAGTTTAGGGTGGGGATCTTAATGTTGAAACAGCACCACACTTATAAATGTACAAATAGCGAGGATCAGAGCATAGGGGCTAAAGATCAGGAAATAGCCAAGTTAAAACCTGCCCAGAATGCAGCAGAATAGGCTGAGCAAGCTGATACTGAGCTGAAAGGGACCAGGGTCTGGACAGACTCTGAGCTAAAGAGGTTTGTGCACACACAGATATTGATCTGAAGGACTTTTATATTCACAGACCCCTGAAGCAGATAATTCCAAATCGCCCTGAGGGAATTTCAGGTGGTGCTGTTCCCATGTGTTTGCTGCCCTTGTCCTTCATGACAGTCAAGGTTATGGGTTTAGAAGGTGATGTCGAAGGAGCCACAGGTCACTGAAAGGAGCAACACAGGTGGAGAAGGTAGTCAAGAAGGCATACGGCATGCTTGCCTTCATTGGTCGGGGCATTGAGTATAAGAATTGGCAAGTCATGTTGCAGCTGTATAGAACCTTAGTTAGGCCACACTTGGAGTATAGTGTTCAATTCTGGTCGCCACAATACCAGAAGGATGTGGAGGCTTTAGAGATGGTGCAGAAGAGATTTACCAGGATGTTGCATGGTATGGAGGGCATTAGCTATGAGGAGCGGTTGAATAAACTCGGTTTGTTCTCACTGGAACGACGGAGGTTGAGGGGTGACCTGATAGAGGTCTACAAAATTATGAGGGGCATAGACAGAGTAGATAGTCAGAGGCTTTTCCCCAGGGTAGAGGGGTCAATTACTAGGGGGCTTGGGTTTAAGGTGCGAGGGGCAAGGTTTAGTGTAGATGTACAAGGCGTTTTTTACACAGAGGGTAGTGGGTGCCTGGAAGTCGCTGCCAGAGGAGGTGGTGGAAGCAGGGACAATAGTGACATTTAAGGGGCATCTTTACAAATATATGAATAGGATGGGAATAGAGAGATACAGACCCAGGAAGTGTAGCAGATTGTAGTTTAGTCGGGCAGCTTGGTCGGCATGGGCTTGGAGGGCCGAACGGCCTGTTCCTGTGCTGTACTTTTCTTTGTTCTTTGTTTGTTCTTTGAGCCCTGGTGAGCTCATAGATCATAGAATTTACAGTGCAGAAGGAGCCCATTCAGCCCAGCGAGTCTGCACCGGTCCTTGGAAAGAACACCCCACTTAAGCCCACGCCTCCACCCTATCCCCGTAACCCCACCTAACGTTTTTGAACACTAAGGACAATTTACTTTGGCCAATCTACCTAACCTGCACATTTTTGGACTGTGGGAGGAAACCAGAGCACCCAGAGGTAACCCACGCAGACACGGGGAGAACGTGCAGACTCCGCACAAACAATGACCCAAGCCGGGAATCGAACCTGGGACCCTGGAGCTGTGAAACAACTGTGCTAACCACTGTGCTACCGTGCTGCTCCTCCCACTGTGCTACCGAGTTGCCCTGTCACTGTGCTAACATCCTGCCCTATCACTGTGCTACCGTGAAATATCTTGTAGATGGTACACTCACTGCCACCATTGTGCTCTGGAGAGTCACTGTTTCGGGTGGTGGATGGGGTACTGAACAAGCAGATGCATTGTCCTGTATAAAACATGATGTGAAGATGCCGGCATTGGACTGGGGTGGGTGTAGTAAGAAGTCTCACAACACCAGGATAAAGTCCAACAGCTTTATTTAAAATCACAAGCTTTCGGAGCACTGCTCCGTCATCAGGTCTCACTTCACCTGATGAAGGAGCAGTGCTCCGAAAACTTTTGATTTCAAATAAACCTGTTGGACTTTAACCTGGTGTTGTGAAACTTTTTACTGTATAAAAGAGATTCCATAATTTAAATAAGGCTGACCGATAAATAATAATTGTTGCCGAAAGGACTGTGACCGAGAAAATATAACCAATTCAGTCCACTTGAAAAAAGATCTGCTCTTCAAAGATATATCAGAAGAAATCCCATTTGGTGTTTGTAGTTGAATTTATTTCCTCAGCAGCTCACTCAGACACCAAACTGACAAAGGCATTGACTGGACAATAGTGGAAACAATGATCTGAAATGTTCTGTGAGCGAAACTTCTCTCTTTAACCCGGAATGGACTATGTCAGAGTTAAAGGCTAAATTACATTGAATATAAAGCACAGAAACAGGCCATTCAGCCCAACCAATCTCTGCTAGTGTTTCTACTTCACTTCATCCTCCTCCCATGCTTTCTCATCTGACTCTATCAGTGTATCCGTCTGTTTATTTCTCCCTCATGTGTTCATCCAGCTTCCTCTTCAATGTATCGATGTTATTCACCTCCACCACTCACTGTGGTAGTGAGTTCCACATTCTCACTACTCTCTGGATAGAAGTTTCTCCTGAATTCAGTTTTGCTCTTATCCCTACAAGTGGGAAACACCCTCTGTTTATCAAAACCTTTGATAATTTTAATGACCTCAATTAGCCCCTCGACCCTGTATTTGGAAAAGAGGAAAGTGACCAAGCCTATTCATTGTGAACATTGAGAATAGATGATTCACTGAGAATGGGTGGGCTGGTCTAGAACAAACAAAGAACAAAGAAATGTACAGCACAGGAACAGGCCCTTCGGCCCTCCACGCCCGTGCCGACCATGCTGCCCGACTAAACTACAATCTTCTACACTTCCTGGGTCCGTATCCCTCTATTCCCATCCTATTCATGTATTTGTCAAGATGCCCCCTAAATGTCACTATCGTCCCTGCTTCCACCACCTCCTCCGGTAGCGAGTTCCAGGCACCCACTACCCTCTGCGTAAAAAACTTGCCTCGTACATCTACTCTAAACCTTGCCCCTCTCACCTTAAACCTATGCCCCCTAGTAATTGACCCCTGTACCCTGGGGAAAAGCCTCTGACTATCCACTCTGTCTATGCCCCTCATAATTTTGTATACCTCTATTAGGTCTCCCCTCAACCTCCTTCGTTCCAGTGAGAACAAACCGAGTTTATTCAACCGCTCCTCATAGCTAATGCCCTCCATACCAGGCAACATTCTGGTAAATCTCTTCTGCACCCTCTCTAAAGCCTCCACATCCTTCTGGTAGTGTGGCGACCAGAATTGAACACTATACTCCAAGTGTGGCCTAACTAAGGTTCTATACAGCTGCAACATGTCTTGCCAATTCTTATACTCAATGCCCCGGCCAATGAAGGCAAGCATGCCGTATGCCTTCTTGACTACCTTCTCCACCTGTGTTGCCCCTTTCAATGACCTGTGGACCTGTACTCCTAGATCTCTTTGACTTTCAATACACTTGAGGGTTCTACCATTCACTGTATATTCCCTACCTGCATTAGACCTTCCAAAATGCATTACCTCACATTTGTCCGGATTAAACTCCATCTGCCATCTCTCCGCCCAAGTCTCCAAACAATCTAAATCCTGCTGTATCCTCCGACAGTCCTCATCGCTATCCGCAATTCCACCAACCTTTGTGTTGTCTGCAAACTTACTAATCAGACCAGTTACATTTTCCTCCAAATCATTTATATATACTACAAAGAGCAAAGGTCCCAGCACTGATCCCTGAGGAACACCACTGGTCACAGCCCTCCAATGAGAAAAGCATCCTTCCATTGCTACTCTCTGCCTTCTATGGCCTAGCCAGTTCTGTATCCACCTTGCCAGCTCACCCCTGATCCCGTGTGACTTCACCTTTTGTACTAGTCTACCATGAGGGACCTTGTCAAAGGCCTTACTGAAGTCCATATAGACAAAATCCACTGCCCTACCTGCATCAATCATCTTAGTGACCTCCTCGAAAAACTCTATCAAGTTAGTGAGACACGACCTTCCCTTCACAAAACCGTGCTGCCTCTCACTAATACGTCCATTTGCTTCCAATTGGGAGTAGATCCTGTCTCGAAGAATTCTCTCCAGTAATTTCCCTACCACTGACGTAAGGCTCACCGGCCTGTAGTTCCCGGGATTATCCTTGCTACCCTTCTTAAACAGAGGAACAACATTGGCTATTCTCCAGTCCTCCGGGACATCCCCTGAAGACAGCGAGGATCCAAACATTTCTGTCAAGGCCTCAGCAATTTCCTCTCCAGCCTCCTTCAGTATTCTGGGGTAGATCCCATCAGGCCCTGGGGACTTATTTACCTTAATATTTTTTAAGACACCCAACACCTCGTCTTTTTGGATCTCAATGTGACCCAGGCTATCTACACACCCTTCTCCAGACTCAACATCTACCAATTTCTTCTCTTTGGTGAATACTGATGCAAAGTATTCATTTAGTACCTCGCCCATTTCCTCTGGCTCCACACATAGATTCCCTTGCCTATCCTTCAGTGGACCAACCCTTTCCCTGGCTACCCTCTTGCTTTTTATGTACGTGTAAAAAGCCTTGGGATTTTCCTTAACCCTATTTGCCAATGACTTTTCGTGACCCCTTCTAGCCCTCCTGACTCCTTGCTTAAGTTAATTCCTACTTTCCTTATATTCCACGCAGGCTTCGTCTGTTCCCAGCCTTTTAGCCCTGACAAATGCCTCCTTTTTCTTTTTGACGAGGCCTACAATATCTCTCGTCATCCAAGGTTCCCGAAAATTGCCGTATTTATCCTTCTTCCTCGCAGGAACATGCCGGTCCTGAATTCCTTTCAACTGCCACTTGAAAGCCTCCCACATGTCAGATGTTGATTTGCCCTCAAACATCCCCCCCCCAATCTATGTTCTTCAGTTCCCGCCTAATATTGTTATAATTAGCCTGCCCCCAATTTAGCACATTCATCCTAGGACCACTCTTATCCTTGTCCACCAGTACTTTAAAACTTACTGAATTGTGGTCACTGTTACCGAAATGCTCCCCTACTGAAACATCTACCACCTGGCCAGGCTCATTCCCCAATACCAGGTCCAGTACCGCCCCTTCCCTAGTTGGACTGTCTACATATTGTTTTAAGAAGCCCTCCTGGATGCTCCTTACAAACTCCGCCCCGTCTAAGCCCCTGGCACTAAGTGAGTCCCAGTTAATATTGGGGAAGTTGAAGTCTCCCATCACCACAACCCTGTTGTTTTTACTCTTTTCCAAAATCTGTCTACCTATCTGCTCCTCTATCTCCCGCTGGCTGTTGGGAGGCCTGTAGTAAACCCCCAACATTGTGACTGCACCCTTCTTATTCCTGATCTCTACCCATATAGCCTCACTGCCCTCTGAGGTGTCCTCCCGCAGTACAGCTGTGATATTCTCCCGAACCAGTAGCGCAACTCCGCCTCCCCTTTTACATCCCCCTCTATCCCGCCTGAAACATCTAAATCCTGGAACATTTAGCTGCCAATCCTGCCCTTCCCTCAACCAGGTCTCTGTAATGGCAACAACATCATAGTTCCAAGTACTAATCCAAGCTCTAAGTTCATCTGCCTTACCCGTAATACTTCTTGCGTCTGTATAATACGTAAATTAGATAGATAATCAGATTGTTCATGAACAGGTACTTGGTATTTGGGAGTTGTCGAGCAGTTCAAGTGGCCATCTTCAATAAAGCATTAATTTTCATTTGGACAGCAGATTTAAATAAAAAATTAGAGTACCTAATTATTTTTTTCCAATTAAGGGGCAATTTAATGTGGCCAATTCACCTAACCGGCACATCTTTGGATTGTGGGGGTGAAACCCACGCAGACACAGGGAGAATATGCAAACTCCACACAAACAGTCAACTGGGGCTGGGATCGAACCAAGGTCCTCAGTGCCATCGGCAGCAGGGTTAACCACTGTGCCACCGTGCCGCCCTATTGGTTAGCACATTTGACTTAATAAGAAATGCCAAGGATTTTCCAGGAACATTGTAAAACAAAGTTTCAGGAAGGTTGACGAAGATCGGGATGTGACACAAAATACTGCTGTCTCAGAAATTCTACATCTCATTCCCCCACATATTCTCTCCTTCCCATTCATTGCAACACTAATTCATCCCACTATCCTGCTTTTCTCCAAAATCTCATCCCCTGAAGGCGCTGACTCTCGAGTTCTGTTTCACACTAATCTATTGCCCTCCCCAATATTTCACCCAGGTGTCTAAATCTTTACACCTTAACAAACTGTTTTGCGAAGGGGGTGCCACATTCAAATCCACTGACTACCCATATGTACTGTCTCAGAGTGGGACTTCTTCTTCTTCTTCTCTCTCTCTCTCTCTCTCTCCCCCCCTCTTCTCTCCTCTCCCCCCCCCCCCCCCCGGCCCCCCCATTTCATCCCAGTACAAGGGGTTTGGAGACTGGAGTCCGGATGAATAATGGCGGCCACAGCACCCACAAACCCACGCGGTAACGAAACCACTCTATTCACCGGGCGGGTTGCCCGGACTGCGCATGTCCCTGGGGGCGATGGAAAGCTGCGCATGTGCAAGGAGAACCCACCCCCTGACCTTTCTGCTGAGGTGTTGACCAATGGGAGCAGTTGGAGGACCGGAAGGACTCTGTCTCTGAAGGAAAAGGAAGTGAATCCAGGGAGGGTGCAGACTCTGGAAAGGTTGGCCCAGGTCTCTCGGTGAGTGCACGGATTGTGCGAAAATTGGTGGTGGTAAATAGTGAGGAGGATAGTCTTTGGTTACAGGAGGACAATAATAATCTTTAATATTGACAAAAGTAACCCTGCAGCGTCCATCCAATTCAGTTAGAAATTATTGATCATCTCTGCTTGAGAACCTTCATAGGCAGAAAGTTCCAGATCATGATCAATCACTACCTCCTGTATCTTAACCAACTGATACAATCCTTTACATTAAACACAATTTTCGTCCTGTTACATATTTCCGTTAGGCTGGCAGTCTGCATGAAGATTTCCAGGGCTCTCTGTCCACGATTGTAAGCAGTGAGCTTGGATCTGTCAATCAGCACCTTCAGGAGAATTGGGAGGGTGAATATTAGATACAGCAGAGTGAGAATGGAGGGAGAGTGTGTGGGACGGAGATTTACAGCTTTTGGGAAATAAGAGAGGACAGAATGTTCCATAGAAACTAGAAATGTCTATTCTGAATTCTGATCCTGTACTGATAATGATGGTTTTTGTAAACTCCTTTCACAGGATATCAGAAGAGGAAGAATTACAGACAGAAATCTCAAACCAAACCTCACGTCTCGATTTGACAGATTCACTCAATTCATGGGGACCTGAATATCATCAGCCTTTGAATCGAGAAGGAAAAAGGTTTGTCTATTCTTCCTGCTTCAGATGATTTTAACCATCAGTGTGACTGGAAAATCACCGAGACACACACACCTGAGTGAGAGTGTTCCAGAGCACTGACTGGAAAGAGCTTTAACCAGTTACACAAACTGAAAATAAACAGCAGGGAGAGACCGTACACGAGTTCTGTGTGAGCCTTCAACTGATTGTCCAACCTGGAGAGACACAAGGACACCAGCACCATGGAGAAACCATGGAAATGTGGGGACTGTGGGAAGAGATTCAGATTCCCATCTGTACTGGAAACTCATCGACGCATTCACACTGGGGAGAGGCCGTTCACCTGCTCTCAGTGTGGGAAGGGATTCACTAAGTTATCCCACCTGAAGACACACCAGCCAGTCCATGTCGGGGAGAAGCCATTCACCTGCTCCACGTGTAGGAAAGGGTTCAGTACTTCATACGAACTGCGTACACACCAACAAATTCACACTGGGGAGAGACCATTCACCCACAGTGAGTGTGGGAAGGGATTTACTCAGGTATCCAATCTGCTGGGCCACACTGTCACTCACAGCAATGAGAGACCCTTTAAATGCTCTGACTGTGGGAGCAGCTTCAAAAGGTCTCACAAACTGATGAACCATCAGTGCATTCACACCAGGCAGAGACTGTTCAGCTGTTCTCACTGCACAAAGAGGTTTCAAAACTCATCCCATCTGCTGACACACCAGATCCTGCACACCGGAGAGAGGCCATTCACCTGCTGTCAGTGTGGAAAGGGATTCACTCAAATAAGCAACCTGCGGAGACACGAGCGAATTCACACTGGGAAGAGGCCGTTCACCTGCTCTGATTGTGGGAAGGGATTCACTCGGTTATCCCACCTACAGACACATCAGCAAATTCACACTGGGGAGAGGCCATTCACCTGCTCTGACTGTGGGACAGGATTCACCCGGTTATCCCACCTGCAGGCACACCAGCGAATTCACACTGGGGAGAGGCCGTTCACCTGCTCTGACTGTGGGAAGGGATTCACTCAGTTACCCAATCTGCAAGCACACCAGCGAGTTCACACTGGGGAGAGGCCATTCACCTGCTCTGAATGTGGGAAGGGATTCACTCTTTTAGCCACGTTGCAGGCACACCAGCGTCTTCACACTGGGGAGAGGCCATTCATCTGCACCGTGTGTAGGAAGGGATTCACGCGGTCAACACTTCTGCTGAGTCACCAACAAGTTCATGAGTGATGACAGGGGTTGGATTCTGCTGTTATTGCTGCTGTTCATCACATCCAGGACTGAACCATGTTCATTCTGACACTTGGTGAAGTGGGAGGGTCGGAGAGTTTCTTTCTGCTGGACTGGCCGGTCTCACGACTTTGCCTCCAGTGGGCTGATACGCTTTGAGCTTGGGAGAGCACATTTCCACTGAAGTGATCCACAAAAGCTGATGAAGGACATTTTTTTCCTCCCATTACAGGTTGATCTAAAATAAATACAGAAAGAACTGGAAAAACGCAGCAGGTCTGGCAGCATCTGTGAGAGAGAAACAGAGTTAATGTTTCACGTCCAATGTGCCACAAGGTGCAATGATCCGAGAGGTGTAAAATACATGAATAGGATGGGAATAGAGGGATACGGACCCAAGAAGTGTAGAAGATTGTAGTTTAGTCGGGCAGCATGGTCGGCACGGGCTTGGAGGGCCGAAGGACCTGTTCCTGTGTTGTACATTTCTTTGTTCTTTGTAACTCTACCTCAGAACTAAACAGAGGGGGAAAAATGTGATGGGTTTGATGCTGGTGAGAAAGGGGGAGGGTCAGACAGAACAAAAGGGAAAGTCAGGGATTGGTGAGATTAAATGACAAAAATGTTCTGAAATGACTTCCAGTGGAGGCCATGAGTTTATCGGCCGCACACAAGGTGGCTCCTGCTTGGAAGCTTGGGTTTCTGGCCCTTTCTGCCCGGTTAATGGGGACTTGTTTGTAAAAAGTGGAGGGAGTTGGTTTCTCCTCCAAAGTGGAATATCAGCAGGTTACAACACCCGGCAAAGGTCGAGTAAAGCCTTGGCTTGAGATGGAGGATCTGTGTGGTGCAGCAACTGAGAGTATGACGGAGTTGGAGGGTGTTTCGGCAGCATCGGAAAGAAATGCAAAAGGACTGGTCCAGGGTGATTGAGGAAGCAGTAGCCCCTCTTCGTGGGGCTTTGGAGCGGGTGGAGGATCGCCTGGAGTCACAAGGTGCGATGATCCGAGAGGTGGAAAGGACGGTGTTGGATCGCAGTGTTAGATCGTGTTGCTGGAGGCAGAGATGGTGATGCTGGGAGAGGCCTGCAAGGTGCTGAGGGCGAAGGTGGACGGCCAGGAGAATCAGTCCAGGCGACAGAATCTGTGAATTGTAGGCCTGAGGAAGGGGTGGAGGGAACAAGTGCCACGGGCTATGTATTGAAAATGTTCACGAAGCTGGTTGAGGAGGGGGTCTTCGATAAGGCCCCGGAGGTGGATCGGTCCCCCCGATCATTACAATGGAGGCCGAGAGCTGGTGAGCCACCGTGGGCAGTGATCGGCCGGATGCACAAGTTCCAGGAGAAGGAGAGGATTCTGAGGTGGGTGAAGACGAGGTGAGACTGTAACTAGGACGGGAATCTGATCCGGATCTACCAGGACATTGGGGCCGACCTGGCCAAATGGAAGGTGGGTTTTAACAGGGCCCAGGCGGCGCTCTTTCGGCCAATGGGTGTTGTCCCTGGACAAACTCTGGGTGACTTTCACAAGGGCAAAGGACACTATTTTACGATGTCAGAAGAAGCGGATGACTATGTCAAGGAGCTTGGGTTGGGGGAGGACTAATGGTGGGATCTGTTCTGTCTCGACGTGTATATACAAGTTTTGTAAATATTATGTTGTTTTTTGCATGTTATGACTCGGGCTCGTATGGATGGGTTCTTCCCTGAGGTTGAGGACAGATGTGAGAGATACAGGAGTGGGCCTGTCAATCATGTTCACATGTTTTGGGTGTGTCCAAAGTTGGGGGATTCTGGCCATTGATTTCCGAGACCCTGCCGGAATTGTGGAGGTGACGATGGCGCCGTGATCTTTGGTGGGGCTTTCTGGTGTTTCGGATCTGCCAGAGCTGAAGGAGGGTAAGGGGGTCTTCACCACTCTGATTGCCCTGCGGCGAATCTCACTGGGATGGAGGTCAGTCACCCCACCGAAAGTATCGGCATGGTTGGGGGATTTGATGGAATTTCTACAGTTGGAGAAGACGAAGTACGTTCTCCGAGGGTGAAGAGGGTTCTACGTAAGACGGAGGGTCTTTCTGTCTGTATTTGAGGATCTGTTTGTCGCCGGGGTTGGGGGGGTGGTCAGTTGGGAAAGGGATGTTGGGGTAGTTTAGGGAAGAAAAGAGGGAAAATTATAAATCGTTTGAAAGCCAATGGTAATTGATTGTTGTTTATTTGTATAATTGATTGTGTTTGGAATAAAATACATATATTAAAAACGCAAACTAAAAGTCGAATGATCTTGTCCATTGTTTGTAGAAAAAACCCATCTGGTTTACAAATTCCCTTTCGGGAAGGAAATCTGCCTCCTTACCTGGTCTGGTCTACAAGTGACTCCAGATCCACAGCAATGTGGTTGACTCTTAAATGGCCCAGCACAAAGCTGTAAGAATCTGCAAGGATGTTTATTCCATAGAATGGAATTCTACAGTGCAGAAGGGGACCATTCGGCCCATTGAGGCTGCACCAACCGTACCAAGAGCAGCTACTTCAGTCTATTCCCCCGCCATATCCCCATAAACCCACTTAACAAGTATATCTTTGGACTGTGGGAGGACTCTAGAGCGATGGAGGAAACTCATGCAAACACGGGGAGAATGTGCAAACTCCACACAGATAGTCACCCAAGGCTGGAATTGAATCCGGGTTGCTGGCACTGCGAGGCAGGAGTGATATTTGAATGAAACCAGACTATTTGTGTGCCAAACATCAAAAGCAGCAATCAATAGACAGAGCTAAACGATCCAACAACCAATGGATCAGATCTGAGCTCTGCAGTCCTGCAAGTATCTTTGAGCCGCACAAATGCCAGGCAATGACCACCTCCCTCGTGAGAGAATCTAACCACCTCCCCTTGACATTCAATGGCATTACCATTGCTAAATACCCCACTATCAACATCTTGGACAGCAGACAGACAGGAACACCACCACCTGGATGTTCCTCTCCACACACCATCCTGATTTGTAAATGTATCACTGTTCCTTCAGTCGCTAATAGCAGTGGGTGTACCAACACCACATGGACTGCAGTGGTTCAAGAAGGCAGCACACCAGTACCTTCTCTAAGGCAACTAGGGATGGTCAATAAATGCTGGGTCGAGCCAGCAACGCCCACATCCCGTAACTATATGTATTGTTTTATTTAAAAATTCGATTGGGCCAGTAATGGACTTGGGAGAAATAATACTGAGTAAGAACTGTCTACAAGTTGGACGGGGGTAAAGAGGGAGCTGGAGAATATTTTACATCCATGTTTGATCTGTTGCTTAAAGCATCTGTCCTTATGTACCAGCAACTTAGAACTCACGGCGTTCCTTCAGGAGAAAAGGTCGAGTAGACGTTACCCCAGGCGGGGCCAGAACAGAACTGGAAGACAACGGAGTGAAATTGAGTGAGGGGTCGGAGAGAGAGTTCTCCTCCCCCTCTAGGTGTGGACTGTAAGAATCCTGGGGGACTCCGTGCTTTGGGTTTTCTTGTTAATTAGTGAACATTAAATTAAATTCTATGACTGGCTGTGGATTTATTTTGAATTTGATTGGAACACTTCTTCTGTTTTTATTCCTGTTGTGATTACGCTCTTGTTAAGGATGGTCGACAGATGACAGGATGGGAAATTGTGGTTTGGGTCTTCACTGACCAAATGTTTTATTGATCCGAAAGGTGTAAAAGGGACCAAACTCCAACAGAAATCGAGCAGAGCTGAGAAAAGTCGACTTGCTGTGTGGGAACAGGGAGATAAACAGTTCCCAGAGGACAGAGAAAACAAGAATGCCTGGAATCCTGGACAACACCTGGGTGTCAAGGCCACCATGTTTTCACTGCTTGGCATGGGAATGCTGGCTCCCTGTACCGGGGACGGAGCGTGGGGAAGACAATTGAGAGTTTGGCGTGACTTGAGTAGGTACAGATGGTTCAATGACAGGTTTTGTAATTGGTCCGTTTAAATGTTAGCTCGGCAATGATTGGGTTAAATCAGTCTCCATAGACTTTGTGATGTAATAAGAAGGGATTCCCCGAGCACAGAGATTTGTTGAGGTTTTACATATTCCACTGACTGGGGCCATGGCATCTGGGGCAGAGCAGGGAGCATTTACCTGGAGATGGCGCTTCTACCCAGAGTGTAATGGTAATGCTGCTGCACTTTGATATTACTGCTCAGACATCCGGGCAGGAGCAGGCCATTCGGCCCCTCGAGCCCACTCCACCATTCAATAAGATCAGGGCTGATCTGATTGTGGTCTTAACTCCACTTTCCTTCCTCTACCCTTTCACTCCCTCGTCAATCAAGAATCTATCAAATTCAATCCGAAAACATTCACTGACCCTGCTTCCAGCACCTTCTGGGGAAAGAGAGATTTACAGACCCACGGCCCTCAGGAGAAAAACAATATTCTCATCCGCGTCTTAAATGGAAGACCCCTAATATTTAAGCAGTGTCCCCTAATTCTAGTCTCTCCCACAAGGGGAAACATTCTCTCAGCAATCTTTCTGTCAATTCCACTCATGATCTTAATGAAACACATGAGATCCTCTCTCATTCTTCTCAACTGCAATGGATACAGTCCCAACCTGTCAAACCTTTCCTCAGAGGATAACCCCCTCATTCCAGGAATCTGGGGAGTCAACCTCCTCTGAACTGCTTCTGATGCAATTATCTCATTTCTGAAATAAGGAGACCCAAACTGTAAACAGTGCTCTAAAAATGGTCTCACCAAGGCCCTGTACAACTGCAACAAAACATCCCGACTTTTATATTCCAGTCTCTTTGCCATACACAACATTCCATTGTGCTTCCCAAGTGATTTCAACTCACTCGATAAAGCCTGATTAAACTGTTCAAGGACTCGATCGAGCCACTTGCTGTACCTGCAAACTAACTTATTGTGACTCCTGTACACGGACGCCCAGATCCCTCTGTACCTCATCGTTCTGTAATGTCTCACCATTTAAATAATATTGTTTTATTTAATCCTTCCTGCCAAAGTGGACAATTCACATTTTCCCACATTATCCTCCATCTGTCGAGTTTTGTCCATTCACTTAATGTCCTTTGCAGACTCCTTATGTCCACTTCACAAATTACTTTCTGAACTATGTGTCATCAGAACATTTAGTCGCCATACATTCAATCCCATCACCCAACTCATTGATATAGATTGTAAATAGTTGAGGGCCCAGCACTGATCCTTGTGACACTCCACTTGTCACATCTTACCAACCCAGAAATTACCCATTTAAACCTACTCTCTGCTTCCTGTGAGCTAACCAATCCTCTATCCCTGCTGATATGTTAACCCCCTACATCATGAGCTCCTATTATGTGTAATAACCTTTGATGTGGCCCCTTGGAAAATACCTTCTGGAAATCTAGATAAACCACATCTCCAGGTTTCCCTTTATTGACATTCCTTGTTACTTCCTCAAAGAGCCTGGATAAATTAGTTCATCCCTGAATCTCATTTTTAAACATTGTGTGTCAAAAGAAAAGGTCTCCTCCACCCCTCTGTCTCCTTTGCTAATTACCTTCGAGGGGCTCACTCTCTGTTAAAGAGCCTGCCAACCCCTCTCACCCACTTTCCCCAAAGTGAATGAATTTAATCAGAAAAAGACCAAAAAAACCAAATATTTTTAATGAAACAAGTTTATTAATGAAACAGAACATGGGTTTAAAAAAAAATCAGAAAATGACTTAAGGATCAAAGACAACCAGAGTAAAAGAATAACCAGAATAAAAACATGTTCACAATGTTCCAGACCCAAATGTTTCTCTTCAGCTCCCCTGTACCTTGCTCCAGTGACTCCCCACATTGGACACAGGGGCACTGAACCTTGGGGTCACGTCCCCATCAGCCCCAGTTACCCCACCGTCAAACCCCGATTGGTTGGGGATCCATTTTCCAGTCAGTCCTCCAGCACCTTCCTGTCCCTTTATTAGTGACATACCCGTGACAATTTCCCAACTGGGGCGCAGGTCCCAGCTAAATTCAGTCCTCAGCTCCTTTGCCTGTCACTGATGTGAGCAATAGAGAGACAGAAAGGTTCCAAAGGCTCAAATGGGAAGTCAAAACTTGTGGATTCGGATCTCTGTGAAGATCAGTAATTAATATTTAAAAAAATCAAATTCCCAGTCAAATTAAAAGATCACTTGACAAGACGTCTTTAGGACTTTTGCTGCAACAAACAAAATAGAAACAACAGTAACTAATCACTATTTTTGAAGGAAACCTACACAAAGTATAAAATATAACTTTTCCCTTTTACACAATCTAAACTTCCACTCCACATTATTCTCTCCTCTACCCCGGAAGTCGACACTTAATTGTCTCAGAACCAGTCCAAAGTGATTATTCATTCCAGAGGTTTCCGTTCTTTTCTTTTCCCAATCTGCAGGCTTTAACCCCAGAACTGTCATTCACAGCGAATGATTGGCGAGCTACCAGAAAACAGGCATAAATAGGTCATTTTCTGGTTGGCAAGATGTAACGAGTGGAGTGTCACAGGGATCAGTGCTGGGACCTCAACCGTTAAAGTTTATATAAATGACTTGGATGACGGGACTGAAGGTATGATCGTTACATTTGCTAACACTGTGGCCAAAAAGGGAGAGGAGGTGGTGCTGCGCCGTTAACAAGGATGATGTCAGTACGTAAGGGAGGATCACAGATCAGGAATACAAAATGTGGAAACTGTTTGGGTGGAGCTAAGAAACAGCAGAGGGCAGCAAACATTAGTAAGAATTGTTTATAGACCACCAAACAGTAGTGGTTTTGTGTGCACTGTAAAAGCTTCTGTAGGTACGTAAAAAGGAAATATTTAGCGAAGACAAACGTGAGTCCATTACAGGGAGAATCAGTAGAATGTATAGTAGTGTGAATAGAGAAATGGCAGATTATCTACATTTAAAATTTAATTTTTTTTTTAAATTTAGAGTACCCAATAATTTTTTACAATTAAGGAGCAATTTAGCATGGCCAGTCCACCTACCCACCACATCTTTGGGTTGAGGGGGTGAGACCCACGCAGACACAGGGAGAATGTGCAAACTCCACATGGACAGTGACCTGGGGCCAGGATCGAACCCGGGTCCTCAGCGCCGTAGGCAGCAGGGCTAACCCCTGCACCACCTGTATATTACCTCCTATCCCACGTGCTTTCATTTTGCTAACTAACCTCCTGTGGGGTGTTTATCAAAAACCTTCTGAAAATCCAAGTGTACGACGTCCACAGACTCCCCTTCATCAATTCTGTTAGTAACATCCTCAAAAACTCCAAAAGGTTCGTCAAACAGGATTTCCTATTCGTAACTCCATGTTGACTATTCGGAGTTTGCTCTCATATTCTATTTTCTCTTTATCAATTTTGTGGTCCTCCTTTGCTGAATCTAAACAAGTTCCCAATCCTCAGGCTGACTACACTCTTACTCACTTTCTGAACCTCTTCCTTTGAACTAATGGGAATCTTAAACTTTGCTCGCCATGGTTCCATCGCGTTTCCTGTTGGATTTTTGTTTCCAAAGGAATTTATATTTGATGTAAATATCTAATAATATTTTAAATGCTAGCAATTGTCTATCTATTGTCACACCTTTTATTGTAAGTTCCCAATGTGCCCACAGACAACTTGTCCCTCATACGTTGACAGTTTCCTTCTGTGAGAAACACCCAGATAAATTAAACAAAAGAACCATGTAACCACCATAGCCCATCTTCATGGCAATGTGGCATTGGCTTTGGGGGTTTCCAATCAGGAATGGGAACAAAATATCTTCCGACGTCCAAATAGCCTATCACTCTGGTCCTCGTGAAACTTGGAACCAGGTATTCACAACAAAGCTCAAAGAGCATCAGCCCACTGGAGGCAAAGTCGTGAGACCGGCCAGTCCAGCAGAACGAAACCCTCGGACCCTCCCCATTGACCAACTGACAGAATGAACACAATGCAGTTCTGGATGTAATTCAGAGCAGAAATATTAACAGCAGAATCCAACCCCTTGTTCACTTGTGAACCTGTTGGTGTCTCAGCAGGTGCGATGAAACACAAAATCCTTTCCCACATTGAGAGCAGATGAAAGGCCTCTCCCCAGTGTGAACTCGTTGGTGGCTCCGTAGGTGGGATGGATGAGTGAATCCCTTCCCACACTGAGAGCAGGCGAATGGCTTCTCCCCAGTGTGAACTCGCTGGTGTGTCTGCAGGGTGGATAACCGAGAGAATCCCTTCCCACAGTCAGAGCAGGTGAACGGCCTCTCTCCAGTGTGAACTCGCTGATGTCTCTGCAGGTTGGATAACTGAGAAAATCCCTTCTCACACTGAGAGCAGATGAACGGCCTCTCCCCAGTGTGAACTCGCAGGTGAGAGATCAGTTCTCGAGAGCTTTTGAAGCCAACCCCACAGTCAGAGCATTTAAAGGGTCTCTCATTGGTGTGAGTGACACTGTGTCTCCGCAGGTTAGATAAGTGAGCGAATCCCTTTCCACAAACGGAGCAGGTGAACGGTCTCTCTTCAGTGTGAACTCGCTGGTGGGACATCAGTTCTTGAGAGCTTTTGAAGCCACTCCCACAGTCAGAGCATTTAAAGGGTCTCTCATTGCTGTGAGTCAAATTGTGTCTCTGCAGGTGAAATAACTGAGTGAAACCCTTCCCACACACGGAGCAGGTGAATGGCCTCTCCCCAGTGTGACTGTGTCGATGGGTTTCAAGCACAGATGGGAACCTAAATCCCTTCCCACAGTCCCCACATTTCCACTGTTTCTCCATGTTGCTGGTGTCCTTGTGTCTCTCCAGGTTGCACAATCAGTTGAGGCCTCGTCCACACACAGGACACGTGTGCGGTCTCTCCCCACTGTGATTAGGTTCAAGCTGTGTAACTGGTTAAAGTTCTTTCCACAGTCAGTGCTCTGGAACACTCTCACTCGGGTGTCTGTGTCTCGGTGCTTTTCCAGTCACACTGATGTTTAAAATCTCTTGAAGCCGACAGAACAGACAAACGTTTGTTCTAGATTGAAAGACCAATGATATTCAGAACCCAATGAATTGAGTGACTGTCAGATGTTGATGCAACGTTTGGTTTGAGATGTCTGTCTGTAAATCTTCCTCTTCTAATATCCTGTAAAAGGAGTTTACAAAAAGCATCCCTGTCAGTACAGGATAGAAATTCAGAACAGACAATTTTAGTCTCTATGGAACATTCTTTCCTCTCTCATTCCCCAAATCTGTAAATCTCCATCCCACACACTCTCCCTCCATTCTCACTCTGCTGTGTCTAATATTCACTCTCCCAATTCTCCTGAAGGTGCTGATTGACAGATCCCTGCTCACTGCTTCCTGTTCTGGACACAGGGACCTGAAAATCTTCATGCAGGCTGCCAGACAGATATGTGTCTATATTCCTGGACTGAAAATGTTTTAATGTATAGGATTGTTCCAATTGGTTAAGATACAGGGGGTTGTGACTGACCATGTCCTTGAACTTGCTGCCCATGAGGGGAGTCAAGCAGAGATGATGAATAATTTCTAACCGAAATTGGATGGGTGCTGCAGGGTTACAGAATGGGACCCACTCGACACTGACAGAATTGCTCGACAGACAGTCGGCATCGACACAAAATGTCCAATGGACTCCTCTTCTGTTATAAATCTGACTGGAAATATATAACGTAGCTACAGTACTGGACAAGAATAATTAATGTACTTTATTTCAGAACCATCAGTAATATATCGGAACCATCAGTAATATATCTAACCTGTACCATATAACACATGGTGAGACACAGTGGTTTGCACTACTGCCTCACAGCATGAGGGAGCCGGGTTCAATTCCAGCCTTGGGTGATTGTGTGGAGATTGCACATTCTCCCCGTGTCTGCGTGGATTTCCTCTGGGTGCTCCGGTTTCCTCCCACAGTCCAAAGGTGTGCAGATTAGGTGGGTTAGCCATGCTAAATTGCCCCTTAGTGTCCAATAAGGTTAGCTGTGGATTAGGGGGGGGCTTGGGCCTCGGTAAGGTGCTCTTTTGGAGAGCTGGTGCAGACTCGATGGGCCCAATGGCCTCTTTCTGCACTGTACGGATTCTATGAAGACAAATCTCAAAGAATCAGAGAGTTTACAGCCGAGCACGAGGCCCTTTGGCCCATCATTTCTGCGCCAGCCATCAAGGACCTCTCTATTCCAATCCCACTTTCCACCACTTGGACCATAGCCGTGTGTGCTTTGGCCTATCAAGGGCTCATCTCAATGCTTCTTCAATGTTGTGAGGGTTCCCGCCTCTGCCACACTTTCAGGCAGCAAGTTCCAGATTCCCACCACCCTCTGGGTGAAAATGTTTTTCCTCAAATCCGTTCTGAATCCCCAGCCCCTTACCTTAAATTTATGCCCACTGTTTACTGACCTGCCAACTAAGGGGAAAGCTTTCTTCCGATCTACTCTAGCTATGTCCTTCATAAATTTGTACAAGAATAATCTTTATTGTCACAAGTACGCTTATATTAACACTGCAATAAAGTTACTGTGAAAAGCCTCTAGTCGCCACATTCCGGCACCTGTTCGGGTACACGGAGGGAGAATTCAGAATGTCCAAATGACCTAACAGCACGCCTTTTGGGACTTGTGGGAGGAAACCAGAGCACCTGGAGGAAACCCATGCAGACACGGGGAAAAGGTGCAGACTCCACACAGAGAGGGTGGAGGAATCGAACCTGGGACCCTGGCACAGTGAAGCAACAGTGCCGCCCATATCACATATCCCCTCAGCCTCCTCTGCTTCCAGGAAACTCCTAACCAGCCTCTACTCATCGCTGAAACGCCCAGGCAATATGCTGAGGAATCGCCTCTCCATTCTCTCCAGTACAATCACATCCTCCGTCTAGTGTGGCAACCAGAACTGCACTCAGTTCTTGATTAATACGGGGATCAGGGGTCATGGGGAGAAGGCAGGAGAATGGGGATGAGACAATATCAGCCATGATTGAATGGCAGAGCAGACTCGATGAGCCGAGTGGCCTAATTCGGCTCCGATGTCTTATGAATCTCCTCTGCATCCGGGGCTTTTCACAGTAACTTCATTGAAGCCTACTTGTGACAATAGGCGATTATTCTATTATTATTATCCTCTCCAGTGCAATCACATCCTTCCTCTAGTGTGGCAATCAGTACTCCAGCTATGGCTTAACAAGTGTACAGTTTTATACAGTTCCATCGTAACCTCCATGCTCTTTTAATTCTATACCTCAGCGAATAGAAGTATCCCATATCCCTTCTTAACCACCTTATCTACCTTCCCTTCTGACTTCAGGGATCTATGACAGGCACATCAAGGTCCCTCTGACCTTATGTACTTCCTAGGGTCCTACCATTCTTTTATATTCCCTTGCCTTTTCATCCTCCCAAAATGCATTGCCTCACACTTTTCAGGGTTAAATTCCATTTGCCACTGTTCTGTCCATCTAACCAGTCCAACTACATTACCCTTTAATCTTTCCTCCTCACTACTTATCATACAACCAATTTTTGTATCATCTGCGAACGCACTTGATCTTACCTCCTCCATTCACATCCAGATCATTAATGTACACAACAAAGAGCAAAGGGCCCAGCACTGATCCCTGTGGAACACCACTGGACACGGGCTTCCAGTCACAAAAATAACCTTCAACCATCACCCTCTGCTTTCTATTAGTAAGTCAATTCTGGGTCCAATTTGCCAATTGCTCTGGATCCCATGGGCTCTTGTCTTCTTGACCAGTCTCCCATGTGAGACCTTGTCAAATGCTTCACTGAAGTCCCTGTAGTCTACATGAACTGTACTACCATTAGCTACACACCGAGACAGCTCCTGAAAAAAATCAAGTCAAATTTGTAAGACATGATCTCCCCTTGACAAAACCATACTGACTATCCTTCATTAATCCTTACTCCTCGAAGTGGAGATCAATTCTGGCCCTCAGAATTTTTTCAAAAGTTTCCCTACCACTGAGGTTACGCTCACTGGTCTGTAATGTCCTGTTTTTTTTTTTACTTACTTCACTCCTTGAATAATGGAATCACATTATCTGTCCACCAGCCCTCCGGCACCACTCGTGTGACCAGAGAAGATTTGAAAATTGTCAGAGTCTCTGCAATCTCCTCCCTTGCCTCCCACAGCAGCCTGGGGTACATCTCATCTGGGCCTGAGGTTTTAAACAAGTGACCAATTGAAGGTGAGAATGCGAAAAGAAATGGAAAGGGGGAGAAAAGAAAGTGTTTTACTCACAGATGTTGGGGACAGGAGGAAGGTGCAGTCTGTGTGAAGCTCAATCTTCACTCACAGCCAGAGGAGCAGCAACTTTACTGGGCAGACAGTGGAAGAAGGTCCGTCCAACCATTGAACCAATGGCCGGACTTGATTGTCTGGAGGACCTTCCGGTCCTCCGGGGATGCCATCGGCCAAGCTGACGTAAGGGTGGGCGGGGTTTACAGAACAGCCGCGATGAGCTGCTGTCCAATCCCGGATCAGTGATATTATTCCCAATGGGAGACCTTGCGCTGGGAAGTCTTTGTGACGTCACAATGACGCCGTGCCTGAATCGTCCAATAGCAATTAATCTGCTGCGCGCTGACGTCTCAGGGCTACAGTGCGAAGGCCGGTCACGCGGACCCAGGAACCCCGCCCCCACCGATTGTGTCCCCTCTTCCTGCACCTCCTCGAGACAAGGTTTCCAGGCAGCCGGCCGATATTCCAGCCAGAGTGAAGTCTCTCACTCCACCCCCGGCCTGGGACTGCTCATGTCCAAGGGACGTTGCGCACGGGCAGAGGAGAACCCATCTCTTGAACTTCCTGCTGTGATGTTTACCAATGGGAATATGTTGCCAACCGGAAGGACTCTGGTGCGCCAGCCAATCAAAGCGTGGCCTTTGTGTGAATGAAGATTGAGCTTTACACTGACTAAAACTTCATCCTGTCTCCATCTGTGAGTAAAACACTTTCTCATCTCCCCCTTTCCATTTATTTTCTCATTCTCACCTTCTCACTTGCAGCAACTGAAGGGAAAGGAAGTGAATCCAGGGAGGGTGCAGACCATGGAAAGGTTGGCCCAGGTCTCTCTCTTAAAGATAGGGACATCCTTTGCTCCCACTGCTTGACACATTTATTTGTCTGGCTGGAATGGAGGGAGTGTGTGTGGGATGGAGAATTACAGTTTTGGGGGAAAGAAGAGGGAAAATAATATTTCATAAAAACAGAATTGTCTTTTCTGAATTTCTATCCTGTACTGATAATTAATTTTGGAAACTCCTTTTACAGGATGTTTAAAGAGGAGGATTTACAGACAGAAATCTCAAACCAGACATCATGTCAGCATCTGCCAAAGACATTCAGTTTCACGGGGGCTGAATATCAATGGCCTTTTGAGTCTCGAGAGGGAAATGTTTGTTTTGACTACTTCAAAAGATTTTAATCATCAGTGTGACTGAAAGAGCACCTGAGACACACACCGAAGTGAGTGTTCCAGTTAACTGACTGTGGAAATAACTTTGCACAGCCTGAAAAAAAATCACACCATTCATAGCAGGGAGAGACCGTCCGTGTTCTGTGTGTGTGAGCCAAGCCGTCAACTGATTGCCAAACCTGGCGAGTCACGTAAACACCTGCCGAATGGAGAAACCATGGAAATGTGGGGACTGTGAGAAGGGATACAAAGCCCCATCTGAGCTGGAAATTCATCGATGCAGCCAGACTGGGGAGAGGCTATTCATCTGTCCTGAGTGTGGGATGGGATTCGCTCGGTTATTTAACCTTCAGTTATACCAGCGAACTCACACCCGGGAGAGGCCGTTCAGCTGCTCTGAGTGTGGGAAAGGATTCACCAAGTCATCCAACCTGAAGTTACACCAGAGAGTTTACACTGGAGAGAGGCTGTACACCTGCTCTCGGTTTGTGAAGGGATTCATTGATTCATCCACTCTACAGAAACATCAGCGAATTCACACCAGGGAAAAGCCGTTCTCCTGCTCTGAGTGTGGGAAGGGATTCACTCAGTCATCCCACCTGCAGACACATCAGCGAATTCACAATGGGGAGCGGCCTTTTACTTGCTCTGCGTGTGGGAAGGGATTCACTCAGTTATCCAACCTGCTGTCACACCAGCGGGTTCACAGTGGGGCGAGGCCTTTCACATGCTCCATGTGTGGGAAAGGATTCATTGATTCATCCACTCTTCAGAGACACCAGAGAGTTCACACTGGAGAGAGGCCATACACCTGCTCTCGGTGTGTGAAGGGATTCATTGATTCATCCACTCTACAGAAACATCAGCGAATTCACACCAGGGAAAAGCTGTTCTCCTGCTCTGAGTGTGGGAAGGGATTCGCTCAGTCATACCACCTGCAGACACACCAGCGAATTCACACTGGGGAGCGGCCTTTTACATGCCCCGCGTGTGGGAAGGGATTCGCTCAGTCATCCCACCTGCAGACACACCAGCGAGTTCACAGTGGAGAGAGGCCGTTCACCTGTTCTGTGTGTGGGATGGGATTTATTTGTTCATCCGAGCTGCTGAGACACCAGGACAGTCACACTGATTAGAGACATTTTCGATGCTCTGACTGTGGTGTTAATTGTATCTGTTGGGTTTCAGTATCCACAGTATTGATTGGATGGTTACTTGAGCAAATATAAAGAGCCATTCTTCATGCCCGGTGGGCACTGCGGGGGTTGGGCTGCATCATTGACTCACAAGATAACATTTTAGTTTCAAGTTTTATAACTTTGGTAATTTGTTTTGTTTCACTGCCCAGTCAATGTTATTGTTTGTTTTAAAGGAGCAGAAAGAGACACTGACTGACATCAGGTGGTGACAGGTGGTGTATAAATGGAACATTTCACTCTGTGAACAAATCCACACCAAATAGAGATTTAGTCCACCCTAAGACTGGATTATTAATGGAGGTTCGAGCCCACACCAAACTGAAAGGTGAAGAAAAATACGCCACCACTTATAAAGGGGGAGATCAGGAATCAAAACCTCCATTCTGTTTACAGACCAGTAGAGAGAGGAGAAATCAGGGCTGTTTAAATTAATTCCCCTCCTTTCTGTAACAAGAAACACTTACAGACATGGAGTGGAGTGGGGTCAGGAGGTATCTACCTGTAATGTTTAACTCTGTGAATAAATCTATACCAAGTACAGATTGGCTCCAGTTTCTTCCTTCACCATAAAGCTCTCAGGATTATAACATGGGAACACAGAATGCCTGCCGGATGGTGAAGGTTGGAAAATAACATTTCAGACAGAATCTTACAATCCCAGTAGTTTTTGTGAGAAATAACTGAAGCAAGTGGAAATTGTCAGGGTCTGATTACCCGCTGCTGTTCTCGGAGTCTGAGCCATACGACCAGTGGAAGAATGAAGTGGAGATGTGGACAGGGGTTACGTCCCCACCAAGGAGGAAACAAGGTCTGGCCTCGGCATCCTCACTTCCTAACAAAAGGAACATCAGAAGCAAAGTATTCTGGGAGCTGGGCTCCCATTGGTTGGATCCTGATTAAAGTTTGGATTTTCCATGAGGGTTTTGTTGATGAGGTTTACAAGAAAGATGATCTATTGGATGTCTATGATGCACAGTTGGACTTGGACAGATTGTGAAGGAGGGTGAAAGCATCTTTTGCAGATCCAGATATCACAACAAAAGACAGAATTGGAACAGCATTAATAGGTGAATGAACACCAGGAATGACTGGGGAACAATTAACAGGAGTTTCAGGTCCGACTGAAAATATCATTATGAGATGAACTGCCCAAAGTGGAAAACCAGGGTCATCAAAGCGACACATGGCAGAGTGAATTCTGAGGCTGAAGGTGATGATGATCAATCTGAAGGCATTGTCTTCATCACAAGGAGCTTTGGTCCAGTATTTTATTTAGCAAATGCAAAGTCCCCAAGCCAAGCAGTTTCTTCCGGTCCTGCTGTAGTGCGGATAGGCCTCCACTGAGTCTGTGGATTGGACCATCTTGTATGATGTGTGCATAGGGGGCTGGTACTAATGCCCCATCTGTGGAGGTTGGTCAAGCAGGGGCCCTGGCCGGTTCTGAACCTGTTAAGTGTGGACACTCTTTCCTGGGAAGGTTGAAAGCAGGCAGCAGTTGGGTTGGGTTTGAGACCAGATACTCGTTTGTCAAGTCCAATGATTCCCATTAATTTGCTCAGGTGGAATTTGCGTTGGCATCCCGTGTGGGAGGATTTTTCCAGATTGGCCTTCTTGATGGGAGACATACTTTGGGTGGGCTGAATACATAGAAACATACATAGAAAATAGAAGCAGGAGGAGGCCATTCAGCCCTTCGAGCCTGCTCCACCATTCGTTATGATCATGGCTGATCATCAAGTTCAATAAGGGCAAGACTTCTGGTGGTGGCGAACCCACATCAGGTGGCTCTCCACCCAAACAAACCCAACAGAGGCTATTTATCGGGAATTCCGGTTTAAGAAGCCGGAGAACTGAACACCCTACCCCACCCCCCACACACACACGCGGGGGGGGACTAATGGAGAATGGTGCTGAAAAGGGAGCTAAAAGCCATGAAGGAGGCGATCAGGACGGAGTTCCACACGATGATGAAGGAGGTGATGTCGGAGGCGACAAACACAATGCAGCGAACCATCGAAGGCCTGGGAAGGAAGGTGGATGCCCAGGGAAAACAATCCTGGAGTTGGAGAAAGCTCCCTCGGACCAGAGCGACAGGATTGGAGCTCTGGAAACTGAGGTGAGAAGGTTGGTGACAGCCCAAGGGAGCCTAAGAGGGAAAGTGGAGGACCAGGAAAACAGGTCCAGATGGCAGAACGTCAGAATAGTGGGTCTGCCAGAGAGGACAGAGGGTAGGTTAGGTGGGGTTACGGGGATAGGTTGGAGGTGTGGGCTTAAGTGGGGTGCTCTTTCCAAGGGCCGGTGCAGACTCGATGGGCCAAATGGCCTCCTTCTGCACTATAAATTCTATGATTTTCTGAATAACCTGAGCCTTCCCTCCATAGCCACTGATCCCTTTAGTCCCAAGAGCTGTCTAATTCCTTCTGGAAATTACACAACGTTTTGGCCTCAACTATTTTCTGTGATAGTGAATTGCAAAGATTCACTACTCTCTGGGTGAAGAAATTTCCTCTCACCTCAGCCCTAAAAGGTTTACTACCCATTTTCCTCCAATTATGACCCCCAGTTCTGGACTCCCCCACCATCGAGAATATTCTTTCTGAATCTACCCTGTCTAATCCTGTTAGAAGTTTGTAGGTCGGGCTGGTTTCTATTGATGTGATCCGATCAGTATGGTCGGAGAGGCTGTTACGATCAGATCAGTATGGTCGGAGAGGCTGTTATGATTCGGTCAGTGTGGTCGGAGAGGCTGTTATGATCCGGTCAGTGTGGTCGGAGAGGCTGTTATGATCCGGTCAGTGTGGTCGGAGAGGCTGTTATGATCCGGTCAGTGTGGTCGGAGAGGCTGTTATGATCCGGTCAGTATGGTCGGAGAGGCTGTTATGATCCGATCAGTATGGTCGGAGAGGCTGTTACGATCCGATCAGTATGGTCGGAGAGGCTGTTATGATCCGATCAGTATGGTCGGAGAGGCTGTTACGATCCGATCAGTATGGTCGGAGAGGCTGTTATGATTCGGTCAGTATGGTCGGAGAGGCTGTTACGATCCGATCAGTATGGTCGGAGAGGCTGTTACGATCCGATCAGTATGGTCGGAGAGGCTGTTATGATCCGATCAGTGTGGTCGGAGAGGCTGTTACGATCCGGTCAGTATGGTCGGAGAGGCTGTTATGATCCGATCAGTATGGTCGGAGAGGCTGTTACGATCCGATCAGTATGGTCGGAGAAGCTGTTATGATCCGGTCAGTGTGGTCGGAGAGGCTGTTCCCAGCTTTTCTCGGTGGCACCACGTGTTTCCAGGATTTTACTCAGATTTTCCCATTTTGCAGAGCTATGAGCCGGGGCCTCCTCGACTGATTTCTTTAATTCCACCGCCAAGCTTTGGTGATGTTTCTCCAATCTGGCCACCACAATGCGGTCGACGTTGCCAATGGCTGACAATATAGTCGGCAGGGGAGAGGGAGAGCTCGCCCTTGCCACCTTGTTACTTGCCGAGCCCTGCGACACCTCAGAATCTGAGGAGTAATCGCACCTTTCTTGTTTTTTCCCTCCCTGGGCATTTTCAGTGGGTTTGTATCTTCACCGATCAGGTTGTTGGGTTTGGAAGTTCCCGTAAGTGTCTGTTGTACCTGAAAATCTATATTTAGAACTTGTGTGTCCCCCTCTCCTAAATACATCACTGAAGTCCCCCAGACTCACATTTCTGTCCTCGGCCTGCTGCAATGTTCCGGAGAAGCCCAACACAAGCTGGACGAACAGCCCCTCATCTTCCCATGAGGCACTTTACAGCCTTCTGGACTCAACATTGAGTTCAACAACTTCACACCCTGAACTCTCTCCTCCATTTTGATTTGTTTTCTTTGCCGAGTGCCAGTCTGCATCTTGTTTTCATGTTGTTTGATTCCAGACAGAGCTGTCCTTTATTCTGCCATTAACACTTACTCTGGACCAATGCTTTGTTTATCTTTGCCTTTTGTTCCAGAACATTTTTGACATTTAATCTCACCCACACTCTAACCAATTGCTGACTGATGGATCTCCGTGTCTATTCGGAACCCTGGATATCCGTTATCCCTTCTCAGTTCCCAAATAACAGAGGTCAAGTCTGGGCAATTGTGGGCAGCACGGTAGCCTTGTGGATAGCACAATTGCTTCACAGCTCCAGGGTCCCAGGTTCGATTCCGGCTTGGGTCACTGTCTGTGCGGAGTCTGCACATCCTCCCCGTGTGTGCGTGGGTTTCCTCCGGGTGCTCCGGTTTCCTCCCACAGTCCAAAGATGTGCAGGTTAGGTGGATTGGCCATGATAAATTGCCCTTAGTGTCCAAAATTGCCCTTAGTGTTGGGTGGGGTTGCTGGGTTATGGGTATGGGGTGGCGGTGTTGACCTTGGGTGGGGTGCTCTTTCCAAGAGTCGGTGCAGACTCGATGGGCCGAATGGCCTCCTTCTGCACTGTAAATTCTATGATAATCTATGAAGTCTGTGCTTTTTGGCAAAGTCCACTTGGACTTTATTTGTCAGCTTGTGCCACTGGTAAACATGTTTTCAATACAAAATTTAGAAAGTTTTCAACTAGCCCTGCAGCAAGCTAGTCAGATTGATTGTCTTTAGCGAATACAGTAGTGAGATTTCATTCAATTACAGATCGTAGTAATTCTTCAAATCATAATACACAGGATGAAATAACTAAGTAATTTAAGCAAAATAAAGACGGTGATTGGTAAAAGCAAGCAGCAAAGGAAATAGGTTTCAGAAATATAGATGGGGTGATCCCAGGATGCGTTTTTCCATCCCGGTTTGTGATTTTTAAGGATATTGTTATCTTAATGTCTCACCTTCTTTTTACTTCTGATTGGCTTTAACTAATTTATAATTACTCGATTCAGCCAAAATGTCTGTCCCTCAATTTAAGAGATATTGTATTTAAATGTACTGATGCAAATTTTCCATTCCATCGCTTGCCAAGTTTCCAAATTATCCACACCTGCATCTAACATTAATTGAAAAACACAGTTTTCATTAAGACATTATCACCCTAGACTGGCTGTTACCACAGAAACTGGACTACTCGTTCTTAGGATAGCAGCACCAGTTCTTACGATACAATGGGGCCTTTTAGCTAGTTGACATCACTGACCTTGCAGATGTGAAACCTAAGAAATTAAAGTGTATGATCTGGATTAACCCTTAGTGGATTCCCAGCTATTGTTGCACTCAAGTAATGCTGAAATGATATGAAATGAAAATCGCTTATTGTCACTGGTAGGCTTCAAATGAAGTTACTGTGAAAAGCCCCTAGTCGCCACATTCCGGCGCCTGTTCGGGGAGGCTGTTATGGGAATTGAACCATGCTGCTGGCCTGCCTTGGTCTGCTTTAAAAGCCAGCTATTTAGCCCTGTGCTAAACCAGCCCCTAAAATGCTTAATATGATTATAGTTAATTATTCTTAATGAGTTCTCATTTAACCCTTTTACCTCTATCATCTTCCCTTACTCTCATGGTTATAGCTGACTAGAAGTCACTGACTTTCCCTTTTGTTCTACCTGACCCTCCCCCTTTCTCACCAGCATCAAACCCATCACATTTCTCCCTCTCTTTAGTTCTGAGGTAGAGTTACATTGGACGTGAAACGTTAACTCTGTTTCTCTCTCACAGATGCTGCCAGACCTGCTGCGTTTTTCCAGTTCTTTCTGTATTTATTTTAGACCTGTCTGTAGTGGGGGCAAAGACTATTTCCAATCCAGTAATAAATTAAATGTCTTTCTTCAGCTTTTGTGGATCATTTCAGTGGATATGTTCTCTCCCAGGCTCAAAGAGTATCAGCCCAGTGGAAGCAAACCCAGTGAAATGGGCCAGTCCAGCAGAAAGAAACCCTACAACTTCACTCACTGTCAGAATGAACATGGTTCAGTCCTGGATGTGATAAACAGCAGTAATAACAGCAGAATCCAAACCCTGTCATCACTTGTGAACTCGCTGGTGTTTCAACAGATAGGATGACCGAGTGAATCCCTTCCCACACACAGAGCAGGTGAATGGCCTCTCCCCAGTGTGAACTCGTTGGTGTCTCAGCAGCTGTGATGAAACACAGAATCCCTTCCCACACTCTGAGCAGGTGAACGGCTTCTCCCCGAAGTGAACTCGCTGGTGTGCCCGCAGGTTGGACGAATTTCCAAATTCCTTCCCACACTGAGAGCAGGTGAACGGCTTCTCCCCAGTGTGAATTCGTTGGTGTTTCCGCAGGCTGGATAACTGAGTGAATCCCTTCCCACACTGAGGGCATGTGGATGGCTTCTCCCCAGTGTGAATTTGCTGATGTGACTTCAGGTTGGATAACTGAACAAATCCCTTTCCACACATAGAGCAGGTGAACGGCCTCTCCCCAGTGTGAATGCGTCGATGAGCTTCGAGCCTTGATGGGAAACTGTATCCCTTCCCACAATCCCCACATTTCCACGGTTTCTCCATATTTTGGGTCTCCTCGTGTCTCTCGGGTTGGACTGTTGAAGCCTCGTCCACACACAGAACACGTGTAGGGTCTCCCTGCTGTGAGTGGTGTGATGTTTTTTCAGACTGTTTAACTGGTTAAAGTTCTTTCCACAGTCCGTTCTCTGGAACACTCTCACTCGGGTGTGTGTGTCTCGGTGCTTTTCCAGTCACACTGATGTTTAAAATCTTTGAAGCTGACAGATCGGGCAAACATTTCTCCTTCTAGATTCAAAGGCCGATGATATTCAGGTCCCAAGGAATCGAGTGACAGTGACAGATCCCAGATGTGACATTTGCGACTTCTGTCTGTAATTCCTCCACTTCTAATCTCCTGAAAAGGAATCATCACTGTCAGTCCAGGATAGAAATTCATAAACAGACAATTCTAGTTTCTCTGGAACATTCTTTCCCCTCTCATTCTCCAAAAGCTGTAAATCTCCATCCCACACACTCTCCCTCCATTCTCACTGTGCTGTATCTAATATTCACCCTCCCAATTCTCCTGAAGGTGCTGATTCAGGCTGATTGACAGATCCCTGCTCACTGCTTCCTGTCCTGGACACAGAGATCATAACAAACAGGAGCTGCAGTCGGCCATTCGGCCCATCGAGCCTGCTCAAACATTCAATGAGCTCATTGACCGATCTACCTCAGCACCATTTTCCACACTATCCCTCGATATCTTCAATACCGAGAAACCTATCAATCTCTGTCCTGAAAATACTTGATGACTGAGGCTCCACAGCCCTCTGGGTAGAGAATTGGGGCAGCACGATAGCACAGTGGTTAGTACTGCTGCCTCACAATGCCAGGGTCCCGGGTTCAATTCCAGCCTTGGGTCAATGTCTGTGTGGAGTTTGTACGTTCTCCCCGTGTCTGCGTGGGTTTCCTCCGGGTGCTCTGGGTTCTCCTAGATGTACGGGGTGAGTGGATTGGCTGTGCTAAATTGCCCCTTCGTGTCCAGATTAGATTATGGGGTTGCAGGGATAGGGTGGAATATGGATCCGTGCAGGCTCGATGGGCCGAATGGCCTCCTACTGCACTGTAGGGATCCTAAGAATTCCAAAGCAGCACCACATCATCGAGTGAAGAAATCCCTCCTCATCTCAGCTTTCTCTCCATTTTCCTGCCGGTTCCCCACAATCCTCTATCATCTCGTCAATCGGAAATCGGTCGTGAAGCGGGCGCGGGAATAGCTGCTTTTCCACAGGTTCTGGTGCCACTCGCCGAGAATCCGTCATTTATCCCGATTGCCCAGCACTCATCTACCTCATCTTGATTTAATATTTGTTGCCATGTCGGGCAGCACGGTAGCATTGTGGATAGCACAATTGCTTCACAGCTCCAGGGTCCCAGGTTTGATTCCGGGTTGGGTCACTGTCTGTGCGGAGTCTGCACATCATCTCTGTGTGTGCGTGGGTTTCCTCCGGGTGCTCCGGTTTCCTCCCACAGTCCAAAGATGTGCGGGTTAGGTGGATTGGCCATGATAAATTGCCCTTATTGTCCAAAATTGCCCTTAGTGTTGGGTGGGGTTACTGGGTTATGGGGATAGGGTGGCGGTGTTGACCTTGGGTAGGGTGCTCTTTCCAAGAGCCGGTGCAGACCCGATGGGCCGAATGGCCTCCTTCTGCACTGTAAATTCTATGATGTCCCTCGAGCGCTTCGGATTAGGTTTGGTAAGATTATGCTGAAAAACATCAAGAAATCCGTCAATAAAAGAGCACAGGCGGATTCAGCGGGGCTGGAGCCGCCTTTTCAACATGGCGGCCTGACCCTCAGGAGGTCTCGCGACCCCGCGCTCTCCGGGACTCTCTCGGAGGTGGTGAAGATTATGACTGACGACATTCTCCGTGTTATTGACCAGAGGCTGTGTGTGCTGATTCAATATCTGTGAGCTCGTGAGGCCGAGCTGTAAAACACCATGAAGAGGCTCGATGATCCTGAGGAGAGAATCCTGAATGTTGAGCAAGATGCCTCCTCAGCGGAGGCAAGAATTCAATCCTTGGAAAACCGGCCGAGTGACGTGGGGGAATCCTGGAGAACAGAGGGTCAGAGAAAGGACATCCGAGTCGTTGGCCTGTCAGAAGGTGTGGAGGGTGAGGCTCCCATTGGGTTCTTCGAGGACCGGCTGCCACGTTTTCTCAAGCTGGATGTGAAGCCTGGGCGTTTCAAATTAGAAAGGGCACATCATGGACTTCCAGTAGCAGCCATGGAGTGAGTGGGCGCACACAGGGTGGCTCAGCCACGGAGTGAGTGGGCACACACAGGGCGGCTCAGCCACGGAGTGAGTGGGCGCACACAGGGCGGCTCAGCCACGGAGTGAGTGGGCGCACACAGGGCGGCTCAGCCACGGAGTGAGTGGGCGCACACAGGGCGGCTCAGCCACGGAGTGAGTGGGCGCACACAGGGCGGCTCAGCCACGGAGCGAGTGGGCGCACACAGGGCGGCTCAGCCACGGAGTGAGTGGGCGCACACAGGGCGGCTCAGCCACGGAGTGAGTGGGCGCACACAGGGCGGCTCAGCCACGGAGCGAGTGGGCACACACAGGGCGGTTCCTGCTCGAAGGTGTTGGTTTTGTCCCTTTTTGCCTGAGTTCCGGGTACATTCAGTGGTAATGTGGAGCGAGAGTGCAGGGCAAGAGGTTCTCCCCTGGATGGGCATGTTTATGGGCTATGAGACCCGGCTGAAGACAGGTAAAGAGCTGGTGAAAGAGTTGGGGAGACTCTTGGCGCTGTTCCAATTACAAAGGAGGGGGGGGGGGGTCATTGACAACGGGCAAACTGCAGATGGAGCAACTGATGGGCTTCATTAAAGAGGAGATTGGGCAGCAGAGGGAATGCAGAGCGACTGGTCGAGGCGATTGAGGGGGCAGTGGCACCACTTCGCGGGACCCTGGAACGGTGAGAAAGTGCCTCGAGATGCAGGGGGTGATGATCCGGGAAGTGGAGAAGGTGGAGACCGTTCAGAGTGACCGTATTGTGCTGTTGGAGGTGGAGGTGGCGATCCCGAGGGAGTTGTGTAAGTCACTGCTGCCGAGGGCGGAGGAGCAGGAGAACAGGTCCAGGTGGCAAAATCTGTGGATTGTGGGTCTGTCAGAGGGAGTGGAGGGAATGAGTGCTACGAGCTTGGTCGCCAGGATGCTGGCATCATTGGTGGAGGAGAAGGTGTTGGACAAGGCCCCAGAGGTGGATCAGGCCCATTGGTCCCTGAGACAGAAGCTGAGAGTGGGGGAGCGGCCGTGGGCAGTGATCGTGCGGATGTAGAAGTTCCAGGACAAAGAAAAGATCCTGCGGTGGGCCAGGGCACGGCAGGACTGTGAATGGGAGGCAAACCGAATCAGGATATATCAGGACATTGGAGGGGAGCTGGCCAGGAGGCGGGCGGGGTTCAACAAGGCCAAGGCAGTGCTGTACCCGATTCGGGGTGCTGTACCCGGCCAGACTTTGGGTGACCTGTGGGAACCGGGAATATTATTTTGGGCCGCCGGAGGAGGTAAATGACTTTATCAAGGAACATAAGCTGGGGGAGAGCTGAAAGGTGACTCTTGAGTGGAGGAGTTCTGTCCGTGAAAGTTGGAAGTGGAGCGATTACCCCCCCCCCCCGCCCCCCCCCCCCCCCCCCCGCCGACTTTTGTTGTGTTTTGGGTATTTTTTCTGGACGTGTTGGTATTTTCAGTCTTTACTGTAGTCCGGTGCTTGTTGCACATGGTCACGTTTCTACGAAAGGTCAATGCAGGTTGTATGGAGGCTGGGCTTGGGGCCTTCGGGTGGGAGTTGCCATGTTAGCAGGTAATGCCAGTGAATGGAAGTGTAGTGAGGCAGGGGGGGGTGGTGGTGGGGGCACGGCGACGTGGGAGGTATGGAGGATGGGTTTGGTCATGGGCAGGGTGGGGGGGCCATCTTGGGTGGGCCCGGTTCAATGTGGGGATGGGGGAGGGGGTGGTAACCCAATGGTGATGTTGGCGGACACTAGAGGGGGGTGGAGGCGTAAGCCTTTGGTGAGAATCGTGACAGGGAACGTCCGCCGACTACATGGGTGGGTCAAGAGGTCCTGTATGTTTCCACACCTGAAGAGTTTGGGAGCGGAGGTGATTTTCTTGCAGAAGATGCATCTCAGGGTGAAATGTCAGTTGAAAATGAAAATCGCTTATTGTCACAAGTAGGCGTCAAATAAAGTTACTGTGAAAAGCCCCTAGTCGCCACATTCCGGCGCCTGTTCGGGGAGGCTGGTACGGGAATTGAACCGTGCTGCTGGCCTGCCTTGGTCTTCTTTAAAAGCCAGCGATTTAGCCCAGTGTGCTAAACCAGCCCCATGAGACTGAGGAAGGGATGAATGGGTCAAGTGTTTCACTTGATTGGAAGTCAAGGGGATGGCCATTTTGTTGAGCAAGAGAACAGGGTTTACGGGGGCCAGAGAGGTGTTGGACCTGGGAGGTTTGTGATAATGAGTGGGGCGTGAGAGGGGACGGCGGTGGTGTTGGTGTCTGCGCCCAATTGGGATGATATTGGTTTTGTAAAGAGGTTACTGGGAGCGATTCCGGACCTGGATTCTCACCAGCTGATCATGGGAGTGGATTTTAATTGTGTAATGGAGGTGAGATTGTGGAGATCGAGCCCCAAGTCGATGGGAAGGTTGAGAATGATGAAAGAGTTGGGGGGTTCATGGAAAGGATCGGGTTGGTGTATCCGTGAAGGTTCGTGAACCCGGCAGAGAGAGAGAAAATAATCCTTCTTCTTGCATGTGTATAGGGTGTATTCCCGGATTGATTTTTTTGTAGTGAGCTGGGCGGTGCTTGAATCTACAGTGCAGAAGGGAGGCCATTCGGCCCATTGAATCTGCACCGGCCCTTGGAAGGAGCACCTCTTGGAAAGAGCACCCTACCCAAGGTCAACACCTCCACCCTATCCCCATAACCCAGTAACCCTACCCACACTAAGGGCAATTTTGGGCACTTAAGGGCAATTTATCATGGCCAATCCACCTAACCTGCACATCTTTGGATTGTGGGGGGAAACCGGAGCACCCGGAGGAAACCCACGCAGACACGGGGAGAATGTCCAGACTCCGCACAGACAGTGACCCAAGCTAGGAATCGAACCTGGGATCCTGGTGCTGTGAAGCAACAGTGCTAACCACTGTTCTACCGTGCCACCCATATCACATATCCCCAGCCTCCTCTGCTCCCAGGAAACTCCCAACCAGGCTCTCTTCATCGCTGAAACGCCCAGGCAACATGCTTATGAATTTCCTCTGCATCCTCTCCTGTACCATATATCTGTACACGAGACTGTCTCTGTGCTATATTAATTCACTATCTCCTTAAATGTCAGCCATCTCCTGGAGAAACTAGCCCTTTAATTGTAAACATAAGGAAATAGACCATCCTTTTAGCCAGACAACTTAATGTGTCAAGCTGAGGGAGGAAAGGATGTCAATGTCTTTAAGAGAGAGAGGGAGAGAGAGAGACCTGGGCCAACCTTTCCAAAGTCTGCACCCTCCTTGGATTCACTTCCTTTCCCCTCAGTTGCTGCAAGGGGAGAGAAAAGAAAGTGTTTTACTCACAGATGTTAGAGACAGGAGGAAGTTACCGTCTTTGTGAAGCCCCAGTGTTGCTCATTGTTCAGCTTCCGCATTCAGACAACGGGGGAGCTGATTGGATGGTGGAAGAGAGTTCTTCCGGTTCACCAACTCTTCCTATTGGTCACAAATTTACTGCTCACGCACGTGAATCCGTGGTGACGTCTCAGGGTTCCAGTGCGCAGGCCCGGCGCGCGGACACAGCAGCTCCGCCCCACTCATAGTTCCTTCTCCTCCAGACAAGATTTCCAGACAACCGGCTGACGGCTCCGGCGAGAGCGAGAAGCCGCTGGGTGATTTCCCCTCTCTCCCCCCCCCCCGGACACGGGACTGCGCATGTCCAAGAGAGAGGAGAGGCTGCGCATGTGCGAGGGAAAGCCCAGCCCCTGACCTTCCTGTGAGGTGTTGGCCAATGGACCGGAAGGACGCTGGTCCTCCAATCAGCGCGGGCTTTGTGTGAAAGGAGATTGGGCTTCACACAGCCTGAAACGTCCTCCTGTCTCCAACATCTGTGAGTAAAACATTTTCTTTTCTTCCCCTTTCCATTTCTTTTCTCATTCTGACCTTCAATTGATGACTTGCAGCAACTGAAGGGAAAGAAAGTGAATCCAGGGAGGGTGCAGACTCTGGAAAGCTTGGCCCAGGTCTCTCTCTCTTAAAGACATTGAGAAGTCTTACAACACCAGGTAAAAATCCAACAGGTTTGCTTCGAATCACTAGCTTTCGCAGCACTGCTCCATCTTCAGCTCCTTCCATTCACCTGAGGAAGGAGCTGTGCTCCAAAAGCTAGTGATTCGAAACAAACCTGTTGGACTTTAACCTGGTGTTGTAAGGCGTCTTACTGTGCTCATGACAGACCCATGATCATCACTTCCTGTCAGAACACAGATCATAACAAATAGATGCTGCATTCAGCCATTCAGTCCATAGCTAACTCATCCTTGAATATATTCAATGACCCTCAGATCCCACTGGTCCCTGTGGAAGAGAAATCCAGAGACTAATAACCCTCTGAGGGAAGAGAAGACTGGAAATATATAACGTAACTGCATACATTATTACACAACTAGAAACAATAATAAATGTACTTAATTACAGAACCATAAATATTATATTAAATATGTACCATATAAAAACATTAGACATATCTCTGCCTGATTTTAATTTTTTTCTTTCTAAAAGTAAATTTAGAATACCCAATTCCTTTTTTCCAATTAAAAGGCAATTTGGCATGGCCAATCCACCTACCCTGCACATCTTTGGGTAGCATCTCCACATCATGGCTTAAAGACATTGACATCCTTTGCTCCCTCAGCTTGACACATTTATTTGTCTGGCTAAAAGTGTGGTCTCTTTCCTAATGTTCACAATTAAAGAGCTGGTTTCCCCAGGAGATGGCTAACATTTAAGGCAGTGGGCAGCATGGTTAATCTCTGCTGCTTCACGGCACCGAGGACCCAACTTCGATCCAGGCCCCGGGTCACTGTCCGTGTTGAGTTTGCACATTCTCCCTGGTGGATCTCACCCCCACAACCCAAAGATGTTATGGGCAACAAGTCGGAAAATGGAGAGAAAGCGGAGATGAGGAGGAATTTCTTCACTCGAGGATGTGGCGAAGATCTGGAATTCTCTACCCCAGAGGACTGTGGAACCTCAGTCATCAAGTATTTTCAGACTGAGATTGACAGGTTTCTCGATATTGAACATGGGAAAATGTGTGGGAAAATGGTGCTGAGGTAGATTGGCCAATTAGCTCATTTAATGGTTGAGCAGGTTCTATGGACTGAATGGCTGAATGCAGCTTCTATTTGTTATGATCTGTGTTCTGACAGGAAGTGATGATCATGGATCTGTCAATCAGCCTGAATCAGCACCTTCAGGAGATTTGGGAGGGTTAATATCAGATACAGAGTGAGAATGGAGGGAGGGTGTGTGGGATGGAGATTTACAGCATTTGGGGAAAGAAAGAACGTTCCAGAGAAACTAGACTTGTCTGTTCTGAATTTCTATCCTGTACTGACAGTGATATTTTTTGTAAGTTGTTTTTACAGGATATTAGAAGAGGAGGAGTCACAGACAAAAATTGCAAGCGTCAAGTCTCGATCTGACAGTCACTCGATTCCTTTGGACCTGAATACCATCGGTCTTTGAATCTAGAAGGAGAAATGTTTGCCCGTTCTGTAGTCTTCAAAATATTTTAAACATCAGTGTGACTGGAAAAGCACCGAGAGACACGCACCTGAGTGAGAGTGTTCCAGAGCACTGACTGTGGAAAGAGCTTTAACCAGTTACACAGTCTGAAAGAATATCACGCCATTCACAGGGGGGAGAGACCATATATGTGGGTTCTGTGTTGTCAAGGCTTCAGCTGATTGTCCAACCCGGAGAGACACAAAGATTCAAAATATGGACAGACCGTGGAAATGTGGAGATTGTGGGAAGGGATACGGAGCCCCATCTGCACTAGAGGCTCATCGGCGCATTCACACTGGGGAGAGGCCATTCTCGTGCTCCCAGTGTGGGAAGTCATTCACTCAGTTATCCCACCTGTGGACACACCAGCGATTTCACACTGGGGAGAGGCCATTCTCGTGCTCCCAGTGTGGGAGGGGATTCAGTGATTCCTCCACCCTGCACAGACATCAGGCAGTTCACACTGGGGAGAAGCCGTTCACCTGCTCTCAGTGTGGGAAGGGATTCACTCAGCTATTCCCACTGAAGACACACCAGCGAGTTCACACTGGGGAGAAGCCATTCTCCTGCTCTCAGTGTGGGAAGGGATTCAGTTGTTCATCCAACCTGCAGGCACACCAGAGAGGTCACACTGGGGAGAGGCCATTCAACTGCTCTCAGTGTGGGAAGGGATTTACTCAGTTGTCCAACCTGGAGACACACCTGAGAGTTCACACTGGGGAGAAGCCATTCACCTGCTCTCGGTGTGGGAAGGGATTCAGTGTTTTATCCAGCCTTCAGAGACATCAGCGGGTTCACACTGGGGAGAAGCCGTTCATCTGCTCTCAGTGTGGGAAGGGATTCATTCAATTATCCAACCTGCAGACACACCAGCGAGTTCACACTGGGGAGAGGCTGTTCACCTGTTCTCAATGTGGGAAGGGATTTTGTGTTTCATCACATCTGCTGAGACACCAACAAGTTCACAATTGATTGCTGGGGTTGGATTCTGCTGTTCTTGTTTCTGCTTCAATTGCCTCGAGGACGGCATTTTGTTCATTCTGACAGTTGGTCAGTGTGGATTGTTGGAGGGTTTCTTTCTTCTGGACACTTCAGTTTCACAACTTTGCCTCCAGTGGGTTGATGATATTCAAGACTTATGAATACCTGGCTTTAAATTGCATAATAAAAGAATCACAGAGTGAAAGGGCTTTTGGAAGTTAAAAGATATATAGTTCCCATTTCTGTTTGTTATCCCCTAAATCATGCCATGTTGCCATGAAGATGGGCTGTGGTGGTTACGTGGCTCTTTTGTTTAATGTATCTAGATGCTTCTCACAGAAGAAAACTTGCAGGGTATGAGGGGCAAGTTGTCTGAGGTGGACGGGGAAACTGATAGGCGATAGGGAATAGATAATAGTTAAGGAATTATTACATATTACAAGGGCCAGTTAGCTCAGTTGGCTGGATGGCTGGTTTGTGATGTGGAGCGACTCCAACAACATGGATTCAACTCCCATATCGACGGAGGTTATCCATTAACCTTGCCCCTCATCTGAGGTGTGGTGACCTTCAGGTTAAATCACCATCAGTCAGCTCTCTCTCTCAAAGGGGAGAGCAGCCTACGGTCCTCTGGGCCACTGATGACATTCATTTATTTTTTAAAATAAATTTAGACCACCCAATTTGTTTTTTCAATTTAAGGGGCAAATTGACGTGGCAAATTGACCTCCTGCATATCTTTTTGGGTTGTGGGGTTGAGACCCAGGCAGGCACTGGGAGAATGTTCAAAGGTGACTTTCATTTCACATGAATGCAACAAATAAAGATTCTTTGTTTTAAATATTTTATTGAGGTCTTTGAAAATGTTTATAACAGTAATATAAACAATGACATCAATATGGTAAAATAAATATTTCCCCCATCCTAACCCAATCTTCACACACCTCAACCATACAACAACAACCCTTGGAATATTGCATCTGCTGACATTTTAATTTCCCCCCCAAAAGTCGACGAACGGCTGCCACCTCCAGGTGAATCCTAACATTGACCCTCTTAAGGCGAACTTTGTTTTATCGAGACTGAGAAACCCAGCCATGTCACTAACCCAGCTCTCTACACTCGGGGGCTTCGAGTCTCTCCACATTAACATGATCCGTCTCCGGGCTACCCGGGAGGCAAAGGCCAAGATGTCAGCCTCTTTCGCCCCTGAACAAAGAAATGTACAGCACAGGAACAGGCCCTTCAGCCCTCCAAGCCCGTGCCGACCATGCTGCCCGATTAAACTACAATCTTCTACACTTCCTGGGTCCGTATCCCTCTATTCCCATCCTATTCATGTATTTGTCAAGATGCCCCTTAAATGTCACTATCGTCCCTGCTTCCACCACCTCCTCCGGTAGCGAGTTCCAGGCGCCCACTACCCTGATCTCCCGGATCTTCCGACACTCCAAAGATCGCTAACTCCGGACTCGGCACCACCCGTGTTTTTAGTACCATGGATATTGCCTTAGCAAAATCCTGCCAAAACCCTCTAAGCTTCAGGCATGCCCAAAACATGTGGATATGATTTGCTGGGCTTCCTGCGCACCTCGCACACCGATCCTCAACCCCGAAGAACTTACTCATCCTAGCCATGGTCATGTGTGCCCGGTGGACTACCTTAAATTGTATCAGGCTAAGCCTGGCGCATGATGAGGAGGTATTAACCCTGCTTAGGGCATCTGCCCATAGACCCACCTCTATCTCTCCTCCTAGTTCGTCCTCCCACTTGCCCTTAAGCTCCTCCACCTGCGTTTCCTCCGCCTTCGAAAACTCCTGGTAAATATCCGATAACTTTCCCTCTCCCACCCAGGGACTGGAGACTACTCTATCCTGTAACAGGTTCGCAAGGGCCAAGCCCCCGACTGTTGCCCTCTCTGGATCACTGTCTTCCTAATCCTTGCCACCCTATCTGCCCACACAAAACCAACCTAATTCACCCCCATAAATAACGATTTCGGCAAAAAGGCCGGTCGGCACTGAAATAAAAATAAAAACCACGGCACACTGCTCATCTTAACCAGCTGTACCCGATTGTGGACAGATTTAGTGCCTTCTCTGCTTCTAAGATCAATTTTACTGAGTCCAAGGCCATGCCGGTGGGGAGGGGTTGAGGGGTAAGATCCCTCCTCTTGTTAACTTCCCCTTCAGATGCTCCCGCCTTGGGATTTAAATATCTGGGAATGTCAATGACCCCCCTCTTTCAGACAGCTATATGCGGCCAACTTTCCACAGCTGATGGTGACTATTAGGTGGGACCTTGCCCGGTGGTTGACTCTTCTGATTTCATGGTGAGGGAGGATTGTCTTCATTAAAATGAATGTGTTGTCCAGACTTTTGTACCCTCTGCAGATGCTGCCTGTACTGCTGACTGGAGTTGTTAAGGAAATTAATGGAATGATTAGTACAGTTATCTGGAACAAAAAGAAACCTCGCCTCAAGTTTGTTAAGCTCCAATCACCAGGAGCTAAGGGAGGGTTGGGTCTCCGGAATATCGGGCTATATCAATTGGCCTCTCATCTAAGGTTCATAAGAGATTGGGTGAGGATGGACCCAACATCCCTCTGGCTCGATATAGAAGCAGACCAGTCACTTCTCCCTCTATCCAAAACTGGCATAGGCTGATTACAGAATGCACCCCCATGGAATTTTTTATGTCTATAGTTCATTCAAAGTCTGATATATTTGGTAAATTATGCGACCCCTATCTCAGATATCTCGGTTCCAATTTGACTGACTTGCTCCTCCAGGGCTTTCAATCAGTGAATTAAATTCAACTTAGGCCGGGAGTAGGGCACAGTAAGGCACAGTGGTTAGCACTGCTGCCACACAGAGCCAGGGACCCAGGTTAGATTCCTTGAGTGGCTATCTGTGTGGAGTTTGCACGTTCTCCGTGTCTGCTCCGGTTTCCTCCTACAGTCCAAAGATGTGCAGGTTCAGTGGATTCATCATGCTAAATTGCCCCTTCGTGTCCAAAGGTGTTAGGTAAGGTGGGCTGACCATGATCAATGCACAAGGTTACGGGGATAGGGTGGGAAGTTTGCCTCAGTGAGTGCTTTTTCTGAGGGTCAGTGCAGACTTGAAAGAGCGAATGGCCTCCTTGTGCACTGTAGAGATTCTATGTCATCTATTTTATGATATTCATTTCAATTCAACTATGCTGTTAGTCCATTTGTAATATTTTGGGGTGTGCATTGTTCTCCTTCCATTTTTATATAACCTTACCCTCTTTCTCCACTTACTATGCTAACCTGTTAACTGGTTGTTCAATAGATCAGGCAGTTCATCTCGAGGCTCTGGTCGCTCAAATATCCTGCCACAAATTAATTCTGCAATGTGTTGCTTGTATTTATGCTGGCCGTATCAGTTGTTCTGCACTGTACCCATTTTCCACAAATTTTCTATTATTCTGTTTCATTCATTGTTTAAAAATTGGTTAAAAAATATAACAAAAGAAATATTAAAAATATTAACTCATCCATGAATACATTCAGCGAATCCCAGACTCCACTGGTCCATTTGAAAGAGAAATCCAGAGACTACCAACACTCTGAGGGAAGAGATGACTGGAATTATATAACGTAGCTACAGTACAATAGTACACTACTGAAATAATAATAAATATACTTCATTATAGAACCATAAACAATATATCTAATATGTACCATATAACAACACTGGACATATCTCTGTCAGATATTAATTTACTGACCCCTTAAATGTCATCATCTCCTGGGGAAACCAGCCCTTTAATTGTGAACTTTAGGAAATACACCATTTTTTTAGCCAAATAAATAAATGTGTCAAGCTGAGGGAGCAAAGGATGTCAATGTCTTTGAGAGAGAGAGACCTGGGCCAAGCTATCCAGAGTCTGCACCCTCCCTGGATTCACTTCCTTTCCCTTCAGTTGCTGCAAGTGACCAATTGAAGGTCAGAATGAGAAAAGAAATGGAAAGGGGAGAAAAGAAAGTGTTTTACTCCCAGATGTTGGAGACAGGAGGAGGTTTAATTCAACTTCAGCTTTGTGACATCATAAAGTACCCTGACTAAATCAGCCAATAGGAATTACTCTATCCGCGGTGTCGTCACCGGGTTCAAGTGCGCGAACGCAGGAGCCCCGCCCCCACCCGTTCAACCCCCTCCCTCCTCAAGAGAAATTTTCCAGGCTCCAGCCAGAGCGAGAAGCCGCTCGGTGACCTCAACCCTGCCTGAGACTGCGCATGTCTAAGGGAGAGTGGGAGCTGCGGATGTGCAGGGGAGCTCACCTCCTGACCTTCCTGCTGAGGCATTGGCCAATGGGAACAGTTACGCGACCGGAAGGACTCGTGTCCTTCAGCCAATCAGAGTGCGGGGTTGGTGTGACTGAGCTTCACTCCGGCGGAAACTTCCTCCTGGGCCTTCATCAAACAAACCTCCAGACGCCGCTGGTTCTCCAGCATTCTGCAACTTACATCAGCAGTGGCAGAAATGATCACCCCCGCCCCCGGCATGAGCTTTACACGTCTGGAGGGGGAAATACCAGGGGCCGAGTTAACGGAAGAACTCAAACTCTTCCGTAAAATGTGTAGTGAATGAAGTATCTCTGATCAGGGAGGCATCAAACCTCCACTTTTTCGACCTGGGGTGAACCCTCGAGCAGAACCTCCAGAAAAGCGGGGCGGGGGGGGGGGGGGGGGCGCATTTAAGATGTTCCCTGTGGTGCAAGCGGACACCAGGTCGTCCTCGGCACGAAGAAGTCGGCGATTCTAGTCTGACATTGCTGTGGGACTGGAAAGAAGGTAAAATCTCCACCCCTCGGGTGCAAAGTTCCCCAAATATCCACATAATCCACCTCTTCACAAGCCGAGACCAACGCCCGAGCCTGGTAACCGGGAGCTTATCCACCAGAGGATATAAGTGGCCGTTGAAGTGACCAACCACAAAAGACTTAGTCAAAGCTAACTGCAAAATCCACAAAACCCTTCACAATGAACTCTGGGGAGTCATTCGGGGATCCATAAACATTCATTATTGAAACAACATCTCCATGCACCAACCCTCTGATGATCACATATCTACCTCCTTTATCCTTGGTGCAGGTTTCAACCTCAAAAGGGATATTTTTATTAATAAGGATTGCCACACCTCTGCTACTTGATGACAAAGAGGCAAAAAAAAATCCTCCCCACCCAATCCGGCCTCAATTTAAAGTGTTCCTCATCATAGAATCCCTTTCAGAAGGATGCCTTTCAGCCCATCGATTCCGCACCTGCCTTTGAAAGAGCACCCTACCGAGGCCCATGCCTCCACCCTATCACTGTCACCCAGTAACCCTACCTAACCCATTTGAACTTGAACGGGCTTTTTTGCATGTCCAATCCACCTAACTTGCACATCTTTGCCCTGTAGGAGGAAACTGGAGAACCCAGAGAAAATCCACACAGACACGAGGAGAAGGTGCAAACCAGGCAGTCACTCGAGGCCCAAATTCAACTTATATCTCTGGCGCTGCAAGGCATCTGCGCTAACCACTGTGCCACCTTGCCGCAACAAATGAGTTTAAGCTAGATGAGTTTCCTGCAATAAAGCTATGTCGATTTTCTCCTTACGAAAGGAGAGGATCTTATTCCTTCTGATAGGGTGATGGATGCCCTGTACATTGCCTGAGAAAATTTGCAGATTAACTGCCACCATTAGTTAGGCGACAGAGAGAACAGGAACAGATTTTCACACCACAATCGGGCGGGCGTCATTAACCCCCTCCTCCAACTCACTTTACACCACAGGCACCAAGGTATCCCCAAACTGCTCCTTTCACAGACAAAAAGCTCCTTTCAGCTCCATTCACTGTACCAGAGTAGGGTAAAGTCAACAACACATAAACCAACCCATAATAACAAAAATACAAAAGAATCACGACCACAATAGATCAAAGGGAACTTTTCTCAATAAGACTGAGGACCCGGAGGGTTATCCCCACGGCCAGACTGTTGTTACCCTCAGGATACCTTCTCTAAATTGAGGAGAGGAAAAGGAGGGCCAACAAGGGAATGGAGATCGAATGTCCCTCCTACATTTTAGACCCACCCGTGAAGACCTGCATCCATCACCACCCACCCTTCGGCAATGGCACCACTCGGTTCCGCCATGATTAACACTCGGATAATAGAAGAAAGACTACAGATATTAAGCACACGGCACATCTACCATAACTGAGATAAGATAATACGAGTCCCTGGAATACTGAAGGAGAAGAAGACATTCAATTGGCGCTCACAGAATAACAACTCCCTTCAACAGGATAAAAGATAACAATATCAGGCAACAACACCATGATAGCGAAAGAGTCTGGATTAGAGCCTGAGTTAGTCTGAGCTGCAAACCATCCCTCCAAATCCTTGCCCTTTAAAGATTTAGTGAAGACCAAGGCATTAGTTGGATTATCGAAAGACTTGACGGAGTTGTCGGATACAATTTTCAGGGTCGCTGGGTAAAGACCATAAGACATAGGAGTGGAAGTAAGGCCATTCGGCCCATCGAGTCCACTCCACCATTCAATCATGGCTGATTTCAACTCCATTTACCCGCTCTCTCTCCATAGCCCTTAATTCCTCGAGAAATCAAGAATTTATCAACTTCTGTCTTAAAGCCACTCAATGTCCCGGCCTCCACCGCCCTCTGTGGCAATGAATTCCACATACCCACCACTCTCTGGCTGAAGAAATTTCTCCTCATCTCTGTTCTAAAGTGACTCCCTTTTATTCTAAGGCTGTGCCCCCGGGCCCTAGTCTCCCCTGCTAATGGAAACAACTTCCCTACATCCACCCTATCTAAGCCATTCATTATCTTGTAAGTTTCCATTAAATCTCCCCTCAACCTCCTAAACTCCAATGAATATAATCCCAGGATCCTCAGACGTTCATCATATGTTAGGCCTACCATTCCTGGGATCATCCGTGTGAATCTCCGCTGGACCCGCTCCAGTGCCAGTATGTCCTTCCTGAGGTGTGGGGCCCAAAATTGCTCACAGTATTCTAAATGGGGCCTAACTAATGCTTTATAAAGCTTCAGAAGTACATCCCTGCTTTTATATTCCAAGCCTCTTGAGATGAATGACAACATTGCATTTGCTTTCTTAATTACGGACTCAACCTGCAAGTTTACCTTTAGAGAATCCTGGACTCGGACTCCCAAGTCCCTTTGCACTTCAGCATTATGAATTTTGTCACCGTTTAGAAAATAGTCCACGCCTCTATTCTTTTTTCCAAAATGCAAGACCTCGCACTTGCCCACGTTGAATTTCATCAGCCATTTCTTGGACCACTCTCCTAAACTGTCTAAATCTTTCTGCAGCCTCCTCACCTCCTCCATACTACCTGTCTCTCCACCTATCTTCGTATCATCGGCAAACTTAGCCAGAATGCCCCCAGTCCCATCATCTAGATCGTTAATATATAAAGAGAACAGCTGTGGTCCCAACACTGAACCCTGCGGGACACCACTCGTCACCGGTTGCCATTCCGAAAAATAACCTTTTATCCCAACTCTCTGCCTTCTGCCTGACAGCCAATCGTCAATCCATGTTAGTACCTTGCCTCGAATACCATACTTTACTCAGCAGTCTCCCGTGAGGCACCTTATCAAAGGCCTTTTGGAAGTCAAGATAGATAACATCCATTGGCTCTCCTTGGTCTAACCTATTTGTTATCTCTTCAAAGAACTCTAACAGGTTTGTCAGGCACGACGTCCCCTTACTAAATCCATGCTGACTTGTCCTAATCCGACCCTGCACTTCCAAGAATTTAGAAATCTCATCCTTAACATTGGATTCTAGAATCTTGCCAACAACCGAGGTCAGGCTAATTGGCCTATAATTTTCCATCTTTTTCCTTGTTCCCTTCTTGAACAGTGGGGTTACAACAGCGATTTTCCAATCCTCTGGTACTTTCCCTGACTCCAGTGACTGTTGAAACATCATCACCAACGCCTCCACTATTTCTTCAGCTATCTCCTTTAGAACTCTAGGATGTAGCCCATCTGGGCCCGGAGATTTATCAATTTTTAGACCTCTTAGACATAAAGCGACATAATTCACTCCGGAGCCTTGAGTTCCCTTCAACCTTCATCGAAGCCTCGATGCTTCGTTTGTGTGTCTGCCGAAAAGTCCTGGAAGAAGGAAATCCTCACTCCCTCATGGAGCCAGGTCCCACCTCACCTTACCTGTCGCCAGGATCTTCTGGTGATCTTTCAAGTTGTGGAAGTGAATGGTTACAGGCCTGGGATGAAAACTGTCCCTCAGCCTCAAAGACATGATCCGGGGCCCTTTCTAATTTGAAACACCCAGGCTTCACATCCAGCTTGAGAAAACGTGGCAGCCGGTCCTCGAAGAACCTAGCGGGAGCCTTACCCTCCACCCCTTCTGGCAGGCCGACGACTCGGATGTTCTTTCTCTGACCCTCGGTTCTCCAGGAGTCCACCACACCACTCAGCCAGTTTTCCAAGGATTAAATTTTTGCCTCCGCGGAGGAGGCATCTTGCTCAACATTCAGGATTCTCTCCTCGGGATCGTCGACCCTTGGTGTTTTACAGCTCGGCTCATGAGCTCACAGATATTGAGTCAGCACACTCAGCCTCTGGTCAATAACACGGATAATGTCGCTGACATAGGTCGGCCAATCATCCCACAGAATAGACAAGCAGGCTCGATGGGCCGAATGGCCAACTGCAGCTCGTATTTGTTATGATCTCTGTGCCCAGGACAGGAAGCAGTGAGCATGGATCTGTCAATCAACCTGAATCAGCACCTTCAGGAGAATTGGGAGGGTGGATATTAGATACAGCAGAGTGAGAATGGAGGGAGAGTGTGTGGGATGGAGATTTACAGCTTTGGGGAATGAGAGAGGAAAGAATGTTCTCTAGGAACTAGAATTGTCTGTTCTGAGTTTCTATCCTGCACTGACAGTGATGTCTTTTGTAAATTGTTTTTATAGGATATTAGAAGAGGAATTACAGACAGAAATCCCAACCGTCACCACTCAATCTGACTGAGTCTCTCAATTTCTTGGAACTGAACATCACCAGACTTTGAATCCAGAAGGAAAAATGTTTGGCTTTTCTATCGGCTTCAAAAGATTTTAACCATCAGTGTGACTGGAAAAGCACCGAGACACACACACCCGAGTGAGAGTGTTCCAGAGCACTGACTGTGGAAAGAGCTTTAACCAGTTACACAGCCTGAAAAAACATCACACCATTCACAGCGGGGAGAGACCGTACACGTGTTCTCTGTGTGGACGAGGCTTCAACTGATCGTCAAACCTGGAGAAACGCGAGGACACCCGCACCATGAAGAAACCTTGGAAATGCGGGGACTGTGGGAAGGGATTCAAGGCTCCATCTGCACTGGAAACTCATCGACGTATTCACACTGGGGAGAAGCCATTCACCTGCCCTCAGTGTGAGAAGGGATTCACTCAATTATCCGCCCTGCGAAGACATCGACGCATTCACACTGGGGAGAGGCCGTTCACCTGCTCTCAGTGTGAGAAGGGATTGACTACTTTATCGAGCCTTTGGAGACACCAACGAGTTCACACTGGGGAGAGGCCGTTCACCTGCTCTCAGTGTGAGAAGGGATTCACAGAGTTATCGAAACTACGGATACATCAGCGACTTCACACTGGGGAGAGGCTGTTCATCTGCTCTCAGTGTGAGAAAGACTTCACTGAGTTATCAAAACTGCGTATACACCAGCGGGTTCACACTGGGGAGAGGCCATTCACCTGCTCGCAGTGTGGGAAGAGATTCACTCAGTTATCCAGCCTGCGGAAACACCAGCGAGCTCACACTGGGGAGAAGCCATTCACCTGTTCTCAGTGTGAGAAGGGATTCACTCGGTTATCCACCCTGCGGATACATCAGCGAGTTCACACTGGGGAGAGGCCGTTCACCTGCTCTCAATGTGAGAAGGAATTCACTCAGTTATCCAACCTGCAGAGACACCAGCGAGTTCACACTGGGGAGAGGGCATTCAATTGCTCTCAGTGTGTGAAGAGATTCACTACTTCATCAAGCCTGAGGATACACCAGCTTGTTCACACTGAGGAGAGGCCGTTCACCTGCTCTCAGTGCGGGAAGGTATTCGCTCAGTTATCCCACCTGCAGACACACCAGCAAGTTCACACAGGGGAGAAGGAGTTAACCTGCTCTTCGTGAGAGAAGGGATTCAGATATCCATACACTCTGCAGGAACACTAGCGAGTTCACACCTGGAAGAGGCCATTCACCTGCTCTGAGCAGGGGAGACATTCAATGATCTGTCCCAACTACAGAGACACTAGCGAGTTAATTCTGGGGAGAGACTATTTATCTGCTCTCAATGTGGGAGGGGTTTTGTGATTCATCACACCTGTTGTGACTCCAACAAGTTCACAATAAATTACAGATGTTGGTTCCATTGTTATTGTTTCTGCTCTCACTGACATCCAGGAGTGCATTCTGTTCATTCTGACATCTGGTGAATGGTGATGATTGGAGGGTTTCTTTCTGCTGGACTGGCCGGTCTAACACCTCTGCCTCCGGTGGGCTGACCATTTTTGACGCTAGTTGCTATTATCTGGTTCCAAGTTTGACGAGGAGCACAGAATGAAAAGGTGTTTGCACGTTGGAAGATATTTAGTTCCCAAAGCAGCCATGTTGCCATGAAGATGGGCTATGGTGGTTACAGGGTTCTTTTGTCTAATTTATCTGGATGTTTCTCGCAGAAGGAAACTGTCATGGTATGAGGAGCAAGTTGTCTGTGGTAGATTGGGAAATTACAATAAGCATATCACTGAAAGTGGCAACGCAGGTGGATAAGGCAACTAAGAAGGCAGACGGCATGCTTGTCTTCATTGGTCGGGGCATTGAGTATAAAAATTGGCAAGTCATGTTGCAGCTGTACAGAACCTTAGGCCACACGTGGAATATTGCCGACAATTCTGGTCACCAAAAGGATGTGGAGGCTTTGGAGAGAGTACAGAGGAGGTTTACCAGGATGTTGACTGGCCTGGAGGGTATTAGTTATGAGGAGAGGTTGGATAAACTCGGATTGTTTTCACTCCAGCGACAGAGGTTGAGGGAAGACCTGATAAAAGTTGACAAAGTTATGAGTGGCACGGACAGAGTGGATAGTCAGAAGCTTTTTCCCAGGTTGGAAAAGTCAATTACCAGGTGACAGAGGTTTAAGGTGCGAGGGGCAAAGTTTAGAAGAGATGTGCGAGGGAAGATTTTTACACAGAGGGTGGTGAGTGCCTGGAACTCGCTGCGGGAGGAGGTGGTGGAAGCAGGTACGATAGTGACGTTTAAATGGCATCTTGACAAATACATGAATAGGATGGGAATAGATGGATACAGACCCTGGAAGCACAGAAGGTTTTAGTTTAGACAGACATAATGATCCGAGCAGGCTTGGTGGGCCGAAGGGCCTGTTCCTGTGCTGTACTGTCCATTGGTCTTTGCTGTTCTTTGTATGACGATAGACAGGCAACCACTCGCATTTTATTCACATAAAATATAGATTCCTTTCAGAAGCAAAATTTAAACAGCAAAAGTGAAGCTATCGTGGCTAACAAGAAAAGTTAAAGATTCTATTAGATCAATGGAGGAGACAATATAGTCGTGAGCCTGAGGATTGGGAACTTGTTTTAGAATTCAGCAAAGGAGGAACAGGAAACTGATAAAGAGAAAATAGAATATTAGAGCAAACTGGGGAGAACTGGAAAAGCTCCTATAGGAATGTGAAAGGAAAAGATTAGCAAAGACCAATGTGGGTCCATTCCAGGCAGAGACAGGAGAGTTTATAATGGAGAATAAGGAAATGGCAGAGAACTAAACAATGTGTGTCTGTTTCACAGAGGAAGATACAGAAATTGTCCCCAAAACACGAGAGAACCAAGGGACCAGCGAGCACGAGGAACTGAAAGAGATTAGTATTCGTGAAAATGTAGTACTGGAGAAAATAATGTGGTTGAAAGTTAATAAATCCACAAAAGCTGATGCTCTACATCCCAGGGTGTTGAAAGAGGTGGCTGTAGAGAGAGTGGATACATTGGTGATCATCTTTCAAAATTCCATAGATTCTGGAATGGTTCCTGCAGATTGGAAGGTGGTAAATGTAACCCCACTATTTAAGGAGAGAGAGAGAAAACGGGGAACCACAGACCCATTAGCCTGACATCAGTAGGAGGGAAAATGCTACAATCTATTATAAAGGATGTGATAACATACGAATTAGGAGCAGGAGTAGGCCACTCGGCCCCTCGAGCCTGCTCCACCATTCATTAAGTTCCCGACTGATCTGATTGTAACCTCAACTCCACAGAGGCCCCTGAGAAAATAAATCTGAGGAGATAGTAATAATATTCTTTATTATAATCATCTTTATTATTGTCACAAGTAGGCTTACATTAACACTGTAATGAAGTTACTGTGAAAATCCCCTAGTCGCCACACTCCGGCACCTGTTCGGGTACACAGAGGGAGAATCAGAATGTCCAATTCACCTAACAAGCACGCCTTGTGGGAGGAAACCGGAGCACCCGGAGGAAACCCGCACAGACATGGAGAGAACGTGCAGACTCTGCACAGACAGCGACCCAAGCCAGGAATTGAACCAGGTCCCTGGAGCTGTGAAGCAACGGTGCTAACCACTGTGCCTCCATGCCGCTGTGTCAGTTGTGGGGAACAAGAAAATGGCAGAGGAGTTAAACAGATATTTTGCATCAGTCTTTATGGTGGAAGATACTTTGAATATCCCATTAATACTAAAGAATATGGAGGGTGCAATTAAATACCATCACTGGAGAAGTTGTATTGGACAAACTAATGGGGATAAGATAAGTCCCCTGGATGGCTGCATCCTAGGATCCTAAAAGAAATGGCTACAGAGATAGTGGATGCATTGATTGTAATTTTCCAAAATTCCTTGAATTCTGGAGAAGTATCAGAGGATTGGAAAACTGCCAATGTGACAACCCCCGATTCAAAATGGGAGGGAGGCAAAAAACGAGACACTGTAGGACGATTAGCGTAACATTTATTGTTGAAAAAAATGTTGGAATCAATTATTAGAAAGTAATAGCAGCACATTGAGAAAATCATAATCTAATCAAGCAGAGTCAGCATGGCTTTGTGAAAGGGAAACCGTGTCTGACTAATTTATCAGAGTGTTTCGAGGAAGTTTCAACCAGAGTGGATAGAGGGGGACCAGTAGATGTGTTGTATTTAAACTTCCAGAAGGCCTTTGACAAGGTACCTCACAAAACGTTAAGTCATGAGATAAGAACCCATGGTGTTGGCGTGGATAGAGAATTGGCTAATGAGGAGGAAACAACGAGTGGGGGTAAGGGGTTCTTTTTCAGGTTGGTGACGTGTAACCAGTGGGGTTCCACAGGGGTCAGTGCTGGGGCCGCAACTGTGTACAATTTATATTAATGACTTGGAGGAAGGAAGCGAACGTACTGTGCCCAAATTTGCAGACAACACAAAACTAGCTGGAAAGGCAAGTTGCGAGGGGGATACAAACAGTTTGCAAAGAGCTATTGATAGGTTAAGCAAGTGGACAAAATGTTGCCACATGGAGCATAATGTGGGAAAATGTGAAGTTCATTTCGGAAGGGAGAACAAAAGAACAGTATTATTTAAATGGAGAAAAACTACAGAAAGCTGCAGCACAAAGGGACTTGGGGGAACTTGTGCACGAAACACAGAAAGCTAGCAGACAGGTGCAGCAGGTAATCAGGAAGGCTAATGGAATGTTGGCCCTGATTCCAAGGGGGTTGGAGTATAAGAGTCGGGAAGTCTTGCTGCAGCTGAACAGCTGAGAGCAGTTTTGATCCCCTTATGTCAGGAAATATATTATTTCATTGGCGGAGGTTTAGCGAAGGTTCACTAGGATGATCCCAGGTATGGAGGTGTCTGAGGAGCAAAGGTTAAACAGGTTGGGACTCTACTCATTGAAATTTAAAACAATGAGAGGTGATCTCATTGAAACATACAAGATTCTGAAGGAGCCTCTGGGGTAGAGAATTCCAAAAGATTTACAACTTGTCGATCTCTATAGATCAAACCATTGCCCTGTTCTAACACCATATCCCTGTCAGTTTATTTCCCTCAAAAGCCCATCCAATTTCCTTTTGGAAACATTCCAACATCTCTGCTTCTACCCGCATTGTAGGAAGTGGCTTCCAATATTTCCCACTTTCTTAAAATGCAAATGAATCTCAGAGAGCACAGAAAGAGGCCATTCTGTCCATCGTTCCCATGCTAGCTCTTTGAGTGAACTATCTAATTAGTCCCATCGCCCAGCAAGTTTCTTTTTCCACAGAATCTGTCCAGTTCTTGTGAAAGTTACAGTTGAATTTACTTCCTCCAGCATTGTCAGGCAGTGAATTCCAACAACTCGTTCTGTTTTAAATCTAATAATTTCACAATACTCTATGTTTGGATTTTCACAGGGGATTTGAAATAGAGAGAAAGACATGGTTGTTGCACAAAATCAATACTCCGTCTTTATGAGTGATCTTCATGAATGGGCAGAGTGTGAAATACCCAGGTTTGTGGTGCCAAGGTGGCAGTCTGGCAGTGCCAAGGTGCATACGTTCCAGGGACTGGGCTGGGGGACCACCCTGCCCTATCCCTGACCACTCAAGGGGGCCTCCAATGGCCTGGGAACCCCTCAGGTACCGTGACGCCTGGCCCTTGTCTGTGTGGGCCAATACTAATCGGCGTCCATGTGACCGACTGGGGAGTCGCTTAAATCAAGGGAGACCTTTAGATAGGGGGTCCTTCCCGTTAACGGGATGGAGATTGTCCTTAATCCGGGCAATGGGAATAGGCCGGTTAAATCAGAAACCGATTGGCGCTTGGTGCCCAATTTCGGACTCTCCTGCGATCTAACTGGCGCACTTGGATTTGCGCCTGCGCATCGTGGCCATTAGATTGTGCCCTCATTCTCATTTGCTGTAAAAATGTCAAAGGTTAATTGCTGTGTCTAAAGAAAGTGCAATGAGGATAAATGTACTGACAAGAGAGACCTTCAAGCTCTGATTAGCCTCAACATTTGAAACTGTCTGAATAAGGGATTGTATAGAATCAGATAAAGCGACAGTATGAAACAGTTCTATTGTATTCCTGTCTAAGATAATGAGAGGTGGTGTCAGCAATTGGGGATCCAATTAAATTAATCTAGTGTCCAAATTGACCAGTTATCATGTTACAACAGACCCAACTCTGACGTGAGATATTGGTCACTTTGGGGATAAAAGTAGAGGTTCTGAAGGTCTTCCTTGCTGGCCAAGTACTGAAGACTCCCGAGGCCGAGTTCCAAGGAAATTACTGTCAAAGAAGGAGCCAGAGAGGGTTACGCTTCTACAGACTGATCACCCACATGAAGTTGTAAAAGTCAATGTCTTAATGTTATTCAGTAAACCTTTTTGATTTAATAAACTTATTTTTAAATTTACTATCCAGAGAATTCTGCCTTTGTCTTAATTGGTTAAAGTCTGGTCTGAACCAAAGTGAATTTATTAAATGGTAAGTTGGGGGTGGCTTAAATCAATTGCGTTCCAGATAACAACATCAGGTAACATAAACCTTCAATTTAAAAATAATTACAGCACCTGTCACACCCACAGGATGTCCCAAAGTGCTTTCCAGCCAATTAAGTACTTTTGAAGTGTAGTCACTGCTGTAATGTAGGAAACGCAGTAGCCAATTTACACACAGCAAGATCTCACACACAGCAATGTGATAATGAGCAGATGATCTGTTTTTATTGATATTGATTGAGGATAAATATTGACCGGGACACCGGGGATAACTCCCCTGCTCTTCTTCAAAATAGTGGCTGTCGGAACCTTTACACCCACCTGAGAGGGGCAGACAGGGCCTCAGTTTAACATCTTATTTGAAAGAAGGCTGTTCTGACAGTGCAGCATTCCCTCAGTGCTGGGACGAGGAATGTTGGAACTGGTTTTTGTCCACAGGTCCCCGACTGGGATTTGATCCCATAACCTTCTGACAGGTGAGAGAGCTGCCCACTGAGTCACGGCTCATGCGATAGACAATACAAAGTTAGAAAGGGAAAGTTACCCTTTAAATCCTCCACCCTTTGCCTCCAGTGCCTAAATCTAATAATAAACCCCCCAGTATAAATAACATGTTTGACTGACAAATGTTGAAGTGTTGATTTAGAGACACAAGTTTTAACTTCCCATTTGAGCCTCGGGCACTTCTCTGTGTCTATTGCTCATGTCAATGACAGGCAGGAGACGGAGCTGTGGGCTGAATTGGATTGGATTGGATTTGTTTATTGTCACGTGTACTGAGGTACAATGAAAAGTATTTTTCTGCGAGCAGCTCAACAGATCATTAAGTACATGGGAAGAAAAGGGAAGAAAAGAAAATACATAATAGGGCAACACAAAGTATACGATGTAACTGCATAAGCACCAGCATCGGATGAAGCATACAGGGTGTAGTGTTAATGAGGTCAGTCCATAAGAGGGTCATTTAGGAGTCTGGTAACAGCGGGGAAGAAGCTGTTTTTGAGTCTGTTCGTGCGTTTTCTCAGACTTCTGTATCTCCTGCCCGATTTAGCTGAGAATAACGAGGCCTGCACACCAGTTGGGAAACTGCCATGGGTGTCGCACTAATAGAGAGACAGGAAGGTACTGGAGGATTGACCGGGAAATGGGCCTCCAACCAATTGTTATATCGATCACTCGGAGCTAAAGAGAAACCCGTCTCTTTAAATACATATACAGGGAAGAGGCTGCAATGAATCTGTCCCTTTTAACCTGCACAAAAACAGGAGGCTCAGATTCACAGGCTGCAGGAGGAGTCCATTCAGCCCATCGTGCCCCTGCTATCTCTTTGAAAGGTCTCGCCCATTCATCCAACTGTTCTGCCCTTTCCCCACAGCCCTGCAAATTCTTCCCTTTCAAGTATTTATTCTTTGGAACGATACCATTGAATCTGCTTTCAGGCAGATCAGAACAACTCGCTGTGTCAAAAAGTAAAACAAAATCTCATCTTCCCCACTGGCTCCTTTGCCAATTACCTCAGAGGGACTCACTTTCTGTGAAAGAGCCTGTCAACCCCTCTCACCCACTTTCCCTAAAATGCATCAATCTAATGAAAAGTCCAGAAAAATCAAATATTTTTCCTGATACAAGTTTATTAATGAAACCGAACATGGTTTAAAAAAAGCAGAAAGTGACTTGAGGATCAAAGACAACCAGAGTAAAAGGATGTTCACAATGTTCTGGACCCAAATGGTTTATTTTTGGCTCCTCTGTACCCTGTTCCTGTGACGTCCGCTTTGGGAACCGGGGCACATTCAGCCTGTTTGAGGATCGATGAGTATGGAAGCTTTACGTGTTTAGGTTTGGTGATGTCAGTACATTGTAGTCACTAAAAAGAGTGGTGATTCCATGGAGAATAGCTGGAGTCAGCCCTCAGTATCAGTTAGACATCACCTCATTAACATGTTTGTATAATTAAAAAATTGTACTGTACGTAAGCTCGGTGATGAAATGTCTTCAGTGGCATGTCTCTTTAAGTGTTGAATACTGTACTGTAGCTTTAAGAATAAACAAAACTGGTGTTAAGGTCAGGAAGGGGTCAGATTACCAGCTATTCCCGGACACCCTGTTTGATACAAGTTTTAGTTCATCGTTCGAAGAGGCTTCAAGCTGATTGCCTCAATTTGTTGTGGGGAAGCTGGTAACACTTTTCCCATTGGTCAAGAGTCAGAAATATTTGATGAAAAAGTTTTCGTTTTGATCAACAGCTGCACAGATTCGGGTTCAATGTCACAAAGTTATCTTCAAAAAGGTCTATTCAGTAACTGGAGTCCATGCTGACTGTAGAACAATCCAGTCAGTCCAATTCCCCCTCGATGTCCCTGTTCCCCTGCAAGTTTATTTCCTTCCAGTGCCCATCAATTTCATTTTGAAATTGGTCGTTACCTCCAATTCCTCCACCCTCATGGGCAGTGAGTTCCAGGTCATTACCACTCGCTGTGTAAAAATATTCTCTCTCACATCCCCCTGAAACACGTACCCCAAACCTGAAATCTGTGTCCCCCTCATCCTTGTCCCATCAGTTAATGGGAACAGCTATTCTTTATCCACCTTACCTAACTCTATCATAACCTTGTCCACCTCTATCAAATCTCCCCTCAACCTCCTTTGCTCCAAGGCGAACAACCCCAGCCTGACATCGACAATCAAGAATAAACAAACAGAATATGTTAATACCTGGGATCAGATGGGAATGTTTGATTGTCCTGGACAGAAAGGAATTAGAATAACTCACCTTGGGTATAGTTACCTGGAATGTAACAAACTGGTGTCCACCTATATTCCAGTGAGATTCAGGGACTTGTAGATGAGATGAATAAGTTGCCTTTTTCTTGATAATATTTTGATCATTTGCCTCTGAAACCTTAAAAGGAAAACCAGGGATGGGATTCTCCGTCCCGCTGCACCAGTTGTATATCCGCCACCCCCGCTGGCAGCGGGATTCTCCGACCTGCCAGCCGGCCAATGGGATTTCCCATTGTGGGCAACCCCGCTACGTTAGGAAATTCCCGGGCTTCGGTGCACTGCCGGTGCAAAGGAGAATCCCGACAGTGGAGAATCCAGCTCTATGCTTAAAATCCGAGATGCTGCCTGACATATCATGTGCATAAAGAGAGACATAAGCTAAGCTATTGGGACAACAGTCCTGTGAAGTTTTGATAAGATTGTGTGACATGTTGAGGGACAACGATCTCAACCTGTATAGAGACATGGTCACTCAACAAAGACACCAAAATGACTGAATCTATGTCTGTTTAAGAGAGATGCCCTTGAATAAAAAGAGTGATCTGATAGTGTACAGAAAATTTGCACCTCATTATCCCTGAAGACCCACCGAAGCCACATTGTGGGCCACACAGACAAAATTCAAAGAGAGCTATACAAAAGCCATCTGCATTTCATATCCCAGGCTGTCCAACAGGAGTCTGTTTGTCTGCTGAGACAAAGAGCCCCACAGCCTTCCTTTCAATTCTTAATGGCTGAGCCATTCAACAATCTCGGGGTACCAGATGAGGGATACAGGTCCTGGAGAGATGAGGGTGATGTGACATGGCCTCTGGTTTGTGAAACCAGTAATATTGCCTTGCTGTACTGCACAGTCTCAGTCTGCCGTTTTAACATTGATCCAGCAGCATCACATACAAAGGGCCTCTAGCCCAGATTGCACATCTGGCTCCATCTACACTGCCTCTGCTGGTCATTCTGTATCATCGGCAACAAGACTGATTCATCTCCAATCTCATTGTGTGAATTCAACACCACTCTGCTGCCACCTCTGCTGGGTCTCGTTGAATTTGGTCTCCCTTCTGCCAGATAGCTCCTTTTGTTCAAGTTCAAAGTGATTAATTGTGGGGGACAGAGATTCGTAGTTGGAGAGGGAGAAGGATGTTGGCTGATGACTTTGACAGGGAGGGGCAACATTTGAGGGACTCTCGATTCTACCAATTCCATAACTTTCTGATGGATCATGGAGATCCCACGATTTTCAGCATAGAATCACAGAATACTCACATCACAGAAGGAGACCATTCGGCCCATTGTGTCTGTCACCGCTCAGTAAGAGCGGCTCAGCTAGCGCCACTCCCTTGCCTTTCCCCCATAACCCTGCAAATTCTTTCCCTTGATAGCATTTACCCAATTCCCCCTTGAAAACCGTGATTGAATCTGCCTCCACCACACTCTCATCAGAACCTTCCAGATCCTCACCCATCGCTCTTTAAAAACGGTTTCCCTCATGTGGCCTTTGGTTCCTTTATCAATTTGAGTGTCAATGTGTGCGTGACTTTAAGGAGAAGCTGAATAAGTCCATGAAAGAGAAAGGAACAGAGGGATTTGCAGATTAAAAAAAGACTTGTATTTATATAACACCTTTCAGGGCCACTGGAATTCTCGAGGCATTTTGTTGCCAATGATGTACTTTCTGAGGTGTAGTCACTGTTGTGATGTAAATTTAGGCACAACCGGATAGGAACATAGGAACAGGAGTAGGCCAGTCAGCCCTTCGAGCCTGCTGTCCCATTATATAAGATCATGGCTCATCTGGTTGTGATCTCAACTCCACTTTCCTGTTTCACCCCATAACCCTTGTCTCCTCTGTTAATAATATGTCCAACTCTGCCCTGAATATATTCAATGACCCAGTGCCCACTCCTCTCTGCGGAAGAGAATTCCACAGACTAAAGACCCTCTGCGAGAAAAACATTCTCCTCAATCTGAATGGTGGACCTCATATTGATAAACTGTGTCCCCTGGTTCTAGTCTCTCCCAAAATTGGAAACATCCTCCTGATTTCTCCCCTATCAAATCCCTTCAGGATTGTAAATGTTTCATTAAGATCACCTCTCCTTCATCTAAAGTCTGCCCAACATGTTCAACCTTTCTTCATAAGAGAGGCCCCTCATCCCAGGAATGAGTCACGTGAATTTTCTCTGAACTGCAGCTAACACAATTATATCTTTGTTTTTCAAACAAGGTGAAGATGCAGTGCACAATATTCCAGATGTGGTCTAACCAAGGCCCTGCACAGCTGTAGCTTCTATTTCCCCTTGTGAGAAACACTGATATTCCAATTGCTTTCCTAATCACTTGCTGTACCTGCACACCAACTTTTTGTGATTCCTATACCAGGACACCCAGATCCCCCTGTAACACTGAATATTGTAATCTCTCTCCATTTAAATAGGATACTGCTTCTCTATTCCTCCTGCCTTATACTCCATCTGCAAATTTTTCACACTCATTTCTGTACCCTGCAACCTATCGACAATTAACAAAACCCCAGAAAGAGCAGTGTGATAATGAGCAGAAGATCTGTTTTTGTGCTGTTGTTCATGATTGAGGGATAAATATTGACCAGAACACCGGGACAATTCCCCTGCTCATCTCAAAAATAACAACATGCGGTCTTTTAAATCTAACCAAGCAGGTAAACTGGGCCTCAGTAACATCTCATCTGAAGAATGGTAACACCAACACAGCAGCACTCCCTCAGTATTGCACTGCAGTGTCAGCCCTGAGTGTAGTTCTCCAGTCCTGAATGGGGGCATGAGCCCAGAACCTTGGAACTCAGAAGTTGGAGTGTAACCCACTGAGCCCTGACTGACAGTGAAGGTGAATAAGACTGGGAGGAACCATGTGTGAAGCATCAAAGCCATAACATACCAGGTGGCCTGAATGGCATGTTTCTTCAATATCTATTCTATGTCATTTCAATCAATGAAACATTTCAGACTTGGAATTGTCAAATCCACACCTGGGATTTGTTTGGGTGCGATGCTGAACGTGAACTGTTTTGTAAAATAATTTCAGCTGGGAGTCCCTGAATAAATAAGGAGAGGTCACAAACAGCAGTTCTTAAAGATACACTGTTAACCCAGCAAATCAGAGTTCCAACTATCCCACATCAAGGAAATGATGCAGGGAGTTCAATGCAAATCTGGTTCATTGGACTTGAATCCAGAGCATTAAACTACAGCCCAGTTACAGTGGTCTCTAACATCAGCAAAAACGAGCCCCAACCTTTCAAATGAATAAGGTTTGGTCCTGAACAGCAGCAGAAACCTTCTCCCTCTTAACCAATAAATCTCTGTCACCCACACACTCCCTATTAATTGTGACACTAATTCATCCCACTATGTTATTTTGCTTTTCCCCAATTCTCCTCCCCTAAAGGTGCTGACTCTCGGGTTCAGTTTCACATTCACCCAATGCCCTTCCCAATATGTCATCTCGGTATCTAAATCTTTACACCTGAAGTTAAGAAACTGTTTTGCTAAGAGGGGCGTCACAATCAAATCCAGTGACCACCCATATGTACGTTGTGTCAGAGTGACACTTTTAATTCCAATCCAGGAGACTAGGATCCGGATGAGCAATGGCGACCGGGCCTCCCACAATGCCCCACGCTGGGTAAACCACTCTATCCGCCGCACGGACGGGCAGCCCGGTACTGAACGTCCAAGGGAGAGGGGCAGCTGCGCATGTGCTGGATACTGCTAATCCCATTGGCCAAATTGTCCGCGTTCCAAGAGTCAAAAGTTCTTCCAGCGCCACGTCACATCGTTCCCCATGGTTTTCAGGCAGCCGGCAACCAATGGAAAATATTGGAGGACCGGAAGGACTCTGGTCCTCCAGGCAATCAGAGCGCGGGCTTTGTTTGAACGATGATTGACCTTCACACAGACTGAAACCTCATTCTGTCTCCAACATCTGTGAGTAAAATACTTTATTTTCTCTCCTTTTCATTCATTTTCTGATTCTGACCTTCAATCGGTGATTTGCAGCAATTGAAGGGGTAGAAAGGGAATCTAGCCTGTATATTAACCACATTTTTTGAGGCAGAACATTTTTTTTAGGGGCAGCCCGGTAGCATAGTGGTTAGTACAGTTGCTTCACAGCTCGAGGGTCCCAGGTTCGATTCCCAGCTTGGGTTGCTGTCTGTGCGGAGTCTGCACGTTCTCCCCGTGTCTGCGTGGGTTTCCTCTGGGTGCTCCGGTTTCCTTCCACAGTCCAAAGATGCAGAATCATAGAATTTACAGTGCAGAAGGAGGCCCTTCGGCCCATCGAGTCTGCATCGGCCCTTGGAAAGGGCACCCTACCTAAGCCCACTCCTCCACCCTATCCCCGTAACCGCATCAACCCTTTGTGGACACCATGGGCAATTTATCATGGCCAATCCACCTAACCTGCATATCTTTGGACTGTTGGAGGAAACCCACGCAGACACGGAGAGAACATGCAGACTCTGCACCGACAGTGACCCAAGCCAGGAATCGAACCTGGGACTCTGGAGCGGTGAAGCAATTGTGCTAACAACTGTGGTACCATGCTGCCGTGTGGGTTAGGTGGATTGGCCATGCTAAATTGCCCTTAGTGTCTAAAAAGATTAAGTGGGGGTTACTGGGTGACAGTTACAGGGACAGAGTAGAGACGTGGGCTTGAGTAGGGTGCTCTATGTAAGGGCCGGTGCAGACTCAATGGGCCAAATGGCCTCCTTCTGCACGGTAGATTCTATAGTTTTTAGTCCAGTAATATAGACATATATCTGTCTGGCAGCCTGCATTTAAATTTTCATGTTTCTGTGTCCAGGACAGGAAGCAGTGAGCAGGGATCTGTCACTCAGCCTGAATCAGCACCTTCAGGAGAATTGGGAGGGTGAATATTAGATACAGCAGAGTGAGAATGGAGGGAGAGTTTGTGGGACGGAGATTTACAGCTTTTGGGGAATGAGAGAGGAAAGAATGTTCCAGAGAAACTAGAATTATCTGTTCTGACTCTCGATCCTGTACTGAAAGTGATAACTTTTGTACATTGTTTTTCCAGGATATTAGAACAGGAAGATTTACAGACAGAAATCTCAAATGTCATGTCTCGATCTGATAAGATTCACTCGTTTCCTTGAGACCGGAATATCATCGGCCTTTGAAGGCGGGAAGGAGAAATGTTTTCTGTTCTGTCTGCTTCAAAAGATTTTAATCATCAGTGTGACTGGAAAAGCACCAAGACACACACACCCGAGTGAGAGTGTTCCAGTTCACTGACTGTGGAAAGAGCTTTAACTAATTAAAAAGCAGAAGAAATTTATCACATTCTTCACAGCGGGGAGAGACCGTACATGTGTTCTGTGAGTGGATGACATTTGAACTGATTGTCCAACCTGCAGAGTCACAAATGCATCCACATCATGAAGAAACCATGCAAATGTGGTGGCTGGGAAGGGCTTCAGATCTCCATCTGTGCTGGAAACTCATCGTCGCATTCACACCGGAGAGAGGCCGCTCACCTGCTCTCTATGTGGGAAGGGATTCACAGCGCCATCTAAGCTGGAGATTTTTTGCCTCAATCACACTGGGGAAAGGCCGTTCACCTGTCCTGAATGTGGGAAGTAATCAGTCATTCATCCAACTTACCGACACACTGACGAGTTCATACTGGGGAGAGGCTCTTCACCTGCATTGAGTGTGGAAAAGAATTCAATCGGTCAACTTATCTACAGATACACAAGCGAGTTCACAGGTGAGAGGCCATTCACCTGCTCCAGTTGTGGGAAGAGATTTAGGAATTCTTCCAACTTAGTGACACATCAGCGGGTGCACACTGGGCGAGGCCATCCGTCTGCTCTGAGTGTGGGAAGAGATTCAGTGAGGCACCGGCCCTGCGGACACCAGCGAGTTCACACTGGGGAGGGGCCATTCACCTGCTCCATGTGTAAGCAGTGATTCACTCAGTCATCTAGCCTGCTTGTACACCAGGTCACTCACACGAATGAAAGACCCTTTAAATGCTCGGAATGTGGGAAGGGCTTCAAAAATGCTGCAGTTCTGAGGGTCCACCAGCGTATTCACACCGAGAACAAACCGTTTAGCCGCTCTCACGGCGCAAAGAGATTTAAAATGTCGTCCGGCATTCTGAGACATCGGGCGAGTTCACACCGGGGAGAGCCTGTTCACCTGCACTGAGTGTGGGAAGGGATTCACTCACTCACACCACCTGCTGACACACCACGAGTTCACAAGTGATGACAATGGTTGGATTCAGATGCGCTTCTGCTTTCAATTGGAGAGACTGGAGCTGATGGAATTTCTCTCTTTAGTATGTGGGTTTATGAGGGTAGAGAATGGAGCCACTCGGAACCAGGCCATGCTGGCTCTGTGTAGAGCAAACCAGTCAGTTCTATTTCCCCATTCTATCCCTATACCCCTGCAGGTTTATTTCCCTAAAGTACTGATCCAAATTCCATTTATAACCATCCTGTCATCTAGGCTTCTCCCGGCCTCATAGGAAATGGGTTCCAGCTCATTACCACTCGGTTTAAATGCACACGAAGCTCAGAGTGCACAGGAGGCCATTCTGCCCAACCAGCTCATGCTTTGGCCGAGCTATCCAATTAAAACCATCACCCTGCAATTTTCCTGTCCTTTCAAGAATCTGTCCAGTTCCCTTTTGAAAGACAACAGTTGAAACTGCTTCTTGCGCTGTTTTCAGGCGCACATTCCAAATCACAACAACTCGCTGTGTTTTGAATCAAATCATTCAGGACACAGTGTTTGGATTTTCACAAGAGTTTTCAAAATGGTGTCAAATATATGGGTATCACAGAAATTGAAGATTGAATTTTTATTAATCATCTTGATGAAGGAATTGAGTGTAATATATCTAAATTCCTGGACAATTGAAAATTTTGCACAGGACGTCCTAAAATGTTTCACAGCCAATGAAGTGTAATCACCGTTGTAATTTAGCAAACTGTATGTAGGCTTCGGTAATCAATTTTAGTTTTAAAAATCAATCATTTTAATAATGTATTCGCTGTCATAAAGAACAAGGTCAAGGAAGATAACATAGATGTATGTATTTTAAAAAATAACATTGTTCCTAAAAGTTCCGAGAAACAGCAGAGCCACCAGACATTATTTAAACTAAGAGAATATTTCCTTATTTTAATAAACTGCATGACATCATATTCTGTCAAAGTCTGTGTCAAGAATAAGGCTCATTGCTGAATCTACTCAAGATTAGTAAGAAAGAAAGCTATTGTTTTCTACAAATTGTCTTTTTGAACCAGCGGATCTTATATTAACCAAATGTGTTAATTGAAGACTAGTGTATTAATTAACTACTAGTCAACTCATCACCGCTCGTGGCTGTGCAGCCTCTATTGTGCCTGTAATGAAGCAGGATGGGACTATATGCATTTACGGAGATTTTAAAACTACCATCAATCTGGTTTTATGTGCGGATCAATACCTGCCACTGTTGATTGAGGTTTTGTTCACCGGCCTAGCAGGAGGACAGAAATTCAGTAAAATTGACCTTTCGCAGGCTGACCTGTAAATGAATGTTGAGGCTGAATCTCCACATTTGCTCACCATTCTAACAGAAGGCAGCTAGGCATTCTAACAGAAGGCAGATGGAGGGTATAATGGAGGATCCATGACCAATGAATGTAACACAGTTAAGATCATTCGTTGGGTTAATTAACCGATATGAGGAATTTGATTCAAAACCCTGCTTAAACCATGACCTAATTAGTTGTGCATAATACAAGCATAGCAATGGACACCAGAGTGTGAAAAAGCACATCAGTCAGTTAAAGAAACACTGAAGTACTCAGGAGCATTGGTCCATTTCAACCCAAAGTTACCACCACAACTTACCAATGATGTCTCGCCGTACGGTGTTGGGATGGTGGTGTCACACATACCACCTTCAGGGGAAGAAAGACCAATAGCTTTTGTCACATACCTTAACAAGTGCTGAATCAGATTACGCCCAGTTGGAGGAGGAGGCACTGAGTATTATTTATGGTGCGAGAAGATTTCACCAATATCTCTGTGGTCGTCACTTCACATTGCTAACGGCCCACAGGCCCTTAACTATTTTGGGCCACAAAAGGTTTTCCTTCATTGGCAGCAAGGAGACTTCAACCATGATGTTACACATTGACTTTGCAGGGCCATACGAGGGGCACATGTTGATGGTTGTCATAGATACGCATTCCAAATGGCTTGAGGTGGTTCTAATGAAATCAACAACTGCAGAACAAGCCATCGAAAATCCCGATGCGATTCTCCTGCCAGATTTGGGAAACCAGAACAAATTGTGAGTGATAACGGTCCACAATTCACAGCTCAGGAGTTTGAGAACTATCTAAAGATGAGTGGTATCCAACACACAAAATCAGCACCTTACCACCCATCCACAAATGGTTCAGCTGAAAGGTTTGTCCAGTCCTTGAAGATGCACTGAAAATCTTCAAGGTCCAAGGTTCATCAAATTGCCGTCTAAACAGTTTCTTGGCGACATCTCGCAACACCACACACACGGCCACTCAGAGTTCCCCAGCTTTACTACGACTGAAGAGGAAACTGAGAACAACATCTGATCAACATTTCCCCTGGAGACGTCTGAGACAGTGGAACACAATCAGCAGTCACAAACCTGAAGAAGAGAAGGGAATCCCAAAAGGTGCTTTTTTTGGACAAGAAGAGCCGGTTTTGGTGTGCAGCTGCACCACCAGCGAGAAGAGGGTCCCTGTAACTGTGTTGTCTGAAACTGGCCCTGTCTCCTACACTGTGCAAACTGAAGATGAGCGAGTGTGGAGACGACACAGATCAGTTGTTAATGACACCCATCAATGTGCCAGTACCATGTGTGCTAGGACTACCTCAGGATGAACCGCCATCCATACTACCTGATCATGTGACTGCGACTTCTGGTCAATCCGCAGAAACCGAGATTGCTGAAGAACCAATTGCTGCTCCTAATCTTCTGTCTGCAAAAGAGACTATAACACCTTCCAGGGGAGAGTCATCTTCTGAAGACCAGGAGAGGACATCCAAGGGCAAGAAAAACCAAATCCCTTCAGTGAGCAGCCAACCAGTGCAGAATAGACACTCGCCAGATTGTCTTTCCTACTGACTGTATAATTCTTTGCCTGCCCTTGTGTATATGTTTTGATGATGATGCAAATGTAGTTTTTTTGATTTGATTTGATTTATTATTGTCACATGTATTAGGATAAAGTGAAAAGTATTGTTCCTTGCATGCAGTACAAACAATGCATACCGTAAATAGGGAAGGAAGGAGAGACTGCAGAATATAATGTTCCAGCTATAGCAAGGTGTAGAGAAAAGATCAACTTAATACAGTGATTGAGGATTTCTGAACCGGCCGAATTTTAGAGGGGTCAGTTCTATTCAGTTTTGTCCCGGGTGCTCAGAGGCTCACTGAAGGGGCCGAATTGTAGGGCAGCCCAATTTTGTGTAGCAGCAAACACCAAAAGGTTCAGAAGTGTAAATAGTATGTGGGATCAGCCAAACATGACCTCCGAAAAAGAGGAAAGAGAAAGGGAAGTGGAATGAGTCGGGTTATGGGATAAATACATTCTGCATCCCACAACCAAACTGTGGAGCAGGCTCCCCTCAATAAGTTCACAGCTCGGAGATAGTGGCAGCTATGGACGCGGAGAAGGCCTTTGACCGAGTAGAGTGGGAGTACCTCTGGGAGGTGCTGCGTAGGATTGGGTTCGGGGTAGGGTTTATCAATTGGGTTAAGCTCCTTTACAGAGCCCCGATGGCGAGTGTAGTGACGAACCGGCGGAGGTCGGAGTACTTTCGACTGTACCGAGGGACGAGGCAGGGGTGCCCCCGTCCCCCCTGTTGTTCGCATTGGTAATCGAACCATTGGCCATGTCATTGAGGGAGTCTAATAAATGGAGGGGGGTGGTCCGAGGGGGTGAAGAGCATCGGGTGTTGCTATATGCGATGACCTGTTGCTGTACGTGGCGGATCCAATGGAGGGGATGGTGGAGGTCATGCAGACTCTAAGGGAGTTTGGGGAGTTTTCGGGCTATAAGCTCAATGTAGGGAAGAGTGAGCTCTTTGTATTATCGGCGGGGGACAAAGAAAGAGGGATAGGGGACCTACCGCTGAGGGCGGAGGGGAGCTTTCGGTATCTGGGGATCCAGATAGCCAGGAGTTGGGGGACCCTAATAAACTGAATCTGACGAGGTTGAAGGAGCAAATGGAGGAGGATTTCAAAAGATGGGACATGTTACCGCTCTCGCTGGCGGGTAGAGTGCAGTCGGTCAAAATGGTGGTCCTTCCGAGATTTCTGTTTGTGTTTCAGTGCCTTCCCATCGTGATCACTAAGGCCTTTTTTAAGAGAGTAGGCAGGAGTATTATGGGGTTTGTGTGGGCGAATAAGACCCCGAGAGTAAGGAGAGGGTTCCTAGAATGTAGTAGGGACCGAGGAGGGTTGACGCTGCCAAACCTGGGGAGCTACGACTGGGCAGCAAATGTGGCGATGATCCGCAAGTGGGTTATGGAGGGAGAGGGGGCAGCATGGAAGAGGATGGGGATGGCGTCCTGTAAAGGAACGAGCCTGGGGGCGTTGGTGACGGCACCGCTGCTGCTCTCGCCGACAAAGTATACCACGAGCCCGGTGGTGGCGGCAACGCTAAGGATCTGGGGCCAGTGGAGACGGCACCGGGGTGCAATGGGAGCATCGGTGTGGTCCCCGATCAGGGGAAACCACCGGTTTGTCCCGGGGAAGTTGGACGGGGATTGAAAGAATGGGGGACCTGTTCATCGACGGGACGTTTGCGAGCCTCGGGGCACTGGAGCAGAAGTTCGAGTTACCCCCGGGAAATGCCTTTAGATATATGCAGGTGAGGGCTTTTGTGAGGTGACAGGTGAGGGAATTCCCGTTGCTCCCGGCACAAGAAGTTCAAGATAGGGTGATCTCGGGTGTATGGGTCGGGGAGGGCAAGGTGTCGGAAATACACCAGGAGTTGAAAGAAGAGGGGGAAGCGCTGGTAGAAGAGTTGAAGGGTAAATGGGAGGAGGAGCTGGGGGAGGAGATCGAGGAAGGTCTGTGGGCTGATGCCGTAGGTAGGGTTAATTCCTCCTCCTCGTGTGCCAGGCTCAGCCTGATACAATTTAAGGTAGTCCACAGAGCGCACTTGACGGGGGCGAGGTTGAGTAGGTTCTTTGGGGTAGAGGACAGATGTGGAAAGTGCTCAGGGAGCCCGGCGAACCATGTCCATATGTTTTGGTCGTGCCCGGCACTGGAGGGGTTCTGGAGAGGAGTGGCGGGAGCAATATCTCAGGTGGTGAAAGTCCGGGTCAAGCCAAGCTGGGGGCTAGCAATATTTGGAGTAGTGGACGAACCGGGAGTGCAGGAGGCGAAAGAGGCCGGCATTCTGGCCTTTGCGTCCCTAGTAGCCCGGCAAAGGATCTTGCTAATGTGGAAGGAGGCAAAGCCCCCCAGCGTGGAGGCCTGGATAAATGATATGGCTGGGTTCATAAAGTTGGAGAGGATTAAGTTCGCCTTGAGAGGGTCTGCGCAGGGGTTCTACAGGCGGTGGCAACCGTTCCTAGACTATCCCGCGGAGCGTTAGAGGAAGATCGGTCAGCAGCAGCAGCAACCTTGGGGGGCGGGGAGTGTGGAGAGGACGTTCTGGGAGGGGGGGGGGGAAAGGGGGGGGACTGCCTGGGAGGGTGGATGAGCAAGAGGTAACATGAAGGGTTGGGGAAACTGGCACATACGGGCGAGGGCCAGTGTACAAAGCTGTGTAAATATATCATTTTGCCATGTATATATCTTGCTCTGCGCGATTTCTCTCTTTTTTGTTACGGGGGGGGGGGGGGGGGGGGGGGGCGGTTATTGTTTGTAAGGGAGAAAAATTGTGTTAAAAAACTTTAATAAATATTTTTTTTTTTTTAAAGTTCACAGCTGATCTGATTGTAACCTCAACTCCACAGTCCCACCGACCCCCCGATAACCTTTCACTCCCTTGCTTATTAAGAATCTATCCAGCACTGCCTTCAAAATAGTCAAATCTAGGATTTGGATTCTCACCAGCTGATTATGGGAGGAGGTGGTGTGGATTTCAATTGTGTAAGGGAGCCAACGTTGGATAGGTTCAGCCCTAATTTTCACAGTAACTTCATTGCAGCGTTAATGTCAGCCTACTTGTGACACTAATAAGACAGAGGAGCCGAATTAGGCCACTCGGCCCATCGAGTCTGCTCCGCCATTCAATCATGGCTGATATTTTCTCATCCCCATTCTCCTGCCTTCTCCCCATAACACCTGACCCCTTATTAATCAAGAACCTATCTCTCTCTGTCTTAAAGACACTCAGTGATTTGGCCTTGGTCGATAATGTCCAATTAAATCCGGTACCTTGATGGCGGGGCTTGTCCCTACCGGCCATGTCGTTGGTGTCCGAGGCATGTGGGCCTTCCCAAATGAGGAAAACCCAAATGCGGCAAAGAGTTCCACAGATTCACCATTGAAGAAATTCCTCCTCACATTTGTTTTAAAGGATCGTCCCTTTAGTCTGAGATGGTGTCCTCTGGTTCTAGTTTTTCCAACAAGTGGAAACATCCTCTCCATGTCCACTCTATCCAGGCCTCGCAGTATCCTGTAAGTTTCAATAAGATCCCCCCCGATCCTTCTAAACTCCAACGAGTACAGACCCAGAGTCCTCAACCGTTCCTCATTCGACAAATAAAGGGTTGAGCAAGTTTAATGGGCCAAATGGCCGACTGCAGCTCCTATTTGTTTTGATCTCTGTGTCCAGGACAGGAAGCAGTGAGCAGGGATCTGTCAGTCAGCCTGAATCAGCACCTTCAGGAGAATTGGGAGGGTGAATATTAGATACAGTGAATGGAGGGAGAGTGTGTGGGATGGAGATTTACAGCTTTGGGGGAATGAGAGAGGAAAGAATGTTCCAGAGAAACTAGAACTGCCTGTTCTGAGTTTCTATCCTGTACTGACAGTGATGTATTTTGTAATTTGTTTTTCCAGGATATTAGAAAAGGAGGAATTACAGACAGAAATCCCAAACATCACATCTTGATATGACAGAGTCACTTGATTCTTTGGGGGGGGGGACACCCGAGTGAGAGTGTTCCAGAGCACTGACTGTGGAAAGTGCTTCAACCAGTTACAGAGCTTCACAGCGGGGAGGGACTGTACACGTGTTCTCTGTATGAGTAAGGCTTCAATTGTCTAACCTGGAGAGACACGAGGAGACCCAAAACATGGAGAAACAGTGGAAATGCCGGGACTGTGGGAAGGGATTCAAAGCCCCATCTGCACTGGAAGCTCATTGGCGCATTCACACTGGGAGAGGCCATTCAGCAGCTCTCAGTGTGGGAAAAGATTCAGTCAGTCATTCACCCTGCAAACACACCAGAGGGTTCACACTGGGGAGAAGCCGTTCACCTGCTCTCAATGTGGGAAGGGATTCAGACATTTATCCACCCTGTGGAGACATCAGCCAGTTCACCCCGGGGAGTGAGCATTCACCTGCACTCAATGTGGGAAGGGATTCTGTGTTTCCTTGTACCTGCTGAGACACCAACAAGGTCACAAGTGATTACAGGGGTTGGATTCTGCTGTTATTGTTGCTACTCTCAATTACACCCAGAACAGCATTGTGTTCATTCTGTCAGTTGATCAATGGGGAGGGTCGGAGGGATTTCGTTCTGCTGGACTGGCCGGTCTCACGACTTTGCCTCCAGTGGGCTGATGCTCTTGAGCCTTGTGGCAAATACTTGGTTTCAAATTTCACCAGGATCACAGAGTGAAAGGGTGTTTGGAAGGTAGATGACAGATAGTTCCAGTTTCTGTTTGGAACCCCAAAGCATGCAGTTCAGATGAAGATAGGCTTTGGTGGTTACATGGTTCTGTCTCAGAAGGAAACGGTCAAGCTATGAGGGCCAAGTTGATTGGGAACTTACAATAAAATGTGTAATGATACACAGGCAGTCGCATTTAAGGAATTATCACATATTTACATAAAATATAGATTCCTTTAAGAAACAAAATCCAACAGGAAAAGTGACGCAACCGTGACTAACAAGAAAAATTAAAGATTCCATCAGGTCAAAGGAAGAGGCTCATTAATCGATTACAGATTTATTGCTTCACTGATTTATTGGTACCTTGAAGAATCAATGCAGTATAATTCTTAAATTCAGTATACATACAGACAGAAAATGGAATATCCACAAGGCAAAGTCATTGTTTCAGATAAAAATATGAGAATTGCTGTACAGCAACTTAATGTGTGTCAGAATCTAACACGGTTTCAAGAAAAGTTGCATAAAAGCCCTCGAAATGAATAAACCATTGTTCTACAAATACATGTAGTAATGAAAAAGTATTGCAGCCTTAGCAACAGAAACATTCACAAAATGTAGCAAAACCTCAGCAACAAGCAAGGTTAATGCAGAACACCTTATCTTCAGAGGATTGGCACACGTGGCGGGAGCATATAGACATTTAATTAATTTGATAGACATTAATGAATCTTAAGTAATGACCAATGCCTGGATAACAAATCATGCTCCAAGTGACAGAGAGTTTTTTGAATAAATCAGGAAGCCTCAGCTGAGAATTTGAAACCAATAAGGGGTTAGACCATTGATAAGAATTTATTTAAGACTAAAGTTTCATGACTAAAGTTTATTCTGTATTCATGCTTTAAGAAATTCTGAACCATCTATTCATTTCCTAATATTTTCTTATGTTTTTGTTTAACTCTCTTTATTATGTTTTGATGTATTATTTGATCTGAATTTTGATTTATTTCTATGTAAGAGAATCAAGGTGGATAATTAGCAATAAAGTTGTATTTTTGGACACCTCCGATCAACCAGATCTTGGGCTCATTTTTGAAGATAAAATAAAAGATCTTATCACTCATATAGCTGCCAAAATAAGTGTAAGCCCGAGGATTGGAAACTTGTTCTAGAATTCAGCAAAGGAGGATCAAGAAACTCATAAAGAGAAAATAGAATATGAGAGCAAACTGGCGAGAAACATAAAAAAACGACTGGAAAAGTTCCTGCAAAATGTGAAAAGGAAAAGATTCGCAAAAACCAATGTGGGTCCATTCCAGGCAGAGACAGGAGAGTTTATAATGGGGAGTAAGGAAATGACAAAGAAACTAAACAATGAATGTCTGTCTTCATGGAGGAGGATACAGAAATCGTCCCAAAAACAGAGAACCAAGGGACCAGTGAGCACGAGGAACTGAAAGAGATTAGTATTAGTGAAAAAGTAGCTCTGGAGAAATTAATGTGGTTGAAAGTTAATAAATGCCCAAAAGCTGCTGCTCTCCATCCCAGAGTGTTGAAAGTGGCGGCTGTAGAGATAGAGGATACATTGGTGATCATCTTTCACAATTCTATAGATTCTGGAATGGTTCCTGCAGATTGGAAGGTGGTAAATGTAACCCCAATATTTAAGGAGAGAGAGAAAACGGGGAACCACAGACCCATTAGCCTGACATCAGTAGGAGGGAAAATGCTACAATCTATTATAAAGGATGTGATAACATACGAATTAGGAGCAGGGGTAGGCCACTCGGCCCCTCGAGCCTGCTCCACCATTCAATAAGTTCCCGGCTGATCTGATTGCAACCTCAACTCCCCCCCCCCCCCCCCCCCAATAAGTTTGCTTATAAAGAATCTATTCATCTCCATCTTCAAAATATTCAAAGACTCTGCTTCCACTGCCCTTTGAGGAAGAGAGTTCCAAAGACTCCCAACTCTGACAGAAAAAAGTTCCCCTCTGCCTTAAATGGGCAAGTATTACTTTTAAAGTGACTCCAATTTCTAGATTCTCCCACAAGAGGAAACATCCTTTCCACATCCACCCTGTCAAGGCCCCTCAGGATCTTATACGGTTCAATCATGTCATCTAAACTCCATCGGACACAAGCCCAGCCTGTCCAATTATTCCTCATAAGACCAGCCTCCAATTCCAGGTACGAGTCCAGTAAACATTCTCTGGACTGCTTCCAACACATTTACATCATTCCTTAAATGAGAGCAATACTGTACACAGTGCTCCAGATGTGGACTCATCAATGTCTTGTATAACTGAAGCATAACATCACTACTTTTGTATTCAATTCCCTTTTTGTGATTCATGCTCTTGGACACCCAGATCCCTCTGAGTCTCAGAGCTCTACAATCTCTCACTATTCAGATCAGAAACTTTTTTATTCTTCTGGCAACATGGACAATTTCTAATTTTCTCACATTATTCTCCATTTGGCAGATCTTTTCCCACTCACGTAACCTACCTCTATCCATTGTTGTCTCCTTATGTCCTCTTAACAGTTTACTTTCCTACCTATCTTTATACCATCGGAGCAGGAGTTGGCCATTCAGCCCATCGAGCCTGCACCACCATTCAATACGATCATGGCTGATCATCCACTTCACGGTAGCACAGTAGTTAGCACAGTTGCTTCACAGCTCCAGGGTCCCAGGTTCGATTCCCGGCTTGGGTCACTGTCTGTGCGGAGTTTGCACTTTCTCCCTGTGTCTGCGTGGGTTTCCTCCGGGTGCTCCGGTTTCCTCCCACAGTCCAAAGATGTGCAGGTTAGGTGAATTGGCCATGCTAAAATGCCCTCAGTGTCCAAAAAGGTTGGGTGGGGTTACTGGGATAGGGTGGTGTTGTGGACTTAGGTTGGGTGCTGTTTCCAAGGGCCGGTGCAGACTCAATGGGCCGAATGGCCTCCTTCTGCACTGTAAATTCTATGATTCTATGATTCAATGTCTTTTTCCCCACACTATCTCCATATCCATTTGTGTTATTGATATTTAGAAATCTGTCAGTTGGGTGGCACGGTTGCCCACTGGTTAGCACTGTTGCCTCACGGCACCAAGAACCTGAGTTCGATCCTGGCCCCGGGTCACTGTCTATGTGGAGTTTGCACATTCTCCTAGTGCCTTGTGGGTCTCAGATCCACAACCGAACTTGTTGTGCAGCATTGGTGAATTGGCCACGCTCCACTGCCCCTTAATTAGAAAAAAATAATTTATTAAACAAAGAAACAGAAATCTGTCAGTCTCTGCTTTAAACACACTCAGTGACTGAGCTCCCACAGCCCTCTGGGGTAGAGAATTCCAAAGATTCACAACCCCCTGAGTAAAGAAATGTCTCCTCAGAGACCAGTCCTAAGTGGTTTCTCCCTTAGTTTGAAATTGTGTCCCCTGGTTCCAGACTCTCCAACTCGGGGAAATATCTCACCTGCACCCACCCGGTCTATTCCTTTATGGATTTTGTAAGTTTCAATGAAATCCCCTCTCATTCCTTGAAACTCTAGAGAAAAGAGGCCTAGTTTCCCCAATCTCTCTTCCTGGGACAGTCCTGCCAAATCCAGAACAAGTCTGATGAAACTTTGTTGCTGTTCCTCTGTGGCAATACCTTTCCTAAGGTAAGGGGAGTAAAACTGCACACATTACTCCAGCTGTGGTCTAAGCATTTCATAATGATCAATGTCAAGGCCACTGGATGGTATTCACTGAGGCACATTGCCTGGTTCTTCTTTGGCACCGGTATGATGGTGGTCTTCTTGAAGCAGGTGGGAATCTCAGAACGGAGTAGGGAGAGGTTGAGGATGTCCGCGAACACACCTGCCAGTTGGCTCGCGCAGGATCTGGGTGCATGGCAGGGACTCCCGTCAGGACCCGTCGCTTTCCGAGAGTTCACTTTCAAGAAGGCCAATCTGACTTTGTACGCTGTGACGGTGGGCATGGGTGTGCCCAAGGCTGCTGGGGCAGATGACAAAGGTTTGTTGGTTTCCTGCTCGAAATAAGCATAGAATGCATTGAGTATGTCAGGAAGGGGTGCGCTGTTGCTAAAGATTCTACTCGGCTTTGCTTTTTAGCGCATTATGTAGTTTAAGCCTTGCCACAATCGATGAGAGTCCATGATTCTAGCTTAGTCTGGACAACTCTTCTGTTGTCTCTTGGCATCCCTGTTGGCTTTGATGAGGTCGTACCTAGATTTTTTTGTCTCGGTCAGGGTTGCCTGACTTGAGTGCCTCAGACGTGGCCTTCAGTCAAGAGTGAATCTCTCGATTAAACCATGGTTTCTGGCTGGGTAACGTACATACTACCTTCTTTGACACACAATCTTCTACACACTTGCTGATGAACTCTGTGATGGTGCTGGCATACTCATTTAGGTTGGCTGCTGAGTTCTTAAATATGGACCAGTCGTGTAGGAGCTCTTCAGTTGCCTCGGACCAGCATTTGCACAACCTTCTTAACCGGATTCTCCCGCTTAAGTTTCTGCTTGTATGCCGGGAGAAGGAGCGCCGTCTTGTGATCCGATCTTCCGAAGTGCAGGCGGGATAGATCATCAGGCGCCCTTGATGTTTGTGTAGCAGTGGTCAAGGATGTTGGGGCCCCTGTCGGGACAGGCGATATGTTGGTGGAATTTTGGCAGTACACTCGAGGTTGGCCTGGTTAAAGTCCCCGGCCACGATGAACAAGGCCTCCGGGTATTCTGCTTCATTGTTATTTATAGCGGTTACAATTCATCAAGCGCCTTCTTCACTTCCACCTGGGATGGGATGTAGACCGCCGTGTTGATGGCAGAGGTGAACTCCGTGGAAGGTAGTATCAGCGGCACTTCACAGTCAGGTATCCCAGATCCGGGGAGCAGTAGTTCGCCAGGGTCGCCACATCCGAGCACCAGGAGTTGACGAGGAGACAAACCCCTCCACCCACTCCAGTTTCAGTCCTGGATGTAATTAACAGCAGAATCTAACCCATCATCACTTGTGAACCCTTTGGTGTCTCAGCATGTTGGACGACTGAGTGAATCCCTCCCCACAGTGAGTGTAGGGGATTGGCTTCCTTTCAGTGTGAACTCGCTGGTGTCTCCGCAATGTGGACGTTGTTTGAAATCTCTTTGTGCAGTGAGAGCAGCTGAACGGTCTCTCCTCAGTGTGGATGCGCTGGTGGGACATCAGTCGCTGTGAGCTTTTGAAACCCCTCCTGCAGTCAGGGCATTTAAAGGGCTTGCTCTTGGTGTGAGTGACATTGTGGTTCAGCAGGGTGGATAATCGAGCAAATCCCTTATCACACACAGTGCAGATGAATGGCCTCTCCCCGGTGTGAACTCGTTCGTGTTTCCTCAGGTCACCAATGTTAGTGAATCCCTTATCACACACAGCGCAGTTGAATGGATAATCCCCAGTGTGAACTCGTTCGTGTTTCCGCAGGCTGCCAATGTCAGTGAATCCCTTTTCACACTGAATGCAGGTGAAAGGCCTCTCTCCAGTGTGAACTCGCTGGTGTCTCTGCAGGTGGTGTAACTGAGTGTATCCCTTCCCACAGTCAGAGCAGGTGAACGGCCTCTCCCCGGTGTGAACTCGTTTGTGTCTCCGCAGGTTGCCGATTTCAGTGAACCCCTTTTCACACTGAGAGCAGGCGAACGGTCTCTCGCCAGTGTGAATTCGTTCGTGTTTCCGCAGGCTGCCGATTTCAGTGAATCCCTTTTCACACTGAGAGCAGGTGAAAGGCCTCTCTCCAGTGTGAACTCGCTGGTGGTTCTGCAGGCTGCCAATGTCAGTGAATCCCTTTAAACACTGAGAGCAGGTGAAAGGTCTCTCTCCAGTGTGAACTCGTTCGTGTCTCTGCAGGTTGCCAATTTGAGTGAATCCCTTTTCACACACAGAGCAGGTGAAAGGCCTCTCTCCAGTGTGAACTCGTTCGTGTCTCTGCAGCTTGCCAATCTGAGCGAATCCCTTTTCACACTGAAAGCAGGTGAAAGGCCTCTTGCCAGTGTGACTGCGTTGATGCGTTGCCAGCTCGTGTGGGGCTCTAAATCCCTTCCCACAATCCTCACATTTCCATGGTTTCTCCATGATCCGGGTGATCTTACGTCTCACCACGCTTGACGATCAGTTGAAACCTTGTCCACACAGAGCACCTGCACAGTCTCTCCCTGCTGTGAATGGTGTAGTATGTTTTCAGGCTGTGTCACTGGTTGAAGCACTTTCCACAGTCAGTGCTCTGTAACAGTCTCACACGGGTGTGTGTGTGTGTCTCAGTGCTTTTCCAGACACACTGTTGTTTAAAATCTCTTGAAGCAGACAGAATAGACAAACATTTCTCCTTCTAGATTCTCAGGCCGATGATCCCAAGAATTGAGTGACTCAGTCAGTTCTTGACCTGATATTTAGTATGAGATATCGGCCTCAAACTCCTCTCGTTCGAACTGCCTGCAAACAGATTTTACAATAGTAATCATTGTCAGTACAGGATAGAAATTCAGAACTGACAATTCTAGTTTCTATCGAACATTCTTTCCTCTCTCTTTCCCTGGAATGCTTTAAATCTCAATCCCACACACTCTCCCTCCATTCTCACTCTGCTGTATCTAATATTCACCCTCCCAATTCTCCTGAAGGTGCTGATTCAGGCTGTTTGACAGATCCAAGCTCACTGTTTCCTGTCCTGGACACAGAGACCTGAAAATCTTCATGCAGGCTGCCAGACAGATATATATCTATATTACTGGATGAAAAATGTGTGTAATAAACAGACTGTATTCACTTACTTTCCCTCCCAATTTTCCTGAAGGTGCTGATCAACAAATCTAAACTCACTAAAACCTGCACAAGAGTAGAGAATCTCCATATAAGTACATTTACTGATTAGAGATAGGGAAATTCTGAGGAAGAATTTTATTTAGTCATGGAGTGGTCATGACAGGGAACTCACTGCCCACAAGGGTTGTGGAAGTCGAGATGATCAATCATTTAAAATAAAATAGGATAGTTACTTGAAGAAAATAAACTTGCAGGTGAACAGGGATATCGAGGGGGAATGGGACTGACTGGATTGCTGTACAGAGAGTCAGCATTGACTTGAGTTCCCAAATGGATTCTGTCAGTGCTGCAATGACTGTATGACTGGAAATATATAATGTAGGTACAGTACTATATTACAAAACTAGAAATAATAATACATGTATGTTATCACAGAACCATCAATAATATATATAATACGTACCATATAACACTAGACATATTTCTGTCCGATATTACATTTTTAAAAATTAATTTAGGGGATGTGGACAATGCTGGTCAGGCCAGCATTTATTGCCCATCCCCAGTTGCCCTTCCGAAGTAGTGGTGAGTTGCCTTCTTGAACTTCTGCAGTCCTTGAGGTGTAGGTACATCCCCTGTGCTGTTTTTTTTTCCCATTTTTTAAAAATAAATTTAGAGTTCCTAATTCATTTTTTACAATTATGGGGCAATTTAGCGTCACCAATCCAGCTACCCTGCACATCTTTGGGTTGTGGGAGTGAACGCAAGCAAACACGGGGAGAATGTGCAAACTCCACACGGACAGTGACCCAGAGCCGGGATGGAACCTCGGAGCCGTGAGGCAGCAGCGCTAACCACTGCTCCACCATGCTGCCCTACATCCCCTGTGCTGTTAGGGAGGGAATTCCAGGATGTTGCCCCAGGGACAGTGAAGGAATGGCAATATATTTCCAAGTCAAGGAGAACCTCCAGGTGGTGGGCTTCCCAGGTTTCTGCTGCTCTTGTCCTTCTAGATGGCAGTGGTTGTGGGTTTGGAAGGTGCTGTCTGAGGAACCTTTCGGAGTTACTGCAGTGTATCTTGTAAATGGTATACACGGCTGCTACTGTTTGTCGGTGGTGGAAGGTTTGAATGTTTGTGGAAGGCGATGCAATCAATCAGGCTGCTTTGTCTGGATAGAGGCGAGCGTCTTGTGTGTTGTTGGAGCTGCACTCATCCAGCAAAGTGGAGTGTTTTCCATTACACTCCTGACTTGTGCTTGTAGATGTCTGGTGGACAGGCTTTGGGGCATCAGGAAGCGTGTTACTCGTCATAGGATTCCCAGCCCTTGATCTGCCCTGGTAGCTACAGTATTAATATAGCTAGTCCAGTTCAGTTTCTGATCAATGGTAACCCCCAGGATGTTGGTTGTGGGGGATTCACCGATGGGAATGTCACTGAATGTCAAGGGGTGGTGGTTAGATCCTCTCGTCAGAGATGATCATTGCCTGGCACATGTGTAGCGCGAATGTAACTTGCCATTTATCAGCCCGAGTCTGGATATTGTCCAGGTCTTACTGAATTTGGACATGGACTGCTTCATTATCTGAGGAGTTGAGAATGGTGCTGAACATGTCTGCGGATCCGCAAACATCACCATTTCTCACCTTATGATGGAAGGGAGATCATTGATGAAGCAGCTGAAGATGGTTGGGCCTCTGATACTGCCCTGAGGAACTCCTGCAGTGATGTCCTGGAGCTGAGATGATTGACCTCCAATCACCACAACCATCTTCCTTTGTGCCAGGTATGACTCCAACCAGTGGAGAGTTATCCCCTGATTCCCATTGACTCCAGTTTAGCTGGGGCTCCTTGATGCCATACTCGGTCAAATGCTGCCTTGATGTCAAGAGGAGTCACTCTCACCTCATTTCTGGCATTCAGCTCTTTCGTCCAAGTTTGAACCAAGGCTGTAATGAGGTCAGGAGCTGAGTGGCCCTGGCGGAACCCAAACTGAGCGTCCAGGAGCAGGTTATCGCAGAATAAGTGCCACTTAATAGGACCTTTGATGACTCCTTCCATTACTTTGCTGATGATGGAGAGTATTCCGACAGGGAAGTAATTGGCTGAGTTGGATTTAGCCTGTTTACTGACCCCTTAAATGTCAGCCATCTCCTGGAGAAACCAGCCCTTTAATTGTGAACATTGGGAAAGAGACCATTCTTTTAGCCAGACAAATAAATGTGTCAAGCTGAGGGGGCAAAGGATGTCAATGTCTTTGAGAGAGAGAGACCTGGGCCAAGCTTTGCAGAGTCTGCACCCTCCCTGGATTCACTTCCTTTCCCTTCAGTTGCTGCAAGTCACCAATTGAAGGTCAGAATGAGAAAAGAAGGGACTTCCGGGTGCGGCGATGACCAGCTAGGTCGCACGTTTCGGCAGCTCCCGGTGGAACGGACTTTTGGGCTCTTAATAGGAGCCCCAAAGGCAATTTAAACGGCCAAAAACACGGTGCGATAATCCAGGAGGGAATCCCCCCGGACACGTATGGAAAAGGGAGAGGAAAGCGGCCGGATTGCGGAGGATCCTCTAGAGCAGCGGCAAGGAAGGCAAGCTCAAAGCAAGATGGCGTCGGAAGGTGGCCGTTTGGTATGGGGCCCGGACCAACAAGAGTTCCTGCGGCGCTGTGTGGAAGAACTGAAAAAGGAGATGAAGAAGGAGCTGCTGGCCCCGATATTACAGGCGATTGAAGGGCTAAAGGAGGAGCAAAAGACCCAGGAGCAGGAGCTTCGGGTCGTGAAGGCAAAGGCTGCTGAAAATGAAGACGAAATACAGGGCCTGGTGGTGAAGACAGAGACGCACGAGGCACAGCACAAAAGGTGTGTGGAAAGGCTGGAGGTGCTGGAGAATAATTCGAGGAGGAAGAACTTAAGGATTCTGGGTCTTCCCGAAGGCGCAGAAGGGGCGGACGTCGGGGCATATGTGAGCACGATGCTTCACTCGCTAATGGGATCGGCGGCCCCGACGGGCTCTTTGGAGGTGGAGGGAGCTTATCGAGTTATGGCGCGAAGACCGAGGGCTGGAGAAATACCGCGAGCTATAGTGGTGAGGTTTCTCCGCTATAATGACAGAGAGATGGTCCTCAGATGGGCGAAGAAAACTCGGAGCTGTAGGTGGGAGAACGCGGTGATCCGCGTATACCAGGATTGGAGTGCGGAGGTGGCGAGGAGGGGGGCAAGTTTTAATCGGGCTAAGGCGGTGCTTCACAAAAAGGTCAAATTCGGAATGTTGCAGCCGGCAAGACTGTGGGTCACACACCAAGGGAAGCACCACTACTTTGAGGCGGCAGAAGAGGCGTGGACATTTATTGTGGACGAGAAGCTGGAATAGGCGGGCGAGAAAAAGAACGTTTGGGACAAAGTGGTGCGGTGATTATGTGGGGTGAGGGGGGGGGAAAAGGGGGAGGGGATGATTTTTCAAGTTGTTAATCTTGCGACCCTGTAACTTTTCTCTCTTCCCCACGTTGTGGGGGGGGGGGGGGGATGAGGAACTGTGGGCGCCGGCCATTAGGGACGGGGCCAAGTGGGAAACGCGGGCTTTGTTCCCGCGCTATGGTAATTATGGCACGAACAGGGAAGCAGGAAGGAGGGGGCCTCGCACAGTGGGGGCCGAGGATAAGGGGGGAAGCCGAGGTCAGCCAGAGTTCGCTGACTTCTGGGAGCAACATGAGGGGTGCAACTACGCTAGAAAGGGATCTAGCGGAGGGGGGGGGGGTTAACTGGGTTGCTGCTGCTAAGGAGAAGGGGGAGCTGGTATGGGGTGGGGTGGTCGAGGCGGGAGGGCGCCGTCGGGGGGATATACGGGTACCTGGGAACCGGGTGAGGAGCTGGGTTAAAAAAGGGGATGGCTAGTGGACAAGGAACGTGAGAGGGCTGAATGGGCCGATTAAAAGGGCACGGGTACTCGCACACCTAAAGAAATTAAAGGCAGATGTGGTTATGTTGCAGGAGACGCATCTGAAACTGACAGACCAGGTCAGACTACGTAAAGGATGGGTGGGGCAGGTGTTCCATTCGGGTTTAGATGCGAAGAACACGGGGGTGGCTATTTTAGTGGGGAAACGGGTACTGTTTGAGGCAAAGACCATAGTGGCGGATAGTGGGGGTTGATACGTGATGGTGAGTGGCAGATTGCAAGGGGAGGCGGTGGTTCTGGTGAACGTATATGCCCCGAACTGGGATGATGCAAATTTCATGAGGCGTATGTTGGGACGTATCCCGGACCTGGAGGCGGGAAAGTTGGTAATGGGGGGAGACTTTAATACGGTGCTGGACCCAGGGCTGGACAGATCAAGGTCCAGGACCGGGTGGAGGAGGCCGGCAGCGGCTAGGGTGCTCAAGGAATTCATGGAGCAGATGGGAGGAGTAGACCCCTGGAGATTTAGTAGGCCTAGGAGTAAGGAGTTCTCGTTTTTCTCCTATGTCCACAAAGTATACTCACGGATAGACTTTTTTGTTTTGGGAAGGGCACTGATTCCGAAGGTGACAGGGACGGAATATACGGCCATAGCTATTTCGGACCACGCTCCACATTGGGTGGACCTGGAGGTAGGAGAGGAAAAAGAACAGCACCCACTCTGGAGAATGGATATGGGATTATTGGCGGATGAGGGGGTATGTTTAAGGGTGAGGGGGTGTATTGAAAGGTACTTGGAGCTTAATGACAATGGGGAGGTTCAGGTGGGAGTGGTCTGGGAAGCATTGAAGGCAGTGGTTAGAGGAGAACTGATATCCATCAGGGCACATAAAGGAAAGCAGGAGGGTAAGGAAAGGGAGCGGTTGCTGAAAGAACTTTTGAGGGTGGACAGGCAATATGCGGAGGCACCGGAGGAAGGACTACACAGGGAAAGACAAAGGCTACACGTAGAATTTGACCTGTTGAGACTTCCGGGTGCGGCGATGACCAGCTGAGTCGCACGTTTCGGCAGCTCCCTGTGAAACGGACTTTTGGGCTCTTGATAGGAGCCCCAACGGCAATTTTAACGGCTGAAAACACCGTGCGGTAAACCAGAAGGGTGTTCCCCCTGGACACGGATGGAAAAAGGAGAGGAAAGTGGCCGGATTGCAGCGGATCCTTTGGAACAACGGCAAGGAAGGCAAGCAGAAACCAAGATGGCGTCGGAAGGTGGCAGTTTCATATGGGGCCCTGAACAACAAGAGTTTTTGAAACGCTGCGTGGAGGAGATAAAAAAGGAAATGAAGAAAGAGTTGTTGGCCCCGATATTACAGGCGATTGAAGGGCTGAAAGAGGAACAAAAGACCCAGGAGCAGGAGCTTCGGGTCGTGAAGGCGAAAGCAGCAGAGAATGAAAACGATATACAGGGCCTGGTGGTGAAGTCGGAGATACAGGAGGCACACCAGAAACGATTTGTGGAGAGGTTGGAGGCACTGGAAAATAACGCAAGGAGGAACAACTTGAGGATTCTTGGCCTTCCTGAAGGTGTGGAGGGGGCGGACGTCGGGGCATATGTGAGCACGATGCTGCACTCGTTAATGGGAGTGGAGGCCCCGACGGGTCCGTTGGAGGTGGAGGGAGCATACCGAGTTAAGGTGCGAGGATCGAGAGCAGGAGAAGCTCCCAGAGCCATAGTGGTGAGATTTCTCCGTTTTAAGGATAGAGAAATGGTCCTTAGATGGGCGAAGAAAACTCGGTGTAGTAAATGGGAGAACGCGGTGATCCACGTCTATCAAGATTGGAGTGCGGAGGTGGCGAGAAGGAGGGCGAGCTTTAATCGGGCCAAAGCGGTACTTCACAAAAAAAAGATAAAGTTTGGAATGCTGCAACCGGCAAGACTGTGGGTCACATATCAAGGGAGGCACCACTACTTTGAGACGGCGGATGAAGCGTGGACTTTTATTGTAGAAGAAAAATTGGAATGATTGGACTACGAAAATGAACGTTTGGACAAAGTGGTGGGACGAGTGGGGGGGGGGGGGGCGAAGAGGGATTGTATGATTAATCCTGCGGTATGGTAACTTTTCTTTCTCCCACAGGTGGTGATGGGGGGAGGTGGGGAGGGAGAGGAGATGGGGCGTTGGCCATGGGAGGCGGGGCCGAGGGAGAGGCGCGGGCTTGGTTCCCGCGCTATGATAATTATGGCGGGAATAGAGAAGCAGGAAGGAGGGGGCGCCGCACGGGGCGAGCCGTGATCACGGGGGGAAGCCGAGGTCAGCCAGAGTTTGCTGACTTCTGGGAGCAACATGGGGGGAGTAATTACGCTAGCGGGGGGTCTGGCGGGGGGGGGGGGGGGGGGGGAGGGGGGAATTACTGGGTTGCTGCTGCTGGGGAAAGGGGGGAGTGGGTACGGGAAAGGATGGGCGGGGGGGCACCGTCTGGGAGAAATACAGCTGCGTGGGAACTGGGCGAGAAGCTGGAAAAAGATGATGGCTAACCGGCAAGGGGGGGGGGGGGTGGGAAGCCCCCCAACTCGGCTGATCACGTGGAACGTGAGGGGGCTTAACGGGCCGATAAAGAGGGCACGAGTACTCGCACACCTTAAGAAACTTAAAGCAGATGTGGTCATGTTACAGGAAACGCACCTGAAACTGATAGATCAGGTTAGGTTGCGCAAAGGATGGGTAGGGCAGGTGTTCCATTCGGGGCTGGATGCGAAAAACAGGGGGGTGGCTATATTAGTGGGGAAGCGGGTAATGTTCGAGGCAAAGACTATAGTGGCGGATAACGGGGGCAGATACGTGATGGTGAGTGGCAAATTACAGGGAGAGATGGTGGTGTTGGTAAACGTGTATGCCCCGAATTGGGACGATGCCAATTTTATGAGGCGAATGCTAGGACGCATCCCAGACCTAGAGACCGGAAAGCTGATAATGGGGGGAGACTTTAACACGGTGTTGGAACCAAGGCTGGATAGGTCGAAGTCCAGGACTGGTAGGAGGCCGGCAGCAGCCAAGGTGCTTAAGGATTTTATGGAGCAGATGGGAGGGGTGGACCCGTGGAGATTCAGTAGACCTAGGAGTAAGGAGTTCTCGTTTTTCTCCTATGTCCATAAAGTCTATTCACGCATAGACTTTTTTGTGTTGGGTAGGGCATTGATCCCGAGGGTGAGGGGAACGGAATATACGGCTATAGCCATTTCGGATCATGCCCCACACTGGGTAGACTTGGAGATAGGGGAGGAAACAAGAGGGCGTCCACCCTGGAGAATGGACATGGGACTAATGGCGGATGAGGGGGTGTGCTTAAGGGTGAGGGGATGCATTGAAAAGTACTTGGAACTCAATGACAATGGGGAGGTTCAGGTGGGAGTGGTCTGGGAGGCGTTGAAGGCGGTGGTTAGGGGGGAGCTGATATCAATAAGGACACATAAAGGGAAGCAGGAGAGTAAGGAACGGGAGCGGTTGTTGCAAGAACTTTTGAGGGTGGACAGACAGTATGCGGAAGCACCGGAGGAGGGACTGTATAGGGAAAGGCAAAGGCTGCATGTGGAATTTGACTTGCTGACCACAGGCACTGCAGAGGCACAATGGAGGAAGGCGCAGGGTGTACAGTATGAATATGGAGAGAAGGCGAGCAGATTGCTGGCACACCAATTGAGGAAAAGGGGAGTAGCGAGGGAAATAGGGGGGGTGAGAGACGAAGATGGAGAGACGGAGCGGGGAGCGGAGAGAGTGAATGAAGTGTTTAAGACATTTTATAAAAAATTGTATGAAGCTCAACCCCCGGATGGGAGGGAGAGAATGATGGAGTTTTTGGATCGGCTGGAAATTCCCAAGGTGGAAGAGCAGGAAAGGATGGGATTGGGAGCACAGATCACGGTAGAAGAAGTGGTGAAAGGAATTAGGAACATGCAGACGGGAAAGGCACCGGGACCGGACGGATTCCCAGTTGAATTTTACAGAAAATATTTGGACTTGCTCGCCCCGCTACTGACGAGGACCTTTAACGAGGCAAAGGAAAGGGGACAACTGCCCCCGACTATGTCAGAAGCAACGATATCGCTTCTTTTAAAGAAGGAAAAGGATCCGCTACAATGCGGGTCCTACAGACCAATCTCCCTCCTCAATGTAGATGCCAAGGTCTTGGCCAAGGTAATGGCAATGAGAATAGAGGAATGTGTCCCGGGGGTGGTTCACGAGGACCAAACTGGGTTTGTGAAGGGGAGACAGCTGAACACGAATATACGGAGGCTGTTAGGGGTAATGATGATGGCCCCACCAGAGGGTGAAACGGAGATAGTAGTGGCGATGGATGCCGAGAAAGCATTTGATAGAGTGGAGTGGGATTATCTGTGGGAGGTGTTGAGGAGATTTGGGTTCGGAGAGGGGTATGTTAGATGGGTGCAGCTGTTGTATAGGGCCCCAGTGGCGAGTGTGGTCACGAATGGACGGGGATCGGCATATTTTCGGCTCCATAGAGGGACAAGGCAGGGATGTCCTCTGTCCCCATTACTGTTTGCACTGGCGATTGAGCCCCTGGCGATAGCGCTGAGAGGTTCCAAGGGATGGAGGGGAATACTTAGGGGAGGAGAAGAACACCGGGTATCTTTATATGCGGATGATCTGCTACTATATGTGGCGGATCCAGCGGAGGGGATGCCAGAAATAATGCGGATACTTGGGGAGTTTGGGGATTTTTCAGGGTATAAATTGAACATGGGGAAGAGTGAGCTGTTTGTGGTGCATCCAGGGGAGCAGAGTAGAGAAATAGAAGACCTACCATTGAGGAAGGTAACAAGAGACTTTCGTTACCTGGGGATCCAGATAGCTAAGAATTGGGGCACATTGCACAGGCTAAATTTGACGCGGTTGGTGGAACAGATGGAGGAAGATTTCAAGAGATGGGATATGGTAGCATTGTCAATGGCAGGGAGGGTGCAGGCGGTTAAGATGGTGGTCCTCCCGAGATTCCTCTTTGTGTTTCAGTGTCTCCCGGTGGTGATCACGAAGGCTTTTTTCAAAAGGATAGAAAAGAGTATCATGGGTTTTGTTTGGGCCGGGAAGACTCCGAGAGTGAGGAAGGGATTCTTACAGCGTAGTAGGGATAGGGGGGGGCTGGCACTACCGAGCCTAAGTGAGTATTATTGGGCCGCTAATATTTCAATGGTGAGTAAGTGGATGGGAGAGGAGGAAGGAGCGGCGTGGAAGAGATTAGAGAGGGCGTCCTGTAGGGGGACCAGCCTGCAGGCTATGGTGACAGCCCCATTGCCGTTCTCACCAAGGAACTATACCACGAGTCCGGTGGTGGTAGCTACATTGAAGATTTGGGGACAGTGGAGCCGACATAGGGGAAAGACCGGAGCACTGGGGGGGTCCCCGATAAGAAACAACCATAGGTTTGCCCCGGGGGGAATGGATGGGGGATATGGAATGTGGCAAAGAGCAGGTATAACGCAATTGAAAGATCTATTTGTGGATGGGAAGTTTGCGAGTCTGGGAGCGCTGACCGAGAAATATGGGTTGCCCCAAGGGAATGCATTCAGGTACATGCAATTGAGGGCTTTTGCGAGGCAACAGGTGAGGGAATTCCCGCAGCTCCCGACACAAGAGGTGCAGGACAGAGTCATCTCAAAGAAATGGGTGGGGGACGGTAAGGTGTCGGATATATATAGGGAAATGAGAGACGAAGGGGAGACTATGATGGACGAACTAAAAGGGAAATGGGAAGAAGAGCTAGGGGAGGAGATTGAGGAGGGGATGTGGGCAGATGCCCTAAACAGGGTAAACTCGTCGTCCTCGTGCGCCAGGCTAAGCCTGATTCAGTTTAAGGTATTACACAGGGCACATATGACTGGAACACGGCTCAGTAAATTTTTTGGGGTGGAGGATAGGTGTGCGAGGTGCTCGAGAAGCCCAGCGAATCATACCCATATGTTTTGGTCATGCCCGGCACTACAGGGGTTTTGGATGGGGGTGACAAAGGTGCTTTCGAAAGTAGTAGGAGTCCGGGTCGAACCAAGCTGGGGGTTGGCTATATTTGGGGTTGCACAAGAGCCGGGAGTGCAGGAGGCGAAAGAGGCCGATGTTTTGGCCTTTGCGTCCCTAGTAGCCCGGCGCAGAATATTGCTAATGTGGAAGGAAGCCAAGCCCCCAGGGTGGAGATCTGGATAAATGACATGGTAGGGTTTATAAAACTAGAACGGATAAAGTTCGCATTAAGGGGTTCAGCTCAAGGGTTCACCAGGCGGTGGCAACCGTTTATAGACTACCTCACAGAACGACAGAGGGAATGGGAAGGCAACAGCAGCTACCCAGGGGGCAGCAGGGGGAGGTGGGGGGGGAGCAGGGGGGGGGGGGAGAGAAGGGGGGAGAGAAGGGGGGAGAGAAGGGGGGAGAAGAGAAAGGGGGGGGGGAAGAAGGGGGGGGGAAGAAGGGGGGGAAGAAGGGGGGGGGGAAGAAGGGGGGGGGGAAGAAGGGGGGGGGGAAGAAGGGGGGGGGGAAGAAGGGGGGGGGGAAGAAGGGGGGGGGGAAGAAGGGGGGGGGGAAGAAGGGGGGGGGAAGAAGGGGGGGGGGAAGAAGGGGGGGGGAAAGAAGGGGGGGGAAAGAAGGGGGGGGGGGGAAGAAGGGGGGGGGGAAGAAGGGGGGGGGGAAGAAGGGGGGGGGGAAGAAGAGGGGGGGGAAGAAGGGGGGGGGGAAGAAGGGGGGGGGGGAAGAAGGGGGGGGGGGAAGAAGGGGGGGGGGAAGAAGGGGGGGGGGAAGAAGGGGGGGGGGAAGAAGGGGGGGGGAAGAAGGGGGGGGGGAAGAGGGGGGGGGGGAAGAAGGGGGGGGGGGGAAGAAGGGGGGGGGGGAAGAAGGGGGGGGGGAAGAAGGGGGGGGGAAGAAGGGGGGGGGGAAGAAGGGGGGGGGAAGAAGGGGGGGGGAAGAAGGGGGGGGGAAGGGGGGGGAAGAAGGGGGGGGGAAGAAGGGGGGGGGAAGAAGGGGGGGGGAAGAAGGGGGGGGGAAGAAGGGGGGGGGAAGAAGGGGGGGGGAAGAAGGGGGGGGGAAGAAGGGGGGGGGAAGAAGGGGGGGGGAAGAAGGGGGGGGGAAGAAGGGGGGGGGGAAGAAGGGGGGGGGGAAGAAGGGGGGGGGGGAAGAAGGGGGGGGGGAAGAAGGGGGGGGAAGAAGGGGGGGGAAGAAGGGGGGGGAAGAAGGGGGGGGGTGGGGGGAGAAGGGGGGGTGGGGGGGAGAAGGGGGGGTGGGGGGGAGAAGGGGGGGTGGGGGGGAGAAGGGGGGGGGTGGGGGGGAGAAGGGGGGGGGTGGGGGGGAGAAGGGGGGGGGTGGGGGGGAGAAGGGGGGGGGTGGGGGGGGAAGAAGGGGGGGTGGGGGGGGAAGAGGGGGGGGGGAAGAAGGGGGGGGGAAGAAGGGGGTGGTGGGGGGGGAAGAAGGGGGGGGGGAAGAAGGGGGGGGGAAGAAGGGGGGGGGGAAGAAGAAGGGGGGGGGGAAGAAGGGGGGGGGAAGAAGGGGGGGGGAAGAAGGGGGGGGGAAGAAGGGGGGGGGGAAGAAGGGGGGGGGGGAAGAAGGGGGGGGGAAGAAGGGGGGGGGGAAGAAGGGGGGGGGAAGAAGGGGGGGGGAAGAAGGGGGGGGGAAGAAGGGGGGGGGAAGAAGGGGGGGGGAAGAAGGGGGGGGGTGGGGGGGGAAGAAGGGGGGGGTGGGGGGGGAAGAAGGGGGGGTGGGGGGGGAAGAAGGGGGGGGTGGGGGGGGGAAGAAGGGGGGGGTGGGGGGGGAAGAAGGGGGGGGTGGGGGGGGGGAAGAAGGGGGGGGTGGGGGGGGGAAGAAGGGGGGGGTGGGGGGGGGGGAAGAAGGGGGGGGTGGGGGGGGGGGAAGAAGGGGGGGGTGGGGGGGGGAAGAAGGGGGGGGGTGGGGGGGGGAAGAAGGGGGGGTGGGGGGGGGAAGAAGGGGGGGTGGGGGGGAGAAGGGGGGTGGGGGGGAGAAGGGGGGGAGAAGGGGGGGTGGGGGGGAGAAGGGGGGGTGGGGGGGAGAAGGGGGGGTGGGGGGAGAAGGGGGGGTGGGGGGGAGAAGGGGGGGTGGGGGGAGAAGGGGGGGTGGGGGGGAGAAGGGGGGGTGGGGGGGAGAAGGGGGGGTGGGGGGGAGAAGGGGGGGGGAGAAGGGGGGGGGAGAAGGGGGGAAGGGGGGGGAAGGGGGGGGAGAAGGGGGGGAGAAGGGGGGGAGAAGGGGGGGAGAAGGGGGGGAGAAGGGGGGGAGAAGGGGGGGGTGGGGGGGGAGAAGGGGGGGTGGGGGGGGAGAAGGGGGGGTGGGGGGGGAGAAGGGGGGTGGGGGGGGAGAAGGGGGGTGGGGGGGAGAAGGGGGGGGGGAGAAGGGGGGGAGGGGGAGAAGGGGGGGGAGAAAGGGGGGGGGGGAGAAGGGGGGGGGGAGAAAGGGGGGGGGAGAAGGGGGGGGAGAAGGGGGGGGGAGAAGGGGGGGAGAAGGGGGGGGGGAAAGGGGGGGGAAAGGGGGGGGAAGGGGAAAGGGGGGGGGAAAGGGGGGGAAGGGGGAGGGGGAAAGGGGGGGGAAGGGGGGGGGGAAAGGGGGGGAAGGGGGGGGAGAAAGGGGGGGAGAAAGGGGGGGGGGAGAAAGGGGGGGGAGAAAGGGGGGGGAGGGGGGGAGAAAGGGGGGGGGGAGAAGGGGGGGGGGGAAGGGGGGGGGGGAAGGGGGGGGGGGAAGGGGGGGGGGAAGAGAAAGGGGGGGGAGAAAGGGGGGGGAGAAGGGGGGGGGGAGAGAGAAGGGGGGGGGAGAGAGAAGGGGGGGGGAGAGAGAAGGGGGGGGGGGGAGAGAAGGGGGGGGGGAGAGAAGGGGGGGGGGAGAGAAGGGGGGGAGAGAAGGGGGGGGGGGAGAGAGAAGGGGGGGGGGGGAGAGAAGGGGGGGGGGGGAGAGAAGGGGGGGGGGAGAGAAGGGGGGGGGGGGAGAGAAGGGGGGGGGAGAGAAGGGGGGGGGAGAGAAGGGGGGGGGAGGGAAGGGGGGGGGGGAGAAGGGGGGGGGGGAGAGAGAAGGGGGGGGGGGAGAGAAGGGGGAGAGAGAAGGGGGGGGGGGAGAGAAGGGGGGGGAGAGAGAAGGGGGGGGGGAGAGAAGGGAGGGGGGGAGAGAGAAGGGGGGGGGGAGAGAGAAGGGGGGGGGAGAGAGAGAGGGGGGGGGGGGAGAGAGAGAGGGGGGGGGGGGAGAGAGAGAGGGGGGGGGGGAGAGAGAGGGGGGGGGGAGAGAGAGGGGGGGGGGAGAGAGGGGGGGGGGGGGAGAGAGGGGGGGGGGAGAGAGAGGGGGGGGGGGGAGAGAGAGGGGGGGGGGGAAGAGAGAGGGGGGGGGGAGAGAGAGAGGGGGGGGGGGGGGGGAGAGGGGGGGGGGGGGGGGGAGAGAGAGAGGGGGGGGGGGGGAGAGAAGGGGGGGGGGGAGAGAAGGGGGGGGGGAGAGAAGGGGGGGGGAGAGAAGGGGGGGGGGGGGAGAGAAGGGGGGGGGGAGAGAAGGGGGGGGGGGAGAGAAGGGGGGGGGGGAGAGAAGGGGGGGGGGGAGAGAAGGGGGGGGGGGAGAGAAGGGGGGGGGGGAGAGAAGGGGGGGGGGAGAGAAGGGGGGGGGGGGAGAGAAGGGGGGGGGGGAGAGAAGGGGGGGGGGAGAGAAGGGGGGGGGAGAGAAGGGGGGGGGAGAGAAGGGGGGGGGGAGAGAAGGGGGGGGGGAGAGAAGGGGGGGGGAGAGAAGGGGGGGGGGAGAGAAGGGGGGGGGGAGAGAAGGGGGGGGGAGAGAAGGGGGGGGGAGAGAAGGGGGGGGGGAGAGAAGGGGGGGGGAGAGAAGGGGGGGGGGGAGGAGGACCCGGGCGGGTTCTCAGGGATGTCTCTGTATATGTATAGATATTTGTATTTGATAATACAAGGGGCAGCACGGTAGCCTTGTGGATAGCACAATTGCTTCACAGCTCCAGGGTCCCAGGTTCGATTCCAGCTTGGGTCACTGTCTGTGCGGAGTCTGCACATCCTCCCCGTGTGTGCGTGGGTTTCCTCCGGGTGCTCCGGTTTCCTCCCACAGTCCAAAGATGTGCAGGTTAGGTGGATTGGCCATGATAAATTGCACTTAGTGTCCAAAATTGTCCTTAGCGTTGGGTGGGGTTACTGGGTTATGGGGATAGGGTGCCGGTGTTGACCTTGGGTAGGGTGCTCTTTCCAAGAGCCGGTGCAGACTCGATGGGCTGAATGGCCTCCTTCTGCACTGTAAATTCTATGATAATGTATATTGGACTGTTGGATTGTATTTTTTGGAGAATAATTATTTTTGATAAGGCAGTTGCCATTTAGTTGTTTGTTTATATATTATTTATTTATTTGTTAAAAACTGGCCACTGTTATTTATATTGCTTTATTGTTGTTAAAAAGGAAAAAACTATTGTTATGTTTGGCCAAAAAATTTGAATAAAATATATTTTTTTTTTAAAAGAATGAGAAAAGAAATGGAAAGGGGGAAGAAAGAAAGTGTTTTACTCACAGATGTTGGAGACAGGAGTCTGTGTGAAGCTCAAACTTATTCAGGGTTGGGGGAACAACAGCTTTGCTCGGCAGAAACCGCCATGTGCAGCTTTCGCATCGAGACAATGGGGGAGCTTTGATTGGCGGAGGGGCAGAGTCTTTCCGGTCGTCCAACTCTTCCCATTGGTCAACACCTGAGAGGTAAGGTCAGCGGAAGTGAGCTCCCCTACGCATGCGCAACAGTCCCTCTCCCTGAGACATGCGCGGTCCCGGATCAGGGAAGGGGCGATCCCCGAAGGCCGGAACTGTCAGCCGGTTGCTGGAAACCGTCTCGAGGATGTGTTGGGGGAGTCGCTCGCGTGTCCCACGCCGGCGTGTGCGCACTAATGCAGTGACGTCAGCACGGAGCGAATGGATTCCTATTGGCTGATTTAGAGGATGAGCAGCTTTGTGATGTCACAATGTGGGGGTTGAACAATGGGTTTCAGACTAAAATGTCCTCCTCTGGGCAACATCTGGGAGCAAATCAATGTCTCCCCCTTACAGAAGTTCATACGATATAAGAACAGTTAGGCCATTTGGCCTATCGAGTCTGCTCCGCCATTCGATCATCGCTGATCTCATCCTGGCCTTATCTCCACCGTCCTGAGAGTTCTTCGGAACCCTTCAACCCAATTAAAAATCTGTCTAACTTCTCCCTAAATTTACTCATTGTCTCAGCTCCTCCACACTCTGGGGTAGTGAATTCCACAGATTCACAGCCCTCGGGAGAAGCAGCTTCTCCTCAACTCTGTTTTGAATAGGGCAGCACTGTGGCCCAATGGTTAGCACTGCTGCCTACGGCGCTGAGGATCTGGGTTCGATCCCGGCCCCGGGTCACTGTCTGTGTGGAATTTGCACTTTCTCCCCGTGACTGAGTAGGTTTCATCCCCACAACCCAAAGATGTGCAGAGTAGGTGGATTGGTCACACTAAATTGAGAACAGGCAATTCTAGTTTCCATCCTTAATTGGAAAAAAAAATAATTGGGTACTCTTAAAAAAAAATTTTTTTAATTAAAACTTTTGAATTTGCTACCGCTTATCGTTCTGGAATGCCCCACAAGAGGCAGCAGCCGCTCCAAGTCTACTTTATCTTTCCATTTATTTTCTCATTCTGAGGGGACATTGGTGACTTGCAGCAGCTGAAGAGAAAGGAAGTGAATCCAGTCTGTATGTTCCACACATTTTGAGTTCAGTAACATAGACATATTTCTGTCTGGCAGTCTGCATGGAGATTTTCAGGCCTCTCCAAGACGGGGAGCAAGGATCGGTCAGCCTGAATCAGCACCTTTAGAGAATTAGGAGGATGAATATTACAGCAGAGTGAGAATGGAGGGAGAGTGTTGGATGGAAACTAGAATTGCCTGTTCTCAATTTCCATTTGTAAATTCCTTTTACAGGATATTAGATGAAGATTTGCAGAAAAAAACCTAACGCCACTTCAGGATTTGGAAGAGTCACTTGGTTTATCGGGACCTGAATATCATCAGGAGAACCATCACTGCAAAAGATACTTCTGGGGTTAAGGATTGCCAGTCAGGCAAAGGAACACAATGGAAGTAAACACAGGAACGAAGAATCACATTGGGCTGGGTCCAGGAGAATTGAGTTACAACTTCAGCGACGTAACCATGGAGTGTGATTTTTGATTGTCTGAAAAGTAAAAGGGCTACATTCTATTTGTAGTTTAAGGGATACGTTCCCTATAAAAATAGTGTTTAGGCATTGTTGCTTCTAGTTTGTTCCAGTAAAGTCATAAAACCTGAAGTTTTTGTCTTATGACTCATTAATTTGTTCACTGGGTTTAGAATTTATCTTTTAAAATTCCTGATCTTTTCAGAGATCTTACACAGTTGGTTTTGAGTCACAAGTTTCAACTTCCCATTTAAGCCTCAGGCAACTTGCTGTCTCTCTCTTGCTCATGTCAATGACAGCCCAGTAACAGAGCTGAAGGCTGGAGATGCTGTGACCCCTTGTCGGAGCTGGAATCAGTTGAAAGAAGAACCATAGTTTCTGATTGAGCTTTGTGTTAGCTGTCCAACCAGGCTGACCATTTATAAATAGCTAACCAGGTATTATGTTGTGATGAGGGTTTAGAAACAGACCCTGGATAGACGAGTTCACTGAAGCTGTGGGCTTGTCAGCTGTACAATGAAACCAGGCATCAAACAGCCACAGGCACCTGTAATATTGGACACTGGGTTTAATCCTGTTCTGTATTAAACAGACCTATTTGAATCTGGGTGATTGTGATATAGTTAATCTGACCCTTTGTTCATTCAATTTCAAAAGTGAATAACATTGATTCAAGTACAGTGACTACCTTGTCAATCTGTCAATAAAGTGGTGTCAGTTCATGCAGATCCGTATCTGAACTCAATTCCATTACTTATTTTTGTTACTGACTAGACTGTCTCTCTCTTCTCTCCTCCCTCTCTCCTGCCTCTCTCAGTCTCTGGTGTTCCTCTCTCTCTCTGGTGCCTCTCACTCCCTCTGCTTCCTCTCTCTCCCTCTGTCTCTCTCAGCTGCCTCTCACTCTCTCTCTTCAGTGCTTAGGAAAGCAGGTGGGATAGTTTCCTTTGGTAGCCGAGGGCTGAGATTATGAGAACAGGGAGATTGTGCTGGAACTGCATCAAACACCAGTTAGACCACAGCCATATTACAGGAAGGATGTGATCATCCGAGAGAGACTGCAGAGGAGATTTATTTATTTAAATTTAGTGTGCCCAATTAATTTTTTCCAATTAAGGGGCAATTTATTGTGGCCAATCGACCTACCCTGCACAACTTTGTGTTGTGGGGGCGAAACCCACGCAAACACGGGGAGAATGTGCAATCTCCCCGAGTCGGGATCGAACCTGGGACCTCATGCTGCCCGTTGCAGAGAAGATTTATGATGATGTTACCAGGGATGGAGAATTTTAACTGTAAGGAAAGTTTAGATCTCCCCAGTGTGAATTCGCCGGTATACAGTGAGTTGCTGAATCTAGTCCCACAGTGAGAGTACCTGAACAGTCTCATCAGTGTGAACAAGCTGATGGGGCATCAGTTCCCTGGACGTTTTATAGAATTTCCCACAGTTTAAACATTTGAAAGGTCTGTCTTTAATAATAATCATCTCTATTGTCACAAGTAAGCTCACATTAACATTGCAATGAAGTGAAAAGCCCCGAGTCGCCACATTCTGCCGTCTGTTCGGGTACACGGAGGGAGAATTCAGAATGTCCAAATTACCCAACAGCACGTTAGATAAACTCGGTCAGTTCTCACTGGAACAACAGAGTTTGAGAGGCGAGCTGATAGAGGTTTACAAGATTATGAGTGGTGTGGATAGTCAGATGCTCTTTCCTAGGATAGGAGAGTCAAGTACGAGGGGGACATAGGTTTAAAGTGCGTGGGGAAAAGTTCAGAACAGATGTGCGAAGTAGGTTTTTTATACAGGGTGGGAAATATATGGAACGTGCTGGCTGGGGAGGTGGTGGGAGCAGGTACGGTAGTGGCATTTAAGGGTCAACTAGATAAATATATGAATAGGGTGGGAATGGAAGGATATGGACTCCATAAGTGCAGACGGTTTTAGTTTAGGCAGGTACCATTATCGACGCAGGCTTGGAGGGCCGAAGGGCCTGTTTCTGTGCTGTATTGTTCTGGTTTTTTTTTAAATTTAGAGTTCCCAATTCATCTTTTCCAATTAAGGGGCAATTTAGCACGTTCAATCCACCTACCCTGCACATTTTTTTGGGTTGTGGGGGTGACACCCACGCAAACACGGGGAGAATGTGCAAACTCCACACGGACAGGGACCCAGAGCTGGGATTGAACCTGGGACCTCGGTGCCGTGAGACTGCAGTGCTACCACTGCGCCACCGTGCTGCTCTTGCATATTGTTCTATGTTCACCTCTTTCGGGACTCGTGGGAGGAAACTGGAGCACCCGGAGGAAACCCACGCAGACATGGGGAGAACGTGCAGACTCCGCACAGACAGCAACCCAAGCCGCGAATCTAACCTGGGACCCTGGCGCTATGAAGCAACAGTGTTAACCATTGTGCTACTGTATCACCCCAATATGATCCCACCAGTATTTCAGCAAGGTGGATGAATCCCTTCCCACAATCAGATGAATGGCCTCTCCCCAGTGTGAATTCGCTGGTGGAAGTGAGTTTAGATGATCGCCTGAACCCAGCCCCGCAGTGAGAGCACCTGAACGGTCTCTCATCAGTGTGAATATATTGGTGGGACATCAGCTCCCAGGAGCCTTCATAACATTTCACATAGGCTCGGCATTTAAAAGGTCTCTCATCAGTGTTAACATGTTGATGGTACATCTGTTTTCCAGAGCTTTTAAAGAACTTCCCACAGTGCAGACATTTAAAAGGCATTTTGTCAGTGTGAACTCGCTGGTGTCTCAGCAGGGTGGATAAATGAGTGAATCCCTTCCCACACTCAGTGCAGGCAAATGGTCTCTCCCCGGTGTGAACTCGCTGCTGTTTCAGTCGCTTGGATGAATCAGTCAATTCTTTTCCACACACACAGCAGGTGAACAACTTCTCTCCAGTGTGAACCCGCTGTTGTGTCAGCAAGTTTGATGACCAAGTAGATCCCTTCCCACACACGGAGCAGATGAATGGTCTCTCCCCAGTGTGAGTGCGTCGATGAGTTTCCAGCTCAGACGGGAAACCAAATGCCGCCTCACAATCCCCACATTTCCACGGTTTCGCGACAGTGTGAATGCGCTTGTGTCTTGACAGGCTAGAAGATTGGCTCAAACCTCGTCCACACACACAACACATGTATGGTTTCTCTCCACTGTGAACAGTGTTTTTTCCTTCCATGTGAATCGATGGAATTCCCTGCCCAGTGAAGCAGTTGAGGCTCCTTCATTAAATGTTTTCAAGATAAAGATAGATAGTTTTTTGAAGAATAAAAGAATAAAGGGTTATGGTGTTCTGGCGGGAAAGTGGAGCTGAGTCGACAATACATCAGCCATGATCTCATTGAATGGCGGAGCAGGCTCAAAGGTCCAGATGGCCTACTCCTGCTTCCAGTTCTTATATCCTTATATTATGTTCAAAACCTGTTGATATTCAGTAACTTAAGCCACTCCGTCAGATCCTGATGTGATGTTTCCCAAATGCAAACCTTCCCCTTCCAATATCCTGTGAAATACGTTTAGACAGAAAAAAAGGAGTGAAAGAAAATGCAGAAAAACACAAAGGTGGATTGTGAAATTGAGCTGAAATCTGGTCATTTGTGAGGCCGGCACTAGGAAAAGGTGACCTTGAAAACTGCCAGATTTTCACAAAAGAACAACCGATTCACTGATGTCGTTCAGGGAAGGGAATCTTCCACAGGTCTGGGCCAGAAAAGTTTCAGGCCTCTGTGGGGGGAGGAGAGTGAGAAAAGATTGAGAGCAGAGGAGAAGGAGAGAGAATTTATATTTCCAAAATCTAACCAGAACATTGTCAGAATCTCCCAAACCCTCAACCTCCACCTCCTTGAAGGACCAGGATATCGGGTCTGTGAACACCATCACATCCAGGTTCCCCTCCAAGGCACACACAGTTCTGACAGTAAGTAATGGGTGAGCAGAAACTTTCTCCACTTCAGTATTGGGAAGACATTGCGTTCAGCCCCTGTAACAAACTCCATTTATTAGCCACTGACTCCATCCCTCACCCTGGTCATTGTTTTGAGATTGAGATTAAAAGAGATTGTCCAAATGGTTGGTGTGATATTTGACCCTGTGGCTTGCTCCCAACCACATATATACATCATCTTGAAGACTGGATTCCACCTCAGTAACATTGCCTGACTCCAGCCAAGGCTCAGAGCATCTGTTGCTAAAACTCTGATCTATTCCTTCGTTATCTCTGAGAGATCTATGCTCCTCTAATTGATACTTCCTGAGTATTCCTGATTTTATTTACTCTGTCTTAGGTGGCATCACCTGAAGGTGCCAAGACCACAAGACTTTGTAAGGTGCACCTTGTACACCACCTTCAGTGGTATCAGCCCCAGCCTCGCACACAAAGTTGAGGCATTCAGCCTCCGCAGCACACCCTCTCCTCCAGCGCCACACCCATCTTTTCCTCCCACTTCGATTTACACCTAAATCGCTCCTGTAAATCACCGAGACGTACCCCTGTCCAGTCCCCCCCCCCCCCCTCACCCCCCCCCCCACCCCCGCCCCCCACCCCCACCCTCTGGTCCGCTGACAGCACCGCCGCCAACAGCGAGGAGACAGGCACTATTGGGAAGGTCGGGAAAACCTTCCTTGCAAAGTCCAGCACCCGCATATACCTAAAACATTCTCCCCACGCCAACCCAAACATCTCAATCAGCCCCTCAAAGCTCGTAAACTGCCCTCCCAGAAACAGGGATTCTTTTCCAATTAAGGGGCAATTTAGCGTGGCCAATCCACCCAACCAGCACATCTTTGGTTGTGAATATAATTCTAACTTAGGATGACCACTCGTGTGCCCTACTGAACTTAACTTTACCCCTTGTCATTGTCAGCAGTTCATTCTTGGTGCAATATGTAGATAGTCCAACGAGGGAAGGGGCAGTACTGGATCTGGTATTGGGGAATGAGCTTGGACAAGTGGTTGAGGTTTCAGTAGGGGAACATTTTGGGAGTAGTGAGCATAATTCCATATGTTTTAGGGTACCTTTGCCACAGATTTCTGGGCACATAAGGCAGGACGTCCCTTGAGGTAGTAGGATCCAGAGAGCAGGATTTACATCCTTTTCTTTCCTTCCCTGCTTCCACCCTGCCTCATCATTGAGACACTGGGACTCAAAGGGTGACCCAGTTTGATGGACAGGTTGTCTCAATTCGAAACAATGGGGGACAAGCTCCACCCAGCTATGAAAATAATGCCCCCAACGTGATGGCGGCCGCACATGCTCAGTGCTGCACATTGCCCCCAATAAAGATGGTGATCATTAACTGGGACGATTTAAGGGATCTTTGGCCCCGCTCAGTACAAATGCGATTGATGAGTTTTTGAGGGAGTTTGTAGATCACACAATCTGTATAGAAATCTTCCCGTCCACACGCCGGTTCCATCATACGCTCCGATCTGTGATTTTCCGCTTACAAATTACGGATCCGAGCAATAAATCATCCACCCCTCGCCATTTCCAGCATTGCGCATGCTTCATTCACTGCCCCTCATTCGCTCAGATTGGTTGGAGGACCAGCCGCTCCCATTCAGTTCTCCAGTCCTGCCCCCTATTATTAGTGGTCCTGAGCCACCGTCAATCATTCCCCTGGGCATTGTGATCTGGAGCATGCGCAGTGCGGTTGATGAGGCGAGACACTAGCGCGCAGGTGCAATGCTATTGTTCGTCTGGAGGAGAGTCCTTTGTCCCGCGGAAGCAAAGTTAGCATCAGGCGGTGGGAGGGAGGATCCGCAAACCCTACACAATCATTGTCAGCTCCCTGGTTTGCAGCTGCGGGGCTTCTCCCTCCTAGGAACAGGCCCAGGTTAACGGTCACCATCCTGCTTCAGCGACTGGAGGATGGTTCACATCATAAGATGGGGGAGAGGGGACAATAAATAAGAGCTCACACTTTGCACTCAAATCAATGAGGACTCTGATCTCTGGAAAGGAAGGAAACTCTGGGAGGTGGGCAGGGAGGATTCGCAAACACCCGCTGGAGGCCCCAACCCGCCAAGAAGAATCCACAGATCCTGATTTTGCAGCTCCCGGGGCTTGTTTGCTTCAGCTGCGGCCGCCTTGGTGAAACAACAGAGTGCGCGGAGCATCAGGATACCAGTGACCAGGAGAGAAAATTACCGATTTATTCTCACTGCACAGAGGGACTTGAGAACTGAACCCAGCCAGAGTGGAGGGAGCGGGTAAACTGTAAGGAATGGAATTTTGAAGATGGTTAGAAAGGTTTGGCAGACTGACAAACTCTCATGGTGAAAATTAAAGGTAAGCCTGCATGGGTCTGTGTGAAGAGGTGGGCGGTGTTGGGTGGGCTGCTGACAGAAATGCGAGGCCAGGGAGGGGGTGGTTGGCTGCCAGAACGGTTGGAACAGAGTTCTACATAGGTCCAATTGACGAGTCAGACACCCAAGCAGCAAATCTCAGTGGATTCAAATATGGCCCATAAAATGTGGGCTGGTTTGTCACCCTGGGGTTTGGATTCCAGCATAGGGAGGAGGGAGAATGGATGTGATGAGGATTTACTGTTTCGCAGAAACAATTGCAGAAAATCTGTTCCGTACAAATGAGAATTGTCTCCCCTTAATTTTTATTCAGTATTGACAATGATGATGTTCATAAACTCTTTTTATGGGAAATTTGAAATCTACAGGTGTGAAATCGTCCAACCTGGAGAGACACAAGGACATCCACACCATAGACAAACCATGGAAATGTGGGGCCTGTGGGAAGGCATTCATATCTCCATCCCAACTGGAAACTCATCTGCGTAGTCACTCAGGGGAGAGACCTTCCACCTGCTCCATGTGTGGGAAACAATTTAATCGATTGTTTAACCTTCGCACACACCAGCGAATTCACACTGGAGAGCGGCCATTCATCTGCTCTGTGTGTATGAAGGGATTCAGCAGTTCATCACAAACGTGGTCACACTGGGGAAAGACCGCCCATCTGCTTCAAGTGTGGGAAGAGTTTTACTAATTCACCTGACCTTCTAACACACCAGCGAGTTCACACCGGGGAGAGGCCTTTCAACTGCTCCATGTGTGGGAAGAGATTCACGCAGTCACAAAACCTAATGAGACACAGGCGAGTTCACAAATAACTTTTGGAAGTAGATTCAGCTGAACGGATGATCTCAGTGTCAGTGACAAAGAAATCAATGAGCTTCTTGCACTTGTTTGAAGTCAGGAGAGAGATTTAAGAAGATGATCATGAAGAACAGAATCTGGGTTGTCCTTGCTTCCAGGAACAATCCAGAAATAGTGACCAGTTTAGGCAGAGGCGAGCAGGGCCAGGTAGAGCTGGATGTGTTGCTGCTGCCTCTGGTAATCAACAGTTCAACCAGTTGATAAGACTGCGCCAAGTGAAAAGGGAATTGGTGGACTTCCGGTCGTGGTCGCACATTCGGCAGCTCCCGCCGAGATCGGACATTTGGCGGCACTTGGGCGGCGATCCCCGGTGGGACAGTAAACGCTGGTGAGGTTCCCCCCAGCGCTGTATGGAGTGGACCAGTAGTGGGGCAGTAAAGAAGGCTGGATCGGTGAAACGAGGGGCACGGGTGCGAAACGACAAAATGGCGGCCGGCGCGGACCAGGAGGCGTGGGGCCCAGTGGTCGCGGGAGCAGCAGGAATTCCTGAGAAGCTGCTTCACAGAGCTCAAGACGGAGATGCTGGCCCTTATGAAGGCTTCCATGGAAAGGATGGTGGAGACTCAAAAGATGCAAGAGAAGGCGATCAAAGAGGTGGAAAAAAAGATCTCTGAAAATGAGGATGAGATCTTGGGCCTGGCGGTCAGGGTGGAGGCGCACGAGGCCCTGCACAAATGATGGCAGGAGAAACTGGAAGACCTTGAAAATAGGTAGAGGAGGCAGAACCTGCGAATCCTGGGCCTCCCCGAAGGTGCGGAGGGATCGGATGCGAGCGCATTTGTGACCATGATGCTGGGGTCGCTGAAGGGCGTGGGGGCCTTCCCGCAGCCCCTGGAACTGGATGGGGTGCGCAGAGTCCTAGGGCGAACGAACCGCTGAGGGCTATGGTGATAAGATTCCACCGCTTCACAGACAAGGAACGCGTCCTGCGGTGGGCAAAGAAGGAGCGAAGCAATAAATGGGAGAACTATGAGATTCAAATTGACCAGGACAGGGGAGCATATCTGGTTAAGTGGCGTGCGGTATTCAACCGGGCCAAGACAGCCCTCCACAACAAAGGGGTGAAGTTCGGGCTGCTACATCCGGCGAGGCTGTGGGTCACGTACCAAGGCCGGCACCACTACTTCGATATGCCAGACGAGGCATGGACATTCATTAAGAATGAGAAGTTGGACTTGAACTAATGGGCAGCTGCACATTGTTGGAACGCCCGGGTGAAGAGGTGTAACCGGGTGCTGCCCTAATGTAAGATTGGAAGCAGAGTGTAAGTTGCATGGGGGCTGGGGAGGCGGCTGGAGGAGCTATGTTATGTTGGTTTGCCCCGTTCTCTCTTTGTTTTTGCCCTCGGGGTCCTTTGCCAGTCCTCTGCTTTCGCGGAGCCATGCCGCAGGAGGGGGAGATGGGCCCGTCAGTTAGGGCAGCTCGCCAGGTGGGGGGGGGGGGTCGTTCGTTGTTCGGGGTAAAGCCCGGAGTTTGTTCGTTGTTTTTTCTTGTTGCACGGGAAGAATGGGGTGGCTCTCTCCCTCTTACCCTGTGGGGAGGGGTGGTTGGGGGCCTGAAGAAGGAGACAACAGGAGGATTGGCGGGAGAGGCGGGAGCGGCCGGGTCAGCATAAGTCAGCTGACTTACGGAAGCGCAATGGGGAGAGAGTTAGTGTTAAGCGGGGGCTTGACATGGGGGATTGAGATTGGGGGGTGGGGGGGCGGTGGCGGGATGCTGCTTTGCTGGCTGAAGGGGAGCCAACTTTCGGGAACAGACGGAGAGTCGGGACGGAGAGCCTCCGGTGGGAGGGCTTGAGTGAGCGCGGGGTGCGGGCACGTGGCTGGGCGAAAAAGGAGATGGCTAGTCGGCGGGGAGGGGGGGCCTAAACGGGGATGTAACGGGCCAGTTTTCACACTTAAAGGGATTAAAGGCAGACGTAGCCATGCTACAGGAGACGCATTTAAAACTCGCTGACCAAACTAGACTGAAGAAGGGATGGGTGGGCCAGGTGTTCCACTCAGGGCTGGATGCGAACACCAGGGGGGGTCGCAATCCTGTTAAGCAAACGGGTGGCATTTGAGGCGGGAAGTATTGTGGCGGACAATAGGGGCAGGTACATTATGGTGAGTGGTAAGCTACAGGGGGCCCGAGTGGTGCTAGTGAACGTTTATGCCCTAAATTGGGATGACGCGGAATTCATGAAGCGCAAGCTGAGTAAAATACCGGACTTAGAGTCAAACAATTTGATAATTGAGTGTGACTTCAACACAGTCCTGGACCCGGCACTGGACAGGTCCAAGTCCAGGTCGGGGAGGAGGCCAGCAGCGGCCAAGGCCCTGAGGGGTTTCATGGACCAGATGGGGGAGTGGACCTGTGGAGATTCGCTCGGCCAAGGGCGAAGGAGTTCTCTTTCTTCTCCTACGTGCATAAAGTGTACTCTCGGATTGATTTTTTCGTGTTGAGCAGGGCGCTAATCCCAGGGGTGGAGGGGTTAGAGTACTCGGCCATTGCGGTCTCAGACCATGCTCCACACTGGGCGGACTTGAGACTGGGGGTGGAGAGAGGGCAGCGCCCTCTCTGGAGATTGGACGTGGGACTGTTGGCGGATGAGGAGGTCTGTGGTCAGATTAGGAGGAGCATCCAAAACTATGTGACAGCAAACGATACGGGAGAGGTAACAGTGACTACAGTCTGGGAGGCCTTGAAGGCAGTTATCAGAGGGGAGTTAATCTCTATCAGGTCCCACAGAGAGAAGAAGGATAGGGCGGTGAGGGAGGTTAGTGGGGGAGATACTCAGGGTAGACAGGAGGTATGCGGAGACCCCCGAGGAAGGGCTGCTAAAGGAGCGCCGGAGTTTGCAGGCGGAGTTTGACCTGCTGACCACAGGGAAAGCAGAGGCACAGCTGAGGAAGGTGAAAGGGGCAGTATATGAGTATGGGGAGAAAGCGAGTAGGCTGCTGGCACACCAACTTCGAAGGAGGGAGGCGGCCAGGGAAATTGGGGGAGTTAGGGATAAGGGGGGTAACATAGTCCTGAGCCCGGAAGAGATCAATGAAGTCTTCAAGGAGTTTGACAGCAAGCTGTATGAGTCAGAGCCCCTGGAAGGGAGGGAAGGGAGGAAGCAATTTATGGACCGATTGAGGTTCCCAAGGGTGGACGAGGAGCTGGTGGAGGAATTGGGGGCTCCGATTGAGTTGGAGGAGATAGTTAAGAGCTTGGAGAATATGCAGTCGGGCAAGGCCCCGGGACCGGACAGTTACCCTGTAGAATTCTACAAGAAATTCTCGGAGCTGCTGAGCACACTCCTGCTAAGAACCTTTAACGAGGCCAAGGAGAGGGGAACCCTCCCCCCGTCGATGTCGGGGGTTTGATCTCGCTCATCCTTAAGCGGGACAAGGATCCGTTGCAGTGTGGGTCCTACAGGCCGATATCGCTCCTAGATGTAGATGCCAAAATGCTGGCTAAGATCTTAGCCACCAGAACAGAGGTCTGTGTCCTGGGGGTGATTGACAAGGATCAGACAGGGTTCGTCAAGGGCAGGCAATTGAACATGAACGTGCGGAGGCTCCTAAACATTATTATGATGCCCTCAGAAGGAGGAGACGCAGAAGTAGTGGCTGCAATGGATGCAGAGAAAGCCTTTGATCGGGTGGAGTGGGAGTACCTGTGGGAAGCGTTAAGTAGATTTGGATTTGGTGAGGAATACATAGGGTGGGTCAAACTACCGTATCAGGCCCCCGTAGCAAGTGTGTCCACGAACCGACTGAGGTCAGAGTATTTTTCAGCTGCACCGATGGACGAGGCAGGGGTGCCCCCTGTCCCTGCTACTATTTGTCCTGGCAATTGAGCCATTGGCCATGGCATTGAGGACTTCAAGAAACTGGAGGGGGCTGGTTCGGGGGAGGGGGGGGGGGGGCTGGGGGAGCAAGCCAACCTGTTCCTGTATATTTTGGACCCGCTAGAGAGGATGGGGGAGGTCATGCAGATCCTCAGGAGAAAAGTGAGCTATTTGTGATCCATGTGAGGGGCCAGGAGGAGAGACTGGGGGAGCTCCCACTCAAGAGGGTGCAGAGGAGCTTTCGGTACCTGGGTTTTCAGGTGGCTAGGAATTGGGATGCCCTACACAAGCTCAATCTATCTCAGCTGGTAGAGCAGATGGAGGGAGACTTCAAAAGGTGGGACATGCTCCCACTTTCCCTGGCGGGTAGGGTGCAGTCTGTGAAAATGACGGCCCTTCCCAGGTTTCTGTTTGTCTTCCAGTGCCTTCCCATCTTCATCCCCAAATCTTTCTTCAAGCGGGTGAACGAGAATATCACGGGATTTGTGTGGGCAAACAAGACCCCGCGAGTTAAAAGACTGTTCTTTGAGCGCAGCCGGGGGCGGGGCGGGGGGGGGGGGGGGGGGGGGGGAGGCCGGGGGGGGGGGGGGGGGGGGGCAGGCGCTGCCGAGCTTCTGCAGTTATTATTGGGCGGCTAATATAGTGGTGATTAGGAAATGGGTAATGGGGGAGGGGGCGGCATGGAAGCGGCTAGAAGCGGCGTCATGCGAGGACGCCAGCTTAGGGGCACTGATAACGGCACCGCTGCCGTTCTTGCCGGCACGGTACACCACAAGCCCGGTGGTGATGGCGGTACTGAGGATCTGGGGTCAGTGGAGAAGGCACAGGAAGGAGGAAGGGGCCTCAGTCTGGACCCCGATACGGCATAATCATAGATTTGTTCTGAGCAAAGTTGGCATAGGATGGGTATCAAAACGATGGGGAACCTGTTTATAGATGGGACTTTTCCTAGCCTGAAGGCGCTAGAGGAGAAATTTAGTCTACCCACGTGAATGCCTTTAAATACCTCCAAGCCTGCGCTTTTCTGAAGAAACAGGTGGTGGCATTCCCTCTACTACTCCACCACAGGATACAGGACAGGGTGGTCTCTGGCATCTGGGTAGGAGAGGGGAAGGTTTCGGACATATACCAAGAACTGCAGGAGGCAGAGGAAGTCTCGGCGGAGGAGCTGAAGGGCAAGTGGGAGGAGGAGCTGGGAGAGGAGCTGGATGAGGGCCTGTGGGCTGATGCCCTAGGCAGGGTTAATTCCTCCTTATCATGTGCCAGGCTCAGCTTAATTCAGTTTAACGTCGTCCAACGGGCACACATGACGACAGCGAGATGAGCAAGTTCTTTGGGGTGGAGGACAGGTGTGCGAGATGCTCAGGGAGCCCAGCAAAGCATGTCCATATGTTCTGGGCGTACCCGGCGCTTAAAGAATTCTGGCAGGGCTTTGCAAAGGCTATGTCCAAGGTCTTGAAAATGAAAATCGCTTATTGTCACAAGTAGGCTTCAATGAAGTTACTGTGAAAAGCCCCTAGTCGCCACATTCCGACGCCTGTTCGGGGAGGCTGGCACGGGAACTGAACCGTGCTGCTGGCCTGCCTTGGTCTGCTTTCAAAGCCAGCGATTTAGCCCTGTGCTAAACAGCCCCGAAACAGCCCCTCTTGGACACTCGGGTAAAGCCAAGTCCGGAGTTTGCGATATTTGGGGTGTCAGAAGATCCGGGAGTGCAGGAAGCAAAGGAGGCTGACGTCCTGGCCTTTGCCTCACTGGTAGCCCGGATACAGATCTTGTTAATGTGGAGGGACACGAGGCCACCGAGTCTGGAGACCTGGGTTAGTGACATGGCTGGGTTTCTCAGTCTTGAGAGGAGAAAGTCTGCCTTAAGAGGGTCCTTGCTGGGTTTCTCCAGGCGGTGGCAGCCGTTCCTTGACTTTCTGGCTGAACGTTGAAAGGTCAGCAGCAGCAGCAATCTGGGGGGAGGGGGGGGAGGACTGTGTATGGAATGCATACTCTTCTTTTGTAAATGGACTATAACCACCTTGTTTGTTAAATTTTCTCCTTTTTGTTATTGGTTATGTAACATTTTGTTTAAGAAAAACTTGAATAAAAAGAATTTTTTAAAAAAGAATCTTTAAGTTCAATCCGAAAACATATTCACTGACCTTGCCTCCAGCACCCTCTGGGAAAAGAGAGATTCACAGACCCACAGTCCTCAGGAGAAAAACAACATTCTCATCCACATCTTAAATGGAAGACCCCTAATTTTTAAGCAGTATCCCCTAATTCTAGTCTCTGCCACAAGGGGGAAACATTCTCTCAGCAATCTCTCTGTCAATTCCACTCATGATCTTATTGAAACACATGAAATCCTCTCATTCTTCTAAACTGCAATGGATACAGTCCCAACCTGTCAAACCTTTCCTCAGAGGATAACCCCCTCATTCCAGGAATCCGGGGGCCAACCTCCTCTGAACTGCTTCCAACTCACTCAATAAAGCCTGATGAAACTGTTCAAGGACTCGATCGAGCCGCTTGCTGTACCTGCAAACTAACTTATTGTGACTCCTGTACACGGACACCCAGATCCCTCTGTACCTCATCGTTCTGCAATGTCTCACCATTTAAATAATATTGTTTAATTTAATCCTTCCTGCCAAAGTGGACAATTCACATTTTCTCACGTTATTCTCCATCTGTCGAGTTTTGTCCATTCACTCAACGTCCTTTGCAGACTTGTTATGTCCACTTCACAAATTACTTTCTGAACTATCTTTGCGTCATCAGAAAATTTAGCCGCCATACATTCAATCCCATCACCCAACTCATTAATATAGATTGTAAATAGTTGAGGGCCCAGCACTTCTGACACTCCACTTGTCGCATCTTACCAACCCAGAAATGACCCATTTATACCTACTCTCTGCTTCCTGTGAGCTAACCAATCCTCTATCCATGCTGATATGTTACCCCCCTACACCATGAGCTTGTATTATGTGTAATAACCTTTGATGCGGCCCCTTGGAAAATACCTTCTGGAAATCTAGATAAACCACATCTCAAGGTTTCCCTTTATTAACATTCCTTGTTACCTCCTCAAAGAGCCTGGATAAATTAGTTCATCCCTGAATCTCATTTTTAAACATTGTGTGTCAAAAGAAAAGGTCTCCTCCACCCCTCTGGCTCCTTTGCTAATTACCTTAGAGGGACTCACTCTCTGTTAAAGAGCCTGCCAACCCCTCTCACACACTTTCCCCAAAGTGAATGAATTTAATCAGAAAAAGACCAAAAAAAACATTTATTTTTAATGAAACAAGTTTATTAATTAAACAGAATATGGGTTTAAAAAAAGTCAGAAAATGACTTGAGGATCCAAGACAACCAGAGTAAAAGAATAAACAGAATAAAAACATGTTCACAATGTTCTAGACCCAAATGTTTCTCTTCAACTCCCCTGTACTCTGTTCCCGTGACTCCTCACATTGGACACAGGGGCACTGCACCTGGGGGGTCACATCCCCATCAGCTCCAGTTACCCCAGCACTGAACCCGGGTTGGTTGGAGGGTCCATTCTCCAGTCTGTCCTCCAGCACCTTCCTGTCTCTTTATTAGTGTCACACCCGTGACAATTTCCCAACTGGGATGCAGGTCCCAGCTAAATTCAGTCCTCAGCTCCGTTGCCTGACAGTCACTGATGTGAGCAATAGAGAGACAGAAAAATGCCCGAGGCTCAAATGGGATGTCAAAACTTGTGGATTAGGTTCTCAGTAAAGATCAGTAACTAATATTAAAAAATCTAATTCCCAGTCAACAATTTAAAGGATTACGTGACAAGGCTCCTTGATGATTTTGCTGCAACAAACAAAATAGAAGCAACATTAACTAAACATTATTTTTGAAGGAAACCTATACATTAAAGTATAAAATATAACTTTTCCCTTTTACGCAATCTAAAATTCTACTCCACAATTATTCTCGACTCTACCCCGGAAGTCGAAACTTAATTGTCTCAGAACCAGTCCAAAGTGATTATTCATTCCCGAGGTTTCCGTTCTTTTCTTTTCCCAATCTGCATGCTTTAACCCCAGAACTGTCTTTCACAGCGAATGATTGGTGAGCTACCAGAAAATCGAGAGTAGGTATAAATAGGTCATTTTCTGGTTGGCAAGATGTAACGAGTGGGGTGTCACAGGGATCAGTGCTGGGACCTCAACGTTTTAAAATTTATATAAATGATTTTGATGAAGGGACTGAAGGCCTGATCGTTACGTTTGCTAATACTGCGGCAAAAAGGAAAAAGAGGTGATGCTGCGCCGAAAACAAGGGGTGGCGTCAGTACATTAGTAAGGGAGGATCTAGAACAGGAATACAATATGTGGAAACTGTTTCGGTGGAGGTAAGAAACAGCAGAGGGCAGCAAACATGAGTTGCAAACAGTAGTGGTTTTGTGTGGACTGTAAAAGCTTCTATAGGTACGTAAAAAGGAAATATTTGGCTGAGACAAACGTGGGTCCGTTACAGGGAGAGACAGGAGAATTTATAGAAGTGGGAATAGAGAAATGGCAGAGAATCTAAATGATTACTCTGTGTCTGTCTTCACTGAGGAAGACACAAGAAATCTCCCAGAGTTAGTGATCCAAGGGACATGGGAGAATGATAAATTGAAGGCAATGAGTATTAGGAAGAAGGCTGTATTGGAGAAATTAATGGGGCTGAAAGTTGACAAGCCCCAGGACCTGATATTCTACATCCCAGAGTGTTGAAAGAGGTTGTTATAGAGATAGTGGATACATTGGTGATCATCTTCCACAATTCTATAGATTCTGGAATGGCTCCTGCCGATTGGAAGGTGGTAAATGTCAGCCCTATATTCAGGAAGGGAGGGAGAGAGAAAATGGTGAACTACAGACCTGTTAGCCTGACATCAGTATTGGGAAAATACAACATGGATTTAGGAATAGGAAATCAGGTTTGACGAACCTTTTGAAGTTTTTGAGGATGTTATTAACAGAATTGATGAAGGGGAGTCTGTGGATGTGGCACACTTGGATTTTCAGAAGGTTTATGATAAACATCCCACAGGAGGTTAGTCAGCAAAATGAAAACACATGGGATGGGAGGTAATATACTGGCATGGATTGAGGATTGGCTAACAGCAGAATACAGAGAGCACAAATAAATGGGTCATTCTCACAGGTTGTGACTCGTGGGGTATCACAAGGATCAGTACTTGGGCCCCAGCTGTTCACCGTTTATACAATGATTTGGGTGTGGAGAGTCAATGTAATATTTCCAAATTCTCAGCTATTTCCTTATTCCTCATTATAAACTCTCCTGTCTCTGCCTGGAATGGACCCACATTGGTCTTTGCGAATCGTTTCCCCCCTTTTCACATTCCTATAGGAGCTTTACCAGTCGTTTTTTTATGTTTCTCGCCATAGTAGGGGGAATAGAGAAATGGCAGAGAATCTAAATTGACATTTTTTAAAAACAAAAATTACATTTAGAGTACCCAATTATTTTTCCCAATTAAGGGGCAATTTAGCGTGACCAATCCACCTACCCTGCACATCTTTGGGTTGCGGGGGTTTAGAACATAGAACATACAATGCAGAAGGAGGCCATTTGGCCCATTGAGTCTGCACCGACCCACTTAGGCCCTCACTTACACCCTATCGCCGTAACACAATAACCCCTCCTCACATTTGTGGTCACTAAGGGCAATTTATCATGGTCAATTCACCTAACCCACGCAGACACGGGGAGAACGTGCAAACTCCACATGGACAGTGACCTGGGGTCAGGATCGAACCCGGGTCCCCAGCTTCATAGGCAGCAGGGCTAACCACTGCATCACCAGTATATTACCTCCTATCCCATGTGCTTTCCTTTTGCTAACTAACCTCCTGTGGGGTGTTTATCAAAACCTTCTGAAAATCCAAGTGTACTTCGTCCACAGACTCCCCTTCATCAATTCTGTTAGTAACATCCTCAAAAACTACAAAAGGTTGCTCAAACATGATTTCCTATTCCTAACTCCATGTTGACTATTCGGAGTTTGCTCTCATATTCTAATTTCTCTTCATCAGTTTCTTGGACCTCCTTTTCTGAATTCTAAACAAGTCCCCAATCCTCAGGCTTACTATGCTCGTACCCACTTTATGAATCTCTTCCTTTGAACTAATGGGAATCTTAAACTTTGCTTGCCACGGTTCCTTCACGTTTCCTGTTGGATTTTTGTTTCTTAAAGGAATTTATATTTGATGTAAATATGTAATAATATTTTAAATGCTAGCAATTGTCTTAAGTTCACAATGTGCCCACAGACAACTTGTCCCTCATACGTTGACAGTTTCCTTCTGTGAGAAACACCCAGATAAATTAAACAAAAGAACCATGTAAACACCATAGCCCATCTTCATGGCAATGTGGCATTGGCTTTGGGGGTTCCAAACAGAAATGGGAACAAAATATCTTCCAACGTCCAAATACCCTAACACTCTGGTCCTCGTGAAACTTGGAACCAGGTATTCACAACAAAGCTCAAAGGACATCAACCAACTGGAGGCAAAGTTGTGAGACCGGCCAGTCCAGCAGAAAGAAACCCTCCAACCCTCCCCATTGACCAACTGACAGAATGACCACAATGCAGTCCTGGCTGTAATTAAGAGCAGAAATATTAACAGCAGAATCCAACCCCTTGTTCACTTGTGAATTTGTTGATGTCTCAGCAGGTGCGATGAAACACAAAATCCTTTCCCACATTGAGAGCAGATGAAAGGCCTCTCCCCAGTGTGAACTCGTTGGTGACTCCGTAGGTGGGCTGGATGACTGAATCCCTTACCACACTGAGAGCAGGCGAATGGCTTCTCCCCAGTATGAACTCGCTGGTGTTTCTGCAGGGTGGATAACAGAGTAAATCCTTTCCCACAGTCTGGGCAAGTGAGTGGCCTCTCCACAGTGTGAAAACGCTGGTGCGCCAGCAGGCCAGATAACTGAGTGTATCCCTTCCCACAATCAGAGCATGTGAATGGCCTCTCCCCACTGTGAACTCGCTGGTGTGTCTGCAGGATGGATAGCCGAGAGAATCCCTTCCCACAGTCAGAGCAGGTGAATGGCCTCTCCCCAGTGTGAACTTGCTGGTGTCTCTGCAGAGTGGATAACTGAGAGAATCCGTTCCCACATTGAGAGCAGGTGAACGGCCTCTCCCCAGTGTGAACTCGCTGGTGAGACATCAGTTCTCGAGAGCTTTTGAAGCCACTCCCACAGTCAGAGCATTTAAAGGGTCTCTCATTGGTGTGAGTGACACTGTGTCTCCGCAGGTTAGATAAGTGAGCGAATCCCTTTCCACAAACAGAGCAGCTGAACGGTCGCTCCCCAGTGTGAATTCGTTGGTGGGACATCAGTTCTTGAGAGCTTTTGAAGCCAGTCCCACAGTCGGAGCATTTAAAGGGTCTCTCCTTGGTGTGAGTGAAATTGTGTCGCTGCAGGTGAAACAACTGAGTGAAACCCTTCCCACACACGGAGCAGGTGAACGGCCTCTCCCCAGTGTGACTGTGTTGATGGGTTTCAAGCACAGATGGGAACCTAAATCCCTTCCCACAGTCCCTACATTTCCACCGTTTCTGCATGTTGCTGGTGTCCTTGTGACTCTCCAGGTCGGACAATCAGTTAAAGTCTCACACAGGATACGGGTACTTTCTCTCCCCGCTGTGAATGGTGCGATGTTCTTTCAGGCTATGTAACTGGTTAAAGCTCTTTCCACAGTCAGTGCTCTGGAACACTTCTAATATCCTGTAAAAGGAGTTTACAAAAATCATCACTGTCAGTACAGGATAGAAATTAAGAATAGACAATTCTAGTCTCTATGGAACATTCTTTCCTCTCTCATTTCCCAAATCTGTAAATCTCCATCCCACACACTCACCCTCCATTCTCACTCTGCTGTATCTAATATTCACCCTCCCAATTCTCCTGCAGGTGCTGATTCAGGCTGATTGCCAGATCCCTGCTCACTGCTTCCTGTCCTGGACACAGAGACCTGAAAATCTTCATGCAGGCTGACAGGCAGATATATGTCAATATTACTGGACTAAAAATGTTTTGATGTTTAGGATTGTTCCAGTTGGTTAAGATACAGGGGGTTGTGACTGATCATGTTCTTGAACTTGCTGCCTCTGAGGGGAGTCAAGCAGAGATGATTAGTAAATTTGTAAATGAAATTGGATGGGTGCTGCAGGGTTACAGAATGGGATCCACTCGAGACTGACAGAATTGCTCAAGAAGTTGGCCTCGACGCAAAATGTCCAATGGACTCCTTCGCTTCTCTTATAAATCTTTTTTTTGTCTTTTTTAAAATTTAGACTACCCAATCCATTTTTTCCAATTAAGGGGTAATTTAGCGTGTTCAATCCACCTACCTTGCACATCTTTGGGTTGTGGGGGTGAAACCCACGCAAACACGGGGAGAGTGTGCAAACTACACAGGGACAGTGACCCTGAGCCAGTATCGAACCTGGACCTCAGTGCTGTGAGACTACAGTGCTACCACTGCACCACCGTGCTGCCCTCATCGGTTATAAATCTGACTGGAAATATATAATGTAGCTACAGTACTAGACAAGAATAATTAATGTATTTTATTTCAGAACCATCAGTAATATATCTAATCTGTAGCATATAACACACGGTGAGCCACAGTGGTTTGCACTACTGCCTCACAGCATGAGGGAGCCAGGTTCAATTCCAGCCTTGGGTGATTGTCTGTGTGGAGTTTGCACTTTATCCCCGTGGGTTTCCTCCAGGAGCTCGTGTTTCCTCCCACATTCCAAAGATGTGCAGATTAGGTGGATTAGCCATGCTAAATTGCCCGTTATTGTCCAAAAACATTAGCTGGGGTTATGGGGATAGGGTGAGGGCTTGAGCCTCGGTGAGGTGCTCTTTTGGAGGGTTGGTGCAGACTCGATGGGCCCAATTGCCTCTTTCTGCACTGTAGGGATTCGATGAAAACAGAGAGTTTTACAGCAGAGCAAGAATCCCTTTGGCCCATCATTTCTGCACCAGCCATGGCCTATCTAGTGCTCATCTCAATGCTTCTTCAATGTTGAGAGGTTTCCTGCCTCTGCCACACTTTCAGGCAGCGAGTTCCAGATTCCCACCACCCTCTGGTAAAATGCTTTTCCTCAAAACATCTTTAAATCCCCTGCCCCTTACCTTACCCTTCTGCCCACTGTTTACTGACCTGTCAACTAAGGGGAAAGCTTTCTTCCTATCTACTCTAGCTATGTCCTTCATAGGTCTGTGCTACCATGCTGCCCAAACCACATATCCCCTCAGCACCCACTGCTCCCAGAAAACTCCTAACCAGGGTCCCTTCATCGCTGAAAAGCCCCGGCAACATGCTTATGAATCTCCTCTGCATCCTCTCCAGTGCAATCATGTCCTTCCTCTAGTGTGGCAACCAGAACTGCACTCAGTACTCCAGCTATGGCTTAATAAGTGTTTTATACAGCTCCATCGTAACCTCCGTACTCTTAAATTTTATACTTCAGCTAATAGAAGTATCTCATATCCCGTCTTCACCACCTTATCTACCTTCCCTTCTGACTTCAGGGATCTATGGTAGGCACATCAAGGTCGCTCTTACACTCTGTACTTCCTAGGGTCCTACCATTCATTGTATATTCCCTTGCCTTTTCATCCTCCCAAAATGCACTGCCTCACACTTTTCAGGGTTAAATTCCATTTGCCACTGTTCTGTCTATTTAACCAGCCCGACTATATCACCCTTTAATCTTTCCTCCTCACTACTTATCATACAACCAATTTTTGTATCATCTGCAAACTTACTTGATCATACCTCCTCCATTCACATCCAGATCATTTAAAAAAAAAAAAAAAAATTTTATTAAAGGTTTTCATAAAATATCAATAACAAAATGAGAAAGAAAAAAGAACCCAACAGGGTTAAGTACAAAACACAATCTAAACCGCCCCCCCCCCCCGTACCTAAATAATAAATTAACATTAACACCCCGACTTAAGACACCAGGTGTATACACCCCCTCAGACCCTTCCACTGTAAATAACATAAACAAAAATAAAGTATACCCCCTCCCCCCCCCCGAGCTGCTGCTGCCATTGACCAATGTCTAGCGTTCTGCCAGAAAGTCTAAGAACGGTTGCCACCGCCTAAAGAACCCTTGTACCGACCCTCTCAAGGCGAATTTCACCCTCTCCAATTTAATGAACCCTGCCATATCGCTGATCCAGGATTCCACACTTGGGGGCCTCGTATCTTTCCACTGAAGGAAAATCCTCCGCCGGGCTACCAGGGACGCAAAGGCCAGAATTCCAGCCTCTTTCGCCTCCTGCACTCCCGGCTCCTCTGCCACCCCAAATATTGTGAGCCCCCAGCCCGGTTTGACCCTGGATCCTACCACCCTCGACACCGTCCTCGCTACGCCCTTCCAAAATTCCTCCAGCACTGGGCATGCCCAGAACATATGGGTGTGATTTGCTGGGCTCCCTGAGCACCTAACACACCTGTCCTCACCCCCAAAGAACCTGCTCATCCTTGTCCCGGTCATGTGTGCCCTGTGCAGCACCTTAAACTGTATGAGGCTGAGCCTCGCGCATGAAGAGGAAGAGTTCACCCTCCCTAGGGCATCTGCCCACGTCCCCTCTTCGATCTCCTCTCCCAACTCCTCCTCCCACTTACCTTTCAACTCCACCACCGAGGCCTCCTCCTCCTCCTGCATCACCAGGTAAGTTTCCAAGATCTTCCCCAATCCCACCCACCCCCCTCGAGAGCACCCTGTCCTGTACTGTGTGTGGCAGTAGCCGTGGGAATTCCACCACCTGCCGTCTGGCAAACGCCCTTACCTGTAAGTACCTGAAGGTGTTCCCCGGGGGAGCCTGTACTGCTCCTCCAGCTCACCCAAGCTCACGAACTTCCCGTCCACAAACAGGTCCCCTAACTTACGTATGCCTGCCCTGTGCCACCCCAAAAACCCTCCACCTGTTCTTCCTGGGGCGAACCGGTGGTTCCCCCATAATGGGGTCCACGCCGAGGCCCTAACTTCCCCCCACATCCAGATCATTAATGTACACTACAACAGCAAAGGCCCCAGCACTGATCCATATTGAAGACCACTGGAAGCGGGCTTCCTGTCACAAAAACAATCTTCAACCATCACCCTCTGCTTCCTGCCACTAAGTCAATTCTGGATCCAATTTGCCAATTGCTCTGGATCCCATGGGCTCTTACCTTCTTGACCAGTCTCCCATGTGAGACCTTGTCAAATGCTTCACTGAAGTCCCTGTAATCTACATGATCTGTACTACCGTACTGTACTACAGCTCCTGAAAAAAAGTCAAGTCAAATTTGTGAGACATGATCTCCCCTGACAAAACCATGCTGTCTATCCTTGATTAATCCTTTCCTCCCCAAGTGGAGATCAATTCTGGTCTTCAGAATTTTTTCAAGTTTCCCTACCAGTGAGGTTAGGCTCACTGGCCTGTAATTTCGTTTTTTTCCTTACTTTACTTCCTGAACAATGGAGCCACATTATCTGACCTCCAGTCCTCTGACACCGCTCCTGTGACCAGAGAAGATTTGAAAATTGTCGGAGCCTCTGCAATCTCCTCTCTTGCCTCCCACAGCAGCCTGGGATACATCTCCTCTGGGCCTGGGGATTTAAACAATTGAAGGTCAGAATGAGAAAAGAAATAGAGAGGGAGAAAAGAAAGTGTTTTACTCATAGATGATGAAACAAGAGGAAGTTTCAGTCTGGGTGGAGCTCAATCTTCACTTAGCGACAGAGGTGCAGCAGCTTTGCTGGGCAGACAGTGGACAAGCTCCGTGCAACCGGGATCAGTGATTATTGTTCCCAATGAGCGACCATGTGCTGGGAAGTCTTTGTGACGTCACAATGACGCCGTGCCTGAATCATCCAATAACAATTAGTCTGCTGCGCCCTGATGTCTCCGGGTTCCAGGCCGGGCGCGCGGACACGGGAACCCCGCCCCCACCGATTGTGTCCCCTCTTCCTGCACATTCTCGAGACAAGGTTTCGAGGCAATCGGCTGATACTTCGGCCAGAGTGAGATCTCTCACCCCCCCCCCGGGACTGCGCATGTCGGGGGGGGGGGGGCGGGGAAGAAGAGAGAGAGAGGGGAAGTTGCGCATGGGCAGTGGAAAACCCGTCCCTTGAACTTCCTGCTGAGATGTTGACCAATGGGAATATGCTAACAACCGGAAGGACTTTGGTGCTCCAGCCAATCGAAGCACGAGCTTTGTGTTAATGAAGATTGAGCTTCACACAGGCTGAAACGGCCTCCTGTCTCCAACATCTGTGAGTAAAACACTTTCTTTTCTCCCCCTTTCCATTTCTTTTCTCATTCTGACCTTCAATTGGTGACTTGCAGCAACTGAAGGGAAAGGAAATGAATCCAGGGAAGGTGCAGATTCTGCAAAGGTTGGCCCAGGTCTCTCTCTCTCGCTTAAAGACATTGACATCCTTTCCTCCCTCAGCTTGACACATTTATTTGTCTGGCTAAAGGATGGTCTCTTTCCTAATGTTCACAATTAAAGGGCAGGTTTCCCCAGGAGATGGCTGACATTTAAGGAGACGGTAAATTAATATAGGACATAAATATGTCTACTGTTCTTATATGGTACAGATTGGATATATTATTTATGGTTCTGTAATATAGGAACATAGGAATTCAGAGCAGAAGTAGGCAATTCGGCCCCTCAAGCCTGCTCCGCCATTCAACCAGATCATGGCTGATTTCTTCCTGCTCACAAATCCACCTCCCTACCTGTTCCCATATCCCTTAAACCTGTTTTTAAAATCAGAAATATGTCTATCTCCTTTAAACCATTTAATGACTCAAACTCTACCTCACTATGCAGCAGCGAGTTCCACAAATTCACCACCCTCTGTGTGAAACAGGTCACAAAGAAGAAAGAAAAGTACAGGACAGGAACAGGCCATTCGGCCCTCCAAGCCAAGCCTGTACCGACCATGCTGCCCGTCTAACCTAAAACCTTTTACACTTCCGTATCCCTCTATTCCTATCCTATTCACGTATTTGTGAAGATGCCCCTTAAACGTTACTATCATACCTGCTTCCACCAGCACCTCCTCTGGCAGAGAGTTCCAGGCACCCACTACCCTCTATGTAAAAAAAAAAGCTTCCCTCGCACATCTCCTCGAAACTTTGCCCCTCATGCCTTCAACCTAAGTCCCCAAGTAATTGACTCTTCCACCCTGGGAAAAAGCTTCTGTCCATGCCCCTCATAAGTTTGTAAACTTCTATTAGGTTGCCCCTCAACCTTCATCATTCCAGTGAGAACAAACTGCGTTTATCCAACCTCTCCTCATAGCTAATGCCCTCCGTACCAGGTTACATCCTGGTACATCTCTTTTGTACCCTCTCCAAAGCCTCCACATCCTCTGGTCATGTGGCAACCAGAATTGAACACTATATTCCAGGTGCGGCAACTAAGGTTCAGAAAGCTGCAACATGACTTGCCAATTTTTATACTCCATGCCCCGGCCGATGACTACCTTATCCACCTGCGTTGCCACTTTCAGTGATCTGTGGACCTGTATACCCAAATCCTGCTGCCTGTCAATACTTTTTAGGGTTCTCCCATTTACTGTACAGTTCCCACCTGTATTAGACCTTCCAAAATGCATTACCTGACATTTGTCTGGATTAAACTCAATCTGCCATCTCTCCACCCAAGTCTCCAACCGATCTATATCCTGCTGTAATCTCTGACAGTCCTCATCACTATCTGTAATTCCACCAAACTTTGTGTCTTCTGCAAACTTACTAATCAGACCAGTTACATTTTTCTCCAAATCATTTACAAACATCAAAGGCTCTGCAGAACACCACTAGTCACAGCCCTCCATTCAGAAAAGCACCCTTCCACTACTACCCTTCTATGACCGAGCCATTTCTGTACCCATCTTGCCAGCTTATCTCTGAGGAGACTTCACCTTCTGTACCACTCTGACATGAGGGATCTTTTCAAAGATCTTACTGAAGTCCATGTGGAAAACATCCACTGCCCTACCTTCAGCAATCATCTTTGTCACTTCCTCGAAAAACTCAATCAAGTTAGTGAGACACGACCTGCCATTCACAAAACCATGCTGCTCTCGCTAATACCTCCACTTACTTCCAAATGAGAGTAAATTCTGTATTGGAAAATCCTCTCCAATAATTTCCCTACCACTGGCGTAATTTCCTGGATTAATCTTGCTACCCTTCTTAAACAAAGGAACAACATTAGCTATTCTCCACCCCTCTGGGACCTCACCTGTAGGTAGTGAGGATACAAAAATTACAACGATTGCACCTCAGTTCTAAATCTACCGCCTCTCAAACTATATCTGTGACCTCTCATTCTAGATTTCCCCACAAGGGGGAACATTTGGTCTATGTTTACTTTATCAATCCCTTTTAGTATTTTATACACCTCGATCAGATCCCCTCTCATCCTTCTAAACTCTAATGAGTATAAGCCCAAAATGTTTATTCTCTCCTCATACGTCAACCCTTTCATCCCCGGAATCAATCATGTGAACCGCCTCTGAATTGCCTCCAATGCCACCACATCCTTCCTCAAATAAGGAAACAAATACAGGACACAATACTCCAGATGTGGTCCCACAAACACCCTGTACAATTGAAACAACACTTCTCTACTTTTCTACTCCAGTCCTTTTGCAATAAACGCTAACATTCCATTTGCCTTTTTAATTCCAGGCTGTACCTGCATACTGACTTTCTGCGATTCATAAACAAAGACACGCAGATTCCTCTGCCCAAATGCATTTTGAATCTGCTTTCCATTCAGATAAAATTTGCCTTTCTATTTTTTTGGCCAAAATGGATAACCTCACACTTATCCACATTAAACTCCATCGCCAATGTTTGGCCCAATCTCTGAGTCTATCTCCATCTGTCTGTAAAATCTTTATCTCCTCTTCACTGCACCCCGATTCTACACCGGCGGCAGCACTTAGTCTCCCGAATGGAGAATGCAGCCCAGTATCTGTTTATTTACTCCATCAAAACACCTCAAGGTGAATTCTCCACCGGTGGGATTTTCTATTGTGTCGGCAGCACATTCCCACCTGCAGTATTCCCGGCAGCATGGGATGGATATAATGGGAAATCCCATTGGCCAGCACCGGGAATGGAGAGCCCTACTGTTGAGAAACATGCGACTGGGGAAGTGGAGAATTCACTCCCTCAGATGGCCGGAATTCTCCGGGATGGCTTCAATGGGAAATCCCATCGACAAACAGCGGGAAGAAAGAATCCCGCCGCCCTTGAATGGCGCGCTGCTGAGAAACACGTGACTGGGGCACCGGAGCATCCAGCCCATTGAACACTTCGATTAACTCCCCCCAATCATTCCTGCTCCAAGAAGAATAAACCAACCTTCTTGCGTTTGTCCACGAAACAGAAGTTCCTCCTTCCTTTTCTATATTTTGTATCATGTTCTGCCATCACATTGAGGAAATGAAACCTCACTTGTGATAAAATCCAGAGGGCCGGATCTTGAGGAGGTTCATACTGAGCAAGAAGAGACCTGGCTCAGGTCACTGCATTCAACAAATGGCTGAGGAGGAACAAGTTCTCAATAGTTAATGAGCAGCTAAAGGTGGATAGACGGGTGGGGCAATTACTTCTGTTTACAGTAGGGCTATAAACCTATAAAGATAGCGCATTGTGAGAGACAAGCAGTGATCTACACTGTTGGGCCTTAACCCAGCTGCAGTTGGGGCAGGCAGCTAAAAACAGCTGATCCCTTCTCTGCTGCCCACACAGATAATTTACAATAATCACTGACTTCTCACCCCATGCTCATCCCTGCATCTGAGAGAGGTGATTGGATTTTAGACCCTTGAGCCTTGACAGCAAACCAAATCTCTCACTGATTTGCAATGTTTATTGCCTGCAATTAACAATCCAGATAAAATACATTTATTATTAATTCCAGTTGTGTAATATTGTGCTGTAGCTACGTTATATATTTCCAGTCATCTCTTCCCTCAGAGGGTTGTTAGTCTCTGGATTTCTCTTCCACAGGGACCAGTGGAGTTTGGGGGTCACTGAATATATTCACCGCTGAGATGGACAGATTTCTGATTGACGAGGGAGTCGAGGGTTATGGGGAACTGGCAGGAAAATGGAGAGAAAGCTGAGGTGAGGAGGGATTTCATCACCCAAGAATGTGGGGAATTCTCTCCCTCAGAGGATTGTGGAGTCATCAAGTATTTTCAGGTCAATGGGTTTCTAGATGATGAAGATATCAAGGAATATGGAGGATAGTGTGGGAAAATGGTGCTGAGGCCAATTATCTCTAATGGATGAGCAGGCTCAATGGGCCGAATGGCCGACTGCAGAATCTATTGTGTCCTGCACAGGAAGCAGTGAGCATGGATCTGTCAATCAGCCTGAATCAGCACCTTCAGGAGAATTGGGAGGGTCAATATTCGGTACAGCAGAGTGAGAATGGAGGGAGAGAGAGTGTGTGGGATGGAGATTTACAGCTTTTGGGGAATGAGAGGAAAGAATGTTCCAGAGAAACTAGAATTGTCTGTTCTGAGTTTCTATTCTGTACTGACAGTGATGACATTTGTAAATTCCTTTAACAGGATATTAGAAGAGGAGGAATTATAGACAGAAATCTCAAACCAAACTTTACATCAAAATCTGATAGTCACTCAATTCCATGGGTCTGGAATATTACCAGCCTTTGATACTTGGAGGAGAAGTGTTTCTCTGGTCTGTCTGCTTCAGAGGTTTTAAACATCGGTGTGACTGGAAAAGCACCGAGACACACACACCCGAGTGAGAGTGTTCCAGAGCACTGACTGTGAAAAGAGCTTTAGCCAGTTACACAGCCTGAATAAATACCATCACACCATTCACATCAGGGACAGACCGTACACGTGTTCTGTGTGTGGGCGAGGCTTCAATTGATTATCCAACCTGGAGAGACATAGGAGACCCAAAACATGGAGAAACTGTGGAAATGTGAGGACTGTGGGAAAGGATTCAGATACCCATCAGAGCTGGAGATTCATCGACGCAGTCACACTGGGGAGAGGCCGTTCACCTGCTCTCAATGCGGGAAGGGATTCACTGAGTTATCCAACCTACGGAAACACCAGCGAGTTCATACTGGGGAGAAGCCATTTACCTGCTCTCGGTGTGAGAAGGGATTCACTCAGTTATCCAACCTGCAGACACACCAGCAAGTTCACACTGGGGAGAAGCCATTTACCTGCTCTCAGTGTGGGAATGGATTCAGTAATTTATCCCACTTGCAGATACACTGGCGAGTTCACACTGGGGAGAGGCCATTCACCTGCTCTCAGTGTGGGAAGGAATTCAGTGAATCATCCACCCTGAGGGTACACCAACGTGTCCACACAGGAGAGAAGCCATTTACCTGCTCTTTGTGTGGGAAGGCATTCAGTAAATCATCCAACCTGCGGATACACCAGAGAGTTCACACCGGGGACAGACCATTCACCTGCTCTCACTGTGCGAAGGCATTCGGTGATCCATCCGCCCTGCGGAGACACCACCAAGTTCACAAGTGATTAAAGGGGTTTGATTCTGCTGTTATTGTTCCTGTTCTCAATTACATCAAGGGCTGGTGGCACAGTGGTTCGATCCCGGCCCCTGGTTACTGTCCGTGTGGTGTTTGCTCATTTTCCCCATGTCTGCGTGGCTCTCACCTCCACAAACCAAAGATGTGCAGTGTAGGTGAATTGGCTATGCTAAATTGCCCCTCAATTTGGAAAAAAAAAGAATTGGGTACTTTAAATTAAAAACAATTACATCCAGGGCTGCATTTTGTTCTTTCTGACATTTGGTCAATGGGGATTTAGAGTGTTTCATTTTGCTCGACTGTCTGGTGTCACGACTTTACCTCCAGTTGGCTGATGCTCTTTGAGCCTTGATGCAAATACCTGGTTTAAAATGTCACAAGGATCACAGGGTGAAAGGGTGTTTGGAAGTTTTTTTTAACATACGTTTAGAGTACCCACAGACAGTGACCCGGGGCAGGGATAGGGTGTTTGGAAGTGAGAAGATATTTAGTTTGCATTTCTGGGGGCGGCATGGTGACACAGTGGTTAGCACTTCTGCCTCACGGCCCGAGGACCCGGGTTCGATCCCGGCCCCAGGTCACTGACTGTATGGAGTTTGCACATTCTCCCCGTGTCTTCGTGGGTTTCACCCCTACAACCCAAAGATGTATAGGTTAGGTGGATTGGCCACACTAAATAGCCCCTTAATGAGAAAAAAATAGTTGGGTATTCTAAATTTATTTTAAAAGAAAAAAAATTAGATTACTGTATTAATTAGGCACCAGTCAGTACAGTAATAAGTAGTTTGTTTGACAGAAGGTTGTTCTGACAGTTTAGCATTCACTCAGTGCTGGGACGAGAAATGTTGTATGTCCTCAGTCGAATTACAACTAATGAATCAATCATGAATCAGTAGTTATAGTAAAAAATTGACTTTTATTAGTTGTAAAAATGTAAAAGCTAAATTGCTGTGTAATGAGGATAAATGTTCTGGCAAGATAGACCTTCAAACTCTGATTCGCCTCAACATTTGAAACTGTATGATTAATGGGATTGTGTAGAATCAGATAAAGGGATAGTCTGAAACAGTTCTATTGTATTCCTGTCTGAGATAATGAGAGAAGGTGGTGTCAGTAATTAGGAACCAATTAAATTTATCCAGTGACCAAATTGACCAATGGTCATGTTACAACAGGCCCAACTCTGACGTGAGGTAATGGTCACTTTGGGGATTCTGAAGGTCTTCCTTGCTGGCCAAGTACTGAAGATTCCTGAGGCCGAGTTCCAAGGAAATTACTGTCAAAGAAGGAGCCAGACTCCCGAGGCTGAATTCCACAAGAATTCCTGTCAAAGAAGGAGCCAGAGAGGGTTACGCTTCTACAGACTGATCACCCACATGATGTTGTAAAAGTCAATGTCTTAAAGTTGTTCAGTAAACCTTTTTCATTTAATAAACTTATTTTTAAATGTTCTATCCAGAGAATTCTGCCTTTGCCTTAATTAATTAAAGTCTTGTCTGAACCAAAGTGAATTTATTAAATGGTATGTTGGAGATGACTGAAATCAATTAAGTTCCAGATAACCAGATCAGATAACATAAATCTTCAATTTAAAAACTTGCATTTCTACGGCGTCTTTCATAACCACAGGACGTCCCAAAGTGCTTTACAGCCAATTAAGTAATTTTGAAGTGTAACCACTGTTTTAATGTCAGAAACACGGCAGCCAATTTACACACAGCAAAATCCCACACACAGCAATGTGATAATGAGCAGATGATCTGTTTTTAGTGATGTTTATTGAGGGATAAATATTGACCAGGACACCGGGGATAACTCCCCTGCTCTTCTTCAAAATAGTGGCTGTGGATATTTTTACATCCATCTGAGAGGGGTAGACAGGGCCTCAGTTTGCCATCTTATTTGAAAGAAGGCTGTTCTGACAGTGCAGTACTCCCTCAGTGCTGGAACAAGGAATGTTGGATGTGATTTTTGTCCTCGGGTCCCTGGACTGGGATTTGATCCCACAACCTTCTGACTCAAGAGGTGAGAGAGCTGCCCACTGAGCCATGGCTGACACTATAGACAATGCAAAGTTAGAAAGGGAAAGTTATCCTTTAAAACTCCCAGGGTCACAGAGGTCAGCCGACATGGCTCGCAAAGATTGGCCGATGTGGGTCGCAAAGTTCGGCCGTTGTGGGTCGTGAAGGTCGACCGGTTGGTAAAAATGGGTACTCGGTAAAAATGTTTGAAAAACACTGCCTTAGAGTGGCTCACTTTCTGTTAAAGAGTCTGTCAACCCCTCTTAGCCGCTATCCTTAATGTGCATCAGTCTAATCAAGAAAAGTCAACAACAATCAAATATTTTTCCTGATAAAAGTTTATTAATGAAACTGAACATGGTTATAAAAGGCAGAAAATGAGTTGAGGCTCAAAGACAGCCAGAGTAAAAGGATATTTACAATGTTCTGGATCCAAATGGTTTCTCTTTGGCTCCTCTGTTAGCTGTTCCTGTGACTCCCCACTTTGGGTGTAGGGCACATTCAGCCTGTTTGGGGATCGATGAGCATGGAAGCTCTACGTGTTTAAGCTTGGTGATGTCAGTACATTGTAGTCACTAAAAAGAGTGGTGATTCCATGGAGAATAGTTGGAGTCAGCCACTTTATCATAATTGGCTGTTAGACTTCACCTCATTAACACATTTGTGTAATTAATAATCTGTACTGTACATAAGCTCGGTGATGAAATATCTTCAATAGCATCTACCTTTAAGTGTCAGATACTCTAACGTAGCTTTAGACTTGTATAACAGCTTTCAGGGCCACTGGATTTCTCGATGCACTTTCCAGCCAATGATGTACTTTCTGAAATAAAGACTATAAGACCATAAGACATAGGAGTGGAAGTAAGGCTATTCGGCCCATCGAGTCCACTCCACCATTCAATCATGGCTGATTTCAACTCCATTTACCCGCTCTCTCTCCATAGCCCTTAATTCCTCGAGAAATCAAGAATTTATCAACTTCTGTCTTAAAGACACTCAACGTCCCAGCCTCCACCGCCCTCTGTGGCAATGAATTCCACAGACCCACCACTCTCTGGCTGAAGAAATGTCTCCTCATCTCTGTTCTAAAGTGACTCCCTTTTATTCTAAGGCTGTGTCCCCGGGTCCTAGTCTCCCCTGCTAATGGAAACAACTTCCCTACATCCACCCTATCTAAGCCATTCATTATCTTGTAAGTTTCTATTAGATCTCCCCTCAACCTCCTAAACTTCAATGAATATAATCCCAGTATCCTCACACGTTCATCGTATGTTAGGCCTACCATTCCTGGGATCATCTGTGTGAATCTCCGCTGGACCCGCTCCAGTGCCAGTATGTCCTTCCTGAGGTGTAGGGCCCAAAATTGCTCACCGTATTCTAAATGGGGCCTAACTAATGCTTTATAAAGCTTCAGAAGTACATCCCTGCTTTTATATTCCAAGCCTCTTGAGATGAATGACAACATTGCATTTGCTTTCTTAATTACGGACTCAACCTGCAAGTTTACTTTTAGAGAATCCTGGACGAGGTCTCCCAAGTCCCTTTGCACTTCAGCATTATGAATTTTGTCACCGTTTAGAAAATAGTCCATGCCTCTATTCTTTTTTCCAAAGTGCAAGACCTCGCACTTGCCCACGTTGAATTTCATCAGCCATTTCTTGGACCACTCTCCTAAACTGTCTAAATCTTTCCGCAGCCTCCCCACCTCCTCCATACTACCTGCCCCTCCACCTATCTTTGTGTCATCGGCAAACTTAGCCAGAATGCCCCCAGTCCCGTCATCTAGATCGTTAATATATAAAGAGAACAGCTGTGGCCCCAACACTGAACCCTGCGGGACACCACTCGTCACCGGTTGCCATTCCGAAAAAGAACCTTTTATCCCAACTCTTTGCCTTCTGCCTGACAGACAATCGTCAATCCATGTTAGTACCTTGCCTCGAATACCATGGGCCCTTATTTTACTCAGCAGTCTCCCGTGAGGCACCTTATCAAAGGCCTTTTGGAAGTCAAGATAGATAACATCCATTGGCTCTCCTTGGTCTAACCTATTTGTTATCTCTTCAAAGAACTCTAACAGGTTTGTCAGTCAAGATAGATAACATCCATTGGCTCTCCTTGGTCTAACCTATTTGTTATCTCTTCAAAGAACTCTAACAGGTTTGTCAGGCATGACCTCCCCTTACTAAATCCATGCTGACTTGCCCTAATCCGACCCTGCACTTCCAAGAATTTAGAAATCTCATCCTTAACAATGGATTCTAGAATCTTGCCAACAACCGAGGTTAGGCTAATTGGCCTATAATTTTCCATCTTTTTCCTTGTTCCCTTCTTGAACAGGGGGGTTACAACAGCGATTTTCCAATCCTCTGGGACTTTCCCTGACTCCAGTGTCTTTTGAAAGATCATAACTAACGCCTCCACTATTTCTTCAGCTATCTCCTTTAGAACTCTAGGATGTAGCCCATCTGGGCCCGGGGATTTATCAATTTTTAGACCTCTTAGTTTCTCGAGCACTTTCTCCTTTGTGATGGCTACCATATTCAACTCTGCCCCCTGACTCTCCATAATTGTTGGGATATTACTCATGTCTTCTACTGTGAAGACTGACGCAAAGTACTTATTCAGTTCCTCAGCTATTTCCTTGTCTCCCATCACAAAATTACCAGCGTCATTTTGGAGCGGCCCAATGTCAACTTTTGCCTCCCGTTTGTTTTTAATGTATTTAAAGAAACTTTTACTATCATTCCTAATGTTACTGGCTAGCCTACCTTCATATTTGATCCTCTCTTTCCTTATTTCTCTCTTTGTTATCCTCTGTTTGTTTTTGTAGCCTTCCCAATCCTCTGACTTCCCACTACTCTTTGCCACATTATAGGCTTTCTCTTTTGCTTTGATGCATTCCCTAACTTCCTTTTTCAGCCATGGCTGCCTAATCCCCCCTCTGATAACCTTTCTTTTCTTTGGGATGAACCTCTGTACTGTGTCCTCAATTACTCCCAGAAACTCCTGCCATTGCTGTTCTACTGTCTTTCCCACGAGGCTCTGCTCCCAGTTGATTTTCGTCAGTTCCTCCCTCATGCCCCTGTAGTTTAACTGTAACACCTTTACATCTGATTCTACCTTCTTTCTTTCAAATTGGAGATTGAATTCGACCATATTATGATCACTGCCTCCTAAGTGCTCCCTTACTTTAAGATCTTTAATCAAGTCTGGCTCATTACATAACACTAAGTCCAGAATGGCCTGTTCCCTCGTGCGCTCCATCACAAGCTGTTCCAAAAAGCCCTCCTGTAAACATTCAATGAATTCCCTTTCCTTGGGTCCACTGGCAGCAGTATTTACCCAGTCCACCTGCATATTGAAGTCCCCCATGATCACTGTGACGTTGCCTTTCTGACATGCACTTTCTATTTCGTGGTGCATTAAAGTCACTGTTGTGTAGGAAACGTGGCAGCAAATTTAGGCAAAACAAGATAGGAACATAGGAACAGGAGTATGCCCTTCAGCTCTTTGAACCTGCTGCCCAATTCTATAAGATCATTGCTAATCTGGCTGTGATCTCAACTCCACTTTCCTGTCTCACCCCCATAACCCTTGTCTCCTCTGTCCAACTTTGCCCTGAATATATTCAATGACCCAGCCCCCACTGTTCTCTGGGGAAGAGAATTCCACAGACTAAACACCCTATATGAGAAAAACATTCTCCTCAATCTCCGTCTGAATGGTGGTCCTCATATTGATAAACTGTGTCCCCTGGTTCTAGTCTCTCTCATATTTGGAAATATCTGCCTAATTTCCACCCTATTAAATCACCTCAGTCAGGATTGTAAATGTTTCTATAATATTACCACTCCTTCCTCTGAACTTCAGTGACTAAGGACCTAACATGGTCCATCTTTCTGCATAAGAGAAGCCCTTCATCCTGAGAATGAGTCGAGTGAACCTTCTCTGAACTGCTGTTAACAAAATTATATTTTTGTGTTTCAAAAAAAGTGAAGAACTAGTGCACAATATTCCAGATGTGGTCTCACCAAGAACCTGCACAGCTGTAACTTTCATTCCCCTTGTGGGAACACTAATATTCCAGTTGTTTTCCTAATCACTTAATGTACCTTCATGTTAACATTTTGTGATTCCTGTACCAGGACACCCAGATCCCTCTGTAACACTGAGTATTGAAATCGCTCTCCATTTAAATAGAATTGTGTTTCTCTATTCTTCTTGCCAAAGTGAACACAGTCAAGCTTCCCCACATTATATTCCATCCTGCAAATTGTTGCCCACTCACTTAACCTGTTTGTATCTGTTTGTAGACTCCCTACAACCTATTCACAGTTAACAAAATCCCACAAACAGCAATAGGATAATAACGATCTGTTTTAGTGATGTTGATTGAGGGATATATATTGACCAGGACACCGAGATTAATTCCCCTGCTCTTCTTCAAAAAGAATGATGTGGGATATTTTATATTCACCAAAGGAGGAAAATGGAACCACAGTTTCACCCATTATTTGAAAGATGGCACCTCCAAAAGAGCAGCACTCCCTCAGCACTGCACTTGAGGGCAGCCGTGGAGTTTGTTCTCCAGTCCTGATTGAGAAATTAACCCAGCACCTTTGGAACTCAGAGGCAGGAGTGTTATCCACTGAGCCTGACTGACAGTGAAGGTGAAGAAGACTGGGAGGAAACATGTGGAGCATCAAAACCATCACAGACCAGGTGGACCTTATGGCATGTTTATTTGATGTCCATTCTATGTCATTTCAATCAGTGGAACATTTCAGACTTGGAATTGTTGATTTCACACCAATGGATTTGTTTGGGTGCAATGCTGAAAGTGAACTGTTTTATTGTAAAATAATTGCAGCTGAGAGTTCCTCAATGAATGTGGAGAGATCACAGGCAGCAGTTCTTAAAAAGGCACTGATCACCCAGCAAGCAGCAGACCCAACTGAACTACACGAAGGACATGACACAGGATGTGCAATTCAAATTTGGTTCATTTGACCTAAATCCAGAATTTTAAATTCCATCTCAGTTCCAGGGGTCTCTAACATCAGCAAAAATAGGCCCCAATCTTCAGCACCAATAAGGTTTGGTACAGCAACAACAGCAGAATCAATCTTCGTCTCAAACAATAAATCTGTGTCCCTAATCTCTACCTCCTCCCTACCTGTTGTAACACTACTTCATCCCACTATCCTCCTCCTACTTTTCCCCCAATTCTCCTTCCCTGAAGGTGCTGGCTCTCGGGTTCAGTTCACATTCACCTATTCCCTCCCCAATATGTCACCCAGGTGTCTCAATCTTTACACCCTGAAGTTAACAAACTGTTCTGCAAAGGGAGACGTCACAGTCAAATCTAGTGATTTTGTGTCAGGGTTGGGTCACTGCTCCCTCCCGCAGCCCCACTTTTCATCCCAGTCCCAGGAGTTTGGAGACTGGGCTCCAGATGAGTAATGGCGGTCACGGCTCCCACAATTCCTCGCACTCGAGAAACGGTTCTATCCGCCGTGCGGGCGGCCCGGGACTGCGCATGTGCGGAGAAGAGTCAACAACCTGACCTTCCTGCTGAGGTGTTGACCAATGGGAACAATTGGAGGACCGGAAGGACTCTGGTCCTCCAGCCAATCAGTGCGCGGGATTTGTATGAATGAAAATTGCGTTTCACAGACGGAAACTGTCTCCTGTCTCCAAACATCTGTGAGTAAAACACTTCCTTTTCTCCCCCGTTCCATTTATTTTCTCATTCTGACCTTCAATTGGTGACTTGCAGCAACTGACGGGAAAGGAAGTGAATCCAGCGAGGGTGCCGACTCTGGAAAGCTTGGCCCAGGTCTCTCTCTCTCCCTTAAAGACATTACGAAGTCTTACAACACCAGGTTAAAGTCCAACAGGTTTGTTTCGATGTCACTAGCTTTCGGAGCGCTGCTCCTTCCTCAGGTGAATGAAGAGGTCTGTTCCAGAAACACATATATAGACAAATTCAAAGATGCCAAACAATGCTTGGAATGCCAGCATTAGCAGGTGATTAAATCTTTACAGATCCAGAGATGGGGTAACCCCAGGTTAAAGAGGTGTGAATTGTACCAAGCCAGGACAGTTGGTAGGATTTTGCAGGCCAGATGGTGGGGGATGAATGTAATGCGACATGAATCCCAGGTCCCGGTTGAGGCCGCACTCATGTGTGCGGAACTTGGCTATAAGTTTCTGCTCGGCGATTCTGCGTTGTCGCGGGTCCTGAAGGCCGCCTTGGAGAATGCTTACCCGGAGATCAGAGGCTGAATGCCCTTGACTGCTGAAGTGTTCCCCGACTGGAAGGGAACATTCCTGCCTGGTGATTGTTGCGCGATGTCCGTTCATTCGTTGTCGCAGCGTCTGCATGGTCTCGCCAATGTACCACGCTTCGGGACATCCTTTCCTGCAGCGTATGAGGTAGACAACGTTGGCCGAGTCGCACGAGTATGTACCGCGTACCTGGTGGGTGGTGTTCTCACGTGTAATAGTGGTATCCATGTCGATGATCTGGCACGTCTTGCAGAGATTGCCATGACAGGGTTGTGTGGTGTCGTGGTCACTGTTCTGAAGACTGGGTAGTTTGCTGCAAACAATGGTTCGTTTGAGGTTGCGCGGTTGTTTGAAGGCAAGTAGTGGGGGTGTGGGGATGACCTTGGCAAGATGTTCATCGTCATCAATGACGTGTTGAAGGCTGTGAAGAAGATGACGTAGTTTCTCCGCTCCGGGGAAGTACTGGACGACGAAGGGTATTCTGTCGGTTGTGTCCCATGTTTGTCTTCTGAGGAGGTCGGTCCGGTTTTTCGCTGTGGCGCGTTGGAACTGTCGATCGATGAGTCGAGTGCCATATCCCGTTCGTACGAGGGCATCTTTCAACGTCTGTAGATGTCTGTTACGCTCCTCCTCGTCTGAGCAGATCCTGTGTATACGGAGCGCTTGTCCATAGGGGATGGCTTCTTTAATGTGTTTAGGGTGGAAACTGGAGAAGTGGAGCATCATGAGGTTATCCGTAGGTTTGCGGTAAAGCGAAGTGCTGAGGTGACCGTCCTTGATGGAGACGAGTGTGTCCAAGAATGCAACTGATTTTGGAGAGTAGTCCATGGTAAGTCTGATGGTTGGATGGAACTTATTAATGTCATCGTGTAGTCGTTTCAGTGATTCTTCGCCGTGGGTCCAAAGGAAAAAAATGTCATCGATGTATCTGGTGTATAACATCGGTTGAAGGTCCTGTGCGGTGAGTAGGTCCTGTTCAAACTTGTGCATGAAGATGTTGGCGTATTGGGGTGCGAATTTGGTCCCCATGGCTGTTCCGTGCGTCTGGATGAAGAACTTGTTGTCGAAGGTGAAGACGTTGTGATCCAGAATGAAGCGGATGAGTTGCAGAATTGCGTCTGGAGATTGGCAGTTGTCGGTGTTGAGTATTGAGGCTGTTGCAGCAATGCCGTCGTCATGGGGGATGCTGGTGTAGAGTGCCGAGACGTCCATTGTGACGAGGAATGTTCCTGGTTCAACTGGTCCATGGGTGCTGAGTTTCTGTAGGAAGTCCGTCGTGTCGCGACAGAAGCTGGGTGTACCTTGTACGATGGGTTTCAAGATGCCCTCGATGTCGCCAGAGAGGTTCTCACACAGGGTCCCATTGCCTGAAACGATAGGGCGGCCTGGTGTGTTGGCCTTATGTATTTTCGGGAGGCAGTAGAGATCTCCAATGCGGACAAACATGGGACACAACCGACAGAATACCCTTCGTCGTCCAGTACTTCCCCGGAGCGGAGAAACTACGTCATCTTCTTCACAGCCTTCAACACGTCATTGATGACGATGAACATCTTGCCAAGGTCATCCCCACACCCCCACTACTTGCCTTCAAACAACCGCGCAACCTCAAACGAACCATTGTTTGCAGCAAACTACCCAGTCTTCAGAACAGTGACCACGACACCACACAACCCTGTCATGGCAATCTCTGCAAGACGTGCCAGATCATCGACATGGATACCACTATTACACGTGAGAACACCACCCACCAGGTACGCGGTACATACTCGTGCGACTCGGCCAACGTTGTCTACCTCATACGCTGCAGGAAAGGATGTCCCGAAGCGTGGTACATTGGCGAGACCATGCAGACGCTGCGACAATGAATGAACGGACATCGCGCAACAATCACCAGGCAGGAATGTTCCCTTCCAGTCGGGGAACACTTCAGCAGTCAAGGGCATTCAGCCTCTGATCTCCGGGTAAGCATTCTCCAAGGCGGCCTTCAGGACCCGCGACAACGCAGAATCGCCGAGCAGAAACTTATAGCCAAGTTCCGCACACATGAGTGCGGCCTCAACCGGGACCTGGGATTCATGTCGCATTACATTCATCCCCCACCATCTGGCCTGCAAAATCCTACCAACTGTCCTGGCTTGGTACAATTCACACCTCTTTAACCTGGGGTTACCCCATCTCTGGATCTGTAAAGATTTAATCACCTGCTAATGCTGGCATTCCAAGCATTGTTTGGCATCTTTGAATTTGTCTATATATGTGTTTCTGGAACAGACCTCTTCATTCACCTGAGGAAGGAGCAGCGCTCCGAAAGCTAGTGACATCGAAACAAACCTGTTGGACTTTAACCTGGTGTTGTAAGACTTCGTACTGTGCTCACCCCAGTCCAACGCCGGCATCTCCACATCATGGCTTAAAGACATTGTCATCCTTTGCTCCCTCAGCTTCACACATTTATTTGTCTGGCTAAAAGGATGGTCTCTTTCCTAATGTTCACAATTAAAGGGTTGGTTTCTCCAGGAGATGGCAGACATTTAAAGGGACAGTAAATTAATATCGGACAGAGATATGAAATGAAATTAAATGAATATGACAAGATATGTCTAGTGTTATATAATACAGATTAGATATATTGATGGTTCTGTAATAAAGTGCATTTAATATTATTTCTAGTTGTGTAATATTGTACTGTAGAGGGCAGCATGGTGGTGCAGTGGTTAGCACTGCTGCATTACGACATTGGCGACCCGGGTTCGGTCCCAGCCCTGGGTCACTGTCCGTGTGGAGTTTGCACATTCTCCCTTGTCTGCGTGGGTCTCACCCCCATAAACCCAGAAAGATGTACAGGATAGGTGAATTGGCCACCCTAAATTGCCCCTTGATTGGAAAAGAAATTAATCGGGTACTCTGAATTTAATTTTTTAAAAATACATATATTGTACTGTCGCTACATTATATATTTCCAATCATCTCTTTCCTCGGAGGGTTGTTACTCTCTGGATTTCTCTTCTACTGGGATCAGTGGAATTGAATATTTTCAAGGTTGAGTTCTACCAATTTCCGTTTGACAAGTGAGTCGAGGGTTATGGGGAATAGGCAGGAAAATTAAGAATTCTCTACCCCAGAAGAGTGTGGCGCCTCAGTCATTAAGGATTTGCAAGATAGAGATTGATAGGTTTCTAGATGTTAAAGATATCAAGGGATATGGGGCATAGTGTGGGAAAATGGTGTTTATGTACATCGGCCAACAATCTCATTGAATGGCTGAGCTGGTCCAAAGGGATGAATGGCCGATTGCAGCTCCTATTTCTTATGAGCCTCTCAGTCCGAGAGATGACGTGGTCGGCGTGGATGGGTTGATCAGCCTGGATCAGCATCTTCAGGAGAATTGGGAGTGTGAATATTAGATACAGCAGAGTGAGAATGGAGGGAGAGTATGTGGGATGGAGATTTACAGCTTTTGGGGAATGAGAGAGGAAAGAATGTTTCATAGAAACTAAAATTGTCTGTTCTGAATTTCTGCCCTGCACTAAATGTGATGTCTGTTGTGAATTCCACTTACAGGATATTAGAAAAGGAGGAATTACAGACAGACATCTCAAACCAAAAGTCCAGATCTCACAGAGTCACTCAATTATTAGGTTTGTGACTATCAACAGCCTTATAATCTGGAAGGAGAACTGTTTGTCTACTTCAAAATATTTTAAACATCCGTGTGACTGGAAAGCACTGAGACCCACAAGCACCTGAGTGAGTGTGTTCCAGTGCACTGACTGTGGAAAGAGCTTTAACCGGTTTCACAGCCTGAATAGTCATCGTACCATTCACAGCGGGGAGAAATCATCCACATGTGAATGGTAAAGGCTTCAACTGCTTGTCCAACCTGGAGAGACACTAGGGCAACTGCACCATGGAGAAACCGTGGAAATGTAGGGATTGTGAGAAGAGATACAAAGCACCATCAGAGCTGGAAGCTCATCGACGCAGTCACACCGGGGAGAGGCCATTCACCTGCTTTCAATGTGGGACGGGATTCATTCTGCAATCCCATCTGCACAGACATCAGCGAATTCATACTGGGGAAAAGCCATTCACCTGCTCTCAGTGTGCGAAGTGCTTCAGTGATTCAACCACTCTGCAGAGACACCAGCGAGTTCACACTGGGGAAAAGCCGTTCACCTGCTCTCAGTGTGTGAAGGGATTTACTCAATTATCCAGCCTGCGGACACACCAGCGAGTTCACACTGGGGAGAAGCCATTCACCTGCTCTCAGTGTGTGAAGGGATTTACTCAATTATCCAGCCTGCAGATACACCAGCGAATTCACACTGGGGAGAGACCATTCATCTGCTCTCAGTGTGAGAAGGGATTTCGTGATTCATCGCACCTGCAGAGGCACCAGCGAGTTCACAAGTGATTACAGGGGTTGGATTCTGATGATTTTGTTTCTGCCCTCATTTGCATCCAGGACTGCATTTCGTTCACCTGACAGTTGGTAAATGGGATTGGTCGGAACTTTGCTTTTTGCTGGACTAACCGGTCTGACTAATTTGCCTCCAATGGGCTGATGCTTTTTGGGCGTTGTTGCGATTTTGGCTTCAAATTGCACATGGATCACAGAGTGAACGGGGTTTGGAAGTTCGAAGATAATTATTTCTCATTTCTGTTTGGAAACTCCCAAAGCATGCCATGTTGCCATGAAGATGGCCATGGTGTTTACATGGTTCTTTTGTCTAATTTATCTGGGTGTTTCTCACAGAAGGAAACTATCGGTATGAGAGGCATGTTGTCTGAGGTGCACTGAGAAACTACATTAAATGGTACATTCGGAGATAGGCAGTAGCTAATATTTAAGGAATTATTACATATTGACCAAGGGGTCAGTTAGCACAGCGAGCTGGACGGCCGGTTCGTGATGCGGCACAATGCCAACAGCGTGGCTTCAATCCCCCGAGCGGCTTTGGTTATCTATGAAGGTCCAGCCTTGTCAACATTGCCCCTCAACTCAGGTGTGGTGACCCTCAGTTTAAGTCACCACCAGTCAGCTCTCTCTCTCTCAAAGGGGAGAGCAGTCGATGATCATTTGGGAATTTTAGCGACTTTAAGTTCAAATATTTACATCAAATATATTCCTTTCAGAAACAAAAATCAAACAGGACAAGTGATGCAAACGTGGCAACAAGAAAGTTAAAGATTCCATTTGATCAAAGGAAGGGACCCATAAAGTGGACAAAATAGTAGTAAGCCTGACGTTTCAGTGGCAGCACGGAGGCGCAGTGGTTAGCACTGCTGCCTCACGGCGCCGAGGTCCCAGGTTCGATCCCGGCTCTGGGTCACTGTCCGTGTGGAGTTTGCACATTCTCCCCGTGTTTGCGTGGGTTCCATCCCCACAACCCAAAGATGTGCAGGGCAGGTGGATTGGCCAAGCTACATTGCCCCTTAATTGGAAAAATGAATTGGGTACTCTAACTTTTAAAAAAAAAGCCTGAGGTTTCGGAACTTGTTTAGAATTCAGCAAAGGAGGATCAAGGAACTGAAAATAGAATATGAGAGCAAACTGGGGAGAAACATAAAAAACGCCTGAAAAAGCTCCTATAGGAATGTGAAAAGGAAAAGATCAGCAAAGACCAATGTGGGTCCAGTCCAGGCAGAGACAGGAGAGTTTATAATGGGGAATAAGGAAATGGCAGAGAAACTAAACAATGTGTTTGTCTTCATGGACGAAGATACAAAAATTGTCCAAAAAACACTAGAGAACCAAGGGACCAGTGAGCACGAGGGACTGAAAGAGATTAGTATTAGTGAAAAAATAGTATTGGAGAAATTAATGTGATTGAAAGTTAATAAATCCCCAAAAGCTGATACTCTACATCCCAGAGTGTTGAAAGAGGCAGCTGGATAGTGGATACATTGGTGATCATCATTCACAATTCTATAGATTCTGGAAGCGTTCCTGCAGATTGGAAGGTGGTAAATGGTAAATGGTGGTAACTATTTAAGGAGAGAGAGAGAAAACGGGGAACCACAGACCCATTAGCCTGACATCAGCAGGAGGGATAATGCTACAATCTATCATAAAGGATGTGATAAGGTACGAATTAGGAGCAGCAGTAGGCCACCCGGCCCCTCGAATGGCCTACTGCTGCCCCATTTCATCTGATCATAGTATTTTTGTGAATCTTTGTTGCACCTTCTCCAAGGCCTCGATTTCCTTTTCCTAAATGGCGATCACAAATGTTTACAGTACTGCCTGTGTAATCTAACCCTGGTTCTAAACAAGTTTAACGTATTGAACAATTCAAACCCTCAAAAATTGAACCTTATTTTGGGGCCCCACACTTTAGGAAAGATGTGAAGTTCTCGGAGAGGGTACAGAGGAGATTTATGAGAATGGCACCTGGGATGAGGGGCGTCAGTTAATTGGAATGACTGGAGCAGGTGAAATTTCTCTCTATAGATCTATCCCTTTTCATTTATATCCCTCAGGTGCCCCCCCCCCCAACTTCCTTTGGGAAACATTCCAATATCTCTGCTTCGAATCCACCCGTCGGAAGTATTTCCACTGGTATTTACCACTTTTCTTTCAGTGCAAATGCGGCTCAGAAAGCACAGAAGGAGCCCAATCCACCCCTTGTGCCCATGCTGACTCTGAACATTATACATAACAAGGTCAAGGAAGCCATTTTAAACTCTAATATATGACAGGAACTTGAGTTCAAAAGTTAACACTGTATCAACCTAAATGCTTGAATAAGCTGCATAGCAACAGAAATTGTTTAAACTAAGAATTTCTTTTATCATTTTGATCAGCTACAAAACATTATGTTTTGTCCAATCTGGCATCAAGTATAAGGCTGATACTTCAATCCGATCACGATGAGGAAGAAAGAAAGCTATTGGCTTCCAAACTTGTCTTTTTAAATCAGTGGATCTTGTAGTAACCAAATGTATTAATTAAAGATCACTGTACTAATTAGCTACCTGTCAGTCACAGATGATTGAAAAAGTACTGAGCCTTAATTGAGCTGCAATTAATGAATCCGTAATTCTATTAAAAGACTGAGTTTTATTTGCTGTAAACATATACAACCTTAATTGCTGTGTATGTAAAGAATGTGCAATGAAGGGGTGGCATGATGGTGCAGTGGTTAGCACTACTGTCACATGGTGCCGAGGACTTGGGTTCGATCCCTGCTCCAGGTCACTGTCTGCATGGGTCTGACCCCCACAACCCAAAAGATGTGCAGGGTAGGTGGATTGGCCACGCTAAATTGTCCCTTCATTGGAAAAAATGAATTGGATACTCTAAAAATTTATTTAAAAAAAGAATCTGCAATGAAGATAAATGTACTGGCAAGAGAGACCTTCAAGCTCTGATTAGTCTCAACATTTCAAACGGTATGAATAATGAATTATATAGAAACAGAGAAAGGGATAGTATGAAACAGTTCTATTGTATTCCTGTCTGAGATAATGAGAGAAGATGGTGTCCGTAATTAGGATCCAATTAAATTAATCCAGTGACCAAATTGAACAATGGTCATGTTACAACAGGCCCAACTCTGACGTGAGGTAATGGTCACTTTGGGGATAAAAGTAGAGTTTTTGACGGTCTTCCTTGCTGGTCAAGTATTGAAGACTCCCGAGGCCGAGTTCCAAGGAAATTACTGTCAAAGAAGGAGCCAGAGAGGCTTACGCTTCTCCAGACTGATCTCCCACATGAAGTTGTAAATAGTCAATTTCTTAAAGTTGTTCAGTAAACGTTTTTCATTTAATAAACTTCTTTTAAAATTTTCTATCCAGAGAATTCTGCCTTTGTCTTAATTGTTTAAAGTTTTGTCTGACCCAAAGTGAATTTATTAAATGGTAAGTTGGGGGTGACTGAAATTAGTTAAGATGCATAAAATAAGATCAGATGACAGAAGACTTCAATTTTAAAATTTTCATTTCTATAGCGCCTTCCACAACCACAGGACATCCCAAAGTGCTTTGCAACCAATGGAGTGCTTTTTGAAAAACTCTTTATTTTTATTTTTTCATGGCACACAGAAACAAAAGGTTAAAATGGTTCGAATTGTCCACATCAATCATTGGCATTGTTGACAGAAATATAAAAGACACAATATAACAAAGTCACTTTTAGTTTTGAGAATCAAGTTACACGCACAGACAGGTGTCGATACAGCAGATAAACAAGAGTTTGATGATGATACTGGTCCGTCTAAAAGTTGCTTCCTTACATCGAGCATCAGGGAAAAATGACCACGGAAATAGATGGGAAAACACTTTTTTTAAAAAAAAGGCAAATAAAATGTATATAATGAATGGGGCTGGGTTGGGGGCGGGAGTGCTCTCTGTGGTTTAATTCATATGAATAATCCCGTTACTGGCAATCACCTTTGAAATAATGTTTGGCTCTGGGAGCGGAATGCATGCGGGATTCTGTCCATCTCAAATCGCTCTCTGACTTCGGATCACCAAGTTTCACAGGTTGGGGGAATGGGTTTCAGCTATTTGAGGACAACACCCTTCATGACAGCCAAACTTGTAAAAGATTGTGTTGTTTTCTTCTTTCCATCCCTTCTGGAACTGTCCCCCATTGAGCAGCTGGAGGGGTGTCTGTGGGATGTCCATGTGCAACACCTCAGCCAATGTTTTGAATATCTTATCCCAATCTCTCTCAAATTTGGCCACGATCAACATGTGTGGAAGTAATGATTTCCTGCAGTCTTTCCAGTAACTACATATAGAGGAGGAACCAATTCTTACAGTAATATGTGGTATTCTAAAGTAGCTCGTAATGAGCTTCCATTTATATTCCCTCAGGATATTTGGTCGGTGACGAGATTGGTCTCAGGACAAGTTTGATCCCAGTCTTCCACTGGTATCTCCTGTTGCAGTTCAACCGCTGCAAGCGCTGGAAGCCATCCTGTTAAACTTGCCCAAAATGGGAGTCTGTTTCTTTTCCATGAAATTGCCCCCTTCATGTTTGCAAAGAAAATGTTGTATCTGTACGTATGCTAAAATGTTAATATTTGGAAGGCCAAATTCCCCTCTGATCTGCTCAAAAGATTTTGGAGTATCTGCTGAAATATCTGGTGAAGGTGAGGCAATATTCAGACCATTTCTTAAAAAGTCCTTATCGTGCGTGGAGAGTATTAAATATTTTATAGACCCAAGGGTGGTCAGAGCCGAGATTGAACCAGTTAAATGGAATGATTTCTGAATTTCTTTTCAAATATTGTTAGTCAATCTGGCATTCACTCATTCTGCAATCCCTTAAGCTGTTACCCAGAAATGGCAGTGCTGTTAATGGAAGTTGGGACGCAGGTTTCTCCAGGTTCAGCCACCGTGTGTCTGCGCTGTCTGTTAACCAAGCTGTCACATTATAGTTGAGCTGCCCAAATACAGGAGATCAGACAATGTAGCAAATTGAATGTAGATTCAGGAATCTGAACAGGTAACATCTGGAACAATCCGGGGAGGACATTCATCCGAATACCTTCAATTCGTCCTAACAGAGAGAGTAGTTGGCTCAGCCACTCATCCAGACCACTCTTCATATGGCTAATGATACAAGTGTAATTTGCTCCATATATTCTTTCGATTGTTGGTGGGACAAGAATACTGAGATATTTAGTGTCCGACTGCCATTTAAAGGCACTTTGTGTCTCAATATGGTTGGGATTTGTCCACCATTGCTTCAATTTTTTTAACATTAACTTTATAACCTGAGTCACAGCCTACCTTTTAAATACTCTCTTTCATAGAAAATATGGATGTTGCAGGATCTGATAAGTAAAGCAGGATGTCATCAGCATAGAATGACAACTGGTGCTTTTCTTCTCCAGCTAGAACCTCTGTATGTCCGTCTTGTCTCTCACCATTTGTGCCCAATGTTCTATACATAAGTGAACAGAAGAGGGGGACAGAGACCAACCCGGTCTTGTCCCCCTCTCTAGCCCAAAGACTTCAGTAATATGACTGTTCACACGAACAGAGGCCCCTGGATTTGAATAGAGGACCTGGACCCATGTCACAAAGTTGAGTCCAATCTCCAGGCTGGTGTAAAGTCTGAAATCGGTACACCCATGATATTCGATCAAATGTCTTTTCAGCGTCTAAAGATAAGATCATGGCCTCAACTCCATTCCCTTGGACATGAGTCATGATGTTAAGGAGCCTGTGGAGATTGTCTCCAGAGTAACACCCAGTTTGATCTGGGCATTAACACCTCAGTTATTATCCTGTTTACTCTATGGGCCAGTATTGTTGTTAGAACCTTCAGGATACAATTAAGTTATGATATGGGGCGATGTGACCCACACTCTGTTGGGTCTCTCCCCTCCTTATGAATGACCGTTATAATTGCATCTCTCCATGAAGGAGTCAATGATCCAGTTTCTAATGAGTGACGATAGGCCTGCTGAAGTAAAGGTGGATGTATGTCTTCAACCGTTTTATAAAATTTGTTTATGTAGCCATCCAGGCCAGGGCTTGCTTTTTAAAATATAAATTTAGAGGACATAATTATTTTTTTTCCCAATTAAGGGGCAATTTAGTCTAATGCACGAGAGGAAAAGAATACCTGGTTTGCCAAGGATCTGCCCAGCTTACTGTGGTCTATGTCTGACAAATGTGTTTCTTGTAAAAATGCAGTTTTGCAGCTTAGATGTTTCAACTGACAGAGCATCTTTTTTCTCTCAATGGGTTTATGTCACCCTTTCACATTTAAAAATTTTTTTTAAGAGTATGCAATTAATTTAACATGTTCATCTGGAGCTGAGAAATTTCACCACAAATGATCTCGGGGTGAATTAGCATCTGACGGCTTTTGTTGCAGTGATCTGTGAGCCCACTCTAGTTGCAGTGGGAAATCGATCGGGAGTTTAAGCAGGTTCTTGAGAAAGCTTTCGACCCAGCGGATAATGTCCCGCCTACTGAGTTTTCTGGCACCTCATAAATTCACAGGTTGTTCCATCTCATGAAATGTTCGAGGTTCTGACATCTGTCCTCTAACCGTCTGTCTCTCTGATGTAAATAAGAAAGGAGCCTGTATCTGTGAATGTTACGATTGTTAACCGTACTAATTCTGTTCTCAGGCTGCACTACCCTCTTTCCCAAACCGCTGATAGCTTGTTCCAGTTCTGAGATTGAATTTTTCATTGTCCCAAGGGCGTCACTAATGTCTTTTCTGAATTCTCTCAGCTCAGTCAGGATAGTCTCAGCTCAGACTTCTCCAGACCTGAATGAGGTGTTGGGACGGGCCCGTTGCTGCCATGTGGAGAGGGGCTGAGGCTTCTTACTTCATTATTTCTGTCTTCCTTAAGCAGTTTCCATTCATCTCTCGTCCATCTTGTACTTTGTCTCATTCTGTGTCTATATCTACACTCGATAAGTATTTATGGGTGATTTAATTAGTGGATGGAGGTGGATTCTTGTTGGGGGTGAATGGAACAGCATTCAGCAGGCAGCCATTGGGTTCTCCAGCTCCCTCTGGTCTGTAATCACTTGTGAACTCGCTGGTGTGTCAACAGATGGGGTGACTGAGTGAATCCCTTCCCACAGTCAGAGCAGATAAACAGCTTCTCACCGGTGTGAACTCGCTGGTGTCTCTGCAGGCTGCATAACTGACTGAATCCCTTCCCACACTCAGAGCAGATGAATGGCCTCTCCGCAGTGTGTACTCGCTGGTGCTTCCGCAGGTGAGATGAATTAATGAATGCTTTCCCACACTCAGTGCAGCTGAACAGCCTCTCCCCAGTGTGAACCCGTCGGTGTATCAGTAAATTGGATGAATGACTGAATCCCTTCCCACACTCAGGACAGGTGAACAGCCTCTCCCCAGTGTGAACTCGTCGGTGTGTCAGCCGGATGAATTGATGGATCCCTTACCACACTCAAGACAGGTGAATGGCCTCTCCCCAGTGTGAACCCGTCGGTGTATCAGTAAATTGGGTGAATGACTGAATCCCTTCCCATACTCGGGACAGGCGAACGGCCTACTCCTAGTGTGAAGTTGCAAGTGCTTCAGGAAGCTGGATGAATTAATGAAACCCTTCTCGCACTCGGAGCAGGTGAACTGTCTCTCCCCAGTGTGAATGCTTTGATGAATTTCCAGCAGGGGGATCTGAATCCCTTTCCACAGTCACCACGATTTCTCCATGGTGTGGGTCTGACTGTGTCTCTCCAGGTTGGACAACCAAGCCTCATGCACACACAGAACACGTGTACGGTCTCTCCCTGCTGTGATTGGGATGCTGTTTTTTCTGGCTGTGTAACTGGTAAAATCTCGTTCTACGGACAGTGCACTGGGACACAGTCACTTTGGGTGTGTGCATCTTGGTGTTTTTCCAGTTATACTGATGTTTAAAATATTTTGAAACGCTTAGAATGCACAAACATTTCTCTTTCTCGATTCAAAGGACGATGATATCCAGGTCCTGATGCAACGATGACTTTGGCAGATCTTGACTCAACATCCAATCTAATGTCCTGTAAAATAGAATAGAATAGAACATTACAGCGCAGTACAGGCCCTTCGGCCCTCGATGTTGCGCCAATCTGTGAAACCAATCTAAAGTCCATCTACGTTATTCTATTATCATCCATATGTTTATCCAATGACCATTTAAATGCCTTTAATGTTGGCGAGTCCACTACTGTTGCAGGCAGGGCATTCCACGCCCTTACTACTCTCTGAGTAAAGAACCTACCTATGACATCTGTCCTATATCTACCTCCCCTCAATTTAAATCTATGTCCCCTCATGCTAGCCATCACCATCTGAGGAAAAAGGCTCTCACTGTCTACCCCATCTAATCCTCTGATCATCTTGTATGCCTCTTAACCTCTTAAGTCACCTCTTAACCTTCTCTCTAACGAAAACAGCCTCAAGTCCCTCAGCCTTTCCTCATAAGATCTTCCCTCCATACCAGGCAACATCCTGGTAAATCTCCTCTGCACCCTTTCCAATGCTTCCACAACCTTCCTATAATGCGGCGACCAGAGCTGCACGCAATACTCCAAATGCGGCCACACCAGCGTTTTGTACAGATGCAACATGACCTCACGGCTCTGAAACTCAATCCCTCTACCAATAACAGCTAACACACCGTACACCTTCTTAACAACCCTATCAACCTGGGTGGCAACTTTCAGGGATCTATATACATGGACACCGAGATCTCTCTGCTCATCTACACCACCAAGAATCTGACCATTAGCCCAGTACTCTGTATTCCTGTTATTCCTTCCAAAATTAATCACCTCATACTTTTCTGCATTAAACTCATTTGCCACCTCTCAGCCCAGTGCTGCAGCTTATCTATGTCCCTCTGTAAACTGCGACATCCTTCCGCATTGTCCACAACTCCACCGACTTTAGTGTCATCCACAAATTTACTCACCCATCCTTCTACGCCCTCCTCCAGGTCATTTATAAAAATAACAAACAGCAGTGGCCCCAAAACAGATCCTTGTAGTACACCACTAGTAACTGAACTCCAGGCTGAACATTTCACATTAACCACCACCCTCTGTCTTCTTACAGCTGGCCAATTCATGGCCTCTGCACTGACCATAGCTATGCAAAAAACTTTTTAACGAACAATTCTAAGGGCGCTATGTCAGACAGGGACATGCATTACAAAACAATAAACTGGGAACCTCTAACTTATTCTTAATACACTACACTCACTTAAACATTCCATTATCCTACCTTCCTCAATCATACAACAAAATCATAGCATTTCATGCACAGTGTTTCCTGGCTTGGCAGTCAAGCTCAGGATCATACAATTTGCTCATGAAAAGTTCTTTACATTTCTTTATTTACAATAAACGCAAGTGAATGCACTTTATTATAGATCGCGGGGGTCGGGGGTCTGGTCGTAACCAAAACTAGGGGATCTGATCCTATATACCGGGGTTCGAGCGTGGTGGGCTCTCCTTCTCCATTTTCATAGACGCGTAGTCTGCACTATGCAACAGAGTATCGCTAATGCTAGTAAAGTTTCTATCACATAGGACAGAGAGTACCAGGTTATAAACCTGGCACACCAAGATGCTGTAGTGTCGCAGGTGACTGGGCTCTGGGTACTGCGGGAAAGTGAAACATTAACGGCTGGGGGGCTTGAAGTCATGGAGTTCGTGTTCACGCGCAACCAAATGGTCAAAATCATGAGGATGATCCACGTGAAGGAAGTCCTCATGGCTCTTTTTCCTTTTCTTTCTTTGTCTTCTCCGGTCCTGGAGCTTCTGGAGTTCTGTGGAAACAAGCATGGTGTCTGTAACCATCTTTGTTTAATATCTTGTACGCTAGTGTGTCTGTCCTTTGGTGCCAATTATTCCCTTTATAATTGGTCACTATGTGTGACTCCCTCATTCAAAAACAAATTTTAGGAGAAGACACACTTCCCAATGATGAACCAGTGCGAGCCGTCTCGCAAACTGTGCAATTTACCATCCAAATGTTTCAGGATGTAAATAGCAGATGGTCGGCAACCTAAGGGTTACCTAAACAAAACAAAACCTTTTGAACGAAAATGCCAAAATGAGGTGCGTGTGGGCCACGACGGGTAAGAGTTTGATGGAGTCCCCGGGTAGGACGGCTACCAATGCCATGTCTCTCCGACCCGAGCGTAGTTGACCAGAGGGGGGTTCCCAAGCAGGACGGGTCCCAGGCCGTTTCTCCACTGCCTGAGCAACCGACAAGAACGGGCAAAAAATGTAGTCATCGTGGTGGGGCTGCCGTAGTGGTTCTATCCTTCGAACCAGAAGGGCAGTTATGAACGGGCATCTGGTTCCTTAACAAGTGTCTGCAGACAAGCTAGTTCCTCTGAACTAGTGTCTGGCCACAGTGAGTCTCTGTAGGCAAGTCCTCCGAGGTTTCGGCCGAATAGGCGTGGGGCAGTGAGAAAGAAAATTCTCCTGTCGGCCATACAACATTTAACAAACTTACAAACAACATGAAACATTCTGCAGGTTCCATCAGAAAGGACACCACTTCTCCCAAGCGGTTGCTTTAAAACATCATCTGGACACTTCAGATCTCGGTTGCGAACAGGGTCGCAAAGGGGTTGGCGGTTTGGGAGTCAGACCTAAGGTCGTCCTCTTCTCCCATGTGCCAAACTCTGGAGTGGATCAGGGCTGAAAGGGCTGCATGGTGTGAGGTGGGGTCGCTCTCGTCGTTGCGGACGAGTCGGAACGAGTTATCTCGGTGCCAATAGTTGGTGTCTAGTTGTGTGGGGACGAAATCGGGGTCGTCGGTGTAGTTCGGTGGTCTGTGGTGGGGTTTATTTAGGAAAGTGATCATGAAGGGATCACTCGGATCGTAGTCGGAGTCGGTGGGTGTGGATCCGGTTGTATGGGGATAGTAGGGAGGCGTGCTGTGGCTATCGTCCGAGTCACAGTCGCTGTCTCTGCTGCTGCAGTCTGTGGGCGTTCCGGGCCGGAGTGTATATTTCGGGGATGGAGTCGAGGTCGAGTCCGTGGCTGGGCTGGACGTGGTGGGGGTTGGTAGGGTTACGTTGGCTGTGGGCGGGGCGTGGTGTGCTGCGTTGAGCATGACGTGGTGTGCGTGGTTCGACTGTGTTCCATCAGCCTTCAGCTGGTTTATATGGAACCACGCAGTCTTACCGTTGGGGTATTTTATTTTATAAACAGAAGGGCTTACTTTATCCGCAATGGAATACGGACCCGAGTATTTTGGTGACAGGAATGTGCTGGGGTTATATACAGAGAGCATAACTTGCTATCCTATACTGTACTCGGTCGCATGCACTGTCTTCTCGAAACAAGCCTTGCTCTGTTTCTTTCTGGTGCCCAATTTTACTGCGGCTGCTAGCTGAGCCTTTTTAACATTTGCAACTAATTGCTCCACGGCTTTCTCGTGTGTGAGGGCCGTCACTTCGGGGCTGGTCAGGTCCAAACCTAACAAATATTCTGTGCCTTGCATGGGGCATCCGGTCATGAGGGTGTGTGGTGTGCAACCTGTGGAGGTAGAAATAGTGTTACGCAAAAACATCAGCGCAAAAGGGAGGACTGAGTCCCAAGTGGTATTGTTCTGCTGGACCATTTTTCTGAGGGTGGATTTTAGGGTCCGATTCATGCGCTCCACGATACCACTCGACTGTGGGTGGTGTGCTATGTGGAATTTTTGGGTGATGCCAAATATCGTGAGGACGTTCTGCATGACACATCCCGTAAAATGGGAACCTTGGTCTGATTCAATGCTGCGGGGGAGTCCCCATCTTGTAATCATGTGGTGGGTCAAAATCTTGGCTGTGGTTTTTGCAGTGTTTGTGCGGGCTGGGAATGCTTCCACCCATTTTGTAAATGTGTCAATTACCACAAGTTTATAGCCATTCCTGCAAGGGGGCAATGGTCCTATAAAATCAATCTGGAGGTTAGTCCAGGGGCCATTAACGGGTCGGGTGTGGCTGAGTTGAGCCTTTTTGGCATATCTGTCCGGATTATTCTGGGCACAGATAAGACAATTCTCTATATAATGGTTTACATCATCCTTTAAATTCAGCCATCAACAAAGCTGCTTGAGATGGGCTGTAGTGGGATCGATTCCCTGATGTGATGTCCATGACCGTCATGGAACAAACAAATCAGTTGATTCCTGTCCTGTTCAGGAACCACATAAAGGGTGTCTTTTAACACCACACCGTCATGTGTGGTCAGTGCATTTTTGAACCTCTCGTAGGGTGCTGGATACTTTCCTTTTACAATCTCCCTGAGATTGCTGTCCTGCTTCTGGGCCTCTACTAGATCCTCGATCTTTGTCTGTGAGACCTGAACTGCATTCACTGGCATGCTTTCGGGGGGGTTTCCAAAAATATCCATGCCTGGAACCTGCCTTAGCCAGTGCATCAGCTTTTACATTTCCAGGGGGGAGGAACGATGGTGACTGCGGACTTTGATTATCCCAAAAGTCCTGTTCTGGGCTCTTTCTGAAATATGACGGAGCAATATGACGGAGGGGAGGGGTTTTCCGTCTGCGGAAACAAATCCTCTTGCTTTCCACAGGGGCAGGAATTCCGTGAGGCTGTTGCAGACATAGAGGCTATCTGAGTATATGTCTGCTGGGCTGGGGAAGGAATCTGGGTGTTCCACTATATACGCGAAGGCCGCGAGCTCTGCTGCCTGCGCGCCTAAGTGGCCTGGGAGTTTTAACGATATTTCCTCAAGGGCGCGTCCCTGCGCGTCCTTGACATAGATACCGCAACCTGTTATGCGCTTCCCATCCAAGACTGTGGAAGATCCGTCCACATAGATCTTTATGGGCTCACACGTGTCCATGTGCTGGGGGCTCTGGGTTGAATTACCTATCTTTCTGGGGGGTGTTTTGGTGTGAAGAGATAATCTCACATTCATGGGGATTTCTGGGGTACTGTAAGTTGTCGGCTAAGTAGGTGTGCGTCTTTGTCCTTTTACCTGTGATGTCCCGTCCCTGCAAGGGAAGGGTCCATCTCGCTGCTCTAATCTGGCTTACCGTGCCGTCCTTGAGTCGTCCATCCAGTAAAAGTTGGGTGGGGGTGTGTTCGGTGAGAATTGTGATGGGGTTCAGTCCGGTAATATAGGAAAAATACTGAACTGCCCAAAATACTGCGAGCAGGTGCCTCTCACAGGCTGAAAATCCCTGCTCCACAGCATCTAAAATTCTGGATGCGTAAGCTACGGGCCTTAACTGGTCGTGCCGTTCCTGGAGGAGCACGGCTGAAAGGGTGCAGTCTGTGGTTGCTAGCTCTATTGTGTAAGGGGAAAACGGGTCTGGAACTTGTAGTGCGGGGGCGGCTATGAGTGCCTGTTTTAAAGAATCCACAGCATCCGTATGCTGCGGAAGCCATTCCCAGGGGGCTCCTTTCTTTAGGAGGTCTGAGCGGGGCGCTGCCTTACTGGCGAAACCATCAATGTGGTTTCGGCAATAGCCAACCAGTCCTAAAAATGACCAGAGGGCTGAAACGTTCTGGGGAAGGGGCAATTTAGCGATCGAGTCAATTCTTTTATGCTCGATCTTGCGTTTACCATGTGTGATAATTGTTCCCAAATAATTGTTGGAAGATTTTTTCTTCCAAAATCTGGGCCTTTTTGGGGTTGACTTTACAACCGATTGAGTGTAAGAGTTCCAGGAGTTCGGACAGAAGCTCGATGTGCTCTTCCTTGGTGTCTGTCCACAATAGAAGGTCATCTACATACTGTACCAGACATTCGGGGCGAGAGAATTTGGCTAAACCATTTGCCAGCTGTCGGTGGAAAATGGAGGGGGAGTTGTGGAAGCCTTGTGGCAGGCATGTCCACGTGTACTGCTGTGCTTTAAAAGTGAAGGTAAATTTGTACTGGCACACCTTTGCCAATGGAATGGACCAGAATCCATTACTGATGTCCAAAACCGTGAAGAACCGGGAATTGAGTCCCTGCTTGAGCATGGTCTCGGGACTTGTTGCTGCTGTGGGGGCTGCTGCGGGGGTGACTTTGTTGAGTTCCCGGTACTCGATGGTCAGTCGGCATGATCCATCAGGCTTTCTCACTGGCCAAATCGGGGCATTATTAGTGGAGGCTACTGATCTAAGTACGCCCTGCTCTAATAAGCTGTCTATTATCTTGGAGATTTCTCCCTCTGCCTCTTGGGGAAAACCGTACTGTTTTGGGGGTCTAGGGTCAGGTCCTGTTACTTGTACGGAGCCAGTCATCCGCCCACAGTCGTGCTTGTGGGTTGCGAATGCTGCCCTGTTATTTTGCAGAACTGCCCTAACCTGCTTGTCCGTGCTAAGCGTGGTCGGGTTAAACCAAAATTCGCCTACGGCGCTAATTTCGTTCATGTACTCTCCTATGTTGTGCGTTGCGGGGGCTCTTTCGGATTTTGCCATCTTCCAGACACACTGGTTGACTGGATCGAATGAAAGATTATGGGAATTCATGAAATCAATTCCCAGGATGTGTTCTGCTGTGTGGGGCAGGTCAACTAAAACCACGGGGCGCTTGGTGGTGATGTTACCGATTTGAATGGGTACAGGGGCTGTGATGTGTCCCTGCTGTGAGTGGCCTGTAAAGCCACTGAGGGTGATAGTGACTGTAGTGGGCCACGTGTCTTTATGGAACATGGTGGAGGAATTTATTGCGGTGCGGGACCCTCCTGTGTCCCATAGAAATTCGATGGGCTGCCCCCGAATTTTTGCTGCAACTCCCGGTCATCAGGACCTATCCCCAAGGGTGTCGCAGACCCAACTGGGGGAGCCCGTACACAGTCAGTCCGTTCCGGTCAAGTCCGTCTGATCTGAACGCTATGAATGGGCTCTGTCTTTTTCTTAATCAGAGTGCCCACCTGCTGGGCTCTCTGTGGCTTTTTAGGGGCATTGCACTCTTTTGCGAAGTGTCCCAACTGTCCACAGTTGTAACACTCCTGTGACTTGGGTGGGGGGCTGTTCTTTCTCTCATTCACCCATGCGGGGTTCTGGTGTGTGTTTACTGCCTGCATATCTGCGCCGGCCTGCTTTTCCTCGCTATTCTTAACTGCGGGTTTACTTTGAACAGATTGCTCCCAAGCGCGGGACAATCTTTTCACTACCCACTTCTCGTTATGGGCCTCCTCTGAGGGATCATAACTCATACAAGCTTTCTGTCCTGTTTCTGTGGCATGGGAGATAAGGGTGCGGGTCCATTTGGCCATGTTGTCTGGGGACAAATGGGCACGGTCTAAGTCTCCAAAGACTGCTGCAAAGTGAATCCACAGGCGTCCAGCGAACGCTGTGGGGTGCTCGGATTTCTTTTGCCTATATTTGTTGAGGCCATCTATGGGGTCACCCCGGTTATACCCGATCGCATCCAGGATTGCGGTATGCATTTCTGCAAGGGTGCCTCCTCCTACATCCTGTGGTTCGGGAAAGGCTGCTGCTACTGACGGGTCTAAACTTAAAACGGTGAGCTTTACATGCTCTCGCTCATCCAGGCCACACATGGTCGCCTGATGCTTAACTGTGGCAAAGAAATGGTGGGGGTCTGAGGTGGGGAGGAACGGTGTGATCTTATCACACGCGTCCCGTAATTGGGTCACTGTTAAGGGGGTGGAATATTGAAATTCTGCATCGGCCGATGTGGCTGTGCGGTGTGTGGTGACTGGGTTCATCGGAGCGTGAAGTATCTGCTGTGTGGGGGGTTGGGGCGCTTTTCTCTTTTGTGGCTTTCCCTGCGCACATGTTCCCTGAACATATCTCTGTGCTGTTTCATTCAACTCTTCCCAATCAGGGCCGTCTTCCTGATCTAATTTTTCCCCAAAGGTTTCCTGAACACCTTTTTGAACAGAACGCAGCGATTGCAGCTCTGCAATCTGCTTCCGGCACTTCGCATGGTCTAATGTGCTTTGTCTTTGTTCTGTGGTGGCAGCATGGAGTGCTCTTAATGCTGCCGTGAGGTCACAACACTGTTTCTGTAATGTCTCTACCTGTTTTTCCGTTTCTTCTCGTACCAGGACTGCACGTTGCGTGTCCTGATAGGCCTTTTCATATTGAGACTGGAAGCTGCTTAAGTGCGCCAGACAAGACTGGTGAGCCCTTTTGGCATCATCCACCTCGACATCTTTTGCTGCCAATTTCCTTCTCAAGTCTAAATTCTCCTTTTCTACCTCGCTTACATCGACCTTACTCATTCGATGTATGCCCTCAACTTCTTTGCGGAGCGTCTTGACGACCTCCTCTGTGCCTCACAATTATGCCAAGCAGGACACGATTGCCATCGGCTTGCGAGCTTTCCCTAAGCTCTTTTTGTGGATCTCGCTCAGGTTCTCCCACCAAGTATGTCCTATACACCCGGGGCCTGATTCCTCGTTGTCACAGAATTCATTCCAAAGGGGCCATCCTTTCCCTTTGAGATATTTCCTGATCTCTTCCTCCCAAATGGGACATTGTCCCACTCTACTGCTGCTGGTCGCTGCAACTGCAAATTCCTTGGGGTTCATTAGGCGCTGCATTGCCTGCATTGCCATCTTTCCTATCCGAATGCTTCTTCTAAATTTGGAACAGGGGAGCTAAGGCGGTGCTGTAAATATGAGTACGGCTTTCGCTACTTTCCGATGTACAAACTTCCGACAGTTTTGACGCAACAAAAATCTATCAGTTTTACCTTATAGCCCTGTTAGTTACGCAAGCAGACACACACTTCCGAATTATGAGTATTGATCAGAACTACTTGAACACTTGTGGTTTTCTGTTTCCAATTAGATCTCTAATTCAAAATCTTGGGTTCTCCCGGAGTGGTTTTCCACTTCTAGATCGGGTCCCGTCAGGATGTCGCCAAATAATGTTGCTAACTTTTGCCTTAGTTTAATTGCTCTGTTCTATCACCTTTGCTCTTGAGTCGCCAGGTATCTTTCTGATACCGCCACGTGGTTCAAGTACGAGTAATGATCAATAATCCAATACACCGCTTAGTAAGATTTAAATCAAAGCACATTTATTATACACAGTAATCACTACTCATGCATAAATTTTACGTCTAAGCTACTTCCTACAACTAACAGGCCAATACTTAACTTGGAACTGGCCCACCAGGTCAGGGAAACGAATGGCTTTTCGTTCGGGTTCTGAGCCTGCGGGATACGAAGCTGGTACAGATTGAAAGCTAGGAGCGCCTATCTCGTTGTGAGCTTTGAAGTAAGACTTACTGGATGTATCAGCGGTGGCTGGACCGGTCACTGTCAAGGGTTGGTTCGCGTTGCTGAGTGACCCAGTCCAGAAGAAGAAGAAGAAGCAGAAGGGCCGATTTGAACTTGGGCTTGATTCTTATAGTCCCCAGGAGCTTCCCGCCTTTCGGGGCGGACCCTGTACCTGGTTCCAAGTGATTGGACTTTGTCCCAATCACTTGGTTCGATTTTCTCCAATGCTGGAGCGATTCCTTGATCGATGGGCTGTCTTGAGGTGGTCATTCGCCTCCCTTTGTGTAGGCTTCTGCTGGCGCCGACGAGTCTGGGTTGGCTTTGTGTGTCTAAATGTTGCATATTGTTCCCGGGGATTGCTCATTAATATGCAGGTGGCTGGTGTTTTGTTGTGCTGATGGTTACTGGTATCGATCTTGTCTGGCCTTCCCAGAGGTGAATACACAGTTAACCTGCAGCTGCTCGTTTTTGTCCTGTTGGCTGATTTTCCCATCAGCCTTTGCCGTTCGCCATTTTAATCGGGAGTTAGCCATTCTAAATCGGGAGTTAGCCATTTTAACTGGCTGCACCTTCCCACAGGCCCCGCATTTCCTTGTTTGTCTATGGTGTGGATGGCCTTGTGTCTCTCCAGGTTGGACGATTTCACACCTGTAGATCTCAAATTTCCCATAAAAAGAGTTTCTAAACACCATCATTGTCAATACCGAATAAAAATGAAGGAGAGACAATTCTCATTTGTATGGAACAGATTTTCTGCACTCGTTTTTGCGAAACAGTAAATCCTCATCACATACATTCTCTCTCCGCCCTATGCTGGAATCCAAACCCCAGGGTGACAAACCAGCCCACATTTTATGGGCCATATTTGAATCCACTGAGATTTGCTGCTTGGGTGTCTGACTCATCAACTGGACCTATGTAGAACTCTGTTCCAACCGTTCTGTCAGCCAACCACCCCCTCCCTGGCCTCACATTTCTGTCAGCAGCCCACCCAACACCGCCCACCTCTTCACGCAGACCCGTGCAGGCTTACCTTTAATTTTCACCATGAGAGTTTGTCAGTCTGCCAAACCTTTCAAACCATCTTCAAAATTCCTTTCCTTACAGTTTACCCGCTCCCTCCACTCTGGCTGGGTTCAGTTCTCAAGTCCCTCTGTGTAAAGTGAGAATAAATCGGCAATTTTCTCTCCTGGTCACTGGAATCCTGATGCTCCGCCCACTCTGTTGTTTCAACAAGACGGCCGCAGCTGAAGCAAACAAGCCCCGGGAGCTGCAAAATCAGGATCTGTGTGTTCTTCTTGGTGGTTTGGGGCCTCCAGCAGGTATTTGTGAATCCTCCCCGCCCACCTCCCAGAGTTTCCTTCCTTTCCAGAGATCAGAGTCCTCATTGATTTGAGTGCAAAGTGTCAGCTCTTATTTATTGTCTCCCCCCTCCCCAATCCTCTGATGTGAACCATCCTCCAGTCGCTGAAGCAGGATGGTGACCTTTAACCTGGGCCTGTTCCTAGGAGGGAGAAGCCCCGCAGCTGCAAATCAGGGAGCTGACAATGATTGTGAAGGGTTTGCGGATCTTCCCTCCCACCACCTGACACTAACTGCGCGCTACTGTCTCACCTCATCAACCACACTGCGCATGCTCCAGATCACAATGCCCAGGGGAATGATTGAAGGTGGCTCCGGACCACTAGTAATAGGGGGCGGGACTGGAGGACTGTATGGGAGCAGCTGGTCCTCCAACCAATCGGAGCGAATGAGGGGCAGTGAATGAAGCATGCGTAATGCGGGAAATGGCGAGGGGTAGATGCTTTTTTTCTCGGATCTGTAATTTGTAAGCGGAAAATCGGAGATCGGAGCATATGATGGAGCTGGCGTGTGGACGGTACAATTTCTATACAGATTGTGTGATCGACAAACTCCCTCAAAAACTCATCAATCCCATTTGTACTGAGCGGGGCCAAAGATCCCTGAGGTTGTCCCGGTTAATGATCACCATCTTTATTGGGGGCAATGTGCAGCACTGAGCATGTGCGGCCACCATCACGTTGGGGGCAATATTTTCAGAGCTGGGTGGAGCTTGTCCCCCATTGTTTCGAATAGAGACAACCTGTCCATCAAACTGGGTTACCCTTTGAGGAAGCAGGGAAGGAAAGAAAAGGATGTAAATCCTGCTCTCTGGATCCTACTACCTCAAGGGACGTCCTGCCTTATGTGCCCAAAAATCTGTGGCAAAAGTACCCTAAAACATATGGAATTATGCTCACTACTCCCAAAATGTTCCCCTACTGAAACCTCAACCACCTGTCCAGGCTCATTCCCCAATACCAGATCCAGTACTGCCCCTTCCCTCGTTGGACTATCTACATATTGCACCAAGAAGGGACTGCTGACAATGACAAGGGGTAAAGTTAAGTTCAGTAGGGCACACGAGTGGTCATCCTAAGTTAGAATTATATTCACAACCAAAGATGTGCTGGTTGGGTGGATTGGCCACACTAAATTGCCCCTTAATTGGAAAAGAATCCCTGTTTCTGGGAGGGCAGTTTACGAGCTTTGAGGGGCTGACTGACATGTTTGGGTTGGCGTGGGGAGAATGTTTTAGGTATATGCGGGTGCTGGACTTTGCAAGGAAGGTCTTCCCGACCTTCCGAATAGTGCCTGTCTCCTCGCTGTTGGAGGCGGTGCTGTCAACAGACAGGGGGAGGGGAGGGGAGGGGGGGGGGTCGTCTCGGTGATTTACAGGAGGGTTTTGGAGGAGGATGGGGTGTCCATGGAGGGGTTCAGGCGAAGTGGGAGGAAAAGCTGGGTGTGGCACTGGAGGAGGGTGTGTGCTGCGGAGGCTAAACGCCTCAACTTTGTGTGCGAGGCTGGGGCTGATACCGCTGAAGGTGGTGTACAAGGTGCACCTTACAAAGTCTTGTGGTCTTGGCACCTTCAGGTGATGCCACCTAAGACAGAGTAAATAAAATTAGGAATATTCAGGAAGTATCAATTCGAGGAGCATAGATCTCTCAGGGGTAACAAAGGAATAGATCAGAGTTTTAGCAACAGATGCTCTGAGCCTTGGCTGGAGTCAGGCAATGTTACTGAGGTGGAATCCAGTCTTCAAGATGATGAAAATATGTGGTTGGGAGCAAGTCACAGGGTCAAATATCACACCAACCATTTGGACAATCTCTTTCAACCTCAATCTCAAAACAATGACCAGGGTGAGGGATGGAGTCAGTGGCTAATAAATGGAGTTTGTTACAGGGGCTGAACGCAATGTCTTCCCAATGTTGAAGTGGAGAAGGATTCTGCTCACCCATTACTTACTGTCAGAACTCTGTGTGCCTTGGAAGGGAACCTGGATGTGATGGTGTTCCCAGACCCGATATCCTGGTCCTTCAAGGAGGCAACGGTTGAGGGTTTGGGAGATTCTGTCAATGTTCTGGTTAGATTTTGGAAAGAGAAATTCCCTCTCCTTCTCCACCTCTGCTCTCAATCTTTTCTCACTCTCCTCCCCCCACAGAGGCTTGAAACTTTTCTGGCCCAGAGCTGTGGAAGATTCCCTTCCCTGAACGACATCAGTGAATCAGTTGTTCTTTTGTGAAAATCTGGCAGTTTTCAAGGTCACCTTTTCCTAGTGCCGGCCTCACAAATGACCAGATTTCAGCTCAATTTCACAACCCACCTTTGTGTTCTTCTGGATTTTCTCTCACTCCTTTTTTTCTGTCTAAACTGATTTCACAGGATATTGGAAGGGGAAGGTTTGCATTTGGGAAACATCACATCAGGATCTGGCGGAGTCGCTTAAGTTATTGTTACTGAATATCAACAGGTTTTGAACATAATATAAGGATATCAGAACTGGAAGCAGGAGTAGGCCATCTGGACCTTTGAGCCTGCTCCGCCATTCAATGAGATCATGGCTGATGTATTGTCGACTTAGCTCCACTTTCCCGCCAGAACACCATAACCCTTTATCCCTTTATTCTTCCAAAAACTATCTATCTTTATCTTGAAAACATTTAATGAAGGAACCTCAACTGCTTCACTGGGCAGGGAATTCCATCGATTCACATGGAAGGAAAAAACACCGTTCACAATGGAGAGAAACCATACATGTGTTGTGTGTGTGGACGAGGTTTCAGCCAATCTTCTGGCCTGTCAAGACACAAGCGCATTCACACTGGCGCAAAACCGTGGAAATGTGGGGATTGTGAGGCGGCATTTGGTTTCCCGTCTGAGCTGGAAACTCATCGATGCACTCACACTGGGGAGAGACCATTCATCTGCTCCGTGTGTGGGAAGGGATCTACTTGGTCATCAAATTTGCTGACACAATCGCAGGTTCACACTGGGAGAAGCTGTTCACCTGCTGTGTGTGTGGAAAAGGATTCATTGATTCATCCAAGCGACTGAAACAGCAGCGAGTTCACACCGGGGAGAGACCATCTGCCTGCACTGAGTGTGGGAAGGGATTCACTCATATATCCACCCTGCTGAGACACCAGCGAGTTCACACTGACAAAATACCTTTTAAATGTCTGCACTGTGTGAAGTGCTTTAAAAGCTCTGGAAAACGGATGTACCATCAACATGTTCACACTGATGGGAGACATTTTAAATGCCCAGACTATGTGAAATGTAATGAAGGCTCCTGGGAGCTGATGTCCCATCAACATATTCACACTGATGAGAGACCGTTCAGGTGCTCTCGCTGTGGGACTGGGTTCAGGCGATCATCTCAACTCACTGTCCACCAGCGAATTCACACTGGGGAGAGGCCATTCATCTCATTGTGGGAAGGGATTCATGCAGGCATCCGCCTTGCTGAAATACTAGTGGGATCATATTGGGGTGGTACAGTAGCACAGTGGTTAGCACTGGGTGCCAGGTTCGATTCCCGGCTTGGGTCACTGTCTGTGCGGAGTCTGCACGTTCTCCCCGTGTCTGCGTGGGTTTCCTCCGAGTGCTCCGGTTTCCTCCCACAAGTCCCGAAAGAGGTGAACATAGAACAATATGCAAGAGCAGCACGATGGCGCAGTGGTAGCACTGCAGTCTCACGGCACGAGGTCCCAGGTTCAATCCCAGCTCTGGGTCACTGTCCGTGTGGAGTTTCCACATTCTCCCCGTGTTTGCGTGGGTGTCACCCCCACAACCCAAAAGATGTGCCGGGTAGGTGGATTGAACATGCTAAATTGCCCCTCAATTGGAAAAGATGAATTGGGTACTCTAAATTTCAAAAAAACCCAGAACAATACAGCACAGGAACAGACCCTTCGGCCCTCCAAGCCTACGCCGTCCATGGTACCTGCCTAAACTAAAACCGTCTGCACTTCTGAAGTCCATATCCTTCCATTCCCACCCTATTCATATATTTATCTAGATGTCCCTTAAATGCCGCTACCGTACCTGCTCCCACCACCTCCCCAGGCAGCACGTTCCATATATTTCCCACCCTGTGTAAAAAACCTGTTTTGCACATCTGTTCTGAACTTTTCCCCGTGCACTTTAAACCTATGTCCCCTAGTACTTGACTCTCCTACCCTAGGAAAGAGCATCTGACTATCCACTCTGTCCATACCACTCATCATCTTGTAAACGTCTATCAGCTCGCCTCTCAACCTCCATCGTTCCAGTGAGAACTGACCGAGTTTATCTAACGTGCTGTTGGGTACATTGGACATTCTGAATTCTCCCTCCATGTACCCGAACAGACGGCAGAATGTGGTGACTCGGGGCTTTTCACTTCATTGCAATGTTAATGTGAGCTTACTTATGACAATAGAGATGATTATTATTAAAGACAGACCTTTCAAATGTCTAAATTGTGGGAAATTCTATAAAACGTCTGGGGAACTGATGTCCCATCAGCTTGTTCATACTGATGAGAGACCGTTCAGGTGCTCTCACTGTGGGACTAGATTCAGCAACTCACTTCCACCGGCGAATTCACACTGGGGTGATCCAAATTTTCCTCATAGTTAAAATTCACCATCCCTGGTAACATCATCATAAATCTTCTCTGCAACGGGCAGCATGAGGTCCCAGGTTCGATCCCGACTCTGGGTTACTGCCCGTGTGGAGTTTGTACATTCTCCCTGTGTTTGCGTGGGTTTCGCCCCCACAACACCAAAGTTGTGCTGGCTAGGTCGATTGGCCACAATAAATTGCCCCTTAATTGGAAAAAATTAATTGGGCACTCTAAATTTAAATAAATCTCCTCTGCAGTCTCTCTTGGATGATCACATCCTTCCTGTAATATGGCTGTGGTCTAACTGGTGTTTGATGCAGTTCCAGCACAATCTCTCTGTTCTCATAATCTCAGCCCTCGGCTACCAAAGGAAACTATCCCACCTACCTTCCTAAGCACTGAAGAGAGAGAGTGAGAGGCAGCTGAGAGAGAGGAACACCAGAGACTGAGAGAGGCAGGAGAGAGAGGAGAGAGAGACAGTCTAGTCAGTAACAAAAATAAGTAATGGAATTCAGTTCAGACACAGATCTGCATGAACTGACACCACTTTATTGACAGATTGACAAGGTAGTTACTGTACTTGAATCAATGTTATTCACTTTTGGAATTGAATGAATAAAGGGTCAGAGTAACTATATTACAATCACCCAGGATCAACTAGGTCTGTTTAATACAGAACAGGATTAAACCCAGTGTCCAATATTAGAGGTCTCTGTGGCTGTTGGACACCTAGTTTCGCTGTACAACTGACAAGTCCACAGCTTCACTGAACTCATCTACCCGAGGTCTGTTTCATAAACCCTCATCACAACATCTTACCTGGTTAGCTATTGGATATATCATCATGGTCGGACAGCAAACACAAAGTTCAACCAGAAACTATGGTTCTTCTTTCTACTGATTCCAGCTCCAAGTGGTCACAGCATCTCCAGCCCTCAGCTCTGTTACTGGGCTGTCATTGTCATGAGCAACAGAGAGATAGCAAGTTGCCTGAGGCTTAAATGGGAACAAAGAACAAAGAACAAAGAAATGTACAGCACAGGAACAGGCCCTTCGGCCCTCCAAGCCCGTGCCGACCATACTGCCCGACTAAACTACAATCTTCTACACTTCCTGGGTCCGTATCCTTCTATTCCCATCCTATTCATATAATTGGCAAGATGCCCCTTAAATGTCCCTATCGTCCCTGCTTCCACTACCTCCTCCGGTAGTGAGTTCCAGGCACCCACTACCCTCTGCGTAAAAAACTTGCCTCGTATATCTACTCTAAACTTTGCCCCTCTCACCTTAAACCTATGCCCCCTAGTAATTGACCCCTCTACCCTGGGGAAAAGCCTCTGACTATCCACTCTGTCTATGCCCCTCATAATTTTGTATACCTCTATCAGGTCGCCCCTCAACCTCCTTCGTTCCAGTGAGTTTTTTTTTTCTGCGACTCGTGTTGAATAAGGGGCCTGATCGGGAAGCGCTTGGCCGAGGCCGCACACGGCCCCGTTTTTTTACAATGGAGAGCTCTGCTCGCCGGATCTCCCCGTTGTACCGAGAGATCGGATCGCATCCCAATCTCCGAGGCACATGAAAGAATCCTCAACCGCCCCACCCCCCCAAGCCCGACCGCAATATGGCAGGGTCCCCGGCACCCCCCTTCCCCTCCCCTGCAATACCCACGCTGGGCAACCCCGGCCCAATCGTGCACGCACAAAAAATGCCAGCTTGGCATCTTTGCAGTGCCAGCTGGCAATGCCACCTGGGCACTGCCAGGATTCTAGGTTGGCACTTACAGGGTACCAAGGTGGTACCAGCAGTGTCAGGGAACCACCCTGCCCAAAGGGCATGCAGCTGGGCACCTCCGATCCCCCTTGGAGGCCCGTTCCATCTGGTCCCCGCCGTCTGGTCTCTGAGGGAAGTTGAAACTTGTGACTCAAAACCAACTGTGTAAGATCTCTGAAAAGATCAGGAATTTTAAAAGATAAATTCTAAACCCAGTGAACAAATTAATGAGTCATAAGACAAAAACTTCAGGTTTTATGACTTTTACTGCAACAAACAAACGAGAAGCAACAATGCCTTAACACTATTTTTATAGGGAACGTATCCCTTAAACTATAAATAGAATGTAGCCCTTTTACTTTTCACGCAATCAAACATGGTTACATCGCTGAAGTTGTCACTCAATTCCCCTGGAACCAGCCCAATGTGATTCTTCGTTCCTGTGTTTACTTCCATTCTATTCCTTTGCCTGACTGGCAAACCTTCATCCCAGAAGTGTCTTTTGCGGTGATGGTTCTCCTGATGATATTCAGGTCCCGATAAACCAAGTGACTCTTCCAAATAGGGGCTAGGAGCTGGTTTAGCACACTGGGCTAAATAGCTGGCTTTTAAAGCAGACCCAGGCTTGCCAGCAGCATGGTTCATTGCCGTACCAGCCTTCCCGAACAGGCGCCGGAATGTGGCGCCTTGGGGCTTTTCACAGTAACTTCATTTGAAGCCTACTTGTGACAATAAGTGATTTTCATTTCATTTAATTTCAAATCCTGAAGTGGCGTTAGGTTTTTTTCTGCAAATCTTCGTCTAATATCCTGTAAAAGGAATTTACAAACGAAAATTGAGAACAGGCAATTCTAGTTTCCATCCAACACTCTCCCTCCATTCTCACTCTGCTGTATGTAATATTCATCCTCCTAATTATCTAAAGGTGCTGAATCCGGATGACTGACAGATCCCTGCTCACTGCTTCCCATCTTGGAGAGGATTGAAATTCTCCATGCAGACTGCCAGACATAAATATGTCTATATTACTGAACTCTAAATGTGTGGAACATACAGACTAGATTCACTTCCTTTCTCTTCAGTTGCTGCAAGTTACCAATGACCCCTCAGAATGAGAAAAGAAATGGAAAGATAAATTAGACTTGGAGCGGCTGCTGCCTCTTGTGGGGCATTCCAGAACGAGATAAGCGGTAGCAAATTCAAAACAGTTTTAATTTCAATTTTTTTTTAAGAGTACCCAATTATTTTTTTCCAATTAAGGGGCAATTTAGTGTGACCAATCCACCTACTCTGCACATCTTTGGGTTGTGGGGGTGAAACCTACGCAGACACGGGGAGAACTATATCACAATCCCAGGTCCTCAGCACCGTAGACAGCAGTGCTAACCACTGGGCCACAGTGCTGCCCTATTCAAAACAGAGTTGAGGAAAAACTGCTTCTCCCAAGGGCTGTGAATCTGTGGAGTTCACTACCTGTTATAACCTGCCTACTTACGATTGGCTGGGGACTAATGACTATCCCACAATCCTGTGGGAGTATGAACTTCCCCAATGAGGGGGGGGGCGGAGAAACTCCTAGTATAAATAAGCTGGCCAGTTCAGGAACCAGCAGGAAGGAGAAGGTAGCAAGGGAAGTTACTGCTACTGTTATAGTAAATAAATGTTATTACTTTGTATCCTTAAAACTCGTGCTGGATTCTTCGTGGCCCTTACAAAACTACCCCAGAGTGTGGTGGTGCTGGGACAGTGAGTAAATTTAGGGAGAAGTTAGACAGATTTTTAATCGGGTTGAAGGGTTCTGAAGAACTCTCAGGACGGTGGAGACAAGGCCAGGATGAGATCAGCGATGATTGAATGGTGGAGCAGATCAATGGGCCAAATGGCCTAATTCTGCTCCTATATTTTATGAACTTCTGAAAGGGGAGACATTGATTTGCTCCCAGATGTTGTCCAGAGGAGGAAGTTTTAGTCTGAAACCCATTGTTCAACCTCCACATCATGACATCCCAAAAGAGCTCATTCTCTAAATCAGCCAATAGGAATCAATCCGCTCCGCGGTGACGTCACTGCATTAGAGCGCACACGCCTGCGCTCACACGCGTGCCCCGCCCCTACCCTCTGTTTCCTCCCCCCCCCCAACACTTCCTCGAGACGGTTTCAAGGCAACCGCCTGACAGTTCCAGCCTTCGGTGGTGTCCCCATCCCATGACCCGGGACTGCGCATGTCTCGGGGTGTGGGGAAACTGCGCATGCACGGGGAAGCTCATTCCGCGGACCTTTCCGCTCAGGTGTTGACCAATGGGAAGACTTGGAGGACCGGAAGTACTCTGTTTCACCGCCAATCAGAGCTCCACCAGTGTCTGAATGCGGAAGCTGGACATGGAGGTTTCTGCCGATCAAAGTTGTTGTTCCTCCAACCCGGAATGAGCTTGAGCTGCACACAGAGTCCTGTCTCCAACAACTGTGAGTAAAACACTTTCTTTTCGCCCCCTGTTCATTTATTTTCTCATTCTCACTATTGGTCACTTGCAGCAACTGAAGGGAAAGGAAATGAATCCAGGGAGGGTGCAGACTCTGGAAAGCTGGGTCCAGGTCTCTTTCTCTGTTAAACACATTGACATCCTTTGCTTCCTCAGCTTGATACATTTATTTGTCTGGCTAAAAGGATGGTCTGTTCCTAATGTTCACAATTAAAGGGCTCGTTTCTCCAGGAGATGGCTGACATTTAAGGGGACAGTAAACAGGCCAAATCCAACCCAGCCAATTACTTCCCTGTCGGAATACTCTCCATCATCAGCACAGTGATGGAAGGATTCATCAAAAGTCCTATTAAGTGGCACTTATTCTGCAATAACTTGCTCCTGGATGCTCAGTTTGCGTTCCGCCACGGTCACTCAGCTCCTGACCTCATTACAGCCTTGGTTCAAACTTGGACAAAAGAGCTGAATGCCAGAAGTGAGGTGAGAGTGACTCCCCTTGACATCAAGGCAGCATTTGACTGAGTATGGCATCAAGGTGCCCCAGCTAAACTGGAGTCAATGGGAATCAGGGGATTATTCGTCACTGGTTGGAGTCATACCTGGCACAAAGGAAGATGGTTGTGGTAATAGAGGCCAACCATCTCAGCTCCTGGACTTCACTGCAGGAGTTCCTCAGGGCAGTATCATAGGCCCAACCATCTTCAGCTGCTTCATCAATCATCTCCCTTCCATCATAAGGTGAGAAGTGGTGATGTTTGCGGATGACTGCACAATGTTCAGCACCATTCTCAACTCCTCAGATAATGAAGCAGTCCATGTCCAAATTCAGTAAGACTTGGGACAATATCCAGACTTGGGCTGATAAGTGACAAGTTACATTCGCGCGACACAAGTGCCAGGCAATGACCATCTCTGGCAAGAGAGGATCTAACCACCACCCCTTGACATTCAGTGGCATTCGCATCACTGAAACCCGCACAACCAACATCCTGGGGGTTACCATTGATCAGAAACTGAACTGGACTAGCCATATTAATACTGTGGCTACCAGGGCAGATCAAGGACTGGGAATCTTATGGCGAGTAACACGCCTCCTGATGCCCCAAAGCCTGCCCACCAGACATCTACAAGCACAAGTCTGGAGTGTAATGGAATACACTCCACTTTGCTGGATGAGTGCAGCTCCAACAACACGCAAGAAGCTCAAATCTATCCAGGACAAAGCAGCCTGATTGATTGCACCCCCTTCCACAAACATTCAAACCTTCCACCACCGACAAACAGCAGCAGCCGTGTATACCATCTACAAGATACACTGCAGTAACTGGAAAAAAATGAAATGGGTACTTTAAATTTATAAAAAACAAATTTAAAAAAAAAAAAAACAGCACGGGATGTATCTACACCTCAAGGAAAGCAGCGGTTCAAGAAGGCAGCTCACCACTACTTCGCAAGGGCAACTGGGGATGGGCAATAAATGCTGGCCGAACCAGTATTGTCCACATCCTGTAAATTAATTTTTAAAAATTTAATATCGACAGAGATATGTCTAGTGTTATGGTATGTATTATAGATATTGATGGTTCTGTAATAAAATACATGTATTATTATTTCTAGTTTTGTAAATAGTACTGTACCTACATTATATATTTCCAGTCATACAGTCATTGCAGCACTGACAGAATCCATTTGGTAACTCAAGTCAATGCTGACTCTCTGTCCAGCAATCCAGTCAGTCCCATTCCCCCTCGATATCCCTGTTCCCCTGCAAGTTTATTTTCTTCAAGTGACCATCCTATTTTATTTTAAATTATTGATCATCTCAATAACTTCCACAACCCTTGTGGGCAGTGAGTTCCCTGTCATGACCACTCCATGACTAAATAAAATTTTTCCTCAGACTTTCCCCATCTCGATTCAGTAAATGTACTTATATGGAGATTCTCTACTCTTGTACAGGTTTTAGTGAGTTTAGATTTGTTGATCAGCAGCTTCAGGAAAATTGGGAGGGAAAGTAACTGAATACAGTCTGTATATTACATACATTTTTCATCCAGTAATATCGACATATATCTGTCTGGCAGCCTGCGTGAAGATTTTCAGGTCTCTGTGTCCAGGACAGGAAGCTTGGATCTGTCAAACAGCCTGAATCAGCACCTTCAGGAGAATTGGGAGGGTGAATATTAGATACAGCAGAGTGAGAATGGAGGGAGAGTGTGTGGGATTGAGATTTAGAGCATTTCAGGGAAAGAGATAGGAAAGAATGTTCGATTATAAACTAGAATTGTCTGTTCTGAATTTCTATCCTGTACTGACAATGATTACTATTGTAAAATCTGTTTGCAGGAAGTTAGAACGAGAGGAGTTTGAGGCCGATATCTCAAACTAAATATCATGTCAAGAACTGACTGAGTCACTCAATTCTTGGGAACTGAAGATCATCGGCCTTTGAATCTAGAAGGAGAAATGTTTGTCTATTCTGTCTGCTTCAAGATATTTTAAACATCAGTGTGTCTGGAAAAGCACTGAGACACACACACACCCCGTGTGAGACGATTACAGAGCACTGACTGTGGAAAGAGCTTTAGCCAGTGACACAGCCTGAAAAAATACTACACCATTCACAGCAGGGAGAGACTGTATAGGTGTTCTGTGTGTGGATGAGGCTTCAACTGATCATCCAACGTGGTGAGACGCAAGATCACCCAGACCATGGAGAAACCATGGAAATGTGAGGATTGTGGGAAGGGATTCAAAGGCCCGTGCGAGCTTGAAAGGCATCAACGCAGTCACACTGGAGAGAAGCCTTTCACCTGCTCTCAGTGTGAAAAGAGATTTACTCACATTGGCAACCTGCGGAAACACGAACAAGTTCACACTGGGGAGAGGCCGTTCACCTGCTCTGACTGTGGGAAGGGATTCACTCGGTTATCCAGACTGCAGAGCCACCAGAGAGTTCACACTGGAGAGAGGCCTTTCACCTGTTCTCAATGTGAAAAGGGATTCACTGACATTGGCAACCTGCGGAAACACGAACGAGTTCACACTGGAGACAGACCGTTCACCTGCTCTCACTGTGAAACGGATTTCATTGATAGTGGCAGCCTGCGGAGACACGAACGAGTTCACACTGGAGAGAAGCCTTTCACCTGCTCTCAGTGTGAAAAGGGATTCACTGACATTGGCAGCCTGCGGAAACACGAACGAGTTCACACTGGAGAGAGACCGTTCATCTGCTCTCAGTGTGAAAAGGGATTCATTGACATTGGCAACCTTCGGAGACATGAACGAGTTCACACTGGTGAGAGGCCTTTCACCTGCTCTCAGTGTGAAAAGGGATTCACTGTCATTAGCAACCTGAGGAGACACGAACGGGTTCACACCGGGGAGAGGCCATTCATCTGCACTGTGTGTGATAAGGGATTCACTCAGTTATCCCACCTGCAGACCCACCAGAGAGTTCACACTGGGGAGAAGCCGTTCATCTGCACTGTGTGTGATAAGGGATTCACTGAATTATCCAGCCTGCTGAAACACAATGTCACTCACACCAAGACCAGGCCCTTTAAATGCTCTGACTGCAGGAGGGGTTTCAAAAGCTCACACCTACTGATGTCCCATCAGCGCGTTCACTCTGAGGAGACACCGTTCAGCTGCTCTCATTGCACAAAGAGGTTCAGAACCTCATCCAACCTGATGAAACACGAGCGAGGTCACACCGGGGAGAGCCTGTTCACCCCTCTGACTGGGAAAAGCTTCACTCGGTCATCACTTGCTGAGCCACAATGTCACTCACACCAGTGAGAGACCCGTTAAATGCTCTGACTGTGGGAGTGGGTTTAAAAGCTCTCTGGTACTGATGTCCCCCCAGCGCATTCACACTAAGGAGAAACTGTTCAGCTGCTCTCACTGCACAAAGAGGTTTCAAACATCATCCACATTGCGGAGACAGTAGTGAGTTCACACTGGAAAGAAGCCATTCACCTGCTCTCACTGTGGGGAGGGATTCACTCAGTCGTCCAACATGCTGAGACACCAAATGGTTCTCATGTGATGATGGGTTAGATTTTGCTGTTATTCCTGCTGTTCACATCCAGGACTGAAGTGCATGGAGGGATTTGTCTTCTCATCAACTCCTCCTGGTGCTAGGACATGGCGACCCTGGCGAACTCCTGCTTCCCGATCTGGAATACCCGACTGTGAAGTGCTGTCCATACTACCTTCCATGGGAATTCTCTTCTGCCATCATCACGGCGGTCTACATCCCACGCCAAACGGAGGTGAAAAAGGCGCTTGATGAATTGTAACCGCTATAAATAACAATGAAGCAGAATACCCGGAGGCCTTGTTCTTCGTGGCCGGGACTTCAACCAGGCCAACCTCAAGAGTGTACTGCCAAAATTCCACCAACACATCTCCTGTCCCGACAGGGGCCCCAACATCCTTGACCACTGCTACACAAACATCTAGGGCGCCTCTCGATCCATCCCCTGACCGCACTTCGGAAAATCGGAGCACAAGACGGTGCTCCTTCTCCCGGCATACAAGCAGAAACTGAAGCGGAGAATCCGATTAAGAAGATTGTGCAATGCTGGTCCGAGGCAACATACGAGCTCCTGCGCGACTGCTTGGTGTCAGTGGACTGGTCCATATTCAAGAACTCAGCAGCCAACCTAAACACGTATGCCAGCACCGTCACAGACTTCATCAGCAAGTGTGTAGAAGATTGTGTGTCAAAGAAGGTAGTACGTACGTTACCCAACCAGAAACCATGGTTTAATCGGGAGATTCACTCCCTACGGAAGGGCACGTCTGAGGAGTTCAAGACAGGCGACGCTGACCTAATCAAGAGATCTAGGTATGATCTCCGCAAAGCCATCACAGACTCCAAGAGACCACACCAGGACTCCAAGGGACAATACTAGACTAAGCTCGAATCACAGATTAACGACATGGATTCTCGTTGGTTGTTTCAAGGCTTAAATAACATAATGGGTGCAAAGTAAAGCCGAGTAGAGTCTTCAGCAGCAGCGCAGCCCGCCCCGACAAACTCAACGCATTCTATGCTTACTTCGAGCAGGAAACCAACAAACTGCCCCAGGAGCCTTGGACACACCCATACCCACCGTCACAGCCTCCAAAGCCAGATTGGCCTTCTTGAAAGTGAACCCTCGGAAAGCGACAGGTCCTGACGGGATCCCTGCCATGCACCCAGATCCTGCGCTGACCAACAGGCGGGTGTGTTCGCGGACATCCTCAACCTCTCCCGACTCAGTTCCGAGGTTCCCACCTGCTTCAAGAAGACCACCATCATACCGGTCGGTGCCAAAGAAGAACCAGGCAACGTGCCTCAATGAATACCGTCCGATGGCCTTGACATCGATCATTATGAAATGTTTAGACCATAGCTGGAGTAATGTGTCCAGTTTTACTCCCCTTACCTTAGGAAAGGTATTGCCACAGAGGAACAGCAACAACGTTTCACCAGACTTGTTCTGGGTTTGGAAGGACTGTTCTATGAAGAGAGATTGGGGATACTAGGTCTTTTTTCTCTCGAGTTTCAAGGAACGAGTGGGATTTAATTGAAACTTATAAAATACATAAAGGAATACACAGAGGAGGTGCAGGTGAGATGTTTCCCTGGATTAGGGAGTCTAGACCCTGGGACAAATTTTCAAAATAAGGGGGAAGCCACTTAGGACGAGTCTCGGAGGAGACATTTCTTGAGTCAGAGGGTTGTGAATCTTTGGAATTCTCTACCCCAGAGGGCTGTGGGAGCTCAGTCATTGAGTGTGTTTAAAGCAGAGACTCACAGATTTCTAAATCCCAATAACACAAAGGGATACGGGGGCAGTGTGGGGGAAAAGGCATTTAAGTGATCCTGAGGGGCCTTGACAGGGTGGATGTTGAAAGGATGTTTCCTCTTGTGGGAGAGTCTAGAAATTGGAGTCACTTTAAAAGTAATAACTTGCCCATTTAAGGCAGTGAACTTTTTTCTCTTAAGAGGGTTGGAAGTCTTTGGAACTCTCTTCCTCAAAGGGCAGTGGAAGCTGAATCTTTGAAATTTTGAAGACTGAGTTGAATAGATTCTTGATAAGCAAGGGGGTGAAAGATTATCGGGGGGTCGGTGGGAATGTGGAGTTGACGTTACAATCCGATCAGCCGTGAACGTATTGAATGGTGGAGCAGGCTCGAGGGGCCGAGTGGCCTACTCCTGCTCCTAATTTATATGTTATCACATCCTTTATAATAGATTGTAGCATTTTCCCTCCTACTGATGTCAGGCTAATGGGTCTGTGGTTCCCTGTTTTCTCTCCCTCCTTAAATAGTGGGGTTACATTTACCACCTTCCAATCTGCAGGAACCATTCCAGAATCTGTAGAATTTTGAAAGATGATCACCAATGTGTCCACTATCTCTACAGCCGCCTCTTTCAACACTTTTGGGGATTTATTAACTTTCAATCCCATTATTTTCTCCAGTATTACTTTCTCACTAATACTAATCTCTTTCAGTTCCTCGTGCTCACTGGTCCCTTGGGTCTCTCATGTTTTTGGGACGATTTCTGTATCTTCCTCTGTGAAGACAGACACGTATTGTTTAGTTTCTCTGCCACTTCCTTATTCCCCATTATAAACTCTCCTGTCTCTGTCTGGAATGGATCCACATTGGTCTTTGCAAATCTTTTCCTTTTCACATTCCTACAGGAGCTTTTCCAGTTCTCCCCAGTTTGCTCTCAGATTCTATTTTCTCTGCATCAGTTTCTTGGTCCTTTGCTGAATTCTAAAACAAGTTCCCAGTCCTCAGGGTTACATTTATTTTGGCAACTATAGAACATAGAACGATACAGCGCAGTACAGGCCCTTCGGCCCACGATGTTGCACCAAAACAAAAGCCATCTAACCTACACTACGCCATTATCATCCTATATGAGTGATAAGATCTCTTATTTTATCTTCAAAAATGATCCCAAGTTCTGGTTGATTAGAGGTGTCCAAAAATACAACTTTATTGCTAATTATCTACCTTGATTCTCTTAATAAAAATAAATCAAAATTCAGATCAAATAATACATCAAAACATAATGAAGGGAGTTAAACAAAAACATGAGAAAATATTAGGAAATCAATAGATGGTTCAGAATTTCTTAAAGCATGAATACAGAACAAACTTTAGTCATGAAACTTTATTCTTAAAGAAATTCTCATCAATGGTCTAACCCCTTATTGGTTTCAAATTCTCAGCTGAGGCTTCCTGATTAATTCAAAAAACTCTCTGTCACTTGGAGCATGATTTGTTACCCAGGCATTGGTCATGACTTAAGATTCATTAATGTCTATCAAATTAATTAAATATCTACATTCTCCCGCCACGTGTACCAATCCTCTGAAGATGAGGTGTTCTGCATTAACGTTGCTTGTTGCTAAGGCTTTGCTACATTTTGTAAATGTTTCTGTTGCTGAGGCTGCAATTCGTTTTCATTACCAAATGTATTTGTAGAAAAATGGTTTATTCACTACGAGGGCTTTTCTGCAACTTTTCTTGAAACCGTGTTAGATTCTGACACATAATTAACTTCCTGTGCAGCAATTCTCATATTTTTATCTGAAACAATGACTTTGCCTTGTGGATATTCCATTTTCTGTCTGTATATATACTGAATTTAAGAATTATACTGCATTAATTCTTAAAGGTACCAATAAATCAGTGAAGTAATAAATCTGTAATCTATCAATGAGCCTCTTCCTTTAACCAGTGGAATCTTTAATTTTTCTTGATAGTCACGGTTGCGTCACTTTTCCTGTTGGATTTTTGTTTCTGAAGGGAATCTATATTTTATGTAAATATGTGATAATTCCTTAAATGCTGCCTGTGTATCATTACACATTTTATTGAAATTTCCCAATCAACTTGCCCTTCATAGCTTGACAGTTTCCTTCTGAGACAGAACCATGTAACCACCATAGCCTATCTTCATTTAAACCTGCATTCTTTAGGGGTTTCAAACCGAAACAGGAACTATCTGTCATCTACCTTCCAAACACCCTTTCACTCTGTGATCCTTATGAAATTTGCCACAAGGCTCAAGAGCATCAGTCGTGAGAAGGCCAGTTCAGCAGAAAGAAACCCTCCGACCCTCCCCATTGACCAACTGTCAGAATGAACAAAATGCAGTCCTGGATGTAGTTGAGCAGAAATAATAGCAGCAGAATCTAACCCCTGTAATCAATTGTGAACTTGTTGGTGTCTCAGCAGGTACGAGGAAACACAGAATCCCTTCCCACACTGAGAGCAGGTGAACGGTCTCTCCCTCCTGTGAACTCGCTGGTGGGATGTCAGGCTGGATAATTGATTGAATCCCTTCCCACATTGAGAGCAGATGAATGGCCTCTCGCCAGTGTGATCCCACTAGTGCCTCTGCAGGCTGGATAATTGAGTGAATCCATTCCCACACTGAGAGTAGGTGAACGGCCTCTCCCCAGTGTGAACTCTCTGGTGTGTCTGCAGGGTGAATGACGGACTGAATCCTTTCCCACAAAGAGAGCAGCTGAATGGGCTCTCCGCACTGTGAATGCGTCGATGAACTTCCAGTGCAGATGGGGCTCTGTATCTCTTCCCACAGTTCCAGCATTTCCACTGTTTCTCCATAATTTGGGTCTCCTTGTGTCTCTCCAGGTTAGACAAGTGAAGCCTTACCCATACAGAGAGCACATCAGCAGTCTCTCCCTGTTGTAAGTGCTGCGATGTTTTGTCAGGCTGCGTGTCTGGTTAAAGCTCTTTCCACAGTCAGTGCTCTGGAACACTCTCTCTCGGGTGTGTGTTCCCCGAGGAATCAAGTGACTCTGGCAGATCAAGACATGACGTTTGAGGTTTCTGTCTATAATTCCTCCTCTTTTAATATTCTAGAAAAACAATTTACAAAAGACATCACTGTCAGCACAGGATAGAAACTCAGAACAGACTTTCTGAACACTCATTCCCCAAAAGCTGTACATCTCCGTCCCACACACTCTCCCTCCATTCTCACTCTGCTGTATCTAATATTCACCCTCCCAATTCTGAAGATGCTGATTGACAGATTCACGCTCACGGCTTCCTGTCCTTCACACAGAGATCATAACAAATGGGAGCTACAGCCGGCTATTTGGCCCATTGAACTTGCTCAACCCTGTAATGAGCTCAATGGCTGATCTAGCTCAGCACCATTTCCCCACACTATTCCCCATTTCCCTTGGTGACATCAACATCTTGAAACCTATCAATCTCAATCTGGAAAATACTTAATGACTGAGGGTCCACAGTCCTCTGGGGGAGGGAATTCCAAAGCTTCACCACATCCTCGAGTGAAGAATTCACTCCTCATCTTAACTTTCAGTCCATTTTCCAACCTGTTCCCCGTGACCCTCATGTTCAGCCTTCACGTGGGGAAACCAGCCCTTTAATTGTGAACTTTAGGAAAGAGACCATCCTTTTTGCCAGACAAATAAAGGTGTGAAGATGAGGGAGCAAAGGATGTCAATGTATTTCACAGACAGAGAGACCTGTGCCAAGCTTTCCAGAGTCTGCACTCTCCCTGAATTCACTTCCTTTCTCTTCATTTGCTGCAAGTGACCAATTGGAGATCAGAATTAGAAAATAAATGGAAAGGGGGAGAAAAGAAAGTTTTACTCCTAGATGTTGGATACAGGAGGAAGTTTTAATCTGTGTGAAGTTCAAGCTCATTCAGCATTCGAGGAACAACAGCTTTGCTCGGCAGAAACCTCCATGTCCAGCTTCCGAATTGAGACAATGGGAGAGCTCTGATTGGCGGAGGAGCAGAGTCCTTCCGGTCGTTCGACTCTTCCCATTGGTTGCCAGCCGCTTAAAGACGCAGGGCACCATGTCACGTGGCCGCGGAAGCACTTTTGACCTCAAGAAGAGCGGACCACATGCCCAATGGAAGAGCCTTTTTCTGTGTGTGCAACTGACCTCTTCCTTGGACATGCGCAGTCCTGTGCTCCCCGCCAGCGCTGCGGATAAAGCGGTTTCTCAAGCGCGCGGGATTGTGGGAGCCCCGGTTGCCATTACCCATACTGAGCCCAGTCTCCAAATTCCAGGGACTGGGATGAAAAGCGAGGAGGCGGGGTGGAAGTAACCCCACCCTGGCACAAAGTAACTTTGGATAAATTTAAAAAAAATTAAAGTACCCAATTAATTTATTTTCCAACTTTTAATATAAATTTAGAGTACCCAATTCTTTTTTTCCAACGAAGGGGCAAAATTAGCTTGGCCAATTCACCCACCCTGCATATCTTTTTGAGTACTTTACAGAACCATAAATAATATATCTAATTTTCCCCATATAACAACACTGGACATTTCTCTGGCCGATATACTTTACTGTACCCTTAAATGTTCAGCCTTCACCTGGGGAAACCAGCCCTTTAATTGTGAACTTTAGGAAAGAGACCACCCTTTTAGCCAGGCAAATAAAGGTGTCAAGCTGAGGAAGCAAAGGATGTCAATGTCTTTCATAGACAGAGAGACCTGGGCCAAGCTTTCCAGAGTCTGCACTCTCCCTGAATTCACTTCCTTTCTCTTCATTTGCTGCAAGTGACCAATTGAAGATCAGAATGAGAAAATAAATGGAAAGGGGGAGAAAAGAAAGTTTTACTCCCTAGATGTTGGATATAGGAGGAAGTTTTAGTCTGTGTGAAGTTCAAGCTCATCCAGCATTCGAGGAACAACAGCTTTGCCCGGCAGAAACCTCCATGTCCAGCTTCCTGCATTGAGACAATGGGGGAGCTCTGATTGGCGGAGGAGCAGAGTCCTTCCGATCGTTCAACTCTTCCCATTGGTTGCCAGCCGCATAAAGACACAGGGCACCATGTCACGTGGCCACGGAAGCACTTTTGACCTCGAGCGGACCACATGCCCAATGGAAGAGCCATTTTCTGTGTGTGCAACTGACCTCTTCCTTGGACATGCGCAGTCCCGTGCTCCCCGCCAGCGCTGCGGATAAAGCGGTTTCTCAAGCGCAAGGGATTGTGGGAGCCCCGGTCGCCATTACCCATACTGAGCCCAGTCTCCAAATTACTGGGACTGGGATGAAAAGCGAGGAGGAGTGGGCGGCAGTAACCTCATCCTGGCACAAAGTACTTGTGGGTAAATGTAAAAAAAATTAAAGTACCCAATTAATTTATTTTCCAATTTTTAATATAAATTTAGAGTACCCAATTCTTTTTTTCCAACGAAGGGGCAAAATTAGCATGGCCAATTCACCCACCCTGCATATCTTTTTGAGTTGTGGGGGTGAGTCCCAGGTAGGCATAGGGAGAATGGGCAAACTCCACACGCACTGTGACCCAGGGACGGGATCGATCCTGGGTCCTCCGTGTCATGAGGCAGCAGTGCTAACCACTGCTGCCAAATTCATTTTCCAATTAAGGGGCAATTTAGCGTGGCCAATCCAGCTACTCTGCACATCTTTGAGTTGTGGGGATGAGACCCAAGCAGACACGGGAAGAATATGCAAACTTCTTTTGGCGCCATGAGGTAGCAGTGCTAACTACTGCACCACCATGCCTCTCCCCTTAGCAAAACAGTTTGTTAACTTAAGGATAAGATTTAGACAATTGGGCGACATATTGGGGAGGACAATAGGTGAGAGTGAAACTCTACCAGAGTCAGCATCTTGAGGGGAGGAGAATTGGGGAAAAGCAGGAGAACAGTGGGATGAATTAGTGTTAAAATAAATAGTGAGACGGGAGTGCATGAGGGGGCAGAGATTTATAGTTTGAGAGGGAGAAGGATGTTTCATGGCAAGTCGAATTTTGTATTCTGAATTTCTGTCATCTATTTTTGCTGCAGTTGTGTTGGCATCAGAGACAAACATCTGGATTCCACCAAAATAATTTATTTGATGATTACCAGATAAATATTGGCCAGGACACCAGGAATAACTCCCCTGCCTGATCTGAAATTCTACATTGCAGTTCTCCTTCCAGACTGCAGTAGTCATCCTTGGTTTTTATGCTCAAATCCTTGAGTAAGATATAAATATCGGGACCAGTGATTCAGAGGCGAGAGTGCTGTGAACTGAATGCAACTGACTGTAATGACCTTTTTTGTAGCATTTTAGAAGGGGAGCTTTTACAGACTGTAAACTAAATCAAATGTAGGCAGGGTCTGATTGATTCATTCAATTTCTCAGGTTGTGAATATCATCGGTCTTTTTATCTTGGAGAAGTGATTTTTTGTTCTGTCAGTTTGAAACATGTTAAATGGGAGTGTAAATGGTAAAGCTGTGAAATACACACAGGGAAGTGAGAGTGCTCCAGAGCACTGACTGTGGAAAGATCTTCAACCAGTTATGCAGCCTGATATAACATCGAACCATTCAGTGTTTGGAGAGACCATAGATGCATGGAAATGTAGGAATTGTGGGAACTAATTCAGATCCTACTTGCATGGAAACTCATCAACACTGTCACACCAGTTAGAGCTGTTGACATGTATGGGAAGGGATTTACAGATTCAGCCAACCGACTGAACCACCAGTGAGTTCACAATGAGGATGGGACATTCGCCTGCTCTGTGTGAGAAGAGATTCATTCAGTTGTCCCACCTGCTGTCACAACAATCCAGTCACGCAGGGGAGAACTCATTCACCTGCATCCAGTTTGGAAAGGGATTCCTTGGGTCATCTACCCAGCTGAGACTCCAGCGAGTTCATATGTGAGTACAGAGATTGGATTTTGCTGTTATTGCTGCTAATTACAGTCAAGAATATTCATTCTGACATTAGCTCAGTTGGTCTACGTCAGTGTTTAGGCTCCACTTGAGCTTCCTTCAATTCTACTTCAACTCCTGTAAATCAGCAGAACCTTCTATTCCTTCTCCCGTCATGTGTTCATCTAGGTTCCCCTTATATCTGTCTCTCACCTCAACCACTTCATGTGGTAGCGTGGTCCACATTCTCACCTCCCTGAAAAAAAGAACAGTTCCTCCTGAATTTATCAGTGATCATCTTATCTTTGTTTCCACAATTTCTGGCCTCCCCCACAAGTGGAAACTCTTCATCTCAACATCAACCCTAAAAAAAACCCTTTATAATCTTAAAGTCTCTATCAGGTCAACCATCAGCCTTCTCTTTCCCAGAGAAAATACCCCCAGTCTGTTCAGTCTATCCTGTAACTTAAAACTCTCCATTCATGTACCGTCCTTGTGAATCTTTCTTGCACCTTGTCCTGTTTCTCTCTCTCATTTTTATAATTATGGAGATGCAGAACTGCTCACAGTATTCGAAGTGTAGTCAAACCAGGATCTAACAAATTGAACATGACTTCTCTGCTTTTCAATATTCTTCCTCAGCAAATGAGGCCCAGGTATGGGCGCATTTGCGCTGGAAGCTCATCGATGCAATCACGCGAGTGAGATCGGTCACCTGCTCAGAGTGTGGGAAGAGATTCACTCAGTCCTCCAGCTCACTGAAATACCATGTCACTCACACCAATAACAGACAGTTTAAATGCTCTGAGTGTGTGAGTGCCTTTCAAAGCGCTGTGGAACTGATGGCCCATCACTCACACTGAGGATAAACCATTCAGCTGCTGTCACTGCACAGAGAGATTTATAACATCATCCCACCAGCTGAGATACCAGTGGGTTCACACCGGGGAGAGACCTGCTCCAAGTGTGAGAAGGGATTCAGTAATTAATCTGATCTGCAGATATACCCGTGAGTTCACACCAGGGAGAGACCATTCACCTGCTCCATGTATGGTAAGAAATTCAATAATTCACCCAGCCGGCTGAAACACAAGTGCAGTAACATCAATTAGAAAGGTTTTAGATAGGTTGTGAGGGGTGGTCAGGTGGGGGAAGGGGAGGGGGAGTGGGATGGTCAGGTAGGGGTGGTGGTGGCGGGGGGATTGTAATGTGTCAGGATTGGAGGCTGAGAGCAGTCATGAGCAGAGAGGGGGGCCATCTTGGATGGGCCCAGTTCAGGGGGGAATTAAGTGAGGCAGAACTGATAGGGGATGATGGCGGACGGTAGAGGGGAATAGAGGTACAAGCCTCCAGTAATGATTGTGACATAAAATGTCCGGGGGCTAATTGGGCCGGTCAAGAGGGCCCGGGTTTTTGCACACCTGAGGGGTATGAAAGCGGAGGTGATTTTTCCACAGGAGACGCATCTCCAGGTGAAGGATCAGGTTAGGCTGAGGGAGGGATGGGTGGGGCAAGTGTTCCACTCGGGGTTTGATTCAGAGTCAAGGAGAGGTAGCCATCCTGCTGAACAAGAGAACAGGGTACGTGGGGGCCAGGGAGGTGCAGGACCCAGGAGGAAGGTGTGTGATAGTGAGTGGGGTGCTAGAGGGGACGCCTGTGGTGCTAGTCAATGTATATGTGCCTAATTGGGAAGTTGCTGGGTTTATAAGGGGGTCTTGGGAGCGATCCTGGAGATAGATACACAGCAACTGATTATGGGCAGAGACTTTAATTGTGAAATGAAGCTGAAGGTGGACAGGTCGAGGCCCAAGTCGATGGGAAGGTCGAGGATGACAAAGGAGTTGGGAGAGTTTATGGAGAATATGGAAATGGTTGTCCCATGAAGGTTCAGGAACCCGGGATGGAGGGAGTACTCCTCCTTCTCGCATGTGTATAATGTGTATTGAAGTATTGATTTCTTTGTGGTGAGTCGGGTGGTGTTGGTGGGGGTAGTGGGAGTGGCCTATGCGTGAATCATGATCTCAGATCTTGCGCTGCACTGGCTGGATGTGAGGCTTCATTCGGGACAGGTGCAGAGGCCGGGATGGAGGCTGGGCTCAGGCATATTGGCGGATAAGGGGTTTTGTTAAAAGGTGAGGAGGGTGACTGGGGATTATGTGGAGCTGAATCAGAATGGGAAGGTGTCGGCACCCACGTTCTGGGAGACGTTGAAGGCGGTGGTTCAATGTGAGATTATCTTGTTTAAGGCTCACGGGTCGGAGGAGGAGGGAGGAGCACGGACGGCTGCTGGACGAGATACATAGAACATAGAAAATACAGCACAGAACAGGCCCTTCGGCCCACTATGTTGTGCCGAACCTTTGTCCTAGATTAATCATAGATTATTATTGAATTTACAGTGCAGAAGGAGGCCATTCGGCCCCCTGAGTCTGCACCGGCTCCTGGAAAGAGCACCCTACCCAAACTCAACACCTCCACCCAACACCAAGGGCAATTTGGACATTAAGGGCAATTTATCATTGGCCAATTCACCTAACCCGCACATCTTTGGACTGTGGGAGGAAACCGGAGCACCCGGAGGAAACCCACGCAGACACGGGGAGGACGTGCAGACTCCGCACAGACAATGACCCAAGCCGGAATCGAACCTGGGACCATGGAGCTGTGAAGCAATTGTGCTATCCACAATGCTACCGTGCTGCCCTTAAGAACAAATAAATCTACACTATATCATTTTACCGTAATCCATGTACCTATCCAATAGCTGCTTGAAGGTCCCTAATGTTTCCGACTCAACTACTTCCACAGGCAGTGCATTCCATGCCCCCACTACTCTCTGGGTAAAGAACCTACCTCTGATATCCCTCCCATATCTTCCACCTTTCACCTTAAATTTATGTCCCCTTGTAATGGTTTGTTCCACCCGGGGAAAAAGTCTCTGACTGTCTACTCTATCTATTCCCCTGATCATCTTATAAACCTCCATCAAGTCGCCCCTCATCCTTCTCCGCTCTAAGGAGCGGAGAAAAGGCCTAGCACCCTCAACCTTTCCTCGTAAGACCTACTCTCCATTCCAGGCAACATCCTGGTAAATCTTCTTTGCACCTTTTCCAGAGCTTCCACGTCCTTCCTAAAATGATGCGACCAGAACTGTGCACAGTACTCCAAATGTGGCCTTACCAAAGTTTTGTACAGCTGCATCATCAACCTCACGGCTCTTAATTCAATCCCTCTGTTAATGAACGCGAGCACACCATAGGCCTTCTTCACAGCTCTATCCACTTGAGTGGCAACTTTCAAAGATGTATGAACATAGACCCCAAGATCTCTCTGCTCCTCCACATTGCCAAGAACTCTACCGTTAACCCTGTATTCCGCATTCATATTTGTCCTTCCAAAATGGACAACCTCACACTTTTCAGGGGTTAAACTCCATCTGCCACTTCTCAGCCCAGCTCTGCATCCTATCTATGTCTCTTTGCAGCCGACAACAGCCCTCCTCACTATCCACAACTCCACCAATCTTCGTATCGTCTGCAAATTTACTGACCCACACTTCAACTCCCTCATCCAAGTCATTAATGAAAATCACAAACAGCAGAGGACCCAGAACTGATCCCTGCGGTACGCCACTGGTAACAGGGATCCAGGCTGAATATTGCATCCACCACCACTCTCTGACTTCTATCGGTTAGCCAGTTCGTTATCCAACTGGCCAAATTTCCCACTATCCCATGCCTCCTTACTTTCTGCAGAAGCCTACCATGGGGGAACTTTATCAAATGCCTTACTAAAATCCATGTACACTACATCCACTGCTTTACCTTCATCCACATGCTTGGTCACCTCCTCAAAGAATTCAATAAGATTTGTAAGGCAAGACCTACCCCTCACAAATCCGTGCTGACTATCCCTAATCAAGCAGTGTCTTTCCAGATGCTCAGTAATCCTATCCTTCAGTATCCTTTCCATTACTTTGCCTACCACCGAAGTAAGACTAACTGGTCTGTAATTCCCAGGGTTATCCCTAGTTCCTTTTTTGAACAGGGGCACGACATTCGCCACTCTCCAATCCCCTGGTACCACTCCTGTTGACAGTGAGGACGAAAGATCATTGCCAACGGCTCTGCAATTTCATCTCTTGCTTCCCATAGAATCCTTGGATATATCCCGTCAGGCCCGGGGGACTTGTCTATCCTCAAGTTTTTCAAAATGCCCCAACACATCTTCCTTCCTAACAAGTATTTCCTCGAGCTTACCAATCTCTTTCACACTGTCCTCTCCAACAATATCGCCCCTCTCATTTGTAAATACAGAAGAAAAGTACTCGTTCAAGACCTCTCCTATCTCTTCAGACTCAATACACAATCTCCCGTTACTGTCCTTGATCGGACCTACCCTCGCTCCAGTCATTCTCATATTTCTCACATGTGTAAAAGGCCTTGGGGTTTCCTTGATCCTACCCACCAAAGATTGTTCATGCCCTCTCTTAGCTCTCCTAATCCCTTTCTTCAGTTCCCTCCTGGCTATCTTGTATCCCGCCAATGTCCTGTCTGAACCATGTTTCCTCAGCCTTACATAAGTCACCTTTTTCCTCTTAACAAGACATTCAACCTCTCTTGTCAACCATGGTTCCCTCACTCGACCATCTCTTCCCTGCCTGACAGGGACATACATATCAAGGACACGTAGCACCTGTTCCTTGAACAAGTTCCACATTTCACTTGTGTCCTTCCCTGCCAGCCTATGTTCCCAACTTATGCACTTAAATTCTTGTCTGACAACATCGTATTTACCCTTCCCCCAATTGTAAACCTTGCCCTGTTGCACGTACCTATCCCTCTCCATTACTAAAGTGAAAGTCACAGAATTGTGGTCACTATCTCCAAAACGCTCCCCCACTAACAAATCTATCACTTGCCCTGGTTCATTACCCAGTACTAAATCCAATATTGCCCCTCCTCTGGTCGGACAATCTACATACTGCGTTAGAAAAGCTTCCTGGACACACTGCACAAACACCACCCCATCCAAACTATTTGATCTAAAGAGTTTCCACTCAATATTTGGGAAGTTAAAGTCGCCCATGACTACTACCCTATGACTTCTGCACCTTTCCAAAATCTGTTTCCCAATCTGTTCCTCCACATCTCTGTTACTATTTGCGGGCCTATAGAAAACTCCTAACAAGGTGACTGCTCCTTTCCTATTTCTGACTTCAACCCATACTACCTCAATAGGGTGATACTCCTCGAACTGCCTTTCTGCAGCTGTTATACTATCTCTAATTAATAATGCCACCCCCCCCCCTCTTTTACCACCCTCCCTAATCTTATTGAAACATCTATCACCAGGGACCTCCAACAACCATTTCTGCCCCTCTTCTATCCAAGTTTCCGTGATGGCCACCACATCATAGTCCCCAAGTACCGATCCATGCCTTAAGTTCACCCACCTTATTCCTGATGCTTCTTGCGTTGAAGTATACACACTTCAACCCATCTCCGTGCCTGCAAGTACTCTCCTTTGTCAGTGTTCCCTTCCCCACTGCCTCATTACACGCTTTGGCGTCCTGAATATCGGCTACCTTAGTTGCTGGACTACAAATCCGGTTCCCATTCCCCTGCCAAATTAGTTTAAACCCTCCCGAAAAGTACTAGAAAACCTCCCTCCCAGGATATTGGTGCCCCTCTGGTTCAGATGCAACCCGTCCTGCTTGTACAGGTCCCACCTTCCCCAGAATGCGCTCCAATTATCCAAATACCTGAAGCCCTCCCTCCTACACCATTCCTGCAGCCACGTGTTCAACTGCACTCTCTCCCTATTCCTAGCCTCGCTATCACGTGGCACCGGCACCAAACCAGAGATGACAACTCTGTCTGTCCTGGCTTTCAACTTCAGCCTAACTCCCTAAACTTGTTTATTACCTCCACACCCCTTTTCCTACCTATGTCGTTGGTACCAATGTGCACCACGACTTCTGGCTGCTCACCCTCCCCCTTAAGGATCCTGAAGACACGATCCGAGTCATCCCTGGCCCTGGCACCCTGGAGGCAACATACCTTCCGGGGAGACTCGCTCGCGACCACAGAATCTCCTATCTATTCCCCTAACCATTGAATCTCCTACAACTATTGCTTTTCTATTCTCCCCCCCTTCCCTTCTGAGCCCCAGAGCCAGACTCAGTGCCAGAGACCTGGCCGCTCGGGCCTTCCCCCCGGGTAGGTCATCCCCCCCCCCAACAGCATCCAAAACGGTATACTTGTTTTGAAGGGGAACGGCCACGAGGGATCCCTGCACTGTCTGCCTGTTTGTTTTTTCCCCCTGACTGTAACCCAGCTATTCTTGTCCTGTACCTTGGGTGTGGTTACCTCCCTGTAACTCTTCTCTATCACCCCCTCTGCCTCCCGGATGATCCGAAGTTCATCCAGCTTCAGCTCCAGTTCCCTAACACGGTCTTTGAGGAGCTGAAGTTGGGTGCACTTCCCGCAGGTATAGTCAGTGGGGACACCGGTGGTTATCCCTCACCACCCACATCCTACAGGAGGAGCATGTAACTGGCCTAGCCTCCATCCCCTCTTACCTGCCAGAATATAGCTGCCGTGTGGACTAACTAGATCTCCGCCCTCCGACTCTGCTCCCAGTCAGCTACACTTCCTGTAAACTCCTGGCTCTCTTCGCACTCTTTGCGGAAATGTCGGAAACAAAATGAAAGGAGCACCGTACTCCCTCCTCACCTAAGTCCCTCGGTCACAAAACTCTTACTATAGCACTCAAAATGCACCAAATTCAGCACTCCCTCGGTCACCAAACTCTTACTATAGCACTCAAAATGCACCAAATTCAGCACTCCCTCGGTCACCAAACTCTCACTATTGCACTCAAAAAGCACCAAATTCAGCACTCCCTCGGTCACCAAACTCTTACTATAGCACTCAAAATGCACCAAATTCAGCACTCCCTCGGTCACCAAACTCTCACTATCGCACTCAAAAAGCACCAAATTCAGCACTCAGTGCAAACAAAGTCTGCACTGTAGGGGATCACTTTTATACTGTGAATCTAGCCTCTGAAAAACTGGCCTAATCCAATTAAGGAGAGGGGGGGGGGGGGGGGGGGGAGGGGAGGGGGGAGGGGGGGGGAGGGGGGGGAGGGGAGGGGAGGGGGGGGGAGAGGGGGAGGGGAGGGGGGGGGGAGGGGGGGGGAGGGGGGGGAGGGGAGAGGGGGGGGGAGGGGAGGGGGAGGGGGGGGGGGGGAGGGGGGGGAGGGGAGAGGGGGGGAGGGGAGGGGGGAGGGGAGAGGGGGGGAGGGGAGGGGGGAGGGGGGGGGAGGGGAGAGGGGGGGGAGGGGGGGGGAGGGGGAGGGGGGGAGGGGGGGGGGAGGGGAGAGGGGGGGAGGGGGGGAGGGGAGAGGGGGGGGAGGGGGGGAGGGGGGGAGGGGAGAGGGGGGGGGAGGGGGGGGGAGGGGAGAGGGGGGGGGAGGGGGGGGGGGGAGGGGGGGGGAGGGGGGGGGGAGAGGGGGGGGAGGGGGGGGGGGGGAGGGGGGGAGGGGAGGGGGGGGGGGGGAGGGGGGGAGGGGAGGGGGGGGAGGGGGGGAGGGGAGGGGGGGGAGAGGGGGGGAGAGGGGGGGAGGGGAGGGGGGGGGAGAGGGGGGGAGGGGGGGGAGGGGGAGAGGGGGGGGGAGAGGGGGGGAGAGGGGGGGAGGGGGGGGGGGGGAGGGGGAGAGGGGGGGGGAGAGGGGGGGAGGGGAGGGGGGGGGAGAGGGGGGAGGGGGGGGGGAGGGGAGAGGGGAGGGGGGGGGGAGGGGAGAGGGGAGGGGGGGGGGGAGAGGGGGGGGGGGAGAGGGGGGGGGGGAGGGGGGGGGGGAAGAGGGGGGGGGAAGAGGGGGGGGGGAGGAGGGGGGGAGAGGGGGGGGGGAGAGGGGGGGGAGAGGGGGGGAGGAGGGGGGGGAGAGGGGGGGGGAGAGGGGGGGGGAGAGGGGGGGAGGGGGGGGGGGAGAGGGGGGGGGGAGGGGGGGGGGGAGGGGGGGGGAAGAGGGGGGGGGAGGAGGGGGGGGGGGGAGAGGGGGGGGGGAAGAGGGGGGGGGGGGGGAAGAGGGGGGGGGGGGGGAAGAGGGGGGGGGGGAAGAGGGGGGAGGGGGGGGAAGAGGGGGGGGGGGAAGAGGGGGGGGAGAGGGGGGGGGAAGAGGGGGGGGGGGAAGAGGGGGGGGGAGAGGGGGGGGGGGAGAGGGGGGGGGGGAGAGGGGGGGGGGGAGGGGGGGGGGGGGGGAGGGGGGGGGAGAGGGGGGGGGGGGGAGGGGGGGGGGAGAGGGGGGGGGAGGGGGGGGAGGAGAGGGGGGAGGGGGGGGGAGGGGAGGGGGAGGGGGGAGGGGAGGGGAGAGGGGAGGGGAGGGGAGAGGGGGGGGAGGAGGGGGGGGGAGAGGGGGGGGGAGAGGGGGGAGGGGGAGGGGGGGGAGTGAGGGGGGGGGGTGAGGGGGGGGAGAGGGGGGGGAGGGGGGGGGGAGGAGGGGGGGGGAGAGGGGGGGGTGGGGGGGGGAGAGGGGTGGGGAGAGGGGGGGGGAGGGGGGGGGGGAGAGGGGGGAGGGGGGGGGGGGAGGGGGGGGGGAGAGGGGGGGGAGAGGGGGGGGGGAGGGGGGAGGAGGGGGGAGGGGGGGAGGGGGGGAGTGGGGGGTGGGGGGGGAGGTGGGGTGGGGGGGGGGTGGGGGGGGGAGAGGGGGGAGGGGGGGGGAGAGGGGGGGGGGAGGGGGGGGGGAGGGGGGGGGGGGAGAGGGGGGGGGAGGGGAGAGGGGGAGGGGGTGTGGGGGGGGGAGAGGGGGGGGGAGAGGGGGGGGGGAGAGGGGGGGGGAGGGGGGGAGAGGGGGGGGAGGGAGGGGGGAGGGGGGGGGAGGGGAGAGGGGGGGGGGGGGGGAGGGGAGGGGGGGGGAGGGGGGGGGAGGGAGAGGGGGGGAGGGGGGGAGGGAGAGGGGGGGGAGGGGGGGAGGGGAGAGGGGGGGGGGAGGGGGGGGGAGGGGAGAGGGGGGGGGGGAGGGGGGGGGGAGGGGGGGGGGAGGGGGGGGAGGAGGGGGGGGGGGGGAGGGGGGGAGGGGAGGGGGGGGGGAGGGGGGGAGGGGAGGGGAGGGTTGCTTGCAAAGAC